>NC_091286.1:374312793-375562793 GCF_032444005.1 Ranitomeya imitator | reverse complement strand
TCCTCTGGTGGGTGTTTCTGAGTTTCACAGGTGACGAGGTTAATTCGTTAGCTGCTGCTCTATTTAACTCCACTTAGATCTTTGCTCCATGCCACCTGTCAATGTTCCAGTATTGGTCTGTTCACTCCTGGATCGTTCTTGTGACCTGTCTTCCCATCAGAAGCTAAGTTCCAGCTTGTATTTCTTTGGTTTGCTATTTTTCTGTCCAGCTTGCTTTTTAATTTGTTGTCTTGCTTGCTGGAAGCTCTGGGACGCGGAACGAGCTCCTCCACACGTAAGTCGGTGCGGAGGGTCTTTTTGCGCCCTTTGCATGGTCTTTTTGTAGGTTTTTGTGCTGACCGCAAAGTAACCTTTCCTATCCTCGGTCTGTTCAGTAAGTCGGGCCTCACTTTGCTAAATCTATTTCATCTCTGTGTTTGTATTTTCATCTTTACTCACAGTCATTATTTGTGGGGGGCTGCCTTTTCCTTTGGGGAATTTCTCTGAGGCAAGTTAGGCTTTATTTTTTCTATCTTCAGGGCTAGCTAGTTTCTTAGGCTGTGCCGAGTTGCATAGGGAGCGTTAGGCGCAATCCACGGCTATTTCTAGTGTGTTTGATAGGTTTAGGGATTGCGGTCAGCAGAGTTCCCACGTCCCAGAGCTCGTCCTTGTTATCAGTAACTATCAGGTCATTCCGTGTGCTCTTAACCACCAGGTCCATTAGTGTCCTGACCACCAGGTCATAACATGAAATGCACCCTAGAAAGCATAGATTTTTTCAAGAAACAAGTGATGCTGTCTGTGACATGCTTGTGTAGTGCAGGCACATCTTTCTTAAAGAAGTAATGGCGAGTAGGCCATATACACCAGGTAGAAAGGAAACATTTCCATGTCCATCAGATTGGAGATGGTAAAGTTCAAGCTCTTAGCTTTGACATGTGTAGAAGCAAACAATCTTTTATGTGTTCACAACTGCATGACCTAGACCTGGCTGCTGTGCTGAGAGAGAGGGTGGAGTAGGGTGATCACAACAAACTGCTGGATTGTGAATGAGGTGCAGGTGGAGATGTTATGGTGGATTGAGAAAGATGTGCTCGGTGTCTGAAATTGGTCAAAAACACCATACATGTCTACTTCCATAACAGATGATGGGCTCTTACCCCGACTGGAACAGGTAAAGAAGTGGAGGCTCTGTGGCAGGAGACCTGTGTGAGAACACTTGCCACGATGATGGAGAAGGAAGGAAGCCACAGGTGTGATTGATAGGGCAGCCAGTGGTTGGCAAGGCCTGCTAGGCTACATTTTAGCGCAGTGAGATTCCCAGACTAACTCATGTTATTCACGGTGGAAAATGAAATGCTAGGTGAAATCCCAAGAAACAATGAAAACCCTATATTAAGGGTCACCAATCTAACCCAAGAAGAGGTGCGAAACCGGCTAAATAAGATTAAAATAGATAAATCTCCGGGTCCAGATGGCATACACCCACGAGTACTAAGAGAACTAAGTAATGTAATAGATAAACCATTATTTCTTATTTTTAGGGACTCTATAGCGACAGGGTCTGTTCCGCAGGACTGGCGCATAGCAAATGTGGTGCCAATATTCAAAAAGGGCTCTAAAAGTGAACCTGGAAATTATAGGCCAGTAAGTCTAACCTCTATTGTTGGTAAAATATTTGAAGGGTTTCTGAGGGATGTTATTCTGGATTATCTCAATGAGAATAACTGTTTAACTCCATATCAGCATGGGTTTATGAGAAATCGCTCCTGTCAAACCAATCTAATCAGTTTTTATGAAGAGGTAAGCTATAGGCTGGACCACGGTGAGTCATTGGACGTGGTATATCTCGATTTTTCCAAAGCGTTTGATACCGTGCCACACAAGAGGTTGGTACACAAAATGAGAATGGGGGAAAATGTGTGTAAATGGGTTAGTAACTGGCTTAGTGATAGAAAGCATAGGGTGATTATAAATGGTATAGTCTCTAACTGGGTGTCTGTGACCAGTGGGGTACCGCAGGGGTCAGTATTGGGACCTGTTCTCTTCAACATATTCATTAATGATCTGGTAGAAGGTTTACACAGTAAAATATCGATATTTGCAGATGATACAAAACTATGTAAAGCAGTTAATACAAGAGAAGATAGTATTCTGCTACAGATGGATCTGGATAAGTTGGAAACTTGGGCTGAAAGGTGGCAGATGAGGTTTAACAATGATAAATGTAAGGTTATACACATGGGAAGAAGGAATCAATATCACCATTACACACTGAATGGGAAACCACTGGGTAAATCTGACAGGGAGAAGGACTTGGGGATCCTAGTTAATGATAAACTTACCTGGAGCAGCCAGTGCCAGGCAGCAGCTGCCAAGGCAAACAGGATCATGGGGTGCATTAAAAGAGGTCTGGATACACATGATGAGTGCATTATACTGCCTCTGTACAAATCCCTAATTAGACCGCACATGGAGTACTGTGTCCAGTTTTGGGCACCGGTGCTCAGGAAGGATATAATGGAACTAGAGAGAGTACAAAGGAGGGCAACAAAATTAATAAAGGGGATGGGAGAACTACAATACCCAGATAGATTAGCGAAATTAGGATTATTTAGTCTAGAAAAAAGACGACTGAGGGGCGATCTAATAACCATGTATAAATATATAAGGGGACAATACAAATATCTAGCTGAGGATCTGTTTATACCAAGGAAGGTGACAGGCACAAGGGGGCATTCTTTGCGTCTGGAGGAGAGAAGGTTTTTCCACCAACATAGAAGAGGATTCTTTACTGTTAGGGCAGTGAGAATCTGGAATTGCTTGCCTGAGGAGGTGGTGATGGCGAACTCAGTCGAGGGGTTCAAGAGAGGCCTGGATGTCTTCCTGGAGCAGAACAATATTGTATCATACAATTATTAGGTTCTGTAGAAGGACGTAGATCTGGGGATTTATTATGATGGAATATAGGCTGAACTGGATGGACAAATGCCTTTTTTCGGCCTTACTAACTATGTTACTATGTTACTATGTTGATCACGCATGTGCCGATCACGCATGTGCTGGTCCATGCATGTAGTAGTCAAATTTTGGGGATTTTTGCCTCTACGGTGTCTTTTTTTACGAAGTTGACAGATAGTTTGAATTGGATCATCCTTTTCGGCCTCAAATAAGTCTCAGGCTAGGCAACCCTTGCTGCCCATGTGAACTGCAAACTCGTGACAGCTGCTGGCAACAGCTAGAGGTGTGGCTGAGAATGCAGTGTTTGTTGTGTTTGCATCACTCCATGTCTGTGCAGGAAGCTGCAACATAACCTCCTCGCCTTCTTCCTCCTCCATCTTTCTGCTGAGCTACTCAGTTGCGTGCCTCTGGGTTCACACCAAGAAAGTTCTCCACCTCATTGTCATCCTCTCTGTTCTCCCACTCCATGCCTTGAGAGTCACCCTTCTCCTCTTCCTGCCCTGACAGCATAGTACAGTCCGCATGCACCTCAGGTATCTGAGTCTCATCAGGATCACCTCCACCCCCAGGGGTTAATGTCTGGTGACAAGGGTCCAACTGAAAACATTTTGTACATTAGTCCAGATGCTTTCCTTCTATTGAGTCTGTGAATCTTTGCAGACCTCTGATGCCCATGAAATAGAATGTGTAAACAGCTCTGCAGACTTGTCCATCTGTGGTTCTCCATAGTCGCTTGGCCGGCTGAAGAGTTATGATGCAGGAGAAAACAATAGCAATTGGGGTGCCACCTGAGGACTGTACTGTGAATGATGTTGAGGTGGAAGAAGAAGATGAGAGGCCACTTGATGCAGCGCTTGCCATCCACTGGAGCACATGCGTTTATGGCCATCATCTACAAGGCATAGATGAGGGCATCCCGCAAACTCGCTGATTCAGGGTAACCCTGCACTCTGATCTCTCCTTCAAAACATATATCCATGCTCGTTCCTTTTTCATGCTGACTATAACTCAAAAATATTTCCCAGAGCCGTACATTCCTTAATCAAGAATCTGCAAAAACCCTAGATCATGCACTCATCATCTTCTGCCTTGACAAGTACTGTAACCTCCTGCTTTGTGGCCTCCATTCTGACAGTCTTGCACCCCTCCAATCTATCTAAAACTCTGCTGCTTGACTAATCCTCCTATCACCCCTGCTCTTCGCCGGCCTCTCCTCTCTGTCAATCCCTTCACTGGTTCCTAATTACCCAAAGACTCCAGTTTCAAACCCTAACCATCGCATATAAAGCCATCCAACCTGTTTCCTCCATTTGTGACCTAGTCTCCTGCTATTTACCTGCATGCAACCTCCGATCCTCACAAGATCTTATTCTCTACTCCCCTCTTATCTCCTCTTCGCACAATCGCATTCAAGATTTCTCCCATGCATTCTTCTACTCTGGATCTCTCTACCCCAACTTATCAGACTCTTGCCTACAATGGAAACCTTCAAAAAGAACCTGAAGAACCACCTCTTATGACAAGCCTACAACCTATAGTAACCATTGTTCCTCCACACCGCTGCATGATCAGCTCTACCTTCACCTACTGTATCCACACCTATTCCTTGTAGACTGTGAGCCTTCACAGACATGGTCTGCTCTCCTCCTATACCAGTCGGTGACTTGTATTGTTTAAGATTATTGTACTTTCTTTTATTATGTATACTCTTTTTCACAAGTAAAGAGCCATGGAATAAATGGCACTATAAAAATAAATAATGATAATAATACAGCTGTGCGGCTGCCAAAAAAGTGAGCCGAGTAACCCGTCCAGTAACAGAAATGATCAAAATGCTTTGCAATTATACTATTTCTACTCTGGGGAAATTGATGCCACTTTAGTAGTGTTTGGGAATAATTTTTTGAATTGTGGAGACTCCAAGATGTAAATGTTGGCCCAGATCCTGACTCATTAATGGCCCATGCCTGAATTCTACTGTACCATATAATTTTTTTTTACTGTGGATCAATTGATGCCACTGTTCCTAGTTTGAATTGTGTTAGCAGTTTTTTTTAGCCCCATGAAGGTGTTGTCTATGCGTTTGGTTTTGCCTCTCATAGAATTGAATGGGATTAGGATATGTTCGACGAACTGTTCAGCGAACATCGGGAGTTTTGCCAATCCGAACCAAACCAAACCTTGAAAGGTTAGCTCATCTCTATTCAGAATCTTCCATCTTAGTAAAGGGTAATTACAGAACACAACAACAGCCTCCAGTGGTAAGGAGTGAAACTGCAGCACAATTATTAAAGGGACTCTGTCACCTGAATTTGGAGGGAACAATCTTCAGCCATAGGGGCGGGGTTTTCGGGTGTTTGATTCACCCTTTCCTTACCTGCTGGCTGCATGCTGGCTGCAATATTGGATTGAAGTTCATTCTCTGTCCTCTGTAGTACATGCCTGCACAAGGTGCAATCTTGGCTTGCGCAGGCGTGTACCATGGAGGACAGAGAATGAACTTCAATCCAATATTGCAGCCAGCATTCAGCCAGCAGGTAAGGAAAGGGTGAATCAAACACCCGAAAACCCTGCCCCTATGGCTGAAGATTGTTCCCTCCAAATTCAGGTGACAGAGTCCCTTTAAGGTGAACAATAGCAGCCAATAGTGGTCAAAACTGTGAAAAGTACAACAGGAATCCTGACAACGTCATATGTCAGTAAGAGGTTAAACTAATTTACATGGGGGCTTTTTGCTTCTTCAAATGTCTAAAATTCTTTTTGCTGAAGAAGAAATTCTGTTTAATTTCATAACTCAATCTTAAATTTTAGATTATAAATGGGTGGGGAAACAACCTGTGGAATCAAGGCCCTGTCATGAAGAGAACACTTAACATTTAATTTGCGTATTGATTAACATGATAATTTCTTGGGATTGCAGCAACAGATAGAAGATATAAAGAGGTCGATCAATTTCTATTTTAAAACCTGCATGCCCATATATGCCGTATGATGGGGTGAGGGGGTGATCTTACTGATAGACTTCCTTTAAAGAGTTGTATACAATTACATGTCATCATTCGGATCTACAGCAAAGAGCCCAGAAATGGGATGTACAGTGGGGCAAAAAAGTATTTAGTCAGTCAGCAATAGTGCAAGTTCCACCACTTAAAAAGATGAGAGGCGTCTGTAATTTACATCATAGGTAGACCTCAACTATGGGAGACAAACTGAGAAAAAAAAATCCAGAAAATCACATTGTCTGTTTTTTTAACATTTTATTTGCATATTATGGTGGAAAATAAGTATTTGGTCAGATTTCATCTCAATACTTTGTAATATATCCTTTGTTGGCAATGACAGAGGTCAAACGTTTTCTGTAAGTCTTCACAAGGTTGCCACACACTGTTGTTGGTATGTTGGCCCATTCCTCCATGCAGATCTCCTCTAGAGCAGTGATGTTTTTGGCTTTTCGCTTGGCAATACGGACTTTCAACTCCCTCCAAAGGTTTTCTATAGGGTTGAGATCTGGAGACTGGCTAGGCCACTCCAGGACCTTGAAATGCTTCTTACGAAGCCACTCCTTCGTTGCCCTGGCGGTGTGCTTTGGATCATTGTCATGTTGAAAGACCCAGCCACGTTTCATCTTCAATGCCCTTGCTGATGGAAGGAGGTTTGCACTCAAAATCTCACGATACATGGCCCCATTCATTCATTCATGTACCCGGATCAGTCGTCCTGGCCCCTTTGCAGAGAAACAGCCCCAAAGCATGATGTTTCCACCACCATGCTTTACAGTAGGTATGGTGTTTGATGGATGCAACTCAGTATTCTTTTTCCTCCAAACACGACAAGTTGTGTTTCTACCAAACAGTTCCAGTTTGGTTTCATCAGACCATAGGACATTCTCCCAAAACTCCTCTGGATCATCCAAATGCTCTCTAGCAAACTTCAGACGGGCCCGGACATGTACTGGCTTAAGCAGTGGGACACGTCTGGCACTGCAGGATCTGAGTCCATGGTGGCGTAGTGTGTTACTTATGGTAGGCCTTGTTACATTGGTCCCAGCTCTCTGCAGTTCATTCACTAGGTCCCCCCGCGTGGTTCTGGGATTTTTGCTCACCGTTCTTGTGATCATTCTGACCCCACAGGGTGGGATTTTGCGTGGAGCCCCAGATCGAGGGAGATTATCAGTGGTCTTGTATGTCTTCCATTTTCTAATTATTGCTCCCACTGTTGATTTCTTCACTCCAAGCTGGTTGGCTATTGCAGATTCAGTCTTCCCAGCCTGGTGCAGGGCTACAATTTTGTTTCTGGTGTCCTTTGACAGCTCTTTGGTCTTCACCATAGTGGAGTTTGGAGTCAGACTGTTTGAGGGTGTGCACAGGTGTCTTTTTATACTGATAACAAGTTTAAACAGGTGCCATTACTACAAGTAATGAGTGGAGGAAAGAGGAGGCTCTTAAAGAAGAAGTTACAGATCTGTGAGAGCCAGAAATCTTGATTGTTTGTTTCTGACCAAATACTTATTTTCCACCATAATATGCAAATAAAATGTTAAAAAAACAGACAATGTGATTTTCTGGATTTTTTTTTCTCAGTTTGTCTCCCATAGTTGAGGTCTACCTATGATGTAAATTACAGACGCCTCTCATCTTTTTAAGTGGTGGAACTTGCACTATTGCTGACTGACTAAATACTTTCTTGCCCCACTGTATGTTATTGCATATTAGCAAAATACTCTTATAAAGGCAAGTAAAGTGACACTATGTTTTCCAGATTTGTTGTATCTGGTACAGCTTCATCAGATTTAACGGAAATTAACATAATTATAGTTAATTTCAGTGAACTCAGATCCAATTATAACAACTTTATCATCTCTATCCTCATCTTGCACGCTATAGTTGGGTGATATGGGCTAATTAACATGCTAATAGACAATATAGTGTGCGCACAGCTGCTCCACATTCTCTACGCACATCATAGTCAACAATAGCCTCTTTATTTCTGCCATTTTCTGACACTGCTGCCTGACAGTACGCTACCTTCTAACAAATTAGTATCACAAATGCGCAAATAATTCTGCTACTTTTGATTCCTCATACAGCTTTTTTTCTTTTGTTGCAAATTTGCTTTTTGAAAATGGTTTCCATAGAAACTAAATAATAAAAAAAAAAAGCTTTCAATACAGTTCACTTCGCAACACAAAACTACAACTACTTACAGCGTTCAATAATAAATGTGGGCGCATTTAGCTTAACCTTGTAGACGTATCTTGTGAAAGACTTGGAAATAAAAATGATATTGTTTTTTTTTAAATATATTTCGGTATGCCAAATAATGCTGCTTACTTACAACAGATGTACATTTGTAGTATATGTAATACCGCGTTGATACACTTGAGGGCAGCAAAGAACAAGATAAAGATCTAGTACAGGAAATCTATACTGATGAGCGATAGAATGGAAGAACCTGCTGTAAAGTTGTATATAATCATATGCTATTCTCTATTTCCTCTGCCTTTTTATTAAACAAGATAGAAAATAGAAATGTTTATGAGCAATTAGATGCCTTACACAATTTCAAGTGCATCCTCCACGCGAACCTTAATTTCTGCAGTTTTCATGTTTTGGTTGGAGCTATAGCACATCAAACACTAATTTGCTTATTTTAATTACTGCACTTCCATTGAACCATTGAGCACAAGTGGAGAAAATATTGAATAATGCAGGTGTATTTGTAAGTGCAGGTTCTTTTAACTGATGTGTAAGCTACAGTATTCTCCGCTGGCATGGATGATGTTCTTTATTCCTTCGCCTGTTGCCCACCGCTGGGCTGTGTTTGCACTTGATGGCAATAATTGTTTGAAATATCGGCGTAGCCTGGGAACAGATCAATCTAATGTTTCCATACATAGAAACTGTACAGCAAACGTCTTACATGCTGAACCTTGCATTCCTGCACGATGGAAAACGGATATCTGCAGTTCTGCAGAGCCCGGCATCCACGAGTTGGCGAGACTGCACTGCTTGTGCACCAATATTAAACTATATAAGGTAGCAATCTGATGACGATTATGCTTAACTATTCATTTATATAGTCATGCACCAGAATTAGTGAAATCACACGGTACATGGAGCGCAATATTTTCTTTAAAATTTGATTTATTGTAGGAAATTATTTCATTTATTAGACAACTGTTAGCTAACTGCATATTTTATAGAGTAACTTTAAAGGGGTTGTCGGTGACTTTAATATTTTAGGTCTATCCTTACAATAGGGCATAAATGCTTGATCTAGGAGGCGGGACACCCTCCACCGCCACCGATCAGCTATTCTTGGTGTTTTTGGTGGCTGGAAATGCTCAGTTTTGGAGCTGCACGGCACAATTCCATCGACTGTATAGTGGCTGTGGTCGAGTAATACAAGTCCACCACCTATTCAAATCAATAGGGGTGTACAGTATCCGGCTGTGGCCACTATTCCTTCAATGGAGCTGGAAGTTTGATCGGTGGGGGTGCCGGGTGTCGCACCCTCACCGACCAGACATTGATGACCTATCTTAAGGATAGGCCATTAAAGTTAAAGTCCTGAACAGCATGTTTAAAGGGCCTGGTCCATAATTTCTTTTCTACTGTGAACCGTTCCTCTGCCTCCCATTCTTTTGTTTGCTCCTGCTTGATTGACAGTTTAGAGCAGGGAGATTGTTGGCCTACGCTGTGCGCTGTGTCATAGAGCAGCATTGGAGGAGCACGGTTGCACTGAAGATGGCTGGGCTCTAAAGATACCTGCACACTTTAGTGATCCTGACCAGCTTCAGTGAAGTGCTTACAAGCTTGATAGAAAAAAGTTGGCCTCAGATATGGACGATATCCCAGGCAATGTACAGTAGGTGGGTGATAGTCCTACTTCGACACTTACCACCAATGTAAAACATTCTTGCAAACAAGTACGTCCATTCATGCCAATTGTATTCTGAAATACCATTGAAATTCATCATCTTAATCTCATCAATCACCCAGGGGTGTGTGAACTAAGCAAGTACAAACCATTGAAGCCTCAACTCACAACATATGTTGAGTCACCCAGCAGGGCAGGGTACTCGGTTAAAGGGGATGTCACGGTGGCTGGGACCCGGTCCGTGGCCCTGGGACTCACTGTAAAAGGTAACGGTCTTTAAAGGGGAATTGTGAATAAGTCTGTCTTGACGACACCTGTGGTGTTCGGTCAATAGAGGGACCGACGCTGCCTTAAAGGGGTCCTCTGGGGGATGTTGTTACAGCAATGATGGTGACGCTTCCCACAGGTGAAGTGGAGTCCCCAGAGGTCCTAGAGTGTATGGTGATGATGGCGTTTGTCAGTCAATGAGTAAAGGACACAAGTTGTAAAGTCTTTACCTGGATTACTTTAGTTGGCAGGCCACAGTTCAGGGTACCGGCAACAGGTACATTAGGAGTCCAGGCAGCCCGGAAACAAGTGGAATCCCCTTGGCAAGTCAGGTTGGGAGCCTTTGGCTGCGCGCTTGATATAGTCCCTTGCTGTCTATAATGTCCTAACAAGGTCCTGGTTCCTTCCCCTGTCCTCAGACAGGTACCTGTATGATAGGCAGCTTGAGCTGTTTCTTCTGGGGTTTCTGCAGGGTGACTCCAGGCTCCAGGGTGCTGCTGTACCACAGGCTTAATTTGGGCAGTACATGTGTAGTTCTGTGCCCTCCGGTTCTGCTAGGTGTCCTACATTTCCACTCTAGCCTCAGGCTCCCGGTACCCGGTCTCTGCACTTTGGCTCCTCCGAGGCTCACTTGTAGCCTCCTTAAGCCCCGAAATCTCTCCTATACTCCTTTCCTGTCTGCTCTCCAAACTGTCTGATCCAGACTAAACTAGCTCTTTCTCCAAACCAGGATCTTTATTCAGGGAAGCTGCCCTAAAGCAGGGTTTTGAGCTCCCCCTCCTGGCCTGGATTCAGAAGGTGTTGTATGTGTGATTTACCTGTCAAAGAAATCCCTCTTATTTCCAGGCATAGCACTACCCTCCCCAAGAGGAAGACAGCACTACTGTGGTACCCGAACTCCTGGGGTGCCACAATGTTAAAGGATCTAGTTCTAACATCTTGGTGACAAATAACAAAGGGCATTATTGGCAGTCTCCTGGAGTCCATTCTCCAATGAGCCAGAGCTGTTTCAGCAGCAAAAAGAACGTTATTCTTGATGAGGAGGTGTGTGAGACTCAGACAAAATTTTGTTGCAGCTCTGAGTTGAGCCTACATTTTGTGACTTTTCAAACCTTTTGCGCCAGAATTCTGGTGTGAAAACTTTGTTCAATCAGGACCTATACGGAATAGATGATTGGTGTATGTGCCACCCATTGGCACCTGCACTTGTAACAAGATAACCAATGGTATTCATGTCACCATTAACATTTTGCTGTGATGGCTGATCGCTATATTTCATTTTTTGTTCACCATTTACAAAGTGGAGGTAAAAGCAATTAAGGATTTCTTCTTCCTAATGCGTGCAACATTTGGCTGCACTAGTTATATTGTACTTTTACAGCACTTCAGAAAAAAGCCTCTTACAAGAACACGAGTTTGAATGTGAGATTATAGAGGTGTGAAGCAAATTTTCTTCCATACCATGGTTTTTTTTTTTTACTTTTCATCTTCTTCTTAATAATTTATTGCTGTTCAGTACAAGAATTGATGTAATATTTATTGTATCATTGTTATTAGTATTCATTATTGTATTAGTGTTGTTATAACATTTTTTTCACCTAAGCTGGGCACACATGAGATTGAGGTAATAAGATGGCTAATTGGCTAAATCTGTTGAGAATTGTCTATTCTCAAAGGCTAGATGACTTCCCCTCCCGAATAGCTTCTTTATGGGGTCAGGCGATAACAGTGAAAACAGCCTGATGGCATCTGACTCCATCTATATATCCAGTAATGCTCTTCTCAATTTGAGAGCTTTATTACAGGATGTGGGGATCATTTTGAAGCTGCACATGCTGTGATACCAGGGCAAATGTCCACTATTATTGCATTCACAGCATGCACGGCGGCATCGGGTTGACAGTGCAGTTAAGTGTAGATAAAAAACAAATAAATTGTACTAAATGACAAGCTCTTCAAACAGATTTACAGAGACTAGTATTCCCTCAGAAAATGAGCAGTGCAGTGACAAGAATGTCTTATTATCTTGAGCTAATAGTTATATCCAATGTTCTCACAGACAAATAATACAGATATAGCACAAATTGACAGTAGAGACATTTCATCAACCTTGGAGAGCAGAATGCTACTTAAATACTAAAACCAAACATAGGTCATCAACAACAAATATATATACGTATATATATGAAGCGAATACGGTAGCACGATACAAGCACTAAGAAACATTGAATATATGAAACTTGGACTCCATTACTGCTGCTATGACAGCATAGATCAGGGGAGAGAAGTCTTTTTTCTGCCACGAACCATTTGGATATTTATACCATTCTTGGGGGGCTGCACAATTTGCTTACTAACTCCACCCACAAAGTGCATCCTGACGCTGACGCTGATGTCAGAGTTCAGTAGTGAACACTGCGCGTGCTCACAGCGCAAGTAGAAATTAATGGGCCCTGAAAACACAGCTGCCGGCCCAAGCACTGTGGTCCCTGGGAATCTGATAAAAAGTAATCGAAGTCTGTGAACATAAATGGCCAGCGACCCTGAGGTTCCCCACCCTTGGCATTGATGCTAATGATATAATCATCATACTTAAATGATCCAAAATAGCAATGCCATATTAAGCCTAGAAAATCGTTTCCGAACAAATCAATGACATTGTTTCTGACGTTCTAGTTGGATCACTTTATTCACACACATGTTATTTTTGCTACATTTTAGACTGTTTTCAAAAAGGTTCCAAATAGGGCCAAATGTGGCAACATGATCTAGATCTAGGTGGATATTAAGAATAATGTCTTGACTTAGTTTGAAATTGATTTGCAATATATAGATACAAGACAATTACAGATGAGATGATTTTTAGAAATTCAAGTGCGATGACTTTGCAAAATTTTCCCCCAAAATTAGATTAAAATAAATTTGCATGAATGTCAATACTGTAAAGCTTCCAATTGCTAGTAAACACATAGGGGATAGGAGGGAGAGAGAACCCTGTTGACCATAAAAGCTTACAATTTACAGGAAAGAAATAAAGACACAGGATCCCGCTGCAGGGCTGGGACAAGGTATTTTGGCGTCCTAGGCAGATGAAGCAAATGGCGCCCCACTTCTTCCAAGCAAAGGAATGGGGTAAAGATAAGGTTACAGGACACCTAATGCACCCCCACCCCATTTTCCATTTCAAAGTTAGATATAGAATTGTTCATTGTTTGCAAACCATTTACACAATATGAGGATCCCTGCTAACCATGAGACCTTACAATTTATGGGAGAAAGAAATTTACCCAGTGACTCTGGAGATGGAAAAAGACACTGCAGTATAAATTGTGCTCCTCTGGGAGCCATTGATTTGTAAATGACTGAGGTACTAGTGACTGTTGAATGTCATAGTTGCAGGGAATTACGGGGAAGCCCAAGCAGCCTGCTCTCCGATGCTTCAGCAATGTGGGAAATGGTGTTGGGCAAGTTTCCTTTTTGCTAACTGTGAATCGAATCTCAACATGTTAGAATTTAACTTGAACTCGATCTCCCATGGATTGATCCTCTCATTTGGAAGTAAACTGGGATTTGTGGATAGTTATTCCGATGACCTGTGTGTGCTTCAATGGCAGATATAGCAGTATACATATAATCTGTCATACAGTTTATAGTTAAAGAGGTAGTCCACTACTAGGGCAACCTCTTCTCATTCCTCATGTTTGGCCCCGTTAAAATGAAAACATTCATACTCACCTCCCATGCCGATGCTGTTCCAGCGGTGCCGACACTCGCATCGTTAGTGACTCTAACTTTACATGGTCTGCCACTTTGTTGCTGCATTGCTGTGGTTCCTAAATGCTTCCATTTCACAATACTACCACTCAGAGTTGAGCAATATTTAAGAGAAAAGAGATTTTATAAACTGATTTTTTTACAACGTGGCATTCTATTATGCTGTCATGCTTGAAATCAGTGATATCTTTAGAACAACTAATTTTTTCACAAATGATTGTAAAGGCAGACTGCATGGCTACGGGCTGAATTTTATACACCGGCAAACCTATATTCAGCCGCACTGTACACAGGTGATTATCACTCACTTCAGTTCCAAATGCCAATGGGAGTCATAAAATTTATTATTATTAATAATAATAGTAATAGTGAAATATGCTTTTTAAAGATGATCTCAAGGAAAACTCTTGATTTCCCTCCTGAGTTACATACTTGCATTTTTATAAATGACTTATTACATACAAAAGGGAAACATTGATACAGTATATAATGGAAATCTGTCTGTATTATTTCACTCTAGAGCCTAATATATATATGTGGTCTAAGGGGTATTGTTTCTCCTTATGGAGAGTGACATACCATCTCTGGCTTGTCAAGGTAAGGAGGCTTATTTGCTTCTTTTTCTCAGAAGAGGCAATTAGCATAATATATATGTGAGAATTTATCTCTTTCAAAGAGAAGTCCAGCAGCACATTTACAAGACCAGTCTGTTCCTTAGAAATTACTTTTCAATTGAAATGCAAATGAGGCTGAAGAACTATTTGTAGATTTGCAGCCTTTGTCACTCCATCTCTATTCCAAGGCTAGTGCCGCCCCCTATTGCTTGACTGATGACTCCTTTACGTGAAATCACACATCATTGAGGCTGTCAGTCAAGCAAAAAGAGAACTGCTGGGCGGGAATAGAGCTGGAGTGACAGAAGTTCAGATATACAGTGTAATTTGCATATCAATTCAAAGGCCGATTTCTTGGTAAAGGAAGAATGAATTTGACATGTAAAGCTATTACAGGACTTGTCTTTATAAGAACTACAGTATATCACAAAAGTGAGTACACCCCTCACATTTTTGTAAATAGTTTATTGTATCATTTCATGGGACCACACTGAAGATATAACACATTGATGCAATGTAAAGTAGTCAGTGTAGAGCTTGTATAGCACTGCAAATTTGGTGTGCTATCTTATAACTCAACACACAGCCATTAATGTCTAATCATTGGCAACAATTGTGCTCAATTAGCCATTTTCACTCTTGGCGTCATGTGCCTCATTAGTGCAATGAGAGGGGTGTACTCACTTTTGTGATGTACTGTACATGCACATATAAATAATTTGGGGTGTGAAATCCTGCTGACACATTCCCTTTAATCATATTATTTGGTCTCCAAAGCATTTTCCTAAACAAAAATTATTGGTTTTCAATTAAATCCAAGTCATGGAAGGCGGGGGTCTAATAGTTTGTAATTACTAAAAACGTATCATAAATTAATAACCACAAACATTTTTCATACTGCATTTCACCCATAACAAATGACATTTATGTTGATAGAGTGTGTGGCATTTCTGGTATTTTGCACTCCTAAGCATATCTCAAGTGCCCTGAACAGCAATCTCGGAATGTAAATGTATTCAAAGGATATGACATTTTCCCCCTTCTTTCATAGATCCCAATAATGTTTATTTAAAAAAAAATGCTGTTTCAACACATTGTGTCTGAAAGGCAGTCATAACACCGTTTTTCTCCATAAGATCCACAAGAAAAAAAATAAATGAAATGGATTGGTTTGGAACCTGTGGAAAGGCATTGATGAATCACACTATTTGTGCAGTTGATAGGCTTCTCTTTCTGAAGCATGTGCAACATGATCAGAGCAATCTTTTAAACAGTGCGCCGACTAACACTTTCATTGCTCATCACCTATGCTTCTTCCCGATGCATGCAGCGGCAATTTCACAGTAGAACCCAATGAAATTCTCACAGCCGCCATTTACATAAATAGATTTGTTCTCTACAATATAGCACATTAGGCTTTGATTATTGAAAAGAGGCAAGAACGAAGAGTGAAGCAAAGGTCAATAATAAAATCTAAAGTGTACATGACATCTACAAATTGCTATCGCTTAGGTATAGTGCTCTTCCCATGGCAGTAAAAATATTGCTCGCAAATAAAACTGTCACTTCTTTGTTCCCATCCTCATCATACAGAAAGCGCAGTTATGTATCTGTACAATGCAGTTGTCAGCAAACGGAAGTGTAATAGATTATTGTGGAAAACCCGTTGCCAATATTTGAGTATATTTACGACATTGGTTACAGGTTAATCAATAGCCTAATATTGTTCAGCACTTTGAGTTGTCTTTTATTCATAGAAATCATCCTACTTATAATGCCAATAACCCATTTAATAAGAGAAGAAGATACCCATTATATGCTTTAAAGTGGAATTAAAAATTACTGAAGTAATTGAACAAACCCTCCAAATTTATTTACATTCTTTTAAGATGTAAAAATATCTATTTTATGTAAGCAATGCAAAATACATTGATATTAAAACTGATTTTTATATGTAAACTATGATGAAATCAATAGTTTTACATGTGATACAATCATGTTACTTGATGCTGTCACTTATCAGTTTTTACCGGTAAGTAATAAACTATTCTATGACCAAGGCACAATTTACAATTTACTAGGCTCCTCACTAACCCTACTCCACTCTAAACTGGCTAAAGCAGGAAGTGCTTTCCCAATAAACTAAACTAACCCCTCCCAAATAATATGCTAATCCCCTGTATTAATGGCATGCTTCCCTGTGTAATGAAAACTATATCCCCCATGCTGGTGATGGTCCCCTTAGTGGACAGACCTCCCTCCATTCCCAGGGATGGCCTTGAGGCAGAGCCTCCAGGAGAACCGAGACACAATCCATAAGGAAAAAATACAACACTCTTATATCAAGCATATATAACATAACATATTAATATATCACAATTCACGTTTAACCCTCTGTTGCCACAACATCTTCATCTACCCCTTACAGTGGCACAACGGCATGTTGTTCAGCAAGGATCAGGACGGAGAGATGTGCTGAACAGTAGTCAGGGAAATGCGGCATGAAGCACCAAAAGACATGGAGCCAAGAGTGAGGATATACTTAGACTAAAAAAGAAGAGTCAATACAGAACTTGAAGCAGATAAATGGTTAAATGTAGCAGTGTATGCTATCATCAGATAGATGGTTAATGGCAGAGATATATACAACTAGATTACAAGTGGTTAACCACAAGGCAGCAGTGATGAACAGGCAAACTGAATACTTGTAAACAAATTGCTCACCACAGGCATACCCTATATGAGGTAGAAGACTGATGAAGCAGAAGATTTCTTTGAAAAACACTTGCACCAAATGTGGAGCAGCTTGGAATACCGGTAATAGAACAAAATGAGACATCTGTGAGAAAAGGTCCACCGTGACCTAGATGGTAATGAAACCTAGCACCTCAGTAAGATTTGTAACCTTTAGTCTGCAAATTGCTTCTTCAGAGAGGAAGAGGACTTCAACTCTATAGTGCCACCTGTTGGAAGTAGCGATCCTACAAGTCACAATCAACCCTTTATCGCGTCTTGCAATATGACTTAGGCTAAAAGCCAATTCAGAATCTCAATTTGCAGACACGGTGTTTCGGGCTAATGGCCCTCATCAGTGCAAAGCATGAGAACTGATCTGGTTATATGGGAGGCTCTGGACTGGGGCCTAAGGGGTAGCATTTCTCTTTGTGGAGAGTGACTTACCAGCTCTGGCATGTCAAGGTAAGGAGGCTTATTCACCAAGCAATGCTCCTTTGTGAAATTTAATATGCAAATTGCCTCTTCAGAGAGAAAGAAGACTTGAACTCTATAGCGCCACCTGTTGGACTTAGCAATCCTGCAAGTCACAATCAACTCTTTAATGAGTCTTGCAATATGACTTAGAATAAAAGCCAACTCAGAATCTCAATTTGCAGACACAGTGTTTCTGGCTATTGGAGCTCATCAGTGAAAAGTATGAGAACTGATTTAGCTAGATGAGAGGCTCTGGACTGAGGTCTAAGTGGTAACATTTCTCCTTGTGGAGAGTGACATACCATCTCTGGCATGTCAAGGTATGGAGGCTTATTCGCTGTGCAATGCTCCTCTGTGAAATATAATATGCAAATTGCCTCTTCAGAGAGAAAGAGGACTTAAACTCTATAGCGCCACCTTTATTCTGTAAGTCAATGGAAATCTGAAACAGAGACTCTTGTATTAAAGAAAGAGGCTGAAGAGGACTGGGGACACAGGATGTGAGGGTTTAAATTGCACACACTGTAGACAAAATGCCACACAGTTCATTTAATATGTGGTGAGAGACAGGAAGAACAGACCCAAGATAAGACTTTCCATAGGAGTGCTTTTGCGATAAGAAAGTATATTTGTTGGAGAATTGGAAAAATAGATGGAGGCAAGGGTACATTCATGTTCAATAGCATGTGAGGACACATTTTTAGAGGCATCACATGGATCAAAGAACTTGGATAGTGCATCAGTCCTGCAATTTTCTCAGTAGCTAGATAGGCAAGGATCAAATCAAACCTTAAAAACGCAATGCAATGCATCGTTTAGGAGAAAAAACGCATCCTGAAAAATTGCTTGCAGGATGCGTTTTTTCTCCATTGACTAACATTAGCGTCGCATTGCGACGCTTTGACACACGTCGCAACCGTCGTGCAACGGTTGCGCCATGTTGTGGTGGACCATCGGCAGCAAAAAACGTTACATGTAACGTTTTTTGCTGTGTTGTGTCCGCCATTTCTGACCGCACATACGCGGCTGGAACTCCACCCCCACCTCCCCACAACTCACAATGGGGCAGCGGATGCGCTGGAAAAATGCATCCGCTGCCCCCGTTGTGCGGCGCTTGCACAGTATGTGTCAGTATGTCGGGCCGATGCAGCGCGACGGCCCCGTACTGACGCTAATGTGAAAGTAGCCTAAGAGAAAGAGGATAGACTCTCTCTAATTGGTTCAATACCTGGTAGAAAAGATATGACACAGTGTTAGGGGTCGAGTTCCTGCCTCTGCACAGGGGGAATCTCGGGCCATCTCTGCTGCGGTCTCCCATTCTTCTCCTGCCGCAGTGGAGCTTGCTCAGCGGAGACGTCGATCCCAGCGTCTCGCTCAGTCTGACTCTGTGCTTAGAGTTACTGCTGCGTTTCCTGCTTCTCCCATTGAAGTCAGTGCTGGGCAGCGGCGAGCGGATGCTTCTGGGGCTAAGTCCTGCTTTTCACATTCTGAGCATGCCCAGAGTAAGATCTCTCAGTGGAGATCGAGGGTCACATGATCAGATACTGCAGCTAAGGTCCTTGTAGCTGCTAGGACTAAATCCTGCTTTGCACTCTGAGCATGCCCAGGGCGAGATCTCTCAGTGGAGATCCAGGGTCACATGCTCAGGTGCTGCAGCACTCCATTGGTCCTTCTTTGGAAGGTCCTAAACATGCTGCAGCTATTTAAGCCTCGCATGGCCGCACGGCCATGCGCTAGTATTGTCTTTTGTAATGTGTGTGTGTTGTGAGTGAAAGTCGTTCTTTAAAATCCCCTCCCGATTGTATGACTGCTTGCGGAAGGTGGGTGATTGCTACCTAGCGCCCGACTTAGCCATCAGCACGGTACACACATTACAGCGTCTTAGTGCTGTGACCGCCAGTGCGGCGCCGTGCGCTTTCTCTGCGCTTTCCTAACCCAAGCCTGGGTGGTTAGTGGCGTCCGCCAGTGCGGCACCGCACGCACTCTCGTGCCTCTAAAATATATTCTCTTGGTGCGGTACCGCGGCCCTGTGACTCAACAGGGTTCGCTTCCTTCACACTGGGTGAAGTTAACCCAAGTGTGTATTCATATTGTACCGCCATCTCGTCCGTCTCTACTAGCAGCAGGGTTTTCACCTGCACGGTGGACCTCGGACGGCGAACGCACCTAATACCATTACACCTTATACTTGGTGCGTTCCGCCAGTCCTAACATAATACTAGCGCCAAGGTCTGGCTAGTAATGACAGACGATCAGCGTTCACAGCGGTACATCCAGCAGCTGGTGGGAAGGTTGGCGGCTATTGAGCGTTCAACCTCAGCTGTGGATGTTACTGCTGTCGCTGTTCAGGCTGCAAGTGTGGCTGCAGCTACCTTGTCCATTGCCACCCCTGTACCGACGCTATCTCGCCTCCCGCTACCAGAGAAATTTTCTGGTGACAGTAAGTCCTGTAGGGGTTTCGTGAGTCAGTGCTCAATACATCTCGAGCTTCTGGCCTCTCGTTTCCCTACAGAGCGGGCTAAGGTGGGCTTTATCGTATCTTTATTGTCGGACAGGGCGTTGCAGTGGGCTACGCCGCTGTGGGAGCGTGGTGATCATGTGGTGCAGAGTGCTCTGTTATTCCTGAGCACTCTGAAACAGGTCTTTTTAGGACCTCGTGTAACCCATGATACGGCGCTCCAACTGTTGGCATTGACTCAGGGCTCGTCCTTGGTCAGCCATTTTGCCGTCCACTTCCGCACCCTAGCATCTGAGCTGGAGTGGTCGGATAAGGCCCTTATTCCTATATTTTGGAGGGGGCTGGCTGACCATGTTAAGGACGCCCTGGCCACTAGGGAGATTCCCACCACACTGGAAGAGTTAATAACAGTGTCTACTCGTATTGACCTCCGTTTTCACGAGCGGAGGTTAGAGCGAGTCCAGTGTAGGCAGAGGTTTCGGCTGGCTCCCACCTTCGCCAAACCTTTAGAGTCTCCAGTCCAGGCTCCTGAGTCCCATGAGCCTATGGTAGTGTCACGAGCGGGATCTAAGTCCCGGACCGCTCGTGCACTCCAGGTTTGTCATGTTTGCCAACAGTCAGGACATCTTGCCACCAGATGTCTCCAGTGGTCGAGGAAACGTCAGCGTCTAGTGGTAGTAGGTGGAAGTGCACTAGACACGGCGACGTTTGCCTCCAAATTGTCATTTAAGGGGACAATAACATTAGGCTCATCCTCCCACTCGGTAGAGCTCTGCATGGATTCTGGGGCGGAGGGCAATTTCATGTCTTCTGCCTTCGCCCAACGTCACGCAATACCCCTGGTTATGCTACCTCAACCAGTAACGGTACGAGTGGTGAATGGGTCGACACTGCCCGCACAGATAACACATCAGACCATCCCTTTTACTCTGTCCATGTCACCATCCCATCAGGAGATTATATCTCTGCTCATCATTCCTGAGGGGATTGATGAGGTCCTGTTGGGGATACCTTGGTTACGGTACCACTCTCCTCACATCGAGTGGTCCTCAGGCAGAATTCTGGGATGGGGTGAATCGTGTGGGGGTAGGTGTCACCGAGAGTGCGTTCAGGTTGCTACTACGGAGGTATCCGCAGATCTATCCTCTCTCCCCAAGCAATATTGGTCGTATGCAGACGTGTTCTCCAAAAAGGCGGCGGAGACCCTTCCGCCCCATCGCCCCTATGACTGTCCGATTGATCTTTTGCCTGGTGCTGAGCCTCCCCCGGGGTCGAGTCTATCCATTATCTCTCCCGGAGACGGAGGCAATGTCTCAGTACATTCAAGAGAATCTGGCAAGAGGGTTCATCAGGAAGTCAGTGTCACCTGCTGGGGCAGGGTTCTTTTTCGTGCAGAAGAAGAATGGGGAACTACGTCCATGCATAGACTACAGGGGTCTTAACGCTATCACCGTTAAGAACAAGTATCCTTTGCCCTTGATATCTGAGCTTTTCGATAGGCTTCGGGGAGCAAGGGTGTTTACCAAACTAGATCTGCGGGGTGCTTACAACCTGTTTCGCATCCGTGAGGGGGACGAATGGAAAACGGCGTTTAACACCAGAGATGGGCACTATGAGTATCTGGTGATGCCCTTCGGCCTCAGTAAAGCCCCAGCCATTTTCCAAGACTTTGTCAACGACATCTTCCGGGATATGCTTTCCACCTCGGTTGTAGTCTATCTGGATGATATTCTCATCTTTTCTCCAGATATTGACTCCCACCGGAGAGATGTTGGCAGAGTCTTCGACCTCCTACGGGCAAACTCTCTTTATGCTAAGTTGGAGAAGTGTATGTTTGAGCAGGAGTCTTTACCGTTCCTGGGCTATATCATCTCCGCCCAGGGATTGGCTATGGATCCTGCCAAACTACAGGCTGTGATGGACTGGCAAGAGCCCCATTCTCTTAAGGCGGTGCAGCGCTTTATGGGGTTCATTAATTATTACCGCCAGTTCATTCCACACTTCTCAACTCTGGTAGCTCCCTTGGTAGCCCTCACCGAGAAGGGAGCAAATCCCAAAGTGTGGTCTGAAGAGGTTTCCAGTGCCTTTTCTTCTACTAAGTCTCATTTTGCTAGCGCTCCCATCCTACATCGTCCCGATGTCGATAAGCCGTTTATAATGGAGGTGGATGCCTCTTCCATTGGTGCTGGAGCAGTCCTCTTCCAAAAGGATGCTCAAGGTCGGAAGCATCCGTGCTTCTTCTTCTCCAAGACCTTCACACCAGCGGAGAGGAATTATTCCATTGGGGACAGGGAGTTGCTAGCGATGAAATTGGCTTTCTCAGAGTGGAGACATCTCTTGGAGGGGGCTCGTTTTCCCTTTCAAGTTTTCACAGACCACAAAAATTTGCTATATTTGCAAACAGCCCAGCGGCTAAATTCTCGCCAGGCCAGATGGTCCTTATTCTTCTCCCGATTCCACTTCACCCTCCATTATCTCGCTGGGGAGAAGAACATTCGAGCTGATGCCCTTTCTCACTCTGTTGTGTCATCTGAGGAGGAGGAAGGAGAGCCTCGGCTTATTGTTCCTTCTGAGAGCTTGAGAACCGTGGCTCCGGTGTCGCTTGAGTCTGTGCCTCCGGGCAAGACTTTTGTGCACATAAATTTGCGACCGGAGGTTCTCTCTTGGGCTCATTCCTCCAGGGTGGGTGGACACTTTGGGACAAAAAGGACATCTGAGCTGCTGGCGAGGACGTACTGGTGGCCGCATATGCTCCGAGATGTCAGAGATTACGTTCTGGCGTGTGTCTCATGCGCCAAAAATAAGTCTCCTCGACAACGGCCGTCTGGGTTACTCTATCCCTTGCCGGTGGCAGACAGGCCCTGGGAGATGGTCGGGATGAACTTTGTAGTGGGTTTGCCCAAGTCTCGCGGCTGTACTGTCATTTGGGTTATTACCGATCATTTCTCGAAAATGGTGCATTTGGTGCCGCTCCCACGGTTACCTTCTGCACGGGCCTTGGTTGTTCATAAGACACATCTTCCGCCTACACGGCATGCCAGACAAAATTGTCAGTGACCGGGGTCCCCAGTTTGCGTCTCGGTTCTGGAGAGAGCTTTGTCGTCTTCTCAGCATTGAGTTAAATCTCTCTTCCGCATATCATCCCGAGACGAATGGGTTGGTAGAGAGGGCCAATCAGACTCTGTTCACATATCTACGACATTTTGTTTCTGCCAGGCAGGATGACTGGGCATCTTTATTACCATGGGCAGAGTTCGCCCTTAATAACGCTGTAGCCGACTCCACTGGTCAGACTCCTTTCCTCCTTAATTACGGCCAGCATCCGCGGGTTCCTGTGCCTATGCCCGTGTCCTCTGCTGACTCCAGGGTGGCAGACTGGGCAGTGGAGGCACGGGACATTTGGGACCGCACTCAGGATGCCATTCGGGCCTCAAAGGAGAGAATGAGGTCCTCCGCCGATGCACATCGGCGCCCTGCCCCGACCTTTGCTCCTGGCGATTTAGTGTGGGACCGCACATCAGGCTGCATGTAGAGTCCACTAAGTTTGTACCTCACTACTTGCGTCCCTTCAAGGTCCTCGAACAGGTTAATCCTGTGGTCTACCGTCTGGCCCTTCCTCCACGCCTTGGTATCACTGACACCTTTCATGTGTCCCTCCTTAAGCCCGTATACACGTCCTGGTTTTCTGAGTCATCTGCCGGGACATCGGGTTCGTCTACGGATGATTACGAGGTGAACGCTATTTTGGGGTACAAGGTGGTACGTGGTAAAAAATTCTATTTGGTGGATTGGAAGGGTTATGGCCCTGAGGACAGGTCCTGGGAGCCTGCTGAGCACATTCAGGCTCCGCAGCTCATTGCTGCCTTCGAACGTAGCAAGGCCCTAGGAGGGGGGGTAATGTTAGGGGTCGAGTTCCTGCCTCTGCCCCGGGGTGAATCTCGGGCCATCTCCGCTGCGGTCTCCCATTCTTCTCCTGCCGCAGTGGAGCTTGCTCAGCGGAGACGTCGATCCCAGCGTCTCGCTCAGTCTGACTCTGTGCTTAGAGTTACTGCTGCGTTTCCTGCTTCTCCCATTGAAGTCAGTGCTGGGCAGCGGCGAGCGGACGCTTCTGGGGCTAAGTCCTGCTTTTCACATTCTGAGCATGCCCAGAGTAAGATCTCTCAGTGGAGATCGAGGGTCACATGATCAGATACTGCAGCTAAGGTCCTTGTAGCTGCTAGGACTAAATCCTGCTTTGCACTCTGAGCATGCCCAGGGCGAGATCTCTCAGTGGAGAACCAGGGTCACATGCTCAGGTGCTGCAGCACTCCATTGGTCCTTCTTTGGAAGGTCCTAAACATGCTGCAGCTATTTAAGCCTCGCATGGCCGCACGGCCATGCGCTAGTATTGTCTTTTGTAACGTGTGTGTGTTGTGAGTGAAAGTCGTTCTTTAAAATCCCCTCCCTATTGTATGACTGCTCGCGGAAGGTGGGTGATTGCTACCTAGCGCCTGACTTAGCCATCAGCACGGTACACACATTACAGCGTCTTATTGCTGTGACCGCCAGTGCGGCGCCGTGCGCTTTCTCTGCGCTTTCCTAACCCAAGCCTGGGTGGTTAGTGGCGTCCGCCAGTGCGGCACCGCACGTACTCTCGTGCCTCTAAAATATATTCTCTTGGTGCGGTACCGCGGCCCTGTGACTCAACAGGGTTCGCTTCCTTCACACTGGGTGAAGTTAACCCAAGTGTGTATTCATATTGTACCGCCATCTCGTCCGTCTCTACTAGCAGCAGGGTTTTCACCTGCACGGTGGACCTCGGATGGCAAACGCACCTAATACCATTACATCTTATACTTGGTGCGTTCCGCCAGTCCTAACACACAGTCAAGTGGGCCAATGCTTAGATTAGACATTTTCAAAGTTCTGGTAAGAAGAATGAAAGCAAGCAAAGAAATTGGAGTTAATGACGGTACAGCAGATTTTTAGAGAGAGTAATTGAGTTAGATCTTTGAAACAATTCAGAAAGCAAGATGAACCCCACCGGGCAATCTGGTCAGATTACCAATCAATAACCAGAGCATTTGAGTCAAAAGCAACGATGTGTCAGAAAGTATTAACCCCTTAGGGTATGTGTCCACGTTCAGGATTGCATCAGGATTTGGTCAGGATTTTATGTCAGTATTTGTAAGCCAAAACCAGGAGTGGCTGATAAATACAGAAGTGGTGCATGTGTTTCTATTATACTTTTCCTCTAATTGTTCCACTCCTGGTTTTGGCTTACAAATACTGACATAAAATCCTGACCAAATCCTGATGCAATCCTGAACGTGGACACATACCCTTAGTGACAGAGCCAATTTGGTACTTAATGACCAAGCCAATTTTCACAATTCTGACCACTGTCACTTTAGAATGTATCCCTCTGATTCTGAGATTGTTTATTCATGACATTTTGTACTTCATGCTAGTGGTAAAATTTCTTCAATATAACTTGCGTTTATTTATGAAAAAATGGAAATTTGGCATAAATTTTGAAAATTGGTGTCACACAAAATAGTTAATAAATAACATTTACCACATGTCAACTTTACATCAGCAAAATTTTGGAAACATAATTTTTTTGTTAGGACGTTGAAAGGGTTAAAGTTGCCAGCGATTTCACATTTTTCTAGCAAAATGTACAAAACCATTTTTTTATGGACCACCTCACAATTGAAGTGAGTTTGGGGGGTCAATATAACAGAAAATACACAAAAGTGACACCATTCCAAAAACTGCACCCTTCAAGGTGCACAAAACCACGTTCAAGAAGTTTATTAACTCTTCAGGTGCTTCACGAGAACCAAACATTTTACTTTTTTCACAAAAAATTTACTTTGGAACCTTTTTTTAACTTTCACAAGGGAATCAGGAGAAAATGGACACAAAACTTGTGCAATTTCTCCTGAATATGCCAGTACTCCGTATGTGGGGAAAGCCACTGTTTGGGCTCATGGAAAAGAAGAGAGCACCGTTTGACTTTTTGAACGCAAAATTGTCTGGAATCAATGGTGGCGCCATGTCTCATTTGCAGACCCCTGATGTACCTAAACAGTGGAACCCTCCCAATTCGAACTCCAACCCTAACCCCAACACACCCCTAACCGTAATCCCAACCCTAACCTAAACATAACTTAAACCACAAATCTAACCCCAACACACCCCTAACCCTAATCCCAACCCTAACCCTAACCACAAATCTAACCCTAGCACACCCCTAACCCTAACCCCAACCCTAACCATAATCTCAACAATCTTAACTTTTGCCCTACCCTAACTTCAGCCCAACCCTAACTTTAGTCCAACCCTAACCCTAGCCTCAACCCTAACCCTAGCCCAACACTAACCCTAGCCCAAACCTAACCCTTACTTTAGCCCAACTCTAACTTTAGCCCAACTCTAAGCCTAATGGAAAAATGGAAATAAATACCAAGGGGGTGATAAAGGGGGGTTTGATTTACTGTTTTTTTTTATTTTGAACACTGTGATAGGGTCTATCACAGGGATCAAAATGAACCAATAGGATAAAATGTCCTATTGTTGCCAGGTGTCGGCCGGCAGAACTCGGCGGGTGCACTGTGCATGCACCCACCATTTTCTTCCTGGAAGGAAACGCCGGTGGTCGGGGGACAACACGGGGGATGCAGGAGGATCCAGAGACACCATAGGTACCAGGGGGTCCCATTTCTCTTCCTCTGATGAGCGATCACATCAGAGGAAACAGAAATTACATGGAAAATCTGACTTTTTTTGCGGTCGCCATTATTCCGTTAATAACTAGGATTGCAACACTGGGGTCAGTAAAAACCAACCCGAATCATGTTCTCTGGGGTCTCAGCTACCCCTAGTAGCCGAGACCCCAGAGAAATTTAAACACTGGGGGGCACTGAGGAATAAGTGCTCTTAACTGCCGCCATTAAAAGGCGTATCAGCAGTTAAATCTAAAAAGGAAATATATTGTCAACCATGACAATTGATTGGCTTTGCCGTTGCAACAGGCAAACATTTTTCTTTGCTGACCAATTTTTTACTAAATTGGATTTGTGCTTAGGATCATTGTCTTACTGGAATTTCCAGCCAGTGCCTACTTTAGTTTTACCATGTGGCAGCATTACATTCTCCAGTATATCCTTGTACATGGTGGCTTTCATATTTCCATCAATTCTATGCAAAGGGCCAATGACAGATGTAGAAAATTAGACCCCAAACCATGACATTGCCACCATTATGTTTCACTGTGTTTGGTACCTTACACCATTTTCAATTGGACGATATATATTTTTCTTGCCATCACTACCAAACTGATTGAACTTGGATTCATCCAACCACAACATCTTGGAGCAATCTGACTCTTTCCATTGGCTCTTTGCTCTTTGCCGGAAAGGCTTTTTGACTGGAACTCGTGCATTCAACCGTAGTGCTCTTGGCCGTCACACCACAGTTTGGCGACTCACTTTGACCATTTATTCTTCATTCATTTTGTACAAAATCTGTACCGCACTTTTATGTATATCAGATACTGACTTTTTCTTAATATTGTGATCAACTTTGTAGAAAGTTTTCCATTGTCGTCCACTTCTAGGTTTGTCAGTTGTTCTATAAACCTCTATTTCTTTCTTTATTATATGTGACTCTTAACTCAGAGCAATTACATTCCATAGCTACCTCTTTTTGGCTTTTGCCTGACTTAACTCTCAGAATAATAAGCTTCTTGATATCTGGTGATAAATTTGGCTCTGTCTTTGTCATATTTTAACTAAAAAACACAAAAGCAAAAAAAATTAAAATTTCAGCAAAATTCGAATACCCATGACAAAATATGCAAAACATTTGGTCTAGCAAATGTTGGAAACTAACACATTAAAGGAATAAAACAATGTCAAACACAATTTTCATCCTTATAGCTGACAACCGTTTGCTTCCGGTTTACTAAAATCATCAGGAAAATGGCATCATAACAACCAGACAAAAGTAATCACACTTTAAAAAAAAAAAAGCAAAACTTTTGTTCGCCACTGTAGAGCATTTATGATATTTGTGCCTGGGAAAGGTGAAAAGGTGAAAGAAGACATACAAAGTCTGCGGCGGTGACGGGGAATGTGAACAGTGAGGTAAATAGTATTATATTATTCTTTTTTTAGCCTTTTTCTGACCATCTATGGTTCAGAAAAATTGCGGCTGCAGCTAGCTGCCAAGTTGCTAAATAATCAGGAAACAAATTGTAAAACATCCTTATTCTGGTTCACACACATTTTTATTGGAATTTAGGAGAATACTATTCCTCACTAATAAATTTATCCATCTTTAGTTTGGACTCATTGATAATTGAAGCAGGGTGATTTTTTTTTTGCTTTACGGGTCATTCTGATGTAGAATTTCGGTGTGCTTGGAATCATTGAACTATTGCATAACAAAGTTTTGGTCAAGCTTTAGCTTTTGGAAAGATGGTCTCACATTTAGAGGGGTATTCCCATCTCCAAGATCCTAATATATAGTAGTTGTAGTAATAATGATATTATCAAATACCTCCTATTAGAAATGTAGTATAGTGCTTCTGATGCATCTCGTTTACCCCATGTGCAGGACATTGCAGAAGCTCAGATATCCATGGATATGACCACTAAAAACTAACTAACTAACTGTCATTATATGAGTCGTATCCATAGATACTTAAGTACTGCAATACCTTGCACATGGCATGTTCAGGCCTTCAGAGTCTGACCTGCTGCTCCTGTTCATTTAACATTTTTCTTATCATGCGCTGGCAGCAATTCCCACTTACAAACAATATACCAAATCACATTTAGTTAAGTCATGCATGCATATGTTTTTAATGTACAAAAAACAGAAGTTACTGACAGACAACTCTGGGGTGTCTTACCTTCCATGAAAACAAGAGAACATTACGATTCAACATGACTGTTCCTTCTCTCTCTCTTAAATTCATGTTGTGAGTCCTTTTGAAATCAGTGGATTCAGCAGACCTAGGTTTAACAACTATGAACACTTCGAGACGTTATCATTGATTTATCATGGGTGAGCTTTGATATAAACAAATGTGAATATAACCATATTTTCTGAAAACGTTCCATGAATGGGGATTCATGTCATCTGATCCATTTATTAAAATTACAATCAAATAAAAAAAAACTGGTTGCTGGCTGAATTTTATCTGACACTCTATACCAGTGTTCCCCAACTCCGGTCCTCAAGAGCCACCAACAGGTCATGTTTTCAGGATTTCCTTAGTTTTGCACAGGTGATAAGTGCAACACCTGGACAGGCAAGAATTCAATCACCTATGCAAAACTAAGGAAATCCTGAAAACATGACCTGTTGGTCGCTCTTGAGGACCAGAGTTGGGGAACACTGCTCTATACAGTTGTCAGTCCCTTACAGCATTTTAGAGCGCCTTGGCTTTCTTTAGTCTGTACCACACCACATACTAAACACAAGAATGAATCCTTGTCAGACTTTTGCATGAGATACAACTAACTGTTCATCCAATTAGTGGCTGATGTCTAATGGATTAGCTTTTCCTTTACAGGATCTTGGATACTGCCCCATTCTTACACCATGTTCTGAGGTCCTTAATGTCTACTATACTTGCTACAGCTCGAAGGAGCCAAATATTCATGTATGTAAGCACAGAGTTAACAGCTGCTACCTTGATGTCTGTTGTGATTATTTAATCGCCTAGTTCACTATGGATTTCATTGGGTGAATGTTTCTATTCACTTTCAAGGCTCAACTTGCTATCATCTGCTATTGTATCTGTGGGGGTATTACATGTTATGTGTGTACAGCCTCCTTAGTAAACCAGGAACTGGGGAACCAGGAAACACATGTGAGTATTTTTGGAGTGCAATACTTTGTTTTCTGTAGAAGCTGCCAAGATTTTTAAAAACATATTTGCTTGTGAGATAGCCCAGTTAACTGATTAGAGACATTTTGAATTTTGGTCGAAAATCTGGGTGTACATCCGAAGTAAATTGATGTTCCCAAATCCTTCATCACTGCACTGCTATACAAAAGCTCTCCAACTTCAAGTAGTTGTCCGGCCTTAGGGTAAAAGTCTGCAGTCACTAAATGTGACTGCAGACTTGTGGATCCTCCCATCATGTGCACTGCGTGCTGTGAGGACTCTCCGGTGCTGCAGAGCGTGGTCATGTGACTGCAAGTATGAAATTTGCATACTTCAGACCACATTCTGAGTAGATATGTCCGGCCTCGCTAAATACACTTGTATCGGATATGTCTAGTTGGCATATGACCACATGTATACAAATCACAAACTTACAGTCACGCGCCTGCCGCTTCCACTACTGACATCGGAAAATCCTCACAGCGCGTAGTGCATGCTCTGTGAGAATTCACATGTCTGCAGTCACATAGATTAACTGCAGACTTGTACCCTAAGGTCAGACAACCCCTTTAAGCAAGATCTTTAAAAAAAATTTCTATACAGTAAACCATGGCACAGTATCTATACCCCATGTAATGAACTACAATAGACCAAACTCCGAACAGACCTAGGTTCAGGGTTATACCAGAGAGGGGTCATTTAACATTTCTACCTTTGGAACCTCTGGAGCTCGAAATTTCTGAGACTTCTAGTGTTAAAATGTGTAGGAAAAGAGCAAGTGTATACACATATTTTCCTTCATATTATACATATGCACTGGTCAGGTGTCTTTGTCTTGGGTTTTTATTTTGCGGTGAAAGGTATTGCTTCCTAAAAGCTTAAAACCAGCTCACACAATGCAGAAACTAATATAAGTTTCTGCATCTATGAATGTTCAAATACTTTTTTTTAGTATCATCAGGATGGCAAGAGTCAGTTTTTTAGTGTTATATATAACCTCAAAAACTTGATTAACCACCTTACATATTATCTCCGTTGTTCTGTCAAAGAAAATACGATGCAGAAGGATATTGAAGCAGCAAAACTAGAACATATTCCAAGCTTTTTACAAGCCATAGATCTGAATCTCCATTTCCTTATGTCTGTAATTCATCAGCAATACCAAGGGTTTATGAAGGTGACAAGTATTGTTCTTGTACTGGCATTTTACAGTGTAATGCTGCAGTTGTTGGTAGATATACCATGCATCATTCTGTAAAAAAATGTGGGACACAGACAATATAGAACAACATATGGATAAACTAGTCATAAGTAGAGATTTTATGAGCTCTAACTCTGTGAGCTCTAGATAGCCTAATTGAAGCTGACCCATTAAATTCTATGGATTGCATGAAACTATAGGTAGGTTTCAAAATGAAAACAACAGATTCTCTAACTGGCATGAGGGATTCCTGCATAGCACAATTTTATTTATCCTCTTTTAATCAAGTATATAATCAATTAAGGGTGATATAGAAGGGTTAATGTTGTGCCTTTAGTTTACCTTTTGCCTTTAATTGTTAGAATCTGCTAGAATTTGCTCTTATGATGCAGTAGTCTGGTAGTCTCCTCTTCAAGGAGACTATACTTCTTATCATATATGTTCTCAATAGTCAGCCACAACATGTTCTGGGTACGTGGGAACTAAAGGTCAGCATGACCCGGGGTAACAGGGGGGAGGGCTACATGAATTACACTTAGTTACTTTTGTTGTAAATGGTATAAAATGCTGCCTCTTGCTCCATTAGATCAGATAAAGTGACTTTGCTCACAATCTGTGTGCGATTTCCTTTTTCTCCAAGCGCGCTTGTCAATTAAGGGCATAACCTCCCGATTTGGCCTCACTGGTGATCTGGCATATCTGACATTGGGTCAGAGTGAAATAGCTACAAAAAGGGCAGGACCAGTTTTGGACATAGTGGGGCCCTGGGCAAAAGTTTAACGTGGGACCTCAAATGCTCACATATTGCAGCATCACACAGAAACATGTTGGTTGCATTAATAATAATAATCTTTATTTATATAGCGCCAACATATTTTGCAGCGCTTTACAGTTTAACAGTTTCAAACTCAGTTGAGGTCATTAAATAAATGTGATTGACAATATTGAAGTAGTTTGATGCTTGTTACCGAGTTTCTTTACACCGGCTGAGGAAGAATGATGGGTGCAGATAGTCCTCGATACAGTATAATGCAGGTCCCAAATAGTACATATAGTATGGTCCTTTTTAGACTATACTGCAGCCCCCTAAGAGTATACTGCAGTCCCCTCATAGAGTGTACTGCAGAAACCCTCAGAGTATACTGCAGCCCCACTTAGAGTATACTGCAGCCCCTTCATAGAGTATACTGCAGCCCCCTCATAAAGTTTAATGCAGCCCCCCACATGCACAGTATAATGCAGCTCCCTCAGAGTATACTGCAACCCCCCTCAGAGTATACTGCAGCCCCATCAGAATATACTGCAACCCCCCTCAGAGTATACTGCAGACCCTCTCAGAGTATACTGCAGCACCTCATAGAGTTTACTGCAGCCCCGTCATTGAGTATAATGCATCCCCACGGACGGTATAATGCAGACCCACACACAGCAAAATGCAGCTCCCTCCGAGTATAATGCATCCCCCTCAGAGTATGCTGCAGCCCCCTCAGAAAATACTGCAGCCACCTTCAGAGTGTACTGCTGCCCCCTTATAGAGTATAATGTGGCACCACACACACACAGTATAATGTAGCTCCCTCATAGAGTATAAAGTATAATGCTGCCCCCTCAGAGTATAATGCAGCCCCACACACACAGTATAATACAGCCCTCTCAGAGAATGCTGCAGCCCCTTCAGAGAATACTGCAGCCCCCACACACTTTATAATGTAGCCCCCTCATAGAGTATAATGCAGCCCCCCTCAGATTATATAGCAGCACCCGTCAAAATATACTGCATATACGGGGGCCGCAGAACTACTCCACACAGCGCAACGGACCGGATGTCTATAAGCGCCATATGCAGCGGCGGATACACGTCCTCCTTTTCCCTTCAGGATCCGTGAGACGTTCCAGGTGCGCTTTCCATCCCGGGTTGCCTAGGCTCATATACCCCATTGTCCTATGCTTCCAGTTTTGTTAAAGATATTTCTGATGAAGGTCTTGTGATTCGACCGAAAACATTTAAATAATCTTTGAACTGGATGCACAAATAAATGGGATGTTCACTTTTTCAGAAGTTATGTCACTTATCCATGTTATGTAAATAAAAGCTTATAACCTGACGTTAAATTCATCCATTGGTTGTATAAATTATTCTTTTGAAAGCTGAACCCCTCTGAAATGTGGTTTAGGTTAAGAAAATAAATTGGCATCAATGCAGAAATATGGATCACTTAATGGACACAGAATGGTCAGATTTTGTCGCCCACAGAAAGTAATGTGATATTCAAACAAATAATTAACTTAAAATACAAATATATGTTGCATAGCATTGGTGAATGAAGTTGTGGTGAGAAGCCCAGCGTCTGCGCACTGCAGTACCTTTCAGGTTACATCGGGGGGCTTATCTACAGCATTACAGAATGCTGTAGATAAGCCCCTCTGATGGCTGTGGCCGAAGCTTATATATGAAAATGTAGGTGACAGATTCCCTTTAATGCATACCATCACTAGAGTTTCATTGAAAATGGGTAATTTGTGGTAATTTTTTAGGGCTTGAATTAGTTCCACAGAAGAGAATTATTAATACTTTAGCATACCATGATATTTTGGACAATTGTTTGCCTCAAAAATTTTGAAATCAGCTCTGTGAAGGTTTTTATTACAGCATGACTCTACTCAAATGCAAAAAAAGGAAGTAAAGTAAAGGCATGTTTGTCTGAGTATCTTGTGGAAGACCTTGACTCTCGCAAACAGAGTCCTGGCCTCAACCCTACTACACATTCTTGGGATAAACTAGAACAGAGAATTGCAAGCCACATCCTCTTGTTCAACATCAGTGTCTGACCCCACAAATGCCCCTCTGGATGAATGAACAAAAAGTCTCACACATGCTCTTTAAATCTTGTAGAAAACCTTCCCAGAAAAGTGAAGGGTTTTAAAGCTGAAAGGAGTAAATTAATTTTATATTAATACCTATGAATTTAGAATAGGATGTCATAAAAACTTTTGTAAATGTCATGTGTAGGTGTTATAGTTGGTGCAAATTGGTTTCCAGAACCCGGTCCGTTGGCCACATAAGTAATCTGTGGCTATTGGAAGGGAGCCAAGAGAACCTCCTACTGAGTCCTGGCATCCGCAGCTATTCTTTAGATTAACCTCTTTATGACAATTGAAGGACAAAGCACGTCATGAGTTGGTGTCAGATCCGCATCATGACATGCTATGTCCGTCATAATGTTAAACTGTCACTCCACGTAGACATGTAGTGATAGTTCAGTGCCAACAGCTATCAGTGACAACTGAGCAGCACAGGAAGAGGTGCGAGCCATCGGTTCCCGCACTCAGAGGGCTGTATTCCGTCAGTCAATCTGGCTGACCGAACACAGCATGATCGTGCAGCAGGGGGTAAAATATAAGTACCTCCTGCCTGATCACAGCAGGAGCTCGGCGATGCTCATGGGGGAGCTCCGGCACTAAAAGCCAGGGACAGTGCCAGCACCACCCCTGACTGTTTAATCCATAAATCCTGGAATCAACAGCGATTGCAACATTTAGGCAGCAGGCAGAGGTCCTTATAAAGATAGGTGCACTTGAATGAACTGTTAACATTAAATTCTTGGAAAAAAAAACCTTCAGCACTCAAAAATAATATTTCCTCACAATTGAAGTAAAGTCCAAAATAATTATTTCATTTAAAGCCGACATATGGAGAAACAGACATATAATTCCAATGTTTCGTCATACAAGCCTTTTTCAAGGAAATCTTCATATACAGGATAAAATAAAAATCAGTATATCTATATGAAATTAAATATAGACACATTTACAATGTGAAAAGGAATTACATAATTCCATAGGATTTATATAATATAATATATAGGCTTTGATTCAACCTAATTCACCTAAAAGAAGAATAAGAAATGGGGGAATAAAAGGAAAGACAAGGCCGCCAGTCACTGTGGTGTACAATGTTATGTCAATTTGAATAGGTTGCAAGACCAAGAGACAAGATTATGGGTACAATTAAAATACAACAAAATGATATGGGAACTATACTGCATGTGTCCGTCTAGCAGAGGAGAAGGGTCAGCGATACACATAGATGTATAATGAAAAGACCTTTGTGCATATACTGATATAGCAGTGTCAATGTTAGTATCTCTCCGGTTCCAATGTCAACCCACAGTTCACAGTTAAATAGATCACCAGGAAAATTGGGGCAGTCATCATAATTGAGAAAAGGACCAAGGTATCTATCAGTTACCTGTTGTAAGATTGGTCAGTGTTGAGTGGTTCGTGTGTGCTCTCCTTGATGGTGATGTGTAAGGTAGCAAGACCCTGTGGCATTTTATGTAGGACGAGTACTGCCTTATGGGTGCAACATGTGATCAATCGTGTGTCCGAAGGTCTTGGTATATCGGGCAGTAACAAAAAGGCCAGAAAGGCCTAGAACATGGAAGATGGTGCATGTTATGATGCAGTGGTTTAGGAGCAACATGGAACGAGCTCTGAAGAAAGTGGTAACTGTACTGACCGCAGTCCCTAAGCTCAACACAACACTAGAAGTAGCCGTGGGATGCTCCTAACTCTCCCTAGGCACCTCGTCACCGCCTAAGAGCTAACTACCCCTAAAGATAGAAGCAGGAAAACTATCTTGCCTCAGAGAAAATCCCCAAAGGATAGATTAGCCCCCCACAAATAATGACTGTGAGTGGAGAGGGAAAAGACATACACAGAATGAAACCAGGATGAGCACAGGAGGCCAGTCTAACTTGATAGATAGGACAGGATGGAATACTGTGCGGTCAGTATAAAACACTAAAAAAATCCACGCAGAGTTTACTAAAAATCTCCACACCTGACTAAAGGTGTGGAGGGTAAATCTGCTTCCCAGAGCTTCCAGCAAGACAGAATTAATTCATACTGATAACGCTGGACAAACATAGAAGCACAGAACAGATAAGTCCACAATCTGTGAACAGAAAAGAGCAAGCAAAAACTTAGCTTTGCTGAACTGGTCAGGATAACAGGGAACTCCAAAGAGATGTGAATCCAACCAGGAACCATTTACAAGTGGCACTGGCTGAAGGACAGAGCCAGGCATAAATAGCCGAGCAGAAAAGACGATCAGTGGAAGCAGCTGAAGACAGCTAACTCCAAGGAGCAGCCATACCACTTGAAACCACAAGAGGGAGCCCAAGAGCAGAACTCACAAAAGTGCCACTTACAACCACCGGAGGGAGCCCAAGAGCGGAATTCACAACAGTAACCCCCCCCTTGAGGAGGGGTCACTGAACCCTCACCAGAGCCCCCAGTCCGATCAGGACGAGCCAAGTGAAAAGCACGAACCAAATTGGTGGCATGGGCATCGGAGGCAACAACCCAAGAATTATCCTCCTGACCATAACCCTTCCACTTGACAAGATACTGGAGCCTCTGCCTCGAAAAACGAGAATCCAAAATCTTCTCAACCTCATATTCCAACTCTCCCTCAGCCAACACCGGGGCAGGAGGGTCAACTGAGGGAACAACGGGCACCACAAATCTCCGCAACAAAGATCTATGGAAAACATTATGAATGGCAAAAGAGGCTGGAAGAGCCAAACGAAAAGACACCGGATTAATAATTTCAGAAATTTTAAACGGACCAATAAACCGAGGCTTAAACTTAGGGGACGAAACCTTCATAGGAACATGACGAGAAGACAACCAAACCAAATCCCCCACACGAAGCCGGGGACCAACACACCGACGGCGGTTAGCAAAACGTTGAGCCCTTTCCTGAGACAACGTCAAATTGTCCACCACATGAGTCCAAATCTGCTGCAGCCTGTCCACCACAGAATCAACACCAGGACAATCAGAAGGCTCAACCTGCCCAGAAGAAAAGCGAGGATGAAAACCAAAATTACAAAAGAAAGGTGAAACCAAAGTAGCCGAACTAGCCCGATTATTAAGGGCAAACTCAGCCAACGGCAAGAAAGACACCCAATCATCCTGATCAGCAGACACAAAGCTTCTCAAATAGGTCTCCAAGGTCTGATTAGTTCGCTCAGTTTGGCCATTAGTCTGAGGATGAAACGCCGAAGAAAAATACAAATCAATGCCCATCCTAGCACAAAAGGCCCGCCAAAATCTAGAGACAAACTGAGAACCTCTGTCAGACACAATATTCTCCGGAATGCCATGCAAACGAACCACATGCTGAAAAAACAATGGAACCAGATCTTAGGAGGAAGGCAACTTAGGCAAAGGTACCAGATGGACCATTTTAGAGAACCGGTCACAAACAACCCAGATAACAGACATCTTCTGGGAAACAGGAAGATCCAAAATAAAATCCATGGAAATATGCATCCAGGGCCTCTCAGGGACCGGCAAAGGCAAAAGCAACCCACTAGCGCGGGAACAGCAAGGCTTGGCTCGGGCGCAAGTCCCACAGGACTGCACAAAAGCACGGACATCGTGCGACAAGGAAGGCCACCAAAAGGACCTAGCAACCAAATCTCTGGTACCAAAAATCCCAGGCTGACCAGCCAACACTGAACAATGAACCTCAGAAATCACCTTACTCGTCCATCTATCAGTAACAAACAGCTTCCCCACAGGACAGCGGTCAGGCCTATCAGCCTGAAATTCCTGAAGCACCCGCCGCAAATCAGGGGAGATGGCAGAAAGAATCACCCCTTCCTTAAGAATGCTAACCGGCTCAAGGACTCCAGGAGAATCAGGCGAAAAACTCCTAGAGAGGGCATCAGCCTTAACATTCTTAGATCCCGGAAGATACGAGACCACAAAATCAAAACGGGAGAAAAACAGAGACCATCGAGCCTGTCTAGGATTCAGCCGCTTGGCCGACTCGAGGTAAACCAGATTCTTATGATCAGTCAAGACCACAACGCGGTGCTTAGCTCCCTCAAGCCAATGACGCCACTCCTCAAACGCCCACTTCATAGCCAACAACTCCCGATTGCCGACATCATAATTGCTTTCCGCAGGCAAAAACTTTCTGGAAAAAAAGGCACACGGTTTCATCAAAGAACCATCAGACTCCCTGAGACAAAACGGCCCCTGCCCCAATCTCAGAAGCGTCGACCTCAACCTGAAAAGGAAGAGAAACATCCGGCTGACGCAACACAGGGGCAGAAGCAAATCGGCGCTTAAGCTCCTGAAAGGCCTCAACAGCCGCAGAGGACCAATTCGTCACATCAGCGCCTTTCTTCGTCAAATCAGTAAGGGGCTTAACCACACTGGAAAAGTTGGCAATGAAACGGCGATAGAAATTAGCAAAACCCCAAAATTTTTGAAGGCCCTTCACAGATGTGGGTTGAATCCAGTCATGAATAGCTTGGACTTTAACAGGATCCATTTCTATAGACGAGGGAGAAAAAATAAAACCCAAAAAAGAGACCTTCTGAACTCCGAATAGGCAGTTAGACCCCTTCACAAACAAAGCATTATCACGAAGGATCTGGAACACCATCCTGACCTGCTTCACATGAGACTCCCAATCATCGGAAAAAATCAAAATATCATCCAAATATACGACCATGAATTTATCAAGATAATTGCGGAAAATATCATGCATGAAAGACTGGAACACAGATGGAGCATTAGAGAGCCCAAATGGCATCACAAGGTATTCAAAATGGCCTTCGGGCGTATTAAATGCAGTTTTCCATTCGTCACCCTGTTTAATACGAACAAGATTATATGCCCCTCGGAGGTCAATCTTAGTAAACCAACTAGCCCCCTTAATCTGATCAAACAAATCAGTAAGCAGAGGCAAGGTGTATTGGAATTTAACCGTGATCTTATTAAGAAGACGATAATCAATACAGGGTCTCAAGGAGCCATCCTTCTTAGCAACAAAAAAGAAACCTGCTCCCAATGGTGACGAAGAGGGCCGAATATGCCCCTTCTCCAAAGACTTCTTAACATAACTCCGCATGGCGGCATGCTCTGGCACAGACAGATTGAAAAGTCGGCCCTTAGGGAACTTGCAACCAGGAATCAAGTTAATAGCACAATCACAGTCCCTGTGCGGTGGAAGGGAACTGGACTTGGGCTCATCAAATACATCCTGGAAATCCGACAAAAACTCAGGGACCTCAGAAGAGGGGGAAGAGGAAATTGACATCAAAGGAACGTCACTATGTACCCCTTGACAACCCCAACTAGTCACAGTCATAGTTTTCCAATCCAGCACCGGATTATGTTCCTGTAACCATGGAAAACCCAGTACAACAACATCATGCAGGTTATGCAACACCAGAAAACGGCAATCTTCCTGATGTGCTGGGGCCATGCACATAGTCATCTGCGTCCAGTACTGAGGTTTATCCTTGGCCAAGGGTGTAGCATCAATACCCCTCAAAGGAATAGGGCTCTGCAAAGGCTGCAAGGAAAAACCACAGCGACTGGCGAATTCTAAGTCCATTAAATTCAGGGCAGCGCCTGAATCCACAAATGCCATGACAGAAAAGGACGACAATGAGCAAATCAGGGTCACAGATAAGATAAATTTAGGCTGTATAGTACTAATGGTAACAGACCTAGTGACTCTCTTAGTACGCTTAGGGCAATCAGAGATAACATGAGTAGAATCACCACAGTAAAAACACAGCCTATTCTGACGTCTGAATTCCTGCCGTTCTGTTCTAGTCAAAATCCTATCACATTGCATAGGTTCAGGACTCTGCTCCAAGGACACTGCCATATTGTGCACAGCTTTGCGCTCGCGCAGACGCCGATAAATCTGAATGGCTAGAGACATAGATTCGCTCAAACCGGCAGGCGTAGGAAAGCCCACCATAACATCTTTAAGGGCTTCAGAAAGACCTTTTCTGAAAATAGCAGCCAGAGCCTCCTCATTCCATTTAGTGAGCACAGACCATTTTCTAAATTTCTGACAGTATAATTCTGCCGCTTCCTGACCTTGACACAAGGCCAACAGGGTTTTTTCTGCATGATCCACAGAATTAGGTTCGTCATACAATAATCCAAGCGCTTGAAAAAATGCGTCTACATTCAATAATGCCGGACCCCCTGTTTCAAGAGAAAAGGCCCAGTCTTGAGGGTCACCACGCAGCAAGGATATGATGATTTTTACTTGCTGAATGGGATCACCTGAAGAACGGGGTTTCAAAGCAAAAAACAATTTGCAGTTATTTTTAAAGTTCAAAAACTTGGATCTGTCCCCAAAAACAAATCAGGAGTAGGAATTCTAGGCTCTAAAGCCGGAGTCTGGACAACATAGTCCTGGATACTCTGTACTTTTGCAGCAAGTTGATCCACACGAGAAAACAAACCCTGAACATCCATGCCAGAGCATATATCCTGAACCACCTAGATATCAAGAGGAAAAAAAAGACAAACCAGAGCACAGAAAAAAAAATGGTTCAGAACTTTCTTTTCCTTCTTTTGAGATGCATTTAATTCATTTTTGGCCACTTGTACTGTTATGATGCGGTGGTTTAGGAGCAACATGGAACGAGCTCTGAAGAAAGTGGTAACTGTACTGACCGCAGTCCCTAAGCTCAACACAACACTAGAAGTAGGCGTGGGATGCTCCTAACTCTCCCTAGGCACCTCGTCACCGCCTAAGAGCTAACTACCCCTAAAGATAGAAGCAGGAAAACTATCTTGCCTCAGAGAAAATCCCCAAAGGATAGATTAGCCCCCCACAAATAATGACTGTGAGTGGAGAGGGAAAAGACATACACAGAATGAAACCAGGATGAGCACAGGAGGCCAGTCTAACTTGATAGATAGAACAGGATGGAATACTGTGTGGTCAGTATAAAACACTACAAAAATCCACGCAGAGTTTACTAAAAATCTCCACACCTGACTAAAGGTGTGGAGGGTAAATCTGCTTCCCAGAGCTTCCAGCAAGACAGAATTAATTCATACTGATAACGCTGGACAAACATAGAAGCACAGAACGGATAAGTCCACAATCTGTGAACAGAAAAGAGCAAGCAAAAACTTAGCTTTGCTGAACTGGTCAGGATAACAGGGAACTCCAAAGAGATGTGAATCCAACCAGGAACCATTTACAAGTGGCACTGGCTGAAGGACAGAGCCAGGCATAAATAGCCGAGCAGAAAAGACGATCAGTGGAAGCAGCTGAAGACAGCTAACTCCAAGGAGCAGCCATACCACTTGAAACCACAAGAGGGAGCCCAAGAGCAGAACTCACAAAAGTGCCACTTACAACCACCGGAGGGAGCCCAAGAGCGGAATTCACAACAGGTGCGCAAGTGCCGACGGCGTTCATAGAAAAGGATAAGCGATCAAGAATACTATTGTGCACTTGCATGAAGGGTGTACATATCAGAAGGATGTCAGAAAGACTATGGGAAACACTGGGAGTGATAACAGACAAGATGTAAATGTGGATACTGCTATATTATTACAGAAAAAAAAGCATTATGAAATGCACAATGGAGGAGGGGAACCGGGAAAAACAAATAAGGGACTAGTAAGTGAGGGTGTATGGTATAAAGGGGGAATTTAATAAGAAAGGGAAGGACATAAGGAGAGGGAAAGAGTAGGAGGGTACAGAAAGAAAAATAAAAACAAAAAGAAAACTGGGGATAAAGAAAAAGAGGGTGGAAGGAAAAAGAGAACAAATAAATAGGAAAGACCAATAAAAAATAATAAAAAAAGACCAAGGACAAACGACCATCTATACTTGGGTTCAATGATCACTGTGTGATCTAAAAGAAAAATTAACACAAAACACAAACTATATATTTGCATATCAGTGGTGGATTCATACATATATTTCCATATATATCTCTATATGATTCATATAATAGTTATTAATGATCGGAGACCTCATATTCCCTGTTCATACCTATTGGTTCCAGGGTTTGAAGAGTGAATATCCAGTACACCTCTCTTTCCTTAAGTATTTTAACCCTATGTCCACCACTACTGTGCATAGAAAAGTTTTCAAGTATCTGATACTTAAGTTGAGACAAAGAGTATTCAGCAAAGGCAAAGCGTGATGGAATAGGCAACATCAATTGTTTACAGTAGATAGCGGACTTGTGCTGGGAGATGTTGTCCTGGATATGTTGGGTGGTCACACAAACATATCCAAGACTGCATGGCCAATAAATGAGGTAGACCACATATGATGAGTCACATATGAAGAACCCACTAACGGGGAAACATTTTGCTGACCTACGGTGTGTAAAAGTATCATCTTTAGATATATTAGAGCATTGTAAGCAATGCAAACAGGGGAAGTTCCCCTGGAATGGTGGGGTAAGCTTTACCAAGCAATGACCCATGTTTATTAATACAATTTTGAATAACATTCATAAAGGGATGATCCACGTTGATAAATGAAACTCTATGTGTTTTCAGGCTTGGGGGATAATACGTCACCAGTCATGGAAGGTTTAAGTAAATTGTGGAGATAACCCTGTTGCATAAACTTTTCACCTATTTCATCTAATCATTCTCGTCTTTTCTGATCATCTGTTACAATGTGTTGTATGCGGTGAAATTGAGACTTGGGTAGAGATTTTTTGACATGATGTGAGTGACAACTACAAAAGTGAAGTAGACTATTTTTATCTGTTCGTTTGGTATAAAGGTCAATGTCAAGACAACCATCTCCCTTAAATGAAATGAAAGTGTCAAGGAAATCGATTTCCTTGACACTGTTATGTGTGGAAAAAATGAGATTCGGAATACATTTATTGATATCTTGGAAAAGTTGCATCAATGTGTTCTCCTTCCTCTTCCAAATCATGAAAACATCATCGATGTATCTTTTCCAGTAAATGGAATATTGTTGAAAAAGTGGGTGTTCATATATATGTATAGGTCTCCTCAAAAGATGACATAAGAATATTAGCATGTTAGATCCCATAGTCGTACCAGTTTTTTGTAAGAAATATTGATCATCAAAGAGAAAGAAATTCTTTGTAAGAATTAGAATGAGTAACACTATACAGAAATCAATAGATAAAATCTGAACCGCGCTTATGGGTATAACACAAGGAATATGTGTATGCACCTATAGTAAAGAGGCTCCATCCACTAGCAAGGTAAAGGAACCCTATGCATGGTAGCTGAACTCTTGAGTGCTGCCTACCAGGAATAAGAAACCTTAATATAGGCAATGAATTATTAAAGTATAGAAAAAAATCAGAAGTTAAACATCATAGGAATCCAAGAAGACATCAGACAGTTAATGCTGCCAGACTGAATTCACTGAGAGGATCAACTCCCAAAAACAATGCAATTACAAGTTATGCAAAATGTACAGTATAGTCCAAAAGTTTGGACACACCTTCGCATTTAAAGATTTTTCTATATTTTCATGACTATGAAAATTGTACATTCACACTGAAGGCATCAAAATTATGAATTACGGTAACACATGTGGAATTATATACTTAACAAAAAAGTGTGAAAAAAATGAAACTATGTATTATATTCTAGGTTCTTCAAAGTAGCCACCTTTTTGCTTTGATGACTACTTTGCACACTCTTGGCATTCTCTTGATGAGCTTCAAAAGGTAGTCACCAGGAATTGTTTTCAATTTACAGATGTGCCCTGTCAGGTTTTATAAGTGGGATTTCTTGCCTTATAAATGGGGTTTGTGTTATGAACAGGTAATTCAGAACCACAATGGAAATTGAAGTTCAGAGCACACAAGTGACCTGACAATTACCAAAAACAAAGGACGAGCTCTGAGACGTGGGAACTCTGCTGACTGCAATCCCTAATCCTATCACACCACACTAGAGGTAGCCGTGGATTGCGCCTAACGCTCCCTATGCAACTCGGCACAGCCTGAGAAACTAACTAGCCCTGAAGATAGAAAAATAAGCCTACATTGCCTCAGAGAAATTCCCCAAAGGAAAAGGCAGCCCCCCACATATAATGACTGTGAGTAAGATGAAAATACAAACACAGAGATGAAATAGATTTAGCAAAGTGAGGCCCGACTTATTGAATAGACCGAGGATAGGAAAGATAGCTTTGCGGTCAACACAAAAACCTACAAACAACCACGCAGAGGGACAAAAAGACCCTCCGCACCGACTAACGGTACGGAGGTGCTCCCTCTGCGTCTCAGAGCTTCCAGCAAGCAAGAAAAACCAATATAGCAAGCTGGACAGAAAAAATAGCAAACAAAAATAACACAAGCAAAACTTAGCTTATGCAGGATAGACAGGCCACAGGAACGATCCAGGAGGAAGCAAGACCAATACTAGAACATTGACTGGAGGCCAGGATCAAAGCACCAGGTGGAGTTAAATAGAGCAGCACCTAACGACTTAACCTCATCACCTGAGGAAGGAAACTCAGAAGCCGCAGTACCACTCTCATCCACCAAAGGAAGCTCATAGACAGAACCAGCCGAAGTACCACTCTCGACCACAGGAGGGAGCTTGGCCACAGAATTCACAACAGTACCCCCCCCTTGAGGAGGGGTCACCGAACCCTCACCAGAGCCCCCAGGCCGACCAGGATGAGCCACATGAAAGGCACGAACCAGATCGGCAGCATGGACATCAGAGGCAAAGACCCAGGAATTATCTTCCTGACCATAACCTTTCCACTTAACCAGATACTGGAGTTTCCGTCTCGAAACACGAGAATCCAAAATCTTCTCCACTATATACTCCAATTCCCCTTCAACCAAAACCGGAGCAGGAGGATCAATAGATGGAACCACAGGTGCCACGTATCTCCGCAACAATGACCTATGGAACACGTTATGGATGGAAAAAGAAGCTGGAAGAGTCAAACGAAAAGACACAGGATTAAGAACCTCAGAAATCCTATATGGACCAATGAAACGAGGCTTAAATTTAGGAGAGGAAACCTTCATAGGAATATAACGAGATGACACTCTCGACCACAGGAGGGAGCTTGGCCACAGAATTCACAACAGGTTTGACTATCAGTTGTGTTGTGCAGAAATCTGGTGGATACACAGCTGATAGTCCAACTGAATAGACTCGTAGAATTTGTATTATGGCAAGAAAAAAGCAGTTAAGTAAAGAAAAACGAGTGGCCTTCATAACTTTAAGAAATGATGGTCAGTCAGTCCGAAAAATTGGGCAAACTTTGAAAGTGTCCCCAAGTGCAGTGGCAAAAACCATCAAGCACTAAAAAGAAACTGGCTCACACGAGAAAAGGAAAGGAAAGGAAGACCAAGAGTCACCTCTGCTTCTGAGGATCACCAGCCTCAGAAATCGCAGGTTAACAGTAGCTCAGATTAGAGACCAGGTCAATGCCACACAGCGTTCTAGCAGCAGACACATCTCTACAACAACTGTTAAGAGGAGACTTTGTGCAGCAGGCCTTCATGGTAAAATAGCTGCTAGGAAACCACTGCTAAGGATAGGCAACAAGCAGAATAGACTTGTTTGGGCTAAAGAACACAAAGAATGGACATTAGACCAGTGGAAATCTGTGCTTTGGTCTGATGAGTCCAAATTTGAGATCTTTGGTTCCAAACACCGTGTCTTTGTGCGACGCAGAAAAGGTGAACGGATGGACTTTACATGCCTGGTTCCCACCGTGAAGCATGGAGGAGGAGGTATGATGGTGTGGGGGTGCTTTGCTGGTGACACTGCTGGGGATTTATTCAAAATTGAAGGCATACTGAACCAGCATGGCTACCACAGCATCTTGCAGCGGCATGCTATTCCATCCAGTTTGCGTTTAGTTGGACCATCATTTATTTTTCAACAGGCCAATGACCCCAAACACACCTCCAGTTTGTGTAAGGGCTATTTGACCAAGAAGGAGAGTGATGAGATACTACGCCAGATGACCTGGCCTCTACAGTCAGCAGACCTGAACCCAATCGAGATGGTTTGGGGTGAACCGGACCACAGAGTGAAGGCAAAAGGGCCAACAAGTGCTAAGCATCTCTGGGAACTCCATTAAGATTGTTGGAAGACCATTCCCGGTGACTACCTCTTGAAGCTCATTAAGAGAATGCCAAGAGTGTGCAAAGCAGTCATCAAAGCAAAAGGTGGCTACTAGGGTTGAGCGAAACGGGTCGTTCATTTTCAAAAGTCGCCGACTTTTGGCAAAGTCGGGTTTCATGAAACCCGATCCGACCCCTGTGCGGGGTCGGCCATGCGGTACGCGACTTTCGCGCCAATGTCGCGTTTCAATGATGCGAAAAGCGCCATTTCTCAGCCAATGAAGGTAAACGCAGAGTGTGGGCAGCGTGATGACATAGGTCCTGGTCCCCACCATCTTAGAGAAGGGCATTGCAGTGATTGGCTTGCTGTCTGCGGCGTCACAGGGGGTATAAAGGGGAGTTCCCGCTGACCGCCATGTTACTGCTGCTGATCTGAGCTTAGGGAGAGGTTGCTGCCGCTTCGTCAGAAGCAGGGATAGCGTTAGGCAGGGTCCATTAACCACCAAACCGCTTGTGCTGTAGCGATTTCCACTGCCCAACACCACCTTCGGTGTGCAGGGACAGTGGAAGCTACATTTTTTTTTTTTCCCCCTCAGCGCTGTAGCTCATTGGGCTGCCCTAGAAGGCTCCCTGATAGCTGCATTGCTGTGTGTACGCCGCTGTGCAAACCAACTGCTTTTTTCAAAGCACAAATCCTCTTGTTCCTTCCTTTCTGCACAGCTATCTTTTTGGTTTGTACACACTTTTTATTTAATTTGTGCATCAGTCCACTCCTTATTGCTGCCTGCCATACCTGGCTGAGATTACTGCAGGGAGATAGTAATTGAAGGACACTCCCTGTTTTTTTTTTTTTTTTTTTGTGGGAGATTAAGATTGACATTTCTGCTAGAGTGCCATCCCTGTCTGTGTCATCTCTCACTCAGTGGGCCATAGAAAGCCTATTTATTTTTTTGCTTGATTTGGGTTATAAAATCTACCTGAAAAAATCACTACATCAATCAGTGGGAGAAAAATATTGGCCTCAGGGCTTGTGTGCCACTCTTGACTCCTGTGTGCATCATCACTCACTCAGTGGGCCATAGAAAGCCTATTTATTTTTTTGCTTGATTTTGGTTCTAAAATCTACCTGAAAAAATCACTACATCAATCAGTGGGAGAAAAATATTGGCCTCAGGGCTTGTGTGCCACTCCTGACTCCTGTGTGCATCATCACTCACTCAGTGGGCCATAGAAAGCCCTTTTTTTTTTTTTTTTGCTTTATTTGGGTTCTAAATTCTACCTGAAAAAATCAATAAATCAATCAGTGGGAGATTAATATTGGCCTTTGGGCTTGTGTGCCAGTCCTAAGCGTGCCATCTCTCTCTCTCAGATAGTGGGCCATAGAAAGCCTATTTATTTTTATTTTTTTTATTGGGTTTATAAATTTTCCCTGGAAAAAAAAAAAAAAGTGGGAGATTAATATTGGCCTCTGGGCTTGTGTGCCAGTCCTGAGCGTGCCATCTCTCTCACAAATAGTGGGCCATAGAAAGCCTATTTATTTTTTTTTTTTTGGTTTTATAAATTCTCCCTTACAAAAAAAAAGGGAGATTAATATTGGCCTTTGGGCTTGTGTGCCAGTCCTAAGCGTGCCATCTCTCTCTGTCTCTCAGATAGTGGGCCATAGAAAGCCTATTTATTATTTTTTTTATTGGGTTTATAAATTTTCCCTGGAACAAAAAAAAAAAAGTGGGAGATAAATATTGGCCTCTGGGCTTGTGTGCCACTCCTGACTCCTGTGTGCGTCATCTCTCACTCAGTGGGCCATAGAAAGCCTTTTTTTCTTTTATTTGTTTTCTAAATTCTCCCTGAAAAAATCATTTTATTTTCTTTGGTTTCTAAATTCTTCCTGAAAAAATCATTTTATTCTATTTTTTTTTTTTCCTAAAGTCTCCCTGAAAAAACAAAACAAAAAACAAATCAGTGGGAGATTAATATTGCCCTTTCTGCTTGTGTGCCAGTCTTGACTCCTGGATGTGCCATCTCTCTCTCTCTCTCCAATTGTGGGCCATAGAAAGCCTATTATTTTTTTAGCTTGATTTGGGTTCCAAAATCTACCTGAAAAAATCACTACATCAATCAGTGGGAGATAAATATTGGCCTCTGGGCTTGTGTGCCACTCCTGACTCCTGTGTGCGTCATCTCTCACTCAGTGGGCCATAGAAAGCCTTTTTTTGTTTTATTTGTTTTCTAAATTCTCCCTGAAAAAATCATTTTATTTTATTTGGTTTCTAAATTCTTCCTGAAAAAATCATTTTATTCTATTTTTTTTTTCCTAAAGTCTCCCTGAAAAAAAAAAAAAAAAAAAACAAATCAGTGGGAGATTAATATTGCCCTTTCTGCTTGTGTGCCAGTCTTGACTCCTGGGTGTGCCATCTCTCTCTCTCTCTCCAATTGTGGGCCATAGAAAGCCTATTATTTTTTTAGCTTGATTTGGGTTCCAAAATCTACCTGAAAAAATCACTACATCAATCAGTGGGAGATAAATATTGGCCTCTGGGCTTGTGTGCCACTCCTGACTCCTGTGTGCGTCATCTCTCACTCAGTGGGCCATAGAAAGCCTTTTTTTGTTTTATTTGTTTTCTAAATTCTCCCTGAAAAAATCATTTTATTTTATTTGGTTTCTAAATTCTTCCTGAAAAAATCATTTTATTCTATTTTTTTTTTCCTAAAGTCTCCCTGAAAAAAAACAAAAAAAAAAAAACAACAAATCAGTGGGAGATTAATATTGCCCTTTCTGCTTGTGTGCCAGTCTTGACTCCTGGGTGTGCCATCTCTCTCTCTCTCTCCAATTGTGGGCCATAGAAAGCCTATTATTTTTTTTAGGTAGATTTGGGTTCCAAAATCTACCAGAAAAAATCACTACATCAATCAGTGGGAGATAAATATTGGCCTCTGGGCTTGTGTGCCACTCCTGACTCCTGTGTGCATCATCTCTCACTCAGTGGGCCATAGAAAGCCTTTTTTTGTTTTATTTGTTTTCTAAATTCTCCCTGAAAAAATCATTTTATTTTCTTTGGTTTCTAAATTCTCCCTGAAAAAATCATATTATTTTATTTGGTTTCTAAATTCTTCCTGAAAAAATCATTTTATTCTATTTTTTTTTTCCTAAAGTCTCCCTGAAAAAAAAAAAAAAAAAAAAAAACAACAAATCAGTGGGAGATTAATATTGCCCTTTCTGCTTGTGTGCCAGTCTTGACTCCTGGGTGTGCCATCTCTCTCTCTCTCTCCAATTGTGGGCCATAGAAAGCCTATTATTTTTTTTAGGTAGATTTGGGTTCCAAAATCTACCAGAAAAAATCACTACATCAATCAGTGGGAGATAAATATTGGCCTCTGAGCTTGTGTGCCACTCCTGACTCCTGTGTGCATCATCTCTCTATCAGTGGGCCATAGAAAGCCTTTTTTTGTTTTATTTGTTTTCTAAATTCTCCCTGAAAAAATCATTTTATTTTCTTTGGTTTCTAAATTCTTCCTGAAAAAATTATTTTATTCTATTTTTTTTTTCCTAAAGTCTCCCTGAAAAAAAAAAAAAAAATCAAATCAGTGGGAGATTAATATTTACATTTGTGCTTCAGTGACAGTCCTGCGTGTGTGGCATCTCTCTCATTTGTTGCCACCAACAACAGAGTGTGTAACATTGTGCCTGATTTTCGTTGTGGTCTCAATCACCTGTAAAGGGGTAGCTAAATCATACTGAAGTTATAGCTCACCGTGTAATTTGTGTGACAGCAACAAATACCGTTAGTTTGTTTACGTTTTTAAAACAAAGAGGAAGTATGGTGGAAGAGGTCGTGGCCGGGGGCGTTCATTGTCAGCTGGTAATGAGGGTAGTGGTAGTGGTGGAGCATCAGCTGGTCGTGGGAAAAAAAATATTGCACCTAAGTCTGGAGCTGTGGAGCCAGGTTCGTCGTCTGGCTACACAAGGCCTCGAACGCTCCCTTTTCTGGGAGTAGGAAAACTGCTTTTAAAGCCGGAGCAGCAAGAGCAAGTTTTGGCTTATCTTGCTGACTCAGCCTCTAGCTCTTTTGCCTCCTCTCGTGAAACTGGTAAATGTCAAAGCAGCGCGTCGTTAGTGGATGTTCACGGTCAGGGACAAGTCGCTTCCTTGTCCTCTTCAGCAAAAACAACAACAGAGAAGAATGCAGCAGGCGACACAACGGGTTACTCCATGGAGCTCTTTACACATACCGTCCCTGGCTTAGAAAGTGAAGCAGTTAACAGTCCATGCCCATTACAAGTTGAATCTGACATGGAGTGCACTGATGCACAGCCACAGCCAGACTACTATGCTGGTCCTTTGACTCAGACCACAACATTGCCCTCGCAGGGTGCTGATCAAGAATCAGACCCTGATGAGACTATGTTGCCCCATCACGAACGCTATACCACCGACCGACACGGTAACACAGACGAAGTTGCACACGAGCTACAAGAAGAGGTAATAGATGACCCAGTTCTTGACCCCGATTGGCAGCCATTGGGGGAACAGGGTGCAGGCGGCAGCAGTTCTGAAGCGGAGGAGGAGGGGCCGCAGCAGGCATCAACATCGCAACAGGTTCCATCTGCCGGGCCCGTATCTTGCCCAAAACGCGTGGCAAAGCTAAAACCTGTTGGAGGACAGCGTGGCCATCTGGTTAAAGCTCAGTCTGCAATGCCTGAAAAGGTATCCTATGCTAGAAAGAGTGCAGTCTGGCATTTTTTTAAACAACATCCAATTGATCAGCGCAAAGTCATCTGTCAAAAATGTTCAACTACCTTAAGCAGAGGACAGAATCTGAAAAGTCTCAATACAAGTTGCATGCATAGACATTTAACCACCATGCATTTGCAAGCCTGGACTAACTACCAAACGTCCCTTAAGGTTGTAGCACCCTCGGCCAATGAAGCTAGTCAGCAACGCAACATCCCTTCCGGCAGTGTAGGGCCACCATTTTCCGCACCACCTGCAGTATCTGTGCAGGTTTCTTCGCCAGGCCAAAGCCGTCAGGGTCAGGGAATCACCAGTTTCGTAGTAGGAAACACTGCATCTAGGGCACCGGTGGCAACAATACCATCTCCCACCGTCTCTCAGTCTGCCATGTCCACCGGCACCCCCGCTAGTTCCACGATCTCCAGCTCTCCAGTCCAGCTCACCCTACATGAGACTATGGTTAGAAAAAGGAAGTACTTAGCCTCGCATCCGCGTACACAGGGTTTGAACGCACACATAGCTAGACTAATCTCGTTAGAGATGATGCCCTACCGGTTAGTTGAAAGCGAAGCTTTCAAAGCCCTGATGGACTACGCTGTACCACGCTACGAGCTACCCAGTCGACACTTTTTTTCCAGAAAAGCCATCCCAGCCCTCCACCAGCATGTTAAAGAGCGCATCGTCCATGCACTCAAGCAATCTGTGAGCACAAAGGTGCACCTGACAACAGATGCATGGACCAGTAGGCATGGCCAGGGACGTTACGTGTCCATCACGGCACACTGGGTAAATGTGGTGGATGCAGGGTCCACAGGGGACAGCAAGTTTGGGACAGTTCTGCCTAGCCCACGGTCTAGGAAACAATTGGCTGTAGCCGTTCGCACCCCCTCCTCCTCCTCTTCGTCCTCCTGCAGAAGCGAGAGCTCGTCCACAGACCGCAGTCGCACAACCACTCCATCCGCAGCTGCCACTGTTGCACACCAGGTCTCCCATTATGGGGCAGCTACTGGCAAACGTCAGCAGGCTGTATTGGCTATGAAGTGTTTGGGCGACAACAGACACACCGCGGAAGTTCTGTCCGAGTTCTTGCAGAAAGAAACGCAGTCGTGGCTGGGCACTGTAGATCTTGAGGCAGGCAAGGTAGTGAGTGATAACGGAAGGAATTTCATGGCTGCCATCTCCCTTTCCCAACTGAAACACATTCCTTGCCTGGCTCACACCTTAAACCTGGTGGTGCAGTGCTTCCTGAAAAGTTATCCGGGGTTATCCGACCTGCTCCTCAAAGTGCGTGGACTTTGCTCACATATCCGCCGTTCGCCCGTACACTCCAGCCGTATGCAGACCTATCAGCGTTCTTTGAACCTTCCCCAGCATCGCCTAATCATAGACGTTGCAACAAGGTGGAACTCAACACTGCACATGCTTCAGAGACTGTGTGAACAGAGGCGGGCTGTTATGTTTTTGTGGGAGGATACACATACACGGGCAGGCAGTAGGATGGCAGACATGGAGTTGTCAGGTGTGCAGTGGTCGAAGATTCAAGACATGTGTCAAGTCCTTCAGTGTTTTGAGGAATGCACATGGCTGGTTAGTGCAGACAACGCCATAATAAGCATGAGCATCCCCCTAATGCGTCTGCTGATGCAAAGTTTGACGCACATAAAGTATCAGGCGTCTGCAGCTGAGGAAGAGGAAAGTGTGACGCCCAGGAGACCGGGATACCCAGCACCGGACCAATGGAGTCTGTCTCTTGAGGGGGATGTCACGGGTGGCTTGACCCGGTGCTGTGGCCTCAGGCAATGCACAGTGTAAGGGGTATCGTGAGGGGACAGGCACTTACTTGATCAGCAGCAGGTTCTCCCAGCGGTGACGATCTCGATCCTGGATAGATGGCTATTGTCGAAATGAAAGACTGAGGCACTGAAACGTTTAACCAGTTTACTTTAACATAAAAGGATTTACAACCAGTCCTGTCACCGGAGTCTGTATGGGAACTCTGAGTTACTTTGACCCTGCCGGGGTCTTCGCCTCTTATTGTGCGCAATTTCTGTGTGGCCCTGCTGCTTTATGTGAACTGGCTGCCGGCCCAATCTGTCCCCTCCGGGTCCTGGTTCGACGGGCAACCCGAGTCCTTTTATCGGTTTACCCCCTCTGGGAGTACCGCTGAACTCTGTGTCTGTTGCTGCATCCGACCCTAGTGAAGCTGATATCACCTCACGTTTTTCCGGTTGCTGTATTATATATAATGAATACAGCCACGGATCCGGTATCCATCTTTGCGCCTGTTCTGGGTAGTGATTAATGCTACCCGGTTCTCACAATGTCCTTTTTCTCTATCCCTCTTCTCCTCAATCCGGTGATTTAGGCCTGGTAACAGTCACAGGGCTGTTAGAGATTCAACTGTATGACCTCTCACTATCAGCTCCTTGGCCCAACTGCCATTTCTTCTCTCAGACCAGAATGGATCAAGGGGAGTCTCTGGAGCTCCCCCTTCTGGCCGGAGGTGGTAGTGCAGTCTTGCTATTTTAGTATTTGTACTTACTGTCAGTAACTATTTTTGTGTCAAATACCCCTAGGGGTGCCACATTCCCCCTTAGTTAAGAACAGTACTCCGGGACTGTGGGACAATAACATTTTGAAATAACAATTAATATGTACAGAGTCTTAAAAATGAAAAGTTACAAAAACCACTCAAGGAAACAAAAATAGAGTTCTGTAAAAAGTCACTTCAAATAGCGTCCATTAATACAGTTCTATCCTTGAAGGTATTAGGAACGGCACTGTACTTAGTGTCCAGGAATTTAGTTCCATTTTTCCAACGGAGTTATCAATATAAAGTCTAAAGAAAGTTCAAAAAGAGCAAAAAGCAAAGTTCAAAAAGCAGTCTTTCCGGAGCTTTGATTTAGTGCCTCCGGGCTGATAAAAAGTTCAAGAATATGCACTAAGTTCATACAGACAAGTCTCTGTAGGCACTGGGCTTAAACATTGCAGACTGATAGCAATGACTATACTACATTTTCTGTTTAACTATATACGGCATAACATATATACAATTCACATTATGAGCTTTATAGTTGGTAATCTGCATACCTGGCCGGTAATTGACCCTGGGTACTACGCTGTGATCTACGTAATAGCGGTGTCTCTTCATGTGGTGTACTACTGTCTACTGCGGATGTAGTATCTGCCCGCTCTGCTAAAGATAATTCCACGACTATGGAGTTGGCAAGTCCACTGTGAATGGGATTACTCTGACCAGGAAGCTGTTCTTCCTGGCCTGGAACCTCCTGTAGTATGGGGTCAGCCTCTTCCTGTCTTGGGACTTCTGGTATTGGGTTCGGTGTTGGGTAAAAGGCCACCATGGGAACCACTACTGCACCATGGTATGTTAGTAGGGTTTTGGGAAAGTCTCCTATACAGGTGTGATACACTTCCTCTTCTTTTTCCTTTACTGGTTGAACCTGTATGGGTTGAATAACTTCTGGTTCTGGCTGGACAACGTCTGGCTCTTTCAATGCTTCTGGACATAATTTAAGATTGTCTCTTGACACTAGTACAGATGTTAAGCCTCCGTTTTTGCTAATGAGACACATTTTAGGATTATCCACTCTTGTTGGTAAAACTGTGTAGGGTACGGCTTCCCACTGATTGTCCAGTTTATTGGTTCGACGATTTCTCTTGAGCACTTGGTCACCCGGTCTTAATGGGGTCGCTAGAGCATTCTGGTTGAAAGTTCGCTCTTGTCTTTCTCTAGTTTGCTGAAGGCTTCTTTCCACACTCTCTTGCACTTGGCGATACTGCTTTTGCCGTATGATATCCCAATTGGAGTCTTGAACTTCTGCGTCTGGTTTCAGAATTCCCATTTCTAGATCGATTGGTAATTGGCCGGGTCTTGCACGCATAAGGTAAGCTGGGGTGCAGTTGGTGGAGCTCACCGGGACATGATTATACAGATCCACCAAGTCAGGCAATTTCTCTGGCCATTGATTCCTTTCTGTCTCAGGTAAAGTCTTTAGTAGGTCTATTACAATATGGTTCATCTTCTCGCATAAGCCGTTTGTTTGTGGATGATAGGCCGTCGTCCGGATCTTTTTGCAACCATACATATTACAGAATTCTCTGAAGATCTCTGATTCAAAGGCTGTACCTTGGTCGGTGAGAACCTGTTCCGGATATCCATGGGGTCTACAAAAGTACGTTTGGAACGCTTTGGCTGCTGTTTTTGCTGTCAGATCTTTTACGGGTACTACTACCAAGAAACGTGAATAATGGTCCACGATGGTCAAGGCATAGACATAGCCGGACCGGCTTGGTGTCAACTTCACGTGGTCCATGGCTACAAGTTCAAGTGGTTGTTTGGTGATTATGGGCTGCAGTGGTGCTCTTTGGTTCTTTTGATCGTTTCTTCTGAGGTTGCACGGGCCACAATTTCTGCACCACTGTTCGATTGATTTTCTCATCCCGACCCAATAAAATCTTTCTCTTAGAAGTACTTCTAACTTTTTCCAACCGAAGTGACCAGCACCATTATGGTAAGCTTCGAGGACCATCTTCACATCTTGTTTAGGCACAATAATCTGCCAAACCAATTCATGTGTTTTCGGATTGGTGTATCTTCTACAGAGCTTCCCTTGATACAGGAACATTTTGCCTCTCTCTTTCTAGAGTTGATGCGTCTCTTCTGGGGCATCCTCATAGGGATATGCACTTTGCTCAGTCAACAGTTCCTTCACCAACTTCACAGCCGGATTGCTGTCTTGGGTGTCAGCCCATCTATGGTGTGCTAACGGATTAAAATTCACCTCTTGTTGTTTCTGATAGGTACTTGACTGATGATGTTTTGCCTTGGGACGATGGAAGGCTGGTAGTTCAATTTCTTCAAGCTCCCCCGTTTCCTCTTCTACATCTCTCAAGTGTGGCATCCGGGATAGGGCATCGGCATTTCCATTCTTGCGACCTGCTCGATACTTGATTATGAAGTTGTAATTAGATAACCGGGCTATCCATCGCTGTTCTAACGCACCTATTTTGGCTGTGTCCAGGTGGGTCAACGGATTGTTGTCAGTATAGACAATAAATTCTGCAGCGGCCAGATAGTGTTTGAAACGCTCCGTCACAGCCCAAACTACTGCCAGTAGTTCCAATTTGAAGGAGCTGTAATTTTCTGAATTTCTTTCAGTAGGCCGGAGCTTTCTACTTGCAAAGGCGATGACTTTCTCCCGACCTTCTTGCTTTTGTGACAGCACCGCTCCTAGTCCCACATTACTGGCATCGGTGTAGAGGATGAAAGGTTTATGGTAATCTGGGTATGCCAGAACCTCTTCTCCGGTTAGTGCCTTCTTTAGTTGTTCAAAGGAGTCTTCCCTTTCGTCGTTCCACTGAAAAGGAGGGTTTCGGTTTGAAGGTTTCTTCGTCTGCCCTACCAAGGTGTCTTGCAAGGGTGCTGCCAACTTGGTAAATCCTTTTATAAATCTGCGATAGTAACCCACCAATCCCAGGAATTGTCTCACTTCTTTTGCGCTGGTAGGTCTTGGCCAATCCCTTATGGCGCTTATTTTCTCGGGATCTGGTGCTACTCCCTTCGAACTCACGATGTGTCCCAGGTACTGTACCTTTGGCTTGAGAAGGTGACATTTGGATGGCTTGACTTTCATGCCATACCTGGATAAGGCTTCGAACACTTCTGCCAGGTCTATTAAGTGTTGTTCGTAAGTCTTTGAGTAGACGATCACATCATCTAGGTACAGGAGGACGGTCTCGAAGTTCTTGTGTCCGAGGCAGCATTCCATCAGCCGCTGGAAGGTACCGGATGCGTTGCAGAGTCCGAACGGCATGCGATTAAATTCACATAGACCCATTGGTGTGGTGAATGCCGTCTTTTCCTTATCTCTCTCAGCCACAGGGACTTGCCAATACCCACTTGTTAAGTCTAAGGTGGAAAAATAATTAGCAGATTTCAAAGCAGTTAAGGACTCTTCTATCCTAGGCAAGGGGTAGGCGTCTTTATGGGTGATGTTATTAATCTTCCGGTAGTCTACGCACATTCTCATGGTTCCGTCCTTTTTTTTGACAATCACTAGAGGGGCCGCCCAGGGGCTACAGCTGTCTCTTATTACCCCGGCCTGTTTCATTTCCCTCAGCATATCTTTTGCACATTGATAGTGAGCGGGCGGTATGGGTCTATATCTTTCTTTTATTGGGGGATGGTCACCTGTGGGGATTGTGTGTTCTACCCCTTCTATCCGTCCGAAGTCCAATGGGTGTTTACTGAAGACTTGTTCATATTCCGTCACTAGCCTATACACCCCTTCTTTTTGATGGGTAGGTGTTGAATTTATGCCCACGTGTAGCTGTTGGCACCAATCCTCCATTTCTCCATCTGAGCCATTGCCTTCCACCTGACAGGTTGGTTCTAAGGGCTCAATGGTTGTGATGGCATTGTTGTCAACAGTATATAGCTTTGACATTGTAGCATACCTTGGCAAAGTGACCTCTTCCTCTCCACAGTTCAAAAGTCGTACCGGCACTCGTCCCCGGTGTACCTCGACTATCCCTCGTGCTGTGAGTATAGTGGGCCTGCTGTCGGTGTACACTGGTTCTATTAAGGCTTGATAATCTCGTCCCTTAGTACCAATGGCTGCTCTACACCATACCAGCATTTCTGTTTTTGGTGGGATTACAATAGACGTTGGATCACTTACCCTCACACTGCCGATTTCTCCACCTGTAACTTCTACCTGTTGCCTTAACATCAATACTTTTATTTCCCTCCGGAGAACTCTCTGCTGGCAGGATTGGGCAGTTTCAGCAATTTGCTGTAAGACAGAAATGACTTCGGAAAAGCAGTTCTCTAACACATTCATTCCTATCAATACAGTTGGTTCACAGTTCCGCCGGTCAACATCAACAACAATTATACCCTGTTTCTTCAGTTCTACTTTACCAATCTTTATGGTCATCTCCCTGAATCCTAGTTTCGGTACCAACTTACCATTACTGGCCCATATATCTAGTTCAACATCAGAGGGCCCTTTATCAATATCTGCATCAGCCCAGTACCTCTTATAAAGGATATACGGTATAGATGAAATCTGGGAACCTGTGTCCAGCAAAGCGTTGAGGGGAATTCCGTCCAGCACGATAGGGATAATGGGTCGTCCTCCGATGTACCTGTCGTGCCAGGGTGTTGGGCCTTGAAAGTTCATTCCTGCGAAGCGGCCCGCATTCCCAGGGGATTCCCGTTTAAATCACAATCTCGTGCAAAGTGGCCCGGCTGCTGGCAACGGCGGCAAATGGGCTGTCCATCCGGTTGGTAGCGGTCGCGGGGTCGTCCTCTCCATGTCGGGTATCTCCGGGGTCTCATCCATGGAACATCCTCTCTACAGTTTGCCAACTCCATCTTGTGTCCTCTCATCTCCTGCATGGTTTTAGCCATTGAAGCAACAACATCAGCTAAAGAGTCAAGCTTTTGTTGAAGAGCCTCATTAGTACTGGGCCCCAGGGGCTTAGCAATGGCCCCAGACATAGCTGATGTCACTGGCACTCCCTGTTGTTGAGGTGCCTCTGCCATGGGTTGCGCAGGATCCTGATCCCGAGGTGCCTCTGCCAGCTGGAGACGTATAGCGCTCTCCTTTAATTGGGCAAATGTCAATTCAGGGTTTTTAAAAACAAGCATGCTCACATGCCCCCGGTGAGAAGGGGTGTAGAGTCCCTCAATAAATTGATCTCTTAGCAGTTTATCCACTCCGGTGTTAAAAATGGGTTCAGCCAGTGTAAGTGATTTAAGGGCTTCCTGCAGGTTTAAGGCAAAGTCTCTCACGCCCTCATTAGCTTTTTGTTTGCAACTAAAGAATCGTATTTTAGCTTTGCTGCTGGCCGTGGTTTCAAATGTAGCTTTTAATCCAGCAAATATGCGTTCAACAGTGCCTTTTAGATCAGCTGCCCATGCTGTGACTTCTCGCTTAGCATGGCCACTTAACTGCATCATCAGAAGACTAACACGCTGAACTTCACCCACAGGGAACATGTCAAAATGGGCCAGCATCTTTTCTCTGAAATCGTCAAGGGTATTAGGCTCACCTTCATACATTGGAAGCCATGGGCCACCCGGGGTATATGGCATCAGCACCGGCATGATGGGCGCCACTCCTTGCACCGCTGCGCTGCCGGACTCTCTATTGACACTCTGTCTTTCAGCTGCATTAGCGTTGCCGAGTGCTGCGGCGTCTCCGTGCTGCGACATACTGTGCCCCCTTAGTTAATCCGGACCCTTCCGGTCCTCCGCTTCCGTCGGGATAATGTAGATTCGTTCCGCTGTGCAGCAGGATCGATTTTCCCCTTGCTCTGATGTCAGAGCGCTCAGCTTGGTGCCGCCCACAATGACACGCCCCCTGCTGCTCCCACCCACCGCGCTCTGTAATGGCGGATTCTGAAGTTTTTCAGTTAGACTGGGGCTCAGGTGATGGCGTAGCTCAATTAACAGTCTCGTGCCTAACGGTTATGAAGTGATTACCTCAGGGGATGGCGGCCATCTTTACTCCATTATAACCAATGGGGAAAAGTCACTTTCAATAGTTTTCAATGGGGAATGGATTTTTCTTTAATAAAGTCAATTTTCAAGATTTTTCATCCCAGTTTTCACAGTTTTGGGCTCCAATCACGGCACACAACACCCGGTATACGGGCTGGCTAGATCCTGTTCGTGACGCCAATTGTGACGCCCAGGAGACCGGGATACCCAGCACCGGACCAATGGAGTCTGTCTCTTGAGGGGGATGTCACGGGTGGCTTGACCCGGTGCTGTGGCCTCAGGCAATGCACAGTGTAAGGGGTATCGTGAGGGGACAGGCACTTACTTGATCAGCAGCAGGTTCTCCCAGCGGTGACGATCTCGATCCTGGATAGATGGCTATTGTCCAAATGAAAGACTGAGGCACTGAAACGTTTAACCAGTTTACTTTAACATAAAAGGATTTACAACCAGTCCTGTCACCGGAGTCTGTATGGGAACTCTGAGTTACTTTGACCCTGCCGGGGTCTTCGCCTCTTATTGTGCGCAATTTCTGTGTGGCCCTGCTGCTGTATGTGAACTGGCTGCCGGCCCAATCTGTCCCCTCCGGGTCCTGGTTCGACGGGCAACCCGAGTCCTTTTATCGGTTTACCCCCTCTGGGACTACCGCTGAACTCTGTGTCTGTTGCTGCATCCGACCCTAGTGAAGCTGATATCACCTCACGTTTTTCCGGTTGCTGTATTATATATAATGAATACAGCCACGGATCCGGTATCCGTCTTTGCGCCTGTTCTGGGTAGTGATTAATGCTACCCGGTTCTCACAATGTCCTTTTTCTCTATCCCTCTTCTCCTCAGGCCGGTGATTTAGGCCTGGTAACAGTCACAGGGCTGTTAGAGATTCAACTGTATGACCTCTCACTATCAGCTCCTTGGCCCAACTGCCATTTCTTCTCTCAGACCAGAATGGATCAAGGGGAGTCTCTGGAGCTCCCCCTTCTGGCCGGAGGTGGTAGTGCAGTCTTGCTATTTTAGTATTTGTACTTACTGTCAGTAACTATTTTTGTGTCAAATACCCCTAGGGGTGCCACAAAAGCCTTGATGACAGTCAGCCATTGTCTGGCCAGGGCAGTGTACAGGACGAGGTAGCGGGCGAAGAGGAGGAGGAGGACGAGGAGGATGATGGGGATGATTATATTTTTAATGAGGAAGCTTTTCCGGGGCCACTGGAAATTGGTGGCGCGGCAAGGCCGGGTTCTGGTTTTTTGAGGGACACAAGTGACGTGGATTTGCCTGAAACTGCCCCTCAACCAAGCACAACCGCAGATTTGAGAACTGGAACTTTGGCCCACATGGCGGATTATGCCTTACGTATCCTCAAAAGGGACACACGCATAACTAAAATGATGAATGATGACGATTACTGGTTGGCCTGCCTCCTTGATCCTCGCTATAAAGGCAAATTGCAAAATATAATGCCACATGAGAACTTGGAACTAATATTAGCAACCAAACAATCAACTCTTGTTGACCGTTTGCTTCTGGCATTCCCTGCACACAGCGCCCGTGATCGTTCTCACACGAGCTGCAGGGGCCAGCAGACCAGAGGAGTTAGAGGGGCAGAAATCAGAAGTGGCGTTGGCCAGAGGGGTTTTCTGACCAGGTTGTGGAGTGATTTTGCTATGACCGCAGACAGGACAGGTACTGCAGCATCAATTCAAAGTGACAGGAGACAACATTTGTCCAGTATGGTTACAAACTATTTTTCATCCCTTATCGATGTTCTCCCTCAACCGTCATTCCCATTTGATTACTGGGCATCAAAATTAGACACCTGGCCAGAATTGGCAGAATATGCATTGCAGGAGCTTGCTTGCCCGGCAGCTAGTGTCCTATCAGAAAGAGTATTCAGTGCTGCAGGTTCAATACTAACAGAAAAAAGGACTCGTCTGGCTACCCAAAATGTAGATGATCTAACCTTCATTAAAATGAACCACAACTGGATTTCGAAATCTTTTGCCCCACCTTGCCCGGCTGACACCTAGCTTTCCTATGAAAAGGTCTTGCCTGTGGACTATTCTAAATGCCTTTTCCAATCTCGTAATTTTCTGCACCTGATTGTCCAGCATACGACATGTTTACACCTCACTAAATGGCCAAACTCCCCACACGGGGCCGTGGTATCGACACTTGGCGACAGCACCCGTGAGAGTGCAGTTTGTCTGAAGAGGTGGGTGAGCCCGCTTTTGGTCGACGGCACTGCCACTGGGTCCCTCCTAGTACAATAAAGTGTCTCTGGCGGTGGTGGTGCGCACCCAACGTCAGACACACCGTTGTAATATGAGGGGCCCTGGGCCTGTACCGCCGGCCACAAGACAGTTTCCCCCCACCCCAGCTCAAACAGTGCTCTACCACTTGCAAAATTATCTCACAGCTCCACCAATGTTTAGTCTATGCGCTGACATCCTTCAATGCCTGCCACTGACAATACCATTGTATTGACATTTTTGTTATGTTAGGCCTTCGATGCCTGTCTGTGGTCACTCCTTCCACTAGGCCTCCACTGACCACACCACTGCTGCCCGTGTACCCCTGGAACCAATTTAAAATTGTCTACAGCCAGCCCAATTTTTTTATTTTAGGCCTTCGATGCCTGCCTGCGGTCCATTCTTTCAACTACTACTACACTGACCAGGGCACTGCTGCCCGTGTACCCCTGGAACCAATTTAAAATTGCCTACAGCCATGTGTTATTATTTTAGGCCTTCGATGCCTGTCTGCGGTCACTCCTTCCACTAGGCCTCCACTGACCACACCACTGCTGCCCGTGTACCCCTGGAACCAATTTAAAATTGCCTACAGCCAGCCCAATTTTTTTATTTTAGGCCTTCGATGCCTGTCTGCGGTCCATTCTTTCAACTACTACTACACTGACCAGGGCACTGCTGCCCGTGTACCCCTGGAACCAATTTAAAATTGCCTACAGCCATGTGTTATTATTTTAGGCCTTCGATGCCTGTCTGCGGTCACTCCTTCCACTAGGCCTCCACTGACCACACCACTGCTGCCCGTGTACCCCTGGAACCAATTTAAAATTGCCTACAGCCATGTGTTATTATTTTAGGCCTTCGATGCCTGTCTGTGGTCACTCCTTCCACTAGGCCTCCACTGACCACACCACTGCTGCCCGTGTACCCCTGGAACCAATTTAAAATTGCCTACAGCCATGTGTTATTATTTTAGGCCTTCGATGCCTGTCTGTGGTCACTCCTTCCACTAGGCCTCCACTGACCACACCACTGCTGCCCGTGTACCCCTGGAACCAATTTAAAATTGACTACAGCCATGTGTTATTATTTTAGGCCTTCGATGCCTGTCTGCGGTCACTCCTTCCACTAGGCCTCCACTGACCACACCACTGCTGCCCGTGTACCCCTGGAACCAATTTAAAATTGCCTACAGCCATGTGTTATTATTTTAGGCCTTCGATGCCTGTCTGCGGTCACTCCTTCCACTAGGCCTCCACTGACCACACCACTGCTGCCCGTGTACCCCTGGAACCAATTTAAAATTGCCTACAGCCATGTGTTATTATTTTAGGCCTTCGATGCCTGTCTGCGGTCACTCCTTCCACTAGGCCTCCACTGACCACACCACTGCTGCCCGTGTACCCCTGGAACCAATTTAAAATTGCCTACAGCCAGCCCAATTTTTTTATTTTAGGCCTTCGATGCCTGTCTGCGGTCCATTCTTTCAACTACTACTACACTGACCAGGGCACTGCTGCCCGTGTACCCCTGGAACCAATTTAAAATTGCCTACAGCCATGTGTTATTATTTTAGGCCTTCGATGCCTGTCTGCGGTCACTCCTTCCACTAGGCCTCCACTGACCACACCACTGCTGCCCGTGTACCCCTGGAACCAATTTAAAATTGCCTACAGCCATGTGTTATTATTTTAGGCCTTCGATGCCTGTCTGCGGTCACTCCTTCCACTAGGCCTCCACTGACCACACCACTGCTGCCCGTGTACCCCTGGAACCAATTTAAAATTGCCTACAGCCATGTGTTATTATTTTAGGCCTTCGATGCCTGTCTGCGGTCACTCCTTCCACTAGGCCTCCACTGACCACACCACTGCTGCCCGTGTACCCCTGGAACCAATTTAAAATTGCCTACAGCCAGCCCAATTTTTTTATTTTAGGCCTTCGATGCCTGTCTGCGGTCCATTCTTTCAACTACTACTACACTGACCAGGGCACTGCTGCCCGTGTACCCCTGTAACCAATTTAGAATTGCCTACAGCCATGTGTTATTATTTTAGGCCTTCGATGCCTGTCTGCGGTCACTCCTTCCACTAGGCCTCCACTGACCACACCACTGCTGCCCGTGTACCCCTGGAACCAACATCAGAAAATATAAAAATAAGTATTTTGCTTATAAAAAAGAAAATACTGGAGAGATATCAAATGCAGACATTTTAACATTAAAAACAAACACATACAACAAAAATCTGGTACAGTACTAAAAATGGCCACCAGCTACAATAACTTTCTCCTGCAAGTAGTTAACTGAAAGGTTTTTTCAATTTTAAACACAGATATGGCATCCACCGAGTGTTGTCCTGTCGCGTCTTCTTTATATTATTGCCAAGAAGATGCAAAACAATGAAAATAATAAAATCATTATTTACCAAAAAAATAGAGTAAGTCAAAACCACATTGCAAATAAACATTCATTACAAATAAAGAAGCAGGGCGCGTCCGAGGGTGAGTATATACCTAATAAGAATATAATCACCCTCGGACGCGCCCTGCTTCTTTCCGACAGCCTTCCTTCCTAAGAATCAGCCCTTACGTGGTGTAGAGAGAGGGTTTGTTACACTCCAAGGTGTTCCCCAGGTTGCCTTTCCTGAGCTTCGATCTTCCGGCTCTCGTTTAGTAGTTGTTGGAAACTACGCTGCATTGGGCCTACAAATTGGGTATGGGGTGTAGAGAGATGGTGTGTTCCACTCCAAGGTGTTCCCCAGGTTGCCTTTCCTGAGCTTCGATCTTCCGGCTCTCGTTTAGTAGTTGTTGGAAACTACGCTGCATTAGGCCTACAAATTGGGTATGGGGTGTAGAGAGATGGTGTGTTCCACTGTAGAGAGATGGTGTGTTCCACTCCAAGGTGTTCCCCAGGTTTCCTCGCCAATGCTTCGATCATCATGCTCTCGTTTAGTAGTTGTTGGAAACTACGCTGCATTAGGCCTACAAATTGGGTATGGGGTGTAGAGAGATGGTGTGTTCCACTCCAAGGTGTTTTCCAGATTGCCTTTCCTGAGCTTCGATCTTCCGGCTCTCATTTAGTAGTTCTTGGAAACTACACTGCATTAGGCCTACAAATTGGGTATGGGGTGTAGAGAGATGGTGTGTTCCACTCCAAGGTGTTCTCCAGGTTGCCTTTCCTGAGCTTCGATCTTCCGGCTCTCGTTTAGTAGTTCTTGGAAACTACACTGCATTAGGCCTACAAATTGGGTATGGGGTGTAGAGAGATGGTGTGTTCCACTCCAAGGTGTTCCCCAGGTTTCCTCGCCAATGCTTCGATCTTCATGCTCTCGTTTAGTAGTTGTTGGAAACTACACTGCATTAGGCCTACAAATTGGGTATGGGGTGTAGAGAGATGGTGTGTTCCACTCCAAGGTGTTCTCCAGGTTGCCTTTCCTGAGCTTCGATCTTCCGGCTCTCGTTTAGTAGTTCTTGGAAACTACACTGCATTAGGCCTACAAATTGGGTATGGGGTGTAGAGAGATGGTGTGTTCCACTCCAAGGTGTTCTCCAGGTTGCCTTTCCTGAACTTCTATCTTCAGGCTCTCATTAAATTGTGGTTAAACGGAACAACTGCATTTGGCGTACTAGTTGGTTTGGGGCCTACTATCGGTGTCTGCCACTCCTTGCTGTTCTCCTGGTTTCCTGTCCTGAAATTCCGTTTTCAGGCACTCGTTAAGTAGTTGTTAATGTTAGACTGCATTTTGCCTACTAGTTGGGTTGGGGCCTACTATCGGTGTCTGCCACTCCTTGCTGTTCTCCTCCACTGAACAAAGCTGTGCCGCCTGTTTACTACGGTTGCCAATTTTGAACTGCATTTCGACTACTTACTGATTTGGGCCTACTCTCTGTGTCAGCCTCTCATTCCAGTTGTCCTCCACTGCAATGCCCCCTGGTTATTCCTGTGTTACCAATTTTGAACTGCATTTAGCCAACTTTATTCTTTGGGCCTATATCTGTGTTTCCTCCTCATCCTGCCCATTGCCCAGCCAGTGATAGATGAGTCTGCTGGTACATTGACCCATAACGCAACATTCCCTGTGCACTCTACACAACAACATTGTGACCCTGCTGAAAGTCAGGTTGCTCTTCCCGCATACCATACCACCTTACACGGGGACAAAGAGGAAGGTGCAGATGAAAGTGCAGGTTCCTTCATCAGGTGGGGGGGAGGAATACTAGTTGGCGACGTCACTGGCACAGGGCCTCTCATAGTACGCAAAAGTGTTGCTGCCGGTGGGAGGTGCCCCCGCCGTGCAAACACACCGCTGTACTTTGAGGGGCCCTGTGCCAGTGCCAATGCCAACGAGTGGGCCCCCCCTGCTTGCTCAGGTTCACAGCACTTGCAAAGTTGAAATACTTACCTCTCCCTGCTCCACTGCCGTGACGTGGTCCAGATTTCCTGGGCCCACTAATTGCTTGAACCAGCCCTACCCACCACAACTTTAGCCAAATGACCCCCAATTTCAAATGCCTTCCAATTATTATAAGGTAAATTACGCTTGACAAGCTTCATTAAGAAGAATGGATGGTTTTGACATTAAAATGGGCACTCTAGGTGTTTTCCTGGCCCCCACTCACTGCCGACTATGCTGCCCCATTGACTTGCATTGGGTTTCGTGTTTCGGTCGATCCCGACTTTACGTCATAATCGGCCGATTTCACTCGACCCGACTTTTGAGATAGTCGGGTTTCGCGAAACCCGGCTCGACTCTAAAAAGGTCAAGGTCGCTCAACTCTAGTGGCTACTTTGAAGAATCTAGAATATAAGACATAATTTCAGTTGTTTCACACTTTTTTGTTTAGTATATAATTCCACATGTGTTAATTCATAGTTTTGATGCCTTCAGTGTGAATGTACAATTATCCTAGTCATGAAAATACAGAAAAATCTTTAAATGAGAAGGCGTGTCCAAACTTTTTACCTGTACAGTATATATATATATGTCTCTTTATAGAGACTGGGCTCATGAGACCCACTCGCCACTTACCGGTACCTCTGCTATACTGGATACTGGGAACGAAGTGTGCTGCTCCTGCTGCGTCAGGCTTGAAGCTGCCGACAGCTTGTTTGCAGTGAAATATGACCTGAGGGTGGAAGGTGAGGTGAATCCAGATCCACCATGATAAGGCAGGAGGGTAATGAGGCAGGGGGGCGGTGACACTGCGCAGAGCCAGGGGAACCCCCGGCCGGTGGCGTCCCTAGATACCAGCAGAGGAAAAGAATGGCCAACAGTAATGCTCAGTGTGTGACATCACAGAGGCTACAGGGCAGCACTGGGACCAAAAGAGAAACCAACATGTTTCAAAGGAACTGCATCCTTCGTCATCAAGATAATCGTGTCCTAGGCTCACCCTAGGGTTTGGAAGGAAAGGAGCACCACTTGACTTTTTGAATTCAAAATTGACTGGAATCAAAAGCAGATGCCATGTTGCTTTTGGAGAGCCCTTGATATGTCTAAACAGTGGAAACCCACCACAAGTGACCCCATTTAGGAACCTAGACCCCTCAAGGAACTTCTTTAGCTGTGTGGTGAACTTGAACCACAAGGTGCTTCACAGAAACTTATTACGTAGAGCTGTGAAAATAAAAAATCTATTTTTTTCTGCAAAAATGTTCTTTGGCCCAAATTTTTTATTTTCGGTAGAAGGGAAGTAACCCAAAATGTATGTAATATATATATATCTACTATATAATTGTCTAAGGGGTACTTCCGTTTTTCTGTCGGCAACTTCTGTCACGGAAATCCCACGTCGTTGATTGGTCTTGCCAGCTGCCTGTCCTGGCTGCCGCGACCAATCAGCGACGGGCACAGTCCGGCCAAGAATTAGTTCCTCCCTACTCTCCTGCAGTCAGTGCCCGGCGCCCGCATACTCCCCTCCAGTCAGCGCTCACACAGTGTTAATGACAGTGTTAATGGACCGGGTTATGCCGCGGGTAACGCACTCCGTTAACGCTGCTATTAACCCTGTGTGTCCCCAACTTTTTACTATTGATGCTGCCTATGCAGCATCAATAGTAAAAGATCTAATGTTAAAAATAATTATAAAAAAACTCATGAGTAAGACCCGCTGTGGTCGAAACGCGTAGCCGTTCTCTGCGCAATCACTTATTCTGTCTGCCATCTGTAAGGATCATCCTGTTTTCATTACGTTGGATTAATAAAGAAAAAGTTTTCTACCATTTATCTGGAGCTGGAGTATATACATGGTTGGATCTGCTGAGGACTTACTTTCGTGCTCCACATCTGATGGTCTGGTTCGTGAGCTGGCTGCGGCTTTTGTTAGCCTTTTTTTTTTTGGCTTTGTGTTATATACCGCGTGGCTGCTATATACTACCTGGCGAGTGTTAGATACTATGTGGGCTGTGTTATATACTGCGTGGACTGTGCTATATATTACGTGGCCAGTGTTTTGTACTGCGGGGGCTGTGTTATATACTGTTTGGGCTGTGTTATATACTGTGTGGCCAGTGTTATATACTGCGTGGCCTGTATTAACGCATCAGGTATTCTACAATATGTATGTATGGATATAGCAGCCACATAGTATATAGCATAGGCCACGTAGTATTTGTCTGCTATATACTACATGGCTCCTATATACTACGTGGCCTGTGCTATATACTATGTGGCTGCTATATACATACATAGATACATACATATTCTAGAATACCTGATGCGTTAGAATCGGGCCACCATATAGTATTTATATAATCCCCCATGTATTCCAAATGAATACTGCCCACACTGACATAGTTCCCCTCATGTCTAGTGCCACAGTGTGTTTCTGAGCGGGGACGTGGGGAGACAATAGTGATGTCCAGTCAATTGCTGAAAAACATGTTCAGCTATGAATGAACCTAAGCCAGTGGGTGAGGAAAAATACACAAGACTGGACTGGACATTTATTTTCGACTGTTGGACTTAAAACCCCAACTCTTTCCAAAAGCTCTCTTACTTCATTTTGGCACTATGTTGAGCATATCTGGCATATTCTTGTTAAAAAAGAAAAAATGAAATATCACAAGGTCATAAGTATTCAGACTGTTTGCTCAGACACTCATATTTAAGTCACATGCTGTCCATTTCCTTGTGATCCTCACTGAGATGGTTCTACTCCTTCATTGAAGTCCAGCTGTGTTTAATTAAACTGACAGGACTTGATTTGGAAAGGCATACACCTGTCTATATTAGACCTCACAGTTCACAGTGAATGCCAGACTAATTGAGAATCATGAGGTCAAAGGAACTGACCAAGGAGCTCAGAAACAGAATTGTTACATAGTTACATAGTTATTACGGTTGAAGGAAGACTTTAAGTCCATCTAGTTCAACCCATAGCCTAACCTAACTTGCCCTAACATGTTGATCCAGAGGAAGGCAAAAAAAACCCATGTGGCAAAGAGTAAGCTCCACCTTGGGGAAAAAAATTTCTTCCCGACTCCACATACGGCAATCAGACTAGTTCCCTGGATCAACGCCCTATCAAGGAATCTAGTGTATATACCCTGTAACATTATACTTTTCCAGAAATGTATCCAGTCCCCTCTTAAATTTAAGTAATGAATCACTCATTACAACATCATACGGCAGACAGTTCCATAGTCTCAATGCTCTTACAGTAAAGAATCCGCGTCTGTTATTATGCTTAAACCTTTTTTCCTCCAAACGTAGAGGATGCCCCCTTGTTCCTGTTTCAGGTCTATGATTAAAAAGATCATCAGAAAGGTCTTTGTACTGTCCCCTCATATATTTATACATTAACATAAGATCACCCCTTAGTCTTCGTTTTTCCAAACTAAATAGCCCCAAGTGTAATAACCTATCTTGGTATTGCAGACCCCCCAGTCCTCTAATAACCTTGGTCGCTCTTCTCTGCACCCGCTCCAGTTCATCTATGTCTTTCTTATACACCGGAGACCAGAACTGTGCACAGTATTCTAAGTGTGGTCGAACTAGTGACTTGTATAGAGGTAAAATTATGTTCTCCTCATGAGCATCTATGCCTCTTTTAATGCATCCCATTATTTTATTTCCCTTTGTAGCAGCTGCCTGACACTGGCCACTGAATATGAGTTTGACATCCACCCATACACCCAGGTCTTTTTCATTGACGGTTTTGCCCAGAGTTTTAGAATTAAGCACATAATTATACATCTTATTACTTCTACCCAAGTGCATGACCTTACATTTATCCCCATTAAAGCTCATTTGCCATTTATCAGCCCAAGCTTCTAGTTTACATAAATCATCCTGTAATATAAAATTGTCCTCCTCTGTATTGATTACCCTGCAGAGTTTAGTGTCATCTGCAAATATTGAAATTCTACTCTGAATGCCCCCTACATAGTCATTAATAAATATGTTAAAAAGAAGAGGGCCCAATACTGACCCCTGTGGTACCCCACTGCTAACCGCCTCCCAGTCCGAGTGTGTTCCATTAGTAACCACCCTTTGTTTCCTATCCCTGAGCCAGCTCTCAACCCACTTAAACATATTTTCCACTACCCCCATTATTCTCATTTTATGTATCAACCTTTTGTGTGGCACCGTATCAAAAGCTTTTGAAAAGTCCATATACACTACATCTACTGGGTTCCTTTGGTCCAGTCCGGAACTTACCTCTTCATAGAAACTGATCAAATTAGTCTGACATGAACGGTCCCTAGTAAACCCGTGCTGATACTGGGTCATGAAGTTATTCCTCTTCAGATACTCCAGTATAGCATCCCTTAGAATGCCCTCCAGGATTTTACCCACAGTAGAGGTTAAGCTTACTGGCCTATAATTTCCGAGTTCAGTTTTTGTCCCCTTTTTGAATATTGGCACCACATTTGCTATACACCAGTCCTGCGGTACAGACCCTGTTATTATGGAGTCTTTAAAGATTAAAAATAATGGTCTATCAATGACTGTACTTAATTCCTGCAGTACTCGAGGGTGTATCCCATCCGGGCCCGGAGATTTGTCAATTTTAGTGATTTTTAGATGCCGCCGCACTTCCTGCTGGGTTAAGCAGGTGACATTTAATGGGGAATTTTTATCACTAGTCATTTTGTCTGCCATGGGATTTTCTTGTGTAAATACTGATGAAAAAAAGTCATTTAGCATATTGGCTTTTTCCTCATCCTCATCCACCATTTCACCCAGACTATTTTTAAGGGGGCCAACACTATCATTTTTTAGTTTCTTACTATTTATGTAGTTAAAGAATATTTTGGGATTATTTTTACTCTCTCTGGCAATGAGTCTCTCTGTCTCAATCTTTGCTGCCTTGATTTGCTTTTTACAGAATTTATTTATTTTTTTGTATTTATTTAATGCCTCCTCACTACCTACTTCCTTTAATTCTCTAAATGCTTTCTTTTTGTCACTTATTGCGCCCCTTACAGCTCTATTTAGCCATATTGGTTTCCTCCTATTCCTAGTATGTTTATTCCCATACGGTATATACTGTGCACAGGTCCTATCCAGGATGTTAATAAACGTCTCCCACTTTCTTTGTGTATTTTTGTGTCTCAGGATATCGTCCCATTTAATTGCACCAAGATCCTCTCTCATCCGTTGGAAATTTGCCCTCCTGAAGTTTAGTGTCCTTGTAACCCCTCTATTACACATCTTTTTAAAGGATACATGAAAACTTATTATTTTGTGATCGCTATTTCCCAAGTAACCCCCAACCCTTATATTTGATATGCGGTCTGGCCTGTTGGTTAATATTAGGTCTAGCAGTGCCCCCCTTCTTGTTGGGTCCTGAACCAGTTGTGAAAGGTAATTGTCTCTCATAGTTGTCAAAAACCAATTACCTTTGCTGGAACTGCAGGTTTCTGTTCCCCAATCTATTTCAGGGTAGTTGAAGTCACCCATAATAATGACTTCTCCTTGAGTCGCAGCTTCATCTATTTGCTTTACGAGGATATTCTCCATTGCTTCCATTATTTTTGGAGATTTATAACAAACCCCTATCAGTAATTTATTATTTTTTCCCCTTCCCCTTATCTCCACCCACAGGGATTCTACATTTTCATTAAATTCACCTATATTATCACGCCGGATGGGTTTTAAGGATGATTTTACATATAGACACACCCCACCCCCTCGCTTATCTGTACGGTCATTTCTGAACAGACTATAGCCCTGCAAGTTAACAGCCCAGTCATGGCTCTCATCCAGCCACGTTTCAGATATCCCCACCATGTCATAATTATGCTCCAACAACATTAGTTCTAATTCGTCCATTTTGTTGGTGAGGCTTCTGGCATTAGTATACATGCACTTGATGTTCCTCTCTGTACCTCTACTCTTTCTTAAATTATTAACTGTTCTAACCCCACCCCCCATGCCACCGCCACCCCCAACTTCCTTATTTGTGCCCAGGTCTCTGTCTGCACTATCTTCCCCTCCTATAAATTGAATACCCTCCCCCCCAATCCCTAGTTTAAACAATCCTCCAACCTTCTAGCCATTTTCTCCCCCAGCACAGCTGCACCTTCCCCATCGAAGTGCAGTCCATCCCTAGCGTAGAGCCTGTAGCCAACTGAGAAGTCGGCCCAGTTCTGCAGGAACCCAAACCCCTCCTTGCTACACCAATTCTTGAGCCACTTATTAACCTCCCTAATCTCCCGTTGCCTCTCTGGCGTGGCACGTGGTACAGGCAGTATTTCGGAGAATACCACGTTGGAGGTCCTTGCTTTCAGCTTGCAGCCTAATTCCCTGAAATCATCTTTAAGGACCTTCCACCTACCTCTAACTTTGTCATTTGTGCCAATGTGCACCATGACCGCTGGGTCCTCACCAGCCCCTCCCAGTAATCTGTCCACCCGATCAGCGATGTGTCGGACTCGAGCGCCAGGTAGGCAGCACACCGTTCAACGATCCCTGTCTTTGTGACAGATTGCCCTATCTGTTCCCCTAATAATTGAGTCCCCCACTACCAGCACCTGTCTGGCCTGCCCTGCTCTCCTATTTACCTCCTTACTGGAGCAGTCACTCCCCCGGCTTTCAGAGGACATGCCTGGCTGCAGCAGTGCTACCCCTGTACTGGCACCCCCCTCATCTGCCATCTTAGCAAACTTATTGGGGTGTTCCAGATCAGGACTAGCCTCCCTGGCACTCTTCCCTCTACCCCGCTTCCTAACTGTCACCCAGCTTGCTACTTCACCGTCCTGCAGCTCCATCCTACCATCCCCCCCCTCATCTGTCCCATTGAGCGTCTGCTCCGTGAGCAGAAGACTCCTCTCCATATTGTCAATGGATCTCAGTGTTGCCAGCTGCACATTTAGAGTCAGAATCTGGGTTTCCAAATGCACAACGTGCTCACATCTCGCACAGCAGTATGCACCCTCGAACGGCTGCTCAAGGACTGCATACATGTGGCAAGATGTGCACTGGATGGCATTAACAATCGTGGAGCACATTTCCTAATGGGGATTGCACCAGACAGAAAAGTTAAATAATAAAAAAATAAATAAATAAATACAAAGTATTAATACAAAACAGACAGCAATTCAGTAATTCCTCCCTTGGAAACTCCCTGACTCCAAAGTCACTGAATCACAAGTCACACTTACCGCCGTCCACACTTACGCTCTGGTCACACTCAGCTCGCTCACACTCGCTATGCTGAAGATTTATAGTTTTGTTTTTTTTCTCTAGTTCCCCTCAACAGCAATCCACCTTGCTGTTCAAATGCACTTCCAAAAAGGCACAGATCTGGCCAAGGTTACAAAAGAATTTCTGCAGTACTAAAGGTTTCTAAGAGCACAGTGGCCTCCATAATCCTTAAATTGAAGAAGTTTGGGACCATCAGAGTTCTTCCTAGACCTGGCCGTCCAGCCAAACTAAGCAATAGTGGGAGAATAGCCTTGGGGAGAAGAGTCTTGGTGAGAGAGGTAATAATAATAATAATCTTTATTTTAACCCCTTTCCGATCTGTGACATAACGTATGCTTCATGAAAGTCGGTGCCAATCCTACCTGTGACGCATATGCTGTGTCACAGAATGATTGCGTCCCTGCAGGTCGGGTGAAAAGGTTAACTCCAATTTCACCCAAACTACAGGGACAGGGGAGTGGTACTTCAGCCCAGGGGGGTGGCTTCGCCTCCCCGTGGCTACGATCGCTCCGATTGGCTGTTGAAAGTGAAACAGCCAATCAGAGCAATTTTTAATATTTCACCTATGAAAAATGGTGAAATATTACAATCCAGCCATGGCCGATGCTGCAATATCATCGGCCATGGGTGGAAACCCTGATCTGCCTCTGCCACCACCACCGATCTCCTCCCCAGTCATCTATCCTGTGCTCCGCTCCCCTCCATCCTCCTGTCCGCTCCCCCCATCCTCCTGTCCTCTCCCCCGTGCTCCAATCCACCCCCCATGCTCCAAACCACCCCCCATTCTCCGATCCCACCCCGCCATACTTACCGTGCCTCCCGGTGTCCGTCCGTCTTGTCTATGGGCGCTGCCATCTTCCAACATGGCAGGCGCATGCGCAGTGCGCCCGCTGAATCTGCCGGCTGGCAGATTCATTCCAGGTACATTTTGATCACTGTGATAAAACCCCCCCAAATAAAGGGTTAGGGTTAGAATTAGGGTTAGAACTAAGGTTAGGGTTAGAATTAGGCTATGTGCACATGGTGCGGATTAGGCTGCAGATCCGCAGCGGATTGGCCACTGCGGATTTGTAGCAGTTTTCCATCAAGTTTACAGTACCATGTAAACTTGAAACCATGTAAACCTATGGAAAACCAAATCTGCTGTGCCAATTGTGCAGAAAATACCGCACGGAAACGCTGCGTTGTATTGTCAATTCTTTGTGCGGGTTCCGCAGTGTTTTACACCTGTTCCTCAATAGGAATCCGCAGGTGAAATCTGCACAAAAAACACTGGAAATCCATGGTAAATCTGCAGGTAAAATGCAGTTCCTTTTACCTGCGGATTTTTCAAAAATGGTGCTGAAAAATCTCACATGAATCCGGAACGTGGGCACATAGCCTTAGGGTTGGGGTTGGAATCAGAGTTACGGCTGGAATTAGGGCTAGGGTTGGAAATAGGGTTAAGATTAGGCTTGTAGTTAGGGTTATGGTTAGGGATAGGGGTGTGTTGGGGTTAGGGTTGTGGTTAGGGTTGGGATTAGGGTTAGGGTTGTGATTAGGGTTAGGATTAGGGTTAGGGTTGGGATTAGGGTTATGGGTGTGTTGGGGTTAGGGTTATGGTTAGGGGTGTGTTGGGGTTAGGTATGTGATTAGGGTTATGGCTAAAGTTGAGATTAGGGTTAGGGGTGTGTTGGGGTTAGTGTTGGAGTTAGAATTGATGGGTTTCCACTGTTTAGGCACATCAGGGGTCTCCAAACGCAACATGGCGCCACCATTGATTTCAGCCAATCTTGCGTTCAAAAAGTCAAGTGTTGCTCCCTCCCTTCCGAGCTCTGATGTGCGCACAAACAGTGGTTTACCCCCACATATGTGGTATCAGTGTACTCAGGACAAACTGGGCAGCAAACATTGGGGTCCAATTTCTCCTGTTACCCTTGTGAAAATAAAAAAATGCTTGCTAAAACAATTTTTGAGGAAAGAAAAATTATTTTTTATTTTCACGGCTCTGCGTTGTAAACTTCTGTGAAGCACTTGGGGGTTCAAAGTGCTCATCACATATCTAGATAAGTTCCTTGGGGGGTCTAGTTTCCAAAATGGGGTCACTTGTGGGGGTTTCTACTCTTTAGGCACACCAGGGGCTCTGCAGACACAAAGTAACGCCCGCAGACCATTCCATCAAAGTCTGCATTTCAAAACGTCACTACTTCCCTTCCGAGCCCCGACGTGTGCCCAAACAGTGGTTTACCCTCACATGTGGGGTATCAACGTACTCAGGAAAAACTGGTCAAGAAATATTGGGGTCCAATTTCTCCTGTTACCCTTGTGAAAATAAAAAATTGCTTGCTAAAACATAATTTTTGAGGAGAGAAAAATGATTTTTTATTTTCACGGCTCTGCGTTGTAAGTCAATAATAGTGAAATAGTCAATAATATTATACCTGACAGAGTCCAACCCTCCAAGTACAGAGTGCCCCAATGTGCGTTTCAGATTAAATCCTTTGTCAGGGGGTCGGGGTGCTCTGTACTTGGAGGGACGGACTCTATCAGGTATAATATTATTGACTATTTGTTTCATTATTCCATACTTGGCATAATCTATACGTAAGACATTGACATATTATACTATTGTTGCCCCCCCAGCCCTCACTTTATCTGCCCCCTATTTAACTTCCCTTACATACCTTGCCCTGAGCACATTAAACATATGTGAAATGTAGTTCCATTACCTATTCTTTTCCTTTTTACACGCCCTCTACAGTGATTTACATATTGCGCTACTTATTATTTTTTTCACCCTATGATATAAGTCACATATCACCTCTTCCTTTATATATTACCCTTGGCGCATTACACATGTAGTATAGGGCAGGATATACCACTCACATATATTATTTACCCCTTTTTCTCAGTATCAGTTAGCCTCCAGCCTGAGTTTGTTTGGTCACTCTTATTTATTTTTATTATTTTTTTACACTAGCAAAAATTTTTTTTTTACAAAAAAAATTTCACTACCCGTATTAAGTATTGTTTGGTGTTACATACCTGCTGTGATTCTTTGCACATTTGCACATTGCATTTTTTCCACATGGCTGTGTACCTACGAGATGTAGCTACATATATACAGTACATTTATTTATTCTTCTGAGGGTATATTGTGCTTTATATCCCAAGTCTTACATAAGTTTGTATATATTATTGTCCGTCCTGATGTTTAATACATATTTTGTACCTCTATGTTTTTTAAAAAAAAACTTTTTCACTCCATGTACAGGCACATGCTATAGTGCCAGCTGCCAAAAACTAAATAAAGGCAATTTTATATATATTTATTTTGGCCTTATTTTACCGTTATTTTATTCCTGATCCCGGTTTGTTTGTTGTTAGTACTCCGAGTGATCTGCCACTCATCTTTTGTGTATCAGTAATCCCTTTCCCACTTTATATTTATTGCAGTTATTACATATGTAATTGAAGTAATTTCTTTATAAATATATATATATATATATTCATTGTGGGTTAACTTTTTAATTTTTAAATCTTTTACTGTATACATCTTTTCATATGAGGTACCAGCATACTCAGGACAAACTGGGCAACAACTATTGGGGTCCAATTTCTCCTGTTACCCTTATGAAAAAAAATTGCTTGCTAAAATATAATTTTTGAGGAAAGAAAATTTGTTTTTTATTTTCACAGCTCTGCGTTATAAACTTCGGTGAAGCACTTGGGGGTTTAAAGTGGCCCCAGCACATCTATATTAGTTCCATGGGAGGTCTAGTTTCAAAAATGGGGTCACTTGTGGGGGAGCTCCATTGTTTAGGCACACAGGGGCTCTCCAAACGCGACATCGTGTCCGCTAAAGATTGGAGCCAATTTTTCACTGAAAAGGTCAAATGGCGCTCCTTCCCTTCCGAGCCCTGTCGTGCGCCCAAACAGTGATTTCCCCCCACATATGGGGTATCGGCGTACTGAGGAAAAATTGTACAATAACTTTTGGGGTCCAGTTTCTCCTTTTACCCTTGGGAAAATAAAAAAATTGTTGCTAAAGATCATTTTTGTGACTAAAGAGTTAAATGTTCATTTTTTCCCTCCATGTTGCTTCTGCTGCTGTGAAGCATCTGAAGGGTTAATAAACTTCTTGAATGTGGTTTTGAGCACCTTGAGGGGTGCTGTTTTTAAAATGGTATCACGTTTGGGTATTTTCAACCATATAGATCCCTCAAACTGACTTCAAATGTGAGGTGGTCCCTAAAAAAATGGTTTTGTAAATTTCGTTTTTAACCTTTATAACTTCCCAGCAAAAAAAAATTCTGTGCTGATGTAAAGTAGACATGTGGGTAATGTTATTTATTAACTATTTTGTGCCACATAACTCTCTCGTTTAACAGAATAAAAATTAAAAATGTGAAAATTGTGAAATTTTCCAAATTTTTGCAAAATTTCCATTTTTTCACAAATAAACGCAAAAATTATCCACCATAATTTACCACTAACATGAAGCCCAATATGTCACGAAAAAAACAATCTCAGAATCCCTGGGATCCGTTGAAGCGTTCCTGAGTTATTACCTCATAAAGGGACACTAATCAGAATTGCAAAAAACGGCCAGGTCATTAAGGTCAAAATAGGCTGGGTCATGAAGGGGTTAATATATACCACTAACATATTCCACAGCGCTTTACAGTTTGCACACATTATCATCACTGTCCCCGATGGGGCTCACAATCTAAATTCCCTATCAGTATGTCTTTGGTATGTGGGAGGAAACCGGAGTACCCAGATGAACCCACACAAACACGGGGAGAACATACAAACACCTTGCAGATGTTGTCCTGGGTGGGATTTGAACCCAGGACTCCAGCGCTGCAAGGCTGCAGTGCTAACCAGAGAGCCACCATGCTGCCCTAGGTAGAGAGGTAAAGAAGAACCTCAAGATCATTGTGGCTGAGCTCCAGAGATGCAGTAGGGAGATGGGAGAAAGTTCCACAAAGTCAAGTATCACTTCAGCCCTCCACCAGTCGGGCCTTTATGGCAGAGTGGCCCAATGGAAGCCTCTCCTCAGTGCAACACATAAGAAAACTGTTAAGATTTGCAAAAGACCCAAAAGTGGACCCTCTGGGTTACAGCTCTAGAGCCCCCAAGGGCGAGCGGACCCGATGGAACCACCCCCCGTGCAGGGAGTGTTAGGTGCAGGCCCAAGGGGGATGGAACCACAACTGCTGGAACCAAAGGGGCGGCTATGGGTAAATAAAGAGAGAAAAGAGACTGAGGGACCACGACAACAAATATAGGGAGAGAACCAACGGATACTTGGTAAACGGGAGGCTGATTAGGCTAGAAGAACCGGAGGCAGAGCGATGGCCCGATGCTGCAAAACAGGAGAAGAGATAGAGGGTAAGAACAGACTGGGATAAATGAAACAGGTATGTATGAGCGAACGTAGGACTAATATGAGTGAGAGACTGAATGAGAACAACAGAGACTCAGAGAAGACACGGGTAAGACACAGAGCCTAAGCGGCAGAGACTAAGAGGAGGCACTGCTGAAACACAGGACACATACGGAAGAACCACGGAGCAGGTAAAGCAGGGGCACTGGGCAGACACGGACAGACCAAGGGAAAGACTAAGCTGAGGAACCAGGATGACACAAGGGAATAGCTAGGGCGAACGTAGGACTGATATGAATGAGAGACTGAATGAGAACAACAGAGACTCAGAGAAGACACGGGTAAGACACAGAGCAGAAGCGGCAGAGGCTAAGAGGAGGCACTGCTAAAACACAGGACACATATGGAAGAACCACGGAGCAGGTAAAGCAGGGGCACTGGGCAGACACGGACAGACCAAGGGAAAGACTAGGCCGAGGAACCAGGAAGACACAAGGGAATAGCTAGGGCGAGTAGAAGAACAGAGCCAGAGACCAAAGGGTAAACCAGCAGAGGCTAGCGTTAGCGTGATTGATAACCAGGCATCTTACCAGTGCAGACGCCGAGAAGAAATAGTGGCTGATGCGCCTCGACCCCAGGAAGAGAGATGAAGAGCGGCAAAGGAACCCATCGGAGATGTGCCGAGGGCAGGCGATGGACAGGTGAGTATCCACAGACGTGACAAAAACCTGCATAGAGTTTGCTAAAAAACACATGAAGGACTCCCAGACTATGAGGAATAAGATTCTCTGGTCTGATGAGATGAAGGTAGACCTTTTTGGTGATAAGTCTAAGTGGTATGTGTGGAGAAAACTAGGCACTGCTCATCACCTGCCCAATACAATTCCAACAGTGAAACATGGCAGCATCATGTTATGGGGTGTATTTCAGCTGTAGGAACAGGACAACTGGTTGCCATTGAAGGAAACATGAATGCGGCCAAGTACAGAGATATCCTGGATGAAAACCTCTTCCAGAGTGCTCTAGAACTCAGTTTTGGCCAAAGGTTCACCTTCCAACAAGACAATGACCCTAAGAACACAGCTAAAATAACAAAGAAGTGGCTTCTGAACAACTCTGTGACCATTCTTGCCTGGCCCAGCCAGAGCTCTGACCTAAACCCAATTGATCATCTTTGGAGAGACCTGAAAATGGTGTCCACCAATGTTCACCATCCAACCTGATGGAAATGGAGAGGAAGAATAGCAGAGGATCCCCAAATCCAGGTGTAAAAAACTTGTTGCATCATTCCCAAGAAGACTCATGGCTGTACTAGCTCAAAAGGATGCTGAGCAAAGGGTCTAAATACTTACGACCATGTGATGTTTCAGTTTTTATTTTTTTATAAATTTGCAAAAATTTCTATATTTCTGTTTTTTTCAGTCAAGATGGGGTACAGAGTGTACGTTAATGAGAAAAAAATGAACTTTTTTGAATTTACCAAATGGCTGCAATGAAACAAGAGTGAAAAATTTAAAGGGCTCTGAATACTTTCCGTACCCACTGTAGCTAGGCACATATCACAGGAATTATGATAAGGCAGGCTAAATTTTGCTAGTCTGCTTTGTGCCACAAGCTGTAGATTATTTTGAAATCAATGACACACAGTTTATCTCTGTTACATATGTCTAATACATCCTGATTTAGTTGTTGCTGTTGATTTTTTCACGAGCGACATCAGTCATTTTGCATCAGTGAAAGGTCTCATTCAGACGTTTTTCTGGTACGCAAAAATCAAACTGGAAGTCATCAGTGTTTTTTATCAGAATTTCATCAGAGTTTGGACAGTGCTTAAGTTTTTACCATCAGAGTTTGGTCAAAGTTTCATTAAAAAAAAACTGCTAGAGATTTCCCCACTTTCTCTTATTAAACAGCCCGTAAACATAAGACAACACATGGATGGCATTTGAGTGCTGTCCGTTTTTTGTCACAGATCCATAGACTTACATTGGTAAATTTGATTTGACACTTGGATCAATGTTGGGCAACTTTTTGTGCTTTTATGACGACCACTTTGGCCGAGGCCAAATTTGGACATGTGAACTACCCCATAGACTATCACAGGTACAAGTGCAATCCAAGAAAAACACAGAACTTGTACAAGAAAAACTGACATCTGAATGAGTGAAAAGACACATCCAAACCTTCACACAAGGATGTTGTGTAATCATCTAGACATAAAGCAGAAGAGGAGAAATGAACTAATACTTGTGCAGTTACATTAACCCTTAGGCAATGTGTCCAATTTGCCGCATTTTTTTCCCATGAAAAATGCAGCATTTGAGAGCACAAGCAAAGTAAATGGTATTAAACTGTTTTATAAAGTTAGTGTTACTTTGAAATGTATATACTGTGAAATATTATTTTTCCTTTTTTATTTTGTTTAAACCTGGGTGCTTCCAATAGTCTAATGCTTCTTCTAGTCTGAAAAATATGGTAAATGTTTTTCTTTTTAAGACAAAGCTTCTGTCTTGGCACTCTACCCCACACACCAGACATATGATGAATACCGGAGATTCATGCAGTACCTCTCAAATATTCCAACAGCTCATGTAATGTTGCTTTAAGCCTCTTGAGAATGTAGTCAACCAATGTTCTTCTTGTGTTTTCATCAATGTTTGAGGGCCAACCTGATCTAGGTAATGTCACTACTGTTCCAAATGTAATCCACTTATTGTTGAACATTTTCACAATGTTCCACTGTATATTTAATGTCTGGCAAATTTTTTATACCCTTATCCTGGCTGATATTTTTCAATAATGAAAGTCCTTTGCTGTGCTGTAAAGTGTTTACAGACCATGGCTTTTGCTAAAATATGCAACTAAGAAAAATATCAATAAATGTAGCAAAGTTAAATTTCATATTTCTTAATCCTAATAATTCTAAATAATGTCCACTATGTACTTGCTAGTTATTAGCATGCATTTAAATGTGATTGGCTAATTCTGAAAATAATCACATCCCCAAATATAAGAGGGTATGAACACTTTTGCGGCAACATCATTTAGTTTTTTAAATTTTTATCACCCCCCAAAATGATGATGATTTTAGATTGTTTCTCAAAAGTTCTGAAATGATGCAGCCCAAATATGAATCTCAATGCAGTAAAAGGGCTTCTGTGACCAGATATCACAGTGTGCGTAGCAGTCTGAGTAGCTTAAAGTGAACCTGTCACCATGCTTGGCGGATATAAGATATGACCACTGCCTTTCAGGGCTTATCTGCAGCATTCTATAATGCTGTAGATGAGCCTCCTATTCGACCTGCAAGATAAGAAAAATATGTTTTTGCTCATGGATTATCTCAATGAGAATAACTGTTTAACTCCATATCAGCATGGGTTTATGAGAAATCGCTCCTGACAAACCAATCTAATCAGTTTTTATGAAGAGGTAAACTATAGGCTGGACCACGGTGAGTCATTGGACGTGGTATATCTCGATCTTTCCAAAGTGTTTGATACCGTGCCGCACAAGAGGTTGGTACACAAAATGAGAATGCTTGGTCTGGGGGAAAATGTGTGTAAATGGGTTAGTAACTGGCTTAAGGTACCGTCACACTTAGCGACGCTGCAGCGATACCGACAACAATCCGGATCGCTGCAGCGTCGCTGTTTGGTCGCTGGAGAGCTGTCACACAGACCGCTCTCCAGCGACCAACGATGCCGGGTAACCAGGGTAAACATCGGGTAACTAAGCGCAGGGCCGCGCTTAGTAACCCGATGTTTACCCTGGTTACCATCCTAAAAGTAAAAAAAACAAACACTACATACTTACCTACAGCCGTCTGTCCTCCAGCGCTGTGCTCTGCACTCCTCCTGTACTGTCTGTGTGAGCACAGCGGCCAGAAAGCAGAGCGGTGACGTCACCGCTCTGCTTTCCGGCTGACTGACGCTCACAGCCAGTACAGGAGGAGTGCAGAGCACAGCGCTGGAGGACAGACGGCTGTAGGTAAGTATGTACTGTTTGTTTTTTTTACTTTTAGGATGGTAACCAGGGTAAACATCGGGTTACTAAGCGCGGCCCTGCGCTTAGTTACCCGATGTTTACCCTGGTTACCAGTGAAGACATCGCTGAATCGGTGTCACACACGCCGATTCAGCGATGTCTGCGGGGAGTCCACCGACGAAATAAAGTTCTAGACTTTCTTCCCCGACCAGCGACAGCACAGCAGGGGCCTGATCGCTGCTGCCTGTCACACTGGACGATATCGCTAGCGAGGACGCTGCAACGTCACGGATCGCTAGCGATATCGTCTAGTGTGACAGTACCTTTAGTGATAGAAAGCAGAGGGTGGTTATAAATGGTATAGTCTCTAACTGGGTCGCTGTGACCAGTGGGGTACCGCAGGGGTCAGTATTGGGACCTGTTCTCTTCAACATATTCATTAATGATCTGGTAGAAGGTTTACACAGTAAAATATTGATATTTGCAGATGATACAAAACTATGTAAAGCAGTTAATACAAGAGAAGATAGTATTCTGCTACAGATGGATCTGGATAAGTTGGAAACTTGGGCTGAAAGGTGGCAGATGAGGTTTAACAATGATAAATGTAAGGTTATACACATGGGAAGAAGGAATCAATATCACCATTACACACTGAACGGGAAACCACTGGGTAAATCTGACAGGGAGAAGGACTTGGGGATCCTAGTTAATGATAAACTTACCTGGAGCAGCCAGTGCCAGGCAGCAGCTGCCAAGGCAAACAGGATCATGGGGTGCATTAAAAGAGGTCTGGATACACATGATGAGAGCATTATACTGCCTCTGTACAAATCCCTAGTTAGACCGCACATGGAGTACTGTGTCCAGTTTTGGGCACCGGTGCTCAGGAAGGATATAATGGAACTAGAGAAAGTACAAAGAAGGGCAACAAAATTAATAAAGGGGATGGGAGAACTACAATACCCAGATAGATTAGTGAAATTAGGATTATTTAGTCTAGAAAAAAGACGACTGAGGGGCGATCTAATAACCATGTATAAGTATATAAGGGGACAATACAAATATCTCGCTGAGGATCTGTTTATACCAAGGAAGGTGATGGGCACAAGGGGGCATTCTTTGCGTCTGGAGGAGAGAAGGTTTTTCCACCAACATAGAAGAGGATTCTTTACTGTTAGGGCAGTGAGAATCTGGAATTGCTTGCCTGAGGAGGTGGTGATGGCGAACTCAGTCGAGGGGTTCAAGAGAGGCCTGGATGTCTTCCTGGAGCAGAACAATATTGTATCATACAATTATTAGGTTCTGTAGAAGGACGTAGATCTGGGGATTTATTATGATGGAATATAGGCTGAACTGGATGGACAAATGTCTTTTTTCGGCCTTACTAACTATGTTACTATGTTACTATGTTACTGTTAGGGTTGGCGGAACGCACCAAATATATAATTTATTAAATGGAATTGGTGCGTTCGCAACCCGGGATCCACCATGCAGGAAAGCACCTGCTGCTAAATAATGGCGGCTCTATATGGCGGTATATACCAACTCTGTTAGCTTCACAGAGTAACCGCGAGAGGAAAGCTCTGTGCCCTGTTAGACTTTCAAAGAGGCACAGGCCAACTACCCAGATGTGAGCAGTGAGTGGTCATGCATGCATACAAAACTCCTCGCGGGAGATGCCAGCATTCTAGGGGCTTATTTCAGCCGGGTCCCTGAACACACTTAAACACAATCTCCTTGCCGGAGGTGCCAGCATTCTAGGGGCTTATTTCAGCCGGGTCCCTGAACACATTCAAACACATGACCACATTGGCGCAAAGCATATAGCATAAGACGATACTAGCGCATGGCCGTGCGGTCATGCGCAGTTTATATAGTTGCAGCACAGGAAGCTGCTACTGAAGTTTTTGCCCTTTCAGGACCTTCCAGAAGGACCAATGGAAAGTGCTGCAGTACCTGAGCATGTTTTGCCCTTTCAGGACCTTCCAGAAGGACCAATGGAATGTACTGCAGCACCTGAGCATGTGACCGAACATGTGGCCCTCGACCTCCAATGGGAGACCCTGCCCTGGGCATGCTCAGTGTGAGTAAACAAGGACTTAGTCCCAGAGAGGCTCGCTCGCCGCAGATCAGTGCAGGGTACCATAGGAAAGCCAGAAAAGGCAGTAGTGACCCTATGCACCGAATCAGCCCCAGCGAGACACTGGGGGCGACGTCTCCGCTGAGCAGAGCCCACTGTGGGCGATACCGAATGGGAGACCGCAGCAGACACGGATCGAGATTCCCCCTGTGCAGCAGAGGAAACTCGACTCCTAACATTACCCCCCCTCATAGGGCCCCACCCTCCTTGAGCCTCACTACGCTGAAAAGCTGCGATAAGCAGCGGAGCCCGAATGTGCTCCACAGGCTCCCAGGTTCTATCCTCTGGGCCATGACCCTTCCAGTCCACCAGATAAAATTTCTTGCCACGTACCACCTTGCACCCCACAATAGCATTCACCTCAAACTCATCCGTGGATGAACCCGATGTCCCAGCAGATGACTCGGAAAACCGGGACAAATGAACGGGCTTTAAGAGGGAAATGTGGAAAGTATCGGTGATACCAAGGCGTGGAGGAATAGCCAAACGGTAGACCACAGGGTTGACCTGTTCCAGAACCTTAAACGGGCCAATGTAGCGAGGAGCAAACTTAGTGGACTCAACTCGCAGCCTGATGTTACGGGCGGAGAGCCACACTAAGTCGCCAGGGGCAAAGACCGGAGCGGGGCGCCGGTGTGTATCAGCCGAAACCCTCATTTTCTCCTTGGAGGCCCGGATAGCATCCTGTGTGCGGTCCCAGATGTCACGTGCCTCCACCGCCCAGTCTGCCACTTTAGAATCGGTGGAAGACACGGGCATGGGCACAGGGACACGCGGATGCTGGCCGTAATTAAGGAGAAAAGGAGTTTGACCAGTGGAATCGGCTACGGCGTTGTTCAGGGCAAATTCCGCCCAAGGTATCAAAGATGCCCAGTCATCCTGCCTAGCAGAGACGAAATGTCGCAAATATGTCACCAGAGTCTGGTTGGTTCTCTCCACCAACCCATTCGTCTCGGGATGGTATGCAGAGGAGAGGTTTAACTCTATGCTGAGTAAACGGCAGAGCTCTCTCCAAAACCGAGATGTGAACTGGGGACCCCGATCGCTGACAATCTTATCAGGCATACCATGCAAACGGAAAACATGTTTAATGAACAACACCGCCAAGGCCCGTGCTGAGGGTAACCGAGGAAGCGGCACCAAATGTACCATCTTGGAGAAATGGTCGGTGACAACCCAAATAATGGAGCAGCCACGCGACTTGGGTAGACTGTTGTGAATTCTGTGGCAGAGCTCCCTCCTGTGGTCACAAGTGGTACTTCGGCTGATTCTCTCTGGGAGCTTCCGTTTGTGGAGGAAAGTGGTACTGCGGCTTCTGAGTTTCCTCCCTCAGGTGATCTGGTGAGGTCGTTAGGTGCTTCTCTACTTAACTCCACCTAATGCTTTGATCCATGCTTCCTGTCAATGTTCCAGTGTTGGACTTGTTTTTCCCTGGATCATTCCTGTGGCCTGCTGCTCTGCATAGCTAAGTTCTTCTTTGCTATTTGTTTGCTATTTTTTCTGTCCAGCTTGTCTAATTGTTTTGCTGGAAGCTCTGGGACGCAAAGGGTGTACCTCCGTGCCGTTAGTTCGGTACGGAGGGTCTTTTTGCCCCTTTGCATGGTTTTCTTTAGGGTTTTGTGTAGACCGCAAAGTTATCTTTCCTATCCTCGCTCTGTTAAGAAAGTCGGGCCTCACTTTGCTGAATCTATTTCATCCCTATGTTTGTCTTTTCATCTTAACTCACAGTCATTATATGTGGGGGGCTGCCTTTTCCTTTGGGGTATTTCTCTGAGGCAAGGTAGGCTTATTTTCTATCTTCAGGCTAGTTAGTTTCTCAGGCTGTGCCGAGTTGCATAGGCAGAGTTAGGCGCAATCCACGGCTGCCTCTAGTGTTGTTTGGAGAGGATTAGGGATTGCGGTCTGCAGAGTTCCCACGTCTCAGAGCTCGTTCTATTATTTTGGGTTATTGTCAGATCACTGTATGTGCTCTGACCGCTATGTCCATTGTGATACTGAATTGCCTATCACAACAGTAGACCCACCACAAAGTCCATCCCGACCATCTCCCAGGGCCTGTCTGCCACCGGTAGAGGGTAAAGCAACCCAGCACAGGAGAGGAGACCGATTCTGGGCGCAAGAAACGCACGCCTGAATATAGTCCTTGACATCTCGGGCCATATGCGGCCACCAGTATGTTCTCGCCAGAAGCTCAGATGTCCTCTTGGTCCCAAAATGCCCACCCACTCTGGAGGAGTGAGCCCAAGAGAGAACCTCCGGTCGCAAGTTAGCTGGTACGAAAGTCTTGCCTGGGGGCACAGACTCTAGCGAAACCGGAGCTACAGTTCTCAGGCTCTCAGAAGGGACAATAAGCCGAGGCTCCTCCTCCTCCGATGACATCACGGAGCGGGAGAGAGCGTCAGCACGAACGTTCTTCTCCCCGGAGAGGAAATGGAGAGTAAAATGGAACCGGGAGAAGAACAGGGACCATCTAGCCTGGCGAGAATTCAGCCGCTGGGCCGTTTGCAGATACACCAAGTTCTTGTGGTCAGTGAAGACTTGGAAGGGAAAGCGAGCTCCCTCCAAGAGATGTCTCCACTCTGAAAAAGCCAACTTCATGGCCAGCAACTCCCTGTCCCCGATGGAATAATTCCTCTCCGCTGGTGTGAAGGTCTTGGAGAAGAAGAAGCAAGGATGCTTCTGACCTTGAGCATCCTTTTGGAAAAGGACTGCTCCAGCACCAACGGATGAGGCATCCACCTCCAAGATAAATGGCTTATCAACATCGGGGCGATGTAGGATGGGAGCGCTAGCGAAGTGTGACTTGATCGAGAGAAAGGCTTTGGAGACCTCCTCTGACCACAACTTGGGATTTGCTCCCTTCTTGGTGAGGGCAACCAAGGGAGCTACCAAAGTTGAGAAGTGTGGAATGAACTGGCGATAGTAATTAATGAACCCCATAAAGCGCTGCACCGCTTTAAGAGAATGGGGTTCTTGCCAGTCCATTACAGCCTGTAGCTTGGCAGGATCCTTAGCCAAACCCTGGGCAGAGATGATATAACCAAGGAAAGGCAAAGACTCCTGCTCAAACACACACTTCTCCAACTTGGCGTAGAGGGAGTTTGCCCGTAAGAGGTTGAAGACTTTGCGAACATCTCTCCGATGGGAGTCAATATCTGGAGAGAAGATAAGAATATCATCCAGATAGACTACGACTGAGGTGGTGAGCATATCCCGGAAGATGTCGTTCACAAAGTCTTGGAAAACGGCTGGGGCATTACAGAGCCCGAAGGGCATCACCAGATATTCATAGTGCCCATCCCTGGTGTTAAAAGCCGTCTTCCATTCATCCCCCTCACGGATGCGAATCAGGTTGTAAGCACCTCGCAGATCTAACTTTGTAATTACCCTCGCTCCCCGTAGCCTATCAAACAGCTCAGATATCAGGGGTAGTGGGTACTTGTTCTTAACGGTGATGGCGTTAAGACCCCTGTAGTCTATGCATGGACGTAAGTCTCCAGTCTTCTTCTGTATGAAGAAGAACCCTGCCCATGCCGGTGACACTGACTTCCTAATGAATCCTCTTGCCAGATTCTCCTGGATGTACTGGGACATTGCCTCCGTCTCCGGGAGAGATAACGGATAGACTCGACCCCGGGGAGGCTCAGCACCAGGCAAGAGGTCAATAGGACAGTCATAGGGGCGGTGAGGCGGAAGGGTCTCCGCAGCTCTTTTGGAGAACACGTCTGCATAGGGCCAATAGTGCTTGGGGAGAGAGGAAAGATCTGCGGGTACCTGTGTAGTAGCAACCTGAACGCACTCCCTCAGACATCTACCCTCGCAAGATTTACTCCATCCCAAAATTCTCCCAGAGGACCACTCAATATGAGGAGAATGGTAGCGAAGCCATGGTATCCCCAACAGGACCTCATCAATTCCCTCAGGAATGACTAATAGGGAGATTATCTCCTGATGTGATGGAGACACAGATAGCGTGAAAGGAATGGTTTGGTGGGTAATCTGTGAAGGTAGTGTTGACCCATTTACCACTCGAACGGTTACCGGCTTGGCGAGCATCACCAAGAGTATTGCGTGACGCTGGGCAAAAGCGGAAGACATAAAGTTACCCTCTGCCCCAGAATCCACGCATAGCTCGACCATAAGAGTGGATGGGCCTATGGTAATTGTCCCCTTGAAGGACAACTTTGAGGCAAACGTCGCCGTGTCTAGTGTACCTCCTCCAACTGCCACTAGACGCTGATGTTTCCCCGACCGCTGAGGACCCTTGGAGGCAAGGTGTCCTGACTGCTGGCAAACATGACGGACCTTATGTGCACAGGCAGACTGAGACTTGGATCCCGCTCGTGTCACCTCTAAGGCCTCATGTGACTCGGATGCCTGGACTGGAGATTCCAAAGGTTTGGCGAAGGTGGGAGCCAGCCGAAACCTCTGCCTACACTGGGCTCGCTCCAACCTCCGCTCGTTAAAACGGAGGTCAATACGAGTAGATACGGCTATGAGCTCCTCCAGTGTGGCGGGAATCTCCCTAGTGGCCAAAGAGTCCTTCACATGGTCAGCCAGCCCCCTCCAAAATACGGGAATGAGGGTTTTATCTGGCCATTCCAACTCAGACGCTAATGTCCGGAAGTGAACAGCAAAATGGCTGACCATGGTTGAACCCTGAGTCAAAGCCAGCAGTTGGAGCGCTGTATCATGGGTGACTTGAGGTCCTAAAAAGACCTGTTTCAGAGTGTCCAGAAACCTAGGAACACTCCGCACCACATGATCGTTGCGCTCCCACAGCGGCGTAGCCCACTCCAACGCTCTGTCCGACAGGAGAGAGATTATGAATCCCACCTTTGCCCGCTCAGTAGGGAAACGTGCAGCCAGAAGCTCGAGGTGTATACCACATTGGCTCACGAAACCCCTACAGGACTTACTGTCCCCAGAGTATCTCTCAGGCAAAGGAAGGTGAGATAGGGTCGGAACAGAGGTGGCAGTGGGTAAAGCTGCTGCAGCCACGCTAGCAGCCTGAACAGCTATTGTGGTAACATCTACCGCCGAGGTTGCACGCTCAAGAGATGCCAACCGGCCCTCCAGCAGCTGGATGTACCCCTGCAATCGCTGTTCATCCGCCATTACTTAGCCAGATCCTGGCGCTAGTATACTGTTAGGGTTGGCGTAACGCACCAAATATATAATTTATTAAATGGAATTGGTGCGTTCGCAACCCGGGATCCACCGTGCAGGAAAGCACCTGCTACTAAATAATGGCGGCTCTATATGGCGGTATATACCAACTCTGTTAGCTTCACAGAGTAACCGCGAGAGGAAAGCTCTGTGCCCTGTTAGACTTTCACAGAGGCACAGGCAACTACCCAGATGTGAGCAGTGAGTGGTCATGCATGCATACAAAACTCCTCGCCGGAGATGCCAGCATTCTAGGGGCTTATTTCAGCCGGGTCCCTGAACACACTTAAACACAATCTCCTCGCCGGAGGTGCCAGCATTCTAGGGGCTTATTTCAGCCGGGTCCCTGAACACATGACCACATTGGCGCAAAGCATATAGCATAAGACGATACTAGCGCATGGCCGTGCGGTCATGCGCAGTTTATATAGTTGCAGCACAGGAAGCTGCTACTGAAGTTTTTGCCCTTTCAGGACCTTCCAGAAGGACCAATGGAAAGTGCTGCAGTACCTGAGCATGTTTTGCCCTTTCAGGACCTTCCAGAAGGACCAATGGAATGTACTGCAGCACCTGAGCAGGTGACCGAACATGTGGCCCTCGACCTCCAATGGGAGACCCTGCCCTGGGCATACTCAGTGTGAGTAAACAAGGACTTAGTCCCAGAGAGGCTCACTCGCCGCAGATCAGTGCAGGGTACCATAGGAAAGCCAGAAAAGGCAGTAGTGACCCTATGCACCGAATCAGCCCCAGCGAGACGCTGGGAGCGACGTCTCCGCTGAGCAGAGCCCACTGCGGCCGATACCGAATGAGAGACCGCAGCAGACACGGATCGAGATTTCCCCTGTGCAGCAGAGGAAACTCGACTCCTAAAAGTTACTATGTTTTATTATAAATCACATATTCAATTGTGGAATATCACAAAAGAAACAGAAGTGAGGAAAGGAGGAAAATATCTTTGATAAAATGTAATAAATTTATTAAAGCAATATATTAAAATAACACAGAACATTAAATATGAAAAAGAAAGAAAAAATGGGGGGAGGGGGGGGTTAAACCACCAGACTAGGAGAAACAAATCTACACTATACCATAATGGGTTACAATATATTGAAAAAAGATAAATAATATAAACCCAATAAAAAGGTGGTAATACTGGAGTAATGAGAGCGATATAGGCACCACGGAGCCAGGTAAAGGTAAACAAAAGACCTAAAATATTCCCCAGCAGAGTAAATGATCAGGCATACACTGAGTACATGTCTTAAACAGGGATACAAAGCAAGAAACAACCTGCTAATGTCCTGTAGAGTACTTCCCAGTAAACAAATGCCAATGTCAGTACAGAGCCTGCTGTGCAACGAGTGTATTGCCAAGGACTTAGTTTACCTGTCAATCAAGTGATGGTGTCTAGCGCTGAATGGTGAGGTGTAGATCAGGTTCCCATGCGCCCGACAAGCGCTGTTTCGCCGTAGCTTCTTCAATGGGGCGAGGACAGGGATAGGGAGGTGTGGAAGGCTTTTTATAGTGAGTGGGAGTAGCGTGGGAACAGCCGGAAAACGCCTACGGCAGCTTGAATTGCGCGCGCTCAAAGGGCCGCCCCACCAGACCAAAGGGGACTTCCGAGCATGCGCACCGTGACACCCCTCCCCCCCATTTTTTCTTTCTTTTTCATATTTAATGTTCTGTGTTATTTTAATATATTGCTTTAATAAATTTATTACATTTTATCAAAGATATTTTCCTCCTTTCCTCACTTTTGTTTCTTTTGTGATATTCCACAATTGAATATGTGATTTATTTGACTCTCGAAGTGATTCACAGCCTTGTGTTTCAATAAGGACTATGGTAATATATATGTTTTATTATACTCACCTGCAGGGCAGTCCAGACCAATAGGTCACTCAGGTCCGGGTCCTTCTTGCGATGCCGCCCTGCTGCTTGCTTCACAGGCTCCCCGGCATCGCACTCCTGCGCAGGCGTACATATCTGCCCTGTTGAGGGCAGAGCAAAGTACTGCAGTGTGCAGGTGGTGAGCCCCTCTGACTTTTCCCAGCACCTGCTCAGTGCAGTACTTTGCTCTGCACTAAACAGGGCAGATAAGTATGCCTGTGCAGGAACGCAATGCAGGGGATCCATGAAGCAAGCAGAAGGGTGGCGATCATAAGAAGATGGGAGGTGTCGGACCAGACCTGTGACACCCATTTGACCGGACCGCCCTGCAGGTGAGTATAATAAAACTTATTTTTCTTATCTTGCAGGTTGGATAGGGGTTTAGCTATAGCATTATAGAATGCAGTATATAAGCCCTGAAAGGCGGTGGCAGTATCTTATATCGAGCAAAACTGCTGACAGGTTTGCTTTAAAAATGTTCCTCACGATTTGTAATAATGAACCTGTCTGTCTGTCTGTCTGTCTGTCTATCTAACTATCTATCTATCTATCTATCACACACGCCGATCCAGCAATGACAGCAGGTGATCAGCGACCAAAAAAAGGTCCTGATCGTTCCCCAACGACCAACGATCTCCCAGCAGGGGCCTGATCAATGGTCGCTGTCACACATAACGAGATCGTTAGCGGGATCGTTGCTACGTCACAAAAAGCGTGACATTGCAACGATATCGTTAACGAAATCATTATGTGTGAAGGTACCTTAAGTCACTCCAAAACCTTTTCAAGTTTCCCATTAAACCACTTGAGTGTTGATTTAGCGGTATGCTTTGGGACATTGTCTTTTTGGAAGATGAACCTCTGTTTTAGTCTCAAATCACTGACTGACTGAAACACGTTTTGCTAAAGAAAGTTCCTGTTTTTCACAGTATTCATCTTCCCCTTCACTCAGACCATTTCCCCTGTCAATGCTACCTAAATACATCCCCACAGCATAATGTGCCACCTCCATGTTTTACTGTGGAGATTGTGTTCTTAAATTTATGAGCTGTGGCGCCAGACATTGTTGGGCAAAAAGTTCAATTTTTGATTCATCTGACCATAGCACCTTTCTCTGCACATTTGGGGAGTCTCCCACTTTTTTTTTCCAAACTGAAAATGAGCCTTACAATTTTTGTAAGCCGTAAGTAACAGCTTTTTTTCTGCCCACTATTTCATAAGAGCCATTGCTATGGAGTGTACAGCTTATTATGGTCAAATGAACAGATACTCCAGTCTCTGCTTGGGAACTTCGCAGCTACTTCAGGTTACTTTTGGTCTCTATGCTTCATTTCTGATTGTCCGGGCTGAGAGTTTTGGTGGGTAGCCCTCTCTTGATAGGTTTGTTGAGGTACCATGTTCTTTCCACTTGATGATAACACTGGTCAACGCAATTTGTCTGGCAAAAGGTTTTAAAACATATTTTAAGTCAATTTTGGCTGCTGATTATGAATATGAACTCCGTTTTTGGCTATCACATCAGGATTTTGAGATATTTTCGGTACTACATTTTGTATATTTTTAATCAAGGAATAACAAAAATTACAAAGTCCATGTACAGCAAATCAAATATACTTACAGAATTAAACTACAAAATATAAAAACACATATATATGGCACACAGATGAATGACAAATGGCAGTTATTTGAACTTTCTTTTCTTGGCTGATCTGTGATGTACAGCTTCTGGGGTCTCTCATCAAGCTCCAGCAATAGTCATCCATTATATGTGAGTCCCACTGGCCTTGATACCGTTCTTCCATTGTTTTAATGTCCTGATGAAAACGCACCCCTTGTTCCTTGCTCACATCCCCAAGGTTCTCTGGAAAAAAGTCCAAATGGCTGTGTAAATAGTGAATCTTGATACTCATTCTACATCCAAGATTTTGCAGACTCATTAGTAGCTCTTCCACAAACTCTTCATAGTTGTCTGCTTTCTTATTCCCTAGAAAATTCTGCACCACATTACAAAATGCGTTCCAAGCTCTTTCTTCTGTCTCATTCATTGATGTGATAAAATTTGGGTCCCTCATAAGTGTTCTTATTTGAGGTCCATCAAATATTCCATCCTTTTTCCTTTTCCCTAAGACCAGGGAAAGTTGAACATATATAGTTAAAGCATTCTCCACTGTGATTTAGAACTTTGACGAACTGCTTCATCAATCCAAGCTTTATGTGTAAGGGAGGAAAGACAATGTCCTTCCTATCCACTAGAGGATCATGGATGACATTCTTATCACCAGATGCCAAACTCTGTCCCTGAGGCCATTCAGTTTTCACCCAATGCTCTGCTGTAGCTCTACTGTCTCAGTAGCACAGAAAACAAGGGTGTTATCATAACAAATGGGAATTATGCATGTTCAAAGAAAACAAAGATATTCTCACATTTATTGGGAGACTAAATGAAAACTAAATTTTTTTTAAATTCGTTTATTAATTGCAGAATAAATCATACAATACACACATTTGCATATGATTCTATCATTATCCATTATGACATACAATGTGAATCATTACAATGCGTAGTATTACAAAAGTAATAAACAGTGCATGTCAATCACAAGTATCTTATTGTAAAACCTTAACTACCTCAACTACTAAAAGAACGAAAAGAACTAAAAAAAACGCCGCCAAAAGAAAGTTCCGTATAGATTTCACCCTGTAAGTAATGTCTCCAAAACCACAGGCCTCACTTCCTATGTATATATTAGAGTATTATAGGTTATAGAGTAAGATGAGAGGAGTTCCATTTACCCCATATTTTCTCAAATTTATCTGGACATCCTCTATTCTGATATAGTGTCCGTTCATACGGGATAATTGAGTTCACTAAATCCACCCAAGCTCTAAGAGATGGGCAAGAACCACCCATCCATCTCAGCGCCAGTACTTTTCGCGCCAGGAACAGTGTCTCTCGCAAAAAAATCCCAGTGTGGTGGTCCCAAACTCCTGCATCCCACACCCCAAATAAGCAGGTCAATGGCTCAAGTGGGACAGGGATCAATAGCAAGGATGTCAACAATGTTGTCACCTCTTTCCAATAATGAGAGATAATGGGACATCTCCATATCATATGAATAAAATCCGCATCATTTAAGTGACATCTCAGACAATCTGACGAATGGAGACGTCCCATCTTGAAAAGACGAGTCGGGGTCAGATAGGATTGATATATTATGTACAGCTGAGTCATCCTATTGTTAATTGATGGGGAAACCTTAGTTGGAGATTCCAAAATGTCTTCCCATTCTTCCCCCAGCGTATCCGGAAGAAGCCCCTCCCACCTCCTCTTAATAGAGTCTATAGTAGACCCCTCTCCTATGGATAATAGATAAGTGTATAAAGAGGAGATAAGTCCTTGAGGGCCTTGTGAATTGAGAATACCTATCAGTGGAAGAGATGAAATGGCTCGACCCGTACCCACATTTCGCATGTGTGATTGAAAGGCTGATCTCAACTGCAGATAGCGGAAAAACTGGGATCTTGGGATGTTATAAGTATTTTGTAATTGTTCAAAGGAGGTAAAAAAACCCTGGTTGTGTACATTTCCTACTGAGAGAACACCGTGTGATATCCAAAATTCCGTGGATGGGTGGCCTAATAATCCCGGGAGGTAACTGTTATTCCACAGTGGCATTTCAGCCACTATATCAACAAATTTGGTTATTTTTTTTATTTGACTCCATATTGATCTTGCCAACCGAAGCAAAGGAAGCAAACGGGGAACACCGACCCTCTCCATCTCCAAAAACCCCAGTGGACAATCGATCCTAGCAGAGTAAAGCAGATGACTCTCTGAATTAGGAAGAGGATTAGAATTATTGGGCATCCACTTATTTATCATTTTAACCTGCCCGGCTAGATAATATAAGTAGAAGTCTGGCAAAGCCGCTCCTCCCCCCCGTCTCGGTCTCTGTAGAGTAGATAACCTAAGTTTAGGCCTACTTTTCCCCCATATAAAGGACGTGGTTAGGGAATTTAGAGTCGCAAAGAGGGATTTAGGTATTGGGACAGCACTATGTTGAAGGCAGTAGTTTAACTTGGGAAGCAGTATCATTTTGATCAAATTAATGCGGCCAGCCACAGAGAGAGGGAGTTTATCCCAAGTATTAAATTTAGATTTTACCAGATCAATTAATGGGTAAATGTTAAATTGTAAATCAAATCTACTATGTTGAGACATATGTATTCCTAGATATTTGAAATTAGAGACAATGGGTAACGCCGAGAGAGTCCCGAGACGCAACATTGGGACATGAGAAAGAGGCATCAGGGCAGACTTATCCCAATTTATATAAAGACCAGAGAATTTGCTAAATTTGTCTATAATTGTTATTACTTTTGGTAACGTATCCTCTGTTTGATCCAATGAAAACTAAATTTACCTTAGTGAACCGTATAAACTGGCACTTTTCATACACTACTTATATTTATCATGGAATTCATGAAAATGGGCTATATACCTATAGTGCAAAAATGTAATGTGATAAAGAAATTATAAGATCAGATTTGAATTCAGCACCCTCAAATTAGTCTAAAAATGTTCTTAAAGTCAATGCCAGAAAATATTTTTTTGTAGACCAGTGTAATGGATTTGATCATGCTCCGAGGGATCATCAGAGATTGGGATATTTTTTACAACTCAACTCTGATTTGTGCTTCTCAGAAACGTTGTCCCTGACTTGTTTGGAGATCTCCTTGGTCTTCATGATCTTGCTTAGTTAGGCTAGTTTCACATTAGCGTGTTGCTGAGTTGCGGAGGGCTGCAAACTTCCTCCATGAAGCCACGCCCACGGCCGCACCGCTGCCGCTGAGCTCCGCCTATGTCCGCATGTGGCCTGCTTACCTATCTTTAGCATTAGGTACGCAGGTCATGCAGATGTATGCGGATGCCTCCGCATGTGTCGTTTTGACGATGCAGAGAAAAAAATAAATTTCAACCAGCTGCGTTTGATGCGGGTCACCGCATCGTAAAAATGACTCATGCGGAGGCATCCGCATACATCCGCACGACCTGCATACCTAATGATAAAGATGGGTACGCAGGCCGCATTTGGACGTAGGCGGAGCTGAGCGGTGGAGGTGCGGCCGTGGGCGGGGCTTCACAGAGGAAGTCTGCAGCCCTCCACAGCTCAGCAAAAGGCTAGTGTGAACCTAGCCTTAGGGGTGTATCTTGCTTAATGGTGTTGCAGCCTTTGTGGCCTTTCAGAAAAGATGTGTATATACTGACAGATCATGTGACATTTAGATTGCACACAGGTGGGCTTCCTTTCACTAAACATGTGACTTATGATGGGAATTGCTTGCACCAGAATTTTTTTGGGATAAATAGCAAAAGGGATGAATACATATACACATGCCAATTTTTAGTGATTTGATCATATAAATTTAATTTATGCCTATATTTTTCTCACTTCACTTCACCAACTTAGACTCATTAGCGCTGACACATCACACACAAATCGGATTATAAAAATATTTAAACACAGGTTGTAATGTAACAAAATAGGTAAAAAGCCAAAAGGATGAATACTTTTGCAAGCCACTCTATCTATCTATCTCATATTACAAATATTAAGAGTAAAGTAATGCTGCATTTTTTGTTGTAGGGAAAGTTTCCATCTGAGCTAAAAGCCCAGCATAATTAACTCTTCGTAAAAGCCACGGAACAGCAAGGTCAGCAGGGAAGACATTAATAGTTAATGCAATAACCAAGACTATTGGCATGCTATCAGTACAAAGAATTTAATCAAGTAAAGATCTTCTAACTGTGACATATCTCTAAGGTGGCTCGTTTCTGCTTCATATTGATGCATACCGTGGATACATTATTGATTCAATCATTCTTTTCAATTAAATCATTGTTGGGAACAAGTTGATTCCACATTGAGGTTTCCCATCTCATTCCCTGGCGCACTGTGGCTGGTAGTTAATGTAACAGTCATTCATTAACAGACTGAGTGCTTATTTAAAATTGCCCTTTTTGTCTATAACCCATTTGTTAGGGAGCTGTTGTGGTGTTATAAGTCCTGCCAAAGCCTGCTGTCTAATTATGATTGAAAAGAATGCATACAGTGAAAACAAAAGGCAACACATTGTAGTTATTAAGCAAATCGCCTTACTTTGCATATTACAGCAAACCTCATTGTGCATCTTGGCTTTATATGGTTAAGTAACATTTTTCTGGATATTATATAGGATCAGCAAGAAGTGAGAAACTTACAAATATTGTGTTTTTTTTTTAAATCAACAAATTCATCACAATAAGAGACAAGTCACCTTCCTTCCAGAGAATACATTTCCAGTCCCCTTCAGAATGCAAACACGTTGTTCTGCGACTTGTCTCTGCTACGTTGGATGTTTCATGTTTCCACTTCTTTATCTCGGGGACAGATGAAAAGACTGTATTTTTCCTTTGTTTCAGGAACATGTTCATTGCACTAACACCCACACTAACACCCACTGGCAGAAGCATAGATATACCTCCACAAAGGCTATATTTCCAGCAGCGCAATTGATCTTACAGTCCAGGAAAACTCAAGGAAGTTTACGTAGCTCTGTGTTGTACACTTACCAGTTCTTCCACTCTCATCAAATATTGCAATTTGCCTAAAATAAATGGTAGTAAAAGACTATTTACATACATGGAATTCCTGAGTGGATGGTCATTTTATACTTGACACCAACTATACACCATCATTTCAAATTCTTTTTGCGGTAATAAAATGTATAGTCAACTAGGAATTGAACAGAGAGACATTGTGTTAAAAGAAGTATATGGCATTGTCCTGACCCATGGGGACATTTTTGTTATTTAAAGGGACTTTTTATTTATTTACTATGGGCCTAAAAACTACCAGGCAGACAGTTGCTAGCTACCTGTCGCCGATCCGTGCCATCTTAGAGCAGACACAGGCTGCTCCTGCCGGCGATTCTGTGGCTTCCGCTGATGTCATCACCCCCTGCAGACTGTGAGCCCTCGCGGGCAGGGTCCTCCCTCCTTATGTACTCGTGTGCCTTGTTATCTGCTCATGTTTAATGTATTTGTCTATATTTGCCCCGTATTCACATGTAAAGCGCCATGGAATAAATGGCGCTATAAAAATGTATAATAATAATAATAATAATGTCATGTCAATAGAGCAGCTGCTCTTCTTCCACTCTGCTGACAATGGGTATGGCTGCCACATTGAGTATTTAGTCAGTATTTTACGTCAGTATTTGTAAGACAAAATCAGGAGAGGAATAATTGGAGGACACGTGTAATAGAAACACATCACCACTTCTGCATTTAATTCTGGTTTTGACTTTCAAATGCTAAGGTAAAATTGTGACCAAAGAAAGAATGTGTGAATGTGGCCTAACTGCAGGATTCCAGCTTTCAATCAGCATGATGTCCGCAGTCATACCCTATTAGAAGAGCAGGTCAGAAGAGGAAGAGCTGCTCTGTTGACTTGAAGCAGCACCATCACCGGAAGGAGCAGTCTGTGAGTGATCTGAGCCAGTGCCGGGTAGATCAGGCAGGTAGTTAGAAACTAGCTACTAAATACTTCTTAGGCCACATGGTAAAAAACAGTCCCAGAAACCCCATTTAAGTGCATGTGTTTAGCAGTAAGAATAATTTTTGCAATTGGGTTTTGTTGAAAATGGTGCACAGTTTGGCTTATACAAGCTCAGTGTTTTCTTGCACATTCGACTTTGAAGTGATCTGCGCTCACGAATCACCTAAAAGGAGCTCAGAATAAAAAACAGATAAAAGCGTTGGAAACTCTCATGTCAGAACATTTGAATTAGCTTACCAGCAGATCCTCATTTAATTCATTCTGCAGCATTTTTAATGAATCTCAATTGCAAAAATAGTTTTGCCCTAAATACATTATTCTAGGAAAAAAATATCCCCACAGGTGGAGAACAGAAAATGTTTATGAGAAAATGTGAGATTTTTCTGTCATATGTATTAACAAGTATGAGGATGCAACAGCGAAAAAATGAGGGGACAGTGGTACGAAAACCAACAAATATTCATCCAGTTAACACAATCAAAGGGGTGCCTTTGGCACAAAATCAGGGGATAGTGCAAATGGTAAAAATGAAACAGGTTATGTTAAAAAATGCATACATTAATTCAGATAAACAGGATATTGACACAATGCTATTTACACACTATCATTCTATTGTTACCATTAAATAACTGCTATTGTCAGTGATGTTTTAGTCCTAATATCCCAAAAGGTGTCACTATCATTACTTGGCCGATCACCATCGTTACACGATAGACAATCCAAAACATTACACAGTCCCTAATGGGGGTCGACAATACACAATACTACCCACTGGGTGCTAGTCCCAGATTGGTGAGTTACTCGATACACTCATCGGGCTGACCGCCTTCGTTCCCTGAAACATGGCCCCTGGTCCCCACTTAGTACCGTACACCTACACTGTAAGCAAAGGCTCACAAAATTGTCCCTCTACTGCGGCCTAGTTGTCGCACCCTGCTCTGGTTTTGCTTGCTCAGCTCTCCCGTCTCTGATCTTTCTCGGGCCTTTACTGGAATCTGGTCTCTTGGTTCCTTTACTCGTATCTGGTCTCTCGATTCCTTTACTTGAATCTGGTCTCTCTAGGGTCTTTACTCGAATCTGATCTCTCGACTCATTTACTCAGATTTGATCTCTTGCGATGACAGTTATGAGCCAATAGTAATGGATACACGGCACTCAAAAATGGTGCTTGAGTAAAGGTTCCTCGCCATCTAAATAATACATAAATTATTTGGCAATTCCTCCCAATTTTTTGTAATGTTTCGGCCTTACAACATGGGCCTTTTTCAAACTCAGATAGCAAGAAATACACAGGCATTCATTTAATGCGGCGCTGTGAAGTACAGCATCTGTACAATGTTGTGCGTTCAACATAATGTAGATACTGCCTTTCACAGTGCTGCATTATATGAATTTATTTTCACAACTATGAGCCAGTTCCCTTTACTGCACGCCCATCCTGCTATCGGTTCGTGCACCAACTTCTCCCCTTCACTGCCCTCCTGGGCCTTTTATAATTACTAACTTCATCACGGCTAGCACCTGACCTGATGTATCCTCCAATCTCTTATCCGAGGGAACATGCACTTCACCCTTGAGTTCCTACTAATGCAATTATTTCTGCAGTCACCTTCTCTATTATCTTGACCAGCAGATGGTGGTGTTCGCTTGTAGCCACTCTGTTAGGCATTAACCGTGTGCATCTTCTCACTTATCTCCTTAAATATGCACAATACATAAAGCAGAACCATATAATAGGAAGAGTCTCAGTTATCAACTGTGATGTATAGACTTGGACAGAATGAAAATAGTCATCTCATTAGAGGGTGGAATTTTTAGAAAACCCATTAATTTAGAGAAAAATGCAATAAATTATAGTAGATTAAATAATAGCATTTTCTCTCAAACACATCTCATTAGCAAACCAGTTGATTTCTCTTATTATTCCAAGGACACTGTTTTTAGCTTTACTCTTCCGCAGACATCTAAAAATCTGGATTGTTTGAGATGTATGAACTGTGAGTGGGGGATAATTCTATGCAGCATCTGAATGGTAAATGGCGACTTGTGCTTAGATCTGCAAGATTTAGTGTGGAATCATCAATTCGCCTGTTTCGTCAAGTCGCTTGTTCATTGAATACAATGGAAGAATCAATAAGCCTATCTTTCTCATAAATTCTCCTATAGAGATTAACAAACATAGTGAATCATTTCATAAATGCATCCCATTGAGCAGTAAATCAGTGAGACACAAATAAGGTGAAAATTTTCCTTCTTTACAACCAGGAGCCTAAATGTTACTTAATAGCATCTATTGCAATTTATGACACATGTGATAATGTATCCTGTGTAGTCTGCAGACAAGCAACATGAAGTGCACATGGCGATTTACAAAGGATGAATCTGCTAAAAGGTGAATACTAGGGTTGAGCGAAACGGGTCGAACATTTTCAAAAGTCGCCGACTTTTGGCGAAGTCGAGTTTCATGAAACCCGATCCGACCCCTGTGCGTGGTCGGCCATGCGGTACGCGACTTTCGCGCCAAAGTCGCGTTTCAATGACGCGAAAAGCGCCATTTCTCAGCCAATGAAGGTAAACGCAGAGTGTGGGCAGCGTGATGACATAGGTCCTGGTCCCCACCATCTTAGAGAAGGGCATTGCAGTGATTGGCTTGCTGTCTGCGGCGTCACAGGGGCTATAAAGGGGAGTTCCCGCCGACCGCCATGTTACTGCTGCTGATCTGAGCTTAGGGAGAGGTTGCTGCCGCTTCGTCAGAAGCAGGGATAGCGTTAGGCAGGGTCCATTAACCACAAAACCACTTGTGCTGTAGCGATTTCCACTGCCCAACACCACCTTCGGTGTGCAGGGACAGTGGAAGCTCCTTTTTTTTTTTTTTTCCTCAGCGCTGTAGCTCATTGGGCTGCCCTAGAAGGCTCCCTGATAGCTGCATTGCTGTGTGTACGCCGCTGTGCAAACCAACTGCTTTTTTCAAAGCACAAATCCTCTTGTTCCTTCCTTTCTGCATAGCTATCTTGTTTGTTTGTCCACACTTTTTATTTAATTTGTGCATCAGTCCACTCCTTATTGCTGCCTGCCATACCTGGCTGAGATTACTGCAGGGAGATAGTAATTGAAGGACAGTTCCTTTTTTTTTTTTTTTTTTTTTTGTGGGAGATTAAGATTGACATTTCTGCTAGAGTGCCATCTCTGTCTGTGTCATCTCTCACTCAGTGGGCCATAGAAAGCCTATTTATTTTTTTGCTTGATTTGGGTTCCAAAATCTACCAGAAAAAATCACAACATCAATCAGTGGGAGAAAAATATTGGCCTCAGGGCTTGTGTGCCACTCCTTACTCCTGTGTGTGCCATCTCTCACTCAGTGGGCCATAGAAAGCCTATTAATTTTTTTGCTTGATTTGGGTTCTAAATTCTACCTGAAAAAATCAATAAATCAATCAGTGGGAGATTAATATTGGCCTTTGGGCTTGTGTGCCAGTCCTAAGCGTGCCATCTCTCTCTCTCAGATAGTGGGCCATAGAAAGCCTATTTATTATTTTTTTTTTTATTGGGTTTATAAATTTTCCCTGGAAAAAAAAAAAATGGGAGATTAATATTGGCCTCTGGGCTTGTGTGCCAGTCCTGAGCGTGCCATCTCTCTCACAAATAGTGGGCCATAGAAAGCCTATTTATTTTTTTGGTTGATTTGGGTTCCTAATTCTACCTGAAAAAATCAATCAATCAATCAGTGGGAGAAAAATATTGGCCTCAGGGCTTGTGTGCCACTCCTTACTCCTGTGTGTGCCATCTCTCACTCAGTGGGCCATAGAAAGCCTATTAATTTTTTTGCTTGATTTGGGTTCTAAATTCTACCTGAAAAAATCATTAAATCAATCAGTGGGAGATTAATATTGGCCTTTGGGCTTGTGTGCCAGTCCTAAGCGTGCCATCTCTCTCTCTCTCAGATAGTGGGCCATAGAAAGCCTATTTTTTTATTATTTTATTGGGTTTATAAATTTTCCCTGGAAAAAAAAAAGTGGGAGATTAATATTGGCCTCTGGGCTTGTGTGCCAGTCCTGAGCGTGCCATCTCTCTCACAAATAGTGGGCCATAGAAAGCCTATTTATTTTTTTGGTTGATTTGGGTTCATAATTCTACCTGAAAAAATCAATCAATCAATCAGTGGGAGATTAATATTGGGCTTTGGGCTTGTGTGCCAGTCCTAAGCGTGCCATCTCTCTCTCTCAGATAGTGGGCCATAGAAAGCCTATTTATTATTATTTTTTTTATTGGGTTTATAAATTTTCCCTGGAAAAAAAAAAATGGGAGATTAATATTGGCCTCTGGGCTTGTGTGCCAGTCCTGAGCGTGCCATCTCTCTCACAAATAGTGGGCCATAGAAAGCCTATTAATTTTTTTGCTTGATTTGGGTTCCAAAATCTACAAAAAAAAATCACTAAATCAATCAGTGGGAGATTAATATTGGCCTCTGGGCTTGTGTGCCACTCCTGACTCCTGTGTGCGTCATCTGTCACTCAGTGGGCCCTAGAAAGCCTATTTTTTGTTTTATTTGTTTTCTAAATTCTCCCTTGAAACAATCATTTTATTTTCTTTGGTTTCTAAATTATTCCTGAAAAAAATCATTTTTTTTGTATTTTTTTTTCTCTCAAGTCTCCCTGAAAAAAAAAAAAAAAAAAAAAATCTGTGGGAGATTCATATTGCCCCTTCTGCTTGTGTGCCAGTCTTGACTCCTGGGTGTGCCATCTCTCTCTCTCTCCCCAATTGTGGGCCATAGAAAGCCTATTAATTTTTTTGCTTGATTTGGGTTCCAAAATCTACCAAAAAAAATCACTAAATCAATCAGTGGGAGATTAATATTGGCCTCTGGGCTTGTGTGCCACTCCTGACTCCTGTGTGCGTCATCTGTCACTCAGTGGGCCCTAGAAAGCCTATTTTTTGTTTTATTTGTTTTCTAAATTCTCCCTGAAACAATCATTTTATTTTCTTTGGTTTCTAAATTATTCCTGAAAAAAATCATTTTTTTTGTATTTTTTTTTCTCTCAAGTCTCCCTGAAAAAAAAATAAAAAAAAAAATCTGTGGGAGATTCATATTGCCCCTTCTGCTTGTGTGCCAGTCTTGACTCCTGGGTGTGCCATCTCTCTCTCTCTCCCCAATTGTGGGCCATAGAAAGCCTATTAATTTTTTTGCTTGATTTGGGTTCCAAAATCTACCAAAAAAAATCACTAAATCAATCAGTGGGAGATTAATATTGGCCTCTGGGCTTGTGTGCCACTCCTGACTCCTGTGTGCGTCATCTGTCACTCAGTGGGCCCTAGAAAGCCTATTTTTTGTTTTATTTGTTTTCTAAATTCTCCCTGAAACAATCATTTTATTTTCTTTGGTTTCTAAATTATTCCTGAAAAAAATCATTTTTTTTGTATTTTTTTTTCTCTCAAGTCTCCCTGAAAAAAAAAAAAAAAAAAAAAAAAATCTGTGGGAGATTCATATTGCCCCTTCTGCTTGTGTGCCAGTCTTGACTCCTGGGTGTGCCATCTCTCTCTCTCTCCCCAATTGTGGGCCATAGAAAGCCTATTAATTTTTTTGCTTGATTTGGGTTCCAAAATCTACAAAAAAAAATCACTAAATCAATCAGTAGGAGATTAATATTGGCCTCTGGGCTTGTGTGCCACTCCTGACTCCTGTGTGCATCATCTGTCACTCAGTGGGCCCTAGAAAGCCTATTTTTTGTTTTATTTGTTTTCTAAATTCTCCCTGAAACAATCATTTTATTTTCTTTGGTTTCTAAATTATTCCTGAAAAAAATCATTTTTTTTGTATTTTTTTTTCTCTCAAGTCTCCCTGAAAAAAAAAAAAAAAAAAAAAAGTCTGTGGGAGATTCATATTGCCCCTTCTGCTTGTGTGCCAGTCTTGACTCCTGGGTGTGCCATCTCTCTCTCTCTCCCCAATTGTGGGCCATAGAAAGCCTATTAATTTTTTTGCTTGATTTGGGTTCCAAAATCTACCAAAAAAAATCACTAAATCAATCAGTGGGAGATTAATATTGGCCTCTGGGCTTGTGTGCCACTCCTGACTCCTGTGTGCGTCATCTGTCACTCAGTGGGCCCTAGAAAGCCTATTTTTTGTTTTATTTGTTTTCTAAATTCTCCCTGAAACAATCATTTTATTTTCTTTGGTTTCTAAATTATTCCTGAAAAAAATCATTTTTTTTGCATTTTTTTTTCTCTCAAGTCTCCCTGAAAAAAAAAAAAAAAAAAAATCTGTGGGAGATTCATATTGCCCCTTCTGCTTGTGTGCCAGTCTTGACTCCTGGGTGTGCCATCTCTCTCTCTCTCCCCAATTGTGGGCCATAGAAAGCCTATTAATTTTTTTGCTTGATTTGGGTTCCAAAATCTACCAAAAAAAATAACTAAATCAATCGGTGGGAGATTAATATTGGCCTCTGGGCTTGTGTGCCACTCCTGACTCCTGTGTGCGTCCTCTCTCACTCAGTGGGCCCTACAAAGCCTTTTTTTTTTTTTTTTTCCTAAATTCTCCCTGAAACAATCATTTCATTTTATTTGTTTTATAAATTCTTCTGTAAAAAATAATTTTTTTTTAATTTTTTTTTTTTCTGAAGTCTCCCTTTTAAAAAAAACAAACACAAATCAGTGGGAGATAAATATTTACATTTGCGCTTAAGTGACAGTCCTGCGTGTGTGCCATCTCATTTGTTGCCAACAACAACAGAGTGTGTAACATTGTGGCTGATTTTCGTTGTGGTCTCACCCACCTGTAAAGGGGTAGCTAAATCATACTGAAGTTATAGCTCACCGTGTAAGTTGTGTGACAGCAACAAATACCGTTCGTTTGGTAACGTTTTTAAAACAATGAGGAAGTCTGGTGGAAGAGGTTGTGGCCGGGGGCGTTCATTGTCAGCTGGTAATGAGGGTAGTGGTAGTGGTGGAGCATCAGCTGGTCGTGGGAAAAAAAATATTGCACCTAAGTCTGGAGCTGTGGAGCCAGGTTCGTCGTCTGGCTACACAAGGCCTCGAACGCTCCCTTTTCTGGGAGTAGGAAAACCGCTTTTAAAGCCGGAGCAGCAAGAGCAAGTTTTGGCTTATCTTGCTGACTCAGCCTCTAGCTCTTTTGCCTCCTCTCGTGAAACTGGTAAATGTCAAAGCAGCACGTCGTTAGTGGATGTTCACGGTCAGGGACAAGTCGCTTCCTTGTCCTCTTCAGCAAAAACAACAACAGAGAAGAATGCAGCAGGCAACACAACGGGTTACTCCATGGAGCTCTTTACACATACCGTCCCTGGCTTAGAAAGTGAAGCAGTTAACAGTCCATGCCCATTACAAGTTGAATCTGACATGGAGTGCACTGATGCACAGCCACAGCCAGACTACTATCCTGGTCCTTTGACTCAGACCACAACATTGCCCTCGCAGGGTGCTGATCAAGAATCAGACCCTGATGAGACTATGTTGCCCCATCACGAACGCTATACCACCGACCGACACGGTGACACAGACGAAGTTGCACACGAGCTACAAGAAGAGGTAATAGATGACCCAGTTCTTGACCCCGATTGGCAGCCATTGGGGGAACAGGGTGCAGGCGGCAGCAGTTCTGAAGCGGAGGAGGAGGGGCCGCAGCAGGCATCAACATCGCAACAGGTTCCATCTGCCGGGCCCGTATCTTGCCCAAAACGCGTGGCAAAGCTAAAACCTGTTGGAGGACAGCGTGGCCATCCGGTTAAAGCTCAGTCTGCAATGCCTGAAAAGGTATCCGATGCTAGAAAGAGTGCAGTCTGGCATTTTTTTAAACAACATCCAATTGATCAGCGCAAAGTCATCTGTCAAAAATGTTCAACTACCTTAAGCAGAAGAAAGAATCTGAAAAGTCTCAATACAAGTTGCATGCATAGACATTTAACCACCATGCATTTGCAAGCCTGGACTAACTACCAAACGTCCCTTAAGGTTGTAGCACCCTCGGCCAATGAAGCTAGTCAGCAACGCAACATCCCTTCCGGCAGTGTAGGGCCACCATTTTCCGCACCACCTGCAGTATCTGTGCAGGTTTCTTTGTCAGGCCAAAGCCGTCAGGGTCAGGGAATCAACAGTTTAGTAGTAGGAAACACTGCATCTAGGGCACCGGTGGCAACAATACCATCTCCCACCGTCTCTCAGTCTGCCATGTCCACCGGCACCCCCGCTAGTTCCACGATCTCCAGCTCTCCAGTCCAGCTCACCCTACATGAGACTATGGTTAGAAAAAGGAAGTACTTAGCCTCGCATCCGCGTATACAGGGTTTGAACGCACACATAGCTAGACTAATCTCGTTAGAGATGATGCCCTACCGGTTAGTTGAAAGCGAAGCTTTCAAAGCCCTGATGGACTACGCTGTACCACGCTATGAGCTACCCAGTCGACACTTTTTTTCCAGAAAAGCCATCCCAGCCCTCCACCAGCATGTTAAAGAGCGCATCGTCCATGCACTCAGGCAATCTGTGAGCACAAAGGTGCACCTGACAACAGATGCATGGACCAGTAGGCATGGCCAGGGACGTTACGTGTCCATCACGGCACACTGGGTAAATGTGGTGGATGCAGGGTCCACAGGGGACAGCAAGTTTGGGACAGTTCTGCCTAGCCCACGGTCTAGGAAACAATTGGCTGTAGCCGTTCGCACCCCCTCCTCCTCCTCTTCGTCCTCCTGCAGAAGCGAGAGCTCGTCCACAGACCGCAGTCGCACAACCACTCCATCCGCAGCTGCCACTGTTGCACACCAGGTCTCCCATTATGGGGCAGCTACTGGCAAACGTCAGCAGGCTGTATTGGCTATGAAGTGTTTGGGCGACAACAGACACACCGCGGAAGTTCTGTCCGAGTTCTTGCAGAAAGAAACGCAGTCGTGGCTGGGCACTGTAGATCTTGAGGCAGGCAAGGTAGTGAGTGATAACGGAAGGAATTTCATGGCTGCCATCTCCCTTTCCCAACTGAAACACATTCCTTGCCTGGCTCACACCTTAAACCTGGTGGTGCAGTGCTTCCTGAAAAGTTATCCGGGGTTATCCGACCTGCTCCTCAAAGTGCGTGGACTTTGCTCACATATCCGCCGTTCGCCCGTACACTCCAGCCGTATGCAGACCTATCAGCGTTCTTTGAACCTTCCCCAGCATCGCCTAATCATAGACGTTGCAACAAGGTGGAACTCAACACTGCACATGCTTCAGAGACTGTGTGAACAGAGGCGGGCTGTTATGTTTTTGTGGGAGGATACACATACACGGGCAGGCAGTAGGATGGCAGACATGGAGTTGTCAGGTGTGCAGTGGTCGAAAATTCAAGACATGTGTCAAGTCCTTCAGTGTTTTGAGGAATGCACACGGCTGGTTAGTGCAGACAACGCCATAATAAGCATGAGCATCCCCCTAATGCGTCTGCTGATGCAAAGTTTGACGCACATAAAGGATCAGGCGTCTGCAGCTGAGGAAGAGGAAAGCCTTGATGACAGTCAGCCATTGTCTGGCCAGGGCAGTGTACAGGACGAGGTAGCGGGCGAACAGGAGGAGGAGGATGAGGAGGATGATGGGGATGATTATATTTTTAATGAGGAAGCTTTTCCGGGGCCACTGGAAATTGGTGGCGCGGCAAGGCCGGGTTCTGGTTTTTTGAGGGACACAAGTGACGTTGATTTGCCTGAAACTGCCCCTCAACCAAGCACAACCGCAGATTTGAGAACTGGAACTTTGGCCCACATGGCGGATTATGCCTTACGTATCCTCAAAAGGGACACACGCATAACTAAAATGATGAATGATGACGATTACTGGTTGGCCTGCCTCCTTGATCCTCGCTATAAAGGCAAATTGCAAAATATAATGCCACATGAGAACTTGGAACTAATATTAGCAACCAAACAATCAACTCTTGTTGACCGTTTGCTTCTGGCATTCCCTGCACACAGCGCCCGTGATCGTTCTCACACGAGCTGCAGGGGCCAGCAGACCAGAGGAGTTAGAGGGGCAGAAATCAGAAGTGGCGTTGGCCAGAGGGGTTTTCTGACCAGGTTGTGGAGTGATTTTGCTATGACCGCAGACAGGACAGGTACTGCAGCATCAATTCAAAGTGACAGGAGACAACATTTGTCCAGTATGGTTACAAACTATTTTTCATCCCTTATCGATGTTCTCCCTCAACCGTCATTCCCATTTGATTACTGGGCATCAAAATTAGACACCTGGCCAGAATTGGCAGAATATGCATTGCAGGAGCTTGCTTGCCCGGCAGCTAGTGTCCTATCAGAAAGAGTATTCAGTGCTGCAGGTTCAATACTAACAGAAAAAAGGACTCGTCTGGCTACCCAAAATGTAGATGATCTAAACTTCATTAAAATGAACCACAACTGGATTTCGAAATCTTTTGCCCCACCTTGCCCGGCTGACACCTAGCTTTCCTATGAAAAGGTCTTGCCTGTGGACTATTCTGAATGCCTTTTCCAATCTCGTAATTTTCAGCACCTGATTGTCCAGCATACGACATGTTTACACCTCACTAAATGGCCAAACTCCCCACACGGGGCCGTGGTATCGACACTTGGCGACAGCACCCGTGAGAGTGCAGTTTGTCTGAAGAGGTGGGTGAGCCCGCTTTTGGTCGACGGCACTGCCACTGGGTCCCTCCTAGTACAATAAAGTGTCTCTGGCGGTGGTGGTGCGCACCCAACGTCAGACACACCGTTGTAATATGAGGGGCCCTGGGCCTGTACCGCCGGCCACAAGACAGTTTCCCCCCACCCCAGCTCAAACAGTGCTCTACCACTTGCAAAATTATCTCACAGCTCCACCAATGTTTAGTCTATGCGCTGACATCCTTCAATGCCTGCCACTGACAATACCATTGTATTGACATATTTGTTATGTTAGGCCTTCGATGCCTGTCTGTGGTCACTCCTTCCACTAGGCCTCCACTGACCACACCACTGCTGCCCGTGTACCCCTGGAACCAATTTAAAATTGCCTACAGCCATGTGTTATTATTTTAGGCCTTCGATGCCTGTCTGCGGTCCATTCTTTCAACTACTACTACACTGACCAGGGCACTGCTGCCCGTGTACCCCTGGAACCAATTTAAAATTGCCTACAGCCATGTGTTATTATTTTAGGCCTTCGATGCCTGTCTGCGGTCACTCCTTCCACTAGGCCTCTACTGACCACACCACTGCTGCCCGGGTACCCCTGGAACCAATTTAAAATTGCCTACAGCCATGTGTTATTATTTTAGGCCTTCGATGCCTGTCTGCGGTCCATTCTTTCAACTACTACTACACTGACCAGGGCACTGCTGCCCGTGTACCCCTGGAACCAATTTAAAATTGCCTACAGCCATGTGTTATTATTTTAGGCCTTCGATGCCTGTCTGCGGTCACTCCTTCCACTAGGCCTCTACTGACCACACCACTGCTGCCCGTGTACCCCTGGAACCAATTTAAAATTGCCTACAGCCAGCCCAATTTTTTTATTTTAGGCCTTCGATGCCTGTCTGCGGTCCATTCTTTCAACTACTACTACACTGACCAGGGCACTGCTGCCCGTGTACCCCTGGAACCAATTTAAAATTGCCTACAGCCATGTGTTATTATTTTAGGCCTTCGATGCCTGTCTGCGGTCACTCCTTCCACTAGGCCTCCACTGACCACACCACTGCTGCCCGTGTACCCCTGGAAACAATTTAAAATTGCCTACAGCCATGTGTTATTATTTTAGGCCTTCGATGCCTGTCTGCGGTCACTCCTTCCACTAGGCCTCCACTGACCACACCACTGCTGCCCGTGTACCCCTGGAACCAATTTAAAATTGCCTACAGCCATGTGTTATTATTTTAGGCCTTCGATGCCTGTCTGCGGTCCATTCTTTCAACTACTACTACACTGACCAGGGCACTGCTGCCCGTGTACCCCTGGAACCAATTTAAAATTGCCTACAGCCATGTGTTATTATTTTAGGCCTTCGATGCCTGTCTGCGGTCACTCCTTCCACTAGGCCTCCACTGACCACACCACTGCTGCCCGTGTACCCCTGGAACCAATTTAAAATTGCCTACAGCCATGTGTTATTATTTTAGGCCTTCGATGCCTGTCTGCGGTCCATTCTTTCAACTACTACTACACTGACCAGGGCACTGCTGCCCGTGTACCCCTGGAACCAATTTAAAATTGCCTACAGCCATGTGTTATTATTTTAGGCCTTCGATGCCTGTCTGCGGTCACTCCTTCCACTAGGCCTCCACTGACCACACCACTGCTGCCCGTGTACCCCTGGAACCAATTTAAAATTGCCTACAGCCAGCCCAATTTTTTTATTTTAGGCCTTCGATGCCTGTCTGCGGTCCATTCTTTCAACTACTACTACACTGACCAGGGCACTGCTGCCCGTGTACCCCTGGAACCAATTTAAAATTGCCTACAGCCATGTGTTATTATTTTAGGCCTTCGATGCCTGTCTGCGGTCACATCTTCCACTAGGCCTCCACTGACCACACCACTGCTGCCCGTGTACCCCTGGAACCAATTTAAAATTGCCTACAGCCATGTGTTATTATTTTAGGCCTTCGATGCCTGTCTGCGGTCCATTCTTTCAACTACTACTACACTGACCAGGGCACTGCTGCCCGTGTACCCATGGAACCAATTTAAAATTGCCTGCAGCCATGTGTTATTATTTTAGGCCTTCGATGCCTGTCTGCGGTCACTCCTTCCACTAGGCCTCCACTGACCACACCACTGCTGCCCGTGTACCCCTGGAACCAATTTAAAATTGCCTACAGCCATGTGTTATTATTTTAGGCCTTCGATGCCTGTCTGCGGTCCATTCTTTCAACTACTACTACACTGACCAGGGCACTGCTGCCCGTGTACCCCTGGAACCAATTTAAAATTGCCTACAGCCATGTGTTATTATTTTAGGCCTTCGATGCCTGTCTGTGGTCACTCCTTCCACTAGGCCTCCACTGACCACACCACTGCTGCCCGTGTACCCCTGGAACCAATTTAAAATTGCCTACAGCCATGTGTTATTATTTTAGGCCTTCGATGCCTGTCTGCGGTCCATTCTTTCAACTACTACTACACTGACCAGGGCACTGCTGCCCGTGTACCCCTGGAACCAATTTAAAATTGCCTACAGCCATGTGTTATTATTTTAGGCCTTCGATGCCTGTCTGTGGTCACTCCTTCCACTAGGCCTCCACTGACCACACCACTGCTGTCCGTGTACCCCTGGAACCAATTTAAAATTGCCTACAGCCATGTGTTATTATTTTAGGCCTTCGATGCCTGTCTGCGGTCACTCCTTCCACTAGGCCTCCACTGACCACACCACTGCTGCCCGTGTACCCCTGGAACCAACATCAGAAAATATAAAAATAAGTATTTTGCTTATAAAAAAGAAAATACTGGAGAGATATCAAATGCAGACATTTTAACATTTAAACAAACACACAACTAAAATCTGGTACAGTACTAAAAATGGCCACCAGCTACAATTACTTTCTCCTGCAAGTAGTTAACTGAAAGGTTTTTTAAATTGAAAACACAGATATGGCATCCACCGAGTGTTGTCCTGTCGCGTCTTCTTTATATTATTGCCGAGAAGATGCAAAACAATGAAAATAATAAAATTATAAATTACCAAAATAATAGAGAAAGTCAACACCACATTGCAAATAAACATTCATTCCAAATAAAGAAGCAGGGCGCGTCCGAGGGTGAGTATATACCTAATAAGAATATAATCACCCTCGGACGCGCAATGCTTATTTCCAACAGCCTTCCTTCCTAAGAATCAGCCCTTCCGTGGTGTAGAGAGACGTTGTGTTACACTCCAAGGTGTTCCCCAGGTTGCCTTTCCTGAGCTTCGATCTTCCGGCTCTCGATTAGTAGTTGTTGGAAACTACGCTGCATTAGGCCTTCAAATTGGGTATGGGGTGTAGAGAGATGGTGTGTTCCACTCCAAGGTGTTCCCCAGGTTGCCTTTCCTGAGCTTCGATCTTCCGGCTCTCGTTTAGTAGTTCTTGGAAACTACACTGCATTAGGCCTTCAAATTGGGTATGGGGTGTAGAGAGAGGGTGTGTTACACTCCAAGGTGTTCCCCAGGATGCCTTTCCTGAGCTTCGATCTTCATGCTCTCGTTTAGTAGTTGTCGGAAACTACGCTGCATTAGGCCTACAAATTGGGTATGGGGTGTAGAGAGAGGGTTTGTTACACTCCAAGGTGTTCCCCAGGTTGCCTTTCCTGAGCTTCGATCTTCCGGCTCTCGTTTAGTAGTTGTTGGAAACTACGCTGCATTAGGCCTTCAAATTGGGTATGGGGTGTAGAGAGAGGGTGTGTTACACTCCAAGGTGTTCCCCAGGTTGCCTTTCCTGAGCTTCGATCTTCCGGCTCTCGTTTAGTAGTTCTTGGAAACTACACTGCATTAGGCCTTCAAATTGGGTATGGGGTGTAGAGAGAGGGTGTGTTACACTCCAAGGTGTTCCCCAGGTTGCCTTTCCTGAGCTTCGATCTTCCGGCTCTCGTTTAGTAGTTGTTGGAAACTACACTGCATTAGGCCTACAAATTTGGTATGGGGGAAACATTGGCGCATCTGCGGTCCCTCCTTCCTCTAGGCCTCCACTGACCTGTCTACTGCTGCCCGTGTTCCCCTGGAACCAATTTTAAATTGCCTACAGGCAGCCCAATTTATTATGTTAGGGCTTCGAAGCCTGTCTGCGGTCCCTCCTTCCACTAGGCCTCCACTGACCTGTCTACTGCTGCCCGTGTACCCCTTGAACCAACATCATAAAATAAAAAAAAAAGTATTTTGCTTATAAAAAAGAAAATACTGGTGAGATATCAAATGCAGACATTTTAACATTAAAAACAAACACACAACTAAAATCTGGTACAGTACTAAAAATGGCCACCAGCTACAATTACTTTCTCCTGCAAGTAGTTAACTGAAAGGTTTTTTAAATTGAAAACACAGATATGGCATCCACCGAGTGTTGTCCTGTCGCGTCTTCTTTATATTATTGCCGAGAAGATGCAAAACAATGAAAATAATAAAATTATAAATTACCAAAATAATAGAGAAAGTCAACACCACATTGCAAATAAACATTCATTCCAAATAAAGAAGCAGGGCGCGTCCGAGGGTGAGTATATTCCTAATAAGAATATAATCACCCTCGGACGCGCAATGCTTATTTCCAACAGCCTTCCTTCCTAAGAATCAGCCCTTCCATGGTGTAGAGAGACGTTGTGTTACACTCCAAGGTGTTCCCCAGGTTGCCTTTCCTGAGCTTCGATCTTCATGCTCTCGTTTAGTAGTTGTCGGAAACTACGCTGCATTAGGCCTACAAATTGGGTATGGGGTGTAGAGAGAGGGTTTGTTACACTCCAAGGTGTTCCCCAGGTTGCCTTTCCTGAGCTTCGATCTTCCGGCTCTCGTTTAGTAGTTGTTGGAAACTACGCTGCATTAGGCCTTCAAATTGGGTATGGGGTGTAGAGAGAGGGTGTGTTACACTCCAAGGTGTTCCCCAGGTTGCCTTTCCTGAGCTTCGATCTTCCTGCTCTCGTTTAGTAGTTGTCGGAAACTACGCTGCATTAGGCCTTCAAATTGGGTATGGGGTGTAGAGAGAGGGTGTGTTACACTCCAAGGTGTTCCCCAGGTTGCCTTTCCTGAGCTTCGATCTTCCGGCTCTCGTTTAGTAGTTGTCGGAAACTACGCTGCATTAGGCCTTCAAATTGGGTATGGGGTGTAGAGAGAGGGTGTGTTACACTCCAAGGTGTTCCCCAGGTTGCCTTTCCTGAGCTTCGATCTTCCGGCTCTCGTTTAGTAGTTGTCGGAAACTACGCTGCATTGGGCCTTCAAATTGGGTATGGGGTGTAGAGAGAGGGTGTGTTACACTCCAAGGTGTTCCCCAGGTTGCCTTTCCTGAGCTTCGATCTTCCGGCTCTCGTTTAGTAGTTGTCGGAAACTACGCTGCATTAGGCCTTCAAATTGGGTATGGGGTGTAGAGAGAGGGTGTGTTACACTCCAAGGTGTTCCCCAGGTTGCCTTTCCTGAGCTTCGATCTTCATGCTCTCGTTTAGTAGTTGTCGGAAAGTAGGCTGCATTAGGCCTACAAATTGGGTATGGGGTGAAGAGAGATGGTGTGTTACACTCCAAGGTGTTCCCCAGGTTTCCTTGCCATTGCTTCGGTCTTCCGACTCTCGTTTAGTAGTTGTAGAAAACTACACTGCATTAGGCCTACAAAATGGGTATCGGGTGGAGAGAGATGGTGTGTTACACTCCAAGGTGTTCCCCAGGTTTCCTTGCCATTGCTTCGGTCTTCCGACTCTCGTTTAGTAGTTGTACAAAACTACACTGCATTAGGCCTACAAAATGGGTATCGGGTGGAGAGAGATGGTGTGTTACACTCCAAGGTGTTCCCCAGGTTTCCTTGCCATTGCTTCGGTCTTCCGACTCTCGTTTAGTAGTTCTTGGAAACTACACTGCATTAGGCCTTCAAATTGGGTATGGGGTGTAGAGAGAGGGTGTGTTACACTCCAAGGTGTTCCCCAGGTTGCCTTTCCTGAGCTTCGATCTTCCGGCTCTCGTTTAGTAGTTCTTGGAAACTACACTGCATTAGGCCTACAAATTGGGTATGGGGTGGAGAGAGATGGTGTGTTACACTCCAAGGTGTTCCCCAGGTTTCCTTGCCATTGCTTCGGTCTTCCGACTCTCGTTTAGTAGTTGTAGAAAAGTACACTGCATTAGGCCTACAAAATGGGTATGGGGTGGAGAGAGATGGTGTGTTCCACTCCAAGGTGTTCCCCAGGTTGCCTTTCCTGAGCTTCTATCTTCAGGCTCTCATTAAATTGTGGTTAAATGGAACAACTGCATTTGGCGTACTAGTTGGTTTGGGGCCTACTATCGGTGTCTGCCACTCCTTGCTGTTCTCCTGGTTTCCTGTCCTGAAATTCCATTTTCAGGCTCTCATTAAGTAGTTGTTAATGTTAGACTGCATTTGGCCTACTAGTTGGGTTGGGGCCTACTATCGGTGTCTGCCACTCCTTGCTGTTCTCCTCCACTGAACAAAGCTGTGCCGCCTGTTTACTACGGTTGCCAATTTTGAACTGCATTTCGACTACTTACTGATTTGGCCCTACTCTCTGTGTCAGCCTCTCATTCCAGTTGTCCTCCACTGCAATGCCCCCTGGTTATTCCTGTGTTACCAATTTTGAACTGCATTTAGCCCACTTTATTCTTTGGGCCTATATCTGTGTTTCCACTTCATCGTGCCCATTGCCCAGCCAGTGATAGATGAGTCTGCTGGTACATTGACCCATAACGCAACATTCCCCGTGCACGCTACACAACAACATTGTGACCCTGCTGAAAGTCAGGTTGCTCTTCCCGCATACCATACCACCTTACACGGGGACAAAGAGGAAGGTGCAGATGAAAGTGCAGGTTCCTTCATCAGGTGGGGGGAGGAATACTAGTTGGCGACGTCACTGGCACAGGGCCTCTCATAGTGCGCAAAAGTGTTGCTGCCGGTGGGAGGCGCCCCCGCCGTGCAAACACACCGCTGTACTTTGAGGGGCCCTGTGCCAGTGCCAATGCCAACGAGTGGCCCCCCCTGCTTGCTCAGGTTCACAGCACTTGCAAAGTTGAAATACTTACCTCTCCCTGCTCCACTGCCGTGACGTGGTCCAGATTTCCTGGGCCCACTAATTACTTGAAATCGGCCGATTATGACGTAAAGTCGGGATCGACCGAAACACGAAACCCAATGCAAGTCAATGGGGCAGCATAGTCGGGGGCCAGGAAAACACCTAGAGTGCCCATTTTAATGTCAAAACCATCCATTCTTCTTAATGAAGCTTGTCAAGCGTAATTTACCTTATAATAAATGGAAGGCATTTGAAATTGGGGGTCATTTGGCTAAAGTTGTGGTGGGTAGGGCTGGTTCAAGTAATTAGTGGGCCCAGGAAATCTGGACCACGTCACGGCAGTGGAGCAGGGAGAGGTAAGTATTTCAACTTTGCAAGTGCTGTGAACCTGAGCAAGCAGGGGGGGCCACTCGTTGGCATTGGCACTGGCACAGGGCCCCTCAAAGTACAGCGGTGTGTTTGCACGGCGGGGGCGCCTCCCACCGGCAGCAACACTTTTGCGTACTATGAGAGGCCCTGTGCCAGTGACGTCGCCAACTAGTATTCCTCCCCCCACCTGATGAAGGAACCTGTACTTTCATCTGCACCTTCCTCTTTGTCCCCGTGTAAGGTGGTATGGTATGCGGGAAGAGCAACCTGACTTTCAGCAGGGTCACAATGTTGTTGTGTAGCATGCACGGGGAATGTTGCGTTATGGGTCAATGTACCAGCAGACTCATCTATCACTGGCTGTGCAATGGGCAGGATGAGGAGGAAACACAGATATAGGCCCAAAGAATAAAGTGGGCTAAATGCAGTTCAAAATTGGTAACACAGGAATAACCAGGGGGCATTGCAGTGGAGGACAACTGGAATGAGAGGCTGACACAGAGAGTAGGGCCAAATCAGTAAGTAGTCGAAATGCAGTTCAAAATTGGCAACCGTAGTAAACAGGCGGCACAGCTTTGTTCAGTGGAGGAGAACAGCAAGGAGTGGCAGACACCGATAGTAGGCCCCAACCCAACTAGTAGGCCAAATGCAGTCTAACATTAACAACTACTTAACGAGAGCCTGAAAATGGAATTTCAGGACAGGAAACAAGGAGAACCGCAAGGAGTGGCAGACACCGATAGTAGGCCCCAAACCAACTAGTACGCCAAATGCAGTTGTTCCATTTAACCACAATTTAATGAGAGCCTGAAGATAGAAGCTCAGGAAAGGCAACCTGGGGAACACCTTGGAGTGGAACACACCATCTCTCTCCACCCCATACCCATTTTGTAGGCCTAATGCAGTGTACTTTTCTACAACTACTAAACGAGAGTCGGAAGACCGAAGCAATGGCAAGGAAACCTGGGGAACACCTTGGAGTGTAACACACCATCTCTCTCCACCCCATACCCAATTTGTAGGCCTAATGCAGTGTAGTTTCCAAGAACTACTAAACGAGAGCCGGAAGATCGAAGCTCAGGAAAGGCAACCTGGGGAACACCTTGGAGTGTAACACACCCTCTCTCTACACCCCATACCCAATTTGAAGGCCTAATGCAGCGTAGTTTCCGACAACTACTAAACGAGAGCATGAAGATCGAAGCTCAGGAAAGGCAACCTGGGGAACACCTTGGAGTGTAACACACCCTCTCTCTACACCCCATACCCAATTTGAAGGCCTAATGCAGTGTAGTTTCCAAGAACTACTAAACGAGAGCCGGAAGATCGAAGCTCAGGAAAGGCAACCTGGGGAACACCTTGGAGTGTAACACACCCTCTCTCTACACCCCATACCCAATTTGAAGGCCTAATGCAGCGTAGTTTCCGACAACTACTAAACGAGAGCCGGAAGATCGAAGCTCAGGAAAGGCAACCTGGGGAACACCTTGGAGTGTAACACACCCTCTCTCTACACCACGGAAGGGCTGATTCTTAGGAAGGAAGGCTGTCGGAAAGAAGCAGGGCGCGTCCGAGGGTGATTATATTCTTATTAGGTATATACTCACCCTCGGACGCGCCCTGCTTCTTTATTTGTAATGAATGTTTATTTGCAATGTGGTTTTGACTTACTCTATTTTTTTGGTAAATAATGATTTTATTATTTTCATTGTTTTGCATCTTCTTGGCAATAATATAAAGAAGACGCGACAGGACAACACTCGGTGGATGCCATATCTGTGTTTTAAATTGAAAAAAACTTTCAGTTACCTACTTGCAGGAGAAAGTTATTGTAGCTGGTGGCCATTTTTAGTACTGTACCAGATTTTTGTTGTATGTGTTTGTTTTTAATGTTAAAATGTCTGCATTTGATATCTCTCCAGTATTCTCTTTTTTATAAGCAAAATACTTATTTTTATATTTTCTGATGTTGGTTCAAGGGGTACACGGGCAGCAGTAGACAGGTCAGTGGAGGCCTAGTGGAAGGAGGGACCGCAGACAGGCTTCGAAGGCCTAACATAATAAATTGGGCTGGCTGTAGGCAATTTAAAATTGGTTCCAGGGGAACACAGGCAGCAGTGGCCTGGTCAGTGTAGTAGTAGTGGAAAGAACGGGCCGCAGACAGGCTTCGAAGGCCTAACATAACAAAAATTGGGATGTAGGCAATTTACAATTGGTTCCAGGGGAACACGGACAGCAGTAGACAGGTCAGTGGAGGCCTAGTGGAAGGAGGGACCGCAGACAGGCTTCGAAGGCCTAACATAATAAATTGGGCTGGCTGTAGGCAATTTAAAATTGGTTCCAGGGGAACACGGGCAGCAGTGGCCTGGTCAGTGTAGTAGTAGTGGAAAGAACGGGCCGCAGACAGGCTTCGAAGGCCTAACATAACAAAAATTGGGCTGTAGGCAATTTAAAATTGGTTCCAGGGGAACACGGGCAGCAGTAGACAGGTCAGTGGAGGCCTAGTGGAAGGAGGGACCGCAGACAGGCTTCAAAGCCCTAACATAATATATTGGGCTTGCTGTCGGCAATTTTAAATTGGTTCCAGGGGAACACGGGCGGCAGTAGCCAGGTCAGTGTAGTAGTAGTGGAAAGAACGGGCCGCAGACAGGCTCAGAAGGCCTAACATAACAAAAATTGGGCTGTAGGCAATTTAAAATTGGTTCCAGGGGAACACAGGCAGCAGTAGACAGGTCAGTGGAGGCCTAGTGGAAGGAGGGACCGCAGACAGGCTTCGAAGCCCTAACATAATAAATTGGGCTGGCTGTAGGCAATTTAAAATTGGTTCCAGGGGAACACGGGCAGCAGTAGACAGGTCAGTGGAGGCCTAGTGGAAGGAGGGACCGCAGACAGGCTTCGAAGACCTAACATAATAAATTGGGCTGGCTGTAGGCAATTTAAAATTGGTTCCAGGGGAACACAGGCAGCAGTAGACAGGTCAGTGGAGGCCTAGTGGAAGGAGTGACCGCAGACAGGCTTCGAAGGCCTAACATAAGAAAAATGTCAATACAATGGTATTGACAGTGCCAGGCATTGAAGGATGTCAGCGCATAGACTAAACATTGGTGGAGCTGTGAGAGAAAATTTTGCAAGTGGTAGAGCACTGTTTGAGCTGGGGGGGACTGTCTTGTGGCCGGCGGTACAGGCCCAGGGCCCCTCATATTACAACGGTGTGTCTGACGTTGGGTGCACACCACCACCGCCAGACACTTTATTGTACTATGAGGGACCTAGTGGCAGTGCCATCGACCAAAAGCGGGCACACCCACCTCCTCAGACAAACAGTAATCTCACGGGTGCTGGCGCCAAGTGGCGATACCACGGCCCCGTGTGGGGACTTTGGCCATTTAGGGAGGTGTTAACATGTCGGATGCTGGACAATCAGGTGCTGCAAATTACGAGATTGGAAAAGTCGTTCAGAATAGTCCACAGGCAAGACCTTTACATAGGAAAGCTAGGTGTCAGCCGGGCAAGGTGGGGCAAAAGATTTCGAAATCCAGTTGTGGTTCATTTTAATGAAGGTTAGATCATCTACATTTTGGGTAGCCAGACGAGTCCTTTTTTCTGTTAGTATTGAACCTGCAGCACTGAATACTCTTTCTGATAGGACACTAGCTGCCGGGCAAGCAAGTTCCTGCAATGCATATTCTGCCAATTCTGGCCAGGTGTCTAATTTTGATGCCCAGTAATCAAATGGGAATGACGGTTGAGGGAGAACGTCGATAAGGGATGAAAAATAGTTAGTAACCATACTGGACAAATGTTGTCTCCTGTCACTTTGAATTGATGCTGCAGTACCTGTCCTGTCTGCGGTCATAGCAAAATCACTCCACAACCTGGTCAGAAAACCCCTCTGGCCAACGCCACTTCTGATTTCTGCCCCTCTAACACCTCTGGTCTGCTGGCCCCTGCAGCTCGTGTTAGAACGATCACGGGCGCTGTGTGCAGGGAATGCCAGAAGCAAACGGTCAACAAGAGTTGATTGTTTGGTTGCTAATATTAGTTCCAAGTTCTCATGTGGCATTATATTTTGCAATTTGCCTTTATAGCGAGGATCAAGGAGGCAGGCCAACCAGTAATCGTCATCGTTCATCATTTTTGTTATGCGTGTGTCCCTTTTGAGGATACGTAAGGCATAATCTGCCATGTGGCCCAAAGTTCCAGTTCTCAAATCTGTGGTTGTGCTTGGTTGAGGGGCAGTTTCAGGCAAATCCACGTCACTTGTGTTCCTCCAAAAACCAGAACCCGGCCTTGCCGCGCCAACAATTTCCACTGGCCCCGGAAAAGCTTCCTCATTAAAAATATTATCATCCCCATCATCCTCCTCGTCCTCCTCCTCCTGTTCGCCCGCTACCTCGTCCTGTACACTGCCCTGGCCAGACAATGGCTGACTGTCATCAAGGCTTTCCTCTTCCTCAGCTGCAGACGCCTGATCCTTTATGTGCGTCAAACTTTGCATCAGCAGACGCATTAGGGGGATGCTCATGCTTATTATGGCATTGTCTGCACTAACCAGCCGTGTGCATTCCTCAAAACACTGAAGGACTTGACACATGTCTTGAATCTTCGACCACTGCACACCTGACAACTCCATGTCTGCCATCCTACTGCCTGCCCGTGTATGTGTATCCTCCCACAAAAACATAACAGCCCGCCTCTGTTCACACAGTCTCTGAAGCATGTGCAGTGTTGAGTTCCACCTTGTTGCAACGTCTATGATTAGGCGATGCTGGGGAAGGTTCAAAGAACGCTGATAGGTCTGCATACGGCTGGAGTGTACGGGCGAACATAGGATATGTGAGCAAAGTCCACGCACTTTGAGGAGCAGGTCGGATAACCCCGGATAACTTTTCAGGAAGCACTGCACCACCAGGTTTAAGGTGTGAGCCAGGCAAGGAATGTGTTTCAGTTGGGAAAGGGAGATGGCAGCCATGAAATTCCTTCCGTTATCACTCACTACCTTGCCTGCCTCAAGATCTACAATGCCCAGCCACGACTGCGTTTCTTTCTGCAAGAACTCGGACAGAACTTCAGCGGTGTGTCTGTTGTCGCCCAAACACTTCATAGCCAATACAGCCTGCTGACGTTTGCCAGTAGCTGCCCCATAATGGGAGACCTGGTGTGCAACAGTGGCAGCTGCGGATGGAGTGGTTGTGCGACTGCGGTCTGTGGACAAGGTCTCGCTTCTGCAGGAGGACGAGGAGGAGGAGGAGGGGGTGCGAACGGCTACAGCCAACTGTTTCCTAGACTGTGGGCTAGGCAGAACTGTCCCAAACTTGCTGTCCCCTGTGGACCCTGCATCCACCACATTTACCCAGTGTGCCATGATGGACACGTAACGTCCCTGGCCATGCCTACTGGTCCATGCATCTGTTGTCAGGTGCACCTTTGTGCTCACAGATTGCCTGAGTGCATGGACGATGCGCTCTTTAACATGCTGGTGGAGGGCTGGGATGGCTTTTCTGGAAAAAAAGTGTCGACTGGGTAGCTCGTAGCGTGGTACAGCGTAGTCCATCAGGGCTTTGAAAGCTTCGCTTTCAACTAACCGGTAGGGCATCATCTCTAACGAGATTAGTCTAGCTATGTGGGCGTTCAAACCCTGTGTACGCGGATGCGAGGCTAAGTACTTCCTTTTTCTAACCATAGTCTCATGTAGGGTGAGCTGGACTGGAGAGCTGGAGATCGTGGAACTAGCGGGGGTGCCGGTGGACATGGCAGACTGAGAGACGGTGGGAGATGGTATTGTTGCCGCCGGTGCTCTAGATGCAGTGTTTCCTACTACAAAACTGGTGATTCCCTGACCCTGACTGCTTTGGCCTGGCAAAGAAACCTGCACAGATACTGCAGGTGGTGCAGAAAATGGTGGCCCTACACTGCCGGGAGGGATGTTGCGTTGATGACTAGCTTCATTGGCCGAGGGTGCTACAACCTTAAGGGACGTTTGGTAGTTAGTCCAGGCTTGCAAATGCATGGTGGTTAAATGTCTATGCATGCAACTTGTATTGAGACTTTTCAGATTCTGCCCTCTGCTTAAGGTAGTTGAACATTTTTGACAGATGACTTTGCGCTGATCAATTGGATGTTGTTTAAAAAAATGCCAGCTTCACTCTTTCTAGCATCGGATACCTTTTCAGGCATTGCAGACTGAGCTTTAACCGGATGGCCACGCTGTCCTCCAACAGGTTTTGACTTTGCCACGCGTTTTAGGCAAGATACGGGCCCGGCAGATGGAACCTGTTGCGATGTTGATGCCTGCTGCGGCCCCTCCTCCTCCGCTTCAGAACTGCTGCCGCCTGCACCCTGTTCCCCCAATGGCTGCCAATCGGGGTCAAGAACTGGGTCATCTATTACCTCTTCTTGTAGCTCGTGTGCAACTTCGTCTGTGTCACCGTGTCGGTCGGTGGTATAGCGTTCGTGATGGGGCAACATAGTCTCATCAGGGTCTGATTCTTGATCAGCACCCTGCGAGGGCAATGTTGTGGTCTGAGTCAAAGGACCAGCATAGTAGTCTGGCTGTGGCTGTGTATCAGTGCACTCCATGTCAGATTCAACTTGTAATGGGCATGGACTGTTAACTGCTTCACTTTCTAAGCCAGGGACGGTATGTGTAAAGAGCTCCATGGAGTAACCCGTTGTGTTGCCTGCTGCATTCTTCTCTGTTGTTGTTTTTGCTGAAGAGGACAAGGAAGCGACTTGTCCCTGACCGTGAACATCCACTAACGACGCGCTGCTTTTACTTTTACCAGTTTCACGAGAGGAGGCAAAAGAGCTAGAGGCTGAGTCAGCAAGATAAGCCAAAACTTGCTCTTGCTGCTCCGGCTTTAAAAGCGGTTTTCCTACTCCCAGAAAAGGGAGCGTTCGAGGCCTTGTGTAGCCAGACGACGAACCTGGCTCCACAGCTCCAGACTTAGGTGCAATATTTTTTTTCCCACGACCACCTGATGCTCCACCACTACCACTACCCTCATTACCAGCTGACAATGAATGCCCCCGGCCACGACCTCTTCCACCAGACTTCCTCATTGTTTTAAAAACGTTACCAAACTAACGGTATTTGTTGCTGTCACACAACTTACACGGTGAGCTATAACTTCAGTATGATTTAGCTACCCCTTTACAGGTGGGTGAGACCACAACGAAAATCAGGCACAATGTTACACACTCTGTTGTTGGTGGCAACAAATGAGAGAGATGCCACACACGCAGGACTGTCACTGAAGCGCAAATGTAAATATTAATCTCCCACTGATTTGTTTTTTTTTTTTAAAAGGGAGACTTTAGAAAAAAAATAATAATAAAAAAAAATGATTTTTTAAGGAAGAATTTATAAACCAAATAAAATGAAATAATTGTTTCAGGGAGAATTTAGAAAACAAATAAAAAAAAAATAGGCTTTCTATGGCCCACTGAGTGAGAGAGGACGCACACAGGAGTCAGGAGTGGCACACAAGCCCAGAGGCCAATATTTATCTCCCACTGATTGATTTAGTGATTTTTTCAGGTAGATTTTGGAACTCAAATCAAGCAAAAAAATTAATAAGCTTTCTATGGCCCACAATTGGAGAGAGAGAGATGGCACACCCAGGAGTCAAGACTGGCACACAAGCAGAAAGGGCAATATTAATCTCCCACTGATTTGATTTTTTTTTTTTTCAGGGAGACTTTAGAAAAAAAAAATACAAAAAAAATGATTTTTTCAGGAATAATTTAGAAACCAAATAAAATAAAATGATTTTTTCAGGGAGAATTTAGAAAACAAATAAAACAAAAAATAGGCTTTCTAGGGCCCACTGAGTGAGAGATGACGCACACAGGAGTCAGGAGTGGCACACAAGCCCAGAGGCCAATATTTATCTCCCACTGATTGATTTAGTGATTTTTTCAGGTAGATTTTAACCCCTTCCCGACCCATGACGCCACGTAGGCGTCATGAAAGTCGGTGCCAATCCGACCCATGACGCCTATGTGGCGTCATGGAAAGATCGCGTCCCTGCAGATCGGGTGAAAGGGTTAACTCCCATTTCACCCGATCTGCAGGGACAGGGGGAGTGGTAGTTTAGCCCAGGGGGGGTGGCTTCACCCCCTCGTGGCTACGATCGCTCTGATTGGCTGTTGAAAGTGAAACTGCCAATCAGAGCGATTTGTAATATTTCACCTATTATAACGGGTGAAATATTACAATCCAGCCATGGCCGATGCTGAAATATCATCGGCCATGGCTGGAAATACTAATGTGCCCCCACCCCACCCCACCGATCGCCCCCCCAGCCCCCCGATCTGGCCGGTACACTGCTCCGGCTCCCCTCCGTCCAGTGCTCCGCTCCCCCCAGTGCTCTTGTCCGCTCCCCCCGTGCTCCAATCACCCCCCCGTGCTCCAATCACCCCCCTGCACTCCGATCCACCCCCCCCGGTGCTCCGTTCCATCCCCCCGTGCTCCATTCCAGCCCCCCCGTGCTCCGTTCCACGCCCCCGTGCTCCGTTCCACCCCTCCCGTGCTCCGATTCCCCCCCCGTGCTCTGATCCCCCCCCGTGGTCCCCCCCCCATCATACTTACCGATCCAGCCGGGGTCCCGTCTGTCTTCTCCCTGGGCGCCGCCATCTTCCAAAATGGCGGGCGCATGCGCAGTGCGCCCGCCGAATCTGCCGGCCGGCAGATTCGTTCCAAAGTGCATTTTGATCACTGAGATAGATTATATCTCAGTGATCAAAATAAAAAAAATAATAAATGACCCCCCCCCTTTGTCACCCCATAGGTAGGGACAATAAAAAAATAAAGAAATTTTTTTTTTCCACTAATGTTAGAATAGGGTTAGGGTTAGGGTTAGGGGTAGGGTTACGGCTAGGGTTAGGGCTAGGGTTAGGGGTAGGGTTAGGGGTAGGGTTAGGGGTAGGGTTAGGGGTAGGGTTAGGGTTAGGGGTAGGGTTAGGGCTAGGGTTAGGGTTAGGGTTAGGGCTAGGGTTAGGGTTTCGGTATGTGCACACGTATTCTGGTCCTCTACGGATTTTTCCGCTGCGGATTTGATAAATCCGCAGTGCTAAACCGCTGCGGATTTATGGCGGATTTACCGCGGTTTTTCTGCGCATTTCACTGCGGTTTTACAACTGCGATTTTCTATTGGAGCAATTGTAAAACCGCTGCGGAATCCGCACAAAGAAGTGACATGCTGCGGAATGTAAACCGCTGCATTTCCGTGCAGTTTTTCTGCAGCATGTGTACAGCGATTTTTGTTTCTCATAGGTTTACATTGAACTGTAAACTCATGGGAAACTGCTGCGGATCCGCAGCGTTTTCCACAGCGTGTGCTCATACCTTTAGAATTAGGCTATGTGCACACGGTGCGGATTTGGCTGCGGATCCGCAGCGGATTGGCCGCTGCGGATTCGCAGCAGAGTTCCATCAGGTTTACAGTACCATGTAAACATATGAAAAACCAAATCCGCTGTGCCCATGGTGCGGAAAATACCGCGCGGAAACGCTGCGTTGTATTTTTCGCAGCATGTCAATTCTTTGTGCGGATTCCGCAGCGTTTTACACCTGTTCCTCAATAGGAATCCGCAGGTGAAATCCGCACAAAAAACACTGGAAATCCGCGGAAAATCCGCAGGTAAAACGCAGTGCCTTTTAGCCGCGGATTTTTCAAAAATGGTGCGGAAATATCTCACACGAATCCGCAACGTGGGCACATAGCCTTAGGGTTAGGGTTGGAATTAGGGTTGTGGTTAGGGTTGTGATTAGGGTTATGGCTACAGTTGGGATTAGGGTTAGGGGTGTGGGGGGTTAGTGTTGGAGTTAGAATTGAGGGGTTTCCACTGTTTAGGCACATCAGGGGTCTCCAAACGCAACATGGCGCCACCATTGATTCCAGCCAATCTCGTATTCAAAAAGTCAAATGGTGCTCCCTCACTTCCGAGCCCTGACTTGTGCCCAAACAGTGGTTTACCCCCACATATGGGGTATCAGTGTACTCAGGATAAACTGCGCAACAATTACTGGGGTCCAATTTCTCCTGATACCCTTGTGAATCTAAAAAAATGCTTGCTAAAACATAATTTTTTTTTTTCACGGCTCTGCGTTGTAAACGTCTGTGAAGCACTTGGGGGTTCAAAGTGCTCACCACATATCTAGATAAGTTCCTTGGGGGGTCTAGTTTCTAAAATGGGGTCACTTGTGGGGGTTTCTACTGTTTAGGCACACCAGGGGCTCTGCAAACGCAACGTGACACCCGCAGACCATTCCATCAAAGTCTGCATTTCAAAAGTCACTACTTCACTTCCGAGCCTCGGCATGTGCCCAAACAGTGGTTTACCCCCACATATGGGGTATCACCGTACTCAGGAGAAACTGGACAACAAATATTGTGGTCAAATTTCTCCTGTTACCCTTGGGAAAATTAAAAAATTCTGGGCTAAATAATTATTTTTGAGGAAAGAAAACGTATTTATTATTTTCACGGCTCTGCATTATAAACTTCTATGAAGCGCTTGGGGGTTCAAAGTGCTCACCACACATCTAGATAAGTTCCTTTCGGGGTCTAGTTTCCAAAATGGGGTCACTTGTGGGGGGTTTCTACTGTTAAGCCACATCAGGGGCCAGAGGTGTATCTAGCCTTTCCTGCACCCGGGACAAAGGATCAGTTCGGCACCCCCCCCCCCCTAAAACCTCTCCCTCCACCTCCCCCATTTGAACATTAACTGTAGCTCTGCTACATCTGACATATCAGGACTACAAGAGCTGCTACATGTGAATGACAGGTTCAGGTTTGCTACATTTCACAAACTTAGATAGGTGGCACTTAACAAACTCAGCTCTACAATATCAGACAATCTCAGCTCTGCTACATCAGATCATCACATCTCTTCTGCATCAGACCATCTCAGCTCTGCTGCATCAGACTATCTCAGCTCTGCTACATCAGACCATCACAGCTCTGCTACATCAGACCATCACAGCTCTGCTTCATCAGACAATCTCAGCTCTGCTTCATCAGACCATCTCAGCTCTGCTACATCAGACCATCACAGCTCTGCTACATCAGACCATCACAGCTCTGCTTCATCAGACAATCTCAGCTCTGCTTCATCAGACCATTTCAGCTCTGATGCAGCATAGCTGAGATGGTCTGATGAAGCAGAGTGGCGATGGTGTGATGCAGAGAGCTGTTATGTTCTGATGAAGCAAAGTTGAGATGGTCTGATGCAGCAGAGTTGTGATGGTCTGATGAAGAAGAGCTGTGATGGTCTGATGTAGCAGAGCTGTGATGGTCTGCATCAGACCATCTCAGCTCTGCTGCATCATACCATATCAGCTCTGCTTCATCAAAACATAACAGCTGTGCTGCATCAGACCATCTCAGCTCTGCTGCATCAGAACATTACAGCTCTCTGCATCACACCATCTCAGCCCTGCTGCATCAATCTTGGCTCTGCTGCCTCACACAATCTCAGCTCGGCTGCCTCACACAATCTCAGCTCGGCTGCCTCACACAATCTCAGCTCGGCTGCCTCACACAATCTCAGCTCGGCTGCCTCACACAATCTCAGCTCGGCTGCCTCACACAATCTCAGCTCGGCTGCCTCACACAATCTCAGCTCGACTACCTCACACAATCTCAGCACGGCTGCCTGTGAAAAATCAAACACACCAACACAGTTCTGCTGTGCAGTGTATATTACAGTGTCTCTTGGGATGTGGGCTGTAGCTGCCTATGACAATCGGGGAACTTGGAGTCACCCGGTGGTCCCTGCGGCCGCGGTCTGGAGTAGTGGAGCACGACGCACCTGTCCTGACCCTGACCTGACCTACCACCGACGACGTCACCGTCCAACCACGCAACAACAGCACCTACACACTGTGAGTGACTACTGACTAAACACACAGGACACCCGCGGCCGCGAACGAACCTAGTCATCGGCGCTGCAGCGCAACGACGAACGATGCAGCAGCAGCCTGTCACACGCTCCATGACGTCAGCCGCTGCTGGCGCTTCCCTGATGCGGAAGTGCCAGCGGCGGTCAGAGCGCCTCTCAGCGGTTGTCAAGGTCCGGCCCAGGGCGCAGGCAGCAGGCTTTAAACAGAGAAGGAAGGGACTCCTCTTGTCTCACAAGGCAAGAAAGCGAACCGCAACCGCTGGGTACTAGCGCAGCAGCACGGGACTATTATCTCACTGGTCTGTGGGGCCGGCAGAATGCCGCCGACGAGGAGCCTGGCTTTTGACAGCTGCAATGCCGCATCACATCAGGCGGCCCGCTGGCGCCCCCCTGTCAGCTGCGCCCGGGGCACATGCCCCAGCTGCCCCCCCCTGGATACGCCACTGTCAGGGGCTCTGCAAACGCAACGTGACGCCCACAGAGCATTCCATCAAAGTCTGCATTTCAAAACGTCACTTCTTCACTTCCGAGCCTCGGCATGTGCCCAAACAGTGGTTTACCCCCACATATGAGGTATCAGCGTACTCAGGAGAAACTGGACAACAACTTTTGGGGTCCAATTTCTTCTGTAACCCTTGGGAAAATAAAAAATTCTGGGCTAAATTATTATTTTTGAGGAAAGAAAACGTATTTATTATTTTCACGGCTCTGCATTATAAACTTCTATGAAGCACTTGGGGGTTCAAAGTGCTCACCACACATCTAGATAAGTTCCTTTGGGGGTCTAGTTTCCAAAATGGCGTCACTTGTGGGGGGTTTCTACTGTTAAGCCACATCAGGGGCTCTGCAAACGCAACGTGACGCCCACAGAGCATTCCATCAAAGTCTGCATTTCAAAACGTCACTACTTCACTTCCGAGCCCCGGCATGTGCCCAAACAGTGATTTACCCCCACATATGGGGTATCAGCGTACTCAGGAGAAACTGGACAACAACTGTTGGGGTCAAATTTTTTTTTTTATTTTCATGGCTCTGCGTTATAAACTTCTGTGAAGCACTTGGGGGTTCAAAGTCTTCACCACACATCTAGATTAGTTCATTTGGGGGTCTAGTTTCCAAAATGGTGTCATTTCTGGAGGATCTCCAATGTTTAGGCACACAGGGGCTCTCCAAACGTGACATGGTGTCAGCTAATGATTGGAGCTAATTTTCCATTTAAAAAGCCAAATTGCGTGCCATCCCTTTCGAGCCCTGCCGTGTGCCCAAACAGTGGTTTACCCCCACATATGGGGTATCAGCGTACTCAGGACAAACTGGACAACAATATTTGGGGTCCAATTTCTCCTATTATCCTTGGCAAAATAGGAAATTCCAGGCTAAAAAAATCATTTTTGAGGAAAGAAAAATTATTTTTTATTTTCATGGCTCTGCGTTATAAACTTCTGTGAAGCACCTGGGGGTTTAAAGTGCTCAATATGCATCTAGATAAGTTCCTTGGGGGGTCTAGTTTCCAAAATGGGGTCACTTGTGGGGGAGCTCTAATGTTTAGGCACACAGGGGCTCTCCAAACGCGACATGGTGTCCGCTAACAATTGGAGCTAATTTTCCATTCAAAAAGTCAAATGGCGCGCCTTCCCTTCCGAGCCCTGCCGAGTGCCCGAACAGTGGTTTACCCCCACATATGAGGTATCGACGTACTCGGGAGAAATTGCCCAACAAATTTTATGATCCATTTTATCCTACTGCCCATGTGAAAATGAAAAAATTGAGGCGAAAAGAATTTTTTTGTGAAAAATAAGTACTTTTTCCTTTTTACAGATCAATTTGTGAAGCACCTGAGGGTTTAAAGTGCTCACAAGGCATCTAAATAAGTTCCTTGGGGGGTCTAGTTTCCAAAATGGGGTCACTTGTGGGGGAGCGCCAATGTTTAGGCACACAGGAGCTATCCAAACGCGACATGGTGTCCGCTAACGATGGAAATAATTTTTCATTCAAAAAGTCAAATGGCGTTCCTTCCCTTCCGAGCCTTACCATGTGCCCAAACAGTGGTTTACCCCCACATGTGAGGTATTGGTGTACTCAGGAGAAATTGCCCAACACATTTTAGGATCCATTTTATCCTGTTGCCCATGTGAAAATGAAAAAATTGAGGATAAAAGAATTTTTTTGTGAAAAAAAAGTACTTTTTCATTTTTACGGATCAATTTGTGAAGTGCTCACTATGCCTCTAGATAAGTTCCTTGGGGCATCTAGTTTCCAAAATGGGGTCACTTGTGGGGGAGCTCCAATTTTTAGGCACACGGGGGCTCTCCAAACGTGACATGGTGTCCGCTAAAGAGTGGAGCCAATTTTTGATTCAAAAAGTCAAATGGCGCTCCTTCCTTTCCAAGCCCTGCCGTGCGCCCAAACAGTGGTTTACCCCCACATATGAGGTATCAGCGTACTCAGGACAAATTGGACAACAACTTTAGTGGTTCAGTTTCTCCTTTTACCATTGGGAAAATAAAAAAATTGTTGCTAAAAGATAATTTTTGTGACTAAAAAGTTAAATGTTCATTTTTTCCTTCCATGTTGCTTCTGCTGCTGTGAAGCACCTGAAGGGTTAATAAACTTCTTGAATGTGGTTTTGAGTACCTTGAGGGGTGCAGTATTTAGAATGGTGTCACTTTTGGGTATTTTCAGCCATATAGACCCCTCAAACTGACTTCAAATGTGAGGTGGTCACTAAAAAAAATGGTTTTGTAAATTTCGTTGTAAAAATGACAAATCGCTGGTCAAATTTTAACCCTTATAACTTCCTAACAAAAAAAAATTTTGTTTCCAAAATTGTGCTGATGTAAAGTAAACATGTGGGAAATGTTATTTATTAACTATTTTGTGTCACATATCTCTCTGGTTTAACAGAATAAAAATTCAAAATGTGAAAATTGCGAAATTTTCAAAATTTTCGCCAAATTTCCGTTTTTATCACAAATAAACGCAGAATTTATTGACCTAAATTTACCACTAACATGAAGCCCAATATGTCACGAAAAAACAATCTCAGAACCGCTAGGATCCGTTGAAGCGTTCCTGAGTTATTACCTCATAAAGGGACACTGGTCAGAATTGCAAAAAACGGCAAGGTCTTTAAGGTCAAAATAGGCTGGGTCATGAAGGGGTTAATCTCCCACTGATTTGATTTTTTTTTTTTTTTTCAGGGAGACTTTAGAAAAAAAATACAAAAAAATGAATTTTTCAGGAAGAATTTAGAAACAAAATAAAATAAAATGATTGTTTCAGGGAGAATTTAGAAAACAAATTAAAAAAAAATAGGCTTTGTAGGGCCCACTGAGTGAGAGAGGACGCACACAGGAGTCAGGAGTGGCACACAAGCCCAGAGGCCAATATTTATCTCCCACTGATTGATTTAGTGATTTTTTCAGGTAGATTTTGGAACCCAAATCAAGCAAAAAAATTAATAGGCTTTCTATGGCCCACAATTGGAGAGAGAGAGATGGCACACCCAGGAGTCAAGACTGGCACACAAGCAGAAAGGGCAATATTAATCTCCCACTGATTTGATTTTTTTTTTTTTTTTCAGGGAGACTTTAGAAAAAAAAAATACAAAAAAAATGATTTTTTCAGGAATAATTTAGAAACCAAATAAAATAAAATGATTGTTTCAGGGAGAATTTAGAAAACAAATAAAAAAAATAGGCTTTGTAGGGCCCACTGAGTGAGAGAGGACGCACACAGGAGTCAGGAGTGGCACACAAGCCCAGAGGCCAATATTTATCTCCCACTGATTGATTTATTGATTTTTTCAGGTAGAATTTAGAACCCAAATCAACCAAAAAAAATAAATAGGCTTTCTATGGCCCACTATTTGTGAGAGAGATGGCACGCTCAGGACTGGCACACAAGCCCAGAGGCCAATATTAATCTCCCACTTTTTTTTTTTTTCCAGGGAAAATTTATAAACCCAATAAAAAAAATAATAAATAGGCTTTCTATGGCCCACTATCTGAGAGAGAGAGATGGCACGCTTAGGACTGGCACACAAGCCCAAAGGCCAATATTAATCTCCCACTGATTGATTTATTGATTTTTTCAGGTAGAATTTAGAACCCAAATCAACCAAAAAAATAAATAGGCTTTCTATGGCCCACTATTTGTGAGAGAGATGGCACGCTCAGGACTGGCACACAAGCCCAGAGGCCAATATTAATCTCCCACTTTTTTTTTTTTTCCAGGGAAAATTTATAAACCCAATAAAAAAAATAATAAATAGGCTTTCTATGGCCCACTATCTGAGAGAGAGAGATGGCACGCTTAGGACTGGCACACAAGCCCAAAGGCCAATATTAATCTCCCACTGATTGATTTATTGATTTTTTCAGGTAGAATTTAGAACCCAAATCAAGCAAAAAAATTAATAGGCTTTCTATGGCCCACTGAGTGAGAGATGGCACACACAGGAGTCAGGAGTGGCACACAAGCCCTGAGGCCAATATTTTTCTCCCACTGATTGATGTTGTGATTTTTTCAGGTAGATTTTGGAACCCAAATCAAGCAAAAAAATAAATAGGCTTTCTATGGCCCACTGAGTGAGAGATGGCACACACAGGAGTAAGGAGTGGCACACAAGCCCTGAGGCCAATATTTTTCTCCCACTGATTGATGTAGTGATTTTTTCAGGTAGATTTTAGAACCCAAATCAAGCAAAAAAATAAATAGGCTTTCTATGGCCCACTGAGTGAGAGATGACACAGACAGGGATGGCACTCTAGCAGAAATGCCAATCTTAATCTCCCACAAAAAAAAAAAAAAAAGGAACTGTCCTTCAATTACTATCTCCCTGCAGTAATCTCAGCCAGGTATGGCAGGCAGCAATAAGGAGTGGACTGATGCACAAATTAAATAAAAAGTGTGGACAAACAAACAAGATAGCTGTGCAGAAAGGAAGGAACAAGAGGATTTGTGCTTTGAAAAAAGCAGTTGGTTTGCACAGCGGCGTACACACAGCAATGCAGCTATCAGGGAGCCTTCTAGGGCAGCCCAATGAGCTACAGCGCTGAGGAAAAAAAAAAATGTAGCTTCCACTGTCCCTGCACACCGAAGGTGGTGTTGGGCTGTGGAAATCGCTACAGCACAAGCGGTTTGGTGGTTAATGGACCCTGCCTAACGCTATCCCTGCTTCTGACGAAGCGGCAGCAACCTCTCCCTAAGCTCAGATCAGCAGCAGTAACATGGCGGTCGGCGGGAACGCCCCTTTATAGCCCCTGTGACGCCACGGACAGCAAGCCAATCACTGCAATGCCCTTCTCTAAGATGGTGGGGACCAGGACCTATGTCATCACGCTGCCCACACTCTGCGTTTACCTTCATTGGCTGAGAAATGGCGCTTTTCGCGTCATTGAAACGCGACTTTGGCGCAAAAGTCGCGTACCGCATGGCCGACCCCGCACAGGGGTCGGATCGGGTTTCATGAAACCCGACTTTGCCAAAAGTCGGCGACTTTTGAAAATGAACGACCCGTTTCGCTCAACCCTAGTGAATACAGCTACTTTTAAAAGATTAATCTGAATCTCTTGCTACATGCTACACAGACATAGCAGCATTCAAACCACCCAGAAAAGGATGTAGGTTTTACCTACACTGCTGTTTCTATCCTCTTCCTCCAACAGATTGTTCATAATATAGAGGGATGATTTTGATTATGCCACATATACACAGTGGCATAGAAAAATTTGGGCATCCTTGATCAAAATTACTGTTATTGTGAACAGTTAAGCAAGTTGAAGGTGAAATGATCTCTAAAAAACCTGCAGTTAGGCTGGTTTCACATTTGCGGTTGTGTCCGCAGCATTTCTACCGCATATATTCACATGCGTTGTGTATTTCTATATTTAACGTTAGGGACGCATGCGTTTTTGATTTTTCGCGTTTTGCCGCGTTTAACGACGCATGCGTCGTTTTGTTGTTTGCGGCTTGGCGTGGAAATGCAACATGTAGTAATTTTTAGAGGCGTTAATTTGCCGCCTGGAAACGTATGCGGTCTATTGCACAAGGATTGCGACAAAAAAACGCATTGCTGTCTATATGAACGCATGCGTTCACAAGCACATGCGTTTGCTTGCGTTCGTGAACGCATGCATTTCAAAAGAGAAAAACATGTCTAGACACTGATAAGCCACCCCCACATAGTAGGTGATAAAGGGAGTTAGTGGACATTTGCAGGTCACTACTCAGCAGACACTGAAGCAGACGAGACACAGGCTACATCTTGGAGAAAAACAACACACTGAACAATGTGAGTATATCCTAGCCAATGCCTTTATTTTCTATTTTCTGTCTCTACATGTCCTAATTTCTTGCATTTCTTTCTTTCTACATGCATCAGAATGTCTTCTTCTACTTCTGATGAGGAGCAACGTCCTGGGCCTTCTGAAGTCGAACATGTCAGTGAGCTGAGTACTTGCCTCCTCAGATTGGTAAGTATTCACTGTCACATCCACACATGTGACAATTTTTGTTTTTCATTTTTTTAGAGCTCTTCTTCATCTGCGGCAGAGACTGGGCAGGAGCAGCGGAGTCAAGGTCGGGTGGAAAGACGGCAGAGGGTACGTATACAAGGCTGACTGTTTACTGTATCCTCAGTGTAATATTCTTGAATCTTCCTTTCTTTCCATTCCTATTTCTTTACTTTTTTCTTCTGCAATCCTTTTGTATGTTGACTTTCCTATTCATGCCATTTCTCAGCATCTTTTTTCTTTCTTTTCCTTATGTTAATTGACCAAACTTTAATGACTTTATTTAATTTTTAGGTTGCACAACGGGAGGATGATCTAATTGAAAATGACCTCCTCATCTCCCTGGTTCAATAGCGAGTCCCGTTGTGGGACACCCGGGATCCACTGCACTCAAACAACGTCACGATGCGGCGCCTATGGAATGAGGTGGCCAAAAAGATGTGGGATGGCTGGGACAACGCCCCGACTCGGGTGCGAAATGCATTTGGTAAGTATTGCACTGCAGTGTGAAGCAGCAGAGACCTTGGTCATGCTCACTCAACTGTGTGTGATGAAAGAAACTCTCAGGAGTTTCTCTCATCACACACAGTTGTGTGAGCATGGCCAAAAGTCCTTTTTCTGACCACAATGTTTTTTTTTTTAACAGTGGCCAAAGTCAAAACACGTTGGCGTCGATGAAGGACCACTTCACCTGCGTCAAGAGAGTCGTGTTCCCAGTGGTTCAGGAGCAAGGATCAGAAGATACAAATACTATCGAATTTTGGGATTTTTAAGACCGGTCCTTGCCCAGAGAACGTAAGTATTGATCACGTGCATTAGGTTGTATTGTATTGGCATAATCTGTATTTTTCTATTCCACAGGATTTTGCGTCTGGTTAATTTTTGGAATTAATTTTCTTTTTCCTTTTTTCACAGCACATGGAGCACTACTGTTGGCCCAGGTTCTGGAGCGGTCCTTCATCCGACAGACACGGACCCGTCACAGCCATCCAGCAGCGCAGCAGCAAGTGGGCCTTCCACACTAACTGGAGACCAGGGAGCTGGTCCATCAGGTCTTCCCCTTTCGCAGTCCTCTTCCACTGCCCCTTTTCTTTTTTTACTTGTACAGATCTAATTACAACAGGACATTTACACAACATTGTATATAGAGGAGCTGCGGAGACACCATCACGTGTTTCTCAACGCAGGCAGTGAATAGCCAGGCCTTTCCCCGGGAAGGAACAACCAAGGGAAGGGCAGCATCCAATAAAGGAAAACCACCTATGCCAAGCATGTTACCCATACACAGACAGCTGTTTCGGGGTTTTTGCCCCTCATCAGTGTGTAGTAGGAAACTGGCTATCAGGAGCAGTGCCTAGTAGAAAGTCTATAAAGGCACGGATGATTGACCTCGTGGAGACCAAAACATCCTACACCGCGGAGACACCATCATGTGTTTTGCAACGCAGTGATCCAGAACACTGCCCCCAAATATGCAAATGCATGTAGAGGAGCTGCGGAGACACCATCACGTGTTTCTCAACGCAGGCAGTGAATAGCCAGGCCTTTCCCCGGGAAGGAACAACCAAGGGAAGGGCAGCATCCAATAAAGGAAAACCACCTATGCCAAGCATGGTATCCATACACAGACAGCTGTTTCGGGGTTTTTGCCCCTCATCAGTGTGTAGTAGGAAACTGGCTATCAGGAGCAGTGCCTAGTAGAAAGTCTATAAAGGCACGGATGATTGACCTCGTGGAGACCAAAACATCCTACACCGCGGAGACACCATCATGTGTTTCGCAACGCAGTGATCCAGAACACTGCCCCCAAATATGCAAATGCATGTAGAGGAGCTGCGGAGACACCATCACGTGTTTCTCAACGCAGGCAGTGAATAGCCAGGCCTTTCTCCGGGAAGGAACAACCAAGGGAAGGGCAGCATCCAATAAAGGAAAACATCCAATAAAGGAAAACCACCTATGCCAAGCATGGTATCCATACACAGACAGCTGTTTCGGGGGTTTTGCCCCTCATCAGTGTGGAGTAGGAAACTGGCTATTTTTTATAGTTGAAATACTCCGATCCTGTTCTGACAGGTTTGATAATGCAGATGTGCTTTCCATCCACCGCTCCTAAACAGTTGGGGAAATCACACACACTCCAGAATTTCAAGCCACATGTCCACGGTGGGTAGGGGTATAAACTCATCCTGGAGTACATTCCACAAAGCTTGGCAGGTGTCCGCAATTATTCCGGACAGGGTGGATATTCCAAGCCGGTATTGGAAGTGGAGGGATGATAAACTCTCTCCGGTTGCCAGAAATCTGTAAGAAAAACAAACCAAAAAAAAATTACAAACTATTCTATTTATGGTGTGTGTAGTTACGCTAAAGAAAGAAAGGAAAATAGCCAAAACATACATGTCAGAAAACACAAAATTTGGACTGTCATTGGTTTAGATTTGGAATGTACCTCAATGTAACCAGCAGACGTTCCTCTGGTGGAATCGCTCTATGGAGCTGGGTGTCCTGTCTCCGTATGGCTCCTTGGACACGAGCAAGCAAATCCCGGAACAAGTCTTGCGACATCCTTGTATATTCATGGAATTTCTCCGGGTTGGCATTAAGCTTGCCATACAGCGTGTGATAGGCTCTACGTCTCTCACTTAGTTTGATAATGGGGTGTCTCCAAAAACACCTACGTTGTCTCCTTCTCCATCTTTCGCGATTTCTGTCTTGCTCCCAAGCAAAAGCACAGGCATGAAACAGCTTGATGCTTAAATCCTGGTTGAAATAAAAGCTCTCCATGCGAAGATCCATCATGACACAGGATACAGGAGCAAAATCTGAAGATTACAGCTGTTCGGGGGTCTATATAAAGAAATCCCATAATACACGCCCTCTGCAGTCCCATTGGCGGTGTCTGGTTATCCAGATTTTTCTCTTGTGAAATTTCTCATCATGCTCACCAAAAACACAAACGCAGGAAAAACACATATAAACGCGTACAAATGCAGCGTTTTTTAACCGCATGCGGGAACGCATGCATCTAAAAAATGCCGCGTTTGTACGCGTTTATATGTGTTTTTTCCACCACTTGTGGATACGGAATAAACGCTGCGGATTTAAACGCAAATGTGAAACTAGCCTTAAAGATCACACATTTAATTTGTATTTTATGCAAAAAAAATACAAATTGTCATTTTTTACATTTTAAAAATTCTAAAAAAGAAGATATGCCAATGAAAAAGTTTGGGTACCCTTGGAGATTGGTGTACTCAGATAACTTTGACCAAAGGTTTGAGATCTTAATTAATCTGTTAGGGTTATGGCTTGTTCGCTTGTTCACTATCGTTGTTAGGAAATGCCAAGTGATACAAGTTTCCCTTCTTTATAAAAAACCCAGCCTCCTCTGATCTTGTGCCAAAAAATAGCAACAATGGACTGCTCTAATCAGCTGCCTAGCACTCTGAAAATGAAAATGGTGAGGCCCACAAAGCAGTAGAAGACTATAAGAAAATAATTAAGCGTTTTCAAGTTCCCCTTTCCTAAGTTTTAAATGTTTTTAAAAAATGACAGTTAAAAGGCGCAGTGGAGGCCAAGATAAGGTCTGGACGACCAAGCAAAATTTCAGTGAGAGCTGCTTGTACAATAACTAGCGAGGCAAATCAGAATCCCCGCTTGACTGCAAAAGACCTTCAAAAAGATTTAGCAGACTCTAGTGTTGTGGTACATTGTTCTACTGTTCAGAGACACCTGCACGAATATGGCCTTATTAGAAGAGTCATCAGCAGAAAACCTATCCTGCATCCTCAACATAAAATTCAGCATCAGAAGTTTGCAAAAAGCATGACTGAATTTCTGGAAAAGAACATCTTGCTGACGATTAAGATGGGGTGGATCAATCATGCTTTGGGGCTGTGTTGCAGCCAATAGCACGGAGTACATTCCATTTGTAGAGTGAAGAATAGATGAAATTGGAGGCTTTGTGATGTTTTTCGATTCATGGCAAACTGGTTGCAAATCAAGTTTTTGTAAAAATGTGTCTAACTTGGTGAAGTCAAACTTGAAAAGATTCATTCATCTCTACAATCTAGAGTGGCATGTAAAAGTTTGGGTACCCCTGCTCAAAATTCTGATTAAAAATTTGTCTTGTTGGTATTGGCACTTTTTAATTATTATTTTTACACTTGTTTTTTGTATATTTAATACAATTTCATGCTTTATACTGTACTACAGGGTGGGCCATTTATATGGATACATGTAAATAAAATGGGATTGTTGGTGATATCAACTTCCTGTTTGTGGCACATTAGTATATGGGAGGGGGAAAACTTTTCAAGATGGGTGGGGACCATGGTGGCCATTTTGAAGTCAGACATTTTGGATCCAACTTTATTTTTTTCAATGGGAAGAGGGTCATGTGACACATGACTTTTCAAGTTTTTCCCATTATCATGCTTCAAACATAAAGATACCAAATGTAAATTTTGGTGAAGAAACAACAAAAATTGGAACACAATTGTGAAGTTGAACGAAATGCATTGGTTATTTTAAATTTTTGTATCTTTATGTTTGAACCATGATATGGGGAAAAATGTTTAAAAGTTCCAGGGGGCCGAATACTTTTGAAAGGCACTGTAACTGTTCCGTGCATCACCTCAATGACTAGATACTGGCAGCTACACAGAGAAAAAAACTTAATTTTCTATCTGTAGCTACTGCTCTAATAATGTTATCTAACTGCATATTAGCTCTATACAATGACATATAAAAGTATATGCACCCTTGGTCAATATTACTGTTATTGCGAACAGTTAAGCAACTTGAAAATGAAATTAACTCAAAAAGGCCTAAAGTTAAAGATGACACATATCTTTTGTATTTTAGGCAAAAGTATATACATATTTTCATATTTTACATTTTAAAAATTACACAAAGGAACATGGGTCTATGAATAAGTTTGGGTACCATTGGAGATTTGTGTGGTCAGATAACTTTTACCAAGGTATCAGACCTTAATTCAGTATTATCATTCAGTGTCCGGTACCGAACCTCAAACAGACTTTTTACTGTTCATCTGTTTTCCTGTTCAGGTTCATCAGTCTAAGAAAGCTTGTTAAAAGGCAGCAGCATAGCCAATCAACATGCTTTTAGACTGTGAACACTTCCAAAGCCAAGTATTGGCATTACTGTGATTGACCGGCACAGCACATTACCTGGCCTGCATAAAGGCCGGATCATGAGGGCCGCCTCCATTATACTCTCATTAGCGTAGGTATAGGATGCAGCTGAAGTAAGGCATAGATTCTGACTGCGCACTCTGCCAAAAAATGCTGTATGTGCTCTGCAACCTATAGCAGTGCTAGTATTGTGCTTGTACTGTGATAAAAGCCGCTGTCTATACTCTGCAAACCTGTCAGAGAGAGTACTGTGCTTAAATCTGCTGTGTGCCCTCTGCATCCTGTGGGAATACAGTCCTTTAAGCCACAGTGTGTACTCTGCAAACCCGTCTGTGAGAGTATTGTGCTAAAAGCTGCTGTGTGTATTTAACACCCCCTACTTGTGGGAGTATTGTCATTTAAGTTTTTGTGTGTACTCTTAACCCCCCCACCTATGGGAGTACTGTGCTGTGTGTACTCTGCAAACACGTCTGTGAGAGTATTGTGCTAAAAGACGCTGTTTATACTTTGCTTCTCCCCACCAGCGGGAATATTGTCCATTGAGCCACTGTATGTACTCTGCAAACCCATCTGTTAGAGTATTGTGCTAAAAAGCCGCTGTGTGTACTCTGCATAACCCACCAGTGACAGTACTGTCCTTTAAGCTGCTGTGAAGATGGAATGCTCCCATAGGGCCGTGGGATACTCGGTACCGGGTCCTTTGGTTCTCAGGGGATGTCACGGTGGCTGACCTGGTCCGTGACCCTAGGGACGTCCGTGTAGAAGGGAAAGGTCTTTAAAGGGGAAATGTTCGTGACGCCACCTGTGGTATTTGGTCAGGGTGACCGACGCTGCTTAGGGGTCCGCTGGGGTGATATTATGGCAGCTAGATGGTATACCTTCCCACAGGTGAAGTATGTCCCCAGGGCTTCCCAGTGTGTAGATGGTGGATGGTGAGAGGCGCAATGAAGAACGAGGACACAAGGTTGCAGTCTCTTTACCTTTTACTGAAGGCTTCAGCATCCACAGTCCAGAGCACCAGACCACATGGCAGGCAGAGTCCGGCCGGTTTGGAGGCAAATCCAGAGTCCCCTTATCCAGGTGGAAATCAGTAGCCTTCCTCTAGCACCTGGGTGTTGTAGTACCTTATTTCTGAGCCTCTCATAAGGTCCTCACAACTGTTGTAGATGTTCTAGATGTTAATGTCTCTCTCTGTTCCCAGATGGATAGGACAACCCGCATGACTGGTGGCTTGAGGCTTTTTACAGGGACTCTAGCATGCCCCGGCCTCTGAGGGGTGCCACAGTGCCTCCTGGGTATAGGGCAGATCAGTAACTTGCAATTAGCTGTCCTGCCGGTTTCTGGAGCAAGGCATAAAGGACTGTTACTCCCTCGGTGTTCCTGCTACCGGATCCTGCACCTCAGAAGGAGGCAGCCTGTGCAGGGCAAAACTCCTTCTGGCATCCACTCCTTTTGCTATGACTACTTTGTCACTCTCTACAATACAGTTCTCTGTTCGTGTCCTTTCTTAGGAACTGCCACACGTGGGGCAGGCGCAGCTCTGTGTCTTTCCATCTAGGCCTCTGACAGGATCCCACCTCTGTCAGGGACCAACTACCTGAGCCGAAGCTCAGCTAGCATCTGCCTAACTTCCTCCCTAGGCAACCAGTTTTACCTAATTGTGAAGAGTGCCCTAATAAATAGGAACATAGCTCCCCGTGGTGGACTGGAGTATGAAATGTGTTGTATGTTTGTCGTACCTGGTAAAGAGATCTCCTTTATTGCCTCCAAATGTAACATCACCCCCCACTAGAGGAGAATGACCAGGACCCTGGGGCGCTGCACTCATACCCTGCAAACCCATCTGTAAGAGTATTGGGCTAAAACCCACTCTATGTTCTCTCCACCATCCTTGTCTATGGTAGTACTGTCCTTTAAGCCATTATGTGTTTTCAAGAAGTCTGAGAAATAAGTACCGTATATACTCGAGTATAAGCCGACCCAAGTATAAGTCGAGGCACCTACTTTTGCCACATAAAACTGGGTAAGCTTATTGACTTGAGTATAAGCTGGGTATGCATTGTCCCCTCATCCCTGTCGTGGTATGCATGGCTCCCCGTTCCTGTCATTGTAAGCATGGTCCCCCATCCCTATCATAGTATGCATGGCTCCCCAGTCCCTGTATTTGTATGCATGGTTCCCCAGTCCCTGTCATTGTATGCATGGCTCCCCAGTCCCTGACAATGTATGCATGGCTCCCCAGTCCCTGTCATTGTATGCAGGGCTCCCCAGTCCCTGTCATTGTATGCATGGCTCCCCAGTCCCTGTCATTGTATGCATGGCTCCCCAGTCCCTGACAATGTATGCATGGCTCCCCAGTCCCTGTCATTGCATGCATAGCTCCCCAGTCCCGGTCATTGTATACATGACTCTCCCATACCTGTCCTGGTATGCATGGCTCCTCAGTCCCTGTCCTGGTATGCATGGCTCCTCAGTCCCTGTCCTGGTATGTATGGCTCCCCAGTCTCTGTCCTGGTGTGCATGGCTCCCCAGTCCCTGTCCTGGTGTGCATGGCTCCCCAGTCCCTGTCCTGGTATGCATGGCTCCCCAGTCCCTGTCCTGATATGCATGGCTCCCCAGTCCCTGTTCTGGATTGCATGGCTCCCCAGTCCCTGTCATGGTGTACATGGCTCCCCAGTCCCTGTTCTGGTGTGCATGGCTACCCAGTCCCTGTCCTGATGTGCATGGCTCCCCAGTCCCTGTCATGGTGTGCATGGCTCCTCAGTCCCTGTCCTGGTATGTATGGCTCCCCAGTCTCTGTCCTGGTGTGCATGGCTCCCCAGTCCCTGTCCTGGTGTGCATGGCTCCCCAGTCCCTGTCCTGGTATGCATGGCTCCCCAGTCCCTGTCCTGATATGCATGGCTCCCCAGTCCCTGTTCTGGATTGCATGGCTCCCCAGTCCCTGTCATGGTGTACATGGCTCCCCAGTCCCTGTTCTGATGTGCATGGCTACCCAGTCCCTGTCCTGATGTGCATGGCTCCCCAGTCCCTGTCATGGTGTGCATGGCTACCCAGTCCCTGTCCTGATATGCATGGCTCCCCAGTCCCTGTTCTGGATTGCATGGCTCCACAGTCCCTGTCATGGTGTACATGGCTCCCCAGTCCCTGTTCTGGTGTGCATGGCTACCCAGTCCCTTTCCTGATGTGCATGGCTCCCCAGTCCCTGTTCTGGTGTGCATGGCTACCCAGTCCCTGTCCTGATGTGCATGGCTACCCAGTCCCTGTCCTGATGTGCATGGCTCCCCAGTCCCTGTCATGGTGTGCATGGCTCCTTATCCCCTTATCATTTTTCTGGACTGGTGTGTGTTTTCTAGTAGTCTGGGAAATAAATAATTGGCATCTGCAGTCTAATTGCCATTTCTAGGCCAAACAAATAATTTTTCAGGACCGTTGTGTGTTTTCTAGTAGTGTTGCAAATAAATATCTGGCATCAGCCATCTCGTTGTCATTTGTGGGCCAAACATATTTTTTCATGACAGCTGTGTGTTTTCTAGTAGTGTGTGTAAAAGAAATTTCTACTCTGCAGCTGGCTCTTTCCCATTTGTGGGTGAAAAAAAATTGTTTTATTCTACTGCTTTGTGTATATGAGTAGGCTTTCCAAAATGTTACTCTATTTTTCCCCTGGTCTTTTTGTGAGTAATGTCTAATTTTTACTCTACCGCTGCGCTCTATCTGTAGCTGTGCCTAAAAAAATAACTGTGCCTTTAAGCCTCTGCAACCATGCCTCAGGTAGTACTGTGCAAAAAGCTTATGTGTGTGCTATGCCAGAAAGGCACTGGGAGTACTATGCCAAAAGGCCTCTCTGTGTACTCTGCACCTGTGTCTGTGCAAGTAGGGAACCTATAAAATAATTATACTCTATCGCTGTGGCTGCACAAGTTTTGGGCCTAAAAATTGTTCTACTCTGCAACCGTGTCTGTGGGAATACTGTGCCAGACATACTTGAGTGTTTACTCTGCATGCATATCTTTGGGAGCACTCTGAGCTTCTGTGGGGGTATTCTGCAAAACAGCCCTTTTTAAAAAAATGTGGGTAGGTGTGGATAGAAAATTGAACAAACAAACTGCGTTGCAGTCTAACAATGGCTGGATGCAGCTGGTATACTATTATATTCAGCCAAAGATACAGATAGGTCCTGTGGGATCTACATCTGGTTCATTTTAATGAATGTGAGCTTGCCCATGTTGATGGTGGACAGACGCAAGCACATGACTGTGATCACACCTCCTACCTGGCTAAACATACGTTCTGACAGTACACATTCCGCAGGGCAGACCATCAATTAGTGTGTGGAGACATACATTTTAACCAAGTTGTTGAAATTGTCTTGCTTATCTTTCTGCCCCAGGAGACGCACATTTTCTTTGAGTGTTTTGTTTATGTTTTCCACTGGGGAATGCGGTATCAGGATATCTAAACTGTACAGTAATCGGCAGACTCAGTTGTTTATTTTTAGGTGTCTAACCTATTAATCCCGAGTGAGTTGCTACACAGTCATAGAGTAAACGCTGCCTCCTGCTAATATGGACCATATCAGATGGTGGTGCTGGATGTTGCTACGTACTGAGTAAGGTTTTACACATTTCTTCCATGCTAACCCTCCCTTCCGCTGTAGTGCCATTCACCAATCTGCATTGGTGACTATTTGATTCACATCTACCTTGTATTTCCACTAAGACACCACTGTCAGATGAGGACGCCTTAAGTAGTGCATCTATCAGTGTGCTATTGTATTACATTTTCTAATCATGCTTTTGTGATGGAAGTTTGGCATGTTGTGCTTGAAGTGGGGATCCAGCAGGGTGGTCACACATTAATCAGCACTTGTAAAAATCCGGGCAACTCGGCAATCATTGCAAGGCAACAACAAGCTGTCCTTGGTGGGAGATGTATTGTCTAGGTCCTCTGTATTGTCTAAATCAACCCTCCACCACCAGTGAAGCCTGAGAGCTGCTTTGAGTGCCACCTTGCTGTGATCATGGTTGTTCCTCATCCTTCTCTTCCTCCTCCAAACCTCGCACCTGGCTGTCCATTTGTGTATTTGGTGGCTGTTGATACAGGAACCCAACCTCCAAGACATGCGTGGATGCCTGGTCTGATAATGGTGTGAATGGTCCCTTTTTCTCCTCTTCTTCCTCCTGTGCCATCACCTCATCCATCATTGCCTGGATCTTTGTTTTTCTAGGAGGCATAGAAGTGGGATAGTAATGCTGATGATGGCGTCACCAGCTCGGGTTATGTTCGTGTAGTACTCAAAGCAGTGCAACAAGGCATACATGTCCCACATGGAGGCCAACACATTGGTTGCAAAGTGGTGTTGTTACGTGGAGTGACTCATCCGTGCACACTGCAGCTCAAACTCCAGTATCGCCTGCTGCTGTTCGCACAGTCTCTCCAGCATGTGAAGGTGGAGTTCCACCTTGTGGGTATGTAAGGTGGCCAGGGTGGTAGTCATGGCAATGGGCTGCATGGTTCCCACACCTTGGCACCCCACAGATGAAATGTAAAGTCCTTTGTGCTGCATATGCTGCATGCGCAGCCACAACCTCAGTCACTGTCAGGTTTTCCTCGGCTGCTGTTGCACCGTCTCCGCATCCATGAGCCCCATTAATTACCGTATATACTCGAGTATAAGCCGAGATTTTCAGCCCAAATTTTTGGGCTGAAAGTGCCCCTCTCGGCTTATACTCGAGTCACGGTAGCGGTGGGGTCGGCGGGTGAGGGGGAGAGGTCGCTGAGGTATACTTACCTAGTCCCAGTGATCCTCGCGCTGTCCCTGCCGTCCCACGGTCTTCTGTGCTGCAGCGTCTTCCCCTCTTCAGCGGTCACGTGGGACCGCTCATTACAGAAATGAATAGGCGGCTCCACCTCCCATAGGGGTGGAGCCGCGTATTCATTTCTCTAATCAGCGGTGCCGGTGACCGCTGATAGAGAAAGCTGTGGCACCGAAGACCAGCTGTGACAGGCGGGGGCAGCGTCAGGAGCGGCGGGACTAGGTAAGTATTTTATATTCACCTGTCCGCGTTCCAGCCGCCGGGCGCCGCTCCATCTTCCCGGCGCCTCCATTTTCCCGGCGTCTGCGCTCTGACTGTTCAGGTCAGAGGGCGCGATGACGCGTATAGTGTGCGCGGCGCCCTCTGCCTGATCAGTCAGAGCAGAGATGCCGGGAAGATGGAGGCGCTGGGACCGGACGCTGGGAGCTGCAAGCAAGAGAGGTGAGTATGTGTTTTTTTTTTTTATTGCAGCAGCAGCAGCAGCAGCGGCACAGATTTATGTGGAGCATCTATGGGGCACAATGAACGGTGCAGAGCATATATGGGGCACAATGAACGGTGCAGAGCATATATGGGGCACAATGAATGGTGCAGAGCATATATGGGGCACAATGAACGGTGCAGAGCATATATGGGGCACAATGAACGGTGCAGAGCATATATGGGGCACAGCTATGGGACAATAATGAACGGTGCCGAACATATATGGGGCACAGCTATGGGACAATAATGAACGGTGCCGAGCATATATGGGGCACAGATATGGGACAATAATGAACGGTGCCGAGCAGAGCACTGTATGGGGCACAGCTATGGGACAAAATGAACGGTGCAGAGCACTGTATGGGGCACAGCTATGGGGAAATATGAACGGTGCAGAGCACTATATGGCACAGCTATGGGGAAATAATGATCTATTTTTATTTTTGAAATTCATCGGTAAATGCTGCATTTCCACCCTAGGCTTATACTCGAGTCAATAAGTTTTCCCAGTTTTTTTGTGGCAAAATTAGGGGGGTCGGCTTATACTCGGGTCGGCTTATACTCGAGTATATACGGTACTTTAAAGTCTAAGTTTTTTTTGCAACAGATTAACTTTACTTGTCAGCAGTGCACTCATCACATAGGCAGCACAGGTTAAATACAGAGGCATCTTCTTATCTTTTCCCGACGTCTGGGCAGCCCCTGTCTTCTCCTTCAGCTCTGTCTCTCTTTTCCTGGCAATCCCTGCCATATCTCTGAACATTCAGTGTCCCATCAGTACCTTCAGTGTCACCAGGTCCCTGTCAGTCCCTCATCCGGTTCCATTAGGGATAGGTTCCGGGAAATACAGTCATGGCCAAAAGTATTGACACCCCTGCAATTCTGTCAGATAATACTCATTTATTTTCTTCCTGAAAATGATTGCAAACACAAATTATTTGGTATTATTATCTTCATTTAATTTGCCTTAAATGAAAAAACACAAAAGAGAATGAAGCAAAATTATTGCCACACACCACCAAAGTGGCATCAATTTCCCCAGAGTAGAAATAGTATAATGGGCCTCTGACACCCCTTTCAATACAGGCAACCCACCAGACGGAGACCCAAGTTTCAGTCTAAACATTTCCAAAAATTGTCTGTAACATCAGCAGCAGTAGCAACAGCAGGCACAGAAGCCATAACAAAGGTGTCACAGACTGAAATAACGCAAGATCAATGCATCACACTAAAAACTGCACCATCGCCTAGTCTGCTCAGTCTGCGATTGGGGTGCAAAAGTAAATGGAGATACATGACTTGTTCACCTTGATGAATGTTTGGTAGTCTACATGTTCAGGGAAGAGCCGGATGCGCTTATCTGTCAGGTCACCACCAGCAGCGCTGAATACCTGTTCTGACAGAATGCTGGCTGCCGGGTATGACAAAACTTCCAAGGTGTGACAGATTAGCTCTGGCCAGTCTTCTGTTTTAAAAGACCTAAATGCAAAAGGGTCCAAATTCCCCCTGATGGCATCAATATTGAGCTTGAGATACTTCTGGACCATCCTCTCCAGTCATTCACAACGTGTCAGAATTGTATTGTGTTCTGCTAGTTCACAGGCTGGTCTAAAAAATTGTGACATGACTCACAGAAATTGTTTATGCCACTTTTTTAATTTTTTTGCATTGATGACTCAAAATTCCTGTGGTTGGAAGTCTTTAACTGCGATGCACATTATGTGTCTCACTGCTGTCTAGGGGAAAACCACTCTTAAGATTGTCTACAAGCGTGTTTCAATAATCCAGCAAGCACTCACCCTTTCTAGGGGGGAAGCTTCTGGCAAAATTTACTTTTTTATTGTAGATCTAACAGAGTGGCAACCAGGAGTCAGCACTATTTCTAATCCTAACAATATGGGCATCACGTTGCATATAGTGTGGCAAGAAGGCGTTCATGTGTCGGACACATCCATGAGGTCCGAGTCCATGCTGTGCTCGTGGCGGGGTAACACTCCAGCTTGCTTCCACTGTCCCCCCCTGTCAACCACAGACAACAGAGGGGGGATCATCTCCTGACTGTTGCACGCCCATCACCTCTTCCTTCCCATCCTCCTCCATGTGTTCATTGACTCCTGCACCTTCACTAACAGTTTGTCTCTTACCATGAGCCCCCATCGATCACTGCAATCTACCCTCCAATGGCACCCGCCTGTGCGATGACAGTCCAGAACTTCAAGATATTGCTATCCCTTCCGCATCCTCATCTGCTTCCACCTCTGTGACCATCACTTCCTCCTGCAGAATATTCAAAGTGTGCTCTAGTATGTAGATGGCTGGAATAGTGATGCTGATGATGGCATCATCAGCACTATCCATCTTAATAGCCATTTCAAAACTGTGCAGAAGGGTGCAGAGGTCCTTCATCTGTGACCACTCCCCAAGCATGATTTGCGCCACGTCTGTACTGCATTAGCCCAGGCTATGAAAAAAGGACACACTGCACCACTGCTCGTCACTCGTGCCATAGTAGCTGAAATACGTGCAGAGAGAAATTCCACCATGTCGACACATCACATATCAAACAAGACCTCTGTAGTGATGCAAGTCGAAGATCTGTAAAGGTACCGTCACACATAGCGACACTGCAGCGATACCGACAACGATCCGGATCGCTGCAGCGTCGCTGTTTGGTCGCTGGAGAGCTGTCACACAGACAGCTCTCCAGCGACCAACGATCCCGAGGTCCCCGGTAACCAGGGTAAACATCGGGTAACTAAGCGCAGGGCCGCGCTTAGTAACCCGATGTTTACCCTGGTTACCATCCTAAAAAGTAAAAAAACAAACGCTACATACTTACCTTCCGCTGTCTGTCCTCGGCGCTCTGCTTCTCTGGTCTGGCTGTGAGCGCCAGGCAGCCAGAAAGCAGAGCGGTGACGTCACCGCTCTGCTTTCCGGCTGACCGACGCTCACAGCCAGAGCAGGAGGAGAGCAGAGCACAGCGCTGGAGGACAGACAGCGGTAGGTAAGTATGTAGTGTTTGTTTTTTTACTTTTAGGATGGTAACCAGGGTAAACATCGGGTTACTAAGCGCGGCCCTGCGCTTAGTTACCCGATGTTTACCCTGGTTACCAGCGAAGACATCGCTGAATCGGTGTCACACACGCCGATTCAGCGATGTCTATGGGGAGTCCAGCGACGAAACAAAGTTCTGGACTTTCTTCCCCGACCAGCGATCTCCCAGCAGGGGCCTGATCGCTGCTGCCTGTCACACTGGACGATATCGCTAGCGAGGATGCTGCAACGTCACGGATCGCTAGCGATATCGTCTAGTGTGACAGTACCTTTAGATGCAAACAGTGGAAAAGAGCACAGAGCAACCTTGTTTTCTGCAGCAACACATCCAAGCCGGGATAGTGGCAGAGAAATTGCTGTACCACCAGGTTGAGGATATGAACCATGTCATGCACATCTGTGAGGTTGCCCCGGAATAGGGCCGCCACCAGGCTGGCACCGTGATTGCACATGGTCTTCCCTAACTCCAGGTTGTGGAGACAGCCAATGCTCAAACTTGGCCTGGATAGCTGTCCACAACTCTTGAACAGTGTGATTGTGAACTCCAGGCATATTTATTTAAACACTGCCTGATTGCGGTAAGCCCTTGCTGCTCAGTACGGAGGTGGGTACCTTCACACATAACGATTTCATTAACGATATCGTTGCAACGTCACGCTTTTTGTGACGTAGCATCGATCCCGCTAATGATCTCGTTATGTGTGACAGCGACCAATGATCAGGCCCCTGCTGGGAGATCGTTGGTCGTTGGGGAATGTAGACAAGGAAAATGGGGTGCACTCAGGTCAGGGACAAGGAGGTGCTGGTAAACTGACCGTGAGGTCAAGTCAACCATTCAAAAAAGATTACCGCACACTCAAGACTGATAAGATGCAAAATGTGTATGCCAATTTTATTGAAGAAAACAAAACAAAAAAGAAGTGGTTGCCACATTCATATTCATTTGAAATAGACAAAAACCCGACGTTTCGACCCTCTCGGGTCTCCCCCCAGGACATCGCAGCAAGGCACGGGATGCGCCGCTAATCCTCCCAGGTACCCTTTTCAGACCCACTAGGTGTCTAACGGCCCTCACCACCCAGATTCTGTGCTCCCGGGACACTTCTGCCCGGACTGGCTTTATTATAAGGTTGTGCCTTAACAAGGGATCGGTCGTACACCCCCTACCACTGCCACTATTATGCATCTATGTCAAAGGACTTGAGTAACCCCATGAGTAAGACCCGGGAGGGTCTAAACGTCGGGTTTTTGTCTATTTCAAATGAATATGAATGTGGCAACCACTTCTTTTTTGTTTTGTTTTCTTCAATAAAATTGGCATACACCTTTTGCATCTTACCAGTCTTGAGTGTGCGGTAATCTTTTTTGAATGGTCATTGGGGAATGATCAGGACCTTTTTTTGGTCGCTGATCACCCGCTGTCATCGCTGGATCGGCGTGTGTGACGCCGATCCAGCGATGTGTTTACTTGAAACCAGGGTAAATATCGGGTTACTAAGCGCAGGGCCATGCTTAGTAACCCGATATTTACCCTGGTTACCATTGTAAAAGTTAAAAAAAAACAGTACATACTCACATTCCGATGTCTGTCACATCATAGTAACATAGTAACATAGTAACATAGTTAGTAAGGCCGAAAAAAGACATTTGTCCATCCAGTTCAGCCTATATTCCATCATAATAAATCCCCAGATCTACGTCCTTCTACAGAACCTAATTGTATGATACAATATTGTTCTGCTCCAGGAAGACATCCAGGCCTCTCTTGAACCCCTCGACTGAGTTCGCCATCACCACCTCCTCAGGCAAGCAATTCCAGATTCTCACTGCCCTAACAGTAAAGAATCCTCTTCTATGTTGGTGGAAAAACCTTCTCTCCTCCAGACGCAAAGAATGCCCCCTTGTGCCCGTCACCTTCCTTGGTATAAACAGATCCTCAGCGAGATATTTGTATTGTCCCCTTATATACTTATACATGGTTATTAGATCGCCCCTCAGTCGTCTTTTTTCTAGACTAAATAATCCTAATTTCGCTAATCTATCTGGGTATTGTAGTTCTCCCATCCCCTTTATTAATTTTGTTGCCCTCCTTTGTACTCTCTCTAGTTCCATCATATCCTTCCTGAGCACCGGTGCCCAAAACTGGACACAGTACTCCATGTGCGGTCTAACTAGGGATTTGTACAGAGGCAGTATAATGCTCTCATCATGTGTATCCAGACCTCTTTTAATGCACCCCATGATCCTGTTTGCCTTGGCATCTGCTGCCTGGCACTGGCTGCTCCAGGTAAGTTTATCATTAAGAGTCTCAAAATTTCCAGCTTCATTTTAGTGACCGACATCAGCCACAGCCATCATAAGTACTTCCATATGACAAATATATATAAATCAGGAGGGCGCATGGAAGCTCGTTAAAACAAATATAAATATAACTTTATTAACAATAATAAACACACATAAATACATGCGACTGTCACATATTGACAGTGCAGACACAGATACGACAAGTAAAAGACACCAGAAAAAATTGGGTCTACCGCATACAAATAATAAGCATAACACCACACAATAGGGTATAGTAAGGTGCTGGCAAGAAAAAGTCCCCAATAACGTCTCCTCAGCAGTCCAAATCTCATGTGAAATAAATATTGACAATAATGAGTAAGTAGCTGACGACTCTCACCCACACTAAGTGCCTACCATGAGCCACTATAGAAGTAGGGGGGGGAGAGAAATAATGGGGGACCCGAGTCTCACCTCACTGCAGGTAGGCCACTGTACACGCCCCAAGTTTATCATTAACTAGGATCCCCAAGTCCTTCTCCCTGTCAGTCACCTGACGTCACCGCTGTGCTCTGCTTTATGGCCGGCGCTGACACAGTCAGTGTGGGAAGCTGACAGCGGGGGACGTGACAGACATCGGAATGTGAGTATGTAGTGTTTTTTTGTCCCTGCGGGTTATTACATCTGTTGCTATACAATGCATGTTGCACCCTATAAGGTCACCTACATGATTGTACTATAGGGACTGCCGTACCTTGGCCTTTAAACATGTTGCTGATGAAGTCCTGTGTCATCTTTTAGCCCTTCTTGGCACTGTTTGTCTGGTTGTTTTATTATCGTGTCTATTTATTCAATAAAATATTGTTTGCTTTGGATTGTATGACTGTGTGTCGTCCCTTTCTTAGTGTGCTCATTAAGAGAGAGTTTGAAGGCACATTTAGAGGCCCTAGAACAGGTGAAAGAGGCAGAAGCAGTGGAGGAAGTGTTAGATACAGAGGTTTGTCCCTGGAGATTCAAAGACTTGTAGAGCAGGCCCTTCACCGCCTGCCTGCAAAGCCACCAGAGTCACCTAGTGCCTAGTGATTGAGCTGTAATGACCCTGACCATGTTTGTTTCCAGGTGTCAGTGGTGAAATAATAATCTTTATTTTTACAGAGCGCTAACATATTCCGCAGTGCTTTACAGTTTGCACACATTATCATTGCTGTCCCTGATGGGATTCACAATCTAAATTACCTATCAGTATGTCTTTTGAGTGAGGGAGGAAACCGGACTACACCCAAGCAAACATGGAGACAACATACAAACTCCTTGCAGATATTGTCCTTGGTGGGATTTGTATTAGAATCTGTTTTGTTTTGACCATCCGCCATTTTGTTGTGGTTTTCTGGCTGCTGGCCTTTTTCCCCTGGTGCTGGGTTGTCTTGGTCAGGTGATTGTATCACCCTTTATTACCTAGCACCTGCCTCCCATTCCTTGCTGGACAGCAGTGTTAATCCGCTAGAGTTCTGGCTAGGTGCTTAGACAGCTTTCTGTGTTTGATATTTTGCAGTTCTGGTATCTCTGGTTCTGCTATCTTTTGTTTCTGTTTTCAGTTTGTTTCTGTAGCCTTCTCTTTGTTTCCCATTAGGAGGTGACCTGTTTTTTGTACCCAGTCCTTAGATCTTTTAGAGACCTCCTTCCCCTTATCTATAGGTCTTCACTGAGTTTAAACAACAAACACACAAAAAATAGCAGTCAATAAGTCCCAAAGTGTATACATTTTATTAAATAACAATATTAAAATCCAGAAGTGCAGGTACATTGGCATGGATGAGGAAACAACCAAGTACCCTCAGTGGTCATGAGTAACAAACAAGGGCTGATAGGCTTCAACACTCTGTTAGGTCTCGAGTTCCCGCTTCTGCACAGGGGGAATCTCGAGCCATCTCCGCTGCGGTCTCCCATTCTTATCCAGCCGCAGTGGAGTCTGCTCAGCAGGGACGTCGGTCCCAGCGTCTTGCTCAGTCTCACTCTGTACAGAGAGTTACTGCTGCTTCTTCAGCTTCTGCCATTAAAGTCAGTGCTGGTCAGCAGCGAGCGGACTTCTCTGGGACTAAGTCCTTGTCTGCACACACTGAGCATGCCCAGGGCAAGATCTCCCGTTGGAGATCGAGGGTCATGTGCTCAGGCCCTGCAGCACATTCCATTGGTCCTCTTGGCAGGTCTTGGAAGGGCAATGTTTCTGTGGCCACTTCCTGTGCTGCAACTATATAAACTGCGCATGACCGCACGGCCATGCGCTAGTGTACAATTGTTAATGTGTGTATGTTGTGAGTGCAAGTCGTCCTTGGATACCCCTACCCTATTGAATGTCTGTTCGCGGAAGGTGTATGGTTGCTATCTAGCGCCCGACTTATCCTACAGCACGAATCACACATTACAGCGTCCAGTTGCTGTGACCGCCAGTACGGCGCCGTGCACTTCCTCTGTGCTTTCCTTACCCAAGCCTGGGTGGTTAGTGGCGTTCGTCAGTGCGGCACCGCATGCACTCTTGTGCCTTAATATGGTTATTTAGTTTCCTTACACACCCAGTTGCGGTGTTGTGCCATGATTTTATTTTTATACTGGAGACCAAGTGCTGGATTTTTTCTCTTTCTTGCTTGGATTCATGTTACGGTAATTGTTTTCAACCGGAAATTTTGTCCGTGCACTTGTAAGAAGATGGAAGTTTTCTCTATGTTCCCCCTTGAAGACATGTGTGTTGTATGTATTTAAATTAATGAAGTGTTTAGTGAAATGTGTTTTATATGACAGTATTGCAACAGTACGGAGAGTTGGGGTTAATGATTAGAAGTAGCCAAGAGTGGGAGTAGCTAAAGCGAAGGGTCTGAGGACTCATCGTGCAGTAGAAGCAGAACCAAGGTCTGAACAGCAAGAGCCACATGAAGTGTATGTCCCTGAAGTGAGAGGAGACCGAGGCTAGGGTGATCCATGGAAGGGAAAAAGGAAATATATAGGAGTAAGTCTCTGGAAATGGGATTTGGGGCAGGATGCCTAGAGGAATAGTCCCTGGTTCACAAGCTAAAGAGGTAATGGGATGGATCGTAGCAGTGAACAAGAGAAGAGAGTGCCCTGTGTGGTAGCCCCAAGGCGTGGACAACTAGAGAAGAGTAGTGGCAGAAGTAGCTCCCCTAGGGAAAAAGGACACCGAACTGCAGGTTGAGAATAGGAATCTCGCTTACTGGATGGTAGTGCCATTATTGGGAACAAGGGAGGCTTCCCATATGACTGTATTGGGTTGTTGTGACAGCAGAGGAACTAACTGAGACAAAACTAAGTGAGTTTAAGAAGGAAAGTATGAAAGTGTATAAAGATGTTCTATGTGTTTAGAGAAATATCCATGAAGATTTCCACTCAGTATCCACTATTCATACTCTTCCTGTAATGCTGGTGGGTGTTGACCCACTGCGCCACGGGCCAGGCTTACACTGGAGGGGCATGACTAAGTGACTACCTGGTTTTCACTAGAGTCTCTGATGGTGAGGTTAGGCATAGGCTTATCTCCACAGATTCTGTCAAGCAGCTAAGAAATCAGAGGCACGGAGCTTGTTTTTAATAGTGGTTTTATAGATACCTCAATAGTCTATACAAGGGCATAGAGATCCATCCTTCTTAGTCACGAAGAAAAAGCCGGCTCTGGCAGGAGAAGAGGACTTACAGATGAATCCCTTGGCTAAGTTCTCCTGGATGTACTCCAACATAACTAGAGTGTCAGGCAGAGAAAGGGGATACACCTGCTCCCCAGGTGGAGAGGTACAATGAGAAAGTCATAAGGTCTGTGGGATGGCAGGACATCTACCTTTTGCAGAAAACATCCACAAAGAGCATAACTAGCAGTGTAATGAGATAAACAGGTTCATCCAGGAGTTCTCTGTCTATGGAGGCAACAGTCAGGGGATGATTCAGCTGTTGTGTAGGGAACTGAATAAGATGGACCACATCCAAATGAATGAAGTTACCTGCAGAGCTGACATCCAGATGTGCAGAGATGGAGAGTGACCTCTCCTGCCAAGTCAAGGTAAGTTTGGACATTAGTCTTGGAGTGCAATCACTCTCATTTTTCTGGTCTCACGTGACACTGGCAAATAAAATGTCCCAGGCCTCCACAATACATACAAATGTTCTCCCTATAAATCCATTATCATCCCTATACAGAAAGCATAGTGAGATCAAACTGCATTGGTTCAGAAGGCAGTGGTGCCAATTGGCATGGCAAAGCAGTCCTCCTGGGGAGGCATCTGGCATGAGGAGACGTTGAACCTTGTTGCAGAGCTTGCTCATGGAATTGGTGATCAATCTGGTGGCCAGGTGTATCATGGTGTCCAGCGAGGAGGGTAAGTCTCTGTCATCCAGTTCATCCCGAATTTGACCAGAGAGACCTTGCCTGTAGGTTGTCACCAGAGACTCCGTTCCAAAACACTCTGCCACAAAAGGACAGAAGCACAATGCATACTGGGCTGCGGAATACAAAGTCTGCTTTAGATTCAGCAGAGATGAGGCAGAAGAGGAGGTAAGGCAGGGAACCTCAATAACTGAGCGTAATATGTCCATGAACTTCTTGAGATCATGGGTCTCCAGACTACCATGCTCCCAAATAAGATTAGCCCAGGCCATGGCTTGACCAGACAGCAGAGAGACCATAAATGCTATCTTAGTCTGGTCTGCTGGAAAGAGGTGAATGTAAAGTCAATCTTACATTGGTTATTAAAACCATGGCTCTCTTAAGGTCTCTATCACACCAGGACGGTAGTGAAAGATGGAACTTAGCTGCTCCACTAGAGCAACAGGAGAATCCCTCGAGATGGTTGACAGACCAGAAGAGGGATAGCTGGACAAGTTAGCAGGGGACATGGTGATTGACAGACTCTATGGTTGAGTTGCTGCCACACTGATGGCCTGCATCAACTGGTACTGATGCTCGTGCTGAGAGCAGACCTCCTCAAACGGCACTTTAGCTGTCTTCTTGAGGTCCCTGGGTCCAAAAGTGTCAGTGGGGTCAATGGCTCAAATGTACTGTAACTCTAGTGGGTGTGGACCCACTACGCCTTAGGCCAGACTTACACTGGAGGGAAATGATTTTATGACTGCATGGTTTTCTCTAGAGCTTCTGATGGTGAGTTTAGGCTTGGTTGCAGGTGGTCGCAAGGTACCACTTAAGAGCAGTTCCCGGGACTGTAGCAGCTTACTTGAGGGTCATATGCATGGGTACGCAGTACAGGAAGGCAAAGACAACACGTGCTCAGGTGGTCCAAGGAAAGGGCAGGTAGAATAGGGTCAGTAAGCATAGATAAGGTCAGGAACGGAGAGGTCAGGCAAGATGGGAAAGCAGGCCTGGTCATTAACAGGAAGGTGAATACAGGGGAAGGCATGCAAAAGACCTAACAGAAAAGGAAATATGTTTGAGCAAGGAATGATAGGTTTAGCTGTCTAAAATAGTCCCTGCTCACAAGAATTAGGCAGGAGAATCAAATCTCTGCAGGACACAGCAGGTTAAATTTCTGCAGAGACTGGCCACGCCCCCTAAGGCCAGATGGATTCTGCAAGCAATAACAGCAACACAGAGGTGCGCAGGAAGAAACCAATTCATTGGCATTGCCTACCACCTCACGAGTGGACGAAGTGGGGCAGTGCTGAGGGTATGCGCTAGTTACCACCGTGACACTTCTTTATTCTATTGTCCAGAAAAAGTTTGTTTTTGAATGGTGGTCTTATTGAACTATACAACATCTGGTGCTAGCCAGCCATAGTCGCCTGCATCATGTGATCTACAAGAGTATAGTGCCCCATAGATGAAGTTAAAACACATACAGCCAGGACTCCCATTTTCATGTAGTATGGAAGACTAGTACCAAGCCCATGGCTAAAGTCCCACGCCTCATTACACATTTCCTAGCAACTTGACATTATGAGAGGTGAGCTGAACATATTTTAGTTTTTAAACTAAACATTGTGTGCAAATGTAAATGATAGGAATTTACATGTTAATTACAGTCCCTCTGCCTCTCTCTCACTCCTCCATCTCCTTCCCATCCTCAAAGACTTCAAGAGGCAGCTGCATTCTGATTGATCTCTGGATGAGCTGGTTGTCCATTTTATCTTGAGCATTGACATTGTCTATTCAACTTTTCACGAGGTCTCCAGTTTCTTGAAATTAAATTTCAATACGATATTGCAACATGCTAGCAAAACCTTTGACACTCCCAACAGACTATGTCAAAATGCTGTTTTTTTGAAAGTTGGTCATCTTGTCTCACACATCTGGACATCTGAGTCAAAAGAAAAGGTAAGGAAAGACATAGTGAACAATGACAGAGTTCATAATAATCACTATTTCACATGCCTATTTTGCATGCAATATTTTACAACCAAACATAATGTACTTTGTATTTTAAGAGTTTTTATTACATATTTGAATACTTTAGGAATATTTTGAATGCATCTTTTCAAAAGGAGCTCCACCTTAAACACCACCAATTACCCCTTTTATTTAATAAATACTTTTTCCCCACACTGGTAATTTTCTAAATATAAGCTATTGACAAAAGTGTGCAAAACTCTTCCTAATGTCCTTTGAAAGGATTTGACTTTTGCTAGAACTGGATTTGGAAACCTGATCTGCAGAGCGGAATCCCACAACCCTATCACAGTGAAAGCAAGAAATCAAGAAATCTTGCTTTGCACTCACCCAGTTCCATTGTATCGTTTACATAGTGAATAGTTATTGTTCTAAGGATGTTACTACTTGGACTTTGATTAGTAAATGATGTGGCAGCAGTGGATTTGTGCAAAGTGTGACCTATTGCGATAACGTACTGTCACTGTGAGAGAGGCTACAGAGAGTTGTGGAGCCCAATTTGTTTTAAATGTCGATATTCCACAACCCACAATTTCGGGTTGTAAGAAAATGCGCCTTTTTCTGGGGGCATTAGGGAGGTATCTGTGCACTTTTTCCTGTAACTTATGTTTAGAAAAATCACTAGTCAGGGGCTGTCCACTCTTTTATTAAATAAAAGGCCAAGCCCAGATTGGTGATGGATACTGCTTAACTATAAGATAATCTTGAGTAAAATACATCTACATGAAATAGTTTTAGAATTCAAAGTACAAGGTAACTTTGGGTCAGATAGATAATCTGGAAAGTGTGTTGCAGTCATTAATCATTTCTCTTAAGGAATCCTTAACAACGTGAAGGGAACAATGATTGAAATCACAGGAGTAGGTCTTGTTCTCATTTAAAATCACTATTCAAGCATTTTAAGAAGAATGGGATGCCACAGTTACTCTGTACCACATTTTCTCCAAGCAGACAAAGGAAATTTTTTTTGTTTATTTAGATTAAGGGATATTTTTGTAAAAGCTCTGTAATGATTAGATTTTTTCTTCTAATTATGTAGTAATGGGAGTTAAATTATAAAATGTCTGATGGTTTATTTCAGTTAACTTGGCTACCATGTTTAATATTTACCAATTAATAAAATCTGTTATGCAAATGAACATTGAGACGAGAAAAAACATTATGAAATAAAGTTGCATGCTTAATAAAAAAGTATTTGCAAGTTCAATTTCAAGTTCTGTGGGGGTAAAAAATGTAAACAAAAATAAAAATCAAACAAAGAAATCTAAGAATTAAAAAAAAGTCCTACTAATTCTAAAAATAAAACTGTTCTCAACATTTAATGTAAGTTTAAGTCATGATCGGGAAGGGGTTCCCACAAATTACGGTATATAAACTTACATCATGGTGATCATGTGGGTACAGGAGTTGTGACCTCATGATCGCTGCCGAAAGCTCAGCTTAAGTGATAGCTGAGCCCTCACTGTCACGGCCAGGAGCAGTACCTGCACTGTCGCTGACTTTTTAACAGCCTTAATGCCACAATCGATTGTGATTGCAGCATTTCGAAGGCCTAGGAGAGGGAGGGGTCTCCCTCTTCCTTGTGGTCGGCGCCCCACAAAGTCATCGCAGGCCGATGATTGCTGTCATGGCATTCCAGTGCAAGTTCATTGCAGTGCATTAGATCAGTGATCACAGTAATAAAAGTTAAAGTCACGAAGAGGGACAGGGTAAAAAAGAAAAAATTGTAAAAATATATTTAAAATAAAATCACAAAATAAATAACAAACAAAAACAGAATATTATACCAAAAAATAGGTATTTTTATGTAAAAAAAGAAATTACCAAAAGAAGTACGTATATTTGGCATTGCTACGTCCGGAATGGGTGGGATCTATAAAAGTGTCACACTATTTAACTACTTTCGTGAATACCGGAAAAAAATAAATACAAAATGTGGCATAAAACTGTATTTTATCATCATAAAATCAATAAGGTGGAACAAAACATGATCAAAAAGTCTAATGTAAATAAAAATAGTAGCTGAAAACATCATTGTGTCCCATAAAAAATAAATTGCTATACAGGTCCGTCAGCGAAAAAGTAAAAAAAGTTATAGCTCTCAGAATATACTGTAGCAATGCAAAAACAATTACCGTATTTTCTGGCGTATAAGACGACTGGGCGTATAAGACGACCCCCAACTTTTCCATATAAAATATGGAATTTGGGATATGCCCGCCGTATAAGACGGGGGTCATCTTATATGCCCAGTCATCTTATACGGCGTGTGGTTCCCAGGGTCTGGAGGAGAGGAGAGTCACCTGACCGCTCATGTGACCGCGACGTCACTGAAGGTCCTTCACTCACCGCATTCTAAGGAATAGAGGGAGACGCTAGCAGCGCTGTGATCCAGGGCCCATACGAGGGTGAGTATATCCATGTTTTTTATTTTTATTCTTTATTTTTAACATGAATATGGATCCCAGGGCCTGAAGGAGAGTCTCCTCTCCTCCAGACCCTGGGAACCACACGCCGAAATGCAGGATCGCTCCCTGCACACGCCGTACCCAGCGTATAAGACGACCCCTGACTTTTGGGACAATTTTTAGGGGTCAAAAAGTCGTCTTATACACCGGGAAATACGGTATTTTTGTATAAAATAATTTTTGTCGTCTAAAAGCTCAAAAACATAAAAACAATTATGTAAATGTGATATCTCTGTAATTGTACTGACCTGAAGAATAAAACTGCCTTATCAGGCAATTCCTGACATGCTGTTTTTTTCCAAAAAATCAGAATAGAAAGCAGTCAAAAAATGTTATCGAAAATATGACCTGAAGAACAAAGTAATCTAATCACTTATACTGCATGGTGAATGGTGTGAAAAAAAATAAAAGTAATTCTTAATCTGCTAGCTATTGATTTGTTCATTCTGCGTCCCAAAGATCGCAGTAAGGCTCGGCTCACATTTATCCTACGCTGAGCTCATACAATGGGATTTCCATGTAAATCTCTGAAATCAGTGATTTAGACAGAACTCCTGTTCCATATAATGAGGCAGATGGAGACACCTTAGGCGCCGTGTGGCCTGTGATTCAGCTGTATCCATCTTTTTAAGCATTCATAAAAGCGCGGTTTTCGAAAGTTTTGTGCACCTCTGAAAAGAAGGACAATGCTGAACAGAGACCAGATGTAATCCAGAGTAACTCTGCTGCCTCATTATAGTGAATGGATACCTCAGTGGTGTTATCTGAATCACTTAACTTAGATTTACATAGAAACCCTGATGTAAAGTGCTCAGTGTAGAGCACAGTATAAATGTAATTCAAAATGTTATGTAAAACTAGATGGTGGCCCGATTCTAACGCATCGGGTATTCTAGAATATGCATGTCCTCATAGTATATTGCCCAGTCACATAGTATATTGCCCAGCCACGTACTATATTGCCCAGCCACGTACTATATTGCCCAGCCACGTACTATATTGCCCAGTCACGTAGTATAATGGCCAGCCACGTAGTATATTGCCCAGCCACGTAGAATATTGCCCAGCCACATAGTATATTGCCCAGCCATGTAGTATATTGCCCAGTCACGTAGTATATTGCCCAGCCACGTAGTATATTGCCCAGTCACGTAGTATATTGCCCAGCCACGTAGTATATTGCCCAGCCACATAGTATATTGCCCAGCCACGTAGTATATTGCTCAGCCTCGTAGTATATTGCCCAGTCATGTAATATATTGCCCAGCCATGTAGAATATTGCCCAGCCAGGTAGTATATTGCCCAGCCACATAGTATATTGCCCAGCCATGTAGTATATTGCCCAGCCACGTAGTATATTGCCCAGCCACGTAGTATATTGCCCAGTCACGTAGTATATTGCACAGCCATGTAATATACAGCACAGAGCCACGTAGTATATTGCCCTGTCACGTAGTATACAGCAAAGACACATAGTATATTGCCCAGCCAGGTAGTATATTGCCCAGCCACATAGTATATTGCCCAGCCACGTAGTATATTGCCCAGTCACATAGTATATTGCCCAGTCACGTAGTATATTGCACAGCCATGTAATATACAGTACAGAGCCACGTAGTATATTGCCCTGCCACGTAGTATATTGCACAGTGACGTAGTATATTACCCAGCCACGTAGTATATTGCCCAGCCACGTAGTATATTGCCCAGTCACGTAGTATATTGCCCAGTCACGTAGTATATTGCCCAGTCACGTAGTATACTGCACAGCCACGTAATATACAGCACAGAGCCACATAGTATATTGCCCAGCCACATAGTATATTGCACAGCGACATAGTATATTGCACAGCGACATAGTATACAGCACAGAGCCACGTAGTATATTGCCAGTCACGTAGTATACGGCAAAGACACGTAGCATATTGCCCAGCCAGGTAGTATATTGCCCAGTCACGTATGTAACAGGTTAAAAAATAAAAAATAAACATACTCACCATCCGAGGAGTCCGTTGTAGTTTCGGCGCTTGTGTGCGGTGTCCGGTCCCAGGATTGGTATGAGCGCAGGACCTTCCATGACATCGCGGTCACATGACTGTGACGTCATGGAAGGTCCTTCTCCCATAGCATCTTTGGAAGCGGAACCTACCGCTTGCAGTGCCGAGGAGAGGAAGGTGAGAATAAGGTTTTCTATTATTATTATTTTTAACATTAGATCGTTTTACTATTGATGCTGCATGCGCAGCATCAATAGTAAAAAGTTGGGGACAAACAGGGTTAATAGCGACAGTAACGGAGTGCGTTACCCGCGGCATAACGTGGTCCGTTACCGCTGGCATTAACCCTGTGTTAGCGGTGACCGGAGGGGAGTATGCGGGCGACAGGCACTGACTGCAGGGAGTAAGGAGCGGCCATTTTCTTCCGGACTATGCCCGTCGCTGATTGGTTGCAGCAGCCATGACAGGCAGCTGCCGAGACCAATCAGCGAATGAATAACCGTGACAGACAGAAGGACAGACAGACGGAAGTGACCCTTAGACAATTATATAGTAGATGTTCCGAATAAAAGCTTCAACTTAATCCACAGAAAAGCAAGTCCTCACTCAGGTTTGTCAATGGAAATATAGGGTGCTTCCACATTACTGACATAGAAAACATATATATAAACCCATGTCAGTAACAAACACACATACTGTATATATGTATTTATATTACATAGATAGAGAGATAGATAGAAGAATAGCCGGTAATTCATTTGCCGGGTTCTGTAAATTCACTGCAGGAGCCGACAGGATAGAAGAGATGAATCACATACAATAAATACATATAGAATAGGTAGATATATAGATGTCAGTGACAAATACAATTAGTACAGTGTGTGCAAATTAGGGGACATGTATGTAATTAATAAACGATTATTTTATTAAAAAAATGGCAGGGGCTCCTATGCAATTTTCAAGACAAGCAGATGAAAAGCCAGTGACTGGTGGCAGATGTTTATAGCCTGGGAAGGGGGTAATACCCATGGAGCTTCACAGGCTATTAATATAAGCTCACAGCTGTATACTTAGCCTTGACTGGCTATTAAAATGGGGGACCCACCCCCCAAAAAATGATGTGGGGTTCTCCCATAATTAATAACCAGCAAAGGCTATGCAGACAGCTGTGGGCTGATATTTATAGCCTAGAAATGGACCATGGATATTGGCCCCCTGGCTAAAAACATTCTCAGCCGCCCCACAACACTCAGCCGCCCCAGTAAGGGCGCATCTGTCAGATGTGCCAATTCAGGCACTTAGCCTTGCTGTTCCCACTTGCCCTATAGTGGTGGAAAGTGGGGTAATAGTGGTGGGATGATGTCACCTTTGTATTGTAACGTGACATCAAGCTGGCTTAGTAATGGAGAGGTGTCAGTAAGACACCTATCCATTACTAATCCTATAGTTGGTAAAAGGTTAAATGAAGACAGACAGAATAAAGTATTTTAATGAAATAAAACACTGAACACAGTTTGGCCATTTTATTGTTACTGCTAATCTATGTGACACCCTTGATCTCCTGTAATAAATGAAAAAATAACAAACCAACAATATACCATACCTGTCTGGTGTTCAGTCAGTCCCACGCCATAATCCATATCTAGGGGGTATACAGTTTACAACTGGGAGCAGTGCTAATGTGACTGTCCTGGCAGTAAAACACTGACGAATGAATGAGAAGCTGCCGGCGGCAGCATCAGTGACTAGCGCTGATGTCACTGATGCTGCGCTGACTCTCAGCTTGACTGGTGGTGAACTCTTCAGCGTGGGAATATTAACTGGCATTTTCCCATGCTCCAGAGGTCATCCCAGTTCAGCATGGCTGTGAGCAGCAGCATCAGTGATTAGCGGTGCGGTCACTGAAGTTGCGCTCCCTCACAGCCTGAACTGGGGTATGAACCCTAACAGCAAAATCTGCACTATAATATGGTACTGTCATGAAAAAACAGCCTCAGACTGACTGGGATATGTGGAAACATTCCAGAGTTATTAACGCATAAAGTGACACTGGTCAGAATTGTAAAATATGGCCTAGTCAGGAAGGTGAAAACAGGCTTGGGGGTGAAGAGGTTAAAGAATAAAATTACATATATTAGCCATCTTGAATTCTGTAAGGACTCATTCAGACATCCAATTTTTTAATGTACAAAAAAATGGAAGGATTATTCTGGTCAGGCTCTGATTCAAGTTTGATTAGACTCTGGTACTAGTATCATCCATGAAGAAATGTAAAAAATATAGATTCTCCTCCTACTCTTTTCTAACAGTCCATGAAATGTTTGAAATGTTATCTGAGTGTGGTCACATGTTTTCATTGACTCATTAACTTGCATTTCCGATTTTGATCTGGCCCTTCGATCAAAATCGTCCATGTTTCTAAAATTTTCCGCTGACTTCTCGGTTTCTGAAAAATCACAGATCTGTGAATGTCTTCATAGACAATCACAGGTACAAGTATTATCTGGGAAAATCATGGATAGCACTAATACACAAAAAACAGATGTCTTAATGAGCCCTAACAAGACATACAGTAATGTTGTATTTGCCTCCAAATAATACTAATGAAAATTAAACACTTTCCAGGGAAAAAAAATCTCATCTTTTTTTACTGTTAAAATAAAGAAGTTTGGTAAAATGGAAAAATTGCTGTCCCCCCATTTAATACATATGCATTATATACACTGAACATTTGATGCATTGTCCTACAAAAATTAATTCCCGAATTTCCAATATGACTATTGTTATGCACCTGCCCTGGTCTGTTAGATTTTATTGTGCTCCATGTTGAACTTTGCAAGCAGCCCTGCATCCTCCCATGTATTGTATTTCCAACGCTTACATAAGGCCTCCCAAGACACATTCTTTTGCTTTAATATACAAGAAAAGTTGTCTCCAGTGACCACAGGAGATATGGTTCTTAAAACTTGCCATCATGTTGAAAAGCACAGATATGCAGATGTGAGCAATCCCAATGCAGGGAACGAATCCTACGTGATTCAACTTATATGGTCTTAATCATGAATGAATCCATGAATTAATCATGAATCCATGATTAAAGCAGTGTAGGTTGAAACGCGTAGGATTTATTCCCTGAACTGGGATTGCTCACGACTGCATTTCTGTGCTTTTTAACATGATGGCTGAATAAATGTCAAGTTTTAAGGACCATATCTCCTGTGGTCGCTGGAGACAACTTCTCTTGTATATTGGATTTCCTCACCACCAGGACCAGGGTGGCTCCGTGCGCCGATGACCAGCCAAGGAACTGAGACATAACGGGGTGAGCTGTACATTTTGATTTTAACCCCTTCATGACCCAGCCTATTTTGACCTTAAAGACCTTGCCGTTTTTTGCAATTCTGACCAGTGTCCCTTTATGAGGTAATAACTCAGGAACGCTTCAACGGATCCTAGCGGTTCTAAGATTGTTTTTTCGTGACTTATTGAGCTTCATGTTAGTGGTAAATTTAGGTCAATAAATTCTGCGTTTCTTTGTGATAAAAACGGAAATTTGGCGAATATTTTGAAAATTTCGCAATTTTCACATATTGAATTTTTATTCTGTTAAACCAGAGGGTTATGTGACACAAAATAGTTAATAAATAACATTTCCCACATGTATACTTTACATCAGCACATTTTGGAAACAAAATTTTTTTTTGCTAGAGAGTTATAAGGGTTAAAATTTGACCAGCGATTTCTCATTTTTACAACAAAATTTACAAAACCATTTTTTTTAGGGACCACCTCACATTTGAAGTCAGTTTGAGGCGTCTATATGGCTGAAAATACCCAAAAGTGACACCATTCTAAAAACTGCACCCCTCAAGGTACTCAAAACCACATTCAAGAAGTTTATTAACCCTTCAGGTGCTTCACAGCAGCAGAAGCAACATGGAAGGAAAAAATGAACATTTAACTTTTTAGTCACAATTATATTTTAGCAACAATTTTTTTATTTTCCCAATGGTAAAAGGAGAAACTGAACCACGAAAGTTGTTGTCCAATTTGTCCTGAGTACGCTGATACCTCATATCTGGGGGTAAACCACTGTTTGGGCGCACGGCAGGGCTTGGAAGGGAAGGAGCGCCATTTGACTTTTTGAATGAAAAATTGGCTCCACTCTTTAGCGGACACCATGTCACGCTTGGAGAGCCCCCGTGTGCCTAAAAATTGGAGCTCCCCCACAAGTGACCCCATTTTGGAAACTAGACGCCCCAAGGAACTTATCTAGATGCATAGTGAGCACTTTGAGCCCCCAGGTGCTTCACAAATTGATCCGTAAAAATGAAAAAGTACTTTTTTCACAAAAAATTTCTTTTAGCCTCAATTTTTTCATTTTCACATGGGCAACAGGATAAAATGGATCATAAAATTTGTTGGGCAATTTCTCCTGAGTACACCGATACCTCATATGTGGGGGTAAACCACTGTTTGGGCACATGGTAAGGCTCGGAAGGGAAGGAGCACCATTTGACTTTTTGAATTAAAAATTATCTCCATCGTTAGCGGACACCATGTCACGTTTGGAGAGCCCCTGTGTGCCTAAACATTGGAGCTCCCCCACAAGTGACCCCATTTTGGAAACTAGACCCTCCCAAGGAACTTATCTAGATGCCTAGTGAGCACTTTAAACCCTCAGGTGCTTCACAAATTGATCTGTAAAAATGAAAAAGTACTTTTTTTTTCACAAAAAAATTCTTTTCGCCTCAATTTTTTCATTTTCACATGGGCAATAGGATAAAATGGATCATAAAATTTGTTGGGCAATTTCTCCCGAGTACGCCGATACCTCATATGTGGGGGTAAACCACTGTTTGGGCACTCGGCAGGGCTTGGAAGGGAAGGCGCGCCATTTGACTTTTTGAATGGAAAATTAGCTCCAATTGTTAGCGGACACCATGTCGCGTTTGGAGAGCCCCTGTGTGCTTAAACATTGGAGCTCCCCCACAAGTGACCCCATTTTGGAAACTAGACCCCCAAGGAACTAATCTAGATGCATATTGAGCACTTTAAACCCCCAGGTGCTTCACAGAAGTTTATAACACAGAGCCATGAAAATAAAAAATAATTTTTCTTTCCTAAAAAATGATTTTTTAGCCTGAAATTTCCTATTTTGCCAAGGGTAATAGGAAAAATTGGACCCCAAATGTTGTTGTCCAGTTTGTCCTGAGTACGCTGATACCCCATATGTGGGGGTAAACCACTGTTTGCGCGCACGGCAGGGCTCGGAAGGGAAGGCACGCCATTTGGCTTTTTAAATGGAAAATTAGCTCCAATCATTAGCGGACACCATGTCACATTCGGAGAGCCCCTGTGTGCCTAAACATTGGAGATTTCCCAGAAATGACCCCATTTTGGAAACTAGACCCCCAAAGGAACTAATCTAGATGTGTGGTGAGGACTTTGAACCCCCAAGTGCTTCACAGAAGTTTATAACGCAGAGCCATGAAAATAAAAAATAAAAATTATTTTCTCAAAAATGATCTTTTAGCCTGCAATTTTTTATTTTCCCAAGGGTAACAGGAGAAATTTGACCCCAAAAGTTGTTGTCCAGTTTCTCCTGAGTACGCTGATACCCCATATCTGGGGATAAACCACTGTTTGGGCACATGCCGGGGCTCGGAAGTGAAGTAGTGATGTTTTGAAATGCAGACTTTGATGGAATGCTCTGCGGGCGTCACGTTGCGTTTGCAGAGCCCCTGATGTGGCTAAACAGTAGAAACCCCCCACAAGTGACCCCATTTTGGAAACTAGACCCCGAAAGGAACTTATCTAGATGTGTGGTGAGCACTTTGAACCCCCAAGTGCTTCATAGAAGTTTATAATGCAGAGCCGTGAAAATAATAAATACATTTTCTTTCCCCAAAAATAATTATTTAGCCCAGAATTTTTTATTTTCCCAAGGGTTACAGGAGAAATTGGACCCCAAAAGTTGTTGTCCAGTTTCTCTTGAGTACGCTGATACCCCATGTGTGGCGGTAAACCACTGTTTGGGCACACGTCGGGGCTCAGAAGGGAAGTAGTGACTTTTGAAATGCAGACTTTGATGGAATGGTCTGCGGGCGTCACGTTGCGTTTGCAGAGCCCCTGGTGTGCCTAAACAGTAGAAACCCCCCACAAGTGACCCCATTTTAGAAACTAGACCCCCCCAAGGAACTTATCTAGATATGTGGTGAGCACTTTGATCCCCCAAGTGCTTCACAGACGTTTACAACGCAGAGCTGTGAAAATAAAAAATCATTTTTCTTTCCTCAAAAATGATGTTTTAGCAAGCATTTTTTTATTTTCACAAGGGTAACAGGAGAAATTGGACCCCAGTAATTGTTGCGCAGTTTATTCTGAGTATGCTGGTACCCCATATGTGGGGGTAAACCACTGTTTGGGCACACGTCGGGGCTCGGAATTGAGGGAGCACCATTTGACTATTTGAATACGAGATTGGCTGGAATCAATGGTGGCGCCATGTTGCGTTTGGAGACCCCTGATGTGCCTAAACAGTGGAAACCCCTCAATTCTACCTCCAACACTAACCCCCCCACACCCCTAACCCTAATCCCAACTGTAGCCATAACCCTAATCACAACCCTAACCACAACCCTAATTCCAACCCTAACCCTAAGGCTATGTGCCCACGTTGCGGATTCGTGTGAGATTTTTCAGCATCATTTTTGAAAAATCCGCGGCTAAAAGGCACTGCGTTTTACCTGTGGATTTACCGCGGATTTCCAGTGTTTTTTGTGCGGATTTCACCTGCGGATTCCTATTGAGGAACAGGTGTAAAACGCTGCGGAATCCGCACAAACAATTGCGGTATTTTCCGCACCATGGGCACAGCGAATTTGGTTTTCCATAGGTTTACATGGTACTGTAAACCTGATGGAACACTGCTGCGAATCCGCAGCGGCCAATCCGCTGCGGATCCGCAGCCAAATCCGCACCATGTGCACATGGCCTAATTCTAAAGGTATGTGCACACGCTGTGGAAAACGCTGCGGATCCGCAGCAGTTTCCCATGAGTTTACAGTTCAATGTAAACCTATGGGAAACAAAAATCGCTGTACACATGCTGCGGAAAAACTGCACGGAAACGCAGCGGTTTACATTCCGCAGCATGTCACTTCTTTGTGCGGATTCCGCAGCGGTTTTACAACTGCTCAAATAGAAAATCGCAGTTGTAAAACCGCAGTGAAATGCGCAGAAAAAACGCGGTAAATCCACCATAAATCCGCAGCGGTTTAGCACTGCGGATTTATCAAATCCGCAGCAGAAAAATCCGCAGAGGACCAGAATACGTGTGCACATACCGAAACCCTAACCCTAGCCCTAACCCTAGCCCTAACTCTAGCCCTAACCCTAGCCCTAACCCTAACCCTAGCCCTAACCCTAGCCCTAACCCTACCCCTAAACCTACCCCTAGCCCTAACCCTAACCCTAGCCCTAACCCTAACCCTACCCCTAACCCTATTCTGACATTAGTGGAAAAAAAAAATACTTTATTTTTTTATTGTCCCTACCTATGCGGATGACAAAGGGGGGGGTCATTTATTATTTTTTTTATTTTGATCACTGAGATATAATCTATCTCAGTGATCAAAATGCACTTTGGAATGAATCTGCCGGCCGGCAGATTCGGCGGGCGCACTGCGCATGCGCCCGCCATTTTGGAAGATGGCGGCGCCCAGGGAGAAGACGGACGGACCCCGGCAGGATCGGTAAGTATGATGGGGTGGGGGGGAGCACGGGGGGGGGGGGGATCGGAGCATGGGGGGGTGGATCGGAGCGCGGGAGGGGTGGAACGGAGCACGGGGGGTGGAACGGAGCATGGGGGGGTGGAACGGAGCACGGGGGGGGGGGTTTATTATAGCTTGCACTGCTTCAAAATACCAGTGATGGTCCATTGTCTCTAATATGATGTCCTCACTCTAACTAATGCTGAATCTTTCCAAATTTCTTTAGTTTCTACCCTCTACCCATGTAAGGAGGTGAAGCACAAGAAGAGTCCGGGGGCGGTTACCTTCTCGGCTCTGTGCCTGGAACCATTGAGCTGTGCTACAGGTTCCCAAGGGGGCAGACTTAGAGACTGGGACAGGAAGGAAGCTGGGCAGAGAGTGGGAAAGGCACGCGCACAAGGGACAGAGCAGCGTGAGCAGCGGTCAAAGCAGGGTGCAGCTGCACTCCGGGAGAGAGAGATCGCCCGGTCAGAGGACAAATACAGGGAGATTGCCCAGAAAGACTGCATCTTGTGAGTACAAGAAAGCGGACTCTGCTGTGACTGGGGAGGGGTGCTTTGAGACCCGTATAGAGATTTTGGCCCATGTAGAGACTGCGACCCTCTAGTACCCGCAATATCAGTATAGAGACTGTGACCCCTGGTACCCACGGTATCAGTGCAGAGCCCCTGATTCCTGGTGAGAGACTTAACAGTGCAGAGCTCCTGATTTCTGGTGAGAGACTTAATCATAGACTGACCATTGTTTTCCCGGGATAGGCTGTGCTGTAAAAGCTAAAGACTCAAAGCCTGTGTATATCACATTAACTCCCGAAACCCCAGGCAGCAGGTTCCTAGAGACTACGCAGCCCACGGGCAACAGAAGGACGACAAGTGCCACTGTTTCTCGGCGCCTACGTTGGAGAAGACGACCCTTCAAGCAAGTCCTCATCAGACTGATAAGTGTTCTTTTCTCAAGAAATCCTGCTTACTTCTGTTACACTGTTTGACTCCCATATTTTTGCACTGTTTTATTGCTAGTTATATTCCATTGCTTCCTCCCTGTGAGGAGAACCTGATTCCTGTTATTAAACCCCTCAACTGCTGGTCTGTCTGTTCCGTGGTGACATACTCAGTACCTGCATACTATTACACCAACATATCTAAACTTGATATTTCAATTTCTGTGTGTGATACTACCATAACTCTTTGGCAACATCACTTTGTTAGGGGTGATTTGATATTGAACTTCATTCTCCTATATCAAATCACTCAATTGCTCATGTCAACTGCACCTCAAAAACAATTGAGTAATCCACTCTTTTCTTAACATCGAAACTGCAAAAACTCTTACTGACGCTGTCACTATGATTTATTCTCATCTTGAAAGCAAAAAGTCACTACTAACTGGTATTCATATTACTATGTCATTGGCTCTTCACTGTGCCAGTCATTGCATTGGTTGCTTATCCTCTATAAAATGCAACATAAACTTATCACCCTCACAAAGCTTTCTAGAGCCCTGCACCACTTTTCATCTCCACTCTTATCTCTGCCTACCATCCTAATTATTATTATAACAGCTACTACAAATTAGGATAGGATTTTGGAGATGGGAATACCCCTTGATATGCATAAATTTGTGGCTAAAAATATTTTTGCAATAGTGTTTTTAAAAATGTTTAGCCATTTGGCTCCTACAGCTTTATGTATCATCAGAATGCCAGACACCCACATGTTAACTAAGTCTTATGTCAATACCACAAGACAATATCTCTCAAAGGAGAGCCATATATAAACCCACTCCATAAATGCATCAGAATAGGAGGACAATAGAGTATAACGGGTTAAAACCAAATACTTTATTATAAATCTGTCACATGACAAGCAATACAAAAATCTATTAATAAAAACCGGAAAAGGATTGATGGACAATCCCCGGCACCATAGCCCACCATAAATATAGAAAATAGCTCAGTGGTAATACACCAACTCTCTACACATTACAACAACCAAGTGGTTTACATAGACACAGTAGATAGACCATACATATACCAAAGCGGTGCTTACCAAAGTATATAGTCGAATAAGGTAGCGGAGCACAGTGGCCAGTGGTGCCGGGTTAGATCTTGCTGACGCCCCCAACGTACGTTTCGCCTCTTTTAGTACATAGCTTTTTCAAGCTTTATGTATCACTGTGCACAGCAGATTGCTGAATGAGTTAACAAAGAATTTCTAGTAAGATTATTTTTTTTCCAACCTACATTCCAAATATTTCACTTTGTTATATTCTGTGGATTTAACTTTGCCAAAATTTCAAAAACACCTGGTTATAAAGTGAATTTTAGCAATTTTTCTCTTTTTTTCAATGAGGAGTAAAATATTATCCCCAGTTTACCATAATTACCTTGTGTTTTATGTTTGATGCACAAATGGGAACATTGTATAGAATATGCAACCATTTTTTCTTTGTGCCAGTGCATGTAAAATAAAAAAAAACTTTGCGAATAGTTTCAATGAATAATATCCTACTGTTTTTTCTATACAGCTCTTTTCCAGACTTATGCTGTTCCATGGATATAGATTATAAACGCTTTGAATAGGCTGATCTTGCAATAATGTATTACTCCTTGTTTCCAGCTAAGTGCTAAAATCCTACTGAGCACAGTGGAGGCTTGTGTAGGTCAGTATTTTTCAGACAAAATTTGTTATACATTACTAGAATTTTAATCGGGAAAGTTAAACTTGCAATGAAACTTTTAGACCATGCAATGCTCTTCAAGAAATTCAATAAGAGCCTGTCACATAAAAACACAATTAACCTGCAGGTATGGGGTTAATCTGGATGTTAATGGCATTCTGAATCTGTCCGGTGCCCACACTTAAACCCCCGCTGCTGTGAGGAAATTAACTTTGTTCCTCCTGGTAATTTTCGGGTTTCAGTCACGGGGGCGGCATGGGTCTAAGTGACGGCACTGGGCAGATTCAGAATGTTATTAACACTATTAACTCCATATCTACATGTTAATAGTGTTTTTCATGATTCTCTCTAAATATCCATATTCCTCTTCAAAGAGGAAGAAAGCTTGAACTCCAGTGCCATCTATTGGGGTACCAAACCTAAAAGTCAATATTGACCTTTCATCAAGCCTTTGGCACATGACTTCGGGTAAAAAGCCAAGCTAGACACTCCATTTGCAGACACCTCTTTCAGGGAAACTGCATCTCATTAATACAAAACTCATGAAAAGGTCAATATTGACTTTTTGAATTGCTTCCCCAATAGTTTGCACTAGATTGCAAACCATCTTCCTTCCTCTCTGAATTTCCACATATAAATTCCCAGAGGAGAATTACCTGTCTTATGAGTCTCCTTACGCTCGCTTGGCACTCTCCACAAGTAGAAAGCTTTACCCCTAAAAACCCTTATCAGAGACCTATTACCTAGTGAAATCAGATCTCTTGCTTTGCACTGATGAGAGACAAACACAACAAAACACATGTATGCAAATAGAATGTCTGGTTTTGAATATAATCCTAAGTCATTTGGCAAGACTTGTAAGGGTCAGCATTGACTTTTAAGATTGCTACCCCTATGAGCGAAGCTAGAGTTTCAGTTTTCTTCCTCTCTAAAATGCAATTTTCATGTATATCACTGGGGACACTTATGAGTTAAAAAAGGTAGAAAAGATACAGACACAGGCTAAAACCTTGAGAGAAGGAAGAGGGAGATCGATCTTTACAGGAAACAGCCACTTAGCTCTGAACTTGTACATCCAAAAGCAAGCATGCCAGAATTTAGCCAGAAGGATCATGCAACAATAAAAAAGCAACATGTTCAAACGTTTTTGTTTCCATGACAAAGGACAGAATATTATTTGAGTTATATTTCATTGCAAAGTACTAATTAAATCTCATACTTTCATATGTGACAAGAATTCTTAATTTTTTTTTTTGACAATTCAGGTATAATATTCTGTAAGTTATATGTAATAAACCAAACATGAGAAAAAAATTAATGACGTATGTCACTCAGTTAAAGTTAGTATATATTTTGAGTCCGGTAAACAGAAGGAATACAATAACATCTGCAAGGCAGATATAAAATATAAAAAATAATAAAAATAAATAACTAATCCTAAGGCACTCTACAAACATAGAAATTTCAAACAGTTTTTGAAGCAATGATCCATGCTTTCAGTAGCATTAGAAAGAAGAAGCACATTTAAATTCCACATTTCCATCTGTACAATTTTACAATACCAAGTATAATTCTGTGTGTTTTCTTTGCAGAGATTTTAAGATATAACTAGGATAAAGGTTATAAAGCTGCTTTTATTTTACATCAGAAGAAGGAAATTGTTTGCAAAACATGTAAACATTTCTTTTGAACATTCTTTTCTTCCTTTAGGAAATGTTTTGTGTGTTCTAAACCTTACACTTTTATTTTTAATACACATATATAAAACTGCTATTTCAAAAGCATTACGTCTTGTTTTTGCTGAATTATAGCAAGAAAATGCATTCTTCTTGTAAATTCTATTTAACATTTACAGCTCGCAAAGAAAAGTATTTTCATGCTAAGTTTGTGATGTGATTCTTGTTAGAAGTTAAAGTGGTACTACAAGATTAGAATAAAAGTAACAATGAGGTAGAGTTGTTTTCATGAATTTTCAGTATTCATTGACCATACAGATATTACATACACATTAGTCTATATACACTTTATCAATACTGAATGCAAACATACACTTTACAAGTATTAGTTATACATGTTGTGAAGAAATGGCTTTCATGTCTGTGAGGCAATGAGGCAGTGACCCAAGAAAGTTCAATTTAAATGTCTTTATTTTCAAACTCACAAAATAAATCCAGAACTTTTATCCTCCGCTTTGCAGCTGGAGCATCCATATCACTCTGTTGCCATGGATGACTGCACTGCACCACTGTATCATTCGTTGGTGAGTGAGAAGCTTTGCCTTCTCTGGCCTGAGTTCAGACTGACAGAGACCTGTCCTACAGAGAGCCTCCTGCTCTGCTGCTTGCAAATAAAACACTGACAGAGCCAAACCTCAACTGAAAATGTAACTGGGGTTCATGGACTTAGGCCACTACCGAGACCTGGAGTGGAGGGAGAGATCCGTCCCACTACCAATCATTCAGATCTCTCTCTCTCTGAATAAAAGCCCATGTCAGATTTTCTTAAGTCTGAATTGGTCAAATAGTTTGACCAAATCCACGCACTCTTTTATTTTGTATTGTATCCACAGGCGTGGCAGTAATTACAATGCTAACTAGCGGGTTCAGTATGCCTCTATGTGCATTTAGGTGCCCGCGACAAGGCATCCACATTACCTTGCATCTTCCCAGCTTGATATTCCACCCAGAAACTAAAGTTTTGTAGTTACACAAACCATCTGGTGACTAGAGCATGGCATTTCTCATCCAGACCAAGGGTGAATGGTCTGTTACCTATCAAAATTGCTGTCCAAGTAAATAACAACATAGCGACTCCAAAGACCACTTGATGGTCAAGCACTCCTCCACTATGCTATAATTTTTTTGTAGACGTAAGTTTCCTACTCAAGTAAGTGACCGGACGTTCATCTCTGTTCACCTCCTGTGACAAAACCGCTTAGACCTACCTCTGAGGCATCCATTTGCACGATAAAGCTTTTCTTGTAGTAGGGATCCTCTGTCTGGTGTCCATTGACTCAAATTTGGCACAGATGGGCAGTGTAGACAGCCCTGGTATACATTGATACCCAGCAAGTAAACCTGCAGTACAGAGTTCAGCAGTCAGGGAGCAGTTGGCAGCCACATTTCCTGGCCCTTGGCAATGGCAGCATCTGATAGCGGTGGCACCACTAGTCCACGAGATCGGTTTAGGAGGAGACTGGTCTCCTAACACCCTCACTCTGGGATTCCCCTTCAGTATGGCCATGGTTCTAAATGAATCTAGCAGAGGGTCATGTCCCTTTCCCAGGCTCCTGCACTTGCAGGGGCCGGCATGATAGCCACAGTCCATCATGAAGTCCTTGGAGGTATAATGCTTGATCCGGCTGATCAAGGTTGCAGGTATCTGCTTGCCCTGTATGGCTGCTGGCAGAGTTCTCACAAGTCATTCGAACACTACCCTATCTACCATCAGAGATAAGGTCCCAAGCTGGAACCATTTTGTTACCAGGTGGAATAAGTCAAATGCCTGAAACCTAGCGGGTCAGCCCTCCACAAAGTCCACTGATATACCCACTGTGCCCGTACATAGGTGTTGACGCCTATCCAGGCAAGGATCTCACCTTCAAGGCCTTCATAATCCCAAGCATACATGCAGCAGAGGTCAAACTACGCCTTCTGGGCATTTTCCACCAGGGACAGGGACACCACTTCAGCCGACTAGTTCATCCGACCCGCTGTTCTTTTGAAGACAGTGAGTGACGCTTCCAGGTCAACCTCCGGTCTCATTTTCCTCAGCGCTGCTCTGACTTTGTGCTGGGCCTCAGGATGGACAAAGTGGTTGAGGTGCCTCTTGAAGGGCAGCAATCTGCTGCAGAATCAGGCTATTTGTTTGCTGCCGCTGTTGTCCATTGAAGATGTCCAATTGTTTTTTTATTTCCTTCATCTTATTGGCAGGCCTAAGCATTGCATGCTTTACTATGGACATTTCGCTTTTTTGGGAGTATGCTTTAGTTCACACAGCCCACATTTTCCACCAAATGTAAGGCAGCGGCTTTCGTGTTCATGTGGCAATGAAGCAGTGACTCTAGAAAGTTCAACTTAAGTGTCTTATTTTCAAACTCACAATATATAAATCCAGAACTTTCATCCTCCTGTTTGCAGTCAGAGCATCCATTTCACAAACCTAGAGTGGGTACGGAAAGTATTCAGACCCTTTTACATTTCTCACTCTTTGTTTCATTGCAGACATTTGGTAAATTCAAAAAAGTTCATTTTTCTTCTCATTAATGTATACTTTGCACTCCATCTTGACTGAAAAAAAACAGAAATGTAATAATTTTTGCAAATTTATATAAAAAAAAATAAAATCTGAAATATCACATGGTCATAAGTGTTCAGACCCTTTGCTCAGTATTGAGTAGAAGCACCCTTTTGACCCAGTACAGCCATAAGTCTTGGGAATGATGCAGCAATTTTTTCAAACCTGGATTTGGGGATCCTCTGCCATACTTCCTTGCAGATCCTCTCCAATTCCATAAGATTGGATGGTGAACGTTGGTGGACAGCAATTTCCAGGTCTCTCCAGAGATGCTCAATTGGGTTTAGGTCAGGGCTCTGGCTGGGCTAGTCAAGAGTGGCCACAGAGTTGTTCTGAAGCCACTTCTTTGTTATTTTAGCTATGTGCCTAGGGTCCTTGTCTTGTTGGAAGGTGAACCTTTGGCCAAGCCTGAGGCCCAGAGCACTCTGGAAGAGATTTTAATCCAGAATATCTCTGTACATGGCTGCATTCATGTTTCCTTCAATGACAACCAGTCGTCCTGTCCATGCAGCTGAAAAACACCCCCATAGCATGATATTGCCTCCACCATGTTTCACTGTTGGAATTGTATTGGGCAGGTGATGAGCAGTGCCTGGTTTTCTCCACATATACTGCTTAGAATTATCACCAAAAATGTCTATCTTAATCTCATCAGACCATAGAATCTTATTTCTCATATTCTGGGAGTCCTCCATGTGCTTTTTGGCAAACTATGTTGGCTTTCTTATGTCTTGCACTGAGGAGAGGTTTCCGTTGGGCACTCTGCCATAAAGGTCCGAATGGTGGAGGGCTGCAGTGATAGTTGACTTTCTGGAACTTTCTACCATCTTCCTGCTGCATCTCTGGAGCTCAGCCACAGTGATCTTGGGGTACTTCTTTACCTCTCTCACCAAGGCTCTTCTCCCATGATTGCTCAGTTTGGCTGGACGGCCAGGTCTAGGAAGACTTCGGGTGGTCCCAACCTTCTTCTATTTAAGGATTATGGAAGCCACTGTGCTCTTAGGAACCTTGAGTACTGCAGAAATTCTGTTATAACTTTGGCCAGATCTGTCCCTTGCCACAATCCTGTCTCTGAGCTCCTTAGCCAGTTCTTTTGATCTCATGATTCTCATTTGGTCTGACATGCACTGTGAGCTGTGAGGTCACATATAGACAGGTGTGTGCCTTTCCAATCAAGTCCTATAAATTTAATGAAACATAGCTGGACTCCAATGAAGGTGTTGAACCACCTCAAGGAGGATTACAAGGAAATGGACAGCATGTGACTTAACTATGAGTGTAAAGCAAAGGGCCTGAATGCTTATGACTATGTGATATCTTAGTTTTTCTTTTTTATTAAATTTGCAAAAATTTCTACATTTCTATTTTTTCCAGTCAAAATGGGGTGCAGAGTGTACATTAATGAGAACAAAAATGAAGTTCTTTGAGTTTACCAAATTGCTACAATGAAACAGAGTGAAAAATTTAAAGGAGTCTGAATACTTTCTGTACCCACTGTATTTTGTTCATTTTTTTAGGCTATTTTTAGGCATAGTTGTCCATTTTATGTGACTGCAGACTTCTTACTCCTCACAGCGTGCGCACTGTGCGTTATGAACATTGTCCGATGCAGGCACAAGGAATATGTGTGATATGCATACTCCTGGTCACACTCTAACTAGGTGGGCAGGCCCTCGCTTAGTGCAAATGTATTGAGTTAGGCCGGAAAGAGTCTAGTTAGAATTTGGTCAAGAGTATGCAAATCACACACTAGCAGTCACATGGCCGCTGTTCCCGATGCTGGCAAAGGCGAATCCTCACAGTGCGGAAAAAGTGTAATCTGAGGATTTATACACTGTGTGCAGAATTATTAGGCAAGTTGTATTTTAGAGGATTATTTTTATTATTTTTATTTTTATTATTCATCAACAGCTATGTTCTCAATCAACCCAAAAGATTCATAAATATCAAAGCTTAATATTTTTGGAAGTTGGAGTGGTTTTTTTTTAGAGTTGGCTATCTTAGGAGGATATCTGTTTGTGCAGGTAACTGTTACTGTGCAGAATTATTAGGCAACTTAATAAAAACCAAATATAATCCCATCTCAATTGTTTATTTTCACCAGGTAAACCAATATAACTGCACAAAATTTAGAAATAAACATTTCTGACATGCAAAATCAAAACTTCCAAAAATTAGTGACCGATATAGCCACCTTTCTTTATGATGACACTTAACAGCCTTCCATCCATAGATTCTGTCCATTGCCCGATCTGTTTATGATCAACTTTGCGTGCAGCTGCCACCACTGCCTCCAAGACACTGTTCTGAGAGGTGTACTGTTTTCCCTCCCTGTAGAACTCACATTTTATGAGGGACCACAGGTTCTCTATGGGGTTCAGATCAGGTGAACAAGGGGGCCATGTCATTATTTTTTCTTCTTTGAGACCTTAATTGGCCAGCCACGCTGTGGAGTAGTGGAGGCATGTGATGGACTATTGTCCTGCATGAAAATCATGTTTTTCTTGAACGATACCGACTTTTTCCTGTACCACTGCTTGAAGAAGTTGTCTTCCAGAAACTGGCAGTAGGTCTGGGAGTTGAGATTCACTCCATCCTCAACTCGAAAAGATCCCACAAGTTCATCTTTGATTATACCAGCCCAAATCAGTACCCAACCTCCACCTTGCTGGCGTCTGAGTCGGAGTGGAGGTCTCTGCCCTTTACTGATCCAGTCTCTGGCCCTTCCATTGGGCCCATCAAGAGTCACTCTCATTTCATCAGTCCATAAAACCTTTGAAAAGTCAGTCTTAAGATATTTCTTGGCCCAGTCTTGACGTTTCATCTTATGTTTCTTGTTCAAAGGTGGTCGTTTTTCAGCCTTCCTTACCTTGGCCATGTCCCTGAGTATTGCACACCTTGTGACTTTTGTTACTCCAGTAACGTTGCAGCTCTGAAATATGGCACAACTGGTGGCAAATGGCATCTTGGCAGCTTCACGCTTGATTTTCCTCAATTCATGGGCAGTTATTTTGCGCCTTTTTTGCCTAACACGCTTCTTGCGACCCTGTTGGCTATTTGCAATGAAACACTTGATTGTTCGGGGATCACGCTTCAAAAGTTTGGCAATTTCAAGACTGCTGCATCCCTCTGCAAGACATCTCACAATTTTGGACTTTTCAGAGCCCGTCAAATCTCTCTTCTGACCCATTTTGCCAAAGGAAAGGAAGCTGCCTAATAATTAAGCACACCTTATATAGGGATTTGATGTCATTAGACAACACCCCTCCTCATTACAGAGATGCACTTCACCTGATTTACTTATTTGGTATTTGGCTCTCAAGCCTGAACTGCTTGGAGTAGGACAACATGTAAAAAAAGTATCATGTGATCAAAATACAACTTGCCTAATAATTCTGCACACAGTGTAAGTCTGCAGTCACATTGACTGACAACAGAATTGTTGTTTATGACTAGAGAACCCCTTAACCCCTTAATCCCATTTGATGTATTATCCTGTCAAGGGGACCAGGGACTTAATTCCCAGGGACGGGATAGTACGTCATAGTGATCGGCCTGCGCTCACGGGGGAGAGCGGCCGATCGCAGCCGGGTGTCATCTGACTAACGCACGTGACATCCGGCATTATGTGCCATCAGTGGTCACATTAAACCCTGGCACACTTTGATCAATCATGATTGCAGTGTTCCGGCGGTATAGGGAAGCATTGCGCAGGGAGGGGGCTCCCTTCGTGCTTCACTGAGACCCTCGGAGCAACGCGATGTGATCGTGTTGCTCCGAGGGTCTCCTACCTTCTTCTCCCTGTAGGCCCCAGATCCAAAATGGCCATGGGGCTGCATCCAGGTCCTGCAGGGAGGTGGCTTCCAAGCGCCTGCTCAGAGCAGGCGCCGGGAAGCCTCCCTGCTGTGCACGTCAGATCGCTGATCTTACACAGTGCACAGCAGATTGTCAGATCAGCGATCTGTCACTTTACTGTGATGTCCCCCCTGGGGCAAAGTAAAAAAGTTAAAAAAAAAAAATTCAGATATGTAAAAAAAAATCCTAAATAAATTTAAAAAAAATATTGTTCCAATAAATACATTCCTTTATCTAAATAAAAAAACAATAAAAGTACACATATTTAGTATCCCCACGTCCGTAACGACCCGACCTATAAAACTGTCCCACTAGTAAACACCGCTTCAGTGAACACCGTAAAAAAAACAAAAAAAAAAACGAGGCAAAAAACAACTCTTTATTATTATACTGTTAAACAAATAGTGGAATAGCACGCAATCAAAAAGACAGATATAAATAACCATGATACTGCTGAAAACATCATCTTGTCCCGCAAAAAACGAGCTGCCATACAGTGTCATCAGTGAAAAAATAAAAAAGTTATAGTCATCTGAATAAAGCGATGCAAAAATAATTATTTTTTCTATAAAATAGTTTTTATCGTATAAAAGTGCCAAAACATAAAAAAATCTAAATTGCTGTAATCGTACTGACCCGAAGAATAAAGCTGCTTTATCCATTTTACCAAATGTGGAACAGTATAAACCCCCCCCAAAAAGAAATTCATGAATAGCTGGTTTTTGGTCATACTGCCTCACAAAAATCGGAATAAAAAGCGATCAAAAAATGTCACGTGCTCGAAAATGTTACCACTAAAAACGTCAACTTGTCCCGCAAAAAACAAGACCTCATATGACTCTGTGGACCAAAATATGGAAAAATTATAGCTCTCAAAATGTGGTAACGCAAAAAAGTGTTTTTTGCAATAAAAAGCGTCTTTTCGTGTGTGTCAGCTGCCAATCTTAAAAATCCACTAAAAACCCACTAAAAAAGTAAATCAAACCCCTCTTCATCACCCCCTTAGTTAAGGAAAAATAAAAAAAATAAAAAAATGTATTTATTTCCATTTTCCCATTAGGGTTAGGGCTAGGGTTAGAGCTAGGGCTAGGGCTAGGGTTAGGGCTAGGGCTAGAGTTAGTGTTAGGGTTGGGGCTAGGGTTAGGGTTAGGGCTAGCGTTATGGTTGGGGCTAGGGTTAGGGTTGGGGCTAGGGTTAGGGTTTGGATTACATTTACGGTTGGGATTAGGGTTAGGGGTGTGTCAGGGGTAGGGGTGTGGTTAGGGTTATGGTTGGGATAAGTGTTAGGGGTGTGTTGGAGTTAGGGGTGTGGTTAGGGTTGGGGTAAGGGGTGTGGTTGGGATTGGGGGTGTGTTTGGGTTAGGGTTTCAGTTAGAATTGGGGGTTTCCATTGTTTAGGCACATCAGAGCTCTCCAAACGCGACATGGCGTCCAATCTCAATTCCAGCCAATTCTGCGTTGAAAAAGTAAAACAGTGCTCCTTCCCTTCCGAGCTCTCCCGTGCGCCCAAACAGGGGTTTACCCCAACATATAGGGTATCAGCATACTCACGACAAATTGGACAACTTCTGGGGTCCAATTTCTCCTGTTACCCTTGGGAAAATACAAATTTGGGGGGCTAAATAAACATTTTTGTGGGACGAAAATTATTTTTTATTTTCACGGCTCTGCGTTATAAACTGTAGTGAAATACTTGGGGGTTCAAAATTCTCACAACACATCTAGATAAGTTCCTTGGGGGTGTAGTTTCCAATATGGGGTCACTTGTGGGGAGTTTCTACTGTTTAGGTACATGAGGGGCTCTGCAAATGCAACGTGATGCCTGCCGATCAATCCATTTATGTCTGCATTTCAAATGGCGCTCTTTTCCTTCCGAGCTCTGCCATGCGCCCAAACGGTGGTTCCTCCCCACATATTGGGTATCATCGTACTCAGGACAAATTGGACAACAATTTTTGGGGACCAATTTCTCCTGTTACCCTTGGGAAAATGCAAAACTGGGTGTTAAAAATAATTTTTGTGGAAAAAAATGATTTTTTTATTTTCACGGCTCTGCATTATTAACTGCAGTGAAACACTTGGAGGTTAAAACTTCTCACAACACATCTAGTTAAGTTCCTTAGGGGTGTAGTTTCCAATATGGGGTCACTTGTTGGGGGTTTCTACTGTTTAGGTACATTAGGGGCTCTGCAAACATAATGTGACGCCTGCAGACCATTCCATCTAAGTCTGCATTCCAAATGGCGCTCCTTCCCTTCTGAGCTCTGCCACGCGCCCAAACGGTGGTTACCCCCGCATATGGGGTATCAACGTACTCAGGACAAATTGCACAACAACTTTTGGGATCCAATTTCTCCTGTTACCCCTGGGAAAATACAAAACTGGGGGCTAAAAAATAATTTTGCGTAAAAAAAAAGAATTTTTATTTTCACGGCTCTGCGTTATAAAGCTCTCAGTCATAACACATCTAGATAAGATTCTTAAGGGGTCTACTTTCCAAAATGGTGTCACTTGAGGGAGGTTTCAATGTTTAGGCACATCAGGGGCTCTCCAAACGCAACATGACGTCCAATCTCAATTGCAGTCAATTTTGCTTTGAAAAGTCAAACAGCGCTCCTTCCCTTCCGAGCTCTGCCATGCACCTAAACAGTGGTTTACCCCCACGTATAGGGTATCAGCGTACTCAGGACAAATTGCACAACAACATTTGCATTACAATTTCTTCTAGTACCTTTGGGAAAATAAAAAATAGGGGGCAAAATTTCATTTTTGTGAAAAAATATTATTTTTTATTTTTACGGCTCTGCATTATAAACTTCTGTGAAGCACTTGGTGGGTCAAAGTGCTCACCACACATCTAGATAAGTTCCTTAGGGGGTCTACTTTCCAAAATGGTGTCACTTGTGGGGGGTTTTAATGTTTAGGCACATTAGTGGCTCTCCAAACGCAACATGGCGTCCTTTCTCAATTCCTGCCAATTTTGCAGTGAAAAGTTAAATGACGCTCCTTCCCTTCCGAGCTCTGCCATGTGCCCAAACAGTGGTTTACCCCCACATATGGGGTATCCGGGTACTCAGGACAAATTGTACATCAACTTTTGGGGTCCATTTTCTCCTGTTACCCTTGGCAAAATAAAACAAATTGGAGCTGAAGTAAATTTTTTGCGAAAAAAAAATTAAATGTTCATTTTTCTTAAACATTCCAAAAACACCTGAAGGGTTAATAAACCTCTTGAATGTGGTTTTGAGCACCTTAATGGGTGCAGTTTTTAGAATGGTGTCACACTTGTGTATTTTCTATCATATAAACCCCTCAAAATGACTTCAAATGTGACGTGGTCCCGAAAAAAATAGTGTCGTAAAAATGAGAAATTGCTGGTCAACTTTTAACCCTTTTAACTCCCTAACGAAAAAAAAAAAATTTCCAAAATTGTGCTGATGTAAAGTAGACATGTGGGAAATGTTACTTATTAAGTATTTTGTGTGACATATCTCTGTGATTTAAGGGCATAAAAATTCAAATTTGGAAGATTGCAAAATTTTCAAAATTTTTGCCAAATTTCCATTTTTTTTTCACAAATAAACGCAGGTAATATTAAAGAAATTTTACCACTATCATGAAGTACAATATGTCTCGAGAAAGCAATGTAGAATCACTGGGAATCGGATCCATTGCAGCGTTCCAGAGGTATAGCCTCATAAAGGGACAGTGGTCAGAATTGTAAAAATTAGCCCGGTCATTAACGTGCAAACCACCCTCGGGGCTTAAGGGGTTAAACACCAGATACATATTCCATTTATTACTCCCAATATTCTAAATAATAAAACTTTTTGTCCCCATGTTGACATCTGCCATAAATGTATGGTGAATGTGTGCTTTATCTTTATGTTGTGGAGACTGTTTCAGACACTTTAGGTGAACTCTAGTCTAAAGGTACCGTCACACATAACGATATCGTTAACGATATCGTTGCTTTTTGTGACGTAGCAATGATATTGTTAACCAAATCGTTATGTGTGACAGCGACCAACGATCAGGCCCCTGCTGGGAGATCGTTGGTCGCTGGGGAAAGTCCAAGACTTTATTTAGTCGCTGGACTCCCTGCAGACATCGCTGGATCGACGTGTGTGACGCCGATACAGCGATGTCTTCACTGGTAACCAGGGTAAACATCGGGTTACTAAGCGCGGCCCTGCGCTTAGTAATCCGATGTTTACCCTGGTTACCTGGGGACTTCGGGATCGTTGGTCGCTGGAGAGCTGTCTGTGTGACAGCTCTCCAGCGATCAAACAGCGACGCTGCAGCGATCGGCATCATTGTCTAGATCGCTGCAGCGTCGCTTAATGTGACGGTACCTTAAGAGATTGGCGATACTGTCAATTCCAGCAGTTTTACTTTTCAGGTGTATTTGTCAATTATGACTGCAGCATTTCAAAGGATGGATAAGTAGTTTTTGATGTTCTTTGGTCCATCCTGGCAAAGGGAAACCTTAGGTAAAGAAAGGTTCCTAAACAGGACAGGACATTAATGCACACAGTGGAAATGGTACTTCAGAAACAATAGTGTGAACTGGGTGACATTTACAGATTATTCAGACAATAATGGGGGAAATGGAATAACAGGACTGGCAGTCCGTGAACATTTATGGATTGTTTACTACTAAGGCCAAGCTAAATAAAGAATTACAGCGGCAAATAATCCATTGTTATAGAAGGAAGATATAAATATGCATGACTCAGATAGATATAGACCCGTAGAGGTAGGATGAAATTGCAGGAAAGATAATCCCCTATTAGAATCAATAGATCTAAATGAGCAAAGGATACTCACGTCTATTCTCTTTCTACTCTTGTGCTTATATATTTGTATTGTTTTATTAATTCTGAGATATTTTTGGCTTTAATGTCTCTTCCATAGTATTAGTTACTGGCTAACACGGTACCAAGATATATATCTTTCCTGTATCTTCCATAGTAAACATTTTTTCAGTGAGATGGTCATTGTAAATTAGTAAACAATTTGTTGGCTGAATAAGCATGCACTAAGTCATACTTTAATTTTATTGAAATGATAATTTTAATACTAATCTAATAAAAGATATATTTTATGAATACAGTTTCCTTATAGTTGGTATAAAAATTTAACACTCTAACTGTACTGACCTGTAGAATAAATTCAACATGTCATTTCTGCTGTAAAGTGAACAAAACCCCCAAAACAATGGTGGTGTCACATTGGAAACTCGCACGCATTCCCATTGCCATCCTATTCACTGGTGTCACCGCTTTGACTCCCTTCGTGTCATGCCCTCTCCCTGAGTTTGCCCCTTGCAACACTCCACAGCACTGCTGCATCTTCCTGCTGTCTCCACCTGGCTGTAGGGAGGTGCAGCAGTCTCTGCAGGAATTTAACCTTGCTGTGTCCTGCATGCAGAGATTAGCTTCCCTGGCCTATCCGCTGCCAGCAGGGAATTTATTAGGCAGCTCCTCCCTCTACTCCATGCTTGAGCTTTGGTTCTAGACTGTAGTCTGTTTTAGCTTCAAGTCAAGGTGTGTTCCTGTTTTAAATCATGTTACTGACTCAGTTTATCGACCTGTTCTGTGTGATCTCTCTGCTCATGTCCTCGGCTTTGTATCTTGAATCTTTTCTTCCTGCCCCGAACTTGGACTGTCTGACTATGTCTCTGCCTGTGCCCTCTGTACTGTGTACACCTGCCTTGACCTGTTGGTTAGCTGCTGCAGGTTTGCTGCTGCCCTGAAATGGCACCTGGTGGTTATCTTGCTGTCCAAGCCTAACCTCACATCAGAGGCTCTAGCAAAAAACAGGTAAGCACTTAATCACGACCCCTTCTGGATAATCCTGGCCAGTGGCGCAGTGGGTCACAGGTGGAATTGCTAAATTATTATTACTACCCATTAGCTTTTTTTTCTGTTTTTCAGTATGATATATGGTCAAATGAATTGTGTTGTTCAAAGCTAAATCTTAATTTAGATTTGGATTCCAGTACCATCTCTATGCTGACGACACCCAATTATACACTTCTTCCCCCGACATCACCCCTACCCTAATTCAAAATACCAAGGATTGTCTGTCTGCTTTCTCTAACATCATGTCCTCCCTCTATCTGAAACTAAATCTCTCCAAAACTGAACTACTTGTGTTTCTCCCTTCTACTAACCTCACTCTACCCAACATCGAAATTACCCTGGAGGGTTCAACCATAACTCCCAAGCAGCATGCCCGCTGTCTTGGGGTGATATTCGACACCGAACTTTCCTTTACTCCCTATATCCGATCACTCACTCGCTCCTGTCACCTGCATCTTAAAAACATCTCCAGAATCCGACCTTTTCTCACCTTTGAAACTGCTAAGAGTCTTACTGTTGCTCTTATTCATTCTCGTCTGGACTACTGCAACTCTCTTCTGATCGGTCTCCCTCTCTCCAAACTTTCTCCTCTCCAATCCATCTTAAATGCGGCAGCCAGGGTCATATTTCTGTCCAGCCGCTTCACTGATGCCTCCATCTTGTGCCAGTCATTACACTGGCTACCCATTCGCTACAGGGTCCAGTATAAACTCATCTCTCTCACCCACAAAGCTCTCCACAGTTCTGCACCGCCTTATATCTCCTCTCTCATCTCCATCTATCGCCCTACACGTGCCCTCCGTTCTACAAATGACCTAAGACTAATATCCCCCGTAATCCGAACCTCGCACCTCCATCTCCAAGACTTCTCTCGTGCTGCGCCAGCTCTCTGGAATGCACTTCCCCAGACGATCAGACTGATACCTAGCCCCGACCTATTCAAGCGCGCTTTATAAACCCATCTCTTCAAACAAGCCTACCACATCAACTACTCAGTAAACTAACTTTGTCCTGTTCCCTCCTTCCAAATATTATCTGCATGTGAATCTGCACCCTACTACTCATCTGTCTCCACACCCTCCATGCACATGATAACTGCACTTGATACTTGACTATTGCACTTAAACACACGGGCTGATGACCGGATCATGCAGCTTTATATGAAAATCACTATTTATTATAATTGCCAGACCTGAAATAACAAGCACTTTTCACCTATTGTGTTCCCCCATTTCCTTGTAGATTGTAAGCTTGCGAGCAGGGACCTCACCCCTAATGTCACTGTTTAAATTGTCTTAACTTGTTCTGAATTTATTGTCTGTACATGTCCCCGCTTATTGTAAAGTGCTGTGGAATTTTTTGGCGCTATATAAATAAAAATTATTATTATTATTATTATAAGATAATCCTTAATAGAATTAAAAGAAAAGCTACAGAAAGAGGAATTAAAATTCCCCTCAAAATTCAAGAATTGACACAGCAAAAGAGGGCAACAGTGCAGGTCTCTGAATCTATTTCAGTAACAGGATACAGCAAACCCACTTAATAAAGATGGCGGCAACACAGGTGCAAAATACTGATGAGAAAACCACTCACAACCTACCAGTTCATAGAGTGGGAATGTGGCACCCCAGGAGTTCGGGTACCACAGTAGTGCTGCCTTTCTCTCGGGGAGGGTAGTGCTATGTCTGGAGACAAGTGAGATTCCCTTTGGTAGGTTTTGACACACACAACACCTTCCAAATCAAGGCAAAGAGGGGGAGCTCAGGACCCTGTTTTAGGGCAGCTTCCCTGGATAAAGATCCTGGTTTGGAGGCAGAGTGAGTTCAGTTAGTGCAGACAGTCTGTGTGCGAGGACAGACAGGGACGGAGCACAGTGGAGATTCAGGACTCCCGGAGGGGACTAGGAAGGCCTCCAGTGAGTCAGAGAGCAGTTGCTGGGTAATGGGAGCCCGAGGCTTTTGTGGACTATAAGGCACAGAGCAGAGCCGGAGGGCATTGAATTACATGGACTTTGCCCATATTTACCTGTGGCACCGCAGCACCTTGGAGCCTGGAGTCACCGTGAAAGGACCCCAATAGGCACGGCTCAAGCTGCTTGCCATACAGGTACTTGTCCCTGGAAAGGAGAACGAATAAAGACTTTACTTAGGACACTTAGTGGCAGCAGGGACTTCAGAGACAGTAAATGCATGCATAGTGGAAGGCTCCTACCTGACCTGCCAAGGGGATTCCACTTGTCTCTGGACTACCCGGACTTCTAATTCACCTGTTGTCGGTGCCCTGGACTGTGGCCTGTCACCCACAAGTAAACCAGGTAAAGACTTACAACCTGTCTCCTCCATTTATTCACTGGCCTTACCATCTACGCCACACACCATAGGACCCCTGGAGACCCCGCTTCACCTGTGGGAAGTGTAACTTCTGGGCTGCTGCAACATTCCCCAGGGAACCCCTCTAATGCAGCGTCTGTCCCCCTATTGACCAAACTCCACACGACAAACTTTGAACATTTAACCCCCTAACATTGATGCCCAGGGCCACGGACCAGGTTGCAGCCACTGCGACATCCCCTTTGCGGCAGGACCCGGTACTGAGTATCCCACTGCCCTGTGGGTGCGTCAACTTTGGCGTCACAACCAGGATTTCGTGCCCTGGCATTGCCAGATACTGTGTACCAGTGACTGTGACATGTTGCCGCCAAAACCGCCATTGCTGCGCTGCGTGGAGCGTGAGGGGGATGAGACGTACCTTAGTGGGCGGAGCAACCAGAAAGAGCGCGAAGAGGAAGAAACAGGTGCCGTGCTGCCTGGAAAGCCGGAAGTGAAGACGCCGTACAGCAAAGCCAGAAGAGAGGGCGCCGCAAAGTGCTGGATGGAGCACCGGATGAACCGCTGCAGACTCCGGAGAGGAGACCCAGCCTCTTCCAGGTTGGCGAGGGGGAAGAGCCATGTCTGACTTGGGAGGGGAATTGGCAACGGTCGCAGCCGCTGGCCCTATAGCACCCGCAGGCCCAGTGATGCCCCCAGGACCCACGGTAGACACAGCCACAGGCCCTATACAGCTACCAGGCCCCGCAGAACCCGCAGCTCCAGCAGGCCGGCGGGATACCGCCACAGCTATGGCACCCATCATGCCCATCTCCATGCTGTATATACCTGGAGCAGCATGCCTCCCACAGTATTCCGGACAGTGACATATGTTAAATGACTTTAAAGAAAGGCTCTGCAGCCTGTTTGAAGTTTATCCTTTGACCGAGCATCAGAAAATTAATATCTTAACTGGCCAACTGATTGGTGCGGCCCTGAGAGAGGTAAAATCTTGGCCTGATGTGGACAAAAGGACTGTGCAGCAGATCTTTGCTAAGCTCAAAATTACCTTTAACACCTGCACCGCTGCAGAAATAAAAATGAAGTTCTTCAGGTATAAGCAAAAAGCACAAGACAGTATACGGGACTATGCCCTTAATTTGCAGGAGGCGCTCCGGGCTGTTAATCAAGTGGATCCTAAAAGCGTACAGGATGGAGATAAACTCTTGAAAGAGCAGTTCATTGAGGCACTCCTGTTTAGCACCCACAGGACTCAGTTATGCATCCTGGCCTTACAAAACCCTAACCTGGACTTTACACAATTTAAGGACAGAGCCATCCAGGTGTTGCACGAACCTCCACCCAGCCGTGCAGTGCCTCTTAATCATCCAGCCCTCATGTACCACCAGGAGGTGGCATCATATCCACAGATCCCTGTTGAAGCTGATGCACAGGTCCTAGATGAGGATATTTCTACAGGACTACGCCTCCAGGTGCAGCAGCTGACCAAGAGTGTTGCTGCATTAGCCCAGAACATACAGTCTCTACTGGAATCATCTAAGGAGAACATCAAGCTGGCTTCCAGACCGGAGGACGTCCCCTGGCGTCCCCTGTTTTGCCGCGACCAATCAGCGACTTGGATTTCCATGACAGACAGAGGCCGCAACCAATGAATATCCGTGACAGAAGGACAGACAGACGGAAGTGACCCTTAGACAATTATATATTATATATATATATATGTATATATATATATATATATATATATATATATATATATATATACAGTATATAGAGCAGTGGGCCATAATACTACATATGTGGGGTAGTGGGGTCATAATACTATATATGTGGGGGCCGTCATACTATATCATACTACAACTCGTATATACAGTTATTTTAGAAAGTATTCACTTCCTTGGCATTTTACGTGATTTGCTACCTCACAACTGAAAATCTCTCTTTTTTTTAAGGGTTTGCATCAGTTCATGTAAAGAATATACCTACAACTGTGAACATTTGATTTTCTTTTTACTGTGAAGCAAACAACAAATAGGACAAATTAACTGAAAACTTCATTGCGTATAACTGTTCACTACCCCTAGAGTCAGTACTTTGTAGAGCCTCCTTCTGTGGCAAGTATAGAAAGTCACTTTGAATAAATCTGAATGAGCTTTCCACATATTGCCAATGGAATTTTTGCCCATTCCTCAAGGCAAAACTGCTCCAGCTCCTTCAAGTTAGATGGTTTCCTCTGGTTAAAAATTATCTTCAAGGCTGACCACAGATTGTCACTTGGATTAAGGTCTGGGTTTTGACTAGGCTACTCCAAAACATTTACACGTTTCCCCTTAACACATTCAAGTATTGATTTATCAGTATGCTTTGGGTCATTGCCTTGTTGGAATGTGAACCTCCATCCCAGTCTCAAATCACTAAAAGGCTTAAACAGGTTTTGCTCAAGAATATCCCTGTATTTTGCACCATCTATCTTCCCCTCAGCTCAGACCATTTTCCCTGTCCCTGCTGCCGAAAAACATCCCCAAAGCATAATGCTGCCATCACCATGTTTCACTGTGGTGATGGTATTGTTGGAGTGACGAGCCGTGTTGGTTTGGCGCCACACATAGCATTTACCTTGGTGACTAAAAAGTTAAATTTTGGTCTCATCTTACCATAGCACCTTCCTCCATACATTATTGGAGTCTCCCATATGTCTTTTAGCAAACTCAAATCAAGCGTTACCATTTTTGTGTGTAAGTAAAAGCTTTTCTCTGTCCACACTTCCATAAAGGCCACCTCTATGGAGTGTATGGCTTATTGTGGTTGTATGATACTCCAGTCTCTGCTTGGGAACTCTGCAGCTCCTTCAGGGTTACCTTTGGTCTCGATTGCTGCCTATCTGATTAATTCACTCCTTGCCCGGGTTTTGGTAGATTGTCCTCTCTTGGCAGGTTTGTTGTGGCAACATGTTCTTTCCATTTGATGATAATGGATTTGATGGTGCTCCAAGGGATCATAAAAGATAGGGATATTTTTTAGAACCACACCTTGACTTGTACTTCTCAACAACTTTGTCTCTGACTTGTTTGGAGATCTCCTTGGTCTTCATGGTTTTGTTTGGCTAGTGGCGCCTCTTGCTTAATGGTGTTGCAGCCTTGTGGCCTTTCAGAAAAGGTGTGTATACATTGACAGACCATGTGACACTTATATCACTCACAGGTGGACTTCCTTTCACTAAGCATTTGACTTATGAAGTTTATTGCTTGCATCAGACTTTTTTTGAAGCTTCATCTCAAAAAAGGTGAACACATACTGTATGCACATGCATTTTCACTTATTTGTTCCCATAAATTTAATTTATGCCTATATTTTTCTTATTTCACTTCACCAACGTGGACTATTAAGTGCTGATGCATCACACATAAATCTAATTACAAAAACATTTAAACACAGGTTTTAAATGCAACAAAATAGATGAAAAGCCACTGCTGATTGTCTTTTAAGTGGCGGGAAGGTTGTATAGGGAAACATGTACTTTGGGGCTTGGATCCCTGATCTTTTAGGACCCTAGCAACACCTCTGACAGATGGTAACTAGCATTTCAGATTTTGAAGGCTGCCTAGTGTATATTGCATACATAATCCAAAAAATATCCATTTTTGAAGGCAGATGCATGCATTGCTAATAAAGGAGGAAGACTATGGAAAGCAGTAGTTGAGGATGATGATAAGACTGATGACAAAGACAAAATACTACTAGTGGATGTAGACTGATTGCTAGAAAGATGATGACGAGGAGAAGAAGAATATGGGCTACCACCCGGGGAGGGCCATCTGTCATGATCCCAATGGCAGGGGATCACTAAAGGACAAGCACAGATACAAACAAGCTCTAGGGCGATGGAACCTGAGCTGACCGCGACCCTGAACCTAACACACAAATAAAAGTAGCCGGGGAACGTGCCTACGATGATCCTAGACGTCTCGCTCCAGCCGAAGATCTAACTTCCCCTATTAGAAGAAACACAGACCTCTCTTGCCTCCAGAGAAATCCCCCACAGAAATAGCAGCCCCCCACATATAATGACGGTGAAATGAGAGGAAAGCACATACGCAGTATGAAAACAGTTTCAGCAAAATGAGGCCCGCTAAAGCTAGATAGCAGAGGATACAAAAGTGAACTGCGCGGTCAGCGAAAAACCCTTCAAAAAACCATCCTGAAATTACTTGAACTCATGTGCCAACTCATGGTACATGAGGAGCAATTTCAGCCCACTAGAGCAACCAGCAGCAAGAATCACATATCTGCAGGCTGGACTAAAAACCAAATAAAGCAAAACACCAAAACAGGAAAATCCAAACTTAGCTTGACCAGAAGGTTCTAGGAGCAGGGAGCAGAGGTAACAAGACACACTGGATACATTGATAACCGGCGAGGAAATGCCAGCAAAGCCAGGTTAAATAGGAAACTCCCATATGCTGATGGAACAGGTGGAACCCAGAAACCCAGGAAAGACAAGTCACCCAGTACCATCAGTAACCACCAGAGGGAGCCCAAAAACAGAACTCACAACAGTACCCCCCCCCCTTGAGGAGGGGTCACCGAACCCTCACGAGAACCACCAGGGCGACCAGGATGAGCCCTATGAAAAGCGCGAACCAAATCATCAGCATGAACATCCGAGGCAACCACCCAAGAATTATCCTCCTGACCATAACCCTTCCACTTGACCAAATACTGGAGTTTCCGTCTGGAAACACGAGAATCCAAGATCTTCTCCACAACATACTCCAATTCTCCCTCCACCAGCACTGGAGCAGGAGGCTCAAGCGAAGGAACAACAGGTACCTCATACTTCCGCAACAACGACCGATGAAACACATTATGAATAGCAAATGATGCCGGGAGATCCAAACGAAACGACACAGGGTTAAGAATTTCCAAGATCCTATAGGGACCGATGAACCGAGGCTTGAACTTAGGAGAAGAGACCTTCATAGGAACAAAACGAGAAGACAACCACACCAAGTCACCAACAAGAAGTCGAGGACCCACGCGGCGACGGCGATTAGCAAACTGCTGAGCCTTCTCCTGGGACAACTTCAAATTGTCCACCACATGACTCCAAATCCGATGCAACCTATCCACCACCATGTCCACTCCAGGACAATCAGAAGGTTCCACCTGACCAGAGGAAAAACGAGGATGAAACCCCGAATTACAAAAGAAAGGAGAAACCAAGGTAGCAGAACTAGCCCGATTATTAAGGGCAAACTCGGCCAGCGGCAAAAAGGTAACCCAGTCATCCTGATCAGCAGAAACAAAACACCTTAAATAAGTTTCCAAGGTCTGATTAGTTCGTTCAGTCTGGCCATTCGTCTGAGGATGGAATGCAGACGAAAAGGACAAATCAATGCCCATCTTAGCACAGAACGTCCGCCAAAATCTAGACACAAACTGGGATCCCCTGTCAGAAACGATGTTCTCAGGAATCCCATGCAAACGAACCACATTCTGAAAAAACAGAGGGACCAACTCAGAGGAGGAAGGCAACTTAGGCAAGGGTACCAGATGAACCATTTTAGAAAAGCGATCACACACAACCCAGATGACGGACATTTTTTGAGAGACAGGGAGATCCGAAATAAAGTCCATGGAAATGTGCGTCCAAGGCCTCTTCGGGATAGGCAAAGGTGACAACAATCCACTGGCCCGAGAACAGCAAGGCTTAGCCCGAGCACAAACCTCACAAGACTGCACAAAAGAACGCACATCCCTCGACAAGGAAGGCCACCAAAAAGACCTGGCCACCAAGTCTCTAGTACCAAATATTCCAGGATGACCTGCCAACGCAGAAGAATGGACCTCGGAGATGACTCTACTGGTCCAATTATCCGGAACAAACAGTCTCTCAGGCGGACAACGATCAGGTTTACCCGCCTGAAACTCCTGCAAAGCACGTCGCAAGTCTGGGGAGACAGCAGACAAAATCACCCCATCCCTAAGGATACCAGAGGGCTCAGAATTTCCAAGGGAGTCAGGCACAAAACTCCTAGAAAGAGCATCCGCCTTCACATTCTTTGAACCTGGCAGGTATGAAACCACAAAATTGAAACGAGAGAAAAACAGTGACCAACGAGCCTGTCTAGGATTCAGACGCCTGGCAGACTCAAGGTAAATCAAATTTTTGTGATCAGTCAAGACCACCACACGATGTCTAGCACCCTCTAGCCAATGACGCCACTCCTCAAATGCCCACTTCATGGCCAAAAGTTCCCGATTACCAACATCATAATTCCGCTCAGCCGGCGAAAACTTTCTAGAAAAAAACGCGCATGGCTTCATCACTGAGCCATCGGAGCTTCTCTGTGACAAAACCGCCCCCGCTCCAATCTCGGAAGCATCAACCTCAACCTGAAAAGGGAGCGAAACATCTGGCTGACGCAACACAGGAGCAGAAGAAAACCGGCGCTTAAGTTCCTGAAAGGCCTCCACAGCCGCAGGAGACCAATTAGCAACATCAGCACCCTTCTTAGTCAAATCCGTCAAAGGCTTAACAACACTAGAAAAATTAGTTATAAAACGACGATAGAAATTCGCAAAGCCCAAGAACTTCTGTAGACTCTTAAGAGATGTAGGCTGCGTCCAGTCACAAATAGCCTGAACCTTGACGGGATCCATCTCAATAGTAGAAGGGGAAAAAATATACCCCAAGAAAGAAATCTTCTGGACTCCAAAGAGACACTTTGAGCCTTTTACAAACAAGGAATTGGCCCGCAGGACCTGAAACACCTTCCTGACCTGCTGAACATGAGACTCCCAGTCATCAGAAAAAACCAAAATATCATCCAAATACACAATCATAAATTTATCCAGATATTCACGGAAAATATCGTGCATAAAGGACTGGAAGACTGAAGGAGCATTAGAAAGTCCAAAAGGCATTACCAAATACTCAAAATGGCCCTCAGGCGTATTAAATGCGGTTTTCCACTCATCACCTTGCTTTATTCGTATAAGATTATACGCACCCCGAAGATCAATCTTAGTGAACCATTTAGCCCCCTTAATGCGAGCAAACAAATCAGTCAACAATGGCAAAGGATACTGATATTTTACGGTAATCTTATTCAAAAGACGATAATCTATACAAGGCCTCAAGGAACCATCTTTTTTGGCCACGAAAAAAAAACCTGCTCCCAAAGGGGACAAAGATGGACGGATATGTCCCTTTTCCAAGGACTCCTTAACATAATCCCGCATAGCAGTATGCTCTGGCACTGACAGATTGAACAAACGACCTTTAGGAAATTTACTGCCTGGAATTAAATTTATAGCACAATCGCAATCCCTGTGAGGAGGAAGCGAACTGAGCTTAGGCTCCTCAAAAACATCCCGATAGTCAGACAAAAACACAGGAATCTCAGAAGGAGTAGATGAAGCGATAGAAATCGGAGGTGCATCATCATGAACCCCCTGACAACCCCAGCTTAACACAGACATTGATTTCCAGTCAAGGACTGGATTATGAGTTTGTAACCATGGCAGACCAAGTACTAGAACATCATGCAAATTATACAGTACCAGGAAGCGAATCACCTCCTGATGAACGGGAGTCATACGCATGGTCACTTGTGTCCAGTACTGAGGTTTATTCATAGCCAAAGGTGTAGAGTCAATTCCCTTCAAAGGAATAGGGACTTCCAGAGGCTCCAGACTAAACCCACAGCGATTGGCAAATGACCAATCCATAAGACTCAGGGCAGCGCCTGAATCCACATAGGCATCGACGGAAATGGATGATAATGAACAAATCAGAGTCACAGACAGAATGAACTTAGACTGTAAAGTACTAATGGCAACAGACTTATCAACCTTTTTTGTGCGTTTAGAGCATGCTGATATAACATGAGCTGAATCACCACAATAAAAGCACAACCCTCTTTTCCGCCTATACTTTTGCCGTTCACTTCTGGACTGAATTCTATCACATTGCATTATCTCAGGTGACGGTTCAGACGACACCGCCAAATGATGCACAGGTTTGCGCTCCCGTAAACGCCGATCAATCTGAACAGCCATAGTCATAGACTCATTCAGACCAGCAGGCGCAGGGAACCCCACCATAACATCTTTAATGGCCTCAGAAAGGCCATCTCTAAACTTTGCAGCCAGAGCGCACTCATTCCACTGAGTAAGTACCGACCACTTCCGAAATTTTTGACAATAAATTTCTGCTTCATCTTGCCCCTGAGAGAGGGCCAACAAAGCTTTTTCAGCCTGAATCTCTTGGTTAGGTTCCTCATAGAGCAAACCCAATGCCAGAAAAAACGCATCCACATTAAGCAACGCAGGATCCCCTGGTGCCAATGCAAATGCCCAATCCTGAGGGTCACCCCGCAGGAAAGATATAATTATCTTGACTTGCTGAGCAGGGTCTCCAGAGGAGCGAGATTTCAAAGAAAGAAACAACTTGCAATTGTTCCTAAAATTCAGAAAACGAGATCTATCTCCAGAAAAAAACTCTGGGACAGGAATTCTAGGTTCAGACATAGGAGCATGTACAACAAAATCCTGTATATTTTGAACCTTAGTGGCAAGATTATTCAGGCTGGAAGCCAAACTCTGGACGTCCATGATAAACAGCTGGGATCAGAGCCATTCAAAGATTAAGAGGAGGAGGAAGTAGCCAGGCTGCAATAAGGCTAGGCAGCAAACTCTGAGGGAAAGAGAAAGAAAAAAAAAAAAAAAAAACTTCCTCAGACTACTTATCCTCCTACTTCAGCCAATACAATTAACACTTTGTGGGCCGGTTATACTGTCATGATCCCAATGGCAGGGGATCACTAAAGGACAAGCACAGATACAAACAAGCTCTAGGGCGATGGAACCTGAGCTGACCGCGACCCTGAACCTAACACACAAATAAAAGTAGCCGGGGAACGTGCCTACGATGATCCTAGACGTCTCGCTCCAGCCGAAGATCTAACTTCCCCTATTAGAAGAAACACAGACCTCTCTTGCCTCCAGAGAAATCCCCCACAGAAATAGCAGCCCCCCACATATAATGACGGTGAAATGAGAGGAAAGCACATACGCAGTATGAAAACAGTTTCAGCAAAATGAGGCCCGCTAAAGCTAGATAGCAGAGGATACAAAAGTGAACTGCGCGGTCAGCGAAAAACCCTTCAAAAAACCATCCTGAAATTACTTGAACTCATGTGCCAACTCATGGTACATGAGGAGCACTTTCAGCCCACTTGAGCAACCAGCAGCAAGAATCACATATCTGCAGGCTGGACTAAAAACCAAATAAAGCAAAACACCAAAACAGGAAAATCCAAACTTAGCTTGACCAGAAGGTTCTAGGAGCAGGGAGCAGAGGTAACAAGACACACTGGATACATTGATAACCGGCGAGGAAATGCCAGCAAAGCCAGGTTAAATAGGAAACTCCCATATGCTGATGGAACAGGTGGAACCCAGAAACCCAGGAAAGACAAGTCACCCAGTACCATCAGTAACCACCAGAGGGAGCCCAAAAACAGAACTCACAACAGCCATCGCTTGATTGCCCTCACCATAATGTTTTGTGCGCTGCCATCTGCGGTGCACACATCCTGGCGGGAGGTCTCCTGGCATTTCCGACTATACAGAATGGCAGCTCAGAGCCCTGTGCAATTTGCCAGTAGAAAAGGAGCCTCGGGGACCAGAGCAGAGCACCGTGGTAATGGGAGAGAGGTGATTATGTCTGTATGTCATGTTTTTTTTGTTTGTTTTTTACTAATGTGTGTATGGGATGTGAGGGCTCATACTGTATATACGAGCCTATATAGGGGCTGTATACAGGAGATTATGTGCAATCTCAAAATGTATAGAGGAGGATATGTGCAGACTCATAATGAATATAGGGGACTCATATTGTATATAGAAGGCTATGTGCAGGCTCAAAATGAATATAGAGGGCTCATGCCATGTATAGGAGGCTATGTGTATGCAGCGCCCCAGAGACCTGGTCGTTGCAGTATGACGCTCCACCACTAAGGGGAGTGATGGTACGTCTGATGGCACTAAAGGAGTTCTCCTGACCAGGTATCACCAGAACACATTACACTTAACACTCCGGCCACTAGGGGGAGCAAAAGGCTTTATTTATTGGGCCACTCCTCACACTGGTAAAACTAGGGGCTGGGGAGGAAGTTAGTCAGAAGCTGACTGGGTTGGATTCAGGCAACATCCCGTGGCAGGGGGTGTTGCAGGGTGAAGACACAGGGGGGTCCCTGTCAGGCGTGGGAACCTGGCAGGTGCCTAGCGAACAGAGCAGAATGTAACGGAACCACGCCTGCACACCCCGCGGCGGTATCCAGGAGAGAGACACGAAGGGAAGGATATTGTGGAACAGTGTAAATGAGATCAAGCACAAAGAAGAGCCAGTAGGAGTCGTGCCGTGTAACAGAGGCAACATCTTACTGAGGCGCGTAGCCGGTGGCCGGAACACCGCGAAAGTAACTGACTCTAGGCCTTACTTCGAACTCCGCAGGACAGTTAATCATAGGTTGGCTGTCTACCTTACTACACCTACGAAGACATAGGGGGCAACGCGTGGAGAGGGGCGTCTCTAGGGTCCCAGAAGAGCTCCGAGCCTTCCCGTCATACGGGTGTGTCCTAGCCATAACATACCTGGGGGATGTTGAACTAGAAAGATCTGGAACCAAAGAACGAGAGAGAGCTGTAGAGAACGAACGAACGAGAACAGCAGTTGTGAGGACTATTCCGAATGCTCAGCAGGGTTGGACTACAACACACAGGCGATAGTAGTAGGCAACGATTTCCATCTGCGAAGGAAACTCTGGATGTGCCCATCGGACTGGCCGGTCTCAGATAGCCCTGTTAAGTGTACTCTAGATTGAGGACCCTGAAGTCTTCAGTAAAGAAGTAAAGAGACGGCAACCTTGTGTGCTCGTTATTGACTGCACCTTACACCATCACCATCTACCTTACTGGGAAGCCCTCGGGACATACTTAACCTGTGGGAAGATGATCCCGCTGACCAGAGGGAGAGACAACGACCGTTATCACCAGGATGCACAACCCATCTGCCGCTGCTGCAACCATGCAGAACACATTTCAAGGTACTGTCATTTAAACAAGCGACCCCTGGGGCAGAGGGTCAACCCCCAGGAATAGGACGACCAGGCCCACACAACTGGCGAGCCAAATACGTTGGAGGACGACCTGTCCCCATTGTGATCGATTGGCATTCTGATGAACGCTTTGTTCGACACCGGTTCACAGGTTACAACTATGTCTTACATCCTTTATAAGCATTATTGGGCTGGTACAGACATTACCCTTGGTCCAGATATTGACTTAACGATAGTAGCCAGTAATGATCAGCCCAGTCCGGGTAGTCCAGAGACAAGGAGGTCACCATTAAAGTGGAGCGGGTAGAATTAAAAGCCCAAGGGATGATGATTGTTGATATTGATCGACGTGAATGTAACCCTATGATGACCATTGGTACTAATGTTATTGAAAATTGTCTGGCCAAGGTTATTGTCTTGTTACAACAGGTGGCAGAATCTGCTGGTTCCAGTGAACAGAAAGTCCTGCAAAAGGAAATTAGAGCCCTGGTACAGAGACAGCAGGTAGAACTATCTTGGCAGAGTCACAGTGAATGATCCCATCCCCATTGCAATACCCCCCAGGAGTGAAATGTTGATATGGTGTCGAGCAGCAATAGGTATCCGAGGTAAAGACTACCATGCACTGGTAGAACCTGTGTATTCTGACAGTAGTCCTACAATCTTGTCTGCCAGAGGGGTGGTTGAAGTCCGCAAGGGAAAGGTACCAGTATGTGTTCTCAACTGTGGAGAGAAGGAGATTCACTTAACCAGATATGCCACACTTGCCAAACTGTTTACTGGTGATAACAATGTGATACAGGTGACAGAAACCTTGGTCCCATCCAACCAGGCGGAGGACAATGGCTCTGCAGGTCAAATGGAAGATTGGTGTCAGACATTACATGCGGGCACTGACTCAACACCTTAACACCAGAAACAAAGAGGCTTAACAGGTGGTCCATGAGTATGAACGGTGTTGTGAATTCCGCTCTTGGGCTCCCTCCGGTGGTTGTAAGTGGCACTTTTGTGGGTTCTGCTCTTGGGCTCCCTCTTGTGGTTTCTAGTGGTATGGCTGCTCTTTGGAGTTAGCTATCATCAGCTGCCTCCACTTATCGTCTCTTCTGCTCGGCTATTTAGGCCTGGCTCTTTCTTTAGACAGTGCCACTTGTAAATGGTTCCTGGTTGGATTCACATCTCTTTGGAGTTCCCTGTTATCCTGACCACTTCAGCAAAGCTAAGTTTTTGCTTGCTCTTTTCTGTCCATAGATTGTGGACTTATCCATCCTGTGCTTTCTATGTTTGTCCAGCTTATCAGTGTGAATTAATTCTGTCTTGCTGGAAGCTCTGGGAGGCAGATTTGCCCTCCACACCTTTAGTCAGGTGTGGAGATTTTTTGTAAACTCTGCGTGGATTTTTGTAGTGTTTTATACTGACCGCACAGTATTCCATCCTGTCCTATCTATTTAGCCAGACTGGCCTCCTGTGCTCATCCTGGTTTCATTCTGTGTATGTCTTTTCCCTCTCCACTCACAGTCATTATTTGTGGGGGGCTAATCTATCCTTTGGGGATTTTCTCTGAGGCAAGATAGCTTTCCTGCTTCTTTCTTTAGGGGTAGTTAGCTCTTAGGCTGTGACGAGATGCCTAGGGAGAGTTAGGAGCATCCACGGCTACTTCTAGTGTTGTGTTGAGCTTAGGGACTGCGGTCAGTACAGTTACCACTTCCTTCAGAGCTCGTTCCATGTTGCTCCTAGACCACCGTATCATAACAGTACAAGTGGCCAAAAATGAATTAAATGCATCTCTAAAGAAGGAAAAGAAAGTTCTGAACCATTTTTTTTCTGTGCTCTAGTTTGTCTTTTTTTCCTCTTGATATCTGGGTGGTTCAGGATATATGCTTTGGCATGGATGTTCAGGGTTTGTTTTCTCGTGTGGATCAACTTGCTGCAAGAGTACAGAGTATCCAGGACTATGTTGTCCAGACTCCGGCTTTAGAGCCTAGAATTCCTACTCCTGATTTGTTTTTTGGGGACAGATCCAAGTTTTTGAACTTTAAAAATAACTGCAAATTGTTTTTTGCTTTGAAACCCCGTTCTTCTGGTGATCCCATTCAGCAAGTAAAAATCATCATATCCTTGCTGCGTGGTGACCCTCAAGACTGGGCTTTTTTTCTTGAAACTGGGTGTTAGGGCTAGCGGAACGCACCGAGTAAATAGAGATGTTTATTGATATTGGTGCGTTCGCAGCCCAGGGTCCACCGTGCAGGAGTACCTGCTGCTAGCAAACGGCGGAGCTATATGGCGGTATAGACTAACTCAGTTAATTCACTGAGTAGCCATGAAAGGAAAGCACTGTGCCCTGTTAGACTCCACAGAGGCACAGGCTAACTGCCCAAACAGAGAGCAGTCAGTGGTCACACAAACACACAAAACTCCTCGCCGGAGGAGCCAGCATTCTAGGGGCTTATTTCAGCCGGGTCCCTGAATACACTCAGACTCAATCTCCTCGCCGGAGGAGCCAGCATTCTAGGGGCTTATTTCAGCCGGGTCCCTGAACACACATACATGTGACCACACTGGCGCAAAGCACATAACATGAGACAATACTAGCGCATGGCCGTGCGGTCATGCGCAGTTTATATAGTTGCAGCACAGGAAGCTGCTACTGAAGTTTTTGCCCTTTCAGGACCTTCCAGAAGGACCAATGGAAAGTGCTGCAGTACCTGAGCATGTTTTGCCCTTTCAGGACCTTCCAGAAGGACCAATGGAATGTACTGCAGCACCTGAGCATGTGACCGAACATGTGGCCCTCGACCTCCAATGGGAGACTGTTATGTAGGCAATCCAGTGACACAGTGTGCCAGCAATCAGAGCACATACAGTGATCTGACAATAACCCAGAAACAATAGAACGAGCTCTGAGACGTGGAATCTCTGTAGACCGCAAAACCTGAACCTATCCTAAACACAACTAAAGGCAGCTGTGGATTGCGCCTGACACTACCTATGCAACTCGGCACAGCCTGAGGAGCTGACTAGCCTGAAGACAGAAAAACAAGCCTGACTTGCCTCAGAGAAATACCCCAAAGGAAAAGGCAGCCCCCCACATATAATGACTGTTAGCAAGATGAAAAGACAAACGTAGGGATGAAATAGATTCAGCAAAGTGAGGCCCGATATTCTAAATAGAGCGAGGATAGCAAAGAGAACTTTGCAGTCTACAAAAAACCCTAAAGCAAAAAACCACGCAAAGGGGGCAAAAAGACCCACCGTGCCGAACTAACGGCACGGCGGTACACCCTTTGCGTCTCAGAGCTTCCAGCAAAACGAATTGACAAGCTGGACAGAAAAGGTAGCAACAAAAGCAAAGAAGCACTTATCTAAGAAGAGCAGCAGGCCACAGGAAAGATCCAGAAGCTCAGATCCAACACTGGAACATTGACAAGGAGCAAGGAAGACAGAATCAGGTGGAGTTAAATAACAAAGCAGCCAACGAGCTCACCAGAACACCTGAGGGAGGAAGCTCAGAAGCTGCAGTACCACTTGTGACCACAGGAGTGAATTCAGCCACAGAATTCACAACAGTACCCCCCCTTGAGGAGGGGTCACCGAACCCTCACCAGAGCCCCCAGGCCGACCAGGATGAGCCACATGAAAGGCACGAACAAGATCTGGAGCATGGACATCAGATGCAAAAACCCAGGAATTATCTTCCTGAGCATAACCCTTCCATTTAACCAGATACTGGAGTTTCCGTCTAGAAACACGAGAATCCAAAATTTTCTCCACAATATACTCCAATTCCCCCTCCACCAAAACCGGGGCAGGAGGCTCAACAGATGGAACCATAGGTGCCACGTATCTCCGCAACAACGACCTATGGAATTCATTATGTATGGAAAAGGAGTCTGGGAGGGTCAGACGAAAAGACACAGGATTGAGAATCTCAGAAATCCTATGCGGACCAATAAAACGAGGTTTAAATTTAGGAGAGGAAACCTTCATAGGAATATGACGAGAAGATAACCAAACCAGATCCCCAACACGAAGTCGGGGACCCACACGGCGTCTGCGATTAGCGAAAAGTTGAGCCTTCTCCTGGGACAAGGTCAAATTGTCCACTACCTGAGTCCAGATCTGCTGCAACCTGTCCACCACAGAATCCACACCAGGACAGTCCGAAGACTCAACCTGTCCTGAAGAGAAACGAGGATGGAACCCAGAATTGCAGAAAAATGGAGAGACCAAGGTAGCCGAGCTGGCCCGATTATTAAGGGCGAACTCAGCCAACGGCAAAAAGGACACCCAATCATCCTGGTCTGCAGAAACAAAACATCTCAGATATGTTTCCAAGGTCTGATTGGTTCGTTCGGTCTGGCCATTAGTCTGAGGATGGAAAGCCGAGGAAAAAGATAGGTCAATGCCCATCCTACCACAAAAGGCTCGCCAAAACCTTGAAACAAACTGGGAACCTCTGTCAGAAACAATATTCTCAGGAATGCCATGCAAACGAACCACATGCTGGAAGAACAAAGGCACCAAATCAGAGGAGGAAGGCAATTTAACCAAGGGCACCAGATGGACCATTTTAGAAAAGCGATCACAGACCACCCAAATGACAGACATCTTTTGAGAAACGGGAAGGTCAGAAATGAAATCCATCGAAATATGTGTCCAAGGCCTCTTTGGGACCGGCAAGGGCAAAAGCAACCCACTGGCACGTGAACAGCAGGGCTTAGCCCTAGCACAAATCGCACAGGAATGCACAAAAGTACGTACATCCCGTGACAGAGATGGCCACCAGAAGGATCTAGCCACTAACTCTCTGGTACCAAAGATTCCAGGATGACCAGCCAACACCGAACAATGAAGTTCAGAGATAACTTTACTAGTCCACCTATCAGGGACGAACAGTTTCTCCGCCGGACAACGATCAGGTTTATTCGCCTGAAATTTTTGCAACACTCGCCGCAAATCAGGGGAGATGGCAGACACAATGACTCCTTCCTTGAGGATACTCGCCGGCTCAGATGAACCCGGAGAGTCGGGCACAAAACTCCTAGACAGAGCATCCGCCTTCACATTTTTAGAGCCCGGAAGGTACGAAATCACAAAATCGAAGCGGGCAAAAAATAACGACCAACGGGCCTGTCTAGGATTCAAGCGCTTGGCAGACTCGAGATAAGTAAGGTTCTTATGATCAGTCAATACCACCACGCGATGCTTAGCTCCTTCAAGCCAATGACGCCATTCCTCGAATGCCCACTTCATGGCCAGCAACTCTCGGTTGCCCAAATCACAATTACGCTCAGCAGCCGAAAACTTCCTGGAAAAGAAAGCACATGGTTTCAACACTGAGCAACCAGAACCTCTCTGTGACAAAACCGCCCCTGCTCCAATCTCAGAAGCATCAACCTCGACCTGGAACGGAAGAGAAACATCTGGTTGACACAACACAGGGGCAGAACAAAAACGATGCTTCAACTCCTGAAAAGCTTCCACAGCAGCAGAAGACCAATTAACCAAATCAGCACCCTTCTTGGTCAAATCGGTCAATGGTTTGGCAATGCTAGAAAAATTACAGATGAAGCGACGATAAAAATTAGCAAAGCCCAGGAATTTTTGCAGACTTTTCAGAGATGTCGGCTAAGTCCAAACCTGGATGGCTTGGACCTTAACCGGATCCATCTCGATAGTAGAAGGGGAAAAGATGAACCCCAAAAATGAAACTTTCTGCACACCGAAGAGACACTTTGATCCCTTCACAAACAAAGAATTAGCACGCAGGACCTGGAAAACCATTCTGACCTGCTTCACATGAGAGTCCCAATCATCCGAGAAGATCAAAATGTCATCCAAGTAAACAATCAGGAATTTATCCAGATACTCACGGAAGATGTCATGCATAAAAGACTGAAACACAGATGGAGCATTGGCAAGTCCGAACGGCATCACTAGATACTCAAAATGACCCTCGGGCGTATTAAATGCAGTTTTCCATTCATCTCCTTGCCTGATTCTCACCAGATTATACGCACCACGATGATCTATCTTAGTGAACCAACTAGCCCCCTTAATCCGAGCAAACAAGTCAGATAACAATGGCAAGGGATACTGAAATTTAACAGTGATCTTATTAAGAAGGCGGTAATCAATACACGGTCTCAGCGAACCATCCTTCTTGGCTACAAAAAAGAACCCTGCTCCCAGTGGTGATGACGATGGGCGAATATGTCCCTTCTCCAGGGATTCCTTCACATAACTGCGCATAGCGGCGTGTTCAGGCACGGATAAATTAAATAATCGACCTTTAGGGAATTTACTACCAGGAATCAAATTGATAGCACAATCACAATCCCTATGCGGAGGTAGGGCATCGGACTTGGGCTCTTCAAATACATCCTGATAATCAGACAAGAACTCTGGGACCTCAGAAGGAGTGGATGACGAAATAGACAAAAATGGAACATCACCATGTACCCCCTGACAACCCCAGCTGGATACCGACATAGAGTTCCAATCCAATACTGGATTATGGGTTTGCAGCCATGGCAACCCCAACACGACCACATCATGCAGATTATGTAGCACCAGAAAGCGAATAACTTCCTGATGTGCAGGAGCCATGCACATGGTCAGCTGGGTCCAGTACTGAGGTTTATTCTTGGCCAAAGGTGTAGCATCAATTCCTCTCAACGGAATAGGACACCGCAAAGGCTCCAAGAAAAACCCACAACGTTTAGCATAATCCAAATCCATCAGATTCAGGGCAGCGCCTGAATCCACAAACGCCATGACAGAATACGATGACAAAGAGCATATCAAGGTAATGGACAGAAGGAATTTGGATTGTACAGTACCAATGACGGCAGACCTATCGAACCGCTTAGTGCGCTTAGGACAATCAGAAATAGCATGAGTGGAATCACCACAGTAGAAACACAGACCATTCAGACGTCTGTGTTCTTGCCGTTCAACTCTGGTCATAGTCCTATCGCACTGCATAGGCTCAGGTTTAATCTTAGACGATACCGCCAAATGGTGCACAGATTTACGCTCGCGCAAGCGTCGACCGATCTGAATGGCCAAAGACATAGACTCATTCAAACCAGCAGGCATAGGAAAACCCACCATGACATCCTTAAGAGCCTCAGAGAGACCCTTTCTGAACAAAGCTGCCAGCGCAGATTCATTCCACAGAGTGAGTACTGGCCACTTCCTAAATTTCTGACAATATACTTCTATATCATCCTGACCCTGGCACAAAGCCAGCAAATTTTTCTCAGCCTGATCCACTGAATTAGGCTCATCGTAAAGCAATCCGAGCGCCAGGAAAAACGCATTGACATTACTCAATGCAGGGTCTCCTGGCGCAAGAGAAAATGCCCAGTCCTGAGGGTCGCCGCGCAAAAAAGAAATAATAATCAAAACCTGTTGAATAGGATTACCAGAAGAATGAGGTTTCAAGGCCAGAAATAGCTTACAATTATTTTTGAAATTAAGAAACTTAGTTCTATCACCAAAAAACAAATCAGGAATAGGAATTCTTGGTTCTAACATAGATTTCTGATCAATAGTATCTTGAATCCTTTGTACATTTGTAACGAAATTATCCATTGAAGAGCACAGACCCTGAATATCCATGTCCACACCTGTGTCCTGAAACACCCAAATGTCTAGGGGAAAAAAAAGACTGAACACAGAGCTGAGAAAAAAAAATGATGTCAGAACTTCTTTTTTCCCTCTATTGAGAATCATTAGGGTGGCTCCTTGTACTGTTATGTAGGCAATCCAGTGACACAGTGTGCCAGCAATCAGAGCACATACAGTGATCTGACAATAACCCAGAAACAATAGAACGAGCTCTGAGACGTGGAATCTCTGTAGACCGCAAAACCTGAACCTATCCTAAACACAACTAAAGGCAGCTGTGGATTGCGCCTGACACTACCTATGCAACTCGGCACAGCCTGAGGAGCTGACTAGCCTGAAGACAGAAAAACAAGCCTGACTTGCCTCAGAGAAATACCCCAAAGGAAAAGGCAGCCCCCCACATATAATGACTGTTAGCAAGATGAAAAGACAAACGTAGGGATGAAATAGATTCAGCAAAGTGAGGCCCGATATTCTAGATAGAGCGAGGATAGCAAAGAGAACTTTGCAGTCTACAAAAAACCCTAAAGCAAAAAACCACGCAAAGGGGGCAAAAAGACCCACCGTGCCGAACTAACGGCACGGCGGTACACCCTTTGCGTCTCAGAGCTTCCAGCAAAACGAATTGACAAGCTGGACAGAAAAGGTAGCAACAAAAGCAAAGAAGCACTTATCTAAGCAGAGCAGCAGGCCACAGGAAAGATCCAGAAGCTCAGATCCAACACTGGAACATTGACAAGGAGCAAGGAAGACAGAATCAGGTGGAGTTAAATAACAAAGCAGCCAACGAGCTCACCAGAACACCTGAGGGAGGAAGCTCAGAAGCTGCAGTACCACTTGTGACCACAGGAGTGAATTCAGCCACAGAATTCACAACAGGAGACCCTGCCCTGGGCATGCTCAGTGTGAGTAAACAAGGACTTAGTCCCAGAGAGGCTCGCTCGCCGCAGATCAGTGCAGGGTACCATAGGAAAGCCAGAAAAGGCAGTAGTGACCCTATGCACCGAATCAGCCCCAGCGAGACGCTGGGAGCGACGTCTCCGCTGAGCAGAGCCCACTGCGGCCGATACCAAATGGGAGACCGCAGCAGACACGGATCGAGATTCCCCCTGTGCAGCAGAGGAAACTCGACTCCTAACATTACCCCCCCTCCTAGGGCCCCCCCCCTCCTTGAGCCTCACTACGCTCAAAAGCTGCGATAAGCAGCGGAGCCCGAATGTGCTCCACAGGCTCCCAGGTTCTATCCTCTGGGCCGTGACCCTTCCAGTCCACCAGATAAAATTTCTTGCCACGTACCACCTTGCACCCCACAATAGCATTCACCTCAAACTCATCCGTGGATGAACCCGATGTCCCAGCAGATGACTCGGAAAACCGGGACAAATGAACGGGCTTTAAGAGGGAAACGTGGAAAGTATCGGTGATACCAAGGCATGGAGGAATAGCCAAACGGTAGACCACAGGGTTGACCTGTTCCAGAACCTTAAACGGGCCAATGTAGCGAGGAGCAAACTTAGTGGACTCAACTCGCAGCCTGATGTCACGGGCGGAGAGCCACACTAAGTCGCCAGGAGCAAAGACCGGAGTGGGGCGCCGGTGTGTATCAGCCGAAACCCTCATTCTCTCCTTGGAGGCCCGGATGGCATCCTGTGTGCGGTCCCAAATGTCACGTGCCTCCACCGCCCAGTCTGCCACCCTAGAATCGGTGGATGACACGGGCATGGGCACAGGGACACGCGGATGCTGGCTGTAATTAAGGAGAAAAGGAGTTTGACCAGTGGAATCGGCTACGGCGTTGTTCAGGGCAAATTCCGCCCAAGGTAGCAAAGATGCCCAGTCATCCTGCCTAGCAGAGACGAAATGTCGCAAATATGTCACCAGAGTCTGGTTGGTTCTTTCCATCAACCCATTCGTCTCGGGATGGTATGCAGAGAAGAGGTTTAACTCTATGCTGAGTAAACGGCAGAGCTCTCTCCAAAACCGAGATGCGAACTGGGGACCCCGATCGCTGACAATCTTATCAGGCATACCATGCAAACGGAAAACGTGTTTAATGAACAACACCGCCAAGGCCCGTGCTGAGGGTAACCGAGGAAGCGGCACCAAATGCACCATCTTGGAGAAATGGTCGGTGACAACCCAAATAATGGAGCAGCCACGCGACTTGGGTAGACCCACCACAAAGTCCATCCCGACCATCTCCCAGGGCCTGTCTGCCACCGGTAGAGGGTAAAGCAACCCAGCAGGCCGTTGCCGAGAAGACCGATTCTGGGCGCAAGAAACGCACGCCTGAATATAGTCCTTGACATCTCGGGCCATATGCGGCCACCAGTATGTTCTCGCCAGAAGCTCAGATGTCCTCTTGGTCCCAAAATGCCCACCCACTCTGGAGGAGTGAGCCCAAGAGAGAACCTCCGGTCGCAAGTTAGCTGGTACGAAAGTCTTGCCCGGGGGCACAGACTCTAGCGAAACCGGAGCTACAGTTCTCAGGCTCTCAGAAGGGACAATAAGCCGAGGCTCCTCCTCCTCCGATGACACCACGGAGCGGGAGAGAGCGTCAGCACGAACGTTCTTCTCCCCGGAGAGGAAATGGAGAGTAAAATGGAACCGGGAGAAGAACAGGGACCATCTAGCCTGGCGAGAATTCAGCCGCTGGGCCGTTTGCAGATACACCAAGTTCTTGTGGTCAGTGAAGACTTGGAAGGGAAAGCGAGCTCCCTCCAAGAGATGTCTCCACTCCGAAAAAGCCAAATTCATGGCCAGCAACTCCCTGTCCCCGATGGAATAATTCCTCTCCGCTGGTGTGAAGGTCTTGGAGAAGAAGAAGCAAGGATGCTTCCGACCTTGAGCATCCTTTTGGAAAAGGACTGCTCCAGCACCAACGGATGAGGCATCCACCTCCAAGATAAATGGCTTATCAACATCGGGGCGATGTAGGATGGGAGCGCTAGCGAAGTGTGACTTGATCGAGAGAAAGGCTTTGGAGACCTCTTCTGACCACAACTTGGGATTTGCTCCCTTCTTGGTGAGGGCAACCAAGGGAGCTACCAAAGTTGAGAAGTGTGGAATGAACTGGCGATAGTAATTAATGAACCCCATAAAGCACTGCACCGCTTTAAGAGAATGGGGTTCCTGCCAGTCCATTACAGCCTGTAGCTTGGCAGGATCCATAGCCAAACCCTGGGCAGAGATGATATAACCAAGGAAAGGCAAGGACTCCTGCTCAAACACACACTTCTCCAACTTGGCGTAGAGGGAGTTTGCCCGTAAGAGGTCGAAGACTTTGCGAACATCTCTCCGATGGGAGTCAATATCTGGAGAGAAGATGAGAATATTATCCAGATAGACTACGACCGAGGTGGTGAGCATATCCCGGAAGATGTCGTTCACAAAGTCTTGGAAAACAGCTGGGGCATTACAGAGCCCGAAGGGCATCACCAGATATTCATAGTGCCCATCCCTGGTGTTAAAAGCCGTCTTCCATTCATCCCCCTCACGGATGCGAATCAGGTTGTAAGCACCCCGCAGATCTAACTTTGTAAATACCCTCGCTCCCCGTAGCCTAGCAAACAGCTCAGATATCAGGGGTAGTGGGTACTTGTTCTTAACGGTGATGGCGTTAAGACCCCTGTAGTCTATGCATGGACGTAAGTCTCCAGTCTTCTTCTGTACGAAGAAGAACCCTGCCGCTGCCGGTGACACTGACTTCCTAATGAATCCTCTTGCCAGATTCTCCTGGATGTACTGGGACATTGCCTCCGTCTCCGGGAGAGATAACGGATAGACTCGACCCCGGGGAGGCTCAGCACCAGGCAAGAGGTCAATAGGACAGTCATAGGGGTGGTGAGGCGGAAGGGTCTCCACAGCTCTTTTGTAGAACACGTCTGCATAGGGCCAATAGTGCTTGGGGAGAGAGGAAAGATCTGCGGGTACCTGTGTAGTAGCAACCTGAACGCACTCCCTCAGACATCTACCCTTGCAAGATTTACTCCATCCCAAAATTCTCCCAGAGGACCACTCAATATGAGGAGAATGGTAGCGAAGCCATGGTATCCCCAACAGGACCTCATCAATTCCCTCAGGAATGACTAATAGGGAGATTATCTCCTGATGTGATGGAGACACAGATAGCGTGAAAGGAATGGTTTGGTGGGTAATCTGTGAAGGTAGTGTTGACCCATTTACCACTCGAACGGTTACCGGCTTGGCGAGCATCACCAAGGGTATTGCGTGACGCTGGGCAAAAGCGGAGGACATAAAGTTACCCTCTGCCCCAGAATCCACGCATAGCTCGACCATAAGAGTGGATGGGCCTATGGTAATTGTCCCCTTGAAGGACAACTATGAGGCAAACGTCGCCGTGTCTAGTGTACCTCCTCCAACTGCCACTAGACGCTGACGTTTCCCCGACCGCTGAGGACCCTTGGAAGCAAGGTGTCCTGACTGCTGGCAAACTTGACGGACCTTATGTGCACGGGCAGACTGAGACTTGGATCCTGCTCGTGTCACCTCTAAGGCCTCATGTGACTCGGATGCCTGGACTGGAGATTCCAAAGGTTTGGCGAAGGTGGGAGCCAACCGAAACCTCTGCCTACACTGGGCTCGCTCCAACCTCCGCTCGTTAAAACGGAGGTCGATACGAGTAGAGACAGTTATTAACTCCTCCAGTGTGGCAGGAATCTCCCTAGTGGCCAGAGCGTCCTTAATGTGGTCAGCCAGGCCCCTCCAAAATATGGGGATAAGGACTTTATCCGACCACTCCAGCTCGGAAGCTAAAGCACGGAAGCGGACGGAAAATTGACTGACCAAGGACTCACCCTGAGTTAATGCCAGTAGTTGGAGCGCTGTGTCATGGGTGACTTGAGGTCCTAAAAAGACCTTTTTCAGAGTGCTCAGGAACAACGGAGCACTCTGCACCACATGATCACCACGCTCCCACAGCGGCGTAGCCCACTCCAACGCCCTGTCCAACAAAAGAGACACAATAAATCCCACCTTAGCCCGCTCTGTAGGAAAACGTGCAGCCAGGAGCTCGAGGTGAATAGAGCACTGACTCACGAATCCCCTACAAGTTTTGCTATTTCCAGAAAATTTTTCTGGCAGCGGGAGGCGAGATAACGTCGGAACAGGGGTGGCAGTGGACAAGGTTGCTGCAGCCACGCTAGCAGCCTGTACAGCAACTGCGGTAACATCCACAGCTGAGGTTGAGCTCTCGAGAGCCGCCAACCTACCCTCCAGCTGCTGGATATACCGCAAAGATTGCTGAATGTCCGCCATTTACTAGCCAGACCCTGGCGCTAGTATTCTGTTAGGGCTAGCGGAACGCACCGAGTAAATAGAGATGTTTATTGATATTGGTGCGTTCGCAGCCCGGGGTCCACCATGCAGGAGTACCTGCTGCTAGCAAACGGCGGAGCTATATGGCGGTATAGACTAACTCAGTTAATTCACTGAGTAGCCGTGAAAGGAAAGCACTGTGCCCTGTTAGACTCCACAGAGGCACAGGCTAACTGCCCAAACAGAGAGCAGTCAGTGGTCACACAAACACACAAAACTCCTCGCCGGAGGAGCCAGCATTCTAGGGGCTTATTTCAGCCGGGTCCCTGAATACACTCAGACTCAATCTCCTCGCCGGAGGAGCCAGCATTCTAGGGGCTTATTTCAGCCGGGTCCCTGAACACACATACATGTGACCACACTGGCGCAAAGCACATAACATGAGACAATACTAGCGCATGGCCGTGCGGTCATGCGCAGTTTATATAGTTGCAGCACAGGAAGCTGCTACTGAAGTTTTTGCCCTTTCAGGACCTTCCAGAAGGACCAATGGAAAGTGCTGCAGTACCTGAGCATGTTTTGCCCTTTCAGGACCTTCCAGAAGGACCAATGGAATGTACTGCAGCACCTGAGCATGTGACTGAACATGTGGCCCTCGACCTCCAATGGGAGACCCTCCCCTGGGCATGCTCAGTGTGAGTAAACAAGGACTTAGTCCCAGAGAGGCTCGCTCGCCGCAGATCAGTGCAGGGTACCATAGGAAAGCCAGAAAAGGCAGTAGTGACCCTATGCACCGAATCAGCCCCAGCGAGACGCTGGGAGCGACGTCTCCGCTGAGCAGAGCCCACTGCGGCCGATACCGAATGGGAGACCGCAGCAGACACGGATCGAGATTCCCCCTGTGCAGCAGAGGAAACTCGACTCCTAACACAGGGGATCCGGCATTATTGAATGTAGATGCATTTTTTTAAGCGCTCGGATTATTGTATGACGAACCTAATTCTGTGGATCATGCAGAAAAAACCCTGTTGGCCTTGAGTCAAGGTCAGGAAGCGGCAGAGTTATACTGCCAGAAATTTAGAAAATGGTCTGTGCTCACTAAATGGAATGAAGAGGCTCTGGCTGCTATTTTCAGAAAAGGTCTTTCTGAAACCCTTAAAGATGTTATGGTGGGCTTTCCTACGCCTACTGGTTTGAGCGAATCTATGTCTCTAGCCATTCAGACTGATCGGCGTCTGCGCGAGCGCAAAGCTTTGCACCATATGGCAGTATCCTCTGAGCAAAGTCCTGAACCTATGCAATGTGATAGGATTTTGACTAGAATAGAACGGCAGGAATTCAGACGTCAGAATAGGCTGTGTTTTTAATGTGGTGATTCGGCTCATGTTATCTCTGATTGCCCTAAGCGTACTAAGAGAGTCGCTAGGTCTGTTATCATTAGTACTATACAGCCTAAATTTCTCTTATCTGTGACCCTGATTTGCTCATTGTCGTCCTTTTCTGTCATGGCATTTGTGGATTCAGGCGCTGCCCTAAACTTAATGGACTTAGAATTCGCCAGGCGCTGTGGTTTTTCCTTGCAGCCTTTGCAGAGCCCTATTCCTTTGAGGGGTATTGATGCTACACCCTTGGCCAAGGATAAACCTCAGTACTGGACACAGATGACTATGTACATGGCTCCTGCACATCAGGAAGATTGCCGTTTTCTGGTGTTGCATAACCTGCATGATGTTGTTGTACTGGGATTTCCATGGTTACAGGAACATAATCCGGTGCTGGATTGGAAAACTATGTCGGTGACTAGTTGGGGTTGTCGAGGAGTACATAGTGATGTTCCTTTGATGTCAATTTCCTCTTCCCCCTCTTCTGAGGTCCCTGAGTTTTGTCGGATTTCCAGGATGTATTTGATGAGCCCAAGTCCAGTTCCCTTCCTCCGCACAGGGACTGTGATTGTGCTATTAACTTGATTCCTGGTTGCAAATTCCCTAAGGGCCGACTTTTCAATCTGTCTGTGCCAGAGCATGCCGCCATGCAGAGTTATGTTAAGGAGTCTTTGGAGAAGGGGCATATTCGGCCCTCTTCGTCACCATTGGGAGCGGGTTTCTTTTTTGTTGCTAAGAAGGATGGCTCCTTGAGACCCTGTATTGATTGTCATCTTCTTAATAAGATCACGCTCAAAATTCCAATACCCCTTGCCTTTGCTTACTGATTTGTTTGCTCAGATTAAGGGGGCTAGTTGGTTTACTAAGAATGACCTCCGAGGGGCATATAATCTTGTTCGTATTAAACAGGGTGACGAATGGAAAACTGCATTTAATACGCCCGAAGGCCATTTTGAATACCTTGTGATGCCATTTGGGCTCTCTAATGCTCCATCTGTGTTCCAATCTTTCATGCATGATATTTTCCGCAATTATCTTGATAAATTCATGGTCGCATATTTGGATGATATTTTGATTTTTTCCGATGATTGGGAGTCTCATGTGAAGCAGGTCAGGATGGTGTTCCAGGTCCTTCGTGATAATGCTTTATTTGTGAAGGGGTCTAAGTGCCTATTCGGAGTTCAGAAGGTCTCTTTTTTGGGTTTTATTTTTTCTCCCTCGTCTATAGAAATGGATCCTGTTAAGGTCCAAGCTATTCATGACTGGATCCAACCCACATCTGTGAAGGGTCTTCAAAAATTTTTGGGCTTTGCTAATTTCTATCGCCGTTTCATTGCCAACTTTTCCAGTGTGGTTAAGCCCCTTACTGATTTGACGAAGAAAGGCGCTGATGTGACGAATTGGTCCTCTGAGGCTGTTGAGGCCTTTCAGGAGCTTAAACGCTGATTTACTTCTGCCCCTGTGTTGCATCAGCCGGATGTTTCTCTTCCTTTTCAGATTGAGGTCGACGCTTCTGAGATTGAGGCAGGGGCCGTTTTGTCTCAGAGGGAGTCTGATGGTTCTTTGATGAAACCGTGCGCTTTTTTTTCCAGAAAGTTTTCGCCTGCGGAACGCAATTATGATGTCGGCAATCGGGAGTTGTTGGCTATGAAGTGGGCGTTTGAGGAGTGGCGACATTGGCTTGAGGGAGCTAAACACCGTGTTGTGGTCCTGACCAATCATAAGAATCTGATTTACCTCGAGTCGGCCAAGCGGCTGAATCCTAGACAGGCTCGATGGTCCCTGTTTTTCTCCCGTTTTGATTTTGTGGTCTCGTATCTTCCGGGATCTAAGAATGTTAAGGCTGATGCCCTCTCTAGGAGTTTTTCGCCTGATTCTCCTGGAGTCCTTGAGCCGGTTGGCATTCTTAAGGAGGGGGTGATTCTTTCTGCTATCTCCCCTGATTTGCGGCGGGTGCTTCAGGCATTTCAGGCTGATAGGCCTGACCGCTGTCCAGTGGGGATGCATTTTTGTTCCTGATAGATGGACAAGTAAGGTAATTTCTGAGGTTCATTGTTCAGTGTTGGCTGGTCATCCTGGGATTTTTGGTACCAGAGATTTGGTTTCTAGGTCCTTTTGGTGGCCTTCCTTGTCGCGCGATATGCGTGCTTTTGTGCAGTCCTGTGGGACTTGCGCCCGGGCCAAGCCTTGCTGTTCCCGCGCCAGTGGGTTGCTTTTGCCTTTGCCGGTCCCTGAGAGGCCCTGGACACATATTTCCATGGATTTTATTTTGGATCTTCCTGTTTCCCAGAAGATGTCTGTTATCTGGGTTGTTTGTGACCGGTTCTCTAAAATGGTCCATCTGGTACCTTTGCCTAAGTTGCCTTCCTCCTCAGATCTGGTTCCATTATTTTTTCAGCATGTGGTTCGTTTGCATGGCATTCTGGAGAATATTGTGTCTGACAGAGGTTCTCAGTTTATCTCTAGATTTTGGCCGGCCTTTTGTGCTAGGATGGGCATTGATTTGTCTTTTTCTTCGGCGTTTCATCCTCAGACTAATGGCCAAACTGAGCGAACTAATCAGACCTTGGAGACCTATTTGAGATGCTTTGTGTCTGCTGATCAGGATGATTGGGTGTCTTTCTTGCCGTTGGCCGAGTTTGCCCTTAATAATCGGGCTAGTTCGGCTACTTTGGTTTCACCTTTCTTTTGTAATTTTGGTTTTCATCCTCATTTTTCTTCTGGGCAGGTTGAGCCTTCTGATTGTCCTGGTGTTGATTCTGTGGTGGACAGGCTGCAGCAGATTTGGACTCATGTGGTGGACAATTTGACGTTGTCTCAGGAAAGGGCTCAACGTTTTGCTAACCGCCGTCGGTGTGTTGGTCCCCGGCTTCGTGTGGAAGATTTGGTTTGGTTGTCTTCTCATCATGTTCCTATGAAGGTTTCTTCTCCTAAGTTTAAGCCTCGGTTTATTGGTCCTTATAAAATTTCTGAAATTATTAATCCGGTGTCTTTTCGTTTGGCTCTTCCAGCCTCTTTTGCCATTCATAATGTTTTCCATAGATCTTTGTTGCGGAGATATGTGGTGCCCGTTGTTCCCTTGGTTGACCCTCCTGCCCCGGTGTTGGTTGAGGGAGAGTTGGAATATGAGGTTGAGAAGATTTTGGATTCTCGTTTTTCGAGGCGGAGGCTTCAGTATCTTGTCAAGTGGAAGGGTTATGGCCAGGAGGATAATTCTTGGGTTGTTGCCTCCGATGTCCATGCCACCAATTTGGTTTGTGCTTTTCACTTGGCTCGTCCTGATCGGCCTGGGGGCTCTGGTGAGGGTTCGGTGACCCCTCCTCAAGGGGGGGTACTGTTGTGAATTCCGCTCTTGGGCTCCCTCCGGTGGTTGTAAGTGGCACTTTTGTGGGTTCTGCTCCTGGGCTCCCTCTTGTGGTTTCTAGTCGTATGGCTGCTCTTTGGAGTTAGCTATCATCAGCTGCTTCCACTTATCGTCTCTTCTGCTCGGCTATTTAGGCCTGGCTCTTTCTTCAGCCAGTGCCACTTGTAAATGGTTCCTGGTTGGATTCACATCTCTTTGAAGTTCCCTGTTATCCTGACCAGTTCAGCAAAGCTAAGTTTTTGCTTGCTCTTTTCTGTCCATAGATTGTGGACTTATCCATTCTGTGCTTTCTATGTTTGTCCAGCTTATCAGTGTGAATTAATTCTGTCTTGCTGGAAGCTCTGGGAGGCAGATTTGCCCTCCACACCTTTAGTCAGGTGTGGAGATTTTTTGTAAACTCTGCGTGGATTTTTGTAGTGTTTTATACTGACCGCACAGTATTCCATCCTGTCCTATCTATTTAGCTAGACTGGCCTCCTGTGCTCATCCTGGTTTCATTCTGTGTATGTCTTTTCCCTCTCCACTCACAGTCATTATTTGTGGGGGCTAATCTATCCTTTGGGGATTTTCTCTGAGGCAAGATAGCTTTCCTGCTTCTTTCTTTAGGGGTAGTTAGCTCTTAGGCTGTGACGAGATGCCTAGGGAGAGTTAGGAGCATCCACGGCTACTTCTAGTGTTGTGTTGAGCTTAGGGACTGCGGTCAGTACAGTTACCACTTCCTTCAGAGCTCATTCCATGTTGCTCCTAGACCACCGTATCATAACAGAACGGGTACCATGGGAATGTGTGTGGATTATAGGCAGATAAACCGCATTACACACAAGGATGCATACCCGTTGCCTAGAATAGAAGAGTGATTGGCTGCATTAAAGTCTGCTAATTACTTTTCTACCTTGGATCTCACAGTGGGTATTGGCAGGTTCCCGTAGCAGAGGCGGACAAGGAGAAGACGGCCTTCACAACACCAATGGGTCTCGCTGAATTTAATTACATGCCGTTTGGACTGTGCAACGCCCCAGGGACATTTCAGAGAATGATGGAGTGCTGTCTCGGGCACAAGAACTTCGAAACTGTCTTGTTGTATCTAGACAACGTCATTGTCTTCTCCAAGACATATGAAGATCACCTGAAGCACCTGGCCAAGGTGTTTGAAGGCATGTCCAACTTTGGCTTGAAGGTAAAACCACCTAAATGTCACCTGTTGAAATCCAAAGTACTGTACCTGGGCCATGTGGTGAGCTCTGAATGAGTGGCCCCAGACCCAGACACGATCACCGTGATCAAGAACTGGCCGAAACCCAGTAACCTCCATGAAGTCCGACAATTCCTAGGGTTGGTTGGCTATTACAGAAGATTTATTAAAGACTTCACCAAGATAGCTACACCACTGCAAGCTTTGCAAACTTTGAACATTTAACCCCCTTTAAAGTAGATGCCCAGGGCCACTGACTGGGTCGCAGCCACCGTGACATCCCTTTTTGCGACCGGACCCGGTACTGAGTATCCCACTCCCCTGCGGGTGACTCAGGAGATTGCTTATTATTAAAAATGATAAAATTGCACATAAAGAAGGCTTGCATAGGGCGCTAGTCACACACAGGTAGTGCAAAGTGTCTCGCTTATAGATTATTAGTAACACCCATGCTAACAGATTAGGCTGGTTGACCACCATTATCTAAATGCATCACATGAGGACAAACACACAAAGTTAAGAACTGACACAAAAGCAAAAGTATTATTATGTCAACAATCAGGAATTATTTTTTCTAATTATAGTGGTTTAGCAAGTGCAGGATTGTGAATATCTAACAGTGCTTGGAAGCTGTTCATGATAAACGTGCACACCAACGGAATACCACCAATTACTTGCATTTTTTTGTATGAGGTAAGAAGTGGCTAAAGTGTATTTTAAATATGAAGGATATATAAAAAAAATAAGAAACTTTGATATCATAAAATAATAGAGTTATTTTAGTGAGTGCAATTATACTCAATGAATAACCTTCCAAAGTGAAGGCACATCACATACCACACTATCACTCTCATGCAATTATAGAAAATTAAAATAAATAATAAGGATTTGGTGATATATAAGTTTATAACAAAAATTGATGCATGTATGTCGTTATATAGAGAATAAAGGTCCCCTGTGGCCATCATCTATGCAGTGAAATTCAGCACAACTCCATTACCATGAAAGCAGCTATGTTGCAGTTCCCTGCACATGGGTGGCAGGTAGCGGCACTGTGCAGAAAAAGTGCCAAAGAGACCTATATTCTCCTAATTGGTGGGAATTCAGATAGTTGGATTTTAACTAGGGATGAGCGAACCTGAACTGTAAAGTTCGGGACCGTACCGAACACATAGTGTTCGGTCACATGGTCCCAAACATGGGTTTCCATGGGAAACCCGTGTTACAGTTTGGGTCCAGTTCGGGTTGTAAAAAAAACAGAAAATTAATAATAAGCATTATAATTATACTTACCTGTCCAGCGATGTGTCCTCTTGTCCCACTGTCTCCTGGCCGCATCTGCTTCCGGGGCCGCTCATTAACTGCCGGCAGTATTCACTGCACTCGCCAGTCTTCAGCTTTTTCTGGCAGTTAATGAGCGACCCCGGAAGCAGATGTGGCCGGGAGACAGTGGGACGGGAGGACACATCGCTGGACAGGTAAGTATAATTATAATGTTTATTATTAATTTTCTGCTTTTTTTACAGCTCCCCCTCCTCATCTCATATATATAAAGTATGAGTTCGGGGTTCAGATGCAAGTTCGTGTCATGTCCATCCCCGAACTCGAACTTTACAGAAAACCCGGGCAAACCCGCCGATCTCGAACATCGGTGGGTTCGCCCATCACTAATTTTAATACCTTTCCGAAATGTACAGAAATAAAATGCACATGTAGGACTCCCTCTTTGTAGTGCGGGCTCTGGCACTGAGACTGCACCATTCCGGGCACATGACAGCTGACAAGTGCCTGCAACAGCTGCATGTGGAATCGCGATCTACAAGCGACTCTTAACTAGTTAAATGCTGCTGTCAATCTCTGACAGCAGCATTTAACTCGTGCTTGCAGGAAGCGCATCAATATTCCTACCCATTGGTGACCCCGTCACATGATCGCGGGTCACGGATGGGTCGGCATGACAACCAGAGGTCTGCAGCAGACCTCTATGTTTGTCATTGCCAGATTGCTATGAGAGTCACTGCATTTCTGCTACACACAGGTGATCTGATCATAACCTGTGTGCAGCAGAAGCAATAAAAGTACTGCAGATTCTAGTCTTCCATATACACTATTGAAGCATGCAAAACATGAAAAAAAAGTTTTTAAAAATATAACAAAATAAAAAAAATAGACAAGTTCAAATCACTCCCCTTTCGCCCTATTAAAAAAAAAACAATAAAAAAATCAAATGTACACATATTTGGTATTGGCGTGTTTAGAATCGCCTGATCTATCAATATAAAGAAGAATTAACCTGATCGCTATATGGCGTAAGGAGAGAAAAAAAAGAAAAAGGCCAAAATTAGTTTATTTTGGTCGCCACTATATTGCAATAACATGCAATAGCGGGAAGATCGTATCTTCACCACAATGGTATCAATAGAAACATTACCTTCTTGCACAAAAAGTCTGCCCTCACCCAGCCCCAGATCACAAAAAATGGAGATGGTAGAGGTCTCAGAAAATTGAGCCTTTTTTTTTGTTTTACAAATTTGAGATTTTTTTCAATCAACTTATACATGTTTGGTATCTGTGAACTCATAATGACCTGGAGAATCATAATGGCGGGTTAGTTTTAGCATTTATTGGCTATGGTAAAAAAAAAAAAAAAACTATTGTGGAATTGCACTTTTTTTGCAATTTCATCGCACTTGGAATTTTTTACCATTTAACAGTAGATGATATGTAAAAAAGGATGATTTCATTCAAAAGTACAACTTGTCTTGCAAAAAACAAGCCTTCACATGGTGAAATTGACAGAAAAATAAAAAAAGTTATGGCTCTGGGAAGAAGCGGAGCAAAAAAGCGAAAATGTAAAAATGGAAAACGGCCAGGGGGGTTAAGGGGTTAATAATAATAATAATAATAACAATGTTATGACATATCCTATCTCTGAGACATGACATTTAAATTATTCACATACCCTTTTAATATTTTAAAATATAAAATCTAGCATGCGATTAATAACATACATTTTTCAATATGAGGCTATTTGCTTATCTTTAACAGCAAATTTGTTTTTTGGTTAAGTTGATTATTAATTATAATCAGCATTGTTCACCTCAGTCATTAATGACAAACAAAAGGCAGCTCATTCAAAACAAAGCTTAATTAATACAAAGCTAATTTAAATCTATTTAAAAATAATTGCACCAGATGGTGCATACAATTGGGCTAGGTTTAAGAAATTATCTGCTTAAAAACACAATTAGCTTTCAAATGCATTTTGTATGAGAACCAACATAATTTCTAAGTCCAAATATTAATGTGCTTTCATGTCAATATTAAAATTGGTTTTGCATTAGTTAATTTTTCTCAACTGATGCAATTAATGTTCTTTGCATACAGAATAGATAATTAACATAAGAAAATATTCTTATACAGTTGTATGCAATAGATTATTCATATGACTTTCCTTGCCTGATTTTATTCTTCTGAATAAGCCAATGTTACAATTCTGTGGAGACAAGCGTACTGCCTATATTAAGTCTACAATTTTGTCTTTAAAGGGAACCTGTCACCCCCCTCAGGCGTTTGTAACTAAAAGAGCCATCTTGTGCAGCACAAATGCTGCATTCTGACAAGGTGGCTCTTTAGTTACAAACACCTGCACACGCTGAAATAAACCCTTTATAAAATTTGCCCCCACATACCCTGAACCCGTCCGGGAGGCAGGACTTTCCTTTCTAATGAGACGCAGCACAGCCGTCACTCCTGGCTTGTGCGCGCCAGGCGCCGCCTCCTCTTCCTGCATTATCGTTCCTGGCGTCTGTTCTGTATGCGCAGTTGTGCTGCCCTTCGTACTTATACCACAAAAGGTCTTTAACAAACAAAATAAATCCAACAAAAGTCCAGAACATGTGTATTAATATACCCAGGCCCAAATATCCCCAATGCAGTCTGTACTAGCAAATATACCCTGGGTTACAATTAACATACAGGGAAATAGAAAAATTCTTATCTGCCCACACTGCCTAGCGGCCCTTGGAATACATGCCAAACAATCTTCCTAATGTAAAATGCTATTAGAAGCAATATAACATAGCCAATGCAATGTGAAGAGTTAATAATTAACTATAATGTGGATGATCCTGGCGTCTTTGTCAGCTGGCTTTTTTCTCTGTGGCCTATGTAAGGCCTGTTGGAATTTGCATAAATCCAAAAAATTCAGTAACTCTAACAGGTCTCGGCAATTAGACATCCGCAAACACCTTACCTGTACATCAAAAGGGGTAGTATATCATGCGGAGTGTCCCTGTGGGAAGGTGTATGTGGTTTGACCACGAGGGAATTGAAAATTCGTGCTAGGGAGCATGTCTTAGACATCGAAAAAGCTTTTACAGTGGAAGATGATGCCCTGCTAAAGACACTCCCTAGGCATTTTAAAAGATATCATAAATGCAACCCTCATGGTCTATGTATAAAAGCCATTGATCAGGTGGATTTGGGGGTCAGAGGTGGAGATGTGAGGAAATCCCCTGCAAAATTAGAATGCCGTTGGATCTACAGTTTAGGCACTTTAAGTCCGGCTGGACTTAATGAAAATATGGGGAAGGGGTATTTTTCCGTGGTTAAAAATGGCCATGCTGTAGGTGTAATTGTAATTGTGATTTTAACATTTATTTTTGTTTCCATTAATTTTAGTTCTATTTGTGTGAGCTATCCGGTTCCTATGAAAAAACCGTCTGGTTTTGGAGTTCGATAAGAATTGTCAGAATCGGTGGTCCCTTGGATGAAGATTTGGCTATGGGGGGGATTTTGTTATTATTATGTGGGTTTCTGCACTGTTATTTGGGTTTTTTGTACTATCCATTCGGCCTTGGGTAGCCCTTAGATACCTTTCATATATACCTTTCATAATATATTTATATGCCATATACATTTTATACACAGTTTAGTTATGGGTATAGTAGGTGGAAGGAAGTAAACAATTCACTAATTTTATTTTATTATTATTATTTCTGTATTTTTATTTTTAATTTCAATTTTGATTTTTTATTTTACATAAGGACTGGTATGGCTGTGGCTGTGCCTCCTTGTGGTGACCGGGTGTGTCTGGGGTGGCCTCTGGGACATAGGTGTTAGCCTTGTCTGGGGGTTGCCTCGGGTGCACCTGGTTCTCAATTTATGGCCTATTGGTTCATGTCACTTTAATGGTTTTTATAGATTTTATATAGTAAGCACTATGCGCTTTGCTATAATGTTAAATGTTATATGATTACCCTTATAAATGGAGAGGATAGTATATTATTGGGGAATGATTATAATAAAAGCACCTGTTCACTTTATACGACTTATATATATATATATATTAAAAACAAGGGGAATAATATTAAGCGTGTTAGGCTATCTGGTGGTTCATGTTATTCTCAAGAGGTTACTATAGATGGAATAGAGTAAGCATTATGCACATTTTTATAATGTCATGTTATCATTATCCTCTAAAATGAAGATGTCAGAATATTAGGGGGGGATAATTACAATAAAAGCACATGTTCACTTTAACTTAGGATTCTTCATCCTTAGGGTATGGGTTCATAGTATATAATATGTACACAACTATGCACTAGTCGCTTTATACATATTTATTATCAATATTGGTATATTATGGGTGATTCATTACAATACAAGCACGAGTTCACTTTATAGGACTTACACATACACACAAACAAAAGGATGTTTATCATACATGGGATTAATATTAAGTGTTGGGCACTTTTGTGTGTAAAAATATAAAATAGGATATCATGTAATTCAGGTAATTTAGTCTTCTTAGGGTATGGTTTGTATCACACAATTATGCACTAGTCACTTTATAGGTATTTATTATTATTAATTTTATATTTTTATTGGGCACTTTAAGATAGCTGTTGTTTAATAATTATAATAACTGTCTATTTATTTCATATAATCTAGCGTCTTTTATTCTAATAATCCATATCATAATATATTGTTAGGGGTGTGCGTAAAATAATTATAATGCACATAGTAAAACATTAGTTACTGTATTGGCATGTATTTATGTATGGGTGCTTTGGGATGGCCGCAATATATTTATCGCAATATATCAATCTCACATATTAGCCCCTTCCGCCTACATCATGCAGGGATCTCTCCTCTTTCCCTCTCCCTTCCTCTCTTCATCTTTACACATAGTCCTTTTTTCTTCCAGATGGCAATGCTACAAGTGCCGATCGGTGTTGCGCATGCGCGCCGACCCCGGACTCCATCACCTCCAGGTTGCGCTCTTACACTGACACGCAAACAAGCGTGCGTGTCATTGAGTGTTGCCAAGGAAGGATGACGTAGGAGGCGGGGAGGACGCGCGATGCGCCATATCACCTGACCGGCACTGGACACCGCTGATAGGTTAAGGCTCACATAAATACACGGCCACCCCTCACCTTGACACGCCCCCGGAAGAAGCTGGCGGCAAAAGGCGCGTCGGGGTGAGGGGATGCCAGGATCATCTACGTTATAGGTAATTATTAACTCTTCACATTGCATTAGCTATGTTATATCGCTTCTAATAGCATTTTACATTAGGAAGATTGTTTGGCATGTATTCCAAATGCCACTAGGCAGTGTGGGCAGATAAGAATTTTTCTATTTCCCTTTTTGTTAATTGTAACCCAGGGTATATTTGCTAGTACAGACTGCATTGGGGATATTTGGGCCTCAGTATATTAATACACATGTTCTGGACTTTTGTTGGATTTATTTTGTTTGTTAAAGACCTTTTGTGGTCAGTGATATAATAAAATGTATGTGTTAGGTGTCGAGTTCCCGCCTCTGCACAGGGGGAATCTCGAGCCATCTCTGCTGCGGTCTCCCATTCTTCTCCAGCCGCAGTGGAGTCTGCTCAGCAGAGACGTCGGTCCCAGCATCTTGCTCGGTCTCACTCTGTGCATAGGGTTGCTGCTGCTTTTCCAGCTTCTGCCATTGAAGCCAGTGCTGGGCAGCGGCGAGCAGACGCTTCTGAGACTAAGTTCCACTTTGCACACACTGAGCATGCCCAGGGCAAGATCTCTCAGTGGAGATCTAGGGTCACATGCTCAGGTACTGCAGCAATTCCATTGGTCCTTCTTTTGAAAGGTCTTATACGTGCTGCAGCTATTTAAGGCTCGCATGGCCACACGGCCATGCGCTAGTGTTCATTTGTAAACATGTGTGTGTTGTGAGTGAAAGTCGCTCTTTAAATAACCCTCCCTATTGGATGACTGCGGAAGGTGTATGATTGCTATCTAGCGCCCGACTTATCCAACAGCATGTTACACACTAATACAGCGTCTAGTTGCTGTGCCCGCCAGTGTGGCGCCGTGCACTTTCACAGCGCTTTCCTGACCCAAGCCTGGGTGGTTAGTGGCATCCGCCAGTGCAGCACCGCGCTCACTCTCGTGCATTCCTTTGTTATTATTTTGGTTACGCTGATAACCCCAGTTGCGGTGTCGACCGCAAGTAGTCTACACAGACTCAGATCCAAAGTCTTAGGACTGAGCTCGGAGACTCCTTGCTTGTGCTCTTGTGTGCGGTACCGTGGCCCTGTTACTTAACAGGGTTCGCTTCCTTCACACAGGGTGAAGTTAACCCGTGTGTATTCACATTGTACCGCCATATAGTCCATCATTACTTGGAAGCAGGTTCCATCTCTGCACGGTGGACCCCGGGCTGCGAACGCACCTTATTCTACCTATCTTATTATTTGGTGCGTTCCGCTAGCCCTAACAGTATGTGATCAGTGTTACATGTGGGGAATTTTCCTATTTAAGTTAATCTGGCGTCCCCTAGATGGCATTTTGCTTTTTTATTATTTTTTTTATAGCATATTGTCATTTATGGCTTTAATAAAGAAAATTGTGGTTTTAATATGGTATGTAGATCTCTTCTTCGTCCCTAGCATTTAATAATGTGGGATTTTTGTTGTTTTGCATTCGATGAAGTGCCCTTAATATATTGAAGGACGTTAGTTGATTGAATTTTTTGATGTACAGCTAGCTTTTCCTGTTGAGTCTTTTTTTGGGAAAAGGGGGCATAATTGTGTTACAGCATACAAAAGAAAATACAGAACATCCAGACTTTTAACTGCGATAGTCTACTTCACAATCTCTGTAGGTCACAAACTATTTTTTTTTCATGCACCTGGTTTATTAGAAAAATAGAAAATCCATACAATCCAATACTGAGGCCTGTTGCCGCTAATGTTTTTTAGACATGTAGCTAGCATTTCTTGCTCAGCTCTTTTTGCGAAAGGGAGGATTAATTGTGTTAAAAATGTGATAAAAGAATTGTAAAAACAATCCAGACATCTAAGTACAGATGCCAACCTATAATAATCTCCACAAAAAATAACAAATTCCCAAATTAAACAATATATAGAACCAAAGAGACTCCTGTCCAAGTAATGATAATACCCACAACAAAAATAATAATGAAGGCACTAAATAGAAAAAATAATTAAATATAAAGTTTATTGACAAATAAATAAACAAAATGATGCCATGGTGAGATAAGGTGAAACTAAAATTATATACTTAGGGAATATGATGGAAAGAGGAAATCCCTATATTGAAAAGGCAGAACTCCGAGCAAACAAACTCCTTACAATGACATCATATAATATAAATCATAAGCCATATTTAAAAAGCATAATGGCTAAAAATAAATCCTATAGGTGCATGCAGCACCTAGAAAACAGGAAACATGCCTGAGTGTGTAATATAATAATATAAATCAATATACAGGGCAGGTACAAAGTGCAAGCGCAAAAGGCCTTAATGAGGCTACTCATGAATATAGGCTAATTAGCGCCTATAATCAATATAATGCAAATATTGAAGCTTAAGCCAAGGCTGCATGGAATAAAGCATATGCAGAAAAAAAGATATATTCAGCTCACCCTTTAGATGAATTTCCTTATGAGTCCAGGAAATCTTGAGCACGGATTTGCGTCTCTGTAAGACGCCTACAGATACACATGTGGAAAAAAGGGAATCCAGCTCCAAGAGATAAAATCACTTAACTTTAATAATATTCATTTAAAATAGAAATAGGCTGTAAGACATACAAAAAACGGATAAACCGGAAGGAGAGTGCCTGTATAAACTGTACGTGTTGCTAACACACAAGAGCCCGTCATTTAGCTCTGGCCAGGCATAGCATCAATTTATACAAAGACATAGCAAGTGTGGAAAGAAAAACAAAACAAAAACAAATCAAAACAAAACAAAACAAAAAAATCACACACCTCCACCTTCAACAAATATAAAAAACAATGTATTAAATGTTAAAAGCTGGAATTGTCAAGCTAATATTGATGAAACAAATAAAGAACAGTCAATAATGCAACATGATTTCTTTTTTAGGATTTAAACCTGATGGAACACGTGTATTTAACAAATATATCCAAAATGCTGCTTTATCACGTAATTTCATCTCTCTGTCCCCACCCCGTGGATCTATATTAATTTGTTCTCTTGCAAAAACTTGAAGGAATATGGTTTGTCTATAGTGTTGAGCATTCCGATACCGCAAGTATCGGGTATCGGCCGATACTTGCGGTATCGGAATTCCGATACCGAGATCCGATATTTTTGTGATATCGGGTATCGGTATCGGAAGTGTAAAATAAAGAATTAAAATAAAAAATATTGTTATATTCACCTCTCCGGCGGCCCCTGGACATCTGCGCGAGGAACCGGCGTCCGGCACGGCTTCTTTCTTCAAAATGCGCGCCTTTAGGACCTGTGGTATGACGTCCCGGCTTCTGATTGGTCGCGTGCCGCCCATGTGACCGCCACGCGACCAATCAGAAGCCGCGACGTCATTCCTCAGCTAAAGTCCTAGAATGAGCGCCTTTTAGGACCTGAGGAATGACGTCGCGGCTTCTGATTGGTTGCGTGGCGGTCACATGGGCGGCACGCGACCAATCAGAAGCCGGGACGTCATTCCACAGGTCCTGAAGGCGCGCATTTTGAAGAAAGAAGCCGTGCCGGACGCCGGATCCTCCCGCTGATGTCCAGGGGCCGCCGGAGAGGTGAATATAACAATATTTTTTATTTTAATTCTTTATTTTACACTTTAATATGGATCCCAGGGCCTGAAGGAGAGTTTCCTCTCCTTCAGACCCTGGGATCCATGAGGATACATTCCGATACTTGATGTCCCATTGACTTGTATTGGTATCGGATATCGGTATCGGCGATATCCGATATTTTTCGGGTATCGGCCGATACTATCCGATACCGATACTTTCAAGTATCGGACGGTATCGCTCAACACTATTTGTCTATTGTGAACGGTAACAAAATGATTTGATAAATTAGAAATATTACGTGTGGTTGGTTGTGAAATGTCATTTAAATGTTCTCTTGTTTTATTTTTTAATTTTTCGAATAGTGGAACCAACATATTAGAGTTTACATGCTGAGCACTCAATAATATAGACCACATGGTAAGAATTGCAATTCAAAAATTTTTTAATTATGTAGATGTTTTCATTTTTATTATCTGAAAAAGTCGAAGTTTTTTTTAGAATGTGAACATGTTTTACAAGTCCACACTTGTAAAAACTTGTCATGGTCAACCAATGAAATGGTTATTCCTGTTTGGATTGTAAAAGCTTGGAGACAAATGACTCCCTAAAGTCAGTGCACGTCTAGCCACTATTTTAATGCCATTTTTTAAAATACTGTCCATAGCATCATCATTTCTGAGAATATTCAAATTGCGATGTATAATATTTGAAATGGCTTTAATGTGAGAGCTATATGTCAGTGCCAAAACAGGTTGTTCTGATGAAGGGATTGCAATGATATTGCAGCCACTATTCACACTAGGATCAGGATTGATTAGATCCTGTCTAGATCTAGAATACACAATTTGAAATTTCGATTAATAGTCCAGCTAGGATATTTCCTTTTAATAAGATGGCTTTTTATATTGTTCTTTTCAGTTTGAAAAAGAGAACTATCACTACAGTTGAAAGGGTGGAAACTACGTGCAGCAGTATGATGTTCCCTGCAGTTGATTTGTGATGTGTGCAGCTGGTGATGGCTTGGTCTGGAATTCCTGATAAACAAAAATCAAGAAAATGTATTGACTTTTTATTGAAAAAATATGTAAATTTTAAATTGAATGGATTATTATTGATGTAATAGAAAAATATAGAAATTTTAGAAACATCATCATTCCAAACTAGCAATAAGTCATCAATATATCTAGAATACCATTGTATGGACTCAAAAAATGGATTATCAGTATTAAAAATGCATAAATATTCCCACCAAGCCATCACCAAGTTAGCCACGATGGGGAGAATTTAGCACCCATGGAAACTCCACTGTTTTGAAGAAAAAACCTTTTGTCAAATTAAAAAAAGTTATGAGTTAATAAAAAGGATAAAACCATAATGATATAATTTTTTAACTCATCATTATAAGTACTGTGTTTATTGAGGTGGAATTGTACTGCAGTGATAGCTATTTTATGTGGGATACACGTATATAACGAAATGACATCACATGTTAACCAAGTCCAGCAAAGATTCCAATCAACATTTCGAAACATAGCAAGTACGTCTCTTGAGTCTTTCAGATAGCCTGGTACCCTCTGTACTAAGGGTTGTAAAACTGTGTCAAGTCATTCACCCAGATGTTCATTAAGAAAACCAATGCCAGAGACTATTGGATGCATATGTGGGGGCAAAATATGCTTGTGTGTTTTAGACAAGGCATTTAACCCTTTCACGACATGCGCCGTACTATTACTGCACATGCTGTGTCACCCCCTTTGATGTGGGCTCCGGCAGTGAGCCCACATCAAAATGACAGAAAAAAGACTGGCACATCCAAACTAGTGTGAATAGGTGCATACCAGGAGCAGCTACCTCCATATATAATATACAAAAAAAGGTTGCACTCTATCGTGCCAAAACACGTCAAATATGAAATACATGAAATATGGATAGCAAAATTGCTTTTTGAACATTAGGAAAAAAATTTTTTTGAGACGCTTAGCACAGAATTTGGCCAAATAGTGTGAGCCCATCAACCATCGTCAAGGTGGTCTCAATAAAAAACTGATGGGTACCTGACCTCCCTGTCCAAATGTGAACACTTACCAAAGGCTAATGTCTGCATGCTTGGGTGAATATGGACACCTCTCTCAGCAAAGCCTACATATGGGTTGGCCGGAACCAAGTGTGAATAGATGTAATTAAAGACCAGATGGTGAAGGGCGGAGTGCGCAGTCAGTAAGCTAACATAGAAATGACAGAAAAAAGACAGGCACATCCAAACTAGTGTGAATAGGTGCATACCAGGAGCAGCTACCTCCATATATAATATACAAAAAAAGGTTGCACTCTATCGTGCCAAAACACGTCAAATATGAAATACATGAAATTTGAATAGCAAAATTGCTTTTTGAACATTAGGAAAAAAAAGATTTCTTTGCTGAGAGAGGTGCCACCGGTTTTGCCATATTTCAGAGCTGCAACATTACTGGAGTAACAAAAAGCACAAGGTGTGCGATACTCAGGGACATGGCCAAGGTAAGGAAGGCTGAAAAACAACCACCTTTGAACGAGAAATATAAGATAAAATGTCAAGACTGGGCCAAGAAATATCTTAATAAAATCAATAGTGGGCGGTTTGCTCCAGAGCGCCAAGAAGGTAGCCCCAAGGGAAGGGAAAGTTCAAAGTCCCCCCGCAGCTCCAGCCAAACACCTCCAATGGATGATACAGACACAGAAAAAAAAAAGAAAGCTCAGTCTAAGGAGCGCAGAAAGAAGACTCTGACACCAGGATAGGGTTAAGTCACAACGCATTTTAACGGAAATACCATCCTCATCAGGAGGACGGAGGACATTTTAATGGTGACAATAAGGAGGCAGCATATAAATGAAAAACAACCAATCACATATGCAAATTATTTAAATAGCACAGCTTATCACAATGTTCAGCCCTGAAGAACTATTACAATGTATAGCCCTAAGCAGCTATTGAGAACATATAAAAACATATGAGGTAGGAACCTATATGTTTCATTTTGTTTGTTTTTTGTTAAGTGATTTTATCTCTTGGAGCTGGATTCCCTTTTTTCCACATGTGCATCTCTAGGCGTCTGCCAGAGACGCAAATCCGTTCTCAAGATTTCTGCATTTGCTTCTGCCTTTTCTTGATCCCCTTTTATCATGAACTTTTATCATGAATGTTGCATTATGGCTGTCGCATGGACTTGCATTAATTTAGGCTGACATACTGTCATTGAAAAACAAGGAGAGTGTCTGTTTCATTTATTTATTTCATTTTTTTTTATGTTGCCGGACTTTGTCTATTTTCCCCTTTTTTTCTTTTCTCTTTTTTTTTTTCTTACTATGGATTCCTTCATTGATCCTTCCAGAAAGGAACTTGCAGTGCAAGTGTTTCATACTGCAGGGAACAGTGCAGATACTCCCCCAGCCTTGCTACAAACCATACATGAAGTGAAAAAACTTTCTCTTAATGAAACACGCATCTGGTGGGATCAAACCACACTGGAAAATTTCTTGCTCAGAATATGATCCCCAGAGAATTGAGAATAAAGAAAATACCGGCAACAGTTTATAACACTGATTTTGTGGTGGAATGGAATTCTATTCTGACTAATTGTTCAACTCAGCTCATGCAATTAATTATTAAATATGAGAGCTGTGAACTGTCCAATATTCAGACAGATTTGACTAAAAACTTATTGTTTCTCAAGTCTAAAATGATTGTGGACAATTTTTAGATTTTCCAGAAAGAATTAAAATCTAAAATACAGTCATTGGAGGATTCCATCATTTTTCTCAAAAATGTCTCATTTAATAGAGACATTTTTGATTATACCAATGATCAAGTCTATGAATGGGGCAGATGGGAGAAACAACTTGCTACACCCAAGTCTTTATAGAAAAAAACGCACTCGTTCTCCTTATGGCAATCAAATCATCACATTTTCTTCTTCAGATCCTGAATCCTCAGATGTGTCAGTGGATTCATCAAGAGACACTAGGGGGGATGCTCCTCCACAAGCTAAGACTAATAAATCTCAAACTAACTATTATCGCAAACCATGCAGAAACAACAATTTCTCAAAAAACTCAAAAAGAAAGGCAGAAGAAAACATTGCAAATGCCCCATTGTATTTCAGGAGTTGACTGGGGAGTGTCAAAAAGACTCCTCAATAGATGTTACTAATTTATCCTCTATAATTTTGTCTGTTGTTGAAATTAAACTTCTTTCGAAAGGACTCAATTTTGTTCCCACTAACTGAAACTTGGATGTTTTTTCTACTCTAAAAGATATAAATACTTGTAAAAAAGTACTGTAAAAAAAAACATTTTTTTTGGAGGACAAAACCAATAAGCTAACATCTTCAGCTGTTATTAATGAATTCAGAGGGAAGGATTTCTTGGAACAGAACACTCTCTTTTGTTTCCTAGATCTTGACACTTTGAATACTTTATTTTCCCGACTATAAGATGTAATTCCCCACCAAAAAAGGGGGGAAAATGTGGGGTGTGTCTTATAGTTGGAATACAGGCTTACCGGCAGTGTTGTGGCGGTGGCAGAGGTACGGGGATGAGGAGGCGGTATGATGTGAGCGGTGTCCCTTCCACAGGTGAGGTGATGCAGCAGCCTGGTAAGCAGCAGAGCCTGGTGAATCATGGCATTATCGGTGGTGGTGGCCATCTTCCTGAGGCCGTGCATGCGCAGATGGAGTGCTCTGCTTCCCGGGCCTTCAGGAAAATGGCCATGGGAGGCCGCACGTGCGCAGATGGAGATCGTGGCGGCCATTTTCCTGAAGCCGAGTTTGCAGATTTAGATCTCGGCTTCAGGAAAATGGCTGCCGCGATCTCCATCTGCGCACGCATGGCCTCAGGAAGATGGCCACCGCCACTGATAAACCAGTAATTAACCCAGCTCTGCTGCTCACATTGGAATGGATACCTGGCCCCTGCATCACCTCACCTGTGGAAGGGACCCTGCTCACGCCATACCGCTCATTAACCCTGCACCTCTGCCGTCACCACAGCACTACTGCAACCCCCCATGGACACAAGGGCGTGGCATCGCCCATCTAAGCAGGAAGGGACCCTGCTCAGGTGCACGCTGTACCGCATCACCCCACCTTTGCTGACGCCATGCCTCCTGTGACCCTGCTCTGCCGCCGCCAGCCCTCAGGTAAGATACTGTAAATTCAGACAATAAGACTGACCCCCATCATATAAAAAATCTTATTTTCTGCAATTTTCACCCCAAATTTTGGGTGCGTCTTATAGTCCAAAAATACGGTAATTCACCAAACGATACTAATATTGTTTCTGGATTTAAAACTAGGAATCCTACTTTTTATTCAATTCAAACCTGGATTGAGTCAATGGAAAAGTTCCAGGACAGTGTGGAGAGAGATACGTATTCTCCTTTCTGACACTACATTGTGTGCAAAACTATTAGGAAAGTTGTATTTTAGAGGATTATTTTTATTATTGATCAATAGTGTTGAGCGATACCGTCCGACACTTGAAAGTATCGGTATCGGATAGTATCGGCCGATACCCGAAAAATATCGGCTATCGCCGATACCGATATCCGATACCAATACAAGTCAATGGGACATCAAGTATCGGAAGGTATTCTCATGGTTCCCAGGGTCTGAAGGAGAGGAAACTCTCCTTCAGGCCCTGGGATCCATAGGGATGTGTAAAATAAAGAATTAAAATAAAAAATATTGATATGCTCACCTCTCCGGCGGCCCCTGGACTTCACGTTGGTAACCGGCCGGCTTCTTTGTTTAAAATGAGCGCTTTCAGGACCTGCGAATGACGTCGCGGCTTCTGATTGGTCGCGTGCCGCCCATGTGACCGGCACGCGACCAATCAGAAGCCGCGACGTCATTCGCAGGTCCTTAATTCCTAGAATTAGGAGTTTTGTGAATGAGAATGACGTCGCGGCTTCTGATTGGTCGCGTGCCGGTAACATGGGCGGCACGCGACCAATCAGAAGCCGCGACGTCATTCGCAGGTCCTGAAGGCGCTCATTTTAAACAAAGAAGCCGGCCGGTTACCAACGTGATGTCCAGGGGCCGCTGGAGAGGTGAGCATATCAATATTTTTTATTTTAATTCTTTATTTTACACATCCCTATTGATCCGATACCGATACCCGATACCACAAAAGTATCGGATCTCGGTATCGGAATTCCGATACCGCAAGTATCGGCCGATACCCGATACTTGCGGTATCGGAATGCTCAACACTATTGATCAATAATTATGTTCTCAATCAACCCAAAAGACTCATAAATATCAAAGCTTATCATTTTTGGAAGTTGGAGTGGTTTTTTTTTAGATTTGGCTATCTTAGGTGGATATCTGTTTGTGCAGGTAAATATTACTGTGCAGAATCATTAGACAACTTAATAAAAACCAAATATATTCCAATCTTACTTGTTTATTTTACCAGGTAAACCAATATCACTGCACAAAATTTAGAAATAAACATTTCTGACATACAATAACAAAACCCCCAAAATTAGTGACCAATATAGCCACCTTTCTTTATGATGACACTAACAGCCTTCCATCATAGATTCTGCTTATCTGTTTATGATCTGTTTATGATCAACATTGCGTGCAGCAGCTGCTACAGCCTCCCTGACACTATTCCGAGAGGTGTACTGTTTTCCCTCCCTGTAGATCTCACATTTTATGAGGGACCACAGGTTCTCTATGGGGTTCAGATCAGGTGAACAAGGGGGCCATGTCATTATTTTTTCTTCTTTGAGACCTTTACTGGCCAGCCACGCTGTGGAGTAGTTGGAGGCATGTGATGGAGCATTGTCCTGCATCAAAATCATGCTTTTCTTGAACGATACCGACTTCTTCCTGTACCACTGCTTGAAGAAGTTGTCTTCCAGAAACTGGCAGTAGGTCTGGGAGTTGAGCTTCATTCCATCTTCAACCCGAAAAGGTCCCACAGGTTAATCTTTGATGATACCAGCCCATACCAGTACCCCACCTCCACCTTGCTGGCATCTGAGTCAGAGTGGAGCTCTCTGCCCTTTACTGATCCAGCCTCTGGCCCATCAAGAGTCACTCTCATTTCATCAGTCCATAAAACCTTCGAAAAGTCAGTCTTAAGTTATTTCTTAAAAAAAAAACCTGAAAGCTCAGTCTAAGGAGCGCAGAAAGAAGACTCTGACACCAGGATAGGGTTAAGCCACAATGCGTTTCATCGGAAATACCGTCTTCATCAGGTGGAAATTTTAATGGTGACAATAAGGAGGCAGTATATAAATGAAAAACAACAAATCACAACACTGTTAAAATTACATATGCAAATTATTTATATAGCACAGCTTGCCACAATGTTCAGCCCTCAAGAGCTATTACAATGTATAGCCCTAAATAGCTATTGAGAACATATAAAAACATATGAGTTAGAAACCTATATGTTTCATTTTGTTTGTTTTTTGTTAAGTGATTTTATCTCTTGGAGCTGGATTCCCTTTTTTCCACATGTGCATCTCTAGGCGTCTCTAGGCATCACATCCTAAAAAATAAAAAAATTAAAAAAACAAAACAAAAAAAAACACAGAATATAAAAAGCAATCAAAATAGTGAAATTAATGATAAAAAATGTGTACAATTTTAACGTATCCGCCAATATTGCCCATAGGGAACATTTTGCACCCACTTTAGTAGATGGCCACTCTTGAAGCTTAAGTAGCTATTTGCATTAAAGTATGTGTTAGGTGTCAAGTTCCTGCCTCTGCACAGAGGGAATCTCGAACCATCTCTGCTGCAGTCTCCCATTCTTCTCCAGCTGCAGTGGAGTCTGCTCAGCGGAGACATCGTTCCCAGCGTCTTGCTCAGTCTCACTCTGTGCATAGGATTACTGCTGCTTTGCCTGCTTCTGCCATTGAAGCCAGTGCTGGGCAGCGGCGAGCAGACGCTTTTGGGATCTAAGTCCTGCTTTTTCCCTTCTGAGCATGCCCAGGGTGAGATATCCTATTGGAGATCGAGGGTCACATGCTCAGATGCTGCAGCGGTTCCCATTGGTCCTTTATTGGAAGGTCCTGAACGTGCTGCAGCTATATAAGCTGCGCATGACCGCATGGCCATGCGCTAGTGTACATTTGTAAATGTGTGTGTTGTGAGTGAAAGTCGTTCATTAAAATCCCCTCCCTATTGGATGACTGGTGGGTGATTGCTATCTAGCGCCCGACTTAGCTACCAGCACGTTACAAACCATACAGCGTCTAATTGCTGTGACCACTAGTGCAGCGCCGTGCGCTTTCACAGCGCTTTCCTGACCCAAGCCTGGGTGGTTAGTGGCATCCGCCAGTGCGGCACCGCATGCACTCTCGTGCATCTTTTATTATTGCTTTGGTTACGCTGACACCCCATTAGCGGTGTCGAGCGCAAGTAGTCTAGTCGGACTCGGATCCCAAGTCTTGGGACTGAGCTTGGTAACTCCTTGCTTGCGCTCTTGTGTGCGGTACCGCGGCCCTGTGACTTAAAAGGGTTCGCTTCCTTCACACAGGATGAAGTTAACCCGTGTGTGTATTCACATTGTACCACCATATGGCTCGTCATTGCTTGGCAGCAGGTTCCATCTCTGCACGGTGGACCCCGGGCTGCGAATGCACCTTAATCTATCTTATTATTTGGTGCGTTCCGCTAGCCCTAACAGTATGTAGTAGTGGAGAAGCAGCCGGATCCATCAACATGTATCAAGAGATCTAAAACTTGAATAGACACATTTGAAATATTAGCTGTAAAACGTAAACCCCACGTGTTCTTATTGAGTTTGGAAATAAATTCCAGTGCTTCGCTCTCAGTGCCGGTCCAAATACAGAATAAATCATCTATGAAACGTCGATAAAAAAACGATGTCAGATGTCAGGTCTGGCTGCGCGATGAGGACAGACTTAAAAGCCCCATGAATAAATTAGCATAAATGGGGGCGAATCTCGTCCCCATCGCGCAGCCCTTGACTTGACATTAAAAACCTGCTCAAAGGAGAATACATTATTTTCAAGCACAAAAAGAATGGGATTTATTAGGAAATCCTTTTGCTGAGGAGGCATAGATGAATCAGTTGAAAGAAATTGATGCACTGCCTCTACACCCCTATCGTGGGGAATATTAGTGTATAAGGCTTGAACATCCATTGTAATTAAAAAACAGTTGGGGATGGGTGGTAGTTTCAAAATGAGATCAATGAGGTGAGATGAGTCTTTAAGATAAGAGTCTAAAGCTACAACTTACTTCTGAAGAAACAAATCCACATAGTGAGAAAGGTTACTTGTGATTGAGTCAATACCAAAATTGGTATTGGGGGGGGGGGGGGGTTTGATCGGATTTTTATGAACTTTTGGTAAAAAATAAAAAAAGGCATTTGAAACGTGAAATATTAAGGAATTTTGGTGGCCTCTCCCAAATTTCATTTTATGAAGCTGATTGTTCCCCTAGTAGTGTGAGTACTATCACTGTCTTACTAGTGATTGACACAGAATCCAATATTCTGGTGAGGAATAATACTGTTGTATCTCATCACCAAGATTCCAAGGAAATTGATTAAAGATGCTTGCCTGAAAGCCAAATCCCTCTCTCAGAAAGACTGTATATGTAGAATTGAAAAGAAATCCATAGAGCCACCCTCCCCTAAGACGACATTTGGTAGGTCGAACTTCATCACCACTTTTAATCAATCTCATGGAATAATTAAGAAACTGTTGTCTAAGTACTGGTTTATTCTTAGAGGAGATCCAATACTTTCAAAACATATACCTGCTCACCCCAGAACGATATTTCGCAGGAATCGGATGTTACACAATTTTATTGCACCTAGTAATACAACTTTAGTTCCAGTATATAGAAGTTCCAAGATTTTCCCTTATTCTGGCTGTTTTGCATGTGGAAATGCCAAGTGTTTCTGTTGTACCTTTATTGTGAATGGGGCACGGGAATTCAAATCTAATACAACAGGCACCATTTTAAAATGAATTAATTTGTTAACTGTCAATTCACTTATGTGGTATATTTGATCGAATGTGGTTGCGGTCAACAATATGTGGGCCGTACCATACAAACAATGCATGGTAGACTGAACAAACATCGTCAGCACATCAAAAATGGCTTTCTTTTGCGCAGTCTATCCAAACATTTTTTAACAATGCATCAGAAAAACTTGCAATCTCTGAAATTAATAATTATTGATCATATACCTGACACTGTGGCTGACCATTTTAGTAGCTTAATAAATAAAAAAAGCTTTTGGATTTTTAAACTCGGCACGTTGGCACCTGAAGGACTGGACCTCATGATAGATAAAGTAGCCAGATAAATATTGTTTCCTTTTATTTATTTTTATTTTTTATTATTAATTTCACTATTTTGATTATTTTTTATATTGTGTGTTTTTTTTTATTTTTTAAGATGTGATAGGTTTCTACCTCATATGTTTTTATATGTTCTCAATAGCTGTTTAGGGCTATACATTGTAATAGCTCTTGAGGGTTGAACATTGTGATAAGCTGTGCTATATAAATAATTTGCATATGTAATTTTAACAGTGTTATGATTGGTTGTTTTTCATTTATATACTGCCTCCTTATTGTCACCATTAAAATGTCCACCTGATGATGACAGTATTTCCGTTGAATCGCGCTGTGGCTTAACCCTATCCTGTGTCAGAGTCATCTTTCTGTGCTGCTTAGACTGAGCTTTCATTTCTTTTTCTAAGAAATATCTTAAGACTGACTTTTCAAAGGTTTTATGGACTGATGAAATGAGAGTGACTCTTGATGGGCCAGATGGATGGGCCAGAGGCTGGATCAGTAAAGGGCAGAGAGCTCCACTCTGACTCAGAGGCCAGCAAGGTGGAGGTGGGGTACTGGTATGGGCTGGTATCATCAAAGATGAACCTGTGGGACCTTTTCGGGTTGAAGATGGAGTGAAGCTCAACTCCCAGACCTACTGCCAGTTTCTGGAAGACAACATCTTCAAGCAGTGATACAAGAAGAAGTCGGTATCGATCAAGAAAAGCATGATTTTCATGCAGGACAATGCTATATCACATGCCTCCAACTACTCCACAGCATGGTTTGAATTGGATAAAAAGGAGGATTCCTACTTTTAAATCCAGAAACAATATTAGTATCGTTTAGTGAATTATTCAAAGTGTCAAGATCTAGGAGACAAAAGAGAGTGTTCTGTTCCAAGAAATTCTTCCCTCTGAATTCATTAATAACAGCTGAAGATGTTAGCTTATTGGTTTTGTCCTCCAAAAAAAATGTTTTTTTACAGTACTTTTTTACAAACGTATTTATATCTTTTAGAGTAGAAAAAACATCCAAGTTTCAGTTAGTGGGAACAAAATTGAGTCCTTTCGAAAGAAGTTTAATTTCAACATCAGACAAAATTATAGAGGATAAATTAATAACATCCATTGAGGAGTCTTTTTGACACTCCCCAGTCAACTACTGAAAAACATTGATGCAGTTGCAATGTTTTCTTCCGCCTCTCCTTGTGCGTTTTTTGAGAAATTGTTGCTTCTACATGGTTTGCGCTAATAGTTAGTTTGAGATTTATTAGTCTTAGCTTGTGGAGGAGCATCCCCCTAGTGTCTCTTGATGAATCCACTGACACATCTGAGGATTCAGGATCTGAAGAAGAAAATGTGATGACTTGATTGCCATAAGGAGAACGAGTGTTTTTTTCTATATAGACTCAGGGTGTAGCAAGTTGTTTCTCCCATCTGCCCCATTCATAGACTTGATCATTAGTATAATCAAAAATGTCTCTATTAAATGATACAGGAAAGAAATATATCTTGGTACCGTGTTAGCCAGTGGATAGAAAAATATTTAGAATTGAGAGTCCTCAGTGGTTGATACCTTTTAATGGCTAACTGAAAAGATGGTAACAAATTGCAAGCTTTCGAGACCTGTGTAGTCTCGAAAGCTTGCAATGTGTTACCATCTTTTCAGTTAGCAATTAAAAGGTATCAACCACTGAGGACTCTCAATTCTAAATATTTTTCTATTAAATGAGAAATTTTTGACTGTATTTTAGATTTTAATTTTTTCTGGAAAATCTAAAAATTGTCCACAATCATTTTAGACTTGAGAAACAATAAGTTTTTAGTCAAATCTGTCTGAATATTGGACAGTTCATAGCTCTCATATTTAATAATTAATTGCATGAGCTGAGTTGAACAATTAGTCAGAATAGAATTCCATTCCACCACCAAATCAGTGTTATAAACTGTTGTCGGTATTTTCTTTATTCTCAATTCTCTGGGGATCATATTCTGAGCAAGAAATTTTCCAGTGTGGTTTGATCCCACCAGATGCGTGTTTCATTAAGAGAAAGTTTTTTCACTTCATGTATGGTTTGTAGCAAGGCTGGGGGAGTATCTGCACCTTTCCCTGCAGTATGAAACACTTGCACCGCACGTTCATTTCTGGAAAGATCAATGAAGGAATCCATAGTAAGAAAAAAAAAATAGAAAATAAAAAAAGGGGAAAATAGACAAAGTAAGGCAACATAAAAAAAATGAAATCAATAAATGAAACAGGCACTCTCCTTGTTTTTCAATGACAGTATGTCAGCCTAAATTAATGCAAGTCCATGCGACAGCCATAATGCAACATTCATGATAAAAGTTCATGATAAAAGGGGATCAAGAAAAGGCAGAAGCAAATGCCGAAATCTTGAGCACGGATTCGCGTCTCTGCCAGACGCCTAGAGACGCACATGTGGAAAAAAGGGAATCCAGCTCCAAGAGATAAAATCACTTAACTTTAATAGTATTCATTTAAAATAGAAATAGGCTGTAAGACATACAGAAACCGGATATACCGAAAGGAGAGTGCCTGTATAAACTGTACGTGTTTCGAACACACAAGTGCTCTTAGTGTCAGTTAGCTCTGCCCAGGCATAGCATCAATTTATGCAAAGACATAGCAAGTGTGGAAAGAAAAAAACAAACAAACAAAACGAAACAAAAAAAGCACACACCCCCACCTTCAACAAATATATAAAACAAATGAAAATGTTAAAAGCTGGAATTGTCAAGCTAATGTTGATGAAACAAATAAAGAACAGTCAATAATGCAACATGACTTCTTTTTTAAGATTTAAACCTGAGGAAACACGTGTTTTTAACAAATATATTCAAAATGTTTTTATTATTATCTGTTTTTTTTTATTTTGTTTTGTTTCTTTCCACAACTGCTATGTCTTTGTATAAATTGATGCTATGCCTGGCCAGAGCTAACTGAGACAAAGAGCACTTGTGTGTTTGAAACGCGTACAGTTTATACAGGCACTCTCCTTCCGGTATATCTGTTTTTTTTATGTCCTACAGCCTATTTCTATTTTAAATGAATACTATTAAAGTTAAGTGATTTTATCTCTTGGAGCTGGATTCCCTTTTTTCCACATGGAATAAAGCATTAGTAAAAGATCAAGCTCTTCACATGGTAGAAAGATCCAAAAATCAATCAAGACAAGAATATAATCAAATAAAATATTATTTTATTAAATTCCACACATAAAATTACAAAGTAAAATAGATAAATCCAATATATATGTAACCAATTATTGCTACGTGCCCCTATCCAACTGGCTGATATAGTTTGGATCTCCACAAGGTCACTACTAAAACCTACTACCTACTGCAAACACTAAAAAATATATATAAAAAATATATAAAAATATATATATGTGAGAAAAAACTGAATTGAATAGGGAATTAATATAAAGAAAGTCCCGCAGTGTGCCTAAAGTGCCGCGATGTGCATATAAAATGGCAAATATAATTGCAATGTCTTGCATGAGAAACTGAAGTGCTGCTAACAAAGTGCAAATGCAGGGAGGGTAGGTAAAAGTAGGAAAACACTTACTTTGATCAATTTGTATATAAACCACTGTGGGTAGCCAGGACAATCAGGGGCACCCCAACGCGCGTTTCGGACGCACTGTTCCTTCGGAATAAAGCATGCCCAAAAAGTAAGCTGCCATATATAACCTGAGATGAGATAAAAATAGGATGCCAAAGGAGGAGCAGAAGGAGCGCACAGGCACTTCCGTAAATGTTGTTATTTTGTTTAATTATTTATTGATAAACTTTATATTTAATTATTTTTTCTATTTTGTGCCCTCATTACTCTTTCTTGTGGGTATTTTCATGATTTGGAAAATAATCTCTTTGGTTCTATATAAGTGCAGACATCTACATCATGCATTGTGCATGTCAAAATCTACTGTTTTTTCCAACACCTGCTTTATTAGTCATATTTTACATTATGACATACTGCAGCCTGTTGCAGCTGTTGTTTCTTTTGGATGTGTAGCAAGCATTTCTTTGTCAGTTCTGAGGAGAGGGGAATAATTGTGTTAAAAAATACAAGGATAGAATTATTCTTTAGATCATTATCCCCAATTCTCTTAAATTAGAATCATTTTAGGTGGCAACATTATAAACTGGATTACTTCCATTTTTTTTACTAATGGAATTGTATCCCAACTGAATTAAGAATGAAAACTTTATTTTGCTGACATTCAAAAGGTCAAAGGGACAAATAACAATAGTACTGCATGAAAAATTATGGGGGGGGGGTGAAGTGGTTATGGCAGAAGACAAAAATAAATTTGTTATGTCTATCAGAGGCAACAGGCTCAAAATGAAAGAGTAACAAGGCACGTTACACAAACCAGGTAAGAATATAACTGGCAGTGTCACACAGCAGTTAGCTCTATGTCCCCCAGTATTGATGGGTCTACAAGTCACAGAGAACACAATACTAGAAATGTTGTGACTTTTGGTGTTTTCACTTCAACTTCAAGCAGTTTTGCCAAAATGGTGGAGGAGTTTGGGCGTAACATGTCTTGGCTATGCCTGCCTGTCAAAATTTTCAACAGGGGTGTGGTTTCTTACACCAGAAATGTTACTCCAGTACCTGATTGGCATAACATTTCTGGCAAGGAATACAGAGGCACACATCACTAATAAGAAGTACAGAATTATTTAAGTGGCAAGGGTCTCTGTCAAGAGCCCTGCTGCAGACTTACAGCAGGAGTCTGAGCACGTGTTACAGAAAGACAGAGAGAGAGAGAATAAGGAGTGCTGAGGTGAGCTTACCTGCCAGAGGACCAGCCCAGGACCTGAAACACGTGACCTCCGGGGCAGTGGACGGAGGCGGAGCCAGATGCTGAGTGTTGGCAGAGACCAGTGGAGCCGGAGAGTCGTCTAAATGTGCCAAAGTCAAGCCAGGAGGTCAATGTAGTGCCAAAAGGATGAGACATAAGCATAGTTGGGAGGTAGCAAATAGGTCAGGGAGTCAAAGATAGCAGTGCAGTACAAACGGGGGAGAAAGGAGGGAAGTTAAAGTATCAAGCCGAAGGTCAGTGCCAGAAACAGACAATTAGCACAGAGTCACAAGGCAAAGCACAGAATGAGAGAACAGACAGAGTTATACACAGGAAAGCAAAAGAACAGCAGTTTGCAAGCACACCAAGGGGTCAGACACACAGCCAAGACAGATGCATCACTGACCAGGATTTCCAGATGAAGGTGGGTAAATATAGCCCTCCCCAAACCAAAAGGAGGCTATACAAAATTAACCCTGAAAGTACAGGGAAGGAACCCTGTCCACAACCATGACAGTCTGTAAATTAATTATGTGCATATTATCCCTGCATTTATTATCCTTCATTAAGACTGGCATTTGATACATCAGTTGTAATGGGCTGGGTAGTACAACCACTGTACCTGAGCCCAAGGATAGCCTGGATCGGTGAAATGAGGAGCCTCACCCAATCTGACCATGGATATGCAGCAGTGTACGACACTGAGATCCGAGGAGAAACAAGGGAGGTAGTCCAGGTGCTACGCCAGTCAGGCTGGCAGGCACATCTGGAAGACAAGTTGGCTTATCATGGCTGGAAGACATGCTAATGGGCATGATTATTGCAAAACAATGGGGAGGCAAAGAGCGCAATAGGGTCTTTTCCACGTTACACAGAGGAAAATATACACCAAATTTGCTCACCTGGTTAGGATGAGATTAGAGCATATAGATAGCGGCTGCTGCAGATCCACAGGTCTTCACCGACCAGAGAAAATAATGTCTTCAAAGGGAGATTTGTAGTTAAAGTTCTGCGCTGCCGCTAAGATGAATTTCAGGAGAGTATAGTTGATTCACAGTGGTTTTATTCTACGCGTTTCAGGGGTCTCATGCCCCCTTCATATCCTGATGAAGGGGGCATGAGACCCCTGAAATGCGTAGAATGGGCATGATTGGAAGACAGGCTTGTGGGCATGGCTAATAGACAGGCTGGTATTCAGAAATATGAGTGCTAGGACCTGAGAACTGATAAAGAAGTTAGAAACACACTTACAACATTGCACAGGCACCTCCCACCTGATGGAGGTGCCTTAAATAATAAGAGCTCCCCAGCCATTGGCTGGGGACACTTTAGGACAAGGCACACTCTAAGCACTGCGTCAGGGTTCTGCGAGCAGTGTTCAGACCCCAGGCAGCTGCAGGAGAATAAGCATGATGAGCAGGATGGCAGTGGTGAGTATGTCAGTGCTTCTGCTGGGGAATCGAGCAGAGGCACTGGGAACATGGCAGGATGCAGAGCAGGAGGTGCAGGGCTGCGGAGGTGAGAGCCTTGGTGTCACTGCCGGGGAATGGGATGCAGAGACACTGGCATTGCATCAGTCATAATGAGGGATAAGAAATACAGGAATAAGATGCACCTAATTCATTATGCACTCCAATTAATGAATCAATGCCATGGTGCCTTTATAGGTTTGTCGTAGTCTTAAATTCTGAGCCAACATCCTTGGCCTTGCACCCTGTGTGCCTGTGGATTTTAATAGATTCTGAAATGCCAGAGGCACATAGGATCCTGGGACAAGGATGCTTGCTGCCGTGGAGCACCAGACTAGATGCCAGACCAGAACAGTTCAAATAATTTTTCTTAACTCTATTAAAAAAAAGTTGATGGCTTGAGGATAGAGGAGACAGAATAGAAATAAGGGTTCCTAGAAAGTGATGTGATTTATGAAGTATAAAGGAGAAAGGTATGACTTGTATAACGGAGACCAGATCTTTCTTTGGACCTCTTGGTTTTGGTATCCTTTATGAGGTGCTGAATATGTAGCCTCAAGTTTTGAGCGATACCTTCAGATACCCAGAAGTATCGGTATTGGATTGTATCGGCTGATATCCCAAAAATATTGGATATCACCGATACCGATACCTGATACCAATGCAAGTCAAAGGGACACAAATATCGGAACGTAAATAAGCCCTTTCTGTCCTTCTATATGCTGTTCCGGAAGGGGAAGAGTGTGGGCGGTGCATGGGCGGACACTGTGAGTGTCTGTGTGCGGGTGGGGTCTGTGCGGGCCTACAAGGGATCTGTACGTGCCTACCGGGGCTCTGTGCGGGCCTAGTGGGGCTCTATGCGAGCCTGCCATGGCTCTATGTGGCATGCCAGGGATCTATGCGGTCTGCCCGGGCTCTATGTGGTGTGTCGGGGCTGTATGTGGGCTGCCCGGGCTCTATGCAGCATACCGGGGATCTATGTGGGCTGCCCGGGCTCTATGCGGTGTGCCGGGGCTGTATGTGCGCTGCCCGGGCTCTATGCAGCATGCGAGGTCTACGCGGCGTGCTGGGGCTCTGTGCGTGTGTGCAGGCATCGTCCGATGGGACTACAAGTCTGCCTGCTACACTGACAGTGATTGACACATTAGCCAATGATGGGACAGTAGTAGTCCCATCATCCGGCTAATATGTTGAATGAAAAAAAAAATACTCCATACTGTGACAAAACACTCTGGGATCGCCTTTGCTGGGGTCAAAGGTCACGTGGTTTGTGCATTGAATCTGAGGCGTACAGCAGGTTTCTGAGCAGGCTGACCTCAGGTCAGATTTATTAACGTGAAAGCAACATGAACAAAACAAAACATAAAAATAAATCCTAGCCTGTCCGGCACTAACTAAACAAATACATTGCTATCTCAACAACTGGGGGGCTTCTCCCACCCAGCTAACATCACACATATCTTGAGCACAGCTCTTCACTCACGTTTGTCTCACAAAGACAGGCAATCTGTGTGCCCCAGGCTGACGCTGGAAAGCCCCAGCTGGTCATCTTTTATTCCTGCACTTATTAACTCATTAGCACCCTGAAGATACTGAGTGGCCTAATTCACATAGGACAAACACCTGGGTGAGATATACCTGCCTCCAACTACCACACCAGCATGAGTCTTACATATCCCCCCCTTGCTCAGACCACTCCGGTCGAGCAAGAACACTCTTGAAACAGTGTACTCGGGACAGGGCATCGGCGTTCCCCATCTGCACCCCAGGTCGGTGCTCCACCGTAAAAGAGTAAGCCTGCAGGGCAAGGAACCACCGGGTTACCCGACTATTACGGTCTTTGTGGAGGTGCATCCACTTGAGAGGGGCATGGTCTGTGACCAGCCTAAACTTCCTACCGGCCAGGTAATACTTGAGGGAGTTGAGAGCCCATTTAATGGCTAGGCACTCTTTTTCAACCACCGCATACCTCTGCTCATGTACATTCAGTTTCCGACTGAGGTAGAGGACCGGGTGTTCGACTCCGTCCCTCACCTGGGAAAGTACAGCTCCGACCCCAGTATCAGAGGCATCAGTTTGTACCACAAACTCGCTGCTGAAATCAGGAGTCACTAGAACGGGCTGAGAGCACAAAGCCCGTTTCAGGCTGTGGAAGGCCTCTTCAGCAGCTGAGGTCCATTTTACCATGACGGAACCCTTCCCCTTGGTAAGATCCGTCAAGGGAGTAGCCATGGCTGCAAAATTGGGTATGAACCGGCGATAATAGCCGGCAATCCCCAGGAAAGTTTGTACTTGTTTTTTGTTCACTGGTTGTGGCCAGCCCTGAATTGCCTGTATTTTGTCGATCTGGGGTTTAACCACTCCTCTGCCAATCACGTAGCCCAAGTATCGGGCTTCTTCAAGCCCGATGTGGAATTTCTTGGGGTTTGCCGTTAAACCTGCATCTCGCAGGTCATCAATCACCGCTTGTACCTTCTGGAGATGAGTTTCCCAGTCCATGCTGTAAATTACGATGTCATCCAGGTAGGCAGAAGCGTACTGTCTGTGAGGCCTCAAGACTCGATCCATCAATCTCTGGAACATTGCGGGAGCTCCGTGAAGTCCAAACGGCATGTAGACATACTGGAACAGACCTTCCGGTGTAGCAAATGCCGTCTTCTCTCTGGCCACCTCGGCCAGAGGAATCTGCCAGTACCCCTTTGTTAAATCCAGGGTCGTAATGTATCAGGCTTTACCAAGCCGGTCGATCAACTCATCAACCCGGGGCATAGGGTACGCCTCAAATTTAGAAACTGCATTCAGTTTCCTAAAGTCATTACAAAACCGGATGGAGCCATCCGGTTTAGGTATCAACACAATTGGACTGGACCAGGCGCTGTGCGACTCCTCAATGACTCCTAAGTCCAACATTGCCATCACTTCCCGGGAGACGGCTTCACGGCGGGCTTCCGGAATCCGGTAGGGCTTCACATGAACAGTGACGTCAGGCTCTGTGACAATCTCATGTTTCACCAACTTAGTCCGGCCAGGTTTTTCGGAGAAAAACTGTCGGTTCTGCAACAAAAATTGCTTGACCTCAGATTTTTGTCGTTCTGAGAGAGTCTCGGCAACCTGCACCTCCGGTACGGTAGGTGAACAAACCGGACGGGGCAGATCCGCCGTTAGGGCAGAGCGGTCTTTCCAGGATTTTATCAGATTCACATGATAAATCTGTTCCGGTTTTCTCTTACCCGGCTGGTACACTTTATAGTTCACTTCACCAACTCTTTCTCGGACCTCAAATGGGCCCTGCCATTTCGCCAGGAATTTACTATCCACCGTAGGGATTAGGACCAACACCCTATCGCCGGGTGCTAATGTACGGACCTTAGCGCCTCTATCATAACTTTGCCTCTGGGCTCCCTGGGCCTGTAACATATGGTCCCTAACAATGGGCATGACAGCGGCAATACGATCCTGCATTTGTGTTACATGGTCGATCACCGTTTTAAAGGGAGTGACTTGACCTTCCCAGGTTTCCTTTGCGACGTCCAGCAGTCCCCGGGGACGACGGGCGTACAACAGTTCGAAAGGCGAAAACCCTGTGGAAGACTGGGGAACTTCCCTAATGGCAAACAGCAAATAGGGTAATAAGTAATCCCAGTTCTTCCCATCTTTGTCTATCGCCTTCCGGAGCATCTGTTTTAAGGTTTTGTTGAAGCGCTCAACCAGGCCATCTGTTTGAGGGTGATAGATAGACGTACGCAACGGGTCTATTTGTAAGAGCCTGCAGAGCTCCTTCATTACCCTCGACATAAAGGGAGTCCCCTGGTCGGTGAGTATCTGTTTTGGAATTCCCACCCGACTAAACACTTGTACCAATTAATTGGCGATCGTCTTGGTAGCTGTGTTACGCAAAGGGATGGCTTCCGGGTAACGAGTGGCATAGTCCACGATGACGAGGATATGTTGGTGCCCACGTGCGGATCGGGGAAGGGGCCCAACCAAATCCATCCCAATTCTCTCAAAAGGGACCCCGATGATAGGAAGGGGTACCAAAGGGCTACGGAACTGAGATTTAGGGGCCGCGATTTGGCACTCTGGACAGGTCTCACAATAGTTACGCACATCATAATGTATTCCAGGCCACACAAAACAATGCAATATCCTTTCTGTGGTTTTCTGCACCCCCAGATGTCCCCCCATGATATGTCCGTGGGCCAAATCCAGTACCTTCCGCCGATAAGGTTTGGGTACCACTAACCGTTGCACTGTGTCTTCCCCTTTTTTTTCTACCTGGTAGAGCAAATCATTTTCAAGAACCATATACGGGTACGCTAGCCGTGTGTCAGGTTCTACGGGTACCCCATCTATCATTTTTACATTTTTCCTAGCCGGAGTCAGGGTAGGATCTTTCATTTGCTCGCTGTGGAAGTCCTCCACCTGGACTCCCAAATCTGGCAGGCAGGGTGCCGGATGGCTGTCCGCCTCCGCCTCTCGCTGAGGTTCCTCAGTTTCCTCCGTTTCCCCCGCCATGACGGAGAAGGGGTACTGAAGGTTAGATTCACTAACCTCCCCAGCAACATCTTCCTGTGGGGTCTCCTCTAGGGACTCGGGACCTCCCGTTGGCATGGGAGAAGATTCACGGGTACAGCTACCGTGAAGGAGCAACTGATTCTCCCACAACTGCCAGAAATAGGGAAAATCCCCGCCCAGGATTACATCCTGTAACAATGCGGGAACGAGTCCCACTTTGTGCTGCACTGACCCATAGGGAGTAGAAATCCATATGACCGCTGTTAAGTACGAGCGAGTGTCACCATGCACACACGTCACAGAAAACTTGTCAGACGGACCAGACGGAAGTGCCACCAGACTAGCTTTCACAAGAGTCACCACACTTCCAGAGTCTAGTAATGCCACAACATTTTTCCCATCAACAGATAATTCACACAGGTGTTTCGCTGTATCATTTTGACCCGCATTCACACTCACTAGCTGTGTAACCAAAGACATGCGTTTTCTAGAGTCTATAACGTCGCACTGCATGGGTTCAGCGGTAACAGGACAGTTCGCAGAAACATGACCCTTCTCATGGCAGCGGAAACACCTAACAGGTCCCCTACTGAGACCACCGTCCAATACTCTTGGTCTCGGAATGCGAGCAGTCCCGGACTCCTCCCCCACAGTTTTAAGCGATTTTCCTTCACCCGTGGTCCCTGGAACAGTCTTACCGGTTCCACGAGGAGGAGGCACAGACCGGGGGCTGGCGGTGTCGTCGGGAAGTCCTTCTGCCACGGAATAACGCTCGACCAACTCCACAAGTTGATCCGCTGTCGTGGGATTTCCTTGGCTTACCCACCTTTTCAGCGCTGGTGGTTGTACTCTCAGGTACTTGTCCAGGACAACCCGCTGGATTATTTCGGGTATTGTCAGTACCTCGGGTTGCAGCCATTTCTTTGTCAGGTAGATCAGGTCGAACATCTGAGACCGCGCCGGTTTATCTTGCTGGTATGTCCACTGATGTACCCTCTGTGCCCGGACAGCCGTCGTCACACCCAGCCGGGCCAGGATCTCAGCTTTCAGTTTCTCAAAGTCCTGAGCGACCTCCGGGTCCAAATCATGGTAAGCTTTTTGGGCCTCGCCGGAGAGAAACGGGGCAATCAAATCGGCCCATCGTGCCTTCGGCCACTTCTCTCTCAATGCCGTCCGCTCAAACGTTGTCAGGTAGGCCTCGACGTCATCTTCTGCAGTCAGCTTTTGCCAGTATCGACTCACATGGATCCTTCTGGACTCTGCTTCCGGGTCCACATCAGGCATGCTCACCAGACGCTGCGCCACCTGTTGGAGAAGTTGGAGGTCTGCAACCGTCATGTCGACTATCTCTTTCAGCTGTGCGGCCATCAAGCGATTAGCTTCGTGCTGTGCGGCAGTGGCCTGCTGCTGTACGGCAGTGGACTGTACTAAGGCTTTCACCACGTCTTCCATGCTGTCGCCTGTGCCACGGTATGCCCGCGTTCTCCACCACAATGTGACAAAACACTCTGGGATCGCCTTTGCTGGGGTCAAAGGTCACGTGGTTTGTGCATTGAATCTGAGGCGTACAGCAGGTTTCTGAGCAGGCTGACCTCAGGTCAGATTTATTAACGTGAAAGCAACATGAACAAAACAAAACATAAAAATAAATCCTAGCCTGTCCGGCACTAACTAAACAAATACGTTGCTATCTCAACAACTGGGGGGCTTCTCCCACCCAGCTAACATCACACATATCTTGAGCACAGCTCTTCACTCACGTTTGTCTCACACAGACAGGCAATCTGTGTGCCCCAGGCTGACGCTGGAAAGCCCCAGCTGGTCATGTTTTATTCCTGCACTTATTAACTCATTAGCACCCTGAAGATACTGAATGGCCTAATTCACATAGGACAAACACCTGGGTGAGATATACCTGCCTCCAACTACCACACCAGCATGAGTCTTACAATACATACTCCATACATACTCCATACATACTCCATACATACTCCATACATACTCCATACATACTCCATACAATACATACATATAGACATACAGTACATTAAACATAGAGTTCATACTCACCATTACTTGTCACTTTGCTCCCCGAAGCCAGTGTCAACCTGTAAAAAAGATTAAAATAACAAACAACCAATATACTCCCTGTCTGCAGAAATCCACGAGTGTCCCACGACGATCTCCCGTGGAGAACAGCAGCAACAGCTGTTGCGACCGTTCTCCAGGGGCCCCAGAAAGACAATGACAGGAGGAAGGTATTCCTCCACTGCTGTAAAGAAATAGTCCCTAGTCTGACTTATGGCATTGCTGTGTGAGAAATTTTCCCACGCAGCAATTGCTATAAAGTGAGACTTTGAACTATAGTAACCTCAGTGAGGCACTGCAGGAGCCATTGTCTCCTGTCAGTGTGTCACTGAGGGTCCCATAGAGCAGTGACATCACCCAATGTCACTGTCCTATAGGGGAGATTGTCGTGGGACACTCGTTATTAATTGGACTACGTCAGACAGGTAGTATACGGTTTATTATTTTACGTTTTTTGCAGGCGCTGAAGTATGGTAAGTATGGTTAAATGAAGAATATTAAAATACTTTTTTCCTAATGTGTGCATGTTTTATTAACCCTTTCTTACTATTGGATTAATAATGGATAGGCGTCTTATTGATGCCTCTCCGTTATTAACCCGGCTTAATGTCACATTACAATAGCAAGGTGACATTAACACCTTATTACCCCACATCTCACCGCTACACGGGAGTGGGAAGAGAGGGGCTAAGTGCCGTAATTGGCGCATCTTACAGATGTGCCATTTCTGGGGTGGCTGCGGACTGGTATTTGTAGCCGGGGGGCCAATATCCATGGCCCCTCTTTAGACTATGAATATCAGCCTGCAGTTGTCTGCGTGGCCTTTCTGGCTATAAAATGTAGGGAGACCCCACGTCATTCTTTTTGGGGTCCCCCTATTTTAATAGCCAGTAAAGGCTACGCAGACAGCTGCGGGCTGATTTTCATAGCAGGCTACAAATATTGGCCCCCGGCCGTCGGCTTTCCCCCTCTGGCGCAGAAAAGTGCGTGGGAGCCCACGCCGATTTTTCAATTTTTAAAAAAAAATTCAACGCTCATAAAGGCCTCTTTCACACTTGCGTCGGTACCGGTCCGTCGCTATGCATCGGGCCGACGTACCGACGCACGCTGCGAAATTTGTGCACAACTTGGGCAGCGGATGCAGTTTTTCAATGCATCTGCTGCCCATTCTGAAGTCCGGGGAGGAGGGGGCAGAGTATCTGCCACGCATGTGCGGTCGAAAAGGGCGGACGCGGCTGACATAAAAGTTCACTTGAACGTTTTTTCGTGCCGACGGTCCGCCAAAGCACGACGGATCCGTTGCACGACAGACGCGACGTGTGGCCATCCGTCGCGATCCGTCGCTAATACACGTTTATGGGTAAAAAACAAATCCTGGGAGCACATTTGCAGGAACCGTTTTTTTCCACCGGATCCGTTTTTTTTCCACCAAATCGTTTTTTTTCCACCGGATCCGTTTTTTCGCCAGTTCCATTTTTTTCTGATAGAGTTGTATTAGCGCCGGATTGCGCCTGATGGACACACGTTTCATCCGTTTTTTTCAGTATCAGTCAAAAAAGCTGTTTCCGCCGGAAAACACATACAGAGGAACGGTTTCTCTGTCCGGCGAAAAAGCGCACAGCGATGGATCCAGCAAAAAACGGATGAAACTCAGATGTGAAATGATGAATCCGGCCTCCAAATCCGTTTTTTCATGCATGTTTTCATTCAAATCATGCACATTTTCCGTTTATTTATTTATTTACTTCCAAAAACTGCATCAAAGCCACGCAAGAAACGGAAACTAAACTGCATCAAAAACAGCATCAAAAACAGCATCAAAAACCGCACAAAAACTATACCAACACATGCACCAAAACCTGCACCAAAAACTGCACCAAAAACAGCATCAAAAACCGCACCAAAAACTGCATGTCGTGTTTTGGTGGACCGTCGGCACGAAAAAACGTTCAAGTGAACTTTTTTTGTTCGTTGCATCTGCCATTTTCTACCGTGCATGCGTGGCAGAAACTCCGCCCCCTCCTCCTTGGACTTCAGAATGGGCAGCGCATGCGTTTAAAAACTGCATCCGCTGCCCATGTTGTGCACAAATTTCACAACATGCGTCAGTACGTCGGCCTGACGCATAGCAACGGTCCTGTACCGACTCAAGTGTGAAAGAGACCTTTATGAGCGTTGAATTTAAAAAAAAAAGAAAAAAACAGAAAAAAATGGCGTGGGCTCCTGCGCAATTTTTTGCGCCAGAGGGGGAAAGCCGACGGCCGGGGGCCAATATTTGTAGCCTGCTATGAATATCAGCCAGCAGCTGTCTGCATAGCCTTTACTGGCTATTAAAATAGCGGGACCCCCCAAAAAATGACGTGGGGTCCCCTTATATTTTATAGCCAGGAAGGCTACGCAGACAGCTGCGGGCTGATATTCATAGCCTAGAGAGGGGCAATGGTTATTGGCCCCCCTCAGCTACAAATACCAGTCCGCCGTCTCCCCAGAAATGGCGCATCTGTAAGATGCGCCAATTCCGGCACTTAGCCCCTCTCTTCCCACTCCCGTGTAGTGGTGGGATATGGGGTAATAAGGGGTTAATGTCACCTTGCTATTGTAAGGTGACATTAAGCCGGGTTAATAATGGAGAGGCGTCAATAAGACGCCTATCCATTATTAATCCAATAGTAAGAAAGGGTTAATAAAACACGCACACATTAGGAAAAAAGTATTTTAATATTCTTCATTTAACCATACTTACCATACTTCAGCACCTGCAAAAAACGTAAAATAATAAACCGTATACTACCTGCCCGCCATAGTCCAATTAATACCGAGTGTCCCACGACGATCTTCCCTATAGAACAGTGACATCGGGTGATGTCACTGCTCTATAGGACTCTCAGTGACACACTGACAGGAGACAATGGCTCCTGCAGTGCATCACTGAAGTTACTAAAGTTCAAGTCTTACTTTATGGCAATTGCTGCATGGGAAAATGTCTCACCCAGCAATGCCATAAGTCAGACTAGGGACTATTTTTTTACAGCAGCGGAGGAATACCTTCCTCCCGTCATTGTGTTTCTGGAGCCCCTGGAGAGCAGTCGCATCATCTGATGCTGCTGCTCTCCACGGGAGATCGTCGTGGGACACTAGTGGATTTCTGCGGACAGGGAGTATATTGGTTGTTTATTTTTTTCATATTTTTTACAGGTTGACACTAGTTCGGGGATCAAAATGACAAGTAATGGTGAGTATGTAATCTATGTTTAACCCCTTCATGACCTTGGGATTTTTCGTTTTTCTGTGTTCGTTTTTCACTCCCCTCCTTCCCAGAGCCATAACTTTTTTATTTTTCCATCAATTTGGCCATGTTAGGGCTTATTTTTTGTGGGAAGAGTTGTACTTTTGAACGACATCATTGGTTTTAGCATGTCGTGTACTAGAAAATGGGAAAAAAATTCCAAGTGCGGTGAAATTGCAAAAAAAATGCAGCCCCACACTTGTTTTTTGTTTGGCTTTTTTGCTAGGTTCACTAAATGCTAAAACTGACCTGACATTATGATTCTCCAGGTCAGTACGAATTCATCGACACCTAACAGTGGTGAAAAAAAATTCCAAACTTTGCTAAAAAAACAAACAAAAATTGCGCCATTTTCCAATACTCGTAGCGTCTCCATTTTTCATGATCTGGGGTCGGTTGAGGGCTTATTTTTTGCATGCCGAGATGACGTTTTTATGGATAGCATTTTGGTGCAGATACGTTCTTTTGATCACCCGTTATTGCATTTTAATGCAATGTCGTGACGACCAAAAAAACATAATTCTGGCGTTTCTAATTTTTTTCTCGCTACACTGTTTAGCGATCAGGTTAATGCTTTTTTTATTGATGGGGCGATTCTGAACGAGGCGATACCAAATATGTGTAGGTTTGATTTTTTTTTTATAGATTTATTTTGAATGGAGCGAAAGGGGGGTGATTTAAACTTTTATATTTTTTTATTTTTTTCACATTTTTTTTTACTTTTTTTATCTTTTGCCATGCTTCAATAGCCTCCATAGGAGGCTTGAAGCTGGCACAACTCGATCGCCTCTGCTACATAGCAGCGATTATCAGATCGCTGATATGCAGCAGAAATGCAGGTGTGCTATGAGCGCCGACCACAGGGTGGCGCTCACAGCTACCGGGGATCAGTAACCATAGAGGTCTCAAGGACCTCTATGGTTACTATACAGAAGCATCGCTGACCCCCGATCATGTGACGGGGGTCAGCGATGCGCTCATTTCTGGCCGCCCAGCCGGATGCGCCGGTTAAGCGATTGACAGCGCTATTTAACTAGTTAATAGTGGTGGGTGAATTGCGATTTCACCTGCCGCTATTGTGGGCATATGTCAGCTGTTCAAAACAGCTGACATGTCCCAGCTTTGATGCGGGCTCACCGCTGGAGCCCACATCAAAACGGGGCTTCTGACCTCGGACGTACTATCTTGTCCGAGGTCAGAAAGGGGTTAATGTTCTGTATGTCTATATGTATGTCATGTATGTAATGTATGAATGTACTGTATGCAGTATGTATGTTGTATGTAGTATGTATGTATGTAGTATGTATGTATGTATGTAGTATGTAGTGTGTAGTATGTATGTAGTATGTATGTATGGAGTATGTATGGAGTATGTATGTATGTAGTATGTATGTATGTATGATGTAGCCAAGAGTGTGCAAAGCAGTCATCAAAGCAAAAGGTGGCTACTTTGAAGAACCTGGAATATATAAAGACATATTTTCAGTTGTTTCAAACTTTTTTGTTAAGTATATATTTCCACATGTGTTAATTCATAGTTTTGATGCCTTCAGTGTGAATTTACAATTTTCATAGTCATGAAAATACAGAAAAATCTTTAAATGAGAAGGTGTGTCCAAACTTTTGGTCTGTACTGTATGTATGTATGTAGTATGGAGTATGTATGGAGTATGTTTGGAGTATGGATGGAGTTTTTTTTTTTTTTTTCATTCAACACATTAGCCGGATGATGGGACTACTACTGTCCCATCATTGGCTAATGTGTCAATCACTGTCAGTGTAGCAGGCATCGTCCGATGGGACTTGTAGTCCCATCGGACGATGCCTGCACACACGCAGAGAGCCCCGGCACACACGCACAGAGCCACGGCTGCCCACACAGAGCCACAGCAGCCCGCACAAAGCCACGGCAGCCCGCACAGAGCCCCGGCACACACGCACAGAGCCCCGGCACACACGCACAGAGCCCCACACACACACGCAGTCTCCGCTCACGCACCGCCCCCGCACCGCCCACACTTCATTACAGTGCATAATTGCACTATAGGAACTTCCGATTCCGGTTCCCGATATCGCAAAAGTATCGGATCTTGGTATTGGAATTCTGATACAGCGAATATCGGCGATACCCGATATTTGCAGTATCCAAATGCTTAACACTAGTAGCCTCACTTGAATATTGCCTTTTTTGTGAGAACAACCCAAAAAGCTCTGTTCAGACATCTGTTTGGACATTCCAATATTTTATAGCCAATTTGGTCCTTTCTTGTCAGCTCAGATTTTTTTGGAAAATTAATGCTTTACAGCAATTTTGGCTTTTCATTAAAATTATGAGAACAGAAGTTATGGCATGTGACACCTCTGACCCCCTAAAAATCATATTTTTACAAAATGAGCAGACTGTGTTCAAGACATTCTTTCCAGCTCAATCTAGAATGTGTTTAGGACATAACTGATATTCTAATAGCCATGTAATGTTATGTATTAAATAACCATGAAAGTTGTGCTAATGGGGCAGGTTTTTTTTTTTTGGTTTGGAGAAGTGACACTTGCATAACCTTGACAGACAAGTATCGTTTTATGTTAAATGCAATTTTTCTCTCTGTCTCTGGAACCTAAGATTTATAGAATGTATTTCAAAATGAAATATTGTCTCCAATTATTTTTATCCAGGATTTGCCTACTATTATTATGCCCAATAGTCAGAAATAGTAGGGATTTAGTGCCCTATGACCACCTAAAACTGATTGCATATGTATTTATGCCTCATTTCCACAGTGCACTGTCTCAGGAAATTGAATTCAATCGTTGGCAACTCTAGCATTTGTGAATACTTTAAGATCTATCAATAATGATGCCGGGAATATGCAGTCATAATATTATGCTAAGCATTTCTTTCAAACATTTCATGTACTAATAATTCTTATTTAACAAGTCTATATAAATTAGCTCAATCTCTCTTACAGTATTACCTTTATTTTCTCTATTTATAAGTATACATTCCTCTCTGTTAACAGAATAAAAATGCACCCATTTATGATTTATATATAATTCATAGTAGCACCTCAGTGCTGGTAAAACTGCACTTCCTATGAAATCACATTTTGAGATTATTCAGGTAATAAACGTTCAGTTTAGACTCCAAGCAGTCAGGCAAGACAATGATCCAGGTAGTATAAACTGTCTCTGAGACTAAGAGACTCATTCATCAATGACTCACTGCAGCTTAAGCACTTTAGGAATGAAAGCATCAACCTTCAGTCTTTACACGGCTTCTATTTTATTGTGTTAATGGCATAATTGTCTATTCTTTCTTTCCTGGATACAGAAGTAAAAAAATGTACAATTCAATATAATACTCATAAGAGAAAAATGAACTTTCAGAGCAATACACAGTTACCACATATAAAGTATTTGGTGCAGAGTGAAATCCCAATTTAATAAACAGAAAGATCTGAGGATTCATTTGCCTTTTTTGTTAGAAAACTTACACTTTTAACAGTTCTCTATTGAATGGGACTATGTGACAACTTCTTTATGAAAACAAATATGCAAAATGACAATTATAAAAGGTTGTATGAGATTAGAATAAAGGTCTTAATAGAAAAGCAAAAAGGGATGACAACGTTAGCAACAATTTTGGACATCAGTTCTCCAAAATGACTGCACAGCTACGCATAAGTGGACATAAACTGCCAATACGTTATGCTGCAACACTATGTATTTAGCAGATTAAAAGATGCACCTCAAATAGGAAAAAAAAGTTTAAATAAAATGGTGGCGCATCATATATTCCCTTTTAACCATAGCTTACCTGGCGGGGTGACTGTGGTAGAGAGGGGTCACAAAAGGCAGGGTCACTGTTTCAGGAGGCCGGCAGGTTGTGATGCAACCCCCAAAACAATGGCTCCAATTTATCAAAGTGATGAAGATGGAATACAGAGGCAAATTTCTTTGAAAGTTTCAAAATGTTTGCGCATCACGGAGTTGTGCAGAAATTTGGCATATTTGGGAGTTTTAACCTTGGCTTCTTCCAATTCCATTAAAATGTGTTTATCTCGGGCAGGACAGGGGCTAACTGGAGGCTTGATGCAACAAGAGTACAATTTATGGTGAGCAACATGGAGAAGAATGCCACTTTTCAGACATGCCTGATCCATTTAGAGGCATGCATTGCTTCATGAATTAGACACTTCTGACTCTAGCACAACCCATTGTTCACACCGGTCTTCGTGATTTGGGGCCAATGTATCTGGTCCTTAGAACAAAATAGTTTACTAATTTATGGGTTATTTATCTAAGATGTAGCAATTTGTTAGTATACGTCTATAGCCATAAAACATTGACTTATTTGAAAGCATGGCTAGGTTATTATACAGTTGCTATGACTGTATAAGCACACTCACATGGGTTATGTACAAACCAGGGGAGATCTTAAAGTTGCAAACCACAGGCTCCTATTCAGACTAGGCAATCTTTAGCCTGTCTCTGCCTGACTGCAGAGGTTGGTACCCTAAGATTACGCAATGGCGCTCCAAGTTAACGTCAGCTGACCCTGAGTGTCCTTAACTGAATCCAAAACTGCATACAGGGTGTACTAAAAAACAATAGCAGAAAGTAGTGAACACAAGCAGAGAGTGAGAAGCGGGGCTAAGTATGTGTTCATACAGTCACACAGGAAAGACGGAATAAAATAATAAGAGCCGAACAACAAATGGAATATGTGAAAAACTTCAAAGACCCTAAAATTAAAGACACACAAAAAAACTGTTGGAAATACAACAGAGATTAGACAGACAAGATCATCCTTAACTGAGATGCTGAATCTCCAGCATCAACCTTGGAATATAGCCAGCAAAGACTACAGGTTCATGGTGAGTATACATAGTCCCTCCAAAGATGAAATAGGATAGACCAAAAGAGGAAGTGAAAACACCTGCATTGAAGCAACAGAGCAAAGCAAAGACAATAGTATTATCAGCAGTTGAATAGAGACAACTGTTATGGCTGGCAAACAGGCAACACAGCGTGCAGTAATCAGCGCACATACAGAGATCTGGCAATAACCAAAAACAATAGGACGAGCTCTGAGACGTGGAATCTCTGTAGACTGCAGTACCTGATCTATCCTCACACAACTATAAGCAGCAGTGGATTGCGCCTAACAACTACCTATGCAACTCGGCACTGCCTGAGGAGCTGACTAGCCTGAAGATAGAAATACAAGCCTGACTTACCTCAGAGAAATACCCCAAAGGAATAGGCAGCCCCCCACATATAATGACTGTTAGCAAGATGAAAAGACAAACGTAGGAATGAAATAGATTCAGCAAAGTGAGGCCCGATATTCTAGACAGAGCGAGGATAGCAAAGAGAACTATGCAGTCTACAAAAAACCCTAAAACGAAAACCACGCAAAGGGGCAAAAAGACCCACCGTGCCGAACTAACAGCACGGCGGTGCACCCCGCAAGCTGGACAGAAAAAAACAGAAAACAAACTAGAAGCACTTATCTAGCAGAGCAGCAGGCCCAAGGAAAGATGCAGTAGCTCAGATCCAACACTGGAACATTGACAAGGAGCAAGGAAGACAGACTCAGGTGGAGCTAAATAGCAAGGCAGCCAACGAGCTCACCAAAACACCTGAGGGAGGAAGCCCAGAGACTGCAATACCACTTGTGACCACAGAAGTGAACTCAGCCACAGAATTCACAACAGTACCCCCCCCTTGAGGAGGGGTCACCGAACCCTCACCAGAACCCCCAGGCCGACCAGGATGAGCCACATGAAAGGCACGAACAAGATCTGGGGCATGGACATCAGAGGCAAAAACCCAGGAATTATCTTCCTGAGCATAACCCTTCCATTTGACCAGATACTGGAGTTTCCGTCTAGAGACACGAGAATCCAAAATCTTCTCCACAATATACTCCAATTCCCCCTCCACCAAAACAGGGGCAGGAGGCTCCACAGATGGAACCATAGGTGCCACGTATCTCCTCAACAACGACCTATGGAATACATTATGTATGGAAAAGGAGTCTGGGAGGGTCAGACGAAAAGACACCGGATTGAGAATCTCAGAAATCCTATACGGACCAATAAAACGAGGTTTAAATTTAGGAGAGGAAACCTTCATAGGAATATGACGAGAAGATAACCAAACCAAATCCCCAACACGAAGTCGGGGTCCCACACGGCGTCTGCGATTAGCGAAAAGCTGAGCCTTCTCCTGGGACAAGGTCAAATTGTCCACTACCTGAGTCCAGATCTGCTGCAACCTGTCCACCACAGAATCCACACCAGGACAGTCCGAAGACTCAACCTGTCCTGAAGAGAAACGAGGATGGAACCCAGAATTGCAGAAAAATGGAGAGACCAAGGTAGCCGAGCTGGCCCGATTATTAAGGGCGAACTCAGCCAACGGCAAAAATGACACCCAATCATCCTGGTCAGCGGAAACAAAACATCTCAGATATGTTTCCAAGGTCTGATTGGTTCGTTCGGTCTGGCCATTAGTCTGAGGATGGAAGGCTGAGGAGAAAGATAGGTCAATGCCCATCCTACCACAAAAGGCTCGCCAGAACCTCGAGACAAACTGGGAACCTCTGTCAGAAACAATATTCTCAGGAATGCCATGTAAACGAACCACATGCTGGAAGAACAAAGGCACCAAATCAGAGGAGGAAGGCAATTTAACCAAGGGCACCAGATGGACCATTTTAGAAAAGCGATCACAGACCACCCAAATGACCGACATCTTTTGAGAAACGGGAAGGTCAGAAATGAAATCCATCGAAATATGTGTCCAAGGCCTCTTCGGGACCGGCAAGGGCAAAAGCAACCCACTGGCACGTGAACAGCAGGGCTTAGCCCTAGCACAAATTCCACAGGACTGCACAAAAGCACGCACATCCCGTGACAGAGATGGCCACCAGAAGGATCTAGCAACCAACTCCCTGGTACCAAAGATTCCTGGATGACCGGCCAGCACCGAACAATGAAGTTCAGAGATAACTTTACTAGTCCACCTATCAGGGACGAACAGTTTCTCGGCCGGACAACGATCAGGTTTATTAGCCTGAAATTTCTGCAACACTCTCCGCAAATCAGGGGAGATGGCAGACACAATGACTCCTTCCTTGAGGATACTCGCCGGCTCAGATAACCCCGGAGAGTCGGGCACAAAACTCCTAGACAGAGCATCCGCCTTCACATTTTTAGAGCCCGGAAGGTATGAAATCACAAAATCAAAACGAGCAAAAAATAACGACCAACGGGCCTGTCTAGGATTCAAGCGCTTGGCAGACTCGAGATAAGTCAAGTTCTTATGATCAGTCAATACCACCACGCGATGCTTAGCACCCTCAAGCCAATGACGCCACTCCTCGAATGCCCACTTCATGGCCAGCAACTCTCGGTTGCCCACATCATAATTACGCTCAGCAGCAGAAAATTTCCTGGAAAAGAAAGCACATGGTTTGAACACTGAGCAACCAGAACCTCTCTGTGACAAAACCGCCCCTGCACCAATCTCAGAAGCATCAACCTCGACCTGGAACGGAAGAGAAACATCAAGTTGACACAACACAGGGGCACAGCAAAAACGACGCTTCAACTCCTGAAAAGCTTCCACGGCAGCAGAAGACCAATTAACCAAATCAGCACCCTTCTTGGTCAAATCGGTCAATGGTCTGGCAATGCTAGAAAAATTACAGATGAAGCGACGATAAAAATTAGCAAAGCCCAGGAATTTCTGCAGACTTTTTAGAGATGTCGGCTGAGTCCAATCCTGGATGGCCTGAACCTTAACCGGATCCATCTCGATAGTAGAAGGGGAAAAGATGAACCCCAAAAATGAAACTTTCTGCACACCGAAGAGACACTTTGATCCCTTCACGAACAAGGAATTAGCACGCAGTACCTGGAAAACCATTCTGACTTGCTTCACATGAGACTCCCAATCATCTGAGAAGATCAAAATGTCATCCAAGTAAACAATCAAGAATTTATCCAGATACTCACGGAAAATGTCATGCATAAAAGACTGAAAAACAGATGGAGCATTGGCAAGTCCGAACGGCATCACCAGATACTCAAAATGACCCTCGGGCGTATTAAATGCCGTTTTCCATTCATCTCCCTGCCTGATTCTCACCAGATTATACGCACCACGAAGATCAATCTTAGTAAACCAACTAGCCCCCTTAATCCGAGCAAACAAGTCAGAAATCAATGGCAAGGGATACTGAAACTTAACAGTGATCTTATTAAGAAGGCGGTAATCAATACACGGTCTTAGCGAACCATCCTTCTTGGCTACAAAAAAGAACCCTGCTCCCAATGGTGACGACGATGGGCGAATATGCCCCTTCTCCAGGGATTCCTTCACATAACTGCGCATAGCGGTGTGTTCAGGTACGGACAAATTAAATAAACGACCCTTAGGGAATTTACTACCAGGAATCAAATCGATAGCACAATCACAATTCCTATGCGGAGGTAGGGCATCAGACTTGGACTCTTCAAATACATCCTGAAAGTCCGACAAGAACTCTGGGATGTCAGAAGGAATGGATGACGAAATAGACAAAAATGGAACATCACCATGTACTCCCTGACAACCCCAGCTGGTTACCGACATAGAGTTCCAATCCAATACTGGATTATGGGTTTGCAGCCATGGCAACCCCAACACGACCACATCATGCAAATTATGCAGTACCAGAAAGCGAATAACTTCCTGATGTGCAGGAGCCATGCACATGGTCAGCTGGGCCCAGTACTGAGGCTTATTCTTGGCCAAAGGTGTAGCATCAATTCCTCTCAACGGAATAGGACACCGCAAAGGCTCCAAGAAAAATCCACAACGTTTAGCATAATCCAAATCCATCAGATTCAGGGCAGCGCCTGAATCCACAAACGCCATGACAGAATACGATGACAAAGAGCACATTAAGGTAATGGACAAAAGGAATTTGGACTGTACAGTACCAATAACGGCAGAGCTATCGAACCGCCTAGTGCGTTTAGGACAATTAGAAATAGCATGAGTAGAATCACCACAATAGAAACACAGTCTGTTCAGACGTCTGTGTTCTTGCCGTTCTACTTTAGTCATAGTCCTGTCGCACTGCATAGGCTCAGGTTTACTCTCAGGCAGTACCGCCAGATGGTGCACAGATTTACGCTCGCGCAAGCGACGACCGATCTGAATGGCCAAGGACATAGACTCATTCAAACCAGCAGGCATAGATAATCCCACCATTACATCCTTAAGAGCTTCAGAGAGACCCTTTCTGAACAAAGCCGCTAGTGCAGATTCATTCCACAGAGTGAGTACTGACCATTTCCTAAATTTCTGACAATATACTTCTACATCATCCTGACCCTGGCATAAAGCCAGCAGATTTTGCTCAGCCTGATCCACTGAATTAGGCTCATCGTAAAGCAATCCGAGCGCCAGGAAAAATGCATCAACATTACTCAATGCAGAATCTCCTGGTGCAAGAGAAAACGCCCAGTCCTGTGGGTCGCCGCGCAAAAAAGAAATGATAATCAAAACCTGTTGAATAGGATTACCAGAAGAATGAGGTTTCAAGGCCAAAAATAGCTTACAATTATTTCTGAAGCTCAGGAACTTAGTTCTGTCACCAAAAAACAAATCAGGAATCGGAATTCTTGGTTCTAGCATCGATTTCTGATCAATAGTATCTTGAATCTTTTGTACATTTACAACGAGATTATCCATTGAGGAGCACAGAGCCTGAATATCCATGTCCACAGCTGTGTCCTGAAGCACTCTAATGTCTAGGGGAAAAAAATGACTGAAGACAGAGCTAAGAAAAAAAAATGATGTCAGGATTTCTTTTTTCCCTCTATTGGGAATCATTGGTGTGGCTCCTTGTACTGTTATGGCTGGCAAACAGGCAACACAGCGTGCAGTAATCAGCGCACATACAGAGATCTGGCAATAACCAAAAACAATAGGACGAGCTCTGAGACGTGGAATCTCTGTAGACTGCAGTACCTGATCTATCCTCACACAACTATAAGCAGCAGTGGATTGCGCCTAACAACTACCTATGCAACTCGGCACTGCCTGAGGAGCTGACTAGCCTGAAGATAGAAATACAAGCCTGACTTACCTCAGAGAAATACCCCAAAGGAATAGGCAGCCCCCCACATATAATGACTGTTAGCAAGATGAAAAGACAAACGTAGGAATGAAATAGATTCAGCAAAGTGAGGCCCGATATTCTAGACAGAGCGAGGATAGCAAAGAGAACTATGCAGTCTACAAAAACCCTAAAACGAAAACCACGCAAAGGGGCAAAAAGACCCACCGTGCCGAACTAACAGCACGGCGGTGCACCCCTCTGCTTCTCAGAGCTTCCAGCAAAAGACAATAGCAAGCTGGACAGAAAAAAACAGAAAACAAACTAGAAGCACTTATCTAGCAGAGCAGCAGGCCCAAGGAAAGATGCAGTAGCTCAGATCCAACACTGGAACATTGACAAGGAGCAAGGAAGACAGACTCAGGTGGAGCTAAATAGCAAGGCAGCCAACGAGCTCACCAAAACACCTGAGGGAGGAAGCCCAGAGACTGCAATACCACTTGTGACCACAGAAGTGAACTCAGCCACAGAATTCACAACAGACAACGCAGGCTGTGGTCAGAGACAATACAAGCTGTGGTCCAACAGAGAGAGAAACCAACCACCAGACATTGGTCACCATATTGAGCCCCAGAGTAGAACCTTGACATTGGTGCATCATTATTAAGAGATTTATGGATAAGGAATCAAATTTTCTATACTAGAGGAAACTAGTAAGTAGGGTAATGAAGGACATAGAGCAGGGGGTTTATAGCTCAAAATTAAGCCATCTGCTATATCTTTACTTATATCTGTACTAGACTTATGACAAATGTTATTTTGTCTGCATTAACTTTTTTTTGTAAGATTTGCAGATGTTATTTGGAGACAGTAAATGACACCTTAAATTTAAGAGAACACACTGTCTGGCTATTTCTTGTTTTTGAGTACTGCTGTTACTGTTAGATTACATTTTTTAAATGATCTCTTAATTCCCAGTTGTTTTATATCGAGCACTATAACCTGCTATGGAAGACAATAGCTTTCATTCAGATTGGTAACAATGGAACACATTATGCTTTGACATGCACTTGGAAACCTTTTCCTAGGTAGTTATGACTGGCTGTTAGTGAACTTTACTAAAATATGTAATGACACACTCTTCTATTGCCCTTTATATTTTATTTGCTTATGGATATATTTTTATGTAGCTCTACATAGTTACATTACATGAGTCTCAGCAAATACAATATATAAAGACTCTATGGTGTGTATGAAAATGTAAAAACAATACTTTTTTTTAATAATATCTCACTTTCTTTTGCTAAAAAATGAAACATGTAGTTCAGTGATCTAACCTCTCTAACATATTTCTGTGACATATCAGAACAATGATATTCAAGCTTCAATGTTCCTACAGTCCACTCCAGAACACTAGCAAGCATCCTACAGCTCACATTTTGCCTCCAATGCTCCCCCACATCACAAAGGGGATCCAACAGCTCTTCAAGTACCTACAGTACATTGCCACAACACAAAGAAGAATTTAACAGTTCACCATGTGACTCCAGTCCACCCTCACACCACAGAGAGGGATTCAACAGCTTCTCACGAACCTCCACCAAGAAGATTCCAACAGCTCCCTGTGACCTTCGAAAGGAAATTTGAAGCAAATGTAGAAGGACTTGGATCTCTGAGTCTCAGGATATTCAGGAGAAGTCTGAAACTTCACCCTTATATAGCAAGTTATAACATTTATCATGAGATTCTTCAAGCAAGGATATCAGACTGTTACACCCAAAAGTGGCACACGTTGATTTGTGAACCCATTGTGTCATAGGGCTGGGCTTGTCTAGAAGGGGCATAGCTAAGCAGCTACCAGGTGTTCAGTGGAGGTCTTTATGTTAGAGACAGACTGGGTTACAGGTAGCCACCAGGTACTGCTCCAGTACCACTCCTAGGCTCAACTCAGTACTGCAGCTGCTGACTCCAGGGGTCAGGTTCGCTGACACTGATTAGGGCGATGTTCAGAAACGGTGGTCTAGCATACTGAATCAGGCACTGGCCACATTGCGAATAGGGGACTTCGAACTCAGGACTGAGCACTGCAGGACCAGAGGACAATGTTCAGGCACTATGTAGATAGTACAATTGCTGCACTCTTATGCTGAGGTACTCAAGTAGGGTCTGAAGAATAATACTATTCTAGATAAACTTGCCACTCAGACAGAAGATAAAGTTTAAATTGCTTTTAATGGCAATGCAATAGTATATCCACCCCTGAACTAGCAGTGGGTACTGCATTCATGCCGCAATAGCATATACGCAGCACCTATGAATTTGTGAGGTTACACTACTGGACACTGTGTCCCCTTCTACATTTACCTAAAGCAGTGTGTATTCTGCTAAAGGTCCCATCTGACCGAAATGTCACACTTGTACTATTACACTGCCATTAAAAGCAATTTAAACTTTATCTTCCGCCTGAGTGCCAAGTTTATCTAGAATGTTAAGGCACTGGCTGCACTGGGACCAGGGGACTGCAGGAAAAGGATTGGCCGCACTGAGACCAGGAGACTTCGGAGTCAGAACTGGCCACATTCCAGGACTAGGGAACTACATTCAGGATCACACTAGGATCACGTAATGAGGTACAGGGAACTGGCCACACTGGGATCAGGGAATCAGGTAAAGGTCACTGGGCACACCGGGACCAGGGATTTGGATTCAGTGCCATGACTGCACTGAGACCAGTGATTCAGGTTCAGGACACTGGCTGTACGGGGATGAAGTGACCTCACAACTGCACTGATAGAACACCAACTACCCAATGACTCTTTGCTTGAGGACTACCTAAAGGAGAGATAGTCTTTTATACGAGATGCCTCCCAGCTATTGTCAGGGAGTCTTCTTGCAGGTGTACATAATTATATTAAACTAGATTGTGGCCCGATTCAAACGCATCAGGTATTCTAGAATATGCATGTACCCATAGTATATGTGCCCGTCGCTGATTGGTCGAAGCAACCTTTATGACATCATCGTCGCCATGGCAACCATTATGACATCTACGTCGATACTGTGCCCTGGCGGCCTCGACCAATCAGACGCGGGATGTCTACGTCCTTTATGACATCATCGTCGCTGTGCCCGTCACTGATTGGTCGAGGCCTGGCGGCCTCGACCAATCAGTGACGCGGGTTTCTACGTCGATACTGTGCCCGTCGCTGATTGGTCGAGGCCGCCAGGCCTCGACCAATCAGCGACGGGCACAGTATCGACGTAGATGTCATAACGGTTGCCATGGCGATGATGATGTCATAAAGGTTGCCTCGACCAATCAGCGACGGGCACATATACTACGGGGACATGCATATTCTAGAATACCCGATGCGTTTGAATCGGGCCACAATCTAGTTTAATATAATTATGTACACCTGCAAGAAGACTCCCTGACAATAGCTGGGAGGCATCTCGTATAAAAGACTATCTCTCCTTTAGGTAGTCATCAAGCAAAGAGTCATTGGGTAGTTGGTGTTCTATCAGTGCAGTTGTGAGGTCACTTCATCCCCGTACAGCCAGTGTCCTGAACCTGAATCACTGGTCTCAGTGCAGTCATGGTACTGAATCCAAATCCCTGGTCCCGGTGTGCCCAGTGACCTTTACCTGAGTCGCTGATCCCAGTGTGGCCATATTCAGGAGAAGTCTGAAACTTCACCCTTAGATAGCAAGTTATAACATTTATCATGAGATTCTTCAAGCGAGGATATCAGACTGTTACACCCAAAAGTGGCACACGTTGATTTGTGGACCCATTGTGTCATAGGGCTGGGCTTGTCTAGAAGGGGCATAGTTATCAGACCAATCAGAGACGCGGGATTTCCAGGACAGACAAACAGACAGACAGACAGAAGGACAGACAGACAGAAAGACAGACGGAAAAACCCTTAGACAATTATATATATAGATGTCTTTCAGGTTTAAACTGAGGTCATTTAATATATTCGCGAGCTGCCCCTTTAAGAGCATGGAACAGCGGTGCTCACACCAGGAGGTAGAAGATCATGCCAGGGAACCATGCCAATGGGGCCATGGTGGTAATTAAGCTGGCATGCCTGCATGGGGGGAAAGGGAACCCCCTTAGAGATGAGCGAGTGTACTCGTTGCTCTGGTTTTCCCGAGCACGCTAGGGTGGTCTCCAAGTATTTGTAACTGCTCGGAGATTTAGTCTTTGTTGATGCAACTGCATTATTTATGGCTGCTAGCCAGCCTGAGTACATGTGGGGGTTGCCTGGTTGCTAGGGAATCCCCACATGTATTCAAGTTGTCTATCAGCTGTAAATCATGCGGCTGAGGCAACGAAAACTAAATCTCCAAGCAGTTACAAATACCACCCAAAACCCCCCAGCAATGAGTATACTTGCTCATCACTAAACACCATGCAAAGGTGCCAGCAATAGCGCCACACAGACCTTTCATATACAGGATCTCATTGATTTTAGAGATTCAGAGGAAAATTGTAGACCGTCACATTTTTTTCCAAAGCAGAAGAATACATTTTCTCAACCTTCAGGAAGAGGAAAGGGTGGCACTCTGACTCACATAAGTATCTAATATATAATTGCCTAGAATACTACTTCCTGCAATTTGTGCCAACTTCCGTGGCTTTGTCCGGAGCTAATGTCCGGAGCTAATGTCCAGAGATAAGTGACGTCAACAGTGTCCAGTGTCTGATTGGTTGCCGCCTGCTGCGAGCGACCAATCAGAAACGTGCCGTACTGTGACACACTCCGCCCGCCATTTTGGTGTGATTTTTGAATTTTTACCTCACAGCAAGTTTCTACTGCGTGGAGGCGGGCCCAGTGACGTTGCTCTTCAAGCTCCTGCCGAATTTCGTCAAAAAAATGATAATACCATTTACCAAAACTATATATATTTAGTTGTGAAGTGGTTCAGTGACATTTTCACACCAATTTTGAACTTTTGTTTGGTGTTTTCTCCATATACTGCCTATTATTTTTGTTCTTTCTTACTATTATCTATTAATTGTATTATTCTTACATTTGAATAAATAAAGTATATATGGATTCTAGACTCCCGATTCTTTAGAATCGGGCTGCCATCTAATATATAATTGCCTAGAATACTACTTCCTGCAATTTGTGCCAACTTCCGTGGCTTTGTCCGGAGCTAATGTCCGGAGCTAATGTCCGGAGCTAATGTCCGGAGCTAATGTCCGGAGATAAGTGACGTCAACAGTGTCCAGTGTCTGATTGGTTGCCGCCTGCTGCGAGCGACCAATCAGAAACGTGCCGTACTGTGACACACTCCGCCCGCCATTTTGGTGTGATTTTTGAATTTTTACCTCACAGCAAGTTTCTACTGCGTGGAGGCGGGCCCAGTGACGTTGCTCTTCAAGCTCCTGCCGAATTTCGTCAAAAAAATGTTAATACCATTTACCAAAACTATATATATTTAGTTGTGAAGTGGTTCAGTGACATTTTCACACCAATTTTGAACTTTTGCTTGGTGTTTTCTCCATATACAGCCTATTATTTTTGTTCTTTCTTACTATTATTTATTAATTGTATTATTCTTACATTTGAATAAATAAAGTATATATGGATTCTAGACTCCCGATTCTTTAGAATCGGGCTGCCATCTAATATATAATTGCCTAGAATACTACTTCCTGCAATTTGTGCCAACTTCCGTGGCTTTGTCCGGAGCTAATGTCCGGAGCTAATGTCCGGAGCTAATGTCCGGAGATAAGTGACGTCAACAGTGTCCAGTGTCTGATTGGTTGTCGATACTGTGCCCGTCGCTGATTGGTCGAGGCCTGGCGGCCTCGACTAATCAGACGCGGGATGTCTACGTCCTTTATGACATCATCGTCACTGTGCCCGTCACTGATTGGTCGAGGCCTGGCGGCCTCAACCAATCAGTGACGCGGGTTTCTACGTCGATACTGTGCCCGTCGCTGATTGGTCGAGGCCGCCAGGCCTCGACCAATCAGCGACGGGCACAGTATCGACGTAGATGTCATAACGGTTGCCATGGCGATGATGATGTCATAAAGGTTGCCTCGACCAATCAGCGACGGGCACATATACTACGGGGACATGCATATTCTAGAATACCCGATGCGTTTGAATCGGGCCACAATCTAGTTTAATATAATTATGTACACCTGCAAGAAGACTCCCTGACAATAGCTGGGAGGCATCTCGTATAAAAGACTATCTCTCCTTTAGGTAGTCATCAAGCAAAGAGTCATTGGGTAGTTGGTGTTCTATCAGTGCAGTTGTGAGGTCACTTCATCCCCGTACAGCCAGTGTCCTGAACCTGAATCACTGGTCTCAGTGCAGTCATGGTACTGAATCCAAATCCCTGGTCCCGGTGTGCCCAGTGACCTTTACCTGAGTCCCTGATCCCAGTGTGGCCATATTCAGGAGAAGTCTGAAACTTCACCCTTAGATAGCAAGTTATAACATTTATCATGAGATTCTTCAAGCGAGGATATCAGACTGTTACACCCAAAAGTGGCACACGTTGATTTGTGGACCCATTGTGTCATAGGGCTGGGCTTGTCTAGAAGGGGCATAGTTATCAGACCAATCAGAGACGCGGGATTTCCAGGACAGACAAACAGACAGACAGACAGAAGGACAGACAGACAGAAAGACAGACGGAAAAACCCTTAGACAATTATATATATAGATGTCTTTCAGGTTTAAACTGAGGGCATTTAATATATTCGCGAGCTGCCCCTTTAAGAGCATGGAACAGCGGTGCTCACACCAGGAGGTAGAAGATCATGCCAGGGAACCATGCCAATGGGGCCATGGTGGTAATTAAGCTGGCATGCCTGCATGGGGGGAAAGGGAACCCCCTTAGAGATGAGCGAGTGTACTCGTTGCTCTGGTTTTCCCGAGCACGCTAGGGTGGTCTCCAAGTATTTGTAACTGCTCGGAGATTTAGTCTTTGTTGATGCAACTGCATTATTTATGGCTGCTAGCCAGCCTGAGTACATGTGGGGGTTGCCTGGTTGCTAGGGAATCCCCACATGTATTCAAGTTGTCTATCAGCTGTAAATCATGCGGCTGAGGCAACGAAAACTAAATCTCCAAGCAGTTACAAATACCACCCAAAACCCCCCAGCAATGAGTATACTTGCTCATCACTAAACACCATGCAAAGGTGCCAGCAATAGCGCCACACAGACCTTTCATATACAGGATCTCATTGATTTTAGAGATTCAGAGGAAAATTGTAGACTGCCACATTTTTTTCCAAAGCAGAAGAATACATTTTCTCAACCTTCAGGCAGAGGAAAGGGTGGCACTCTGACTCACATAAGTATCTAATATATAATTGCCTAGAATACTACTTCCTGCAATTTGTGCCAACTTTCGTGGCTTTGTCCGGAGCTAATGTCCGGAGCTAATGTCCGGAGCTAATGTCCGGAGATAAGTGACGTCAACAGTGTCCAGTGTCTGATTGGTTGCCGCCTGCTGCGAGCGACCAATCAGAAACGTGCCGTACTGTGACACACTCCGCCCGCCATTTTGGTGTGATTTTTGAATTTTTACCTCACAGCAAGTTTCTACTGCGTGGAGGCGGGCCCAGTGACGTTGCTCTTCAAGCTCCTGCCGAATTTCGTCAAAAAAATGATAATACCATTTACCAAAACTATATATATTTAGTTGTGAAGTGGTTCAGTGACATTTTCACACCAATTTTGAACTTTTGTTTGGTGTTTTCTCCATATACTGCCTATTATTTTTGTTCTTTCTTACTATTATTTATTAATTGTATTATTCTTACATTTGAATAAATAAAGTATATATGGATTCTAGACTCCCGATTCTTTAGAATCGGGCTGCCATCTAGTCTAATATATAATTGCCTAGAATACTACTTCCTGCAATTTGTGCCAACTTCCGTGGCTTTGTCCGGAGCTAATGTCCGGAGCTAATGTCCGGAGCTAATGTCCGGAGCTAATGTCCGGAGATTAATTGCCTAGAATACTACTTCCTGCAATTTGTGCCAACTTCCGTGGCTTTGTCCGGAGCTAATGTCCGGAGCTAATGTCCGGAGCTAATGTGCAGAGATAATGTCCGGAGCTAATGTCCGGAGCTAATGTCCGGAGCTAATGTCCGGAGATAAGTGACGTCAACAGTGTCCAGTGTCTGATTGGTTGCCGCCTGCTGCGAGCGACCAATCAGAAACGCGCCGTACTGTGACACACTCCGCCCGCCATTTTGGTGTGATTTTTGAATTTTTACCTCACAGCAAGTTTCTACTGCGTGGAGGCGGGCCCAGTGACTCATAAGCATGTTCATGGATCCTGTGTAACTGTACCTTAAATAACAAGAATTGTCAAGAGCTGGTGAGTGCAGCCATTTTTTGTTCTTTCTTACTATTATTTATTAATTGTATTATTCTTACATTTGAATAAATAAAGTATATATGGATTCTAGACTCCCGATTCTTTAGAATCGGGCTGCCATCTAGTCTTGTATAAACTTTTATTCTTACAGCAGTTTATACAACATGGAGCTGGGGATGGTATTCTTTCAGAACAACAAATGTTTTATGCCGCGCTAGCCCTTCAACAGGTCCAGGTACATACAATGAATGTATTATTCATTGTATCTTTTCCAATAAGAGGATAGACAGGAACAAAATATCTGTAAAAATATCCTTTCTCCTTTCAGCCTCTGCAACTAATGGGGTCAATGCCAGGCATAAACTCATGCAATTTAGAAGGTACTCTGTACTCTCTGTACCTGTGTTGCTCTGTTAGAAATGTGTTGGCAGCTTCCTGAATATGTGAACTGATGAAAGAATTATGCACTAGTATATAAATCCATTATCTATACATATCAGAAAAATAAAGAGCTAAGTCAGCCTCACATTTTGAGAGGTAGGAAGGCATAGAATGGTCTGGATGAATAAGAATCACAGAATATGTAATTTTCAGATCATTGTGATTCTGACCTTATCTGCACATAATGCCTCAAAAGGAGACTTATTATGGCTAAAAATAGATCTTGCCCACAAGATTGCCTTGTGCAGGCGTGTACTACGGAGGACAGAGAATGAACTTCAATCCAATATTGCAGCCAGCGGGTAAGGAAAGGGTGAATCAAACACCCGAAAACCCCGCCTCCATGGCTGAAGATTGTTCCCTCCAAATTCAGGTGACAGAGTCCCTTTAAGAGAAATCTTAACACTTAAAACATTTTGGCAATCATGTGCTTCCAATATTGAGGAAATAGTTGGTTGAGGGCTCGTTTCTCTTCCAGAATGACACTAGCCCAGTGCACATAGCAAGTTCTAAAAAAACATTATTGGACACCTTTGGGATAAACTAAATTGGAGATAGCGAGATAGCCAAGCAATCTTGTCCAAAATCTGTCTGACCTAACAAATGCTCAAATTCTCACAGACGCTCCAATACCTTGTAGGAAGAATTCTCAGAGGAATGGAACTGTTTTAGCTACAAAGGGTAGCACGGTGGCTCCTTTGAAAGTAGTTCTAATTTTGACATGCTTATTGTAAGAACTTTCTGCATTGGACAGGTAATCTGACTGATAAGTGGTCTGCGGACATACATTTACATATTCTGTGTAATTTGACAACACCATTTTATGCTAGCCAGTGTGAAACTTTTCATCAATGAAAATCCCCCTCTTACTTGAGCAATAGCTGGCACAATACACTTGATTCACTATGTTCAGACAAGGGTGGCATCTCATAAGTCATTTAGCAAATTACCAAATGTATTATTATATGGAAGCAGCTCATACTCCTTTGGTACTTTTGGTGCTGATTTTTTGCATAAAGTAAATGTACATGTTTGTGTACGGAATTTAACGGGTGTCTGTCATTTCAGGTGAATTTGCAGTAGCATTTCTGTATTTGTCTTTAATTCCTCACTCCTCCTCCACCCTATACAGAATTCTATGATGATCTCCTATCTAAGTAGTGTGAAAATGTATGTACACCGAAGAGAGATTTTACCTGTAAATTGAGAGTGAAAGATCAAAAGATGCTAATTTCTTTGATAAGGTATATTACAAAGTTTCTTATTTTTATTTTTACTATTGATTTCTGAATTTTTTTTTTGAAATAATGGTTACTTTTTAAAACATCTTGTAGTTTATGTCTGTTTGATTACAATGATAACAATTGAGTATAGAGTATTTGTAGTGATGTTGTACGGGTATTTAGTTATTTGAATTGAAGAGCTGAGGTGCAAGAAAAAGCCACATTAATTAGATGAGTTAAACTAACCACCTACAATTTTTTTTACTAGTATTACAAACAAGTAGTGACAGAAAATGTTGAAAACCAAGCTGCTCAAATTGAATTTAAGTGAAGTAAATCCCTAATACCCACACGGATCAATCAGGGTAAACATATTCTCTCGGGAAAGGTGCCTAAGGGTATAGCGAGCTGAAAGTATATTTCCTTCTTGTTTGACCTTACGCCATAACTTTACAGCTGTAAAATCAATGGTGTGAGCTGGAGCTTTTGTATCACATACTACATGCTGACCTTTCTCAGCTGAAATTGGGCTGAAAAATAATCGCATCATGCTGCGATTTGCTGCGTATCTCGGATGAGACTCGCCAATGCAAGTCAAAGGGTGTGAGAAAAAAATCACACGCCATACGTGCGATACCTTACCATTCTGTGGTATGGAACACTGTAAATGGTCCCGTAAATGATTGTAGAAAAATAGTAGCAGAGAAAAAAATGCATTGCACACACATGTCATACGGATGCTATGTGAGAAAAATCGCATTGAACTCGTATAGCACTTGTCCACTTTTTTTGGTCCAGATTACGGACCTTTTTTTTCTTGCGAATGGGTATGAGCCCTATTCTCAGTCTCATGCTGTTTCCTATTCTTAATTGACATCTGTTCAGTGCAGCTGATAACAGTGACTTAGTGGCCCTAAACAGATGTCAATCAAGCCCATGGGAGTGACACTAGGAAGGGAATATTTTGTAGGATAGATTAACTGGTCAGGAATCTGTTATCCTCGATGCACTAGAAACATCATTTAGATAAAGATTTGTCTTCAGCAATGTAATATGTAATTATATGGTCATTCACTACATGTGGTGGCCTCCCGAAGAAGCACAGTGAAATGTGCGTCAGGGCGAGGGACGCCAGGGGATTAACATACAGCCATACAGGTAACATATCTTATTGCTAGATCTAGTGTTATATAGTTATTGATATTGATGATACTTGGATTAAGGGGGAGAACTTCTATCCCAATACCATACATATAATTATTCCATGACTACTGTCACAGGCTTAACGCATAGGGAGACATTTAATGTTGCTCTTTGGATTGGACATTTACCTTCAGTGTAGGCACACATCTTTTTGTAGCCTCTTTTGGATTGAATTTCTTTGTGCATTCAATGGATCATGTTATTGTGTTTTAAACTTCTTGTTGTTTGGCCATCATGCTCAATTAGTTTTCCCCATGGCATAACGATCCCTGTCTACAATTGAATCCAGCACCCTTGTCTACTGTTGTTATAATAATTTTTTAAGCATTTATTTTAAAGCTACAACAATAAAATTACTTATTTTATTACCAAAATTTTTGGGGGATCATTATTGACTTGTGGTCAGGTCACCAATATAGTGAATCGTTGTTTATTTAATGGTACATTTACCCTACGATACATATGGGTTCAATATATAGGGCATCCTATACGTAATTAAATTAAACAATAAAGACACAGCCAGAATAAAGTTCGTTATTAGAAATAAAACAAAATACAGTTTTCCATTATTATTTAAAATTAACAAACACAGTTTTACTCAAATAATGCCTAATTCCACCAAAGCCCTCGTTCTTCTCATTCACAATATATGTGAGCCAAACAGCCATCATCATAGCGTCCTTCATTGTTGGGTCCCTGTACCAGATAAAACATCTCTCCTCAGCTAAAAAGCCTAAAATTTATAGGGCATGATGGAACCAGCTAATTTAAAAACCTTAGGCTGATAGGAGTAGGAGTGCACATGTTAGGAGTTTGCTACAAACAGAAAAACCTCATTGTCTATTATACATAAGCCAGATTCTTCATAAATAATCAGATATGTACCAAATGTTTATCTACACAATATCTCAATAGCATGTACAAATACATTCAACAAAAAGTTGCAACATATATGCAGTTCATTCCCAGAAAAGGGCATATATTAAATAACATCACAGAAAAAATGCAGCCATATTTGCCAACACAAAGATACATTACTTAGTGCACTAAAAAATATTAAAGTTTCAGAGTCCTCAGTGGCTGATACCTTTCCATGGCTATCTGAAAAGGTGATAACTGTTGTGAATTCTGTGGCTGAATTCACTCCTGTGGTCACAAGTGGTACTGCAGCTTCTGAGCTTCCTCCCTCAGGTGTTCTGGTGAGCCCGTTAACTGCTTCATTACTTAACTCCGCCTGATGCTGCTATCCTTGCTCCTTGTCAATGTTTCAGTGTTGGATCTGAGCTTCTCCTGATTGTTCCTGTGACCTGCTGCTCTGTATAGCTAAGTGCTTTTTGCTTTTTTGTTGCTTTTTTTTCTGTCCAGCTTGTCTTTTGTTTTGCTGAAAGCTCTGAGACGCAAAGGGTGTACCGCCGTGCCGTTAGTTCGGCACGGTGGGTTTTTTTTGCCCCCTTTGCGTGGTTTTGCTTTAGGGTTTTTTGTAGACTGCAAAGTTCGCTTTACTGTCCTCGCTCTGTCCTAGAATATCGGGCCCCACTTTGCTGAATCTATTTCATCCCTACGTTTTGTCTTTTCATCTTACTCACAGTCATTATATGTGGGGGGCTGCCTTTTCCTTTGGGGAATTTCTCTGGGGCAAGTCAGGCCTATTTTTCTATCTTCAGGCTAGCTAGTTTCTTAGGCTGTGCCGAGTTGCCTAGGTAGTTGTTAGGCGCAATCCACAGCCGCTTTTAGTTGTGTTTAGGATAGGATCAGGTGTGCAGTCTACAGAGTTTCCACGTCTCAGAGCTCGTTCTTGTATTTTTGGGTATTTGTCAGATCACTGTGTGCGCTCTGATCGCTAAGCACACTGTGTTTCTGGATTGCCTTCATAACACCTGTCATTAGCAAACATAACAGTACAAGGAGCCATACTAATGATTCTCAATAGAGGGAAAGAAAAAGTTCTGACATCATTTTTTTTTTTTTCTGCTCTGTGTTCACTTTTTTTTTTTCCCCTAGACATTTGGGTGATTCTGGACACAGGTGTGGACATGGATATTCAGGGTCTGTGCTCTTCAATGGATAATCTCGTTATAAATGTACAAAAAATTCAAGATACTATTGATCAGAAATCTATGTTAGAACCAAGAATTCCTATTCCTGATTTGTTTTTTGGAGATAGAACTAAGTTTCTAAGTTTCAAAAATAATTGTAAGCTATTTCTGGCCTTGAAACCTCATTCTTCTGGTAATCCTATTCAACAGGTTTTGATTATTATTTCTTTTTTGCGCGGCGACCCTCAAGACTGGGCATTTTCTCTTGCGCCAGGAGAACCTGCATTGAGTAGTGTCGATGCGTTTTTCCTGGCGCTCGGATTGCTGTACGATGAGCCTAATTCAGTGGATCAGGCTGAGAAAAATTTGCTGGCTTTGTGCCAGGGTCAGGATGATATAGAAGTATATTGTCAGAAATTTAGGAAATGGTCAGTACTCACTCAGTGGAATGAATCTGCGCTGGCAGCTTTGTTCAGAAAGGGTCTCTCTGAGGCTCTTAAGGATGTCATGGTGGGATTTCCTATGCCTGCTGGTTTGAATGAGTCTTTGTCTTTGGCCATTCAGATCGGTCGACGCTTGCGCGAGCGTAAATCTGTGCACCATTTGGCTGTACTGCCTGAGGTTAAACCTGAGCCTATGCAGTGCGATAGGACTATGACTAGAGTTGAACGGCAGGAATACAGACGTCTGAATGGTCTGTGTTTCTACTGTGGTGATTCCACTCATGCTATTTCTGATTGTCCTAAGCGCACTAAGCGGTCCGCTAGGTCTGCCGTCATTGGTACTGTACAGTCCAAATTCCTTCTGTCCATTACCTTGATATGCTCTTTGTCGTCGTTTTCTGTCATGGCGTTTGTGGATTCGGGCGCTGCCCTGAATCTGATGGATTTGGATTATGCTAAACGTTGTGGGTTTTTCTTGGAGCCTTTGCGGTGTCCTATTCCATTGAGAGGAATTGATGCTACACCTTTGGCCAAGAATAAACCTCAATACTGGGCCCAGCTGACCATGTGCATGGCTCCTGCACATCAGGAAGTTATTCGCTTTCTGGTGTTGCATAATCTGCATGATGTGGTCGTGTTGGGGTTGCCATGGCTACAAACCCATAATCCAGTATTGGATTGGAATTCCATGTCGGTATCCAGCTGGGGTTGTAAGGGGGTACATGGTGATGTTCCATTTTTGTCGATTTCGTCATCCACCCCTTCTGAGGTCCCAGAGTTCTTGTCTGATTATCAGGATGTATTTGAAGAGCCCAAGTCCGATGCTCTACCTCCGCATAGGGATTGTGATTGTGCTATCAATTTGATTCCTGGTAGTAAATTCCCTAAAGGTCGATTATTTAATTTATCCGTGCCCGAACACGCCGCTATGCGCAGTTATGTGAAGGAATCCCTGGAGAAGGGACATATTCGCCCATCGTCATCACCACTGGGAGCAGGGTTCTTCTTTGTAGCCAAGAAGGATGGTTCGCTGAGACCGTGTATTGATTACCGCCTTCTTAATAAGATCACTGTTAAATTTCAGTATCCCTTGCCATTGTTATCTGACTTGTTTGCTCGGATTAAGGGGGCTAGTTGGTTCACTAAGATAGATCTTCGTGGTGCGTATAATCTGGTGAGAATCAGGCAAGGAGATGAATGGAAAACTGCATTCAATACGCCCGAGGGTCATTTTGAGTATCTAGTGATGCCGTTCGGACTTGCCAATGCTCCATCTGTGTTTCAGTCTTTTATGCATGACATCTTCCGTGAGTATCTGGATAAATTCCTGATTGTTTACTTGGATGACATTTTGATCTTCTCAGATGATTGGGAGTCTCATGTGAAACAGGTCAGAATGGTTTTTCAGGTCCTGCGTGCTAACTCTTTGTTTGTGAAGGGATCAAAGTGTCTCTTCGGTGTGCAGAAAGTTTCATTTTTGGGGTTCATCTTTACCCCTTCTACTATCGAGATGGATCCAGTTAAGGTCCAAGCCATCCAGGATTGGATTCAGCCGACATCTCTGAAAAGTCTGCAAAAGTTCCTGGGCTTTGCTAATTTTTATCGTCGCTTCATCTGTAATTTTTCTAGCATTGCCAAACCATTGACCGATTTGACCAAGAAGGGTGCTGATTTGGTTAATTGGTCTTCTGCTGCTGTGGAAGCTTTTCAGGAGTTGAAGCGTCGTTTTTGTTCTGCCCCTGTGCTGTGTCAGCCAGATGTTTCTCTTCCGTTCCAGGTCGAGGTTGATGCTTCTGAGATTGGAGCAGGGGCGGTTTTGTCACAGAGAGGTTCTGATTGCTCAGTGATGAAACCATGTGCTTTCTTTTCCAGGAAGTTTTCGCCCGCTGAGCGTAATTATGATGTGGGCAATCGAGAGTTGCTGGCCATGAAGTGGGCATTCGAGGAGTGGCGTCATTGGCTTGAAGGAGCTAAGCATCGCGTGGTGGTATTGACTGATCATAAGAACTTGACTTATCTCGAGTCTGCCAAGCGCTTGAATCCTAGACAGGCCCGTTGGTCGTTATTTTTTGCCCGCTTCGACTTTGTGATTTCGTACCTTCCGGGCTCTAAAAATGTGAAGGCGGATGCTCTGTCTAGGAGTTTTGTGCCCGACTCTCTGGGTTTATCTGAGCCAGCGGGTATCCTCAAGGAAGGAGTCATTGTGTCTGCCATCTCACCTGATTTGCGGCGGGTGCTGCAAAAATTTCAGGCGAATAAACCTGATCGTTGTCCAGCAGAGAAACTGTTCGTCCCTGATAGGTGGACTAATAAACTTATCTCTGAACTTCATTGTTCGGTGTTGGCTGGTCATCCTGGAATCTTTGGTACCAGAGAGTTAGTGGCTAGATCCTTCTGGTGGCCATCTCTGTCACGGGATGTACGTACTTTTGTGCAGTCCTGTGGGATTTGTGCTAGGGCTAAGCCCTGCTGTTCTCGTGCCAGTGGGTTGCTTTTGCCCTTGCCGGTCCCAAAGAGGCCTTGGACACATATTTCGATGGATTTCATTTCTGACCTTCCCGTTTCTCAAAAGATGTCAGTCATTTGGGTGGTCTGTGATCGCTTTTCTAAAATGGTCCATCTGGTGCCCTTGGCTAAATTGCCTTCCTCCTCTGATTTGGTACCTTTGTTCTTTCAGCATGTGGTTCGGTTGCATGGCATTCCTGAGAATATTGTTTCTGACAGAGGTTCCCAGTTTGTTTCAAGGTTTTGGCGAGCCTTTTGTGGTAGGATGGGCATTGACCTATCCTTTTCCTCGGCTTTCCATCCTCAGACTAATGGCCAGACCGAACGAACCAATCAGACCTTGGAAACATATCTGAGATGTTTTGTTTCTGCAGACCAGGATGATTGGGTGTCCTTTTTGCCGTTGGCTGAGTTCGCCCTTAATAATCGGGCCAGCTCGGCTACCTTGGCTTCTCCATTTTTTTGCAATTCTGGGTTCCATCCTCGTTTCTCTTCAGGACAGGTTGAGTCTTCGGACTGTCCTGGTGTGGATTCTGTGGTGGATAGGTTGCAGCAGATCTGGACTCAGGTAGTGGACAATTTGATCTTGTCCCAGGAGAAAGCTCAACTTTTCGCCAATCGCAGACGCCGTGTGGGTCCCCGACTTCGTGTTGGGGATCTGGTTTGGTTATCTTCTCGTCATATTCCTATGAAGGTTTCCTCTCCTAAATTTAAACCTCGTTTTATTGGTCCGTATAGGATTTCTGAGGTTCTCAATCCTGTGTCTTTTCGTTTGACCCTCCCAGACTCCTTTTCCATACATAATGTATTCCATAGGTCGTTGTTGCGGAGATACGTGGCACCTATGGTTCCATCTGTTGAGCCTCCTGCCCCGGTTTTGGTGGAGGGGGAATTGGAGTATATTGTGGAGAAGATTTTGGATTCTCGTGTTTCTAGACGGAAACTCCAGTATCTGGTTAAATGGAAGGGTTATGCTCAGTAAGATAATTCCTGGGTTTTTGCCTCTGATGTTCATGCTTCCGATCTTGTTCGTGCCTTTCATGCGGCTCATCCTGGTCGGCCTGGGGGCTCTGGTGAGGGTTCGGTGACCCCTCCTCAAGGGGGGGGGTACTGTTGTGAATTCTGTGGCTGAATTCACTCCTGTGGTCACAAGTGGTACTGCAGCTTCTGAGCTTCCTCCCTCAGGTGTTCTGGTGAGCCTGTTAACTGCTTCATTACTTAATTCCGCCTGATGCTGCTATCCTTGCTCCTTGTCAATGTTTCAGTGTTGGATCTGAGCTTCTCCTGATTGTTCCTGTGACCTGCTGCTCTGTATAGCTAAGTGCTTTTTGCTTTTTTGTTGCTTTTTTTTCTGTCCAGCTTGTCTTTTGTTTTGCTGGAAGCTCTGAGATGCAAAGGGTGTACCGCCGTGCCGTTAGTTCGGCACGGTGGGTTTTTTTTGCCCCCTTTGCGTGGTTTTGCTTTAGGGTTTTTTGTAGACTGCAAAGTTCACTTTACTGTCCTCGCTCTGTCCTAGAATATCGGGCCCCACTTTGCTGAATCTATTTCATCCCTACGTTTTGTCTTTTCATCTTACTCACAGTCATTATATGTGGGGGGCTGCCCTTTCCTTTGGGGAATTTCTCTGGGGCAAGTCAGGCCTATTTTTCTATCTTCAGGCTAGCTAGTTTCTTAGGCTGTGCCGAGTTGCCTAGGTAGTTGTTAGGCGCAATCCACAGCCGCTTTTAGTTGTGTTTAGGATAGGATCAGGTGTGCAGTCTACAGAGTTTCCACGTCTCAGAGCTCGTTCTTGTATTTTTGGGTATTTGTCAGATCACTGTGTGCGCTCTGATCGCTAAGCACACTGTGTTTCTGGATTGCCTTCATAACACCTGTCATTAGCAAACATAACAGATAACAAATTGCAAACTTTTGAGACTACTCAGGTCTTTTCATCAGGCATAGAATAAGGGTACCGTCACACTATACCATTTCGATCGCTACGACGGTACGATTCGTGACGTTCCAGCGATATCGTTACGATATCGCTGTGTCTGACACGCAGCAGCGATCAGGGATCCTGCTGAGAATCGTACGTCGTAGCAGATCGTTTAGAACTTTCTTTCATCGCTGGATCTCCCGCTGTCATCGCTAGGTCGGTGTGTGTGACACCGATCTAGCGATGCGATCCAGCGATGCGTTCGCTTGTAACCAGGGTAAACATCGGGTTACTAAGCGCAGGGCCGCGCTTAGTAACCCGATGTTTACCCTGGTTACAAGCGTAAAACTAAAAAAAAACAAACAGCACATACTTACATTCTGGTGTCCATCAGGTCCCTTGCCGTCTGCTTCCCGCACTCACTGACTGCCGGCCGTAAAGGGAAAGTGAAAGCACAGCCGCTGTGCTCTGCTTTCACTTTACGGCCGGCAGTCACAGTGCGGGGAGCAGACGGCAAGGGACCTGACGGACACCAGAATGTAAGTATGTGCTGTTTGTTTTTTTTTAGTTTTACGCTTGTAACCAGGGTAAACATCGGGTTACTAAGCGCGGTCCTGCGCTTAGTAACCCGATGTTTACCCTGGTTACCCAGGGACCTCGGCATCGTTGGTTGCTGGAGAGCTGTCTGTGTGACAGCTCCCCAGCGACCACACTACGATTTACCTACGATCACGGCCAGGTCGTATCGCTGGTCGTGATCGTTGGTAAATCGTATAGTGTGACGGTACCCTAACACAAAATCTGAAGAGTCAGTTATTTATGCACAAGATTACATAGGAATAATGCAAACATAAGACAAGTGACATAAAGCAGAACTATCAATGTGGAACAGGGATTAAACTGTTGTTGCTGTAAATATTTGAACAGTTCATAGATAAGGAGTGTGAAAGTTTTATTGCCTTGTGATTGAGGTCTGGTGGCCTATGATGCCCCAAAATGGTCTAAGGAGCTTTGTCATTTTATAAATGATCTAGATAAGGGAACTGAAGATAAACTTATCCAATTTGCAGACAATGCAAAGCTATGAGGGAAAGCTAACACTGGAGAAGACAGAGAGCGGATTCAGATTGATCTAGAATGCTTGAACAATGGGCAGTGACCAATAGAATGGCATTTAACAGGGAGATATGCAAGATTAGATATCTGGGCAAAAAAAACAAAAATTACATCTACAGAAAGGGAAGAATAGAATTGAACAATAGCACGTGTAAAAAAGAATTGGGTATACTAATAGATCAAAGACTGCACATGTCACGATATATAAAGGGACCCCATGGGGAGGGGGTTGGTTGGCAGATGGCCCCACACACAACAGGATGATAAAGGGGTGAGGAAGGCCCTACCAATAGGGAAATGAGGAATGGTCACCTCCTGCTCAAACCTGAGCCTGACCATGCACTCCTCTAATGCCCTAAGTGGGTCTTTCCCCCCACCGCAGTCAGGAACTTCGTCCCTCGCTGTAACCTCATGCTGCCCTGGCTAGTGCACTGGCTGGCAAGGGGCGCTAGACTCACCACTGCAGATAGTACAACAAAGGAGATAGTGACAAACACGGTAATAACACAAATTGGCTTAAATTTATATCTCCCTCGAGAGAACCTCTCAGCGAGAGATATCTTGGGTTCTGGTTGAGCCTGCACATGAGCCAAGACCCAGAACCCTGACAACTGCTGAATCTGCTTCACCACCTGACACCGCAGCTCCTTAACCTCATCAGGAGGGTCTGGATCAACTGAGCAAAAGCCTGTTATTGGGCCATCGGTTCACCAAAAAAAAGTATCTGCTAGGCACCAGGATTCTTCCACTGTGCAGGATGGATCCCAAGCCTTTTCTGCTTCTGTGGTCTCCCATTCAGGCCAAGCCACTGGGATTGTTGCTTAGCACAGACCCAGCATCTTGCACTGCTTTGTAGTGTCCATGTGGCTACTGCTGGCTCTCTGGCTAAGTCTATTGTAACCAGTGGTATACAGAGGCAGCCTTTCCCTCTGGAGTCTAAGTCCAGAAATCATCTTACTGAGCATGTCCATGATGTGGCGCCTTTTCACTGGTGCTCGGACGCTGACCTGGTGATGTGGCAGCTCTGGATTTGCCCACGGTTGATGCCCCGTCCATCTGGGAATGAGTGTTTGGGGTGGAGCCTAGTGCATAAAAGGCTTCCAGCACTGTGTGTGTGTGCGTGTGCGCTCGTGTATGCTATGACTCTGTTTGCACATTTTTGTGTGCAAGTGACACAGCTCAGTTGCAGAGTATCTCTCATGTTTCTGTGTGCGAGTAACACAGCTCAGTTTCAGAGCATCTCTTTAGTTTCTGTGTGGCAGTGATACAGTTCAGTTGCAGAGCTGCTTTTTTATTACTGTGTGTTTAGACAGGCAGTCTAGGGTGGGAAATCCCCACTTGCATTTGTATCTGTCTCCAGTCGTGTGTGCTATTAGCACGCTGAGTTACAGAGGAAGCCCAACCACTAGCCTAGACATCCCAGGGAGAGCGATAGAGTTCCAACCCTAGTTTGCCATTTGCTTCTACCTCTGCGGGTTTATCAGGGTATTGCACGTTTTGTGCCACTCGGTGTTTAGCTGGGCTCAGTACTTATATTTTCCTGTGCCACTCGGTGGTTAGCTGAGTTTTGTACTTATATTTTTAGTGCTGCTCGGTGGTTAGCTGAGCTTGGTACTCTGGGATCCGCTCACTATGTGTGGTTTTAACGCAGTGCGTTCGCTAGTGTTTTATCCTTCATTATTCACACTAGCAGCAATTATTGATCGCTGCATGGTGGACCCCGGGTTGTGATTGCAAATTTTAGTTTAATTTAATTTAGTGCAATCTGCCAACCCTAACAGTATTAGTCGATGATAATGTCTTGATATATAAAGTGACCCCATGGGGGGGACGTTTGGTCGGCAGATTGCAGATGGCTCGACACACAACGTGATGGTAAAGGGGTGAGGAATGCCCTACCAATAGGGAAATGAGGAATGGTCACCTTCTGTTCACACCTGAGCACTGCGCTTCCCTAACGTCCTAAATGGGCCCTTCTCCCCACCGCCGTCAGAAACCTCATCCCTCACTGTCACCTCACACTGCCCTGGTTAGTGCACTGGCCGACAACGGGTGCTAGCTTCACCACTGCAGACAGTACACGCAGGAGACAGTGATAAACACGAGACAGATGGGGTAATAATACAACTTAGCTTTACAACTTTCTCTGCTGCAAAGCACCACACAGCAGAATAAAGGCACCGGGATCACAAACTCATGAAACCAGCTGATAAACCACAGCAACCAGCAAGCTTTGTCACTGTAGATTGCTCTATCACCGACAGTCAGCTGATGCATCAGGTGACCATTTAAAGGATGGTGGGAGTGGTCACCACCAACATCAGCTGACTTAACAACTATGCAGTTACAACAGATTGCCAGCAAAGGAAACTGTTATTAACCCCCGCTGGTCCTGAAAGGAAAAAAGCTTATTTTAAATCAAAGTGGAACCAGGGCTGCCATGAATCCAAAAATGGTTCTGACAGTACATGAGTCAACAGTGTGATGCCCAGCAAAAAAGGCAAACACAGTTCTAGGGTGTATTAATAGAAGCATAGCATTTAGATCACGTGATGTAATTATGCCCCGCTACTAAATCTTGGTCAGGCTCATCTGGAATACTGTGTCCAGTTCTGGGTACCAAATTTTAAAAAGTTACATTGAAAAACTGAACCAAGTTCAGAGAAGAGGTACCAGGATGGTGAGCCAACTGCAGAATATGTCCTACAAGGACCGACTAAAGGATTTTGGAATGTTTAGCTTGCAAAAAGAAGACTTAATAGCTGTCTACAAATATCTGAAGTCATGTCACAGTATAGACTGATAATCCTTATTCTCGTTTGCACATGGAAACATGAGGAGCAATGGAATTAAACTGAAAGGGAGAAGATACAGATTAGATATTAGAAAAAATGTTTTGACTGTGAGGGTGATCAATGAGCGGAACTGGCTGCCAGAAGAGGTGGTGAGTTCTCCTTCAATGGAAGTCTTCATAAAGAAGCTGGACAGACATCTGTCTGAGATGGTTTAGTGAATCTTGCACTGCACTTAGCATGGGGTTGGACACAATGACCCTTGAGGTCCCCTCCAACTCTAACATTCTATGATTCTATTAAATATATTTATAAAAATAGTTTTTTTTGTTTAAAAATTTAGTAAACTATTTTTAAAAAAGTAGATAATGTTAACACATTTTATGGATGCAATATGAAGTATAATTTAAATTTTAATAAGTAATTTACTCTGGAGTTCAGCTGTACAGTAAATCATTTGTTAAAATTAAAATACATTGCTTACATTTTCTTAGTTTCTTTTCTTCTGTGTCTGAAGTTTTCTCTTTGTCATTGAAGCAATTTAGTTTGTTTTCACTAGAACAGTTTTCGCACTTACAGTACTCTAAGCATCAGTCCAGGTAAGCCAGAGTTAAGCCATTGACCTGAATAGGAGCAATAGAGGAATCCAAGGTATGTATAACGAATGTCACAGAGACAAAATATTGGGCATTGTAACTTTGTAACAAAATCTTTTGGCATCAGATTGATACAGCAATATTGCACATTATTGCTCTCCTGTAATTTACATATTGTATTTTGTTAACTCAAAAAACAGATGTATTTTAATATGTAATTCTAACTTTGGTCTCTATTTTACACTTTTTATAGAGAATCATTTCCACATAAAGGACGAGTGGCTTATATTCATTAGAAACGTAGAAAGCATGTCTGAAAGCTTGTAGTCAGAAAGCATGTGCAAGACAGAGCCCTAAAAGTATTCTACAATGCTGAATTGTTTGAAGACACAAAAGAGAATAGTAAAACCAAAAACACTCAGTTTGAAAAAATGTTGCAGTAATCCGCAAGTGCTAGTAAAAGATGTAAAAAACAGGGTATTTGGTTGATACGTTTTTTGCAAAAAATGTATACTAAGCTGCTCTACCAATCTTCACGGTATACCCTTATCAGAGCAGTCCTAACTAATGTATGCAATCCCTATCTGATGTATTTAAAAACCTGATCATCTGTATATAACCTGTGTGAACAGGGTTCAGAGAGGAAAAATCCATGTGTGCATACAGGGTAGAACAGCTTTTGTGCAGATAGCCCAAGAGGAGTGGTGGAACTCCCCAGTCTTGTAGACACAAGAGAACAATTATGGAAACAGGAACACATGGGCTACTTGCACAGTGAACAAGTCTGTATGATCATGTTCACACACCACCAAGAAACCTGAAGACACAAAAGAGAATAGTAAAACCAAAAACACTCAGTTTGAAAAAATGTTGCAGTAATCCGCAAGTGCTAGTAAAAGATGTAAAAAACAGGGTATTTGGTTGATACGTTTTTTGCAAAAAATGTATACTAAGCTGCTCTACCAATCTTCACGGTATACCCTTATCAGAGCAGTCCTAACTAATGTATGCAATCCCTATCTGATGTATTTAAAAACCTGATCATCTGTATATAACCTGTGTGAACAGGGTTCAGAGAGGAAAAATCCATGTGTGCATACAGGGTAGAACAGCTTTTGTGCAGATAGCCCAAGAGGAGTGGTGGAACTCCCCAGTCTTGTAGACACAAGAGAACAATTATGGAAACAGGAACACATGGGCTACTTGCACAGTGAACAAGTCTGTATGATCATGTTCACACACCACCAAGAAACCTGAAGACACAAAAGAGAATAGTAAAACCAAAAACACTCAGTTTGAAAAAATGTTGCAGTAATCCGCAAGTGCTAGTAAAAGATGTAAAAAACAGGGTATTTGGTTGATACGTTTTTTGCAAAAAATGTATACTAAGCTGCTCTACCAATCTTCACGGTATACCCTTATCAGAGCAGTCCTAACTAATGTATGCAATCCCTATCTGATGTATTTAAAAACCTGATCATCTGTATATAACCTGTGTGAACAGGGTTCAGAGAGGAAAAATCCATGTGTGCATACAGGGTAGAACAGCTTTTGTGCAGATAGCCCAAGAGGAGTGGTGGAACTCCCCAGTCTTGTAGACACAAGAGAACAATTATGGAAACAGGAACACATGGGCTACTTGCACAGTGAACAAGTCTGTATGATCATGTTCACACACCACCAAGAAACCTGAAGACACAAAAGAGAATAGTAAAACCAAAAACACTCAGTTTGAAAAAATGTTGCAGTAATCCGCAAGTGCTAGTAAAAGATGTAAAAAACAGGGTATTTGGTTGATACGTTTTTTGCAAAAAATGTATACTAAGCTGCTCTACCAATCTTCACGGTATACCCTTATCAGAGCAGTCCTAACTAATGTATGCAATCCCTATCTGATGTATTTAAAAGCCTGATCATCTGTATATAACCTGTGTGAACAGGGTTCAGAGAGGAAAAATCCATGTGTGCATACAGGGTAGAACAGCTTTTGTGCAGATAGCCCAAGAGGAGTGGTGGAACTCCCCAGTCTTGTAGACACAAGAGAACAATTATGGAAACAGGAACACATGGGCTACTTGCACAGTGAACAAGTCTGTATGATCATGTTCACACACCACCAAGAAACCTGAAGACACAAAAGAGAATAGTAAAACCAAAAACACTCAGTTTGAAAAAATGTTGCAGTAATCCGCAAGTGCTAGTAAAAGATGTAAAAAACAGGGTATTTGGTTGATACGTTTTTTGCAAAAAATGTATACTAAGCTGCTCTACCAATCATCACGGTATACCCTTATCAGAGCAGTCCTAACTAATGTATGCAATCCCTATCTGATGTATTTAAAAACCTGATCATCTGTATATAACCTGTGTGAACAGGGTTCAGAGAGGAAAAATCCATGTGTGCATACAGGGTAGAACAGCTTTTGTGCAGATAGCCCAAGAGGAGTGGTGAAACTCCCCAGTCTTGTAGACACAAGAGAACAATTATGGAAACAGGAACACATGGGCTACTTGCACAGTGAACAAGTCTGTATGATCATGTTCACACACCACCAAGAAACCTGAAGACACAAAAGAGAATAGTAAAACCAAAAACACTCAGTTTGAAAAAATGTTGCAGTAATCCGCAAGTGCTAGTAAAAGATGTAAAAAACAGGGTATTTGGTTGATACGTTTTTTGCAAAAAATGTATACTAAGCTGCTCTACCAATCTTCACGGTATACCCTTATCAGAGCAGTCCTAACTAATGTATGCAATCCCTATCTGATGTATTTAAAAACCTGATCATCTGTATATAACCTGTGTGAACAGGGTTCAGAGAGGAAAAATCCATGTGTGCATACAGGGTAGAACAGCTTTTGTGCAGATAGCCCAAGAGGAGTGGTGGAACTCCCCAGTCTTGTAGACACAAGAGAACAATTATGGAAACAGGAACACATGGGCTACTTGCACAGTGAACAAGTCTGTATGATCATGTTCACACACCACCAAGAAACCTGAAGACACAAAAGAGAATAGTAAAACCAAAAACACTCAGTTTGAAAAAATGTTGCAGTAATCCGCAAGTGCTAGTAAAAGATGTAAAAAACAGGGTATTTGGTTGATACGTTTTTTGCAAAAAATGTATACTAAGCTGCTCTACCAATCTTCACGGTATACCCTTATCAGAGCAGTCCTAACTAATGTATGCAATCCCTATCTGATGTATTTAAAAACCTGATCATCTGTATATAACCTGTGTGAACAGGGTTCAGAGAGGAAAAATCCATGTGTGCATACAGGGTAGAACAGCTTTTGTGCAGATAGCCCAAGAGGAGTGGTGGAACTCCCCAGTCTTGTAGACGCAAGAGAACAATTATGGAAACAGGAACACATGGGCTACTTGCACAGTGAACAAGTCTGTATGATCATGTTCACACACCACCAAGAAACCTGAAGACACAAAAGAGAATAGTAAAACCAAAAACACTCAGTTTGAAAAAATGTTGCAGTAATCCGCAAGTGCTAGTAAAAGATGTAAAAAACAGGGTATTTGGTTGATACGTTTTTTGCAAAAAATGTATACTAAGCTGCTCTACCAATCTTCACGGTATACCCTTATCAGAGCAGTCCTAACTAATGTATGCAATCCCTATCTGATGTATTTAAAAACCTGATCATCTGTATATAACCTGTGTGAACAGGGTTCAGAGAGGAAAAATCCATGTGTGCATACAGGGTAGAACAGCTTTTGTGCAGATAGCCCAAGAGGAGTGGTGGAACTCCCCAGTCTTGTAGACACAAGAGAACAATTATGGAAACAGGAACACATGGGCTACTTGCACAGTGAAAAAGTCTGTATGATCATGTTCACACACCACCAAGAAACCTGAAGACACAAAAGAGAATAGTAAAACCAAAAACACTCAGATTGAAAAAATGTTGCAGTAATCCGCAAGTGCTAGTAAAAGATGTAAAAAACAGGGTATTTGGTTGATACGTTTTTTGCAAAAAATGTATACTAAGCTGCTCTACCAATCTTCACGGTATACCCTTATCAGAGCAGTCCTAACTAATGTATGCAATCCCTATCTGATGTATTTAAAAACCTGATCATCTGTATATAACCTGTGTGAACAGGGTTCAGAGAGGAAAAATCCATGTGTGCACACATGACAAGTACTTTTTACCTGTTTTTTACATCTTTTACTAGCACTTGCGGATTACTGCAACATTTTTTCAAACTGAGTGTTTTTGGTTTTACTATTCTCTTTTGTGTCTTCAGGTTTCTTGGTGGTGTGTGAACATGATCATACAGACTTGTTCACTGTGCAAGTAGCCCATGTGTTCCTGTTTCCATAATTGTTCTCTTGTGTCTACAAGACTGGGGAGTTCCACCACTCATCTTGGGCTATCTGCACAAATGCTGTTCTACCCTGTATGCACACATGGATTTTTCCTCTCTGAACCCTGTTCACACAGGTTATATACAGATGATCAGGTTTTTAAATACATCAGATAGGGATTGCATACATTAGTTAGGACTGCTCTGATAAGGGTATACCGTGAAGATTGGTAGAGCAGCTTAGTATACATTTTTTGCAAAAAACGTATCAACCAAATACCCTGTTTTTTACATCTTTTACTAGCACTTGCGGATTACTGCAACATTTTTTCAAACTGAGTGTTTTTGGTTTTACTATTCTCTTTTGTGTCTTCAGGTTTCTTGGTGGTGTGTGAACATGATCATACAGACTTGTTCACTGTGCAAGTAGCCCATGTGTTCCTGTTTCCATAATTGTTCTCTTGTGTCTACATGACTGGGGAGTTCCACCACTCCTCTTGGGCTATCTGCACAAAAGCTGTTCTACCCTGTATGCACACATGGATTTTTCCTCTCTGAACCCTGTTCACATAGGTTATATACAGATGATCAGGTTTTTAAATACATCAGATAGGGATTGCATACATTAGTTAGGACTGCTCTGATAAGGGTATACCGTGAAGATTGGTAGAGCAGCTTAGTATACATTTTTTGCAAAAAACGTATCAACCAAATACCCTGTTTTTTACATCTTTTACTAGCACTTGCGGATTACTGCAACATTTTTTCAAACTGAGTGTTTTTGGTTTTACTATTCTCTTTTGTGTCTTCAGGTTTCTTGGTGGTGTGTGAACATGATCATACAGACTTGTTCACTGTGCAAGTAGCCCATGTGTTCCTGTTTCCATAATTGTTCTCTTGTGTCTACAAGACTGGGGAGTTCCACCACTCCTCTTGGGCTATCTGCACAAAAGCTGTTCTACCCTGTATGCACACATGGATTTTTCCTCTCTGAACCCTGTTCACACAGGTTATATACAGATGATCAGGCTTTTAAATACATCAGATAGGGATTGCATACATTAGTTAGGACTGCTCTGATAAGGGTATACCGTGAAGATTGGTAGAGCAGCTTAGTATACATTTTTTGCAAAAAACGTATCAACCAAATACCCTGTTTTTTACATCTTTTACTAGCACTTGCGGATTACTGCAACATTTTTTCAAACTGAGTGTTTTTGGTTTTACTATTCTCTTTTGTGTCTTCAGGTTTCTTGGTGGTGTGTGAACATGATCATACAGACTTGTTCACTGTGCAAGTAGCCCATGTGTTCCTGTTTCCATAATTGTTCTCTTGTGTCTACAAGACTGGGGAGTTCCACCACTCCTCTTGGGCTATCTGCACAAAAGCTGTTCTACCCTGTATGCACACATGGATTTTTCCTCTCTGAACCCTGTTCACACAGGTTATATACAGATGATCAGGTTTTTAAATACATCAGATAGGGATTGCATACATTAGTTAGGACTGCTCTGATAAGGGTATACCGTGAAGATTGGTAGAGCAGCTTAGTATACATTTTTTGCAAAAAACGTATCAACCAAATACCCTGTTTTTTACATCTTTTACTAGCACTTGCGGATTACTGCAACATTTTTTCAAACTGAGTGTTTTTGGTTTTACTATTCTCTTTTGTGTCTTCAGGTTTCTTGGTGGTGTGTGAACATGATCATACAGACTTGTTCACTGTGCAAGTAGCCCATGTGTTCCTGTTTCCATAATTGTTCTCTTGTGTCTACAAGACTGGGGAGTTCCACCACTCCTCTTGGGCTATCTGCACAAAAGCTGTTCTACCCTGTATGCACACATGGATTTTTCCTCTCTGAACCCTGTTCACACAGGTTATATACAGATGATCAGGTTTTTAAATACATCAGATAGGGATTGCATACATTAGTTAGGACTGCTCTGATAAGGGTATACCGTGAAGATTGGTAGAGCAGCTTAGTATACATTTTTTGCAAAAAACGTATCAACCAAATACCCTGTTTTTTACATCTTTTACTAGCACTTGCGGATTACTGCAACATTTTTTCAAACTGAGTGTTTTTGGTTTTACTATTCTCTTTTGTGTCTTCAGGTTTCTTGGTGGTGTGTGAACATGATCATACAGACTTGTTCACTGTGCAAGTAGCCCATGTGTTCCTGTTTCCAATGCTGAATTGTTTGTATTCTGACATCAGATTAATTCTTTATATTATGCTCACAAGATACATTATACAGGGTGAAGCGCGGTAATTTGCTTTTTTGCACTGCATGCTGTGGCGGCACTGTCGGTCGAAGAGAGGGGAGAGTGGGTGTGGCTTACAGTGGCTGATGGGAGATTTGTATTCCTCTGCCTTTCAGTTGCCATCATGCAGTGGACACGTGAGGAGAGGTCATTTTGTGTTGAAGCGTATTTTTCAAATGCCCACTCGATCATTGCAGTGCAGCGTGCTTTTCATTTACAATTCGCTGTTCCTCCACGCGAACGTGTTCCTGGACGGCAATCAATTGTAAATTGGGTGAATGCATTCAGAACAGCAGGGAATGTGTCATGTGTACGAAGGGGACCTGAGAGAAGGATTACAACACCACAAAACATCGAGAGAGTTAGAGCAGCAGTACTGCAATCTCCGAAACGCTCTGCTCGGAAGCAATCATTTGCTCTTGGCATTTCAAGATGTTCTCTCCACCGGATTCTTCATGATGAACTGAATTTTCACCCGTATAAAATGTGCGTGGTCCAACATTTGTCAGCATGGGACTATTTGACACGGCGGACCTCTTGTGAAGACATGTTAGCAACGATACCCCGTGACGCAATTGTGTTTTTTTCTGATGAGGCACATTTTCACCTCAGTGGGTGTGTAAACAAACAAAATATGCGTTACTGGAGTGAAACAAACCCCAGAGAAGTTCACGAGAGACCTCTGCATTCGGACCGCGTCACTGTGTGGTGCGCCATATCACGAGTAGGCATCATTGGTCCTTACTTTTTTCAGGATAATGGTCGTGCCATAACTGTGAACTCCGAACGGTACTTGTCTATGATACAGGATTATTTTCAGCCAGCTCTTGAGGCAATGGAACTAGAGGATACATGGTTCCAACAGGATGGTGCCACTGCACACACAGCGAGGGTTACCATGAATTGTTTGAGGCAAATGTTTCCTGGATGGCTTATCTCTTTGAGGGGAGATGTGAACTGGCCAGCACGCTCACCAGATTGAGCCCCATGCGATTTTTTCCTTTTGGGTTACCTGAAGTCTAAGGTGTATATCAACCGTCCCAACACCTTGGAAGACCTAAGGAACAATATTGAAGCTGAAATTGGCAGAATACCAGTGGACATGCTTGTTAGAGTTCATGAAAACTTCAGAAAACGTATGCAGCAGTATGTGGATAGCGAAGGTCGACATTTGCCAGATACACTATTTAAAACCATGTAATTTAAAAATTCCATTACTGTTCAGTATAATTAAAATATAAAATAAATTTTTCTAATGATCATAATTTTTTTATTTCATTCCCAAATCAGCAAATTACCGCGCTCCACCCTGTATTAAAGGGAATCAGGCAGTTTCCCAAAGACCTCCCATACTACTTTGACATATTAATTGCTATCTTGCTACCTTTCCGAATAAGCCCTTTTTTGTAGTCTTATTATTTACTTCATATGGAAAAATATTATTTTTTAACTGTGGTGTTAGATATGCTAATTAGTGGGTAGCTAATCATGGGGGTATTGATTTTCCAAGATTAGTCAGCACTCAAATCATGTTGTCATGCCCCTGTGGTGGTTGATTTGCATTGATTTTCCTTCGCAATGTGTAGCAAGCCAGGAGCATGCATCCCTGCTTTATCAGCACACTGCGCATGCTCAGGGATTCAGCGGTGACACAGTACTGTCCTAGCTGTCATTATTTGGTCTGCAAATCTCGCAGTTGGCTATGTGTTAAATTTGAGCTACCTCGTTTAGCATGTGCAGTGCACCAATAAAGTCAGAATATATAAAACCATCTCACTGGCTATTGTCAAGGAGGCAGAAATTTGCAAAGAGCTTGCGCAAATCACGTTACCCATGCCCACAGGGGAATTTTAACATGATTAGTGGAAAGACTAGTCTGGGAAAAACAATGCCTCTATTACTAGTCACTAACCAGTTAGCATATTGCTTGTTTAGAAGGGTATAAAGATAGATAATAAATACATGGTAGGGGCCTAGGGAAGTTGCCAGGTTCCCTTTAATAATTCTACTGTAGTGATTAGAAACAGTCAGAAAGCATGTCGCAAGGCACATCCCCAAAAACTTAGCTATAATACTCTAGAATGCAGAATTATATGGTCTTCTGACATCAGATGAATTCCAAAAGTGCCCTAGCAGGCTCTATGCAAATAGTCAGCATCAATTGGCATTGTGTATGCAATACTAGGCTATAAAACAAGTTATAAAGTTGTAAATCAGAATCAACTCTGGATTGACTAATACCGTTATATTAAAAATATGATACTTCACAGAGCAACACAGATCAACTCCATTCCTCCATAGACAAGGCTGCATTTTCCTAGTGGCCTACTGGAATCAACATCTAGGAGGGGAACTTTGTGAGCAGTGCAGAAAGTGCTCACATGACACTCCTAGCTAGATGGTGAGCTCAGTGGGCCGACAGGGATGCAGTGCTGAACAAGCAGGAGTGCCAAAGGTCCAGGAGGGGAGAATAATTATTTTTGCTAATTTTTTTTTTTAGTTCCTCATTCTATTAATAATAACTTCAAAACCAGGAGTTTTAAATGTTGGGAATACGCAAGGTTCATATTAAAACTTCACACTATCAATCCAGCAAAAACATTATACAGTGGTAATATTTTGATACATTTGCTCTTTTATTCTTCTAATTTAATAAAATGAAACAAAATGTCCAAAAAAAAATCCAAATCAAACATTTAATGTGGCAAGAAACCATAAGAGCATTAGCCAGTACAATGCTCTCCGTGCAGCCAGTACAATCTTTGGTTTCACATAGGGGCCAATCTGAAATTTTCCATGCTGCATTTTCTGCACCCTAATATTGTCAGAGAGCAGACTTTGTCACAAGAGCATATGGAAATTTAAGGATTTCATTATAATTAGCGTTTATGAACTACTCTTTCAACCAAATACAATATCCCTTTTGAGGAGAGTTGGCAGTGAATATGAGAATACCTTTGATTGATTTTAAATAAAAAAAACCTTGTAAATTCCTACTTGAGTTTCTTGGCATCTCTACTTTTCACAAACGATTCTCAAAAGAAATTCTGAAATAGTGAGAATATAGCAAAAATAGAAAAAGCAATCAATTATAAAGCTCTAGATGTCACTATGTCACTGTCCCTAGAAAATCACAAAGCTTTCACTTGGCATTGCATTCACTAACTTCCATAGTATCATAAATTATTAGCACTTTGCCTAACAGTATATAAATCTATTCTATATATTTTTGTATGCTTAGAGTGGTCTATAATTTTAGAATTAAAGCTACAATATATTCATTTTGATATATTTTAACACCATTCATATAAATTTATAAATAATCAATTAAAATTGTTTCGCATGTAGCATGCAAGATTTATCTAAGGCCACGTTCACACATTCAGTATTTGGTCAATACTTTACACCAGTATTTGTAATCCTAAACCAGGAGTGGAACAATCAGAACAAAAGTATAATAAAACCACGTCACCACTTCTGTATTTGTCACTGATTTTGGCTCACAAATACTCATGCAAAATACTGACCAAATACTGAACGTGTGGATGTGGCTTTACAAAGAGTTCACCAAAGCATCCTTTGAAGGCATTCAATCACAGTACTGAGGCATATCAACTATATTAGGCAAAATGTTTTACAAAGGACAACCCTAGAACCTTTTGCCTGTATAGAAAAAAAGAGCAATATACTTTTGTGATGTTCTAAAGTAACCTAAAAAGTTTGAAGTCACAATATTCAAGTAATAAAATATTAATATTACTAGAAAAGTATTAAATCACAGTAATACAAAAAAAAATTTCAAAATATGTATGTATAACAACAGTAAATAATCAAGGTTCTCACAAAAGGCTATAAATAGGAAGGGATACACAGAACAAAAAGTGAAGAAATGGGCAGTAAAAGGTAGTTCACTGGCAAACATAATCAACAGGGAGAGAGTTAAACATAAATCAGATTATCCTCAATATGTTTAAATAATCAATAACCACCCCTGCGAAATATGTAATATGTCCATAGTACAGATGCAGGTGGCGTCATAGATGAAAAATGTAATGTTATATCATATGAAGATTGGAAATCTGAATTGTTTTTTACCGTCTGCAGAATCAAATGTAGTGGTTCTAATAATGTTTCTACATGCAATACAATCCCTACATGGAAAACAGTCCAAAGGGTGATGAACTGACGATAACAAAGATTTGCATAATAGATCCAATCACTGACTAATGATCTTTAGCCCTGTAACATGGCTGGGAGTGGCAGCCATGGGTGAGGAAGTGGTCTTCTACACTCCGCCACACTACATGAAAATGGGGGTCCTGCCTTGGTATATGTGTTATAGTTACCTAGGCAATACACCTCTGTAGACCTCATGGTGCTGTTGTACTTGGCAAGCCAGGACCAGATGTTGTAGGGATTAGTAAGGGAGACCTAAGTCCAACAATAAACTTTTTTCTATTGAACAGTAACTTGATAAAAAACTATGTACATCAGATAGTAGGCACACTTAATTCAGAAATGCTTCCTTTGCAATATGCAGAAATAGGCACTTTTCAGGTGCACGCAAAGATACATTGCTTTTCTCACAACAGTCCAGGAAATCATTATGGCAAGCTCTATTTTTCCCTTTGAGGATGACACGGGTTGAGTGATAGTGCTATGGCACCACACAGCTAGTCTTGGTTCCCAGTTGGCTAATAAAGTCCCCAATAGCTGAGGAACGTCAGTATGACTCTTAGCTACTATTGGTAAAGTCAGTTTGAACAGGACCACATTTCCTGGCTGTGCCACTACTTCTTCAGCTCTCTGTAGGAGAACTTGTGTCCCAGTACAGTGACCCTCCAGCAATTTCTCTTATAGACAATCATTTGCTAAAGTCCTTTTTATGCAATTCCTTCAATTCTATCTTCTGCTTCACCTGAGCAAAGTTTCGTACTGTCACAATGGCCTCATTGGCCTGCACATAGGACCTCGTCCTTTTCTTCCATCTCTGCTATGGCTCCTGCTTGAAATCCTCTGAATTGCTGGACTCTGAATCTTCATTTTCCTCATTTATTGCAGCAAGTAGAGTAAGGCTTACAACTTTAAAAATCGTGGCGGACATACTACCTGTGCAGCTGCACCATGGCCAGGAAGTGGAGGGGGTCCCTTGCAGGGAAGCTAATACTTAGGGCAATTTGGCCTGTTTCTCGGAGTCCGAGGCTCCGTTGGGCTCATGGCCAGATTGCTCTAATGTACGGCAGGTAGGGAGCGATCCCTGCAGCTCTGCTGCCTACAGGAGTAAATGGCATCACAGCAGAGCGGAGCTGCAGGGATCTGCCCTCTGCTTCCTGCCTGGCGCTTTCTGTCTGATTCCGGCATGCATGGCTGGAAGACATCAGAAAGCAGCAGCGTGCGCCTATGTGAGAGACTAAAGGTACCTTCACACATAACGATATCATTAACGATATCGTTGCTTTTTGTGACGTAGCAACGATATCGTTAAGGAAATCGTTATGTGTGACAGCGACCAATGATCAGGCCCCTGCTGGGAGATCGTTGGTCGCTGAACAAAGTCCAGAACTTTATTTTGTCACTGGATCTCCCGTGGACATCGCTGGATCGGCGTGTGTGACACCGATCCAGCGATGTCTTCATTGGTAACCAGGGTAAACATCGGGTAACTAAGCGCAGGGCCGCGCTTAGTAACCCGATGTTTACCCTGGTTACCAGCGTAAAAGTAAAAAAAACCAAACACTACATACTTACCTACCGCTGTCTGTCCCCGGCGCTGTGCTCTGCACTCCTCCTGTACTGGCTGTGAGCGTCGGTTAGCCGGAAAGCAGAGCGGTGATGTCACCGCTCTGCTTTCCGGCCGCTGTGCTCACAGCCAGTACAGGAGGACTGCAGAGAAGCAGAGCGCCGGGGACAGACAGCGGTAGGTAAGTATGTAGTGTTTTTTTTTTTTTTACTTTTACGCTGGTAACCAGGGTAGACATCGGGTTACTAAGCGTGGCCCTGCGCTTAGTAACCCGATGTTTACCCTGGTTACCCGGGGACTTCGGGATCGTTGGTCGCTGGAGAGCTGTCTGTGTGACAGCTCTCCAGCGACCAAACAGCGACGCTGCAGCGATCCGGATCGTTGTCGGTATCGCTGCAGCGTTGCTTAATGTGAAGGGGCCTTAAGTTGTCGGAGGTGATGCTGCTCGGGAACAGATGGAGAGGTGAGTGGTTGTGTGCTTTTTAGAGAGAGGTAGTTGGGAGAACAATAATGAGGGTGGTGGAGAGGACACTAAGGTGTGGTGGGGAGACGAAAGGTATGGTGGGGAAGGCAATGATGAGGGTAGGAAAATAAATTATGAGGGTCGGGGAGAACAATGATGAGGGTGCGGGAGAACAATAATAGGGCTGGTTATGGGGCTAGTGGAGAGGACACTGAGGTGTGGTGGGGAGAGGACACTAAGGTGTGGTGGGGAACAGTACAAATGTGGTGGGAGACAACAATGAGGAGGGTGGGGAGAGGAATTATGAGGGTGGGGGAAAACAATGATGGGGCTGGTTGAGAGGACACTGAGGTGTGGTGGGGAGAACAGTGATGGGTAGGGGAGAGGACAGGTGTGATGGGGAGAACAATGAAGAGGGTAAGGGAGAGCAATGATGAGGATGGAGAGAACAATGATTGGGCTGAAAAAGAGGACACTGAGGTGTGGTGGGGTAGAGGACACAGGTGTGGTGTGGGTGAACAATGATTGGGTGGTGGAGAAGATGATGAGGTGTGGTATGGGTGAAGAATGATGGGGTGGAGGAGAGGACAATTAGGGGGTACGAGTGTGGACACTGATTGGGTGGGGGAAGAGGACAATTATGGGGCGGGAAGTGTTATGGCTGGCAATCAGGCAACACAGCGTGCAGTAATCAGCGCACATACAGAGATCTGGCAATAACCCAAAACAATAGGACGAGCTCTGAGACGTGGAATCTCTGTAGACTGCAGTACCTGATCTATCCTCACACAACTGGAAGCAGCAGTGGATTGCGCCTATCAACTACCTATGCAACTCGGCACTGCCTGAGGAGCTGACTAGCCTGAAGATAGAAATACAAGCCTGACTTACCTCAGAGAAATACCCCAAAGGAATAGGCAGCCCCCACATATAATGACTGTTAGCAAGATGAAAAGACAAACGTAGGAATGAAATAGATTCAGCAAAGTGAGGCCCGATATTCTAGACAGAGCGAGGATAGCAAAGAGAACTATGCAGTCTACAAAAAACCCTAAAACGAAAACCACGCAAAGGGGCAAAAAGACCCACCGTGCCGAACTAACAGCACGGCGGTGCACCCCTTTGCTTCTCAGAGCTTCCAGCAAAAGATAATAACAAGCTGGACAGAAAAAACAGAAAACAAACTAGAAGCACTTATCTAGCAGAGCAGCAGGCCCAAGGAAAGATGCAGTAGCTCAGATCCAACACTGGAACATTGACAAGGAGCAAGGAAGACAGACTCAGGTGGAGCTAAATAGCAAGGCAGCCAACGAGCTCACCAAAACACCTGAGGGAGGAAGCCCAGAGACTGCAATACCACTTGTGACCACAGAAGTGAACTCAGCCACAGAATTCACAACAGTACCCCCCCCTTGAGGAGGGGTCACCGAACCCTCACCAGAACCCCCAGGCCGACCAGGATGAGCCACATGAAAGGCACGAACAAGATCTGGGGCATGGACATCAGAAGCAAAAACCCAGGAATTATCTTCCTTCACATAACTGCGCATAGCGGTGTGTTCAGGTACGGACAAATTAAATAAACGACCCTTAGGGAATTTACTACCAGGAATCAAATCGATAGCACAATCACAATTCCTATGCGGAGGAAGGGCATCAGACTTGGACTCTTCAAATACATCCTGAAAGTCCGACAAGAACTCTGGGATGTCAGAAGGAATGGATGACGAAATAGACAAAAATGGAACATCACCATGTACTCCCTGACAACCCCAGCTGGTTACCGACATAGAGTTCCAATCCAATACTGGATTATGGGTTTGTAGCCATGGCAACCCCAACACGACCACATCATGCAAATTATGCAGTACCAGAAAGCGAATAACTTCCTGATGTGCAGGAGCCATGCACATGGTCAGCTGGGCCCAGTACTGAGGCTTATTCTTGGCCAAAGGTGTAGCATCAATTCCTCTCAACGGAATAGGACACCGCAAAGGCTCCAAGAAAAATCCACAACGTTTAGCATAATCCAAATCCATCAGATTCAGGGCAGCGCCTGAATCCACAAACGCCATGACAGAATATGATGACAAAGAGCACATTAAGGTAATGGACAAAAGGAATTTGGACTGTACAGTACCAATAACGGCAGAGCTATCGAACCGCCTAGTGCGTTTAGGACAATTAGAAATAGCATGAGTAGAATCACCACAATAGAAACACAGTCTGTTCAGACGTCTGTGTTCGTGCCGTTCTACTTTAGTCATAGTCCTGTCGCACTGCATAGGCTCAGGCTTACTCTCAGACAATACCGCCAGATGGTGCACAGATTTACGCTCGCGCAAGCGACGACCGATCTGAATGGCCAAGGACATAGACTCATTCAAACCAGCAGGCATAGGAAATCCCACCATTACATCCTTAAGAGCTTCAGAGAGACCCTTTCTGAACAAAGCCGCTAGTGCAGATTCATTCCACAGAGTGAGTACTGACCATTTTCTAAATTTCTGACAATATACTTCTACATCATCCTGACCCTGGCATAAAGCCAGCAGATTTTTCTCAGCTTGATCCACTGAATTAGGCTCATCGTAAAGCAATCCCAGCGCCTGGAAAAATGCATCAACATTACTCAATGCAGAATCTCCTGGTGCAAGAGAAAACGCCCAGTCCTGTGGGTCGCCGCGCAAAAAAGAAATAATAATCAAAACCTGTTGAATAGGATTACCAGAAGAATGAGGTTTCAAGGCCAAAAATAGCTTACAATTATTTCTGAAGCTCAGGAACTTAGTTCTGTCACCAAAAAACAAATCAGGAATCGGAATTCTTGGTTCTAGCATCGATTTCTGATCAATAGTATCTTGAATCTTTTGTACATTTACAACGAGATTATCCATTGAGGAGCACAGAGCCTGAATATCCATGTCCACAGCTGTGTCCTGAAGCACTCTAATGTCTAGGGGAAAAAAAAGACTGAAGACAGAGCTAAGAAAAAAAAATGATGTCAGGATTTCTTTTTTCCCTCTATTGGAAATCATTGAAGGGCTCCTTGTACTGTTATGGCTGGCAATCAGGCAACACAGCGTGCAGTAATCAGCGCACATACAGAGATCTGGCAATAACCCAAAACAATAGGACGAGCTCTGAGACGTGGAATCTCTGTAGACTGCAGTACCTGATCTATCCTCACACAACTGGAAGCAGCAGTGGATTGCGCCTATCAACTACCTATGCAACTCGGCACTGCCTGAGGAGCTGACTAGCCTGAAGATAGAAATACAAGCCTGACTTACCTCAGAGAAATACCCCAAAGGAATAGGCAGCCCCCACATATAATGACTGTTAGCAAGATGAAAAGACAAACGTAGGAATGAAATAGATTCAGCAAAGTGAGGCCCGATATTCTAGACAGAGCGAGGATAGCAAAGAGAACTATGCAGTCTACAAAAAACCCTAAAACGAAAACCACCCAAAGGGGCAAAAAGACCCACCGTGCCGAACTAACAGCACGGCGGTGCACCCCTTTGCTTCTCAGAGCTTCCAGCAAAAGATAATAACAAGCTGGACAGAAAAAACAGAAAACAAACTAGAAGCACTTATCTAGCAGAGCAGCAGGCCCAAGGAAAGATGCAGTAGCTCAGATCCAACACTGGAACATTGACAAGGAGCAAGGAAGACAGACTCAGGTGGAGCTAAATAGCAAGGCAGCCAACGAGCTCACCAAAACACCTGAGGGAGGAAGCCCAGAGACTGCAATACCACTTGTGACCACAGAAGTGAACTCAGCCACAGAATTCACAACAGGGAAGAGGACAATAAAGAGTGAGATGTAGAGGACAATGATGAGGTGGGGGAGATGAAAATGAAGGGGTGGGGGAGAGGACAATTAGTAGGTGAGGAATTGGGATGGGAGTAAGGGGGCTTATAATAGACTTATGATCAGGGGGAGGAGGACATTAGATATGGATTTAAGATGAACTGGATGGTGGAGGAGGGTGCTAAGTCTCTCATCACATCCTTCCCCATTTCACATTTCATTATGACACTTTCAGGGACTTAAAATTAATTGGGGGTTGAGAGAGGAGTGGGTAAGGGGCATAGGACACTTTATAATTAATTGAAAGGTGGGAGAAGATGCTGTCAGAGACTTGTCATGAATTGGCAGGTGACGGAGAATGCTCAGTACCTGATAATGTCTTTTCCCACCCCCAAATACATTTTGATGCTATCAAGGGACTAAGGCTGTGTGCACATGTTCAGGATTTGCAGGAAAAAATTCTGCTGCATGTTGTAATGTGTTAGCAGGAAGAACAGTGCTTAGAATACATTTATTTTTTCCTCATTTTTGCAATGCTTTTGTTACGTTTTTCCCCCCTTTTGTGAAATATGCTGCAAGAATTGAAATTATGCAGATTTCCATCTGCTGCAAATCTACAAGAAAAAAATAAGCATTGTGTGTATGAGACTTCAGGAATCTCATTCACTTTGCTTGTACTGCAAAAGCTTGCATGTTTTACATGTGCACATAGCCTTATTAGATTCCTTGATAGGGCGTTGATCCAGGGAACTAGTCTGATTGCCGTATGTGGAGTCGGGAAGGAATTTTTTTCCCTAATGTGGAGCTTACTCTTTGCCACATAGGTTTTTTTTCCCTTCCTCTGGATCAACATGTTAGGGCATGTTAGATTAGGCTATGGGTTGAACTAGATGGACATAAAGTCTTCCTTAAACCTTAATAACTATGTTACTATGTTACAGTTAATTGGGGAGAGTCACAGACTGAATAATTTATATTTATTGGGTAGTGGAGATTATAGTTTAGTAGCCTTCCATTATCACTTTTTATTTTGATTGGTGTGTGGCTAATATTATATTAATGGTGGGGTACATATCTGAATTCAGGGGCGCAGTGTGGGGAGGCACATGTATACAGGTGCATCTCACAAAATTAGAATATCATCAAAAAGTTAATTTATTTCAGTTCTTCAATGCAAAAAGTGAAACTCATATATTATATAGAGTCATTGCAAATTGAGTGATCTGTTTCAAATGTTTATTTCTGTTAATGTTGATGATTATGGCTTACAGCCAATGAAAATCCAAAAGTCATTATCTCACTAAATTCGAATACTTTACACGAGCTTGAAAAAATGATTTTAACATCCAAAATATTGGCCTACTGAAATGTATATTCAGTAAATGCACTCAATACTTTGTTGGGGCTCCTTTTGCATCAATTACTGCATCAATATGGAGTGGCATGGAGGCGATTAGTCTGTGGCACTGCTGAGGTGTTATGGAAGCCCAAGTTGTTTTAATAGCAGCCTTCAGCTCGTCTGTATTGTTGGACTCATCTTCCTCTTGACAATACCCCATAGATTATCTATGGGGTTAAGGTCAGGAGAGTTTGCTGGCCAATCAAGCACAAAGATACTGTTGTTTTTAAACCATGTATTGATACTTTTGGCAGTGTGGACAGGTGCCAAGTCCTGCTGGAGAATAAAATTTCCATTTCCAAAAAGCTTGTTGGCAGAAAAAAGCATGAAGTGCTCTAAAATGTCCTAGTAGATGGCAGAGCTGAATTTAACAAGCTGTTGCTTGTAATTCAGGCTCTGCCCACTTTCGTCTGGTTTTGAGACCCAGGGTGTGGGACTCATCATATCCCAACTACAGGGAGACCCTCAGGATTGGACCTTCTCTCTACCCCCTGATGCCCCAGAAGTCTCCCGCATGACGAGCCTGACTGAGCTTTTGCTGTAATTAAACTAACTTCACTCTGTCAATAATCCTGCTGAGGATTATTTTACAGACTTTCTGCAATGGGCCACAGTGAAATGACCAGGCGCTTCATTGTTGGTTTCTTTCTGGACTTTCTGACCAAGTTTAGGACATGTTGATTTTGTCCCCGTCTCCTGACTCCCTTTATATTGCCATGTCCCTGGCTATCCGTCTTGATAGGTGTTTGCGCAAATGTAGAAAGAAACATAATGCTTACTGTACCTTCTCCAAAGACTTGTGCAGATATTATCTTCACTGAGGAATCCATGCAGATTATGGTGACTCACTCCCATCAACTTCTAGGGATCAAGCATTAAGCCGCTTTTTTTGTAACCACTGTGGAGCATCTGGACATAAAAGGTCTTCTTACGCAAGACAACTGCCACCAGAAAAACATCAGTGTCTGGGTGGGCCTAAGGATGCCCAACTAGTTGCACTGGTATTTCTTTATTATTCTGCAAAAGTATTGTTACCTGTTTGTTTATCTTACCTAGAAGAATCTGTGTGACTTCACACCTTTATTCATTGAAGTTCTGCAGCAAATTTTGTTTATGCCAATGTGGCAAAGGATCTTGGTTTCTATGAAAATAACAACTATTGATAATAAATATCTCACCCAGGGCACTGTGAAGTATGTCACTAAGGAGGTATCAATTACCACTGATCTATGATCTCTACAACCAACTACTGGGAGCTCATTGGTTCATCAAACTTGATCTCAGGGGTTAAGTATAAACTGATCCATATTAGAGAAGGAAATGAGTGGAAGATGACATTTAACACACCAGCGGGTCACCAAGAGTATCTTGTGATGCCTTTTGGGCTAAGCAATGCAGTGGCTGCTTTTCAAAACATTGTTAATGTCATATTCAGAAATATACATTTTCTATATGTGGTTGTCTATTTTGATGATATCTTGTTTTATTCACCTGATATTAATTCACATAACTGTCATGTACATACTGTACTCCAAAGACTCAGACAATTTTTTAGTTGCTAAACTTGAAAAACTAAAATTTTTTTTGTCTAAAAAGTAAATTTACTGAGTTGTATTTTCTCTTGCAAATGTTTCCGCATGGACCCCGCAATGGTCCAACTCACTAAGGAGTGTGTAACCAAAGTCTCTGAAAGCCTTGCAGCATTTTCTTGGGTTTGCAAACTATTATCGTGAATTTATTAAAAATATTTCCAAGATTGCCAAACCACTCATTGACTTGACTAAGAAGGGGGCAGATGTGGTTATTTGGAAGCCACAGGCAATCCGTTTTTTGAGGCACTGTTTTTTTTTCTGAACCTTTATTGGTTCAGCCCGATCTTGAGTGTCCTTTTGTTGTGGAGGTTGATGCCTCTGAGGTTGGAGTTGGAGTGATGTCATTGCAACGTACCCTATCTCTCATTCAACTTTTTGTATGCGCCTAATTTTTGCAAAAATTTTCTTCTGTTGAGAAGAATTATGACATCGGCAATTGTGAATTTTGGAAATTATCGTATATACTCGTACAGAAGCTGAGATTTTCAGCACTTTTTTTGTGCTGAAAACACCCCTCTCGGCTTATACATGAGTCATTGCCAGTGGGGTAGGGGGGTGGGGGAGCAGAAGACATCATACTCACCCTCCTAGTGTCATCTCTGCATATTAGTCCCTGCATCTCGGGCTCTGGCATCTCTCTTCCTTTCTTCCTTCCTGTGCTGAGCGGTCACGTGGTATAGGCGTGGAGCACATATTCATTACTTTAATGAGCGGTATCACTGACCGCTCAGCACAGGAAGGAAGACAGGAAGAGAGATGCCAACACCCATGATGCACGGACTGATATGCAGTGCCAGGAGGGTGAGTAGGACCGGGGGAGAGTGAGCCATGTGATATTCACCTGTCCCCGTTCCACCGCCGTGCTGTGTCTTCCAGGTCTTCTGGCTGTGATGTTCAGGTTAGAGGGCGCGATGACGTGCTTAGTGCGCACCGTCTGCCTAAATAGTCAGAGCAGAAAGCCGGTGATGCTGAGGAGCAGTGGGCAGCGACGAGAGGTGAGTATGTCATTTTTTTAAATTTTAATCACAGCAGCAGCATTTTATGGGGCATATTTTAATATGGAGCATCTTATGGGGCCATCATTAACCTTTGTGCAGCATTATATGGGGCATATTTGTCTATTGAGCATCTTATGGGGCCATCATAAACCTTTATTCATCATCATATGGGGCATATTTTAATATGGAGCATCTTATGGGGCCATCATTAACCTTTGTGCAGCATTATATGGGGCATAGTTGTCTATTGAGCATCTTATAGGGCCATCATAAACCTTTAAGCATCATCATATGGGGCATATTTTAATATGGAGCATCTTATGGGGCCATCATTAACCTTTGTGCAGCATTATATGAGGCATATTTTAATATGGAGCATCTTATGGGGCCATCATTAACCTTTGTGCAGCATTATATGAGGCATATTTTTGTATGGAGCATCTTATGGGGCCATCATTAACCTTTATGCAGCATTATATGGGGCACATTTTTGTATGGAGCATCTTATGGGGCCATCATTAACCTTTATGCAGCATTATATGGGGCATATTTTTTGCATGGAGCATCTTATGGGGCCATCATTAACCTTTGTGCAGCATTATATGAGGCATATTTTATAATGGAGCATCTTATGGGGCCATCATTAACCTTTGTGCAGCATTATATGAGGCATATTTTTGTATGGAGCATCTTATGGGGCCATCATTAACCTTTATGCAGCATTATATGGGGCACATTTTTGTATGGAGCATCTTATGGGGCCATCATTAACCTTTATGCAGCATTATATGGGGCATATTTTTTGCATGGAGCATCTTATGGGGCCATCATTAACCTTTGCGCAGCATTATATGGGGCATATTTTAATTTGGAGCTTCTTATGGGGTCATCATTAACCTTTTTTGCAGCATTATATGGGGATATTTTAATATGGAGCATCTTATGGGGCCATCTGTTATGACAATAAGGAACTTAGCTTCAGCAGGAGAAGACAGGTCACCAGGCAGATCCAGGAGCGAACTGAACCAATGCTAAAACATTGACAGCTGGCATGGAGTAACGATCTGAGTGGAGTTAAATAGAGAAGCCAACCAAAGGATAAACTACGTCACCTGTATAAGGAACCTCAGAAGCAGCAGCTTCACTCATACCCTCCAGAGGGAGCCCATAGACAGAACTCGCCGAAGTACCATTCACGACCACAGGAGGGAGTTCGACAACAGAATTCACAACAGTACCCCCCCTTGAGGAGGGGTCACCGAACCCTCACCAGAGCCCCCAGGCCGATCAGGATGAGCCAAATGAAAGGCACGAACAAGATCGGCAGCATGAACATCAGAGGCAAAAACCCAGGAATTATCTTCTTGACCATAAGCCTTCCACTTGACCAGGTACTGGAGTTTCCGTCTCGAAACAGGAGAATCCAAAATCTTCTCCACCACATACTCCAACTCCCCCTCGACCAACACCGGGGCAGGAGGATCAACGGAGGGAACCATAGGCGCCACGTATCTCCGCAACAACGACCTATGGAACACATTATGGATGGCAAAAGAAGCTGGAAGGTCCAAACGAAATGACACAGGATTAAGAACCTCAGAAATCTTATATGGTCCAATGAAACGAGGCTTAAACTTAGGAGAGGGAACCTTCATAGGAACATGACGAGATGACAACCAAACCAAATCCCCAACACGAAGTCGGGGACCAACACAACGGTCAGGTCTATCAGCCTGAAACTTTTGCAGCACACGCCGCAAATCAGGGGAAATGGCAGACAAAATTACCCCTTCTTTAAGAATACCCGCCGGCTCAGGAACATCAGGAGAGTCAGGCACAAAACTCCTTGACAGGGCATCAGCCTTCACATTCTTAGATCCCGGAAGGTATGAAACCACAAAATCAAAACGGGAGAAAAAGAGCGACCATCGAGCCTGACTAGGATTCAACCGTTTGGCAGACTCGCGATAAGTCAAATTCTTGTGATCCGTCAAGACCACCACGCGATGTTTAGCTCCTTCAAGCCAATGTCGCCACTCCTCGAATGCCCACTTTATGGCCAACAACTCCCAATTGCCCACATCATAATTGCACTCAGCAGGTGAGAATTTTCTAGAAAAGAAGGCACAGGGTTTCATCACCGAGCCATCAGAACTTCTTTGCGACAAAACAGCCCCTGCTCCAATTTCAGAAGCATCAACCTCCACCTGAAAAGGGAGCGAAACATCTGGCTGGCACAACACAGGGGCAGAAGCAAAACGACGCTTCAACTCCTGAAAAGCCGCTATAGCCACAGAGGACCAATTGACAACATCAGCACCTTTCTTGGTCAAATCAGTCAACGGTTTAGCAATACTGGAAAAGTTAGCGATGAAGCGACGATAAAAATTAGCAAAGCCCAGGAACTTCTGCAAGCTCTTCACAGATGTCGGCTGAGTCCAATCGTAAATGGCCTGAAATTTAACTGGGTCCATCTTGATAGTAGAAGGGGAAAAAATGAACCCCAAAAATGAAACCTTCTGAACTCCAAAGAGACACTTTGACGCCTTCACAAACAAGGAATTTGCACGAAGGACATGGAACACCATTCTGACCTGCTTCACATGAAACTCCCAATCATCCGAAAAGACCAAAATGTCATCCAAATATACAATCATAAATCTATCAAGGTACTCTCGGAAGATGTCATGCATAAAGGACTGAAACACAGATGGAGCATTAGAAAGCCCGAATGGCATAACCAGGTACTCAAAATGGCCCTCGGGCGTATTAAATGCTGTTTTCCATTCATCACCCTGTTTAATTCGCACAAGATTATACGCCCCTCGAAGATCTATCTTGGTGAACCAACTAGCCCCCTTAATCCGAGCAAATAAATCAGACAGCAGCGGCAAAGGATACTGAAAGTTGACTGTGATCTTATTAAGAAGGCGGTAATCAATACAAGGTCTCAAAGAACCATCCTTCTTGGCCACAAAAAAGAACCCTGCTCCCAATGGTGACGACGACGGACGAATATGACCCTTCTCCAAGGATTCCTTTATATAACTCCGCATAGCGGCATGCTCTGGCACAGATAAATTAAACAGACGGCCCTTAGGAAACTTACTACCAGGAATCAAATTAATAGCACAGTCGCAATCCCTATGAGGAGGTAGGGCACCAGATTTGAGCTCTTCAAATACATCCCGGTAATCTGATAAAAACTCAGATTGACTCAGATTGACAGCAATGGAACATCACCATGTACCCCCTGACAACCCCAGCTGGACACAGACATAGATTTCCAATCCAATACTGGATTATGGACCTGTAGCCATGGCAACCCGAAAACGACCACATCATGCAGATTATGCAACACCAAAAAGCGAATATCCTCCTGATGTGCAGGAGCCATGCACATGGTCAATTGAGTCCAGTACTGAGGCTTATTCTTGGCCAAAGGCGTAGCATCAATTCCTCTCAATGGAATAGGATACTGCAAGGGCTCCAAGAAAAAACCACAGCGCCTGGCAAACTCCAAGTCCATCAAATTCAGGGCAGCGCCTGAATCCACAAATTCCATTACAGAATAGGACGACAGAGAGCAAATCAGAGTAACGGACAAAAGAAATTTAGACTGTACCGTACCAATGGTGGCAGACCTAGCGAACCGCTTAGTGCGCTTAGGACAATTAGAGATAGCATGAGTGGATTCACCACAGTAAAAACACAGCCCATTCCGACGTCTGTGTTCTTGCCGTTCAGCTCTAGTCAAAGTCCTATCACATTGCATAGGCTCAGGCCTATGCTCAGAGAATACCGCCAGATGGTGCACAGCTTTGCGCTCACGCATGCGCCGATCGATCTGAATGGCCAAGGACATAGACTCATTCAGACCAGCAGGCGTGGGAAATCCCACCATGACATCCTTAAGGGCTTCAGAAAGACCCTTTCTGAAAATTGCCGCCAGGGCACATTCATTCCACTGAGTAAGCACAGACCACTTTCTAAACTTCTGACAGTACACCTCCTCTTCATCTTGACCCTAACACAAAGCCAGCAAGATTTTGTCTGCCTGATCCACTGAATTTGGTTCATCATAAAACAATCCAAGCACCAGAAAAAACGCATCTACATCTCGCAATGCAGGATCTCCTGGAGCAAGGGAAAATGCCCAGTCTTGAGGGTCACCACGCAACAAAGAAGTTATGATTTTTACTTGTTGAACGGGGTCACCAGAGGAGCGGGGTTTCAAAGCTAGAAACAGTTTACAATTATTTTTGAAATTCAAGAATCTAGATCTATCCCCAGAAAATAAATCAGGAATAGGAATTCTAGGCTCTAACATAGGATTCTGAACCACAAAATCTTGAATGTTTTGTACCCTTGCAGTGAGATGATCCACACAAGAGGATAGACCCTGAATGTCCATCTCTACACCTGTGTCCTGAACCACCCAAAGGTCTAGGGGAAAAGAAAGACAAAACACAGTGCAAAGGAAAAAAAATGGTCTCAGAAGTCCTCTTATCCCTCTATTGAGATGCATTAATACTTTGGGCCAGCTGTACTGTTATGACCTGGTGGTTAGGAGCACCCAACCTGATAGTTAAACTCATACAGGACGAGCTCTGGGATGTGGGAGCTCTGCTGACCACAAGCCCTAATCCTATCACACACACTAAAAATAGCCGTGGAGCACTCCTGACGCTCCCTAGGCGCCTCGTCACAGCCTCAGAGCTAGCTAGCCCTAGAGATAGAAAATAAAGCCTACCTTGCCTCAGAGAAATTCCCCAAAGGAATAGGCAGCCCCCCACATATAATGACTGTGAGAAAAGATGAAAGTCACAAACGCAGAAATGAAATAGGTTTCAGCAAAGAGAGGCCAGACTTACTAAATAGACAGAGGATAGGAAAGGAATCTTTGCGGTCAGCACAAAAACCTACAAAAGACCACGCAGAGTGTGCAAAAAAGACATCCGCACCGACTCACGGTGCGGGGGGGGGGGGAATTTGCATCCCAGAGCTTCCAGCTAGCAAGACAAAATCAGGATAACCAGCTGGACAAAGAAACAATAAGCAAAAATAACAATAAGGAACTTAGCTTCTGCAGGAGAAGACAGGTCACCAGGCAGATCCAGGAGCGAACTGAACCAATGCTAAAACATTGACAGCTGGCATGGAGTAACGATCTGAGTGGAGTTAAATAGAGAAGCCAACCAAAGAATAAACCACGTCACCTGTGTAAGGAACCTCAGAAGCAGCAGCTACACTCATAGCCACCAGAGGGAGCCCATAGACAGAACTCGCCGAAGTACCATTCACGACCACAGGAGGGAGTTCGACAACAGAATTCACAACAGCCATCATTAACCTTTATGCAGCATTATATGGGGCATATTTTTTGTATGGAACATCTTATGGGGCCATCATTAACCTTTATTTAGCATTATATGGGGCGTATTTTAATATGGAGAATCTTATGGGGCCATCATTAACCTTTATGCAACATTATATGGGGCATATTTTTGCATGGAGCATCTTATGGGGGCCATCATGAACTTTATGGAGCATTATATGGGGCGTATTTTGTATGGAGCATCTTAGGGGGCTCCTGATTCAATATGGATATTCAAAAACATTTAACCTACTGATGTCTCAATTAATTTTACTTTTATTGGTATCTATTTTTATTTTTGAAATTTATCAGTAGCTGCTGCATTTCTCACCCTAGTCTCATACTCGAGTCAATAAGTTTTTCCCAGTTTTTTGTGGCAAAGTTAGGTGCCTCGGCTTATACTTGGGTCAGCTTAAACTCGAGTATATACGATAAGTGGGCCTTCAAGGAATGGGGCCACTTCCTCAAAGATGCCAAACATAAAGTGACTGTCATGATAGATCTAAAAAATATAACTTATTTGGAATCAGCTAAGAAACATAACCCTAGGCAAGGTAGATTGGCTTTATTCTCTTATACATTTGATTTTGTGATCATGTTCAGATCTAGTACTAAGAACATGAAGGCTGATGCACTCTCCTGGACATTCTGTCCTTCTAAGTCTCAGGACTCTGAACCAGTTGCTATTCTAGCTGAGGGTATAGTTGTGTAGTCTATTTTTTTTAGATCTTGTAGAAAATATCCGCAGATCCCAAGATCAACCATCAGACAGATACTACTCATACTCAAAAATTATTTGTTCTTCCCCAGTTTCACTCATGTATTCTTCAGGAGTCTGGTAACCATGAATTTTTGGTGGGCAGCCATAGTTAAAGATTGTAGGGAATATGTGCTCGCTTGTGAAATTTGTGACCGATCCAAGACGCCCAGAACAAGTCCCCCTGATTTTTTCCAGCCCCTACCTTCCCTTAGGAGTCCATTGGCCCACTTCTCCTTGGATTTCATTACTGACTTCCCACCTTCAGAAGGGAAGACTGTTATCTGGGTGTTGGTTGACAAGTTCAGTAACCAGTGTGATTTTGTTCCTCTGTGTGGGTTGCCTAACTCTGAAACCCTTAATAACTTGTTCATTAATCACAATGTGTGATTACATGGTATTCCCGAAAATATAGTTTCTGTAAAAAGATCAATATTGCATTGTCTTTTTCTTCTGCCCACCAGCCAGAGACCAATGGTAAGACAGACTGTACTAGTTAAACATATATCCTACAAAGACTCCATGGAGTACAAAGTCCAATACACTCTAATAAAAATTCAGTAATTTTATTAATAATAATACAAAAAATAAGAAATAACCAAACATAACTACAAAGTAATGACACAGACTTCAGACATGATGCTTATACAGAGAGAACAAGGCAACTGTAGTAACACTCGGGGCTGCTGCAGAGACAGGCACTGGCACATGGGTAAGATAAGCGGCGCATTTGGCATTTATACTTATCCTCTGGTCCCGTAGGTTATACAGTGTGTAGTGTACTATGTTTCCCAGTTTGGGACATAGTTTTATACTTGTTAAGCACTTTAGATTGCACTAAGCACTTTTTCAGTATACGCTGTACTATATGTAATACGGGTGATCTGCTTTATCTTCCCCGAGTGTTACTACAGTTGCCTTGTTCTCTCTGTATAAGCATCATGTCTGAAGTCTGTGTCATTACTTTGTAGTTATGTTTGGTTATTTCTTATTTTTTGTATTATTATTAATAAAATTACTGAATTTTTATTAGAGTGTATTGGACTTTGTACTCCATGGAGTCTTTGTAGGATATATGCTTTTGGAGTGTCCTGGTTACCATGTCCTAACTGATATGGGATGTTTTCCCGGAGTATTTTTCTAAATTATGTATCAATGGTATTTGTTCTTAGTTAAACATGCGAGCAACATCTTCAATGTTGTGTCTAATCATCAGTCTGACTGGGTGGAACATTTGCTGATAGCTGAATTTGCTATTAATAATCAATATCAAGAATAGATTAAAACAACTCCATTTTCCTCATTTTGGTTCCTTTTCAACCACTGTGTTGAATACTTTAGAGGTTGAAAATTCTGAAGTGAGAGAGAACGTGAAGAGGGCGTTGGGTGGCCAGACCTAAGCTGCTAATAAGAAACGTTCTAGAGGCCAAAGCTTTGGAGTTGGAGACAAGGTATAGTTGTACACAAAAAATATCAAGCTTAAGATTCCTTCTGCCAAGCTGGGCCCCATATTTATTGGTCCTTTTGAGATAATTGAGGTCATTAACCTTTCAGCTTTGCGCCTGAAACTTCCTCAATTTTAAGATACCCAATGCATTTCATAAGTCCCTCCTCAAGCCATATCATTCCCCGGTTCACCGACTCAGAAATCCTCCTGCTCCTGTTCTGGTTATAGTAAATTTAGAGTGTTAGGTGCAGAGAATCCTGGATTCTCATATGGTAAGAGGGTCTATACAATATCTGGTGCATTGGAGGGGTTATTGCACAGAAGAGATATCCTGGGTCTTATCTAGTAATGCCAAAGCCAAAAATCTGCTCAGGAGGTTTCATCTTCGGTTTCCAAATATGCTTTGTTCTAAGAGTCCAGTGGCCCCTCATAAAAGGGATGGTACTGTCACATCTCCACCAGAACCTGCACCTGCGACTTCTGCTTCTGTTGTCAGGCACATCTGTATACACTCTGCAGGCGGCGCTGGTAAAGAACCAGAAGCTCTGGATTCGAGGCCCTGTCCAGCCACTAAGGCCAGAGTGGCTGGGAACTGTAGTGCCATCCAATCTGGCAGTATGGGTGTGTGTGCTGTCCAGCTGGAGTTATTAGCTCCCTGCTCCAGCCAGTTGAAGAGCACCACACCCTACTAAAGCCACCACCTTGCTGCTGGAAGCTGCTTGATATAGCTATGTGTTTTTCCTGATTTGGTCCTTGAAGTAACCTCCCAGCTCTGACTCTGCTTGTTGACCATTCTTACCTCTGGACGGCAGCCCTTCTATGGTAGCATTTCATCGGGTCCTATTGTAAAACCAGATTGGCTTGTGCCAAGTCTGTCTGAGGGAGCCTTTGGAGCCTGAACTCTCAGGCAGACTTACAGTTGCAAGTTGTAGACAGACTGACTGTTATATATAGATTGTGCTGTATTAAAAATATATAAAAAATTGAAATAGATAATATCAGAAAAGGGTGAAGTAATGGGAAAAGTATGGATTTTGAGTGCAATTATCTTTTTTAATATGCACATATTGGATGCATTTTAGCAATTGTTGTTATGACAAACGAAAAAGTTTATTGAGACAAATAAGACTTAATTTGCCCCAAAAGTTATTTTGAATATTTGGTCAGGTATCACACCCTGCAGCTTAGGTCACATTAGCATATTTACATAATGGAAATTTGGCATGTCAAGGATATTTGACATTAAGTCATGTTATGCAAATTGTCTTTCTACTCTCTGATAATTAAAACTGAACAGTTGTAAGGTTGACATTATTCTCTTACTCAGAAAACACAATATGAGGTCACCTTTGAAAATATCTGCTTGATGTTAATGTTAATAATTAGATTACTATGATGGTTTTGATAAGCTAAATATTTTCAGAATGTAATGTTAATTCATTTTGCAAATCCCATATTAATTGATTAATTTAACATACCCACCTACCAGTAGATGGGTAAAGTTCCGGAAAGTAATCTCTTGTATGTAACCTGAACATACACTGATCAGTAATAGCATTAAAATCAGGTGACACCAAAAGTATTAATTAACATGTTCAAGTGGCATCAAGTGAACAGTCCGTTCTAAAAGTTGATGTGTTGAAAGCAGGAAAAATGGGCACATGTAGAGATCCCGCCCTAACGTGTGACAAGGACCAAATTATGACGGCTAGTCAAGTCGGTCAGGTTATTTCCAAATAGGCAGGTCTTTTGGGTTGCTCTCAATATGCAGTGTTAATACCTACGCAATGTGGTCCTAGGAAGAGCAATCGGTAAACTCATAAAATGTTCATTTTATTTTGAGGCCTGAAAACTTTGCAGTAATATTATACTTGCATTTGCACCAAGACTCTCTAGTCTAAAAAAATCTATTTAATGTATGCAATTTGTATTGTGAAATCTGATAACAGATACTCCTTAATAGCAAGAGGCTCCAGAGTCACTTCTGAATGTTATTAGCTTCTGTAGGACCTTTCAAGCCCATTATTATGACAGGGCCTGAGCCCACTGGAGGATAGTAAGAAAATTTGGTGGGCCAGTGTATGTCAAAGAGCCTGTTTATTATATTGGAAATTAACCTCAAACTTAAGAGTATGTGCACACGTCAAGATTTCTTGCAGAAATTTTCCTGACAAAAACCGGACATTTCTGCCAGAAATCCGCATGCGTTTTTACCGCGATTTTACCACGATTATGTCGCGTTTTTTATGCGTTTTTGGTGCGTTTTTGGTGCGTTTTTCCCCAAATACATAGAATTGCGGGGAAAAACGCAGAAAATCCACAAAAATAATGAGCATGCTCTTTTTTTTTACCGCGATGCGATTTTTTCACGGAAAAAAACGCATCCATGTGCACAAAACATGCAGAATGCATTCTAAATGATAGAATGCATAATGTATGCGTTTTTAATGAGTTTTTATAGCGTTTTTAGCGCGAAAAAAACGTGAAAAAAATGCGAAAAACCTGTACGTGTGCACATCGCCTCAGGCAGCATTCACATGCAGTAGCCCGCAGTGCTGCTGCTGAAAACTGCAGCAGCCCTGCAACACTGTGATCTTTTTTCTATTCCCCTGCAAAATCTTTTGAAGTTTTTTTTTTTTTTTTTTTACAAATAAAGAAAAAATAACAAAAGGAAATGTTATTATAAATAATTTCCTAACTATCTTTTCTAATGTAATTTTAAAAGACAGGGAGGTCAGCAGTGTGAACACCTTCTTCTTCTTGACTCAGCAATCCTGATAGCTTCAGTATTAGATCAGAATGACATGGTGTGAAAGCAGCAGCTTCTTTTCTCAGCATCCCTGGTATTTCTAGTATTAGAACAGAATAACAAAGTGGACAGGAAAGTGAGCAGTCTCTTCTTACCTCAGTACACGAGGCATCTTCAGTATGAGTTGAGAGAGACATAGTAGACATCATTGTGAGTAACCTCTTCTTTCCTCAGCACCTTGGTATATACAGTATTAAAAAAGAAAGTCAGGGTAGATAGGATAGTAAGCAGCCTCTTCTTACCTCAGAACTCCTGTTAACTTCAGCATTAGATCAGAATGACAGGGTGGACAGCAATGGGAGCAACCTCTTCTTACCTCAGCACCCCTGTTATCTCCAGTATCAAATCAGAAAGACAGTGTGGACAGCAGTATGGTAGCCTCTTCTTACCTCAGAATCCCTGGTATATCCAGTATTATAGCAGAAATACAGGGTAGAAAATTGTGTGTGCAGCATCTTCTTACCTCAGCACCGCTTATATCTCTAACATTAGATATAAAACACAGGGTGGGCATCAGTGTGAGCATTCTCTTTTTACCTCAGTATCACTGGAATCTCCAGTAGTAAATCAGAATATCTATACCAAGCACATCTTTGTACACATGAAGGATGGAGGGAAGAGTTTCCTACTGAACATGCTCACAGACACCTATCCTTACATTGTAGGAGAAGTTTCAACAGTGTGAGCGAAATCCACTCTCTTTTATGCCTTTGGAACTCCAAATTAATGAGATTTGTTTTACGAGCAGTCAGGAAATCAATACAGCACAGCCTTGTATGGTGTACTCAGGACTTCTGCCTTATTAGTAAATGTAGGCACTTAAACAGGATCGCAAACAAAGGAAACAATCCCTCCAAACTATGAGCCAATAGGAACTTTTGGGGAGTGAATAAAAATGTGAAACTTCCTCATTGTCTTCCTTCACCATGACACAAAAGTTATAGGATAAGATGGATAACACAGATAAATGAAATCTGTTCTCTCACATTCACCCCTTTTGTGAACAATAATGGCTATTTCAAAAGATATATAGGAGCACTTTATCGGGACTTTTCTAGATGCATCACCTAAGTTTCCTGCCTGATCATCCATAAATATACCACAACAATAGATCTCTTCTCATCTAGGGTCCATAATATAAAAAATGTTCAAAGACAGTTTTTTTGAAAGGTAATACATTGGAGTCAAGGATATGAGTGCACACATGGATTCCTCCTATCTATTGAAAGTAGTAAGTTGAAAAAATGCATTGGTTTTTGTGATCCTTTAGACCCACCGGCTAACCATTCTTGTACTAATTGACTCGTTCAGGAAAGAGAATGTTTCTCCCAATAGGACTCCTTATTTGTGTTATGCTCCTTTAACCGTTTTTCCCATTTTGGCTCTTTTCTGTATATCAATCCCAACCGGGAGATTTTCCATTTGGTCGATGTGTGAGATAGTCTAGCACCATGAAGTGTAATTCAGTGACTACAATTAGCTGAAAACATCATTCTTCTGTTGATTTGACTCTATACAGTTGCTGCATGTATCCAAGTGGGTTTTCCATTAAAGGGAAGGTACCGCGTTTGTAGATCATTAATAAATCAATGTAATGTAGCATAACATGCTGTTATAACAAAGATTTGATTGCATTTGAAACATATTTTGTGTGTTATTGGAGTTTATAGAAGGCACTGGAGGCTGACATCTTGGTTTCACAACAGTATCAGGACACTATCAGTGTCATAATATGGCAACCTATGGTCATAGGAGTTAACAGACCGGCGCTGACCCTATCTCTAACATTGAAGCAGCATTAGCAGTGAACTGGGCACGCCTCTATGGGCTGCACTATTCACAGCAGTGGGAGTGTCCTGCTACCATATTCATAGAGCCCTCCACTGTGATTTGTCTCCTGTCATTAGGATCTGCTAACAGAAGCATTACTGCTTCAGAATAGATCCTAGATTGACAGGAGTAAAGTGTGGGAGAAAAGTCCGGGCACAGCAGGCAGAGTATCAGAGACTGCAAAGACATCAAGGAGGAACAGTGTAGGATCAGCATTATCAGAGCTGGAGTTGTCTGTGACTCATTCATCAGCAAGATAAGGAGCTCTGGGTCTGCAGTGAAGGGCCAGGCATTTTGAAGGGAGGGAAGTGATACATTAGTATGGCTGAGAGAGACTGATGGGAGAGGGAGAGAGAGAAAGAGACATGTAGTATGATGCTCTGTAAACAAGCTGTGCATCCGATGCAGTAACTGCTGATCGTAGCAGATCACAGGGCAGTCACACACAAAATGGCACTGCCCTTTGATGCTACTCTTCATTCTGCCCCAGGGATACTAGACCACCCAAAAGTGGAGGGAAATGGTGATGTCAGCAGTTACTGCCCCAATTTTTCAGCTAACAGTAAAGCTGGTAGGTCTCACTATAGCTGCCTGAGGTCTAAAACGGAAAATGCTCCCCCTAGTGGTAAATATATATATTTGTAAAAAAAAAATAATATTATTGATATAGAATTGTTTGCAACAGTGCAAACATTGCATTAACACATTTTAATTACTATTTTAAGCTTAATTTCACAAACAAACTACAAGAAAACTGGCGGCACCTTCCCTTTAAGGTTCACCAAAGTTGCTGTGGTTAGGAAAACCTGGAGTGGCCCATCAAATCTTGGCTTGTGGCTCTTTTTCACTTGACTTTTAAGGACCACTAAATCTCCTTGCTTGTGATCTTGTGCTCCTGACACTGATTAAGAGTTGGGAATAGAAGTATACACTTTTTTATCACACTTTTTAGTCCATTATGCAAAGCTTGTGTATCACTAATCAGGATATAATGCTGCATCTGAGGTCACTGTGGAATGTGTATTCCGGTTCTATGTGCTTAACCAAAAAGTATCTCATATGAAGAGATACCAGTTTTTCTACCTGAAGAACTAAAGGCGAGCATGTGGTCCATGACTTGCCAGCTTTTTCCTTTTCCTTCTGAAATGTTACCTTTCATGTACCATTTAGCCTTTCCACCTTCTCATTGTTCTGTGGATGGTAAACAGTGGGCAAAGCCTGTTAATTTCCAGAGACTACAAAATGTTCCTGATGACCTCTTCGGTAAAATGTGAACCTGTATCACTTTCAATCCCTTCAGGAACCCTATACTGCATCTACATACCATCTCCTTCATGAATTTCTGAGCAGTAAGCTTAGTCAAAGCATTCTATATTAAATATGTTTCAAATCAACCTGAAAAGAGATAAACACAAACAAGCACAAACTTATATACCTTTTCTCGTGAGAGTTGTATTTAGTCAATTTGCAATCTCTAAAATAGTAGAGTGGACACGAGGTGTGTTTCTGCCTTTACAGTTTTTTCTATGCTCTGTCGGCCACATGTCATACAAGACTGGGTGTACTTGGCCACCTGGATACTGAACCCTGGTGCCACCCATATCTTGTCCATCACACATCACACATAACTGTTTTTGACAATTGAGTTAGTCCATGGGTTATGTGGACCATCATTGAGTAGAAAGAACATGGCAGATAAATCTTGCCACCCTTTATCCACAGACCTTCCTCAGTCAGCGTGGTTCCCTGTGTCTAACACTCCTTTTTCTGTTGAGCACCCTGTATCTCTAGATATTTAACCCCTTAGCGACCGCCGATACGCCTTTTAACGGCGGCCGCTAAGGGTACTTAAACCACAGCGCCGTTAATTAACGGCGCTGTGGAAAAAGTGAATAGCGCCCCCCAGAGGCCGATTTTCTCCGGGGTCTCGGCTGCCGGGGGTAGCCGAGACCCCAGAGAACATGATTCGGGGGGTTTTTAACCCACCCCGCATTTGCGATCGCCGGTAATTAACCGTTTACCGGCGATCGCAAAAAAAACCAAAAAAAAAGCGATCTCTTTTTAATTTCTCTGTCCTCCGATGTGATCGCACATCGGAGGACAGAGAAAAGGGGTCCCAGGTAGCCCCCCAATACTCACCTATCTCCCCCGATGCTCCTCGTGTCTCCCGGTGGGCGCCGCCATCTTCAAAATGGCGGGCGCATGCGCAGTGCGCCCGCCGGCCGGCCCCGCGAGAATCTTTGGGGTCTCGGCAGCCGGGGGTAGCCGAGACCCCAAAGAGCATGATCGGGGTCGGTTTTACCGACCCTTGTTTTGCGATCGCCGGTAATTAACTGTTTACCGGCGACCGCAAAAAAAAAAAAAAAAAAAGTAAAGTGTAATTCTCTGTCCTTTGATGTGATCGCACATCAGAGGACAGAGAAATAGGGGGATTCGGGGACCCTACAATACTCACCTGTGTCCCTGGATCCTCTTGCTGCTCCTCCTGGCCGCCAGCAGAAGAAAATGGCGGGCGCATGCGCAGTGCACCCGCCATCTGTCTCCATCTGCCGGCCGGCAGGAGAACAGCAGTTGGGGCTAAAATTAGGGGTAGGGTTAGGGTTAGGGGTAGGGTTAGGGTTAGGGGTAGGGTTAGGGGTAGGGTTAGGGTTAGGGTTAGGGTTAGGGGTAGGGTTAGTGTTAGGGTTAGGGGTAGGGTTAGGGGTAGGGTTAGGGGTAGGGGTAGGGTTAGGGTTAGGGTTAGGGGTAGGGTTAGGGTTAGGGTTAGGGCTAGGGTTAGGGCTAGGGTTAGGGCTAGGGTTAGGGTTAGGGCTAGGGTTGGGGCTAAATTTAGGGTTAGGGTTGGGGCTAAATTTAGGGTTAGGGTTGGGGCTAAATTTAGGGTTAGGCTTCTTTCACACTTACGTCGGTACGGGGCCGTCGCAATGCGTCGGCCCGACATACCGACGCACGTTGTGAAAATTGTGCACAACGTGGGCAGCAGCTGTAGTTATTCAACGCATCCGCTGCCCAATCTATGTCCTGGGGAGGAGGGGGCGGAGTTACGGCCACGCATGCGCCGTCAGAAATGGCGGATGCGACGTACAAAAAAACGTTTCATTGAACGTTTTTTTGTGCCGACGGTCCGTCAAAACACAACTGATCCAGTGCACGACGGACGCGACGTGTGGCCATCCGTCACGATCCGTCGGCAATACAAGTCTATGGGCAAAAAACGCATCCTGCGGGCACATTTGCAGGATCCGTTTCTTGTCCAAAACGACGGATTGCGACGGAATGCCAAACGACGCAAGTGTGAAAGTAGCCTTAGGGCTAGGGTTAGGGTTGGGGCTAAAGTTAGGGCTAGGGTTGGGGCTAAAGTTAGGGTTAGAGCTGGGATTAGGGTTAGGGTTTGGATTAGGGTTGGTATTAGGGTTAGGGTTGGCATTAGGGTTACGCTTGGGATTAGGGTTAGGTTTGGGATTAGGGTTAAGGTTAGGGTTGTGATTAGGGGTGTATTGGGATTAGGGTTAGGTTTGAGGTTAGGGTTGAGATTAGGATTAGGGGTGTATTGGATTTAGGGTTTTGATTATGGTTACGGTTAGGGTTGACATTAGGGTTGTTTTGGGGTAAGGGTTGTGATTATGGTTAGGGTTAGTGATTAGGATTATGGATCAGGTTGGGATTAGGGTTAGGGGTGTGTTGGGGTTAGGGTTGGAGCTAGAATTGGGGGGTTTCCACTGTTTAGGTACATCAGGGGGTCTCCAAACACGACAGCCAATTTTGCGCTCAAAAAGTCAAATGGTGCTCCCTCCCTTCTGAGCTCTGCCGTGCGCCCAAACAGTGGGTTACCCCCACATATGGGGCATACTCGGGATAAATTGGACAACAACTTCTGGGGTCCAATTTCTCTTGTTACCCTTGTGAAAATAAAAACTTGGGGGCTACAATATCTTTTTTGTGAAAAAAAAATATTTTTTATTTTCACGACTCTGCATTCTAAACTTCTGTGAAGCACTTGGGCATTCAAAGTTCTCACCACACATCTAGATAAGTTCCTTGGGGGGTCTAGTTTCCAAAATGGGGTCACTTGTGGGGGGTTACTACAGTTTAGGTACATCAGGGGCTCTGCAATCGCAACATAATGCCCACAGACCATTCTATCAAAGTCTGCATTCCAAAAAGGCGCTCCTTCCCTTCCGAGCTCTGCCGTGCGCCCAAACAGTGGTTTACCCCCACATATGGCACATCAGCGTACTCGGGATAAATTGGACAACAACTATTGCAGTCCAATTTCTCCTGTTACCCTTGTAAAAATAAAAACTTGGGGGCTACAATGTCTTTTTTGTGGAAAAAAAAATATTTTTTATTTTCACGACTCTGCATTCTAAACTTCTGTGAAGCACTTGGGCATTCAAAGTTCTCACCACACATCTAGATAAGTTCCTTGGGGAGTCTAGTTTCCAAAATGGGGTCACTTGTGGGGGGTTACTACAGTTTAGGTACATCAGGGGCTCTGCAATCGCAACATAATGCCCACAGACCATTCTATCAAAGTCTGCATTCCAAAAAGGCGTTCCTTCCCTTCCGAGCTCTGCCGTGCGCCCAAACAGTGGTTTACCCCCACATATGGTGCATCAGCGTACTCGGGATAAATTGGACAACAACTATTGCAGTCCAATTTCTCCTGTTATCCTTGTAAAAATAAAAACTTGGGGGCTACAATATCTTTTTTGTGGGAAAAAAAATATTTTTATTTTCACGACTCTGCATTCTAAACTTCTGTGAAGCACTTGGGCATTCAAAGTTCTCACCACACATCTAGATAAGTTCAATGGGGAGCATAGTTTCCAAAATGGGGTCACTTGTGGGGGGTTACTACAGTTTAGGTACATCAGGGGCTCTGCAATCGCAACATAATGCCCACAGACCATTCTATCAAAGTCTGCATTCCAAAAAGGCGCTCCTTCCCTTCCGAGCTCTGCCGTGCGCCCAAACAGTGGTTTACCCCCACATATGGTGCATCAGCGTACTCGGGATAAATTGGACAACAACTATTGCAGTCCAATTTCTCCTGTTACCCTTGTGAAAATAAAAACTTGGGGGCTACAATATCTTTTTTGTGGGAAAAAAAATATTTTTATTTTCACGACTCTGCATTCTAAACTTCTGTGAAGCACTTGGGCATTCAAAGTTCTCACCACACATCTAGATAAGTTCCTTGGGGGGGTCTAGTTTCCAAAATTGGGTCACTTGTGGAGGGTTTCTACTGGTTAGGTACATCAGGGGCTCTGCAAACGCAACATAATACCCGCAGACCATTCTATCAAAGTCTGCATTCCAAAACGGCGCTCCTTCCTTCCGAGCTCTGCCGTGTGCCCAAACAGTGGTTTACCCCCACATATGGGGTACCAGCATACTCAGGACAAATTGGACAACAACTTTTGGGGTCCAATTTCTCTTGTTACCCTTGTGAAAATAAAAACTTGGGGGCTAAAATATCTTTTTTGTGGAAAAAAAAAATATTTTTTATTTTCACGGCTCTGCATTATAAACTTCTGTGAAGCACTTGGGCATTCAAGGTTCTCACCACACATCTAGATAAGTTCCATCGGGGGTCTAGTTTCCAAAATGGGGTCACTTGTGGGGGATTTCTACTGTTTAGGCACATCAGGGGCTCTCCAAACGCGACATGGCGTCCGATCTCAATTCCAGCCAATTCTACATTGAAAAAGTAAAACGGCACTCTTTCTCTTCCAAGCTCTGCGGTGCGCCCAAACAGTGGTTTACCCCCACATATTGGGTATCGACGTACTCAGGAGAAATTGCACAACAACTTTAGTGGTCTAATTTCTCCTGTTACCCTTGTGAAAATAAAAATTTGTGGGCAAAAAGATCATTTTTGTAGAAAAAATGCAATTTTTTTTTTCACGGCTCTACGTTATAAACTTCTGTGAAGCACATGGGGGTTCAAAGTGCTCGCCACACATCTAGATAAGTTCCTTAAGGGGTCTAGTTTCCAAAATGGGGTCACTTGTGGGGGGTTTCCACTGTTTAGGCACATCAGAGGCTCTCCAAACGCGACATGGCTTCCAATCTCAATTCCAGCCAATTCTACATTGAAAAAGTAAAACGGCGCTCCTTCACTTCCAAGCTCTGCGGTGCGCCCAAACAGTGGTTTACCCTCACATATGGGGTATCGACGTATTCAGGAGAAATAGCACAACAACTTTTGTGGTCTAATTTCTCCTGTTACCCTTGTGAAAATAAGAATTTGTGGGCGAAAAGATCATTTTTGTGTAAACAAAAGCGATTTTTTATTTTCACGGCTCTACGTTATAAACTTCTGTGAAGCACTTGGGGGTTCAAAGTGCTCACCTCACATCTAGATAAGTTCCTTAAGGGGTCTAGTTTCCAAAATGGTGTCACTTGTGGGGAGTTTCAACTGTTTAGGCACATCAGGGGCTCTCTAAACGTGACATGGCGTCCGATCTCAATTCCAGCCAATTCTGCATTGAAAAAGTCAAACGGCGCTCCTTCACTTCTAAGTTCTGCGGTGCACCCAAAAAGTGGTTTACCCCCACATATGGGGTATTGGCATATTCAGGAGAAATTGCATAACAAAATTTATGGTTACATTTCTGTTTTTACACTTGTGAAAATAAAAAAAATGGTTCTGAATTAAGATGTTTGCAAAAAAAAGCTAAATGTTCATTTTTTCCTTCCACATTGTTTCAGTTCCTGTGAAGCACGTAAAGGGTTAATAAACTTCTTGAATGTGGTTTTGAGAACCTTGAGGGGTGTAGTTTTTAGAATGGTGTCACACTTCATTATTTTCTATCATATAGACCCCTCAAAATGACTTCAAATGTGATGTGGTCCCTAAAAAAAAATGGTGTTGTAAAAATGAGAAATTGCTGGTCAAATTTTAACCCTTATAACTCCCTAACAAAAAAAAATTTTGTTTCCAAAATTGTGCTGATGTAAAGTAGACATGTGGGCAATGTTATTTATTAACTATTTTTCATGACATATCTCTCTGATTTAAGGGCATAAAAATACAAAGTTTAAAAATTGCAAAATTTTTAAAATTTTCGCCATATTTCTGTTTTTTTCATAAATAATCTCAAGTAATATCGAAGAAATGTTACCACTAACATGAAGTACAATACGTCACGAAAAAACAATCTCAGAATCAGCGGGATCCGTTGAAGCGTTCCAGAGTTATAACCTCATAAAGTGACAGTGGTCAGAATTGCAAAAATTGGCCTGGCCATTAAGTACCAAATTGGCTCTGTCACTAAGGGGTTAATAATATCAGGAGTGACAACTGCCACCGAGGTCCTGGTCTATATTGCTAGCAGACTGCCAGCCTCTTTGCTGCTTCCTTGGTGGCTGTATGTGCACTAGAATTTCCTTTGGCTTCATCAGTGTCAGGTGTGAACTTTATCTTGACTTTGGATGTCTTGTAAAGTCACAGCAGAACTTCCTTCAGGGCTCTTATGCTCACTGCGGGTTTTTCATGTTTATGGTCAAATTCATGTGAAATTAGGAAAGATCTACTGTCTACATAGACATAGGCTGTCTTACTCTTTGCCACTCTACATGCCTAAGTGAATGCCTTCAGCCCTTCCTCCTGTGCTGATAGATGAGGAGGGAGTGGTTTGGCTTTTATTACTTCATGTTGTGTTACATTCTATCCAATGTAGGATTGATCAGGATCTCGGGATCCCTCAAAATTCTGTTAAAAGAATGGGCTCATCTGAGACTTGGTCAAACCCTGCTGTTTCTTGTTGTATCAGATCAATATAATCATGAGGTGTATATATGTGTGATGTGTTTTCCTCAATAAAGGAAAATTAGGTCACTATCCACATCTTGCACCTTTTTCGCCTCTGTGAATCCAGTGACAGGAGCGTGACTGGATTCAAGTATTGTGCATCACTTGAATTCTACATTTTGGGGATGTAAGGGCACATTGTGTGTAGGCTGTACTTAACTGAGAACATCGCAAATATTGTGTAAAGTGTGACTTTATAATCAAGAACCATTTATGGGGCCTTTTTAACCCCTTAGTGACGGAGCCAAATTTTTGAAATCTGACCAGTGTCACTTTATGTGGCAATAATTCTGCAATGCTTCAACAAATCCCAGTGATTTTGAGAATGTTTTTTCGTGACACATTATAATTTATGATAATGGTAAATTTAGGTCAATATGTTTTGTGTTTATTTATAAAAAATATCAAAAATTGGAGAAAAGTTTTAAAAAATTAGCAATTTTCAAAGTTTGAATGATTATCCCTTTAATCCAGATGGTCATACCACAGCAAACCATTAATAAATAACATTTCCCTCATGTCGGCTTTACATCAGCACCATTTGTAAAATGTTCTTTTATTTTTTTAGCATTTTAGGAGGTTTAAAAATGTAGCAGCAATTTTTCATTTTTTCAAGGAAATTTACAACATTTATTTTTTTAGGGAACTATCCATGTTTGAAGTGACTTTAGGGGTCTCATATATTGGGAAACCCCCAAACATGATACCATTTTAAAAACAGCACCGCCTGACATATTTAAAACTGCTGTCAGGTAGTTTATTAACCCTTCAGGTGCTTTACAGCAATTAAAGCAAAATGGTATGACAGAAATGAAAATGTGTATTTTTACCACCTAAATGTCGCTAACTTCTGAACAGGTTACAACAGCCATCAGACTCTAAGGCCGCTATTTGGTCGTGAATTACCATCACAAACATCAGGACCACACAATCATGATCTGAGGGCACCAATTGGGATAAAGTGGAAGCCCTCACACTCTGTTAACCATATATAATGATGTAGTCACTATTGACAGCAGCATCTAAAGGGTTAAACAGATATGGACGGTGCCAACATTGATCGTGGCTGATACAGCAAGTTGTCAGCTATAGTGTACAGCCGACAGCTGCGGGATTGTCACCTGTATGGGGAGGCTATTCTCTTATATCTCAGGTCAGTTAAAAGACGTATTGGCGGTTATTAAAGGGTTAAACATGAACTGCAGAAATAGCTGTAAGACAAGAGGGTGCACCCCTAGCAACAGGGTCCAATCTGGCTAAATAATAAGCCACAGGTCTCTGTTGTAGACCGTGTTTTGGAGCAATTTAATTTGATGTATTGTGATCTTCCTTTCCTCAGCGAGATGTTTAGTGCATTGTGACAGACAGTGTTCTATAAAAACTTTCTGGTGGGGAATTACATCCATGTTTTACTAAGAAACACAAAAGGAAGATAGATGACTCCTGACATGAGATTTGATCAGGACAGCAAGCAATAAATCATCTACATGCTATAAACTAAAGAATCACAACCTCCAGATATGTAAGAGTACATTTTTTTATATTGAGGACATTGCAACAGTATACATTGTCCGTGAAATTTGGGCACCTTGTGGTATCAGTTTCCATGTAAATTGTTTATTTGCGGGTGCACGAGCATGGAAAAATGCATTTTACAAATAAACCCCCATAAAATGCTTTGATAATTTCTCAGAGAAAAAAAAACATTATTTGCACAGTCAACACACTTCAATGCTCCAGTGTCTATGAAAAAACCCAAACTACTGTCCAGAGATAATTTAATCATTGGGGTAAGACTGGTAAAATTAAAAACGATTTATATTTTTTTCAATATACTAGGATGAGGAAAAATAATTCCCAGCTATTTGCTATGTGAGTGGGGACTTTTGATTTCCCCCCTATGCTCTCTGGTAAGGAAAAACATACTCTCTTTTTGTTACAAGTTAACTCCTGCTCCCCCCGTAGAGCTCATTGCAAAATGTCTTTTTAATCCTTCCCACATGTTCACAAGTCTCTCCCTATTGATTCCTTTATTTAATTCACAAAAGAGGTTCACAACATGCATGTCTCAGATCAATTTAGGCTTCTTTCACACTAGCGTCGGAATCTCCCCGTCGCAATGCGTCGGGGAGAGATTCCGACGCTAGCGTTTAACGCTTTCCACAATGGGTGCAGCGGATGCATTTTTCCGGCGCATCCGCTGCCCCATTGTAAAATGCGGGGAGGTGGGGGCGGAGTTCCGGCCGTGCATGCGCGGATCTGAAAAAGCGGTCCGTCGGGAGAAAAAAACGTTACATGTAGGGTTTTTTTTCCCGACGGTCCGCCAAAGCACCACGCATCCGTCGCAAGACGGATGCAAAGTGTGCAAATCCGTCGCAAATGCGTCGCCAATAGAAGTCTATGGGGAAAAAACGCATCCTGCAAGCACTTTTGCAGGATGCGTTTTTTCTGCAAAACGACGCATTGTGACGGATTTACAAAAAACGCTAGTGTGAAAGTACCCTTAATTAATCTATAGCCAGCCAACTATTTGTCTGTGATCTCATAATTATCTCAAGGTATTCCAATTTAAGATTTATGGATTATTCTCCATGCTTTGTCAATTCCCAAAGTTGCAGGACTTTACAGCACTCTTCCTCTGAGTATAACGTCTGCCAAAATTCAGTCCCATCTCTACTATTCAGATATTCTTTTGACTGTCCTGTTTACTTCTTTATTAATATGTACTCTTTCTCTTTTGCATCTACCAATTCATCAAGCCTTCAACCTGTACAGTTATATCTGATCAGCATCTGGCTTGGCCATCTAATCTGGTACAGGGGCATTCTAGGCTGTCATGGTGTTGATTGACAGCTCGACTATCCACTCTGTTACTGGTGGTGTCAGCTGTCTCCAAGTGTTCACTATCCTGGGTGATTGCCATGCTACTTAACTGAGCTGCATCTCCCAAGCCTCTGTCAGACATACATTCAGCTTGTGAGGTTTGTGCTCCCTTTGCCTTAAGTTCTGTATGCTTCATCATTTGCTGCCTGACCTTGGACTTTGTTCTGACCATCCGACTGTTTAATCCCTTCGGCTATGATCCATTATCCTCCTGGTATTCTGACCTCGGAATGTCACCTGATCACACTTTTTGTCTCTTCCATCTGTTTATGACGTTCTCTCCTGGCTTCTAACCTTGGATTCCTTGACCATTCTGACTCACAGCTTGGCCGTCAGAAGTGACTAACGTCACATATTGAATGTCTGTTGAAAAACACAGGCTTCTTATCATTTTAGTAAACTATTTCATCATAATTATCAGAACTCTTAAATTCCAGGACCTGTATTCTGTCATAGTCTTTTAGGAGGGGCAGTCCTTCATGTCTGAGGAGAACTAGTCTATGAGTCTCCTTTGCCATAGTCAGTGGGTGAAGTTGCTCTTTCTAACTACTCTCCCCCAACTACTGTATTACTTACCCCCACCTATCCACTTCATGTTGATAAATGTGAGGGGGGCATAATATTGTCTCCTTCTGGTACTAAATGCATGACATTGGGCTTGGGTCTGTGTGCCCCAAAATTTAATCAACTATCTTTCCATCCTAAATTCTGTACATGTCCACCCTCTTGGTCTGTTAGGAGGTACTGATTATGTCTTGAGTCCGTCTGTCCTGTTCATTTTAAAGCCATTAATACAACACTCTGTTTTTTTATACCTCTCCCACTAATTGCCTCCTTAGTCACATTCTTTCACTGCTCTGCTTCAACCAATATCTAGTAAACCACCACATTGCTTTAATGAACAGCCATTTGCTTAAACACATAATTTTTCAATACATTATGGCATCCTTGCATTCACATTATCTGAATGCTTTTCTTGCTGCCTTTTCTTTAAATATCACTGCTAAAGCAGTGGATGGGAGATATGTGTCATTACGCTTAATGGAATCAGTGATATGAAGCTCAGAGCATTTTCCTCCAGTGCACTAAGTGTTGTAAGGCTTAAGCCAAGTTGCATAAATGGGCTGGCTTTTATGTGGACTTCCATGGAGTGGGTGGGAGGATGTCCACCTTATCTCCACCTGCAGAGCCGACACCACCGTGTGCTGACAGGACCTGTGTGATATCACAGTCATGTGTTCAGTCACATGGGGATGAGTCACATGGTCTGGGGCTTAAATAGCTTGGCTCCAGAGGCAGTCTTTGTTAAGCAGGGATGGAGGGAGGACCTCCAGTGGTTTGTGTCCTGAGGAGGAAAGACTGAACCTGTATTGCTGCAGAGATGGCTGCTAACATCAAATGTATGGACTCCGTTACAGCATTTTGTTTCTGTGTTGTTTTCCTGTTTTTGCCTGAAGGGCTGAGTTTACCTTCCCCTTCTTGTTGGTTTATGCCACCACATAATAAACCAACCAAAGAATTAAAGAGATATTGTTCCTATTTTCTACCTCCATGTACCTCTGAGTGAGTTGAACTGCCACACTATTTACTCCCAATCTACACAAGTCTGGTTCTAATCCCTTAACGCCCTGTGGTAGCACATTTTTATTATATGTCGGCAGTCACCAAAGACATTACAAAAAAAGAGTAAACCAACTACAAGCTACCCTTCTGTTGAGTTGTTCCTTCTCAATAGTCAAACAATACACAGCAAACCTCCAAGTATAAGTACCATTATGCTCATCACTACTCATCTCTTGCTTGAGCATCAGTGTGCTGGGGAAGCTCATTACTCGTTGAGTATTTTTTTAATGTTTGAGCTGGAGCTTGAGTCACTGACCCACATGTTTGGTGCTTTTTAGACAGCCAATGATCATGTGGGGATTGCCTGCTTGTCACTGTAATGACATAGGCATCTTGGTTCTGGTGAAAGAGGGACAGAATTGTAGCTGCTTATTAGGCTGGGATTCAACCATATAAACATTTCTTTTAAGTAAAACAACAGCCATTCTTAGGGCTAATGATAATCAATAGTAAAACTGCTGTTAGCAGCACATAGGGAGAGATTTTGCTGAAGACAATGTGTAGGACTTCATAGAGTGGATTGCATGTCCTTTATAATGCAAGTGGGTACCACCCCGGGATGCTTAACTTTTTTATAAAATGTGTCCCCTGATACCGTGAAACTGTCCTGGAGGTGGGAATTTCCTTTGTAATGGGACGCAGCACAGCCATCATTCCTACCCCCTTGGTGCTATGCGCCCCCTCCTCAGCGTTGTTTGAAGCTGTCCCGGAGCCTGCGCTGTTATGTTTGCCATGCACACTTAGCGCTGCCCGTCTTCTGACATCATTTAGGTGTCAGGCTGGCAGCGCCTGTGCGGCCATGCTGCCCGAGATCCCACCTCGCAGTGTCATCTAATGTAATCCCACTGCGGGCTTGGGATCCATGGGCATGCACAGTGCATATCCTCGCCTCTCACTCCCCTCCTTCCGGCTTCTTCAGAATGTGCGGCGTCACGGCCGTGGCATGCTATTAGGGATCAGCTGACGGCGCACAGTCTGAAGAAGGCGGAGGGAGATGAGTGAGAGCCTGAGGTGAAGATATGCACTGCGCATGCCCATGGATCCTGTTATGATCCGGTGACCTTGGAGCTGCATGAGAACTTTCACTGGAGAAAGTGGCCACTATACTGACCGCAAACCTAAACTTAACACCGCAACTATAAGTAGCCGTGGAGTGTACCTAACACACCTAGACACCTCGTCACAGCCGGAGGACTAAATATCCCTAAAGATGGAAAACGGAATACTGTCTTGCCTCAGAGAAAATCGCCAAAGGATAGACAGCCCCCCACAAATATTGGCGGTGAGTCAGAGAGGAAAAAACATACACAGGCAGAAAAAACAGGATTTAGCACAGGAGGCCACTCTAGCTAGAAAGGACAGGATAGGACAGAGTTCTGTGCGGTCAGTATTAAAACCCAATCTTCCTGGGAGGACACCGAGGTCTAGAGATGGCACTTCATAGCCAACAACTCCCGATTGCCAACATCATAATTGCGTTCAGCAGGCGAAAGTTTATGGGAAAAGAAGGCACACGGTTTCATTAAGGAACCAACAGGATCCCTCTGAGACAAAACAGCCCCTGCCCCAATCTCAGAAGCGTCAACCTCAACCTGAAATGGAAGAGAAACATCCAGTTGACGCAACACTGGAGCAGAAGTAAAACGACGTTTAAGTTCCTGAAAGGCAGAGACAGCCGCAGGGGACCAATTCGACACATCAGTGCCCTTCTTCGTCAAATCAATCAAGGGTTTAACCACGCTGGAAAAATTAGCAATGAAACGGCGATAAAAATTAGCAAAACCCAAAAATTTCTGAAGGCTCTTCACGGATGTGGGCTGAATCCAATCATGAATGGCCTGAACCTTAACAGGATCCATCTCTATAGATGAGGGAGAAAAAATAATGCCCAAAAAGGAAACCTTCTGCACCCCAAAAAGACACTTAGACCCTTTCACAAACAAAGCATTGTCACGAAGGATCTGAAATACCATCCTGACCTGCTGCACATGAGACTCCCAATCATCGGAAAAAATCAAAATATCGTCCAAATATACAATCAAGAATTTATCAAGATAATCCAGGAAGATATCATGCATGAAGGACTGAAAAACAGATGGAGCATTAGAGAGTCCGAATGGCATTACCAGGTATTCAAAATGGCCTTCAGGCGTGTTAAACACAGTTTTCCATTCATTACCCTGCTTAATACGAACAAGATTATAAGCCCCCCGAAGGTCAATCTTAGTAAACCAACTAGCTCCCTTAATCCTAGCAAACAAATCGGAAAGCAGAGGTAAAGGATATTGAAACTTGACCGTGATCTTATTCAAGAGACGATAATCAATACAGGGTCTTAAGGAACCATCTTTTTTAGCAACAAAAAAGAACCCCGCTCCCAACGGTGAAGAAGATGGCCGAATATGCCCTTTCTCCAAAGACTCTTTAATATAGCTCCACATGGCGGCATGTTCAGGTACAGACAGGTTGAAAAGTCGGCCCTTAGGAAACTTACAGCCTGGAATCAAGCCAATAGCACAATCGCAGTCCCGGTGCGGTGGAAGGAAACTGGACTTGGGCTCATCGAATACATCCTGAAAATCAGACAAAAACTCCGGAATTTCCGAAGAGGGAGAAGGGGCAATAGACATCAGAGGAACATCATTATGAACCCCCTGACAACCCCAACTAGTCACAGACATGGATTTCCAATCCAAAACAGGATTATGTACTTGTAACCAGGGAAAACCCAGCATGATAGCATCATGCAAATTATGCAACACCAGAAATCGACAAACTTCCTGATGGGCTGGCGCCATGCGCATGGTCACCTGTGTCCAAAACTGGGGTTTATTTTTAGCCAAGGGTGTAGCATCAATGCCCCTTAAAAGAATAGGGTTCTGCAAAGGCTGCAAGGGAAAACCACAACGCCTAGCAAAGTCAAAGTCCATTAAATTAAAGGCAGCGCCTGAATCCACAAACGCCATGACAGAAAATGATGACAATGAACAGATCAAGGACACAGATAACAGAAATTTAGGTTGTACAGTACTGATGGTAAATGAACTGGCAATCCTCTTTGTCTGCTTAGGGCAGACAGAAATGACATGAGAGGCGTGGCCACAATAATAACACAACCTATTGAGACGTCTGAAACCTTGTCGTTCTGTTTTAGACAGAATCCTATTACACTGCATAGGCTCAGGAATTTGCTCTGAGGATAACGCCATAGCGCGCACTGTTCTGTGGTCCCGCAAGCGCCGGTCAATCGGAATGGCCAGAGACATAGAATCACTCAGTTTGGAGGGTGTGGGAAACCCCACCATAACATCTTTAATGGATTCAGAAAGACCCTTTCTGAAAATTGCCGCCAAGGCATCATTATTCTATTTAGTCAACACAGACCATTTTCTGAATTTCTGATAATACAATTCAGCTGCCTCTTGCCCCTGAGACAGGGCCAACAAGGTCTTTTCAGCTTGATCCACCGAATTAGGTTCACCATACAGTAATCCTAACGCCTGAAAGAAGGAGTCTATATTAAGCAAAGCAGGATCCTCAGATTCGAGAGAAAATGCCCAATCCTGTGGATCACCACGCAGCAGGAAGATGATGATTTTAACCCATTGAATGGAATCACCAGAGGATCGAGGTCTCAAAGCAAAAAACAGTTTACAGTTGTTTTTAAAACTCAAAAATTTGGACCTGTCACCAAAAAACAAATCAGGAGTAGGAATCCGGTTCTAAAACAGGAGTCTGAACAATGTAATCAGAAATACCCTGTACTCTAGCAGCAAGCTGGTCTACACGAGAAGCTAATTCCTGCTAGCACAAGGCTCTTCAGTCACCCAGGGATTAAGAGGGAGGAGTAGACAAAGTAGACTGCAGAAAAAAATAGCTCAAGACCTTTCTTCCCTTCTTCTGAGATGCATTTAACTCAATATTGGCCAGTTGTACTGTTATGATCCGGTGACCTTGGAGCTGCATGAGAACTTTCACTGGAGAAAGTGGCCACTATACTCACCGCAAACCTAAACTTAACACCGCAACTAGAAGTAGCCGTGGAGTGTACCTAACACACCTAGACACCTTCGTTACAGCCGGAGGACTAAATATCTCTAAAGATGGAAAACGGAATACTGTCTTGCCTCAGAGAAAATCCACAAAGGATAGACAGCCCCCCACAAATTTTGGTGGTGAGTCGGAGAGGAAAAAACATACACAGGCAGAAAAAACAGGATTTAGCACAGGAGGCCACTCTAGCTAGAAAGGACAGGATAGGACAGAGTTCTGTGCGGTCAGTATTAAAACCCTTCAAAAAAAACCACAGCGGAATATACAAAAAACCTCCTACATCTAACTAAAGATGTAGGAGCGTATATCTGCAACTCCAGTGAAACCAATCAGACTGAGAAAACACAAACACAGTCTAATCTGGACAAAAGAAAAAACAAACGAATAGTACTGAAAATAAGCACACTGCATGTGTGCCACAGGAAAAGAAACAAACACTTATCTTTGCTGAACTGGCAGATAAGCAGGAGAGGCCAGGCTGAGATCCAACACTTCCAGAGAAACATTTACAACTGGCAAGGGCTAATGAATCCTGCACACTTAAATATTCCAGTCAGAACAGCAATTAGCAGATACACCTGGCCAGGACTGTGACTCAGAGACAACTGCATTCCCAACTACAACCACTGGAGGGAACCCAAGAGCAGAATTCACAACAGGATCCCAGGCCCGCAGTGTGATTAAATCAGAAGACACTGCGAGGCGGGATCTCGGGCAGCACGGCCGCACAGGCGCAGCCAGCCTGACACCAAATGATGTCAGAAGACGGGCGGTGCTAAGTGTGCATGGCCAAGGGATAACAGAACAGTGCAGGCTCCGGGACAGCTTCAGACAATGCTGAGGAGGCGGTGCACGGCACCAAGGGGGAAGGAATGACGGCTGTGCTGCGTCCCATTACGAAGGAAAGTCCCACCTCCAGGACGGTTTTACAGTATCAGTGGACACATTTTATAAGTGTTAAGTTCTGCATGTGCAAGGAGCTAAACTAAAAGAGCTACCATTTCCTTGTGCAGCATTACTGCTGCACAAGGTGGCTCTTTCAGTAACAAACGCTCGGGGGGGACAGGTTCCCTTAAATTTCAGTTGTTGTGTCAGCGTGGCGGTCGCAGGACACATTGCCAGCTACACAGCTGGGGATCAGCTGACGTTACTGAAACCCAATAACACTGGGTCGTATGTTTTGACTGTGCAGACGGCACTTCTGAGCCTCAACTGGCGGTATTGGAGCCCAGGAATTACAGTTCAGGTGGTAGAAAGATGAACACAACAGGAGACCTGGATACTGTAGACACCCAATTATTTAATCAGGAAGAGGAGTGGCAATTTCCTGCGAGATCCAGGCCTGGTTCATTTTCAGAAAAGTAAGCCTGTCAACGTTATCGGAGGATAGTCGCATGCGACGGTCTGTTAGTACACCACCTGCGGCACTAAAGACGCGTTCCGATAAGACACTAGCTGCAGGGCAAGCCAGCACCTCCAATGCATACTGGCTTAGCTCTGGCCATGTATCCAGCTTAGAGACCCAAAACTTGAAAGGGGAAGAGCCGTCTGGGAGTACAGTAAGAGGGCAAGACATGTAGTCTGTCACCATCTGACGGAACTGTTGCCTCCTGCTGACTGGAGCCATACTGTTGGGACATACTGGTCTTGCCTTGGGCAGAGGCACTGCTTCTGCTCCCTCTTTGTGCAGAGCCTCCTCCACTTCTCAACGCACTGAGCTGCTTTGTAAAGCACTAGCAGCACTGCTCTCAATTGGACTGGAGAAGATGATGGAATTCACCAGTGTGTCTTAATACTCCCGCATTTTACGCTCCCGGCTCAACGGTGTGATGAGGTTTTATATGTTGTCTCGGTAGCGAGGATCGAGGAGGGTGTACACCCAATACTCAGCCATGTTGAGAATGTGGTCGATGCGGCGGTCGTTTCTCAGCCACTGCAGCATGAAATCAACCATGTGCTGCAGACTGCCAACTGGCCAAGAAACGCTGTCCCCTGCTTGAGGCGTGATCTCTGCCCGCTCTTCATCACCCCACCCTCGCTGTACACACTGACTACTGGACAATTGTGTAACTCCCTCCTCTGGACGGATGTCTTCCTCCTCCATTGACTCCTCCTCATCCTCCTCACAAAGTGTCCCCTGCCTACGCCTTTGTGAGGAACCATGTGGCGCTGACTGTCCAGAAGCTGATGGAAATGGTGACTCCTCATCCTCCACCTCTTCCACAACATCATCCCTAAGCGCTTGCAGTGTTTGTTAAAGCAGGCAGATAAGGGGGACAGTCATGCTGACTAGTGCATCATCTGCACTCGCCATCCGCGTGGAATAATTGAAGGGACGCAAAACCTGGCAGATGTCCTTCATAGTGGCCCACTCTGTGGTTGTGAAGTCTGAACAGGGCAGATTGCGACTTCTTTGCACCTGATGCAGCTGGTACTCCATTACTGCTTGCTGCTGCTCACACAACCGCTCCAACATATGTAACATGGAATTCCACCTGGTAGGTAGGTCACATATGATGCGATGTTCCGGATGGCGGAATCGGCGCTGCAGAGCTGCAATGCGCGATCTTGCCGTGCTGGAACTCTGCAAGTGAGCACACTCTAGGCTGACCTTGTGTAGCAGTGCATCAAGATCCGGATAGCCCCTCAGAAAACTCTGCACAACCAAATTGAGCACATGTGCCAGACATGGGATGTGAGTGAAGTTGCCAAGGGCCAAAGCTGCCACCAGATTTCGGCCATGGTCACACACTACCATGCCTGGCTGGAGATTCGCTGGCACAAACCACACATCGCTCTCCTGCTTGATGGTATTCCAGAGCTCCTGCGCTGTGTGGCTTCGATTCCCCAAAGAAACTAATTTCAGTACGGCCTGTTGACGTTTGGCCACGGCTGTGCTCATGTCAGTCGTAACAGGTAAACGTTCACGGGTCCATGTGGAGGTGGACTGTGACGGCTCCTGCAGCGATGATTCTGAGGAACTTGTGTATGAGGAGGAGTCAGTGCGTACAGACTGGATTCCTGCAATCCTTGGAGTGGGCAGGACACGTCCTGCGCCACTCGTACGATCTGTACCCGGCTCAACAACATTAACCCAATGGGCAGTGAGGGAAAGGTATTGCCCCTGTCCTTGTTGACTGGTCCACGCATCGGTGGTGAGGTGGACCTTGCTACTGACGGCGTTCAGTAGCACGTGTTTTATGTGTCCCTCCACATGCTTGTGCCGGGCAGGGACGGCTTGCCTGCTGAAATAAAAGCGGCTGGGCACATTGTACTGTGGGACTGCCAATGCCATCAAGTCACGGAAGCTCTCAGTCTCCACTAGCCTGAATGAGAGCATTTCCAGTGACAGAAGTTTGGCAATGCCTGCATTCAGAACCTGTGCTCGGGGGTGGTTTGCTGAGAATGGCCGCCTTTTCTGCCATGCCTGTACTACCGATGGCTGTAGACTGGGCTGGGAGTGTGAGGATGACTGGGAACGTGGTGCTGTGGGTAAAATTACAGTGGGTCTCTGGATAACAGTGCCAGAGGTTCTTCCACGGCGATCCTGGGAGGAAGCCGAACCAGCTGTGTGTGAGCTGGAGGAAGAGGCAACACGAGCTGAAAAGGTGGTAGCTGTTGGTTGGCCTAGGTCTTCAGAGTGTATTTGTAACTCCACCGCGTGCCTGTTCCGCACATGTTTCCACATATTTGAGGTATTGAGGTTGCTGACACTTTTCCCTCTTTTGACTTTCTGATTACACAGCTTGCATTTGACAAAGCATATGTCATCTGCAACTGTGTCAAAAAAGGACCAGGCACTGCAAGTCTTGGGAGCGCCCTTTTTGGCTTTTGGAAGAGACATGCTCCTAACGGGTGCCGAAGTGGAGGCTACAGGCGCCGCAGTCTTCCCCCTCCCTCTCCCTCTTTGGCCCGTTCGGGGAATCTCTTGCTCAGAGCTGCTCCAACCACCTTCCTGTACATCATGCCACGATGGGTCAAGGACCTCATCATCTACACTACCCTCTGCCACCAACTGCTCCTCCTGGGTAGTCTCTGCAGCACAGTTCACAACTGAAAGCGGCACCTGAGTCTCATCATCAGATGCGTACTGCGGTGTGGTGACCGGAGGCACTGGCCCACCCACCTCTTCAGAGTCAGAGAGACAAAGCTGTTGGGCATCACTGCACACTGCCTCTTCTTCCATTTCTCCAATGCTGCTTGGCTGGCCCCCTGTTTCCAAGCCAAGAGATTCAGAGAACAGAAGTAGAGACGGCTTTTGTCCTGGGCTCTCTGACTGCCTGGGCAATTTGGCAGGTGGTGAAGAGACAGATGGCTGCTCTCCAGTGCTCTGTGCCTGAGAGGATGTAGCACTAATTGAAGTCGATGCGTTAGCTGCCATCCATCCGACAACGGATTCAATTTGATCTTAACGCAGCAGCGGTGTACGGCGCTCTCCTACAAAGCTGCGCATGAAGGACTGTTCCCTGCTGAAACTGGGTGATGATGAATCACCGGTGCCCGCAGCAGGCACAGAATCACCACGTCCTCTCCCTGCTCCATGCCCACGCCCACGTGCCTTACTCCCTGCCCTCTTCATCTTGGTTGACAGATAAAGATAAGCAGAAAAGTACAAAGGCCTTAGTGTGCCTAATGTGGCCTACACAACTGTAAATTGGTGTGTTTGGTGAACTTTATTTTTTTTTTTGGGGGGCACATCTGACTACAGAGCGAGTTGCACTCACACGGAGACTGTGCAGACTGCCGTAAACGGCGCTGCAAGGCCCAAAAAACCTCCTCTATGTTATCCTATGTGGTGTTTTTCCACAATTTAGCTGGATACGGGTGGAAAGCCACTGATAGGAAATTTTTGAAAAAATGTGCAGCAGGCTGCACTATTAGCAAAAAAGGACAATGTATTTTACGGTATGAGTCAGTAACGCACCCTGAGCTGAATACAACCGGCTGTGGCTGCACACAGACTAAAGGGCGAGCTGCACTCACATGGAGACCGTGCAGACAGCCGTAAACGGCGCTGCAAGGCCCAAAAAACTTCCTCTATGTTATCCTATGTAGTGCTTTTCCACAATTTAGCTGGATGCGGGTGGAAAGCCACTAATAGGAAATTTTTGAAAAAATGTGCAGCAGGCTGCACTATTAGCAAAAAAGGACAATGTATTTTATAGTATGAGGCAGTGACACACCCTGAGCTGAATACAACCGGCTGTGGCTACACACAGACTACAGGGCGAGCTGCACTTACACGGAGACCGTGCAGACAGCTGTAAACGGCGCTGCAAGGCCCAAAAAACCTTCTCTATGTTATCCTATGTAGTGTTTTTCCACAATTTAGCTGGATACGGGTGGTAAGCCACTAATAGGAAATTTTTGAAAAAATGTGCAGCAGGCTGCACTATTAGCAAAAAAGGACAATGTATTTTACGGTATGAGGCAGTGACGCACCCTGAGCTGAATACAACCGGCTGTGGCTGCACACAGACTACAGGGCGAGCTGCACTCACACGGAAACCATGCAGTCAGCCGTAAACGGCGCTGCAAGGCCCAAAAAACCACCTCTATGTTATCCTATGTAGTGTTTTTCCACAATTTAGCTGGATACGGGTGGAAAGCCACTAATAGGAAATTTTTGAAAAAATGTGCAGCAGGCTGCACTATTAGCAAAAAAGGACAATGGATAGAACAGTATGAGGAAGTGTGAACCACCCTGAGCTGAATACAACCGGCTGTGGCTGCACACAGACTACAGAGTGAGCTGCACACACACAGAGACCTTGCAGAACGCTGTGAAAACAGCGCTGCAAGGCAAAAGCAAGGTGAACACACAGCGGTTGCTAAATTAGCCTGGGAAAAGCACAATGAAGCAAATCGCTATCTCAACTGGCCCTCAGTCAGAACACAGCGTCCTGTCCCTAACTGAATTCACAGCAGAGTGAGACCAAAATGGCGGCAGCGTTTTTTATATTGCATCATGACATCATTTCAGCAGTCAATCACATCCTTGCCAGTAGTTACATGCCCACCATGCTGAACAGGATGTGCCCACACTTGCAATCATTCCTCATTGGCTGAATTAGTGCAGTTTGAATTTTGGGAACTTCCGATTCCGGTATCCGATATGCGGTAAATATCGGAACTCGGTATCGGAATTCCGATACCGCAAATATCGGCCGATTCTCGATACTTGCGGTATCAGAATGCTCAACACTATACGTCATATGTCGTGTATCCCACTTTGAGGTGGACTCCAGCTCTTTGCCCACATCTTTTCCGGCACATGACAGCTGATTTAATCAGCAGTCATAGGCCCTTAACAGCAGCTAGTGGAATCACGATCCATAGGTTATTACACTTGGGGCTATTTAGTTTGGAAAAACGAAGGCTAAGGGGTGATCTTATTTTAATGTATAAATATATGAGGGTACATTACAAAGACCTTCCTGATGATCTTTTTAATCATAGACCTGAGATAGGGACAAGGGGTCATCCTCTATACTGGAGGAAAGAAGGTTTAAGCATAATAACAGATGCGGATTCTTTACTGTAAGAGCAGTGAGACTATGGAACTCTCTGCCGTATGATGTTGTAATGAGTGATTCATTACTTAAATTTAAGAGGGGACTGGATGCCTTTCTTGAAAAGTATAATGTTACAGGCTATATATACTAGATTCTTTGATAGGGCGTAGATCCAGGGAACTAGTCTAATCGCCGTATGTGGAGTCGGGAAGGAATTTTTTTCCCCAATGTGGAGCTTAGGCTTGGTTCACATTGCGTTCAGGGGCAACGTTAAATGGAGTACGTTACACCGCAGCATAACACGGTGTAACGTACTCCATTAACGCCGCCATTGAATGCAATGTCGGATGCATCGCCTAGCGCACATTGCGCTAGCGTGATGTAGCACCGGCACTTGCATTAGCAGCAGCCCGTTAGCATATGTGCTGAACGGGCTGCTGCTAACCCAATGTGACCCTAGCCTTACCCTTTGCCACATGTTTTTTTTGCCTTCCTCTGGATCAACATGTTAGGTCATGTTAGGTTAGGCTATGGGTTGAACTTGATGGACTTAAAGTCTTCCTTCAACCTTAATAACTATGTTACCCGTGGCTGTTATCATGTTAAATGCCTCTTTCAATCTCTGAGAGCAGCATTTATCATGCTCATGTCGGAAGCGTGTTACTAACCCCGCCCACTTGATCGTAGGGTGCCGATAGGTTTGCATGACAACTGAGGGTCTGCAGAAGACATTGCCCAGTGGCCAGCATTCAAAGCAGATGAGTATTTCTGCTACACATAGAAGGGCTGAAGCCCTACTTTGTGTAGTACAAGCAATCAGAAGATCGCAGCTTCAAGTCTCCTAAAGAGACTATTGAAACAAGTAAAAAGTAGAAAAAAATCTTTCTAAAAATATTTAAAAAATTACAAAAATATAAAAGTTCAAATCATCCCTTTTTTGCCTCATTCAAAATAAAACAATAAAAAATAGCAAAAATACATAAATTTGTTATTGCTGCATTCAGAAATGCCTGATCTATCAATATATAAAAATAATTATTCTGATCATTAAACGCCAAAACAAGAAAAAAAATAAAAACAGAAGAATTATGTTTTTTTGGTCATCTCAACATTGCAATAAAATGCAATAATAGGCGATTAAAACATCGTACCTACCTCAATATGGTATCAGTTAAAATGTCAGCTTGGCATGTACAAATAAGCCCTACCCAAGCCCCAGATCACAAAAAATGGAGAGGCTACAGGTCTTGGAAAATGGCTCTTTTTAATTTTTTTTTACAAATTTAGATTTTTTTATCACTTAATGAAAAAGAACCTATGCATGTGTAAGGAGGTTGACCTTCATGCCGGGTTCAGAACTAGAAAGGCAGCATCCTCTTTTTCTGGAGGACAGCTTTGAGAAGGCGGACCTTCTCCTAGAACCTGAGGGAAGCCTGAGTGGGTGGGACCTACCTTCCTGCAAACCCAGAGAGGCGGGGAGAGACAGGCAGAAAGTGCACGCAGCAGCCAGGATATAAAAACAAAAAGCACGTGAAGAACAGGGGTCTGGTGCTGGCAGAGAGGAGTGTGGGGAGCAGCACAGAGAGCGGTGTGCAGAGCAGTGCACAGAGCAGCGAGCAGCATGCTCTGCTTCCCCCATCCAAGTGTGCCAGTGTGGCGACTGGCCATGTAGAAGGAGCCCCCATCACCTGCAGAGCAGAGCCATACAGAACAGAGCATAGCTGTGCAGAGTCAAGCTGCATACACTGAGCCGAGCCGTGCAGACCGAGTGGAGCTGAGCCAGCTGTGCAGCAGCCAGAGAGACAAGTGCCCTGCCTTGAGGGCACCAGCAGTGTGCGAGCCAGTGCCTGTCATTGCCCGCTGCCAACAGCGGGGACCAGAGAGAAAGAGACATGCGGTGTGAGTCTGGTCTTCGTGTCCATGAGTACTACACACAGGTCCCATAAAAGTAACCAGGGACAGTACAGACATTCGCACCCTGACTGGGCCATTAAACACCTACTGAGCCACGCTGCGCTCATACAAGACCATGACCCTTATTACCATCAGCCACTTTGGGCCCATTTGACTGTCAGGAGAGTTGTACAGGAGACATGTCGGGCTTAAACAGTACCGTGGCCCGTAACCTTTGAAGGCATCTAAAGTATATGGACTAGGGACAGTGGAAGGCACTGGAGGGTGACCACTGTCACCAGAAGAAGGGGTAATATTTGCTTGCTGGACCCCATTAAAAAAGGATAGTGCGCCAGCCGCTTAGATTTGTTTTCCCATTCTCCAGTACAGTGTATGGTAAAATCAATGGTGTTGTTCAAAAGCACAACTTGTTCCAAAAAAAACAAGCTCTCACAGGGCCATATTGATGGAAAAATAAAGGGTTCTTGATTTATGTTCATATTACAAGTAGAGTGCAAATGGTTTGGCTGTAAATTCGCATTTATTTCCGAAGTCCCTCCAATCCTTCCCCGACCATATACCCTTGCCATCTCTTCTTATTGACCTATTATTCTTGTTACTTGGATGTTTTTAATCCCTCATATGTGTTATATTCCCACCCTATTAAAACAAACAATAAAGATAATTTGAAACCAAGACAGGCTTGGACTCACATTTGTTTGCATACCCCTTGGAATTTTTTCCTTGCTTTATAATATTGACAAAGTGTTATTAAATGCAACATCAATTTAGTCAGTCTTTGCTACATCCTCACACTTGTGTTTAATATCTAATTAAGATGAAGTGCTAAGAAAGGTTGCATCTCCTTCCAATGCTCCAAGGATCCGCTCCTCATCCTTGTCGACATAAGTAAACACATAAGGCTCATTTGAAGAAATATCCATAGTCCAACAACAGAGAAAAAAGCAGAAAAAATTTCTGCAATCAGTTAATCAAAAAATGTGAATGATTCAAGAATGCAGTGTGCATAAAGAAAAATAAAGCAGCACAACATGCAAATAAATGCAAAAATTTAAAATAACTCACGGTACAAGCCTCTTGGAACAACAATCCCATGATCCTTCAGATATATAAAGATCTATCTATCTATCTATCTATCTATCTATCTATCTATCTATCTATCTATCTATCTATCTAATCTAATGGGATCTGTCCATCCCATATCTATCTATTTACAGTGGCAATAAAAAATAATACAATCTCCATTGCAAATTAGGTGTCATAGCAAAATTTACAAACTTTCTGATGTTTTTAAAAACAATTTAAATAGCTCAACACATAACAAATGATTTATTCAAATTCATCACATCACCACTTATAATGACAACTGCAGTCACAGAATTATTCTTGACAAATGTCTTTAGTACTTATTAGGGCTGGGCTAGCTTTGGCTGTTATGACCATCTGGAAATGTGTAGCATAACCACACAGCAGCTTCTGATAGCATTCCTGTGAAATGTTAGTCTATTTCTCAAGGGCAATAGCTGTCAGTTCTGGTGTCTAGCTAAGCATGATGTTTACAGCAGGTGATAACAGTCAAAGGTTCACTACTAACTACTAGGTGCTTGTCATGAATGGGTTGAATAATTCTGAGACACCAATAATCATTAGAAATTGTATTTTGTGTTGAATTTGGAGGAGCTTCTAGTTATATTATGAATATAATTTTCTATGGGAGCAGAAAAATGTTGATTGCAACTGTATCTATGTATCCATCTATCTAAAAGAAACAAAGGGAAATCAGTAACAGTCCTTTTAGTTTTTTTTATTTAAGGCTTCCATGGTATGCAACCAAATCTCTTCAGATAAATCCAAAGAAAGGGAAAGCAGCGTTCCGGCTGTAAGCAAGCTTGAGATGGTTCAGTGTTGTCAACAGAAACATTACATGATGGGTCATTAAAGTCTAACACATGATGGCCATTTGCTGCCTCTTTTTATCTATCTATCTATCTATCTATCTATCTATCTATCTATCTATCTATCTATCTATCTGTCTATCTATCTATCTATCTATCTATCTATCTGAATATCTGACTTTAAATCAGAATAATCCATTCCCGTTTTAGGTCAATTAGGATTACCATAATTATTAATATTTGCCAAATGGCAGAATAATAAGGCCGGGATCACACATGCGAGAAATACGTCCGAGTATCGCATGGTAATCCCCGGCCCTGCCGCCTGCACTCTGGAGCGGAGCGTGCGGCTGCATAGCAATACATGGAGCTGCACGCTCCGCTCATGAGCATGTGTGATCCCTGCCTAAGAGAGAGAATGTTTTAAGGCATTTTTATTATTTACTGCAAAGTCAAAAGTTTACATACATGTCATTAGTATTTGGTGCCATTGCCCTTAAACTGAATGACTTAGGTCAAACGTATGGGATATCCTTCCACAAGCTTCTCACAATAGTTGGTCACAATTTGGGCCTATTCCTCCTGACAACGCTGGTGTAACTGATCCAGATTTGCAGGTCACCTTGTTCTCACCTGTCTTTTCAGCTTTGCCCATAAACTTTCAATAGTATTGAGATCAAAGCTTTGTGATAGCCACTCCAAAACATTGACTTTGTTATCTTTAAGCCACTTTGGTAAAATTTTGGCGGTATGCTTTGAGTGATTGTCTATTTGGATGACCCATTTCCACCCAAGCTTTAACTTCCTGGCGGATGTGTTGAGATCTTGCTTCAGTATTGCCACATAATCTTCTTTTCTCATGATGCCACCTATTTTGTGACGTGCCCCACAATTTTCTAACTGATATTCTGGCTGATTTCTCATGATGCTACACAAAGAAGCAGTTCATTTCAGGTGTGCATTAAAATACATCCACAGGTATGTCTCAAATTAACTCAGATGACTAAAAAACAGAAGCTTCCAACCACATGACATCATCAAATGAGCAGTCCGGAATTGTTTAAAGGAACAGTAATCTTAGTGTATGTAAACTTTTGGCTTTTCAGTAAGTAATAAAAATGCCTTAAAACATTCTCTCTAGCTCTCATTATTCTGGCATTTGGCAAATATTAATAATTATGGTAATCCTAATTGACCTAATATGACTACAACAAATGACCCAGGTGTGAGTGAACCATAGGTAACAAATAGTGTTGCTAAAAAGTACATACAATAAAAGAATACTTTTATTAAATTATATGTTAAAAAACTAATTTTTATAAAAAGAAAGGTGCATAAAATGATGAAGAAAGAGAGACCAGAATTTGTGAAATAATTTTAGCCCTAAGGTAAATTATAAACAATCATAAATAGTAGATAAATATATTTAGGTGGGACAATGGTACATGATTAAATAATTCCATTAAATATTAGAGTCCGCAATAGAATGATAAGAAATCTATCTATAACAAATAATCCCCAATCAATAGTGACTATTGCATAGAATGCTAAGAACAAGTATATATCATGATGATATTGTCCATTATTTTCTTTTCAGTTAATGCCACTTGAGTTAACATAAAGTGCTTGATAAGTGCATCTAAAGTAACTAAAGTATGTTACCTACATGCTCCACAAAGAATTAACTAAAGTGCTCAGTAAGTGCATCTGAGGTAGCTGTAAGCTAAAGTATATTGCCAGTACACTTCATTGATCACTATGTAGCAAGCTTTATCAGATGTACAGTACAGACCAAGAGTTCGGACACACCTTCTCATTTAAAGATTTTTCTGTATTTTCATGACTATGAAAATTGTACATTCACACTGAAGGCATCAGAACTATGAATTAACACATGTGGAATTATATACTTAACAAAAAAGTGTGAAACAACTGAAGTTATGCCTTATATTCTAGGTTCTTCAAAGTAGCCACCTTTTGCTTTGATGACTGCTTTGCGCACTCTTGGCATTCTCTTGATGAGCTTCAAGAGGTAGTCACCGGGAATGGTTTTCAATTCACAGGTTTAATAAGTGGGATTTCTTTCCTTATAAATGGGGTTGGGACCATCAGTACTTTTGGTCTGTACTGTACGTGGAGACCATATCATGTAATCTAAATGTGGGATATAAAACAAAAAAGACAGGTATCAGAATGTTTTTACCTGAAATTATTGGTGATATCAGAAATGGTCTAGCACTCCAGTCCTCCTGCCCCAACGCACATGTGTCACCCTACTTCTTCGCCCTCTGAAGAAGCAGGGTGAAACGTGCGCGTCGGGGCAGAGGGCCCGAAGTGCTAGATCATTTCTGATATAGCCAATAATTTCAGGTAAAAACATTATGATTAGTGATGACTTATGAGCAAAAATATTCATTGCTTGGGTTTTCTCGAGCATGCTCAGGTGGTCTCCAAGTATTTACGCATGCTCAGAGATTTAGTTTTCAACGCCTCAGCTGCATGATTTGCGACTGCTAGACAGCCTGAATACATGTGGGGTTGCCTGTTTGTTAGGGAATTCCCACATGTATTCAACCTATCAAGCAGTCGCAAATCATGCAGCTGAGGAGATGACAACTAAATCTGCGATCACGCCAAAATACTCGGAGGATACCCGAGCATGATCGGGAAAACCAGAGCAACGAGTATACTCGCTCATCACTAATTCGGATACATGTCTTCTTTTTTGTTTTATATCCCACATTTAGAGTACATAATATGGTCTCCACGTACATCTGATAGAGCTTTCTACATAGTGTTCAATGAATTGTGCTGGCAATATACAGGGTGGGCCATTTATATGGATACACCTAAATAAAATGGGAATGGCTGGTGATATTAACTTCCTGTTTGTGGCACATTAGTATATGGGAGGGGGGAAACTTTTCATGATGGGTGGTGACCATGGTGGCTATTTTGAAGTCGGCCATTTTAGATCCAACTTTATTTTTTCCAATGGGAAGAGGGTCATGTGACACATCAAGCTTATTGAAAATTTCACAAGAAAAACAATGGTGTGCGTGGTTTTAATGTAACTTTATTCTTTCATGAGTTATTTACAAGTTTATGACCACTTATAAAATGTGTTCAAAGTGCTGCCCAATGTGTTGGATTGTCAATGCAACCCTCTTCTCCCACTCTTGATACACTGATAGCAATGCTGCAGAAGAAATGCTAGCACAGGCTCCCAGTATCGGTTGTTTCAGATGATGCACATGGTCACCACCCATCTTGAAAAGTTTCCCCCTCCCATATACTAATGTGTCAAAACAGGAAGTTGATATCACCAACCATTCCCATTTTATTCAAGTGTATCCATATAAATGGCCCACCCTGTAATTTAGCTTACAGCTACCTCAGATGCACTTACCGAGCACTTTAGTTAACTCTTTGTGGACCATGTCAGTAACATATTTTAGTTACTTTAGATGCACTTATCAAGCACTTTATGTTAACTTTAGTGTGCTAACTGAAAAGAAAATAATTGACAATATCATCATCTTTACCTTACTATTGCTACACCTATATTTTGCTATCTATCTATCTATCTATCTATCTATTATAAAGTATCAGTTCTTGTTCTAATTTTTGTGTTAGTATTGAACATTTCTATCTAAAACAGTAATAGTATTTTATCACTTGATGGCAGTAAAGATACACAAACCAAGACCCCCACCATAGAGAAGTGTAAATTCATACTCCCTATTCAACTCTGCCTTGAGTTTAGCAGAAGCCCTAATTGATAGCGTGATTGCTTTAGCTTCTATATTATATCATGGGAAAAACGTAAAACTGATTACATTTTTTGTCAGATGAATAGAAATGCATTAAAACACTGATCCTTTAACTTAATTTGTGCATTGACATCACAAAGCATGACACAAATGATTTTTCTGCATTCTTCTTTCAATAATTCAGACTAACTATAGGAAGCTCTTTTGGGTGTCTAAGAAACTGAATAGTGAAGACAATCATCAAGCGCCGCATTGCAGAGTGCAGCAGAGGTCACTTGAAATATTTGTAAAGCAATATAATATAGGGCTATCATAATATTGGCTTTGCATTCATGCTCACTGGAGGAATGAGTACATGTTAATAATTTCAATTAATCTTGCATAATTAAAACCAAATGAGTTTTTAAATTGTAGTGTAAAAAAAGGTGCCAAAAATAGTGCAAAGACTTTCCCACTGCATCAGAAAATGTCTTTATATTTTTAATATATTTAATAAAAATGATTATGTACTGTTGATTGTTTTATCTTCCAAAATAGATGTACTTCTGCAGAAACTAGTCTTTATGCTATGGGTTGATTGTTAGAGGTAAGCAAATCGATTTGATGTAAATCGAATACGTATTGACGTTTTGGAAATTTGCTTGCTCATTGCTATTTCACACAATGCAGAAGATTGCCCTAGCCATAGCTAGTTCACATAACCTCAGGTGTGACTGGGCAGACTTCCCAATAATGTCTTGCAGATATCACAACCATCACATAGTTTGGCACATCGCATAGTATAGCACAGCTTATCATTGCCTATATAAAAGCAGAGGCAGGGAATAAAGCACAACAAACATTTTGGGGTGAATCTATTCAGTGAAAGGATGTCACAGCCCGCAGTGTAGCAATAAAAATATGGAGAAAAAAAACAAAGACTGAATAAACTGTACAGATACTGTGTGTGACAAAACAGCAGTGATAAACAGATGCAATCTATTAGCCTACAGTCTCATATGTGGAGGTCACTTTTACATTACTTAGGCTGTGCTTGCATTAAATAGCTTGGTAGAGGTTGGATACAGTCCTAAGAGATATTAGAGAGTTATACACCTTTTTAGGACAATTGAAGCAAAGAAGAATTGAATTCTGCTCGAATATTCCAAAAATCCAAATTTGGCAAAATGGAGATTTTTTTGCAAATTGCTCCTGTGTGGATCAGCAAAATGGTAGTTTCTGAACTGTAAAAGGCCATCAAAAAGTTAAGATGAGTACTGAAATCCCCGGCCTATCATGCTAGGCAAGTATTTCGGCTCTGATGAGGTCCGGTATGATTCTGCTCATGCACACACAAGGCCATGACACATGTCTTTGATATCATTGCGTGACATTTTGCATGCTTGCATAGAATCCTCCCAGGCTCAGTGTGATAGTGTAACAGGGTGACACAGGGTGGTAGTCATGGGCGCGTTCACTAAGCAACAGCCAGTGAGCACTCGGCACCTTGTACATGAAAAGTTAAATAAAGTCCCTTGTGCTGCATGTGCAGCATGCACCACAACACACTCACAGGCTCTGTCAGATTCCCCTCAGCTGCTGCCATGCCGACTCCACATTCATGAGCTCTGCAAATTACTTCAGAGACTAGGTCTTTTTCCAACAGCTGAACTTTACTAGACAACAGCATATTCATCTCACAGACAGCACAGTTCAAACACAGAGACATCTTCTTATCTGCTTTCTTCACATCAGCAGCACAGTTCACACAGGGCAACATTTCCTGTACTTTCCCTTCCTTTGCCATATGGGCAGACTCTAGTATCTCTGTCATTTCTCTCTCTTTGCTCTTGGCATTCATGGCCGCATCTCTAACTAGACTCTGTCCTGTCTGTGCTTTCCTTTCCTATGTCATCCAGGCAGCATCTTTGGACAGTTCATGTCCCATCTGTACCTTCAACATCACCAGCTCCCTGTCAGCCCCTTGTCCAGTTCCAATAGGGAAAGGTGCTGGGAACACCATCTCAGCTCCTCCCTCCCCGGCCATAGACCTCAAATCATTCTTGGAATAGTCCTGTTGAGCTAGTGCCCGACTGCACTATTCTTCAGCCGAGGGGCCCCTTACTGCCATCTGCAGACTTATCCTCCACAGCCTGTAACTGTCTCACTGTATCCGTTCTGCCACTTGGACAGACTGCCCCGGGGTCTAACAGAACCAGGAAGTGTCTGTCCGATATCTCCCTGCTCTGTGCTGCTCTGCCCTGTGCCCCTCCCATCTACTTAACTCCCTGCTGCCTGTGTCTAAATAAATACTATTATGCATCATATTCTATATCTTTAATGTGCCCCTTCTATTCTAATCCCCTATGGTCATATGCTGTCCCTAAGCTTACACACAGTATATAACAAATGCATCACATTACAATATATGACACACATTAATGAACATTAGGGAACCGCACATTTCATTAGCATTAGTAAACATGAATAACTGTCGGCGTGTCGGGTGTGACACATGTGCTCAGTGTTCAGGAGAAAGGAAGCACAGGAGGGTCACTGCCACCTCCTTACAATAAAACTGGAGATTACAGCGCTCTCGGTGGTGATAAGATGTGGCGACTATTAGACACGTGATGCTGAGGAGCAGATAAGCTGGAAAAGTGAGCTGTAAATTAGAGGTAATAATAATAATAATAATCTTTATTTTTATATAGCGCTAACATATTCCGCAGCGCTTTACACACATTATCATTGCTGTCCCCATTGGGGCTCACAATCTAAATTCCCTGTCAGTATGTCTTTGGAATGTGGGAGGAAACCGGAGTGCCCGGAGGAAACCCACGCAAACACGGAGAGAACATACAAACTCTTTGCAGATGTTGTCCTTAGTGGGGCTTGAACCCAGGACTAAGTAGATCTTTTGAAATTCAAAAACACTGACTTCACTAAATTGACAAAATTTTCCCCAAAAATGAGATTTGTGACTGAGTCTTCAGCAGTGTGTGAAATGACATTGGGCATTTTTATTTAACTTTATGTTGATCAAAATTTAAGGAAATTCGACTTAAACTCATTCCTTTGCCGAATGATCCACTCATCTCTAGTAGTTACTAGTTAAGACACTTATTCTTTGAACAAAATTTAAATAGGATAAATTCAAAAAGATAATTCAAAATTAAAGTTATGAACATTTCTGACTCATATTGGAGATTTTGTCTTTTAACAAAATAATTGAACCAAATACTCGACTCAAATACTTATAAGTAGCTTACAATTCTGCAGGTGGACAGGAGGAGATGGATTAACAGCCGTCATGGACTCTGCTGAGCCAGGAACTCTGAGAAACAGCTCTGTATGTTATTGCATACAGGCTGTATTACTTCTGTTGTCTATAATGATAGATACTGGCTTTATAACAAAGCTGCTTCTTATTGGCTTAAAGCAGAAACTGCAGTTAAAAAGACATACATCATTTCTCTGTAAAGTGCTAGCCCTCCATTCTGCCCAAGGCACCTTCCTGTGATGCCATATCATAAATGTGGAGTTGTACATATAATAATAATATAGACTGATTTATGTGGAGACCACTTTTACAATTTTTTGTTAACCCTGGGATCTCTATATACCATATTCCAGCTCTGGACCCTGATTATTAGCGCAATTGTTAGTGTAAGTTTTTATGCATATCATTGTATATACACCTTTAATCCACATTGGATATGATGAAATGGATTCTTTAGGATCACATGAAGTTAAAGCAGTGCCAAACTCAACAAGATTTAACAGAAGTGTATGGCCAGCATGTTATGCCTGTCTTGACAATTTACAAAGCTGAACAATACAATTTTTACATCTCAAAGAACTGTGTTCATTACGAGGTAATGAACAGTGCCAGAAAGTCAACAGTGATTTTCTTCTAGGGATGTGCAAACTGAGAACTCAGACATTTAATATATGCTGATCATTTGTTCTTGGACGATCACCAATCAAGACTGTTAGAGGAACTTATTGTGAAAGTAGATAATCAATCTGCTCTCTGATTTTCCCTGTAAACAATGTCAATAACAATTAAAAATGGGGAACGCCACTTTATTAGTTAGCAAAACATATTAGTAGTAGTACTCTTTGATGGCATCAAACAATAAAGCCTCCATGATATGATAAGGATTGATACATGATTATGATATGGGTGTCCATATTGCACATTTTACATATACGTCAGATATATATTTATAGTAAAATATCATATTTTATTAAAGAGAATTTGTGAGCACAAAATGGCTGTTCAAACAAAGCACGGGCACTTGATGAACCCTTGTTGTGATCAATCAGTTCAGTGTACTTTTTCACTTACTAGTTTTGCATTTATCTCCGCCATTCTCCTCCTCAACTGACAGCATTCGCCAGAAGCCAGATAAGGGAAGATATAGAAGAAAAAAAGGTAAGTGGGTTTGTACACTGAAATTTTTGCTCACACTAATGCTGCACCAACCACTTTTGATTGGGTTGAAGAGTAATTTTGTGCTAGCAGATTCTTTTTAAACCAGTTTGAAGCACAATACATAATAGTTGCATGAATTATGGTTTTAGTATCTGTCAACAGGCTATGTGATAAATGCATATTTGTATTTTTTTTGTTTTTACTGAAGGCTTGACTGCTTCCATTAGTACCATAGATGTGCAATGAAGTAGTAGCATGCAAGTCCAACTACCACTCAATTCATACTTGTATAGTAATATAGGCTGAAAAAAGACATAAGTCCATCAACTTCAACCTTTTTCAACCAATTATACATTATCAATCATTAGATTAATTATAGCCCAAATGACATAGGTTACATAGGTTATTTGAAAAGAAATCACACATTTTAAATGCTGATTCTGCCATTATTAAGTTTCCTCCCTGTCTTCTGCTTCCCGGAGAGCATGCACGAAGCACAAATCCCCAGGCACTGTGATTTGGGCACGTGCACTCCCTCTTTCTTAAAGGGGCCGCAGACGCTGTCTTTAAGTGTCTCCAGCCAATAGCTGGGGGACACCTATTATTTAAGGCACCTCCTGACTTTGCTCATCTATACATCAGATGGTCCAGTTCACACCTACCTTGGCTCATCTACATATCAGCCGATCCAGTCCACACCTGCCAGTGTTTCTGTATATTATCTTGACCAACCTGCACCTGCCAGCGACCATTTGTCTACTAGCTGGGCCTGTCTGTATTCATTGCTCTTGTAGTCCTTCAGTACCTTCTTGCATCTTCTGTCCCTCCCTCTGAGCCATTCCAGCTGCCAGTCCCTTAAGGGTTAGATGTCCTGTGTCCATTTTCTGTCCTGGAGTAGTACCTGGTGCTCATCGGGAGCCAAGTCTAACCCCACCATCAGGGGCTTTAGTGAAGACTCAGGTGCTCACCTAGTTATGGCCCCTCCAGGATCTCCAGGATTTCCTCAGCCTATGGCACAATGGTTCTACCACTCCAGTTACATTTTGCTCAGCCCATGAAATCTGCTAGCTCCAAGGACTCCTCCATCTCAGACCTGTACCAGGAGGTCTCCCGACAGAAAGATTCATCTACAAGATCCGTTGGTCGTTTCTTCAGTGGATGAGAAACCCCTTTCTGAGACCATCCTAATTGCTACCGAGTCCATGGTACTTAAGGTAGGAATGTTACACTTAGAGAAGATATTCTCTAAATGCTGTCTGGTCTATCTCACCCTCCACTAGGTCTGCCTTGGATGCGGAAACACGAGCCTGTCCTGGACTGGAAATCCAGAGAAGTCTTCCATTGTGGACAAGAATGCCATGAAATATGCCTTGTCTGCATTTTTCCTGCTCGGCTCACGGCATCTCCATCCAACTTGCCTGGCTTGTTCTCACCATTTTGGGGGTATAACAACGTCTTTGACAAGAAGGTAGCTGAGACATTAGAACCTCATAGGCCGTATGACTATTCTATTGATCTATTTCCAGGCACATCATATCTACAAGGTCGAATCTACCCTGTGTCACAGGCTGAGACCAAAGCCATGTCTTAATATGTTAAAAACAATCTTGCAAGGGGATTTATCTGGAAACCTTCCTCCCTGACTGGAGCAGAATTCTTCTTTGCAAAGAAGAACTGTTCACTTTGACCACTTTGACACTGTACAGACTATAGTGAACTAAACTTGGAGAGAGAAGGGGATTATGAACGCAACATGCCATGCCTAGCCTAGGATTAAGAGCACTTGGTTGCAAGAAATGCATCAGGTTTTTATATATTTTTTGATTTCCATGTTATTAATGAATCTTTATTAAAGCATGAAATATTTTTTTAGATATCCTTGAACCTATAGAGGACTCAATCAAATAATCAAAAATAAAAATCCTCGGCCTCTCATCTTTGAGCTGATCGATCGTCTTAAAGGTTCTAGACTTCACGATTCTCAACCTTCGAGGGACATACAAGCTGAACGGAATTTGCCAGGGAAATGAATGGAAAACAGCTTTTTATACTCGTGACGACCATAAGGCTTGGTTCCCATTGCATTAATGGGAAAGCGCTAACGGACAGCATTGCACAGCGAAATTAACGCCGTGCAACGCGTCCGTTAGCTCGCCCATTCACGGCAATGGGAACGCGCAGCACTAGCGCGTGCCATGTTCGGCACGCACTAGCGACGCGCCGGTGTTTCCTGGCGCGCCGTGGACGCTGCTTGCAGCGTCCGAGGCTCGCCCGCGGTCCGTTCCCCGCTCTCGCAGATCGGGGATCTGCGAGAGCGGGGACGTTACCGTGACCCCGGGACGCGGCCCCATTAAAAACATTGCGTTAGCGCAACCCGCTAGCGCTAACGCAATGTGACCCTAGCCTTACAAGTATCGTGAAATGCCATTTAGACTCTGTAATACACCAGCAGTCTTTCAAGATCTGATGAATGAGATCTTCCGTGATATTCTCTACACGTGTGTAGTAGTGGACTTTGATGATATCTTGGTGTTTTCCCCCCGATTTGCCTTCACACCGAAGAGATGTCTGCCGGTTTCTGTAGTGGTTAAGGAAGAACCATCTGTACACCAAATATGAAAGTGCGTCATTGAGCAGACTTCTTTTTCATTTTTTGGATATATTATCTCTGAGACTGGACTGGTCTGAGGATGCATCCCGAGAAAGTGTTCACCATCCTGAAGTGGCCCCATCCAAGTGGCTTGAAAGCCATCCAGCGTTTTTTCAGATTCGCAAATTACTATTGCCAGTTCATTCCCCATTTCTCCTCCCAGACTGCGTGTATCTCAGCCCTAACTCGAAAGTGGGCCAATCCCAATGATATGTACTCCAGAGGCCGAATTGCCTCTGCATCAGTAAAACAGGCCTTCTCCTCTGCTCCAGTGATGCATCGTCAGGACAATAATAAGCAGTTCTTTCTGGAGGTGGATGCTTCTTCCTCTGGGTCTGGAGCCTTTCTTATCCTGAAGTCCTCGTACAGCTGCTTGATAACTTGTGGATTCTTTTCCAAGATGTTCTCTGCTCCAGAATACAGCTTGACAGCTCCTGATGAAGCCAGCTTGTCTGGTGACACGCGTTGGGCAATTCCTTGCCCTGTCCTCTTTCGCCTGGTTAACCCTTCCAATCAAGACCTTTTGTCATCTCAGAGGCCGACCATTGGTATCCATATATGTTCCTTGGGTATAGGTAGTATCATTCTTTGTGCATGGGTTGTTAACCCGCTTTGAATCATCAGATATTACTGGGCTGCCTGTACCCTGCAGCAAGCGATCACCATTTGGGGCACCATTTGGTGTTTTCAATTCTCTCCTATTAGTCTGTATCAGGAGGTTTCTCCTCCCCCCTTCTCATTTTATCACTTTCATAGGGATGGTATGGCGTTTGTTTTCATCATGGTCTCCCCAGGTGGGGAATTGGACACCAATATGCATATAATCAATGGTCTGGATAGTGTGGGTTTGTAGTTTATTTTGCTGTGTCTGTTCGATATTTATTTATAACAGGATTTTCTGATTCTATTTGTGGTAATTCAGACGCACACTACACCAGGAACTAAAAGAAGTGGACAGGGCTTATTACCCTATTATATATGACAAAACCTGGCACTCAACTTAATGTCTGAAGAGATATTTTATTGATCAGCAACAAAAACGTTTCGGTCCCAAACACAATAGACCTTCATCAGTCACTGAAGATATAAATAATATACAGGATAATGAAAAAACAAAAAACAGAAAGAAAAAATAAAGTATATACATAGAAAGACATCTAACAGATGGCAAATTGTAAATAGGATATCGATGTAATCACCTAATGGAACCGTCCAAATAGTGGCACAATGCTACTATACTGAATGAGTGGATAGAAAATTTAAGGAAGTGGTAACATACCGTGCTATTTGGCGTGTGTTATGTAAAGAATGTGCTCCTATGAATAGGCAAGATATCTGTAATAGGAAGGAGATAATAAGGGTGACGGATAAGGAGATTTAATAGTGTGAAACCTAATCGTACCTACCCCAGGGGGGTGTGAACAGCGTACCGTCTAGCTGTAATGGCAATGTCCTATCTGGGTATAGAAACGCTGGAGTTACCATGAAAATACTAAAACCTGGTTCCCTAAGTATAAGGAGCAAAGGACGCTAAGTGTGAGAATCTTACCCTGTGGAGGTAGCCATGAAAACGCGGTGTCCACCGCTAGTCCAGACTGTGTACTGGGAGAACGCCAGGGCTAATGTGCGGTCAGAGCAGTATTCGGCTCCACTAAATCTGCGACATAGATGTGTTCTGACCTAGGTCCTCCAGCGTTTCTATACCCAGATAGGACATTGCCATTACAGCTAGACGGTACGCTGTTTACACCCCCCTGGGGTAGGTACGATTAGGTTTCACACTATTAAATCTCCTTATCCGTCACCCTTATTATCTCCTTCCTATTACAGATATCTTGCCTATTCATAGGAGCACATTCTTTACATAACACACGCCAAATAGCACAGTATGTTACCACTTCCTTAAATTTTCTATCCACTCAATCAGTATAGTAGCATTGTGCCACTATTTGGACGGTTCCATTAGGTGATTACATCGATATCCTATTTACAATTTGCCATCTGTTAGATGTCTTTCTATGTATATACTTTATTTTTTCTTTCTGTTTTTTGTTTTTTCATTATCCTGAAACGTTTTTGTTGCTGATCAATAAAATATCTCTTCAGACATTAAGTTGAGTGCCAGGTTTTGTCATATATGGTTATGGTGTTGGAACCTACCTGAGCACCTCCTACCCTCAAGCTGTGCACCAAGTCATATACTTAAGTTATATTTCCTCTACTTGGTGGCACGCCATAGATGGCTACATCATCCGATATGTTTTCGTATAACACGGAGGAATCCTCCAGTATTTTGGCACAATCTAGTCTTCCATGTGATTTTCTTAAAAGTCCACCGCATGAGACACGTGGTCGGGACCTAGAAAAGGCACTTCGACACCAGGTCAGCATTGAGCTCCACTGCGCCACCCTGTCTGAATACCTCAGAGTCAAGCGTATTCCTAGGGGTCTGAGGGTAGCCTTACATCCCACACTTTTTCATGATAATTCTGATTATTGCGCTAAGTATATACAAATTCTAAACAAATGTTCTTTTGACCTGATGACCCTTACGGTGGAGTTTCTACACAAGAAGATTGAGGCGAACGCAGCTGAAATCCGCAACATTGAAACACAACTAACCTCAGCCGGAACAACCGAAGAGCTCAACGCGCTTAAAGTCCAGATCCAGACACGGGTGGATCAACACAAAAGGGACACTGAAAATCGTAAACGGAGCAAGTATACCAGGGATACCATCGATTACGAACAAAATCAAGTTTATCGATGGCTCAACAGCTCATCTACAAGACGTCCGCCTCCACGAAATCCAAGATCGTCAACGGATTTCTCAACGTCCGGATCCGATATGGAACGGGATCTACCCGAAGTCTCCCTAAGCTAGAAGATCGTTGGGTACAGCCGGGACCAGCTGCTTCGAAAGCATCACCAAACCAGGGATTCAAGCTTCAGGAGGCTAATTTTCATATTCCAGGTGCCTTCTGGGAGAAGCGAAGTCTCCCTAAGCTAGAAGATCGTTGGGTACAGCCGGGACCAGCTGCTTCGAAAGCATCACCAAACCCGCGCCTGTAGGACATTATTGCAAGAGAGCTTGGCTGAGTAGATTACACAAGAAGGAAAACACACAGCAAGTCAGCAGGATCTAGGAGCAACATGGCAGATGTGACAACCTACATGGTGAGCTGCAGCATGTGCTACATGTTCACAGATCGACCAGAAGAAGAATCCAATTTCACCTGTCAGAAGTGTAGACTAGTGGCCCTTTTAGAAGAAAAGGTGCGGGGTCTGGAAGAAAGAATAGCAACTTTGAAACTCATCAAAGAGAATGAAGACTTTCTAGACAGAACAGAAGCATCTCTACTGGTCACAGAAGGTGCAAAAAGTGTCAGAGAACCTCCAAAAGCAGATGAGTGGAAGCATGTGACCAAAAGAAGCAAGAAGACCATGGAGAAATCACCAACCACACAACTGAAGAACCGATATCAAATCTTTGTAGAGGATGAAGATGGCACACCTAAGAATGAAGCAATACCAGCAAGCAAAAAAGAAAAGGGCACACAGCAACAAGTGACAGCAAAAAGTACAGCCAAGAAGCAACGAAGAGTGGTGGTGGTGGGAGACTCACTACTGAGAGGCACCGAAGCAGCCATCTGCAGACCGGACATAACTGCAAGAGAAGTATGCTGCCTTCCAGGTGCGATGATCAAGGATGTGACCGATAGGATACCAAAGCTCTTCAGCTCCAAGGACGTCCACCCATTTCTTCTGATACATGTTGGCACCAATGACACGGCAAGGAAGGACCTACCGACAATCTGCAAGGACTTTGAAGAGTTGGGGAAGAAAGTAAAGGAACTGGATGCACAGGTAGTTTTTTCTTCTATCCTTCCAGTAGACGGGCATGGCACCAGGAGATGGAACAGGATCCTTGATGCAAACAACTGGCTAAGACGATGGTGCAGACAACAAGGATTTGGATTCCTGGACCACGGTGTGAATTACTGGTATGATGGACTCCTCGCCAGAGACGGACTACACCTCAACAAACCTGGGAAACACACATTCGCCAGAAGACTCGCTACACTCATCAGGAGGGCGTTAAACTAGAAGAAGAGGGGACGGGAAGAAAAACATTAGACTCGAACAAAGACGACCCAGGAAAACATACTCAGAAGGGAGGTAAGAACATTTCTAAAACAATCCACAGTGAGGAGATTGGAACAAAACAAAATCCTCTAAACTGCATGCTCGCAAACGCCAGAAGCCTGACAAACAAGATGGAAGAACTAGAAGCAGAAATATCTACAGGTAACTTTGACATAGTGGGAATAACCGAGACATGGTTAGATGAAAGCTATGACTGGGCAGTTAACTTACAGGGTTACAGTCTGTTTAGAAAGGATCGTAAAAATCGGAGAGGAGGAGGGGTTTGTCTCTATGTAAAGTCTTGTCTAAAGTCCACTTTAAGGGAGGATATTAGCGAAGGGAATGAGGATGTCGAGTCCATATGGGTTGAAATTCATGGAGGGAAAAATGGTAACAAAATTCTCATTGGGGTCTGTTACAAACCCCCAAATATAACAGAAAGCATGGAAAGTCTACTTCTAAAGCAGATAGATGAAGCTGCAACCCATAATGAGGTCCTGGTTATGGGGGACTTTAACTACCCGGATATTAACTGGGAAACAGAAACCTGTGAAACCCATAAAGGCAACAGGTTTCTGCTAATAACCAAGAAAAATTATCTTTCACAATTGGTGCAGAATCCAACCAGAGGAGCAGCACTTTTAGACCTAATACTATCTAATAGACCTGACAGAATAACAAATCTGCAGGTGGTTGGGCATTTAGGAAATAGCGACCACAATATTGTGCAGTTTCACCTGTCTTTCACTAGGGGGACTTGTCAGGGAGTCACAAAAACATTGAACTTTAGGAAGGCAAAGTTTGAACAGCTTAGAGATGCCCTTAATCTGGTAGACTGGGACAATATCCTCAGAAATGAGAATACAGATAATAAATGGGAAATGTTTAAGAACATCCTAAATAGGCAGTGTAAGCGGTTTATACCTTGTGGGAATAAAAGGACTAGAAATAGGAAAAACCCAATGTGGCTAAACAAAGAAGTAAGACAGGCAATTAACAGTAAAAAGAAAGCATTTGCACTACTAAAGCAGGATGGCACCATTGAAGCTCTAAAAAACTATAGGGAGAAAAATACTTTATCTAAAAAACTAATTAAAGCTGCCAAAAAGGAAACAGAGAAGCACATTGCTAAGGAGAGTAAAACTAATCCCAAACTGTTCTTCAACTATATCAATAGTAAAAGAATAAAAACTGAAAATGTAGGCCCCTTAAAAAATAGTGAGGAAAGAATGGTTGTAGATGACGAGGAAAAAGCTAACATATTAAACACCTTCTTCTCCACGGTATTCACGGTGGAAAATGAAATGCTAGGTGAAATCCCAAGAAACAATGAAAACCCTATATTAAGGGTCACCAATCTAACCCAAGAAGAGGTGCGAAACCGGCTAAATAAGATTAAAATAGATAAATCTCCGGGTCCGGATGGCATACACCCACGAGTACTAAGAGAACTAAGTAATGTAATAGATAAACCATTATTTCTTATTTTTAGTGACTCTATAGCGACAGGGTCTGTTCCGCAGGACTGGCGCATAGCAAATGTGGTGCCAATATTCAAAAAGGGCTCTAAAAGTGAACCTGGAAATTATAGGCCAGTAAGTCTAACCTCTATTGTTGGTAAAATATTTGAAGGGTTTCTGAGGGATGTTATTCTGGATTATCTCAATGAGAATAACTGTTTAACTCCATATCAGCATGGGTTTATGAGAAATCGCTCCTGTCAAACCAATCTAATCAGTTTTTATGAAGAGGTAAGCTATAGACTGGACCACGGTGAGTCATTGGACGTGGTATATCTCGATTTTTCCAAAGCGTTTGATACCGTGCCGCACAAGAGGTTGGTACACAAAATGAGAATGCTTGGTCTGGGGGAAAATGTGTGTAAATGGGTTAGTAACTGGCTTAGTGATAGAAAGCAGAGGGTGGTTATAAATGGTATAGTCTCTAACTGGGTCGCTGTGACCAGTGGGGTACCGCAGGGGTCAGTATTGGGACCTGTTCTCTTCAACATATTCATTAATGATCTGGTAGAAGGTTTACACAGTAAAATATCGATATTTGCAGATGATACAAAACTATGTAAAGCAGTTAATACAAGAGAAGATAGTATTCTGCTACAGATGGATCTGGATAAGTTGGAAACTTGGGCTGAAAGGTGGCAGATGAGGTTTAACAATGATAAATGTAAGGTTATACACATGGGAAGAGGGAATCAATATCACCATTACACACTGAACGGGAAACCACTGGGTAAATCTGACAGGGAGAAGGACTTGGGGATCCTAGTTAATGATAAACTTACCTGGAGCAGCCAGTGCCAGGCAGCAGCTGCCAAGGCAAACAGGATCATGGGGTGCATTAAAAGAGGTCTGGATACACATGATGAGAGCATTATACTGCCTCTGTACAAATCCCTAGTTAGACCGCACATGGAGTACTGTGTCCAGTTTTGGGCACCGGTGCTCAGGAAGGATATAATGGAACTAGAGAGAGTACAAAGGAGGGCAACAAAATTAATAAAGGGGATGGGAGAACTACAATACCCAGATAGATTAGCGAAATTAGGATTATTTAGTCTAGAAAAAAGACGACTGAGGGGCGATCTAATAACCATGTATAAGTATATAAGGGGACAATACAAATATCTCGCTGAGGATCTGTTTATACCAAGGAAGGTGACGGGCACAAGGGGGCATTCTTTGCGTCTGGAGGAGAGAAGGTTTTTCCACCAACATAGAAGAGGATTCTTTACTGTTAGGGCAGTGAGAATCTGGAATTGCTTGCCTGAGGAGGTGGTGATGGCGAACTCAGTCGAGGGGTTCAAGAGAGGCCTGGATGTCTTCCTGGAGCAGAACAATATTGTATCATACAATTATTAGGTTCTGTAGAAGGACGTAGATCTGGGTATTTATTATGATGGAATATAGGCTGAACTGGATGGACAAATGTCTTTTTTCGGCCTTACTAACTATGTTACTATGTTACTATGTTACCCTCCACCAGCCAGGTTCCTTTTTTAGGACAAAGGCGCCGGTTCCCCCAAAGAAAACGAGGCGGGGGCGGCAGCAGAAACGACGACAAGGACACGATGCGAGTGACTCGCTCCATGGTAGGGACTCTTTGGTAATTAATATTTCTTCCAGATCCTTAGGCATTGCAGAACTCAATGTATTGCAAAAGGGGCTCTCTTTCTGCCCCTCATATAGATGCCAGACTTTTCAGTTAGAGATGGACCTACAGCGCTTTTTCCGCCTCCTGAGACTCAAAGCATATTTCTCCACCAAACCAATTCCCCCTCCTGACATAGGGACTCCTAATAATCCATTATCGGTTACTCAGCTAGGACTGAGGAGTAAAAGCCATTTTCGTCCACCACTAGGCTCACATGCCGTAGAGACTTTATACAGACTCGGCTTTATACAGAAATCGTTTGTGGACGTACGTGATGACATAGAGAAAGGGAGACTGTTCTTCCCTTCTAACCTACCTCCTGTTGAAAGACAAGCCCTTAGATCCCTCAGAGAAGATGACAATCTGATAATTAAACCGGCAGATAAAGGGGGTGCCCTGGTTGTCATGGATAAGTCTATGTACTTATCGGAGGTCATGCGACAATTACAAGATGAGTCAGTCTATATTAAATTGGATAGAGACCCCACTAGCGACATTCAAACCAAGATAGAGACAGTATTGCATAAATACTCTAGTTTAGGGATCCTTGACCACAAAACTACTGATTTCCTGACAAAAAGAAAACCGGTTATACCGGTTTTTTATATTTTGCCCAAGGTCCACAAGAGTATGCAAAATCCGCCCGGCAGACCAATCGTGGCCTCTACTGAATCTATATTATCCCCTTTATCAATCTATCTTGAAAAAATTCTCATGCCCCTTATTCAGAACACTCCATCTTTTCTATTGGATACTGGGGCATTCCTCAACAAAATACACAATATGGGCACCATATCTCCACAGACTATTTTAGTCACTATGGATGTGAAGGACCTATATACTTCGATCCCTCACATAGAGGGTATTAACTCAGTTCACTATCTACTCACATCTGCCGGCCTGGGTTCTGAACAGATAAACCTGTGTATAGACCTTCTCTCTTTGATACTATTTAATAACCACTTTCTCTTCCAGGATCAGTTTTTTCTACAGGTACGTGGGACCGCCATGGGTTCCAACGTAGTGCCCCCCTACGCTAATGCCTATATGGCACACTTCGAGGAGTCCGTTATCTATAGACACCATCTTTTTATTACACATGTCCAATACTGGACGCGTTATATAGATGACATTTTTTGCATATGGGGGGCTCGTTGGAATCCCTGGAAACATTTCTTACGTTCCTAAATGAAGCTTGGCCAGGAATAGGGTTTACCATCACCCATGATACCAATTCGGTAAGCTTTCTGGACACTACGGTACTGAAAGACCAGGAGGGTCATCTTACTACTGACTTACACACAAAACCCACTGACCGCAATAGTGTTCTACACTTTGATAGCTTCCATCCCCCAGCAGTAAAACGTTGTATTCCAAAATCACAATTTCTACGTGTACGCCGCATTGTCTCTGACCATGACAAATGTGAGCAACATCTGCAAGATATGACCACCAAATTTCACCAACGGGGGTACCCGAAACATATCCTGGAGGAACAAAAAAATCCCTTACCCCGGACACGGGTCCCCTTTGTACATACCTACCACCCAGTCACTGCCATTCTTCATAAGCATATAAGAAAACACTGGCCATTACTTTCAGCCGCATATCCTACAGTACCAGAATTCAAACTTCCTTTTCTGCCGTGTTACAAGAGACCACAGAACATTAGGGATACACTGGTCAAAGCAGATTTTGGGTCCACACGTACAACGAAATCCAGATTCCTATCACAGCCTAAGATGGGCACATTCCCGTGCCTACACTGTGCACAGTGTGGGAATGTACAAAAAGGCCACACTTTCCAGCATCCGCATACTGGTAAGAGTTTTGAAATTAAAAACTATTACACGTGCCAATCATCATTTGTTATTTACCTTATAAAATGCCCATGTGGCCTATTAAACGTCGGGGAAACAACCCAACCAGTACGTGACAGGATATCGAAGCACAAATCCACCATCCGTTGTAGCAATCTCCTTCTCCCAGTTCCCCATCATTTCTCAACTCAGTCTCATACCATCTCCCAATTAAGATATCAGGTCATCGACTCGATTCCACCACAACGACGGGGGGGTGACCGTGTCGCGCTTTTGAAAAAGCGTGAGGCATTTTGGATACACACGCTGGATACCCTGACACCTAAAGGGTTAAACAGGGACTATGATTTGTTGGCATTCATTTGAACCACTGTACTAGTCATTACTGTTAGGTGATACTCTTGTTTTATCCCATAACTAATCATTTTTCTTTGTTTGCTCATTTTAGAACCGCCTGTATTGACTCTGGGATCGAAAATCCTCCTATGTGGCACTTTCTCTAAGTGACGGCTCACCCTTTATCACCAGCACGACTACAACTTAAGCGAATGCCTCTTTACCTCTAGTCACGGTCTCTCACGTATTTGGCTCCACTAAATCTGCGACATAGATGTGTTCTGACCTAGGTCCTCGTATCCACGAATCCCTAAATATCACAATTCACTAGCCATAGTGTTACCTTATCTGCATGAGACCTTTCCATCTAACTTACATTGGTCCATAACTCTCTCATGTCTCACCGTGCTATTCTCAGTATGTGCTCTATGTATACATAGATATAACACTTAAAATCCTCCTAATTGGTTTCCCCAATAGTATAATAGCCTGCTTTCTTGACACAATAGACAGATGTAGTTTTCTTCCCTATTCGGTGACAACCCCCAGTGTGACTCATACTGGAAGCTCCTTGGCTACACATTAACATATGGGCTACGTCACACTAGTGGAGTATACACTCCTCCCACACAGACCTGACACACCCCGTAGCGTGAGACGCACGGGTTTGCCTTCTGGAACGCACCACCATTGCTGTGGTGACGTAGTAATCCTCGTGTGTGAGTGCGCGCTGGACACGCCCACTTCCGGTCAGCGGTGTATTTACCGCTCTGACCGCACATTAGCCCTGGCGTTCTCCCAGTACACAGTCTGGACTAGCGGTGGACACCGCGTTTTCATGGCTACCTCCACAGGGTAAGATTCTCACACTTAGCGTCCTTTGCTCCTTATACTTAGGGAACCAGGTTTTAGTATTTTCATGGTAACTCCAGCGTTTCTATACCCAGATAGGACATTGCCATTACAGCTAGACGGTACGCTGTTTACACCCCCCTGGGGTAGGTACGATTAGGTTTCACACTATTAAATCTCCTTATCCGTCACCCTTATTATCTCCTTCCTATTACAGATATCTTGCCTATTCATAGGAGCACATTCTTTACATAACACACGCCAAATAGCACGGTATGTTACCACTTCCTTAAATTTTCTATCCACTCATTCAGTATAGTAGCATTGTGCCACTATTTGGACGGTTCCATTAGGTGATTACATCGATATCCTATTTACAATTTGCCATCTGTTAGATGTCTTTCTATGTATATACTTTATTTTTTCTTTCTGTTTTTTGTTTTTTCATTATCCTGTATATTATTTATATCTTCAGTGACTGATGAAGGTCCATTGTGTTTGGGACCGAAACGTTTTTGTTGCTGATCAATAAAATATCTCTTCAGACATTAAGTTGAGTGCCAGGTTTTGTCATATATGGTTGTGGTGTTGGAACCTACCTGAGCACCTCCTACCCTCAAGCTGTGCACCAAGTCATATACTTAAGTTATATTACCCTATTATGGCCATGTATTCTTGTATGCGGTTTTTCTGATTTTAAATGGTTTTAGTATCACATTGCTGTGTATGTCAATAAAGAGTAATTATTTTTACACAATCTTTTGAGTGATCCTTGTGATATATTATGCCTCTCTGTTCTATGGGTTTCAGCACACTGCTCCAGAATACAATAACTTGATTGGTGATAGGGAACCACTAGCGATAAAATTGGCTCTGGCGGAGTGGTGATTCTTGCTGTAAGGGGCTTTGCATCTGGTGGTTATCTACACGGACCACAAAAATCTAGCCTATCTGTAGTCTGCCCAATGGCGTAATCCACTACAGGCCAGGTGGTCTCTGTCCAATGGATATGAACGTGAAGGCAGATGCATTCTCCAGATCGTTTCTGTCTTCTGTTCTGGAGGAGCTTCAACACATTATTGAGCCCTCCAAAATAATTATGGTTGCTCCGTTGGATTTGTCTTGTCTCCCCTCTGGTAAACTTATGTTGCTGAAGTCAGTTACTTATTCTGCCCATACCATCTGCTCCCTGGCAGCATATTGCAATGGACTTCATCACTGATCTTCCACTATCAGCCAGGTGTACTTCTGGGTCTCGCTTCTCCAAGATGGCTCACTTCACTCCATGACCCAGTCTTCCAATTGCATCACTGTTTGCAGAGAAATTTATTCTATATGTTTTCTGCCTCCATGGTCTGCTGCTTCTATTATTGTTTCGGATAGAGGCGTCCAGTTTACTTCATGCTTCTGGAGGGCCACCTGCAAGCTTCTGAATGTCACATTGGATTTCTCATCGGCCTACCATCCTCAGTCCAATGATCAGATAGAGCAGGTCAATCAGATCCTGACTAACTTCCTGCGGCACTTCGTCAATGCCCACCACAATGACTAAGCTCAACTCCTGCCTTGGGCTGAATTTTCATACAATAACCATGTCAGCGAATCCTCTGCCAAATCTCCGTTCTTTGTGGTCTATGGACAGCATCCCAATATTCCGTTCACTATCTCTACCACCTCAGATATTCCAGCTGCCGAATTCCTTATCAAGAGTTTTTCTGAAATCTGGAAGGACACCAAGTCTTTCTTATTGAAGTCCTCTGAACGGATGAAAAGACACACAGACAAAAGATGTCTAGTACCTTGTCTCAAGGTACCCTCATATAAACTGGGTCCTTGCTTCATCAGTCCTTTCGAGGTTTTTAAAAGATTAATCCAGTAGCCAACAAGCTCAAACTCCCAGCCTGTTTACGGATCCCTAATTCTTTTCATGTGTCTCTCTTCAAGCCTGTTGTCCTCAGTCCTTTTTTTGAAGATCCTGGTACCACTCCTGCTCCAGTCAGCACTGAAGAAGTTTTTGAAGTAGAGAACATACAATCCACCACTCGGGTAAGAGGATAAACTTGTTTTCTAGTGGATTGGAAGGGGCTTGGTTCTGAGGAGAGCTCCTGGAAGCCCAGGAACATCCTTGCCTCACTACTCCTGGAGAGATTTATTGCGGGTTTGAAGAAGAGGGGGAGCAAAGGAGGGGTACTGTAGCTCTGGTTTCTCTGCAGGCTGCCCTTCTTCCCCAGCAGAGATGCTGGCTTGCCCATCACAGTGGCCTCTGTCCTGAATTTCCTCCTTCCTATGTGTTTGCTGCTTCCCAGGGTGCATTCAAGGTACGCAGATCCCTGGGCATTGCGCTTAGGGCACACCTTGTGTTCCATGTATTTTTAAGAAATTTTCAGCAATTTTTTTTTCATGTCACGATCTTTATTATAAAAAACCTAAATTAATAATCTTGTAATTTTCACACTGTCTATTGGGGCTTTTTTAGATTTTTACCTTCTGTCTTTCCAGAAAGAGTTCATAAATTTTTTCTTATCAGCTGATGCAGGGTTACAATTACAGGTAACAAGTCTATACCCAGCTAATAAGACAGGGTCCACTAATCACAATAGGCTATGTAAAGGGATGACCCTTCTCCCCCTCCCTTCATCTTTGCAAGGTCTCATTAGACATTTTAATACAAAATATAGGGTTGGGTTCCACCCATTGTGGCCATATACACGTGTCCTGAAACAAAAGAAAGCCTAAAAACCCAAAGGGACCAGTTTGAAAATTGCTAAATTTCCATTTTTCATTTATAATTCATGTATATATAAATTTCCACTTTATATGTATATATGAATTATAAATTAAAAGTGGAAATGTGTATATATACATTAATTATAAATTAAAAGTGAAAATATGGCAATTTTCAAAGTGGTTACTTTAGTTTTTATTAGGCTTCCTTATGTTTCAGTACACATGTATATGGTCAAAACGTATGGAACCCAACCCTATCTTTTGTATTGATGTGCTTAATGAGACTGTGCATATATATATATATATATATATATATAAATAATAATTATATATTATATATATACAGTTAGGGCCAGAAATATTTGGACAGTGACACAAGTTTTGTTATTTTAGCTGTTTACAAAAACATGTTCAGAAATACAATTACCGTATATACTCGAGTATAAGCCGAGATTTTCAGCCCAAATTCTTGGGCTGAAAGTGCCCCTCTCGGCTTATACTCGAGTCAAGGTGGGTGGCGGGGTCGGCGGGTGAGGGGGTGAGGGCGCTGAGGTATACTTACCTAGTCCCAGCGATCCTCGCGCTGTCCCTGCCGTCCCACGGGCTTCTGTGCTGCAGTGTCTTCCCCTCTTCAGCGGTCATGTGGGACCGCTCATTAAAAAAATGAATAGGCGGCTCCACCTCCCATAGGGGCGGAGCCGCCTATTCATTCCTCTAATCAGCGGTGCCGGTGACCGCTGATAGAGAAAGAAGCTGCGGCACCGAAGACCAGGCAGAGGGACAGCGCGAGGATCGCCAGGACTAGGTAAGTATAGCATATTCACCTGTCCGCGTTCCAGCCGCCGGGCGTCGCTCCATCTTCCCGGCCGGCGCCTCCATCTTCCCGGCGTCTGCGCTCTGACTGTTCAGGTCAGAGGGCGCGATGACGCATATAGTGTGCGCGGCGCCCTCTGCCTGATCAGTCAGAGCAGAGACGCCGGGAAGATGGAGGCGCCGGAACGAGACGCTGGGAGCTGCAATCAAGGGAGGTGAGTATGTGTTTGTTTTTTTTTATTGCAGCAGCAGCAGCGGCGGCAGAGATTTATGTGGAGCATCTATGGGGCACAATGAACGGTGCAGAGCACCGTATATGGGCACAGCTCTGGGGAACAATGAACGGTGCAGAGCACCGTATATGGCACATCTATGGGGCACAATGAACGGTGCAGAGCACCGTATATGGCACATCTATGGGGCACAATGAACGGTGCAGAGCACCGTATATGGCACATCTATGGGGCACAATGAACGGTGCAGAGCACTGTATATGGCACATCTATGGGGCACAATGAACGGTGCAGAGCACCGTATATGGCACATCTATGGGGCACAATGAACGGTGCAGAGCACCGTATATGGCACATCTATGGGGCACAGTGAACGGTGCAGAGCACCGTATATGGCACATCTATGGGGCACAGTGAACGGTGCAGAGCACCGTATATGGCACATCTATGGGGCACAGTGAACGGTGCAGAGCACCGTATATGGCACATCTATGGGGCACAGTGAACGGTGCAGAGCACTGTATATGGGGCACAGCTCTGGGGCACAATGAACGGTGCAGAGCACCGTATATGGGCACAGCTATGGGGCACAATGAACGGTGCAGAGCACCGTATATGGCACATCTATGGGGCACAATGAACGGTGCAGAGCACTGTATATGGGGCACAGCTCTGGGGCACAATGAACGGTGCAGAGCACCGTATATGGGCACAGCTATGGGGCACAATGAACGGTGCAGAGCACCGTATATGGGCACAGCTATGGGGCACAATGAACGGTGCAGAGCACCGTATATGGGCACAGCTCTGGGGCACAATGAACGGTGCAGAGCACCGTATATGGGCACAGCTATGGGGCACAATGAACGGTGCAGAGCACCGTATATGGGCACAGCTATGGGGCACAATGAACGGTGCAGAGCACCGTATATGGGCACAGCTATGGGGCACAATGAACGGTGCAGAGCACCGTATATGGGCACAGCTATGGGGCACAATGAACGGTGCAGAGCACCGTATATGGGCACAGCTCTGGGGCACAATGAACGGTGCAGAGCACCGTATATGGGCACAGCTCTGGGGCACAATGAACGGTGCAGAGCACCGTATATGGGCACAGCTATGGAGCACAATGAACGGTGCAGAGCACCGTATATGGGCACAGCTATGGGGCACAATGAACGGTGCAGAGCACCGTATATGGGCACAGCTCTGGGGCACAATGAACGGTGCAGAGCACTGTATATGGGCACAGCTATGGGGCACAATGAACGGTGCATTGCACTGTATATGGGCACAGCTATGGGGCACAATGAACGGTGCAGAGCACCGTATATGGGCACAGCTATGGGGCACAATGAACGGTGCAGAGCACCGTATATGGGCACAGCTATGGGGCACAATGAACGGTGCAGAGCACCGTATATGGGCACAGCTCTGGGGCACAATGAACGGTGCAGAGCACTATATGGGGCACAGCTATGGGGCACAATGAACGGTGCAGAGCACTGTATATGGGGCACAATGAACGGTGCAGAGCACTATATGGGGCACAGCTATGGGGAAATATGAACGGTGCAGAGCACTATATGGCACAGCTATGGGGAAATATGAACGGTGCAGAGCACTATATGGCACAGCTATGGGGAAATAATGATCTATTTTTATTTTTGAAATTCACCGGTAAATGCTGCATTTCCACCCTAGGCTTATACTCGAGTCAATAAGTTTTCCCAGTTTTTTGTGGCAAAATTAGGGGGGTCGGCTTATACTCGGGTCGGCTTATACTCGAGTATATACGGTATATATATAATATGTGCTGAAAGTGCACACTCCCAGCTGCAATATGATAGTTTCCACATCCAAATCGGAGAAAGGGTTTAGGAATCATAGCTCTGTAATGCATAGCGTCCTCTTTTTCAAGGGACCAAAAGTAATTGGACAATGGACTCTAAGGGCTGCAATTAACTCTGAAGGCGTCTCCCTCGTTAACCTGTAATCAATGAAGTAGTTAAAAGGTCAGGGGTGGATTCCAGGTGTGTGGTTTTGCATTTGGAAGCTGTTGCTGTGAGCAGACAACATGCGGTCAAAGGAACTCTCAATTGAGGTGAAGCAGAACATCCTGAGGCTGAAAAAAAAGAAAAAATCCATCAGAGAGATAGCAGACATGCTTGGAGTAGCAAAATCAACAGTTGGGTACATTCTGAGAAAATAGGAATTGACTGGTGAGCTTGGGAACTCAAAAAGGCCTGGGCGTCCACGGATGACAACAGTGGTGGATGATCGCCGCATACTTAATTTGGTGAAGAAGAACCCGTTCACAACATCAACTGAAGTCCAGAACACTCTCAGTGAAGTAGGTGTATATGTCTCTAAGTCAACAGTAAAGAGAAAACTCCATGACAGTAAATACAAAGGGTTCACATCTAGATGCAAACCATTCATCAATACCAAAAATAGACAGGCCAGAGTTAAATTTGCAGAAAAACACCTCAAGAAGCCAGCTCAGTTCTGGAAAAGTATTCTATGGACAGATGAGACAAAGATCAACCTGTACCAGAATGATGGGAAGAAAAAAGTTTGGAGAAGAAAGGGAACGGCACATGATCCAAGGCACACCACATCCTCTGTAAAACATGGTGGAGGCAACGTGATGGCATGGGCATGCATGGCTTTCAATGGCACTGGGTCACTTGTGTTTATTGATGACATAAGAGCAGACAAGAGTAGCCGGATGAATTCTGAAGTGTACCGGGATATACTTTCAGCCCAGATTCAGCCAAATGCTGCAAAGTTGATTGGACGGCGCTTCATAGTACAGATGGACAATGACCCCAAGCATACAGCCAAAGCTACCCAGTAGTTCATGAGTGCCAAAAAGTAGAACATTCTGCAATGGCCAAGTCAATCTCCAGATCTAAACCCAATTGAGCATGCATTTCACTTGCTCAAATCCAGACTTAAGACGGAAAGACCCACAAACAAGCAAGACCTGAAGGCTGCGGCTGTAAAGGCCTGGCAAAGCATTAAGAAGGAGGAAACCCAGCGTTTGGTGATGTCCATGGGTTCCTGACTTAAGGCAGTGATTGCCTCCAAAGGATTTGCAACAAAATATTGAAAATAAAAATATTTTGTTTGGGTTATGTTTATTTGTCCAATTACTTTTGACCTCCTAAAATGTGGAGTGTTTGTAAAGAAATGTGTACAATTCCTACATTTTCTATCAGATATTTTTGTTCAACCCTTCAAATTAAACGTTACAATCTGCACTTGAATTCTGTTGTAGAGGTTTCATTTCAAATCCAATGTGGTGGCATGCAGAGCCCAACTCGCGAAAATTGTGTCACTGTCCAAATATTTCTGGCCCTAACTGTATATATATATATATATATATATATATATATATATATATATATATATATATATATCCTACAAAATCAGCAAGGGATCAAATACCTATTTCCCCCACTGTATGTTTTATATAAAATAAGATGATGACTGCAATCAACAATTAGAAATTTCCTGTAAAAATAAAATATTTGTATTTTATTGAAAGTAGATATTTAAAGCAGTTGGTAATTATACAAATATTGAAGGAAATAAATCATTAGTGTCTCAAGATGTTTGAATTAAAGTGATAATTCGGTTTGATTCAGTTCTTCATGAGGACGAGATTGGAATAGGTGACATCATTACATCATTTGACATCACTTGCCTTGCTCACCTCCCATTGTTGAAGTGAGTGAAGTAGGACATACTTCTTTTGGAAAATTGATGCATTTTGTTGGAAATGTATTAAAAAATGACACTTTTAACTGATGACTTTTGAAAAAGTTGCTGAAAATTAATGTACAAATTCTATCAAGTTCAACTTATTATTCAACTTATTCCTACATTGTACTAATATGTTGAAAGAAGTTTCATATACCTAGAATATTATTATTATTATTATTATTATTACTGTATTTTCCGGCATATAAGATGACTTTTTATCCCCTGAAAATCATCTCAAAAGTTGGGGGTCGTCTTATATGCCGGGTACGGCATGTGCAAGGAGCGGTCCTGTATGGTTCCCAGAATGTGGAGGAGAGGAGACTCTCCTTCAGGCCCTGCGATCCATATTCATGTAAAAAAAGACTAAAAATAAAAAATATGGGATATACTTACCCTCCGACGGCCCGCAGCTCTCAGCGGTGCAAGCGGCGGCCTCCGTTCCTAAGGATGCATTAAGCGAAGGACCTTCGATGATGTTGCGGTCGCTTGGCTTCTCAATTTTGTCTACTATCTAAGACACAAAAATGCTGTCTACTACTGGTATGTACATAGTACATATCATTGAGGCACTGCTTCTGGATTTGCCATTTTAACTGTAATGAACAAAAATAACTAAAAATATTTGGCCTCATCACTAGGGTTGAGCGACTTTTAGGTTTTCAGGGTCGAGTCGGGTTTCACGAAACCCGACTTTCTCAAAAGTCGGGTCGAGTGAAATCGGCGATCCTATTGAAAAGTCGGGGTCGGGATCGGCCGAAACTCGAAACCCAATGTAAGTCTATGGTTTTTTTTTTTTCTTTACATTTCCTTCAGGGCGATATAGCAGAAAAGCCGGTAATTCAATTACCGGCTTTTCATTTCTCCTGCCAAAACCCGACATGATATGAGACATGGTTTACATACAGTAAACCATGTCATATCCCCCTTTTTTTGCATATTCCACACTACTAATGTTAGTAGTGTGTATATGCAAAATTTCGGCGCTCTAGCTCTTAAATTTAAGGGCTAAATCGCGGAAAAAATTGGCGTGGGCTCCCGCGCAATTTTCTCCGCCAGAGTAGTAAAGCCAGTGAATGAGGGCAGATATTAATAGCGTGGAGAGGGTCCACGGTTTTTGGCCACCCCTGGCTAAAAACATCTGCCCCCAGCCACCCCAGAAAAGGCGCATCTGTAAGATGCGCCTATTCTGGCACTTGGCCACTCTCTTCCCATTCCCGTGTAGCGGTGGGATATGGGGTAATGAAGGCTTAATGCCACCTTGCTATTGTAAGGTGACATTAAGCCAGATTAATAATGGAGAGGCGTCAATTATGACACCTATCCATTATTAATCCAATTGTATGAAAGAGTTAATAAAAACACACACACAATATTAAAAAGTATTTTAATGAAATAAACACACCGTTTGTTGTAATATTTTATTGTATGCTCAATCCACTCGCTGAAGACCCTCGCTCTGTAACAAATAAAAAATAATAAACCAACAATATACATACCTTCCATAGTTCTGTAACGTCCCACGTTGTAAATCCATCTGAAGGGGTTAAAATATTTTACAGCCAGGAGCTCTGCTAATGCAGCGCTGCTCGTGGCTGTAAACCCCAGCGAATGAAGGTAATGTAGGTCAATGACCTGTAGTTACCTTCATTCGCAGTGATGTGCCCCCTGCTGGATGTCCCTAGAGCGTGGGAAAAGTTCCCAGGCTCGAGGTCATATGAGGACATCCAGCAGGGGGCGCATCACCGCGAATGAAGGTAACTATAGGCCATTGACCTACATTACCTTCATTCGCTGGGGTTTACAGCCACAAGCACAGCTGCATTAGCAGAGCTTGTGGCTGTAAAATATTTTAACCCCTTCAGATGGATTTACAACGTGGGACATTACAGATCTACGGAAGGTATGGATATTGTTGGTTTATTATTTTTTATGTGTTACAGAGCGAGGGTCTTCAGCGAGTGGATTGAGCGTACAATAAAATATTAAAACAACCTGTTTTTATTTCATTAAAATACTTTTTAATAATGTGTGTGTTTTTTTTAACCATTTAATGCAAATGGATTAATAATGGATAGGTGTCAGAATTGATGCCTCTCCATTATTAATCTGGCTTAATGTCACCTTACAATAGCAAGGTGACATTAACCCTTCATTACCCCATATCCCACCGCTACACGGGAATGGGAAGAGAGTGGCCAAGTGCCAGAAGAGGCGCATCTTCCAGATATGCCTTTTCTGGGGTGGCTGGTGGCAGATGTTTTTAGCCAGGGGGGGCCAAAAACCATGGACCCTCTCTAGGCTATTAATATCTGCCCTCAGTAACTGGCTTTACTACTCTGGCGGAGAAAATTGCGTGGGAGCCCACGCCAATTTTTTCAGCGATTTAACCCTTAAATTGCCTTTAACCCTTAAATTTAATAGCTTTCAGCAATTTAATGGTTCCCGCGCAATTTTCTCCACCAGAGTAGTAAAGCCTGTGACTGAGGGCAGATATTAATAGCCTAGAGAGGGTCCACGGTTTTTGCCCCCCCCTGGCTAAAAACATTTGCCCCCAGCCACCACAGAAAAGGCACATCTGGAAGATGCGCCTATTCTGGCACTTGGCCACTCTCTTCCCATTCCCGTGTAGCGGTGGGATATGGGGTAATGAAGGGTTAATGTCACCTTGCTATTGTAAGGTGACATTAAGCCAGATTAATAATGGAGAGGCATCAATTCTGACACCTATCCATTATTAATCCATTTGCATTAAATGGTTAAAAAAAACACACACATTATTAAAAAGTATTTTAATGAAATAAAAACACAGGTTGTTTTAATATTTTATTGTACGCTCAATCCACACAGAGCGAGGGTCTTCAGCGAGTGGATTGAGCGTACAATAAAATATTACAACAAACGGTGTGTTTATTTCATTAAAATACTTTTTAATAATGTGTTTGTGTTTTTTTTAACTCTTTCATACAATTGGATTAATAATGGATAGGTGTCATAATTGATGCCTCTCCATTATTAATCTGGCTTAATGTCACCTTACAATAGCAAGGTGACATTAACCCTTCATTACCCCATATCCCACCGCTACACGGGAATGGGAAGAGAGTGGCCAAGTCCCAGAATAGGCGCATCTTCCAGATATGCCTTTTCTGGGGTGGCTGGTGGCAGATGTTTTTAGCCAGGGGGGGCCAAAAACCGTGGACCCTCTCTAGGCTGTTAATATCTGCCCTCAGTCACTGGCTTTACTACTCTGGCGGAGAAAATTGCGCGGGAGCCCACGCCAATTTTTTCAGCGATTTAACCCTTAAATTGCCTTTAACCCTTAAATTTAATAGCTTTCAGCAATTTAAAGGTTCCCGCGCAATTTTCTCCGCCAGAGTAGTAAAGCCTGTGACTGAGGGCAGATATTAATAGCCTAGAGAGGGTCCACGGTTTTTGCCCCCCTGGCTAAAAACATTTGCCCCCAGCCACCCAGAAAAGGCACATCTGGAAGATGCGCCTATTCTGGCACTTGGCCACTCTCTTCCCATTCCCGTGTAGCGGTGGGATATGGGGTAATGAAGGGTTAATGTCACCTTGCTATTGTAAGGTGACATTAAGCCAGATTAATAATGGAGAGGCATCAATTCTGACACCTATCCATTATTAATCCATTTGCATTAAATGGTTAAAAAAACACACACATTATTAAAAAGTATTTTAATGAAATAAAAACACAGGTTGTTTTAATATTTATTGTACGCTCAATCCACTCGCTGAAGACCCTCGCTCTGTAACAAATAAAAAATAATAAACCAACAATATCCATACCTTCCGTAGATCTGTAATGTCCCACATTGTAAATCCATCTGAAGGGGTTAAAATAGTTTACAGCCACAAGCTCTGCTAATGCAGCTGTGCTTGTGGCTGTAAACCCCAGCGAATGAAGGTAATGTAGGTCAATGACCTATAGTTACCTTCATTCGCGGTGATGCACCCCCTGCTGGATGTCCTCATATGACCTCGAGCCTGGGAACTTTTCCCACGCTCCAGGGACATCCAGCAGTGGGTGCATTACTACAGGTTATTGACCTATATTACCTTCATTCGCTGGGGTTTACAGCCACGAGCAGCGCTGCATTAGCAGAGCTCCTGGCTGTAAAATATTTTAACCCCTTCAGATGGATTTACAACGTGGGACGCTACAGATCTACGGAAGGTATGTATATTGTTGGTTTATTATTTTTTATTTGTTACAGAGCGAGGGTCTTCAGCGAGTGGATTGAGCGTACAATAAAATATTAAAACAAACGGTGTGTTTATTTCATTAAAATACTTTTTAATAATGTGTTTGTGTTTTTTTAACTCTTTCATACAATTGGATTAATAATGGATAGGTGTCATAATTGACGCCTCTCCATTATTAATCTGGCTTAATGTCACCTTACAATAGCAAGGTGGCATTAAGCCTTCATTACCCCATATCCCACCGCTACACGGGAATGGGAAGAGAGTGGCCAAGTGCCAGAATAGGCGCATCTTACAGATGTGCCTTTTCTGGGGTGGCTGGGGGCAGGTGTTTTTAGCCAGGGGGGGGCAATAACCGTGGACCCTCTCCAGGCTATTAATATCTGCCCTCAGTCACTGGCTTTACTACTCTGGCGGAGAATATTGCGCGGGAGCCCATGCCAATTTTTTCCGCGATTTAACCCTTAAATTTAAGAGCTAGAGCGCTGAAATTTTGCACATACACACTACTAACATTAGTAGTGTGGAATATGCAAAAAAAGGGGGATATGACATGGTTTACTGTATGTAAACCATGTCTCAAATCATGTCGGGTTTTGGCAGGAGAAATGAAAACCGGTAAATGAATTACCGGCTTTTCTGCTATCTCGCGCTGAAGTTAATATAAATATATATATATATATATATATATATATGTGTCTGAATGACATATATATATATATATATATATATATATAACGAAACCCGACTTTTCATTTGAGATCGCCGACCACCGACCCGATCCCAGAGTGGGATCGGGTCGGGTTTCATGAAACCCGACATTGCAAAAAGTCGGCGACTTTTGAAAAGTGCCGATCTGTTTCGCTCAACCCTATTCATCACCATTACGGCACAAAGAAAGCCAGTACCACGCCAATATATATGTTATTTTTATTACTTCAGCCAGCAGCAAATTCAACACAGTCTCGTACTGTATAACAATAGTGACCACGCCCCCTGAGGAAGGTGTACCCGCACCGAAACGTGCGTTGGGGACCTTGGACCGGCTCTGCCTGCCTTTGCACACATGGGTAACTATTTACCGTCACCTCTCTGTTACTGCGGTCTATTTGGGGGATATATGTCATTGTTCTTAGACTGACTCCTCTGTGCTTTGGGGGTTTCATACGTGTGGGTGTGATTTTTGATCTATTGGAGTTATGGAGGACACATTATTTGTGCTGCTTTGGGATCACTATAAGCATTACTCCTCTTCATAAACATCCCCGTTATACTCTTTGCCCATACCTATGGATATACGATGTAGTTTGGTCTATGTTTGTATTATATGATATCCCCTGTATATATCATTCCTAGTACCGCTGTGATAGATGTTATTTGACATAGTATACTTCTACCCTGTGTAGACAATTAGGCTTGGCGAACCGTTCATTGTTTTAATTGGAATCTTGCTTCACACCTGTTGTTTGTACGGCTATACATTGTATTGGTTGCTCATTAGAACTGTTTGACACTTTGTATAAACAGTTCTGTTTCTTTGTTTGTTTTATTTTCACATTAATAAAGCTTTTTCACATTTGTTTATACTGGCATATTTCTCTGACTCATTGTTCTCCTGTTGTATCTTATATATTTTGAGTCGTTTCTTGTCTGCTATTAATATGCTATTTAGCATATACATGCCACTGGATGCATGATACTATCATTAGTTTAAAATGACTTTGGGACTATTTTTCATATATGTATAACAATAGTGTCTACTATCTGAGACACGCTTTTTTGACATGTTAATAAATTATATCATTTCACTTCCTTTCTGTTTTTTTATTCCACTTTGGGAACGGACAATCACACACACATACAAACTGCACAAAACAATGTACCACCTCCAATTATAGTCACAACAGCTTACAAGAGGCCACATAGGGTAAATAGACACACAGCACACAGGGGAGACACCACATAGCAAGCACCGCTCAAGAAGCACTACACCAGATGCCAAAATACAGCACACAACAAGGAAAAAACAGTGCACAAGGGGTGAAAGAGGTCAAATGACCAACACATACAATACAAAAATGCCGAGGGATGATATAGAACAGATATGTTGGAAAGCACAAACGGTGTGAGACATGTCCGCTGCTCCTGTCTGCACCACTAAGCATAAACGGATGTTAATTTCACCGCACTCCCGATGCGATAGCATCTGGCCTATTTCTAGTATAATAATATAGCTCACCATGCTGTCCACTTTAAATTTTTTCTCCTACTTTCACTGCCCACACACAAAGCATGTTGGTAACCACAGCCCCCATGCACAGTATGATGTCCACAACAGCCTCCTATACAGGCTCCACATAATACGATATCCACCACAACTCCCCAAATACATTTTAATGTCCACCAAAGCCTTTATATACAATATGATGTCTCACAAGAGCACCCTATGTACAATATAATGGCTCCCATAGTCCCATTACTGTATGAACACTACAGTCCCTCATATAGTATGATGTCCCTATCACAATATCTCTTTCACATAACCCATACAATATGATGTCCCACAAAGCTGCCTATACAATACTAGCTATTGAACCCGTTCTACGCCCGGGTGGCGAGCATCTATTTTGGTATATGGTCTCCATCCTGGTATGTGCTGCTCCATCCTGCATCCCCATCCTGTCATGAGCTGCTCCATCCTGCGTCCCCATCCTGTCATGTGCTGCACCCATCCTGCACACCCATTCTGACATGTGCTACTCCCATCCTCCACCCCCATTCTGACATGTGCTGCTCCATCCTTCGTCCCCATCCTGTCATGTGCTGCACCCATCCTGCGCCCCCATCCTGCCATGTGTTGCACCCATCTTGCGCCCCCATTCTGTCATGTGTTGCACCCATCCTGCGTCCCCATTCTGTCATGTGCTGCTCCCATCCTGCGCCCCCATTGTGACATGTGCTGCTCCCATCCTGCGCCCCCATTCTGACATGTGCTGCACCCATCCTGCGCCTCCATTCTGACATGTTCTGCACCCATCCTGGGCCTTCATTCTGTCATTTGCTGCTCCCATCCTGTCATGTGCTGCTCCCATCCTGTGCCCCCATTCTGTCATGTGCTGCTCTCATCCTGCGCCCCTGTTCTGTCATGTGCTGCTCCCATCCTGTGCCCCTGTTCTGTCATGTGCTGCTCCTATCCTGTGCCCCTGTTCTATCATGTGCTGCTCCAATCCTCTGCCCCTGTTCTGTCATATGCTGCTCCCATCCTGTGCCCCTGTTCTGTCATGTGCTGCTCCCATCCTGTGCCCGTTCTGTCATGTGCTTCTTCCATCCTGCACCCCCGTTCTGTCATGTGCTGCCCTATTCTGTCATGTGCTGCTCCCATCCTGCGCCCCCGTTCTCTCATGTGCTGCTCCCATCCTGCGCCACCATTTCTTAATTTGCTTCTCCCATCCATATGCCCCATACGCTGCTCCATTATGGTTGATGGCCCCCATAAGATGCTCCATAGTATATGCCCCCGTCCACTGCTCCATTATGGTTTATGGCCCCCATAAGATGCTCCATAGTGTATGCCCCCCGTACACTGCTCCATAAAGGTTTATGGCCCCCATAAGATGCTCCATAGTGTATGCCCCCGTACACTGCTCCATAAAGGTTTATGGCCCCCATAAGATGCTCCAGTTTGTATGCCCCCGTAGACTGCTCCATAAAGGTTTATGGCCCCCATAAGATGCTCCATAATATATGCCCTCGTACACTGCTCCATTATGGTTGATGGCCCCATAAGATGCTCCAATGTATTTTTTGCCCCCCATAAGATGCTCCATTGTATTATATGCCCCCCATAAGATGCTCCATTATGGTTGATGGCTCCATAAGATGCTCCATTGTATATGCCCCGTATGCTGCTGCCATATATAAAAAAAAAATATCATACTCACCTATCGTCGCTGGGCGCCGAGTGCTGGGGGGCCTGAGCAGGCGGGGACACCGGCGCACTGTGGGGGTCAGGTGCCGGTATCGCCGCTAGCTCAGGCCCCCCAGCACTTGCTATACTCACCTGTCTGTCCCGTTCCACCGCTACGCGCATTAAGCGCGCCATCGTGCCCACTGAACTGTGAACGTCACAGCAGAGGACCCGGGAGACGGAGCCGCACGCAGCGCTGGAACGGGGGACAAGTGAATATACTTACCCTCCTGGCGGTCCCTGACTCTCCGGTGGAGATCGCGGTGTGCGTTCAGTGTTTACGCATACCGCGATCTCCTGGGAGCGTCACTCTGTGGGGGCCAGACTGCGCCGGCGCTTGCGCAGTCTATAAAGGCTTCGGACAAAATGACGCTCCCAGCGTTATATTATAGATGATGGCCCCTACACTCCCTAATACAGTTTAATGTCCCTCACAGCTCCTTATACACAGAATAATGTCTCCCACAGCCACCTATACTGAATGATCAGTAGAGTTACCATAGAACAAAAACATCACAGAAAAAAGATACAACCTTACCAATGCACGAGCAGGATGCAGCAGACCTCTGTGATAAAGGCGGGGGCAGCAGAGGTGCAAAATACTGATGCAATGAGCCACTCACAAACCTACCAGTTCATGGAGGGAGTGGCTGTGTAGTATTACACATGCACTCAGATGGTGCTTGAATAGGATGCCAGTAACACAGATGCATCTGATGCAGTGTCAGGCTTACAGCATATTGATGACACTCATACTATTAGATCAGGCGGGTTGTCCAGCACTATATATATTATCTTTTTTTTCCTCATAATATCAATATTATGCACCCCATAACCTACTGTACACAGTATAATATTCCCCACAACCACCCACTCAGTATAATGTGCTCCACAGCCTCACATTCAGTATCATGGCCCCCACAGAATCCCATACAGTATGATGTTCCCCACAGACCACTTGATGCAGTCTAACGTCCCCCACAGATCTCCAAACAGTATCATGTCCCACACAGTCACCTTACACTATAATGGCTGCCACAGCATCCCATACAATTGGAAATCCCTCACAGCCCCTTATACTACAGTATGATTCCCCAACATTAAATATGATGACCCCAACAGCCCCACCCCTTACAGTAAGTGAAAATCAATCGTGCTCATCACTACTTTTTACTCGCTTGAGCATCAGTGTGCTCGAGATGTTCATTACTAGGTGAGTATTTTATGAATGCTCAATAGGGAGTTTGAGTCCCTGCTCTGCATGTTTTGTGCTTTTCAGACAGCTAATAAACATGTGAGGATTGCTTGACAGTAACTATAATGCCGCAGCCATCTTGATTGTAGCAATACTGTTATTGGCTGGCCGCATAGCATCATCAGATCTATATAAGACTCATGACGCTATGCTTATCACACTGTAAACAAGCAGAGCAGGGAGAGGTGCTGGTGAAAGAAGGACAGAATTGTAGCTGCGTATTAGCCAAGGATTCAACCACATTTATATTTCTTTCAAGTACAACAACAGGCCTTCTTAGGGCTAATGATAATCAATAGTAATACTGCTGTTAGTAGCACTTTGTTAGGACTGGCGGAACGCACCAAGAAAGATGATATAGATGCGTTCGCAGTCCGGGGTCCACCGTGCAGGCGAAACCCGCTGCTAGTAAATGACAGACTATATGGCGGTACTTAAAAGTATAAACACGTGGGTTAAACCTCACCCAACGTGAAGAAAGCGATCCTGTTAAGTCACAGGACCGCGGTACCGCACATAGAGCGCGAGCAAGTAGTCAGCGAACTTAACCCCAAAAGGGATTGAAGTCCGATTAGACCCTTGCTGGCACAACACCGCTACTGTGTGTGTAAAGAACCTTATCTGCAATATATGAGCACAAGGACGCCACTAACCACCCAGGCTTGGGTATGGAAAGCGCGAGGCAAGCGCACGGCGCCGTACTGGCAGGCACAGCTATAGGACGCTGTGATGTGTGTAACATACAGATGAATAGTCGGGCGCTAGAGAGCTACCATCATCCGCGAGCAATCAACAACTCTAGGGAGGGATACTTAGGAGCTTTCATCCTTCGACATACATCCATGTACATACACACAAAATAATTGTACACTAGCGCATGGCCGTGCGGTCATGCGCAGTTTATATAGTTGCAGGACAGGAAGTGGCCACAGAAACTTTGCCCTTCCAAGACCTGCCAAGAGGACCAATGGAATGCGCTGCAGAGCCTGAGCACATGACCCTTGATCTCCAATGGGAGATCTTGCCCTGGGCATGCTCAGCATGCGCAAATAAGGACTTAGTCCCAGAGAAGTCCGCTCGCTGCTGACCAGCACTGACTTTAATGGCAGGAGCTGAAGAAGCAGCAGTAACTCTCTGTACCGAGCGAGACCGAGCAAGACGCTGGGACCGACGTCCCTGCTGAGCAGACTCCACTGCGGCTGGATAGGAATGGGAGACCGCAGCGGAGACGGCCCGAGATTCCCCCTGTGCAGAAGTGGGAACTCGAGACCTAACACACTTAGGGAGAGATTGTGCTGAAGGGATCATCTAGGACAGGATAGGGTGAATTGCACGTCCTTCATGCTGCAGCCTGCAACTCATACCAAAACATCTTCTCAGTGTTAATAATATTCTTTTTTCTCTTAATCCGGCAAATTGTTCTAAGCAAGAAAATATTATACACCATTTTTACTGCGGCAGTTGTGCGTCAAAAGCATAGAGCCAGACTTAGTTGGATCTCAATAGAATCGCTATATTACTCCTGCAATGTAACCAGTCCATCAGAGTTGTGCAAATTTTCCTGCAATTGTAATGCTGCAAATTTTTTCTGCAGTGTAATTTTATATGGCATTTATCATGCTGCAGTTGTGTCTCAAAAAACAAAAAATCTTGGTTGATTACGAATAGCATTGCTGTATTGATACTGCAGTCTAATAAGTCCATCTGAAGTGGGAAAATTCCCTGCCACTGTAATACTGCAACTTTTTTCAGCAGAGAAATTTTATACAGCATTTTTCATGCTGCAGTTGTAAATTAAAACACACACAAAAAAATTTGGGGGTTAAAAATTGCATCACTGTGTTGTGCAGTCTAATAAGTCCATCTGAAGTGGAACAATTTTCATGCCATTGTAATACTGCAATTTTTACCAGCAGTGTAATCTTATACAATATTTTTTTTGTGCTGCAGTTGTGCCTCAAAACACACACAAACATTGTTTGGTTAGAAATAGCATCACTTTATTGATACTAATAAGTCCATCTGAAGTGGGTCAATTTTCATGCCATTGTAATACTGCAATGTTTTCTCAACAGGGATATATCATATATAATTTAAAATGGGCAAGGCGTGTGGTAAGGGAAAGGAATGTGAACGCTTTGCTGATGGTGAGTGCAAAGGCTGAAGCCATTGGCAAGGTAAACTGTGAGAGCACAACAAGCACACACATTATGACGATCTAGCTTCCTGTCCCACTTTATAGGGGGTGCGCAACATCACTCTTGTAGCTAGACCGGTGTGAAAAGGTTGGATGGATAGCAGATAATGCTTCCAGTCACTTTGCCAGCACCAAACTGTCGTCTACACGTTCTTGGCTCAGTAGCCGTGGTTTTGGGCCACATAATGCTCACCCTGATCCTCCTTCCTCCTTCCTCCCACCATACCGAAAGTCCGGAGACAAGTGATCCGACACTTGGACACTCTTAACCCTCCGTCACATACAATATTCGGACTAACGAGTTCACATACAATGTGCCTGTCAGGCGCCTGCTGGAAAAATACCTATAATATCTAATGTTTGCAATTTCAGTGCTCTAAAAGTGATCAGTGACCTTCATAGGGATGTAATAAAAGAGACTATACATAATCAGTTGCAAAAAAAAAACATTTACTTAACATAAAACTAATAACAATGAAATACAAACTTTTCAAAACTCCCGCCAAATAGTCCCCAGTTCGACTCTCTCAAAAAAATGTACAAAGAAAACTTTTGAACACAAACTTAATTTTAAGGTACCTTAAGTACTATTAAAAACATATTCAATCAGAAGTAGATGCTGAGGTTTCCCCAGAAAAGTCACACTTGCAGAGCAAATAGCAAGAATTACACACCATTTTTGCATGTGTCAGGCAAATTGCTTTATGATATTTGAGACATTCATAATTTGAAAGCCTTCTGGTTCCGCTTTCCGTTTGGCAGGTGGTGCATCTCCTTCTTTTGTGAGGTGGTGCAGATGGTGACTTTTCACCATCATCTTCTGGGCGGAACCTTTTGAGCTGAACTTGAAGGCGAGAGGGGATACCGATTGTTTTCACGCTTCTCCTGCGTAGCTCTCCAAGTACTAGTTCATGGGCCAATTTTTTCAGATACAATCGTCTACGGAGTGGTTCAAGCTTGTTTTCAAGATAAATTACTTGTGAATTTATACCACCCAAATTCAACATAGCAAAATATATGACCATTGGCCAGCGTTTGATGTTTCTGCTGACGTTGAAAGTGGAGCACATCTGATCTGCTGTATCCACACCCCCTTTGGTGGCATTGTAAAATGTAATTATCTCCGGTTTTTTTTCTGCCCCAGTCCCAGCATCATCATGAAGTGTTGATAGAAGAAGTACGATTTTTTTGGCATGTGGTACATAGGAAACTAAAGCCTTTCCATTATGGAATGCAAACATACTGCTGTACTGTTGTCTCTCTTTCACACTTACAAACTGTGGCAGCAATTCCCTTTTGTTTTTTTCTTACAGTTCCCACATATGACAGCTTCTGAATTTTCAGATAATCAATCAGATCACAACTTGTAAACCAATTGTCAGCTGTAATATTGCGACCCGATCCAAATAAGGGTTCAGCCAGTCTTTTTACAACATCAATGGGTTTGTTGCTCACACAGTAAGGACCTTCTGGTTGTTTTCCTGCATAAACTTCCAGGTTGTAAGTGTAGGTCTTACTGGCATCAACAAGGGCATACATTTTTATTCCATATTTGTTTGGCTTTGATGGAATATATTGACGAAAGGCACATCTACCACGAAAACCAGGGAGCATTTCGTCAATAGTGAGATTCTCTCCAGGGTAGTAACTTTGTTTACAGTTTACAACAAATCGTTGAAATATATCACGAATTGGAGCAAGTCGGTCATGTGTTTTGCGTTCGGTTCGGGTAGTTCTGTCGTCAAACCAAAGGCAACGAATTAGAATCTTGAATCTGTTTATGGACATAACAAGGCTAAATTTTTCAACTCCATCCCCATCTTTACCCCAAAGTTCCTCCAAACTTTGTCTATTTGCCCTATAAGCTCCTGCAAGGTACAGTAATCCAAAAAAAGCACGCAGTTCTATTTCATCTGTGGGCTTGATGGTTCTGTTGCAGATGTACTTGTCCTTTATAATGTCTATATATTGGTTGGTATATGTGACAATAGAGTCCAGAATGTCATCTGTAAATATACTGTTCCAGTATTCAACTGCAGTTTTTGCATTACGTGCAGTTCCTATTACTGCAGGAAGGTGAGTAATAATGTTTAAAGGTTCCCTACGTTTTTTCTGGAATGGCTTCTTGTTCCATTTAGTATTTTTATCTTTTCCAATATAATATGATCCAACTTCTTCATCCTCACCACTGTCACCATCTTGCTCTGTTTCAGAATCCAGGACACATTCTTCCACCTCATCATGAGAATCAATCTCACTTTCCTCTCCTAAATCCTCATTCAGTGTGAGGTCTCTATCATCTAACAGCATGTTTGTTACTTCCTCAACATCAAGTTGTTTGGATAAATTGTACATTTTCCTCTCCATTTCAGCAGATAATCTGAAGCAAGAGAAGGAATATGTTATGGAACTACTGTATATGCCTGAGCAGCACACTTTCTTTTATAAAATCTCCCTTATTTCTATGAAATATCCTCACATTTTGTGCTATACATTCATAAAACAAGCTAAATAAACTATTGTCATGAATAAAAACATAAAATACCAACCTTACTGAATGTGACGTATTCACATACAATGAGCCTGAGAGATCTGTGCAGCTATATCCTCTCCCCTGAAGCTCTGAAATCCAACTGTGATATCAGGTTTCACAGACCTTCAAGAGACAGGAGACTACCTGGAGGGAGGGGGTTTCCTCACAATCTGGTGAGGAAGGAGAAATGAAAGTAAAAGAGAAGCGCCTGTCAGATCAGTTGTATGTGATGGAGGGTTAAGAGCTCTTCACATTTTTATTTATAGATTCTGGCCTCTTGCCTTGCCCATCTCAAGCAGGACATAAGGAGATTGCTTGTAGCGATGCCTAAATATTTGAGCAGGCACGCTCACAAGAAGACGATGGTGGGAAAATGCAATTACTGTCGCAAGAGGTGAATGATGATGAAACACAATTGCCAACAAATGGTGTTACGTTAGCAAGTCAGGAGGAGGAATTGGGTGCAGAAGTGGAAGACGAGGTGGTGGATGATCAAGTCATTCACTGGCCCAACCTGGGAAGGTGACATGAAGAGTGAGGACAGCAGCGCACAGGGGAAGAGATCCGCAGCACCGCAACAGGCAAGAAAAGGCAGTGGGATGCCAGAGAAACAAAAACTGCAATGCCAGAATCAGCAGGGGCAGCACAACTGCCAGCCTGACCATCACTAGCATGCTCAGGAACATGGTAGCAAAGCACCCGACTACTTGGGCCAAATGCCAGGATCCAGAAACAATGTCTGCGGGTGACACCACTGCCACTTTCCCATTACACCAATCCACTGTCCATGACGCAGGTAAAGATGCCTCCCACCCTGCACTTGTGGTTGCACACTTGCAACCACTGTCAGCAACCACGTCTGCGTCCTTGTCCCAGTTCAGCTTTCAGTTGTCCCTACCTTGGAACACAAGACTAAATAGGCAGCCACCCACCCACAGGCCATAATACTAAATTGTAAATATGAACTAAAGTTTTTTATCAAAAAATTGAAAGTACCAGTCCCAAATTATAGCAGTACCCACCAATATACTGACTCTATTGCAGAATTCGATAAAGAGGAGAACTTGAGTCACTATATATTACAATATACAATTTTATTTGTACAAAAATAGATCTATAAATACATATAGTAATTTTAAAAGGTTTTTACCTATAGACATATGTATAGATTTACAAAAGAATGGTGATCCACATAGGTGACAATGTGGACGAAGACTAGAAACAGGATATAAATAACAAAATGCCGCATTTAATCAGTACTGACCCAATTAGTGAATAGCCACATGGCAGAAAATATGGACCAACTAAACCAGCTCCCCACCAGGAAAAATTGGATGGATCAATCCAGATAACACCATGCTCATAAATAGCCTGGGTTAGCACAAAATAAATCCAGCATACGTTATTTATAAATAAAATAATCAAATCAAGGGGTTAATTACCCATATGTTGATAAATCCTGTCCAGACCACGGCCACGTACCCCGACGTGCATTTCGCGAGCATTGAAATCGCTTCTTCAGCGGCCCCTTTCATTTTGTGTACCCTGAAAGAGTATTTTGCTTCAGCAGTAAAGTCTGAAACACAGCTCTGCAGTGGCAGCGACAACATCAGGACTATAAAAAATTATGATGAGATGTCTGGCAATGTAAGGCCAGCAGCAGCTCTGGCAGCAATAGTACTACAGTATGGGTAACATGATGGACAGGGAGAAGATGGCTTGCTGAGCATTGCCTGCTGCAGAAGGGTGTAGATGACAGACAATGGACAGTCAGACAGGCAGATGGAACATCCGTTTAATCATTGGCTTTAGGTAAAAGAATGTCAGCATTGATCCAAGTCTGATTCATTTAGACAAATGTAAATGCTTTATTTGTGCAGCAAATGAACAGTGTAAACACCATAGCAGAATTTGTGTTTTTTGTTTCATTTCATCCCATAAAGAGTTAATAGTAGTTTGGTATTTGGTTGTGTGTACCCAGACCTGGAACAACTGACAAATGCAACAAATACATCTATAAAAAAATAAAAATGTTATGGCTCAAGCAATATGACTATTAAAAAATATTAAAAATGTGTGGACATAAAAACTAAAGTAGGACTGATGCTTAAGAGTTCAATGTGATGAACACAAAATACTTTGGAAATACAATTGTATCCATTGTGAAAATAATTTACTGAGTTAAAGGGGTGGCCCTATACTAACACTGATTTAATTCTGAATGTCTATTTACTTATTGTAATAATCTAATCAATTTTCTAATTTGATTTAATGAAAAATTCCTTACTGCTCTCTCTCCACTCTATCTAACTGCTTTATTTTTTGGTTTTTGCCTTCTTCCAGCCTGACATTTCATTTGAGAATCCCAAATGCATGCTGAGATACTTACATGAGATGTCATCAGAGGTCAGAGACTGACATCTGTCTATATATATAAACTAGATGGCAGCCCGATTCTAAAGAATCGGGAGTCTAGAATCCATATATACTTGAAATTCGGCAGGAGCTTGAAGAGCAACGTCACTGGGCCCGCCTCCACGCAGTAGAAACTTGCTGTGAGGTAAAAATTCAAAAATCACACCAAAATGGCGGGCGGAGTGTGTCACAGTACGGCACGTTTCTGATTGGTCGCTCGCAGCAGGCGGCAACCAATCAGACACTGGACACTGTTGACGTCACTTATCTCCGGACATTAGCTCCGGACATTAGCTCCGGACAAAGCCACGGAAGTTGGCACAAATTGCAGGAAGTAGTATTCTAGGCAATTATATATAAGATACATATGCAGTGGGGAAAAAAAGTATTTGATACACTGCCGATTCTGCAAGTTTTCCCACCTACAAAGTATGAAGAGGTCTGTAATTTTTATCTTACACTACAAGTGTGAGTGACCGAATCTTAAAAAAATCCAGAAAAACACATTGGATGATTTTTACATAATTAATTTGCATTTTAGTGCATGAATTAAGTATTTGATACTTGCAGCATTGGCAGTGTATCAAATACTTGTTTTCTCCACTGTATATATATAAAGTGGACTAATACTGCATTTAGGTGGCTATATGGGGGCTCATACTGTATATAAGGAGCTATGTGTGGGTTCATACTGTATCTAGAGAGCTATGTGTCTGCTCATATGGTGTATTGGAGGCAAAATGGAGGCTCATACTGTTTATAGGAGGCTATGTGAGGGCTTATACTGTATATAGAGAGCTATGTGCACACTCATACTGTATCTAGGTAGCAATGTGCATGCTCCTACTGTTTATGTGAGGGCTTATGCTGTATATAAGGAGATGTGTGGGGGCTCATACTGTATATAGAAGCAGGGGTGGATTAAGGGTAGCCAGGGCCCCGGGCTGTTCACACACTGTGGGCCCCCCCCCCCCCCCGGTCACGTGACGGGGGTCACGTGACGGGGGTCACGTGACGGGGGTCACGTGACGGGGGTCACGTGACGGGGGTCACGATATACCCGAACCAGATTATTCCAGAAAAAGGGCCGGGCCCTACTCTACTGTAACCTAGGAAATATTTGTTAAAATCTGCAATACAATTTAGGTATATCTTGACCAATAATATCACATACAAGGAACAAATACCACCGCACCATGACCAGACCACAAATTACAACCACAGTGATCGAATAATAGCACATACAAGGGACAAATACCACCGCACCATTTCCAGACCACATTTCACAGACCACCATACCTCCCAACTTTTGAAGTTGGGAAAGAGGGACAAAGTTTGCGGCGCGCGTTGCGCGCCGCAGCAAATTTTAGGACACACCTCTGACCACACCCATTCACTAGTCACACCCATATCCATGTCTCAACCACACCCATTTAGCACTGCTGATCACACTGTTCATAAAGAATAATTATAAAAAAAAAATATGGCCACACAGTGCTCGATACTGTATAATGGCCACACAGTGCTCCATACTGTATAACGACCCCACATGACCACATGATGCTCAATACTGTATAATGGCCACACATGATGTTCAATACTGTATAATGACCCCACATGATGCTCAATACTGTATAATGGCCACACATGATGCTCCATACTGTATAATGGCCACACATGATGCTCCATACTGTATAATGGCCCCACATGATGCTCAATACTGTATAATGACCCCACGTGATGCTCAATACTGTATAATGACCCCACGTGATGCTCAATACTGTATAATGACCCCACATGATGCTCAATACTGTATAATGGCCACACATGATGCTCAATACTGTATAATGACCCCACATGATGCTCAATACTGTATAATGGCCCCACATGATGCTCAATACTGTATAATGACCCCACATGATGCTCAATACTGTATAATGGCCACACATGATGCTCAATACTGTATAATGGCCCCACATGATGCTCAATACTGTATAATGACCCCACGTGATGCTCAATACTGTATAATGGCCCCACGTGATGCTCAATACTGTATAATGACCCCACGTGATGCTCAATACTGTATAATAGCCGCACATGATGCTCCATACTGTATAATGGCCGCACATGATGCTCCATACTGTATAATGGCCACACATGATGCTCCATACTGTATAATGACCGCACATGATGCTCCATACTGTATAATGACCCCACATGATGCTCAATACTGTATAATAGCCGCACATGATGCTCCATACTGTATAATGACCGCACATGATGCTCCATACTGTATAATGGCCGCACATGATGCTCCATACTGTATAATGGCCACACATGATACTCCATACTGTATAATGACCGCACATGATGTTCCATACTGTATAATAGCCGCACATGATGCTCGATACTGTATAATGACCGCACATGAGGCTCCATAATGTATAATGACCGCATATGATGTTCCATACTGTATAATAGCCGCACATGATGCTCCATACTGTATAATGACCGCACATCATGCTCCATACTGTATAATGACCGCACATGATGCTCCATACTGTATAATGACCGCACATGATGCTCCATACTGTATAATGACCACACATGATGCTCCATAGTGTATAATGACCGCACATGATGCTCCATACTGTATAATGACCGCACATGATGCTCCATAGTGTATAATGACCGCACATGATGCTCCATACTGTATAATGACCGCACATGATGCTCCATACTGTATAATGACCACACATGATGCTCCATAGTGTATAATGACCGCACATGATGCTCCATACTGTATAATGGCCGCACATGATGCTCCATACTGTATAATGGCCACACATGATGCTCCATACTGTATAATGACCGCACATGATGCTCCATACTGTATAATGACCCCACATGATGCTCAATACTGTATAATAGCCGCACATGATGCTCCATACTGTATAATGACCGCACATGATGCTCCATACTGTATAATGGCCGCACATGATGCTCCATACTGTATAATGGCCACACATGATGCTCCATACTGTATAATAACCGCACATGATGTTCCATACTGTATAATAGCCGCACATGATGCTCGATACTGTATAATGACCGCACATGAGGCTCCATACTGTATAATGACCGCACATGATGTTCCATACTGTATAATAGCCGCACATGATGCTCCATACTGTATAATGACCGCACATCATGCTCCATACTGTATAATGACCGCACATGATGCTCCATACTGTATAATGACCGCACATGATGCTCCATACTGTATAATGACCACACATGATGCTCCATAGTGTATAATAGCCGCACATGATGCTCGATACTGTATAATGACCGCACATGAGGCTCCATACTGTATAATGACCGCACATGATGTTCCATACTGTATAATAGCCGCACATGATGCTCCATACTGTATAATGACTGCACATCATGCTCCATACTGTATAATGACCGCACATGATGCTCCATACTGTATAATGACCGCACATGATGCTCCATACTGTATAATGACCACACATGATGCTCCATAGTGTATAATGACCGCACATGATGCTCCATACTGTATAATGACCGCACATGATGCTCCATAGTGTATAATGACCGCACATGATGCTCCATACTGTATAATGACCGCACATGATGCTCCATACTGTATAATGACCACACATGATGCTCCATAGTGTATAATGACCGCACATGATGCTCCATACTGTATAATGACCGCACATGATGCTCCATACTGTATAATGGCCACACATGATTCTCCATACTGTATAATGACCGCACATGATGCTCAATAATACTGTATAATGGCCACACATGATGCTCCTTACTGTATATTGGCCGCACATGATAATGGCCACACATAGCTACTCCTACACACGCGGCTGCGCTCCGTAAACTTTGCATACACGGCTCCGCTCCGTACACACGGCTCCACTCCATACATCTTATACAAACACGGCTCCGCTCCGTACACATTCAGCTCCGCTCCATACACCTCATACACGGCTCTGCTCCATACACCTCATACACGGCTCTGCTCCATACACCTCATACACACACGGCTCTGCTCCATACACCTCATACACGGCTCCGCTCCATACACCTCATACACACACGGCTCCGCTCCATACATCTCGTACACACGGCACTACTCCGTACACCTCATACACACACCGCTCCATACACATTGCACACACTACTCCGCATACCTTGCACACACACAGCTCCGCTGCGTACACCTCATACACATACGGCTCCTCTCCATACATCTCGTACACACACGGCACTACTCCGTACACCTCGTACACACGCGGCTGTGCTCCGTACACCTCGTACACACGCGGCTGTGCTCCGTACACCTCGTACACACGCGGCTGTGCTCCGTACACACGCGGCTGTGCTCCGTACACCTCGTACACACGCGGCTGTGCTCCGTACACCTCGTACACACGCGGCTGTGCTCCGTACACTTCGTACACACGCGGCTGTGCTCCGTACACCTCGTACACACGCGGCTGTGCTCCGTACACCTCGTACACACGCGGCTGTGCTCCGTACACCTCGTACACACGCGGCTGTGCTCCGTACACCTCGTACACACGCGGCTGTGCTCCGTACACCTCGTACACACGCGGCTGTGCTCCGTACACCTCGTACACACGCGGCTGTGCTCCGTACACCTCGTACACACGCGGCTGTGCTCCGTACACCTCGTACACACGCGGCTGTGCTCCGTACACCTCGTACACACGCGGCTGTGCTCCGTACACCTCGTACACACGCGGCTGTGCTCCGTACACCTCGTACACACGCGGCTGTGCTCCGTACACCTCGTACACACGCGGCTGTGCTCCGTACACCTCATACACACGCGGCTGTGCTCCGTACACCTCATACACACGCGGCTGTGCTCCGTACACCTCGTACACACGCGGCTGTGCTCCGTACACCTCGTACACACGCGGCTGTGCTCCGTACACCTCGTACACACGCGGCAGTGCTCCGTACACCTCGTACACACGACTACGCTCCGTACACCTCGTACACACGCGGCTGTGCTCCGTACACCTCGTACACATGGCTCCGTACACCTCTTACACACGACTCCGCTCCGTACACCTTGTACACATGCGGCTGTGCTCCGTACACCTCATACACACGCGGCTGTGCTCCGTACACCTCATACACACGTGGCTGTGCTCCGTACACCTCATACACACGCGGCTGTGCTCCGTACACCTCATACACACGTGGCTGTGCTCCGTACACCTCATACACACGCGGCTGTGCTCCGTACACCTCGTACACACGCGGCTGTGCTCCGTACACCTCGTACACACGCGGCAGTGCTCCGTACACCTCGTACACACGACTACGCTCCGTACACCTCGTACACACGCGGCTGTGCTCCGTACACCTCGTACACATGGCTCCGTACACCTCTTACACACGACTCCGCTCCGTACACCTTGTACACATGCGGCTGCGCTCCGTACACCTCGTACACACGCGGCTGTGCTCTGTACACCTTGCACACACGCGGCTGTGCTCCGTACACCTCGTACACACGACTCCACTCCGTACACCTTTCACATGCTGCTCCGCTCCGTACACCTCATACACACGCGGCTGTGCTCCGTACACATCGTACACACGGCTCCGCTCCGTACACCTCGTACACACGCGGCTGGGCTCCGTACACCTCGTACACACGCGGCTGTGCTCCGCACACCTCGTACACACGGGGCTGTGCTCCGTACACCTCATACACACGCGGCAGTGCTCCGTACACATGGCTCCGCTCCGTACACCTCGTACACACGCGGCTGGGCTCCGTACACCTCGTACACACGCGGCTGTGCTCCGTACACCTCGTACACACGCGGCTGTGCTCCGTACACCTCGTACACACGCGGCTGTGCTCCGTACACATCGTACACACGGCTCCGCTCCGTACACCTCGTACACACGTGGCTGGGCTCCGTACACCTCGTACACACGCGGCAGTGCTCCGTACACACGGCTCCGCTCCGTACACCTCGTACACACGCGGCTGGGCTCCGTACACCTCGTACACACGCGGCTGTGCTCCGTACACCTCGTACACACGCGGCTGTGCTCCGTACACCTTGTACACACGACTCCGCTCCGTACACCTCATACACACGCTGCTCTGCTCCGTACACCTCGTACACACGCGGCTGCGCTCCGTACACCTCATGCACACGGCTCCGTACACATCGTACACACACGACTCCGCTCCATAGACCTTTCACAGGCTGCTCTGATCCATACACCTCCTACACACACGGCTCTGCTACATCCACCCTGTAAACACCTCCTGACCTCACACATACGCTGCCTTACCTTCCTGCGGCGCCATACAGCAAAGTCCTGTACACGGAGGTCCTCCTCCCGATCATGTGACCCCTGACTCCTCCCATCCTGTGACCTCATCACAGGTCCTGTGCACAGAGCAGCCATTATGTGGTGTGCTGCTGTGCAGGGACTCGGAGCTCTCAGCTGACCGGCTGATACACGCACCTCCCAACCAATGCGGGCCCCCTCTCTCTGCCCACCGGGTCCGGGGGCACACAAATGCTGGCGGGCATTCAGACAATTAGTGGAGGGTCAATCTGTGCGGTAGCCCAGGGCCCCCCCAGACCACTGGGCCCTGGGCTACCGCCCATATTGACCCTCTGATAATCCGCCCCTGATAGAAGGCTATGTGGGAATTCATACAGTATATAGTAATTTATGTGAGGACTCAAATTATACTATAGGGAGCTATCTAAAGGCTCATACTGTATATAGGGAGCTATGTGCAGGCTCATACTGTATATATGAATCTGTGAGGGCTCATACTGTATTTCAGGAGCTATATGGGGGCTCATCATGTACATATGGAGCTGTGTGGGGCTTACATTTTATTTAGGGAGTCATGTAGGCTTATACTGTATCTGGCTAACTATGTGGTTGCTCATACTGTATATTGGGGGCTATATGATGACTGATACTGTATGTAGGGAGCTCTGTGTGGACTCATACTGTATGTAGGGGCTATTGGCTCATGCTGTATGTGCAGAGCTATATGGGGCTCATACTGTATATAGGTGACTGTGTGGGGGTTCATATTGAATGTAGAGGGCTGTGTGGGGCTCATACTGTATATAGAGGGTTGTCAGCATATTTAATTATCCTCAATATTAAGGGATACAATAAATAATTAAAAAATATAATTAATATTAATATTGGGCATAATTAATTTCAGCCTTTTGGCTCTGCCTCCACAACAGTCATGGCCTGTCATGTGGTCCCTTGGGAAAATTAAACTCACACCCCTGCTCTATTTTGTATAGCGCTATGTTATGTATAGAGCTATACATTATGAAAAAATTTGAGCTATTCAAGGTGCTGTCCCTGTTTTTTTCCATCTACAGATGTGCACCAGAGCACCTCTGTGTTACTCACATGACATATATGATTTATCATTTATCAAAGGTGATCATGTAACATGCCATGTGATGCTTTGGGTACCTGTGGAGGCCCACCCCTTCTCAACTGCTAAGGACCCTGTCTACTCTTAATCCGCCCCTGAGTGTACACATATTTATTGTTGCATTTCTATCTACCTTTATTCTATGAGCTCTCATTGCCGAGATCTGAATCTGACCATGCTCTGCCCCTACTGCCATTTTCCCAGAGACCACCGCAAACGCAGCACAGGATCTGCGAGGCCTCTGGGCTTTCACGAAATGCCGGCGGAGCACCGCCGCCCCACAGAGAACCACCACCACCGCCACCATCCCAGAGAGGTGCACCACCGAGCACCACCACTCCAAAATGGTACAATTTCACAGTTCAGTGAGAAGGAGCTTTTATGAAATTACATCCACTTTGCTTGGTCAGTTAAGCCAATACTGCATTTTTTGTTTCATTTTTTTGTGCAGAAATTCTTTTGCATTTAACTCATACCCACTGAGCATCTAGAATGTTGTTGAACTGAGCTTTTTGCTTCGTTTTTGTCTATAGCATTATATTGGGATCTTGAAAAAACTGATGTTGAATAAGCATATAAAAATGTGGCTGCTTTTTAAGTGAATAGTCAAAGCGTTTCTTTTGTATAAAAAAAAACACATTTAAAATGCTGCTTCAAAACTGCAACGAAAACTCATCAAATAAAGTCACTTGGATGTGTAATAATAATTAAGAAAAAATTCAATGACCAGAGAAGATTGTTCTTGTATAGTGTGGTTGTCTGCAGAAAAAATGCTGCAAAATAAAGCAAGCAAGACCTTCTAGGCTACATTCCCATTATGACCTTTTGGTGAGTTTTTAGTGTTGCATATTTTCTGCACCATTCTGCACCTGCTTTGTTTTTGATAAGTCCTGGTATGTGGCTTTAATATAACTGTGGAAACGTAACAAAAATGCATGTGCGTTTTTTACCTGCAGATTTTCCGCATCTAATGAAAGTCTAAGGGAAAACTCTGAACATAAAACTCAGCGTATCTGCAAGAGAAATTGACATATTGTGGTTCTGAAACCCACATCCCAGGTCAGTTTACTCTGAGTGAAAGAAAAACACGGTGGGCATGAGATTTCTATAAATCCCATCCACTTTGCTGGAACTGTAAGATGCTGTATCAAAAGATCCAGCGAAAATAACCAGTATCAAAAACTTGCCTAAAACTCATTGTAGTTACAAAGCCCTACAATAATCTTTTTGTAAAAAATGAAAAAACTTATGGTTGCTACATCTGTTATTGATTGAATATTTAAGGGATCTAGGAAAGAAGCTGATGGCCAGGACCTCCAAGGTGGTGTTTTCAGAAATAATGTCAGTGACATGAAAATCACTAGAAAGACAGTGGAAGCTCAGGGAGATAAATAACTGGCTTAGAAATTTGTGCAGGAAGGAAGGGTTTGGGTGCATGGAGAACTGGGCCGACTTCTCTGTCGGCTACCCATATCTACAGTAGTGATGAGCTGAACCTCAATGGGGAGGGTGCCGCTGTGCTTGGGAAAAAAAAGCTCAGACAGATGGAGGAGCTTTTAAACTAGGATCTGGGGGGAGGGCAGTTGTGCTAAAATGGGGATAGAGTAGACAGAGAGAGTGAGACAGTTGGGGATAATGAGGATTTAGGGGGGCTGGGATATGCAAGGAAAGTAGGGAGATCAGTAGTAGTAATAAATGTACGAATAGTATTAAAAGTCTGCTGGCCAAATGCAAGAAGTCTTGCAAACAAAATGAATGAATTGGAGACTCTTATGTCGGCCACAGAATATGATGTGGTGGGCATTATGGTAACCTGGTTAGATGTAAGCCATGACTGGATGACAAACATAGAGGGATACAGTACATTTAGGAAGAACAGGAAAGACAAAAAAGGTGGAGGAGTGTGTATTTTCATTAAATTTAACCTAAGGCCTGTGGCCAATGACAGTATTGGGGGGAGCTGCGACAATGTAGAGACAGTATGGGTAAATGAACATGGGCAATTATAGAAGGCTGCTCTTTCGAGTTTGCTATATGCCTCCTAAAATAATTGAACAGATAGAGGATGAGATGCTGCCGCAGATTAAAAAGACAGCAAATAATAATAGGGTCCTTATTATGGGGGATTTTAACTATCTGGACATTCAATGGGACATAGAATATTGTGGTTGTACAAGTTCTTATCTGCAATTCAAGACAATTACCTCTCTCAGCTGGTTGATGAACCAGCCAGGGGAGATAATCTGCTGGATCTGGTTCTGTCAAATAGACCAGGTACAATTTCAGATATTCAGGTCAGGGAGCATTTGGGATGCAGTGACCATAATATGGTACGTTTCAAAGTCATTTTCAATCAAACATTCAAAAACAGAAATGCAAAAACCTGGAACTTTAGGAAAGCTGATTTCACCAAATTAAGGACAGAGCTTAATTGTATAGACTGGGACCATGTCATGGTAAATGGAGATACTGAACATAAATGGGGCATGTTTAAGGATATACTACTAGAATCCTGTAGAAAAATTATACTCATTTTTAACAAAATGTGTAGTAATAAACCAAAACCATTATGGATAAATAGGACAGTACAAAGTTTAATAGGACGAAAACAAAGAGCATTCAAAATCTTGAAGGCCAACAATACAGAAATAGCATTTCAAGAGTATAAAGATCACAATAAGAAATGTAAAAAAGATATCAAGCTAGCAAAGTTATCTACAGAGAAACAAATCACTAGCAACATTACAATAAATTCCATAAAATTGTATATATACACCAATGCCAAAAAGAAAATAAAGGATGGTATCAGCCCTTTAAAAGATGATAATAACAATATAGTTACAGAGGACAAAGTAAAAGCTGAGATATTAAACAGTCACTTTTCATCCATGTTCACAATGAACTTTCTGTTCCTGGGATCTTGCAACAAGTCATAAAGAAAAGTGCAACACATGATATAACTAGTTTAACACAAGAAATACGCCTGCATATGAGAAAATTAAACATAGATAAATCCTCCGGCTAAGATGTCTTTCATCCATGCATATTGAGGGAATTGAGCTCAGCAATTGAAAGACCAATTTATTTCATATTCTTATGCCAGAGCTGTCCAGAGCCTCTCACCTAGCTAAATCCGTTTTCATACTTTTCACTGACGAGGATCAATCGCCCAAATCACTTTGTCTGCAAATTGAGATTCTGATTTGGCTGTTATCCTAAGTCATATTGCAAGACTCGTTAAAGGGTCAGTAGTGACTTGGAGGATTGCTGGTTCCAACAGGTGGCGCTATAGAGTTCAAGTCCTCTTCCTCTCTGAAGAGGCAAATTGAACATAAAATTTATCAGTGGAACATTGCACAGTGAATAGGCCTTTTTACCTTGCTATGCCAGAGCTGGTACTATCCACACGGAGAAATGTCACCCCTCAGACCTCAGTTCAGAGCATCTTACTTAACCAAATAAGTTCTCATACTTTACACTGATGAGGGCCAATAGCCCGAAACACCGTATATGTATGCAAACTGAGATCCTGATTTGGCTTTTATGCTAAATCATATTGCAAGAATAGTTAAAGGGTCAATAGTGAGTTGTTAAAAGTCATGCAACCAAATTATTACAAGGGACGGAAGGCCTCTCATATGAGAGTTTGGAAAAATTGTTTTTTTTAGCTTAGAAAAGAAAGCCTCAGAGAATATCTCATTTACATGTATAAATATATGTTTGGCCAGTAAAAGTGACTGGCACATGACTTATTCCTTCCCCCCCAAAAAAAACTAAGGACGATGGAGAACTCATTACAGGTGGAAGAAAATCTATTCCGGCAGCTAAGTAGGAAAGGGTTATTTACAGTTAGAGCAGTCAGAAAGTGGAATGACCTAACACAAGAGGTTGTAATGGCAGACACAATAACAGCCTTTAGAAAAGGTCTAGAGGGTTTCCTCAATTCACATGACATTGTGGGTTATCGTTAATTTAGTGAAAAAATGTACAATTGGTGGAGAAAGGTGGCACTAGATCAAAGTAGGTATTTTTTCAAGCTATGTAACTATGTAACAATAAGTAAATCCACAGATACCAACCATTGTAGATATAACAGGACATTCCTAGTTTTTGGCCCTGCTGTCCCAGGCAGTCTGCTGAATGCCCATCACTGTCACCACTTCCATTGACATTTCCTTCTTCCAAGGTAGAAAGAACTGGTAATGGCTGTAGCTATGGGGTGTGATTAGGGGCATGGTTAAAATTTACAGCAATGTGCTCCTTTATTTACCCCTCTTTCTATTCTGTAACTATTGAGAGGTATGCTACAGCCAACATGTGCAAATTAGGCCCAAGCAAAATGATTAATAAATGTAGCAAAGGTAGAATACAAAATTCTAAATAAAGTGTTTTTTATTAAATAGCTTAAATCTGAAAAGTTTGAAGTTATATCTCATATTTTTAGTGTTCATTAACGAGAACAGTTGTCAATGGAATAGATAGCCAGCTGTCAAAAAATATGGAGGAATGATGATTTTTACTATCAGATGGCATATTTAGATGAATTATAAAAACTATTCAATATTTGTAAAGCTGAACAATGTTCTGATAATTCTTTTAAAATTCCACATATCTCTTAATGAATGCAATCATCTCAGGTAGAAGAACGTATGTTTTTCAGTCTAATTACAAGGTATTTATTTTGTCAGTTTTGCTTTTGCAAATGCTGTTTTTCATAACTTCAAATTTAGCTTCAACTTTTCCTCTACAATTGGGAATGTTTTAGCTCTCAATGGCAGATCTGAAGCGGTAAATTAAGACAGTAGCATAAAAGGGAAATGTAATGATTCATTTTATAGCAGCCATTTTATTAGCGTGTCTGTCAGTGGCAAATGTGATTCACCTGTAATTGTTTCATCAAAAGCCAAGAAGTAGCACAAGTTAACTTCAAAGATTCTGAGAAAAAATGATTGTCTTTAAGGACACAGTACAGAGCAATACAAGTCACAAGGTATGTTGCTAAATAATCTTTACTGCAAAAGTAGAAACTGTCAACTGTTATAACTGCAACAAACAGCCAGTCATGTCGAAAAGTTTTTGGATAAGTTGTCATTAGGAACATATCTACATTTACAATTAAATTTTAAAAGGTGGAAGTACAGAAAAAAGGAAAACACTGACGCCTTCACTATGGAAGTTAAGAAAGGGGAAGTAGGGAAGAAATAAGCTGCAGACAAACCTTGTATTCTGTGTGATAAACCCAATCAATAAACAAAGAGGGAAAAATTCTAATGGTTCATAGCGCTATTTGCTATACAGATGGCTGATTGGCATAAAAAATGGATTGTATCATAATTAGGAAGTGTGTTTTGTTAAGCAGTGTGCTGATCAGCAAAGCACTAAGCTAAACCCCAGTGATCAAGGATGCACACAGGTTAGCACTAATATGTACAAGAATGATTCCGCACTTATAATAATAAACGTAACCCCTTAATGACCGCCGACACGCCTTATAACAGGAGCACTTAAGGATACTTAAACCACATCACCGCTTTTCAACATGAAGATTAAGGTTATAGCGCCCCCCAGCATTAGAATTTCTCTGGGGTCTTGGCTACCGGGGATAGTTGAAACCCCAGAGAACATGATTCGGGTTGGTTTCTACCAACCCTGGTGTTGCGATCGCTGTTATTAATGGTATAACAGTGACCGCAAATAAAAAAAGTGTGATTTTCACATCAGAGGAGAGAGAAATAGGGTCCCTCGGTCCCCTGATCACCCCCCTGGTCCAGGCATCCCCCCATGAAGTCCCCCGGGCTGCTGGCGTCTTGGTCTGGGAGAAAATGGCACAGTGCACCCACCGAGATTTGCTGACCGGCACCCAGCAACAATAGGAAATTTTTCCTATTGGTTAATTTTGATCACTGTTATAGACTCTATCACAGTGATCAAAATAAAAAAATGTAAATACCCCCCCTTTATCACCCCCTTAGTTAGGGAATAATAAAGTAAAAATATATATTTATTTCCATTTTTCCATTAGGGTTAGCGATGGGCTAAAGTGAGTTGTGCTAAAGTGAGTTGAGCTAAAGTAAGGGTTATGGCTAGGGTTAGGGTTAGGGCTAGGGTTAGGTTTAGGGTTGGGATTACAGTTTGGGTTGGGATTAGGGTAAGGGGTGTGTTAGGGTTAGGTTTTTGGTTAGGATTATGGTTAGGGTTGGGATTAGGGTTAAGGGTGTGTTGGGGTTAGGGTTGTGGTTAGGGTTGGAATTAGGGTTATGGGTGTGTTGGCATTAGGGTTGTGGTTAGGGTAATGGATAGGGTTGGGATTAGGGTTAGTGGTGTGTTAGGGTTAGGGGTGTGATGGGGTAAGGGTTGTGGTTAAGGTTAAGGTTATGGTTGGGATTAGGGTTAGGGGTGGGCTGGGGTTAAGATTGGAGTTAGAATTGGGGTTTTTTACTGTTTAAGTATTTCAGGGAGTCTACAAATGCGACAAGGCACCACCATTGATTCCAGCCAATTTTGCGTTCAAAAAGTCAAATGGTTCTCACTCCCTTCTGAGCCCTGCCATAAACCCAAACAGTGGTTTACCTCCACATATGAGGTATCATCATACTTAGGACAAATTTCACAACTTTGGGTGTCTAAGTTCTCCTGTTACCCTTGGAAAAATAAAAATTTGGGGGCAATTTTCTTCGCTCTACTTTATAAATTTCTGTGAAGCACTTGGGGGTTCAAAGTGCTCACCACACATCTAGATAAGTTCCTTGGGGGGTCTCATTTCCAAAATGGTGTCACTTGTGGTTTTTTTTTCATTGTTTAGGCACATCAGAGGCTCTCCAAATGTGTCATGGTGTCCGATCTCAATTCCAGCCAATTCAGAGTTGAAAATTCAAATGGCGCTCCTTCCCTCCTGAACTCTGTTGTGTGCCCAAACAGTGGTTTACCCCCACATATGGGGTAGCGGCGTACTCAGGAAAAATTGCACAACTTTTGTGGTTCATTTTCTCTTTTTACACTTGAGAAATTAAAAAAAATTGCTTCTGAAGTGAAATGTATGTGAAAAAAGTTAAATGTTAAGTTTTTCATTTCACATTGCTTCTGTCCCTGTGAAGTACGTAAAATAATAATAATCTTTATTTTTATATAGCGCTAACATATTCCGCAGCGCTTTACAGTTTTGCACAGATTATCATCACTGTCCCCGATGGGACTCACAATCTAGAATCCCTATCAGTATGTCTTTGGAATGTGGGAGGAAACCGGAGTGCTCGGAGGAAACCCACGCAAACACGGAGAAAACATACAAACTCTTTGCAGATGCTGTCCTGGGTGGGATTAGAACCCAGGACCCCAGCGCTGCAATGCTGTGGTGCTAATCACTGCACCACCGTGGTTAATAAACTTCTTGAATGTGGTTCTTAGCATATTGAGGGGTTCAGTTTTTGGAATGTTGTCACTTTTGGGCATTTTCTGTCATGTACACCCCTCAAAGTGACTTAAAAAGTGATATGGTCCCTAAAAAATGGTTTTGTAAATGTTGTAAAAATGAGAAATCGTTGGTCAACTTTTAACCCTTGTAAGTTCATAACAAAAAAATTGTTTCCAAAATTGTGCTGATGTAAAGTAGACATGTGGAAAATGTTATTTATCAAGTATTTTGTGTGACATATCTCTCTGATTTAAGGGTATAAAAATTAAAAGTTGAAAAATTCAAAATTTCCAAAATTTTTGTCATATTTCCAGTTTTTTCATAAATAAACGCAAGTCATATCAAATAAATTTTACCACTACCATGAAGTACAACACGTCACAAAAAAATATTCTCAGAATCAGTGGGATCTGTTGAAGCGTTCCAGAGTTATAACCACATAAAATGACAGTGGTCAAAATTGTAAAAATTGCCTTGGTCATTAAGATGCAAATTGCTCTGTCACTAATGGTACCGTCACACAGTGCAATTTAGATCGCTACGACGGCACGATTTGTGACGTTGCATCGTCGCTTAATTATCGTTTCAAACATCGTAGACTGCGGTCACACTACACGATGCACAACGCTGAAGCGATAAATTCATGACGTATTTGCGATGTAGAAGTCGTATGGGACAGTCGTACGGTCGTGTCACACACGACGATTCAGAGCAAATTTTGCATAATCTGTGCGTGACGTTGTTCACAAGGGGCGTGTTGTGCCACTAGTTAGTGTGGTGATAGGCCAAAGGTTCTGTGCACACAATTGGTTGGAAAATTTGTCACCTGAGCGCTATTGTTCCCAATGCCACTTCACTGCTTTCAAAATTTCCTTTCTTCACTTCGTACTTGGACACTTGGTGGACCTGGACATCGGAATTTTGTACCTCGCTGAATATACCACGCTTTGCACCGCTGCTTCGAGGTATGTAAACCGCTTGGGCGTGGTGGATGGAACGCTGTATGGACGGCATGAGTGCTTCGTTCCACCGCTGAAGCGAAGTGGATGGTACACTGTTGTGACTGGAGGGCTACAATGTGGCAGATGGTACGCTGTTGTGCTTGGTTGTGACTGGTGGGCTACAGCGTGGTAGATGGAACTCAGTTTGTTCGGCATGACCGCTTCGTTCCACCGCTGAAGCGATGCGGATGGTACGCTGGTGTGACTGCTTATGACCGGTTGTGTGTGATGAGCTAGAGCGTGGCAGATGGCACAATGTATGGTCACCATGAGCGCTTTGTGTGGCTGCTGTAGGGAAGCGGGCGGTACACTGTTTTGGGTTATGGTGGCCTATGGCGCGGCAGATGGAAGAAGCGATGCGGATGGTACGCTGTTGTGACTGGTCGTGACTGGTCGTGACTGGTGGGCTACAGCGTGGTCACAGGGTCAGACATCGATGCGACACAATCCTCACGTTTCCCACTTCGGCCAGCCACCCCCTAATAACTCCTACACGCCAATACCTTTACATATGGCTTCGCCCATCAGGCACCAAAATTTTCAGCCGGAACAATCGTCGTATCATAATATGTGATTTCCTAACTACTTTTACATTCCTTTTTTTTTATTGTCTTGTTAAAATAATGTTTCAAATAAAAGCTTTTATTATAAATTCTATCACTACTTTTTGATTGGTGTGTCTCAATCACAGCACTGTATGAGGGAACAAATTAACGTAACAAATTCATGTACAGTTAACTAAAAAAAAAAATCGAATGAAAGTTTAACAAAATCTTTTAATTGGAACAACAAAAAATGGATTATTGGCCCGCCTACAACTGCTGGCACATGTCCCGCAGCTTCTGCAGCTCCTCCATTGCCACATTGTGCTGCTCCTGAATATGTGCCATAGTGTGGAGTAACTTGTCTATGCCGGCTTCAATATCCTCCTTGTTGACAGTGACGAGAGCTGTGGGTCAAAAAACATAACATTAATAACACAGTAGTCTCCCGATGTGTCTTTGCTTCTGTGAATGAAAAAAAAAAAAAAAGTAAGCAAAACTGACTTGGGGGGGAAGGGGGGGGTGGGGGTTTGGGTTGGGGGTGAAAGAGTGGGCCTGCAACAAAATCAAAATAACTTAATTGTGGGAACCTACTAGGATGTTGAGGCACGGAGGGCACTTCTGGATCTGAGTCGCTGTTGAATGCCTCGTGCTGTCGGCGGCGGCGCTGTCTCTTTGCCTCTGTGAAGGAAAAAAAAAAAACAAGGTCTGTCAGCATATATGGCAACAGTGGCTGCCGGGGGAGGGGGGGGTGTTAAGAGGGGACCTGCAACTTAATCCAAATCACATAATTGTGGGAACCTACTAGGATCTGGAGGAGTTGACCCGGAGGGCACAGATCCAGGAGAGGCTGGGCGGGATGCCTCGTGGCGGCGGTGGTGCTGTGTCTTTGACTCTGTGAAGAAAAAAAAAATAAAATTTTTTTAAAAAAGTTCGGTTAGCATATATGGCAACACTGGCTGCCGGGGGGGGGGAAGGGGACCTGAAACAAAATCCAAATCACATTATTGTGGGAACCTACTAGGATCTGGAGGAGTTGACCCGGAGGGCTCCGGGACATTGGACCCTGAGGGCACAGAGCCAGAAGAGGCTGGGCGGGATGCCTCGTGGCGGCGGCGGTGCTGTGTCTTTGCCTCTGTGAAGAAAAAAAAAAAAAAAAAAAAAAAATTTTAAAAAAGGTCTGTTAGCATATATGGCAACAGTGGCTGCCGGGGGGGGAAGGGGACCTGAAACAAAATCCAAATCACATTATTGTGGGAACCTACTAGGATCTGGAGGAGTTGACCCAGAGGGCACAGATCCAGGAGAGGCTGGGCGGGATGCCTCGTGGCGGCGGTGGTGCTGTGTCTTTGACTCTGTGAAGAAAAAAAAAATAAAATTTTTTTAAAAAAGTTCGGTTAGCATATATGGCAACACTGGCTGCCGGGGGGGGAGGGGGACCTGAAACAAAATCCAAATCACATTATTGTGGGAACCTACTAGGATCTGGAGGAGTTGACCCGGAGGGCTCCGGGACATTGGACCCTGAGGGCACAGAGCCAGAAGAGGCTGGGCGGGATGCCTCGTGGCGGCGGCGGTGCTGTGTCTTTGCCTCTGTGAAGGAAAAAAAAAAAAAAAAAAATTAAAAAAAAAAAAAGGTTGGTAAGCATATATGGCAACACTGGCTGCCGGGGCGTGAAGGGGACCTGAAACAAAATCCAAATCACATTATTGTGGGAACCTACTAGGATCTGGAGGAGTTGACCCGGAGGGCTCCGGGACATTGGACCCTGAGGGCACAGAGCCAGAAGAGGCTGGGCGGGATGCCTCGTGGCGGCGGCGGTGCTGTGTCTTTGCCTCTGTGAAGAAAAAAAAAAAAAAAATTTTTAAAAAAGGTCTGTTAGCATATATGGCAACACTGGCTGCCGGGGGGGGAAGGGGACCTGAAACAAAATCCAAATCACATTATTGTGGGAACCTACTAGGATCTGGAGGAGTTGACCCGGAGGGCTCCGGGACATTGGACCCTGAGGGCACAGAGCCAGAAGAGGCTGGGCGGGATGCCTCGTGGCGGCGGCGGTGCTGTGTCTTTGCCTCTGTGAAGAAAAAAAAAAAAAAAAAATTTTTAAAAAAGGTCTGTTAGCATATATGGCAACACTGGCTGCCGGGGGGGGAAGGGGACCTGAAACAAAATCCAAATCACATTATTGTGGGAACCTACTAGGATCTGGAGGAGTTGACCCGGAGGGCTCCGGGACATTGGACCCTGAGGGCACAGAGCCAGAAGAGGCTGGGCGGGATGCCTCGTGGCGGCGGCGGTGCTGTGTCTTTGCCTCTGTGAAGAAAAAAAAAAAAAAAAATTTTTAAAAAAGGTCTGTTAGCATATATGGCAACACTGGCTGCCGGGGGGGGAAGGGGACCTGAAACAAAATCCAAATCACATTATTGTGGGAACCTACTAGGATCTGGAGGAGTTGACCCGGAGGGCACCGGGACATTTGACCCTGAGGGCACAGAGCCAGAAGAGGCTGGGCGGGATGCCTCGTGGCGGCGGCGCTGTCTCTTGCCTCTGTGAAGGAAAAAAAAAAGTTAGGTCAGCAGTTCGCTGTGCCACATAGTACTTTTCACCGTTCATACTGTCCCATAGCTGTGGCACTGCAACGTTGAAACTGTCCCATAGCTGTGGCACATAGTGGCTCTGCAACGTTCAAACTGTCCCATAGCAGTGGCACATAGTGGCTCTGCAACGTAGAAACTGTCCCATAGCTGTGGCACATAGTGGCTCTGCAACGTTCAAACTGTCCCATAGCTGTGGCACATAGTGGCTCTGCAACGTTCAAACTGTCCCATAGCTGTCCAACATACTTTTGGGTACCTGAGTACTAACCTCTGCTAATCTCCTGGCGAAGCTCCTGCAGGCGCTCTGGCCTTTTCGACTTGAGATCGCCCCATTTTTTAACAATCTGGGCCTTGGTCCGAGTTATCCCAAACCGCTTCCTGAGGCCCTCAGACACCACACGGACAACTTCCTCCTTGTGCTGGTTGCGGTGCAGCACCATCCCTGTGGTTTCATACTGCATCCTATCCATTGTTCCAATAAGGAACTTGAGCTCTGGGATGCCCATAGGTGGACCACGGCGACTGGCAGCCATTATCACGATGTCAGGGGACAAAAACAAGCTAGGGCAGGCACGCAGGAACGCTGTAACGTCATCACGCCGTCATAGACCACGAGCGTACATTACGTGCCGCTCCGGCGTTATATAACGATACTTCGAACGGCATTTACTATGTGCGTTCCTTTCTTAACGCTCAGTCGTCACAAATGTGACGCTGTTCATAAACGGCAACGCTATTGCGATGCCAATGGCGCGGCAGGACGGCGGAGCGCAGCTCCTCCTCTGGGCGTTGCTCTTCAGGGTCATTCCATCTAAAATGGCGGCGAGAATGCGTTCTGCTCCTCTGGGGCAGCCAGAACTCCTTTTTTTTATTTCTCAGATGGATGCCATGGATTACGAGGGTCTGGAGAGCCGCCCTGCCCACCCACACATCCACAAGCGAGAAGTGCTTGGACAAATAACAAGAATGATGGAGAGGAGGTTTGGTGTCTGCCGCAGTCAGCTTCAGCTGCGTAAAAAATGGGCTGACCTCCGCTATAAAACGCCACAAATGTTTGCGGAGTTGCGTGCGGAGGCAAGGCGAGGCAAGTACTAGTATGGGGGGATTGGGAGATGCATGCTGTCAGGAGGGGGGGGGGTTTGGGAGGGAGTCTTGCGCTCATGGTTGCCAACGTGACCTCAAATGCATTAAAACACATGCCCCGTTTTTGTACAATTTAGTTATTCTCCAAGCAGAATATGCGTTGTCCGTGAGAAAACTTGTCGGGTTCCCTAATCTCAACCTCCATCTTGAAATTATTAAGATGTCCATAATTTTTACTTTCTCAATTTCCCATAAATATTAACGGAGGAGGTTGGCCTACAGATGAAATAATACGTTTTCCAAAGACAGGAAGACCATTGAACCCCAGAGCCCACAGACATGTCAGAGTATCGCACCCCTGTAAAGTGTGATCTCGATTTTATGTTTGAGTATATTGTAAGCTTTGCTCTGCAGCACTCAACATTTGTGTGTAAACATTGTGATTCTTTACTTTAGGTGTAGAGAGACAGCGGCGGCAAGTCAGACACACCATTGCCACCAGTACCCCATCTTCAGGCACCAGTGGGAGCCCACAGTCCGGGACATCACGTAAGTTCACAATCATTTATTGCATTTTTTTTAACATCACACGGGACATAACAGGGTACCTGAAATATTTGAAGACATTACAGACGCAGTAATGACCCAGCGGCCTACCACACCTCCACCATCTGTTGCGACCATGCACCCTCGCACCCCTGTGAAGTGTGATATAAATTTTATGTTTCAGTATATTGTTAGCTTTGATCTGCAGCACTCTACATGTGTTTTTAAAGATTGCGTTTGTAAACTTTCTGTGTAGAGAGACAGCGGCGGCAACAGGTACCTGCCATTGCCAGCAGCACCACAGCATCCACCACCAGCGGGAGCCCACAGTCCGTGACGTCATGTAAGTTAACAATCATAGATTACAGTTTTTCAACTGCATACGGGACATAAGAGGGTAGCGGAAATATTTGAATACATTACAGACGCAGTAATGACACAGCGGCCTACCACGCCACCACCAGAGAGCAGACGGCCTCGCACCCCTACACCACCCTCAACACCTCCCTTTCGACACTCCTCTTCCTCCCCCGGGTCCGCGGCATTCTCCCCAGAAGCTAACATACGTAAGTGACCAAAACTGCGAGCGCTTCCCAACGGCGTGTTCCATAGTTAACCAGATCTGTTATTATTTGCTTTTAGGTGCTGCAGCAGTGGCCAGATCGCTGGGATGGGACATTAGCAGCTCTGGTTCTGGCAATGAGGAACCGGCGTCCCTTCTCCGTAAGTATCAAGATAATGCGAGTGGTTTTCTGCTGGATGTCACCATAGACAACCAAAACTGTAAAATTTAATAAAATTTACATCGCCCTGTGGTGCCAGACCAAATAGAAATTTACAACACAGAAAATTAGGTCCTGCCCCAGAGGTCGAGATGTATTTTCAGAGGAATCAACGTTGGTTCTCCAACCTCTTCTATCCACAGAAACGGCCACCGTAAGAGAGCTCCTGGCGAGACAATTGCGACTGGAGCGGACAGCAGCGCTCCTGCAGCAGACAGCAGCGCTCCTCCAGAGTCAAGTGGAGCAGCAGGGCGTGACGCTGCGACACCTCTTGGGCAGGAGATAATATTTTTTTTGGTGGGGGGGTTATGTTATATTTTGTTGTAAAATAATTTAAAACCAAGAAAGTGTTACAAAAAAAACCAAAAATCTTCGCATTCTTTCTTTAATGTTTACCAAGCTATAAGGGTTAACAGCACCATTGTATAGGCATCACATTTAAAGTTATTTAGAGAGGTTTATATGACAGCAAAGCAAAAAAACAAATTTTTATGTTATACGGCGCGATCCTGCCACGGTACAGCTCCAGAACCATTAAAGTACTGACAGTATTTTTCGCGACAGTCCCTTGCATCGTCTGCCTGTCTGCCAGATCCAAGAGCTTGAAGAGCTGTAAAATTTTCAGGTTGTGTACGCCATTCCCCGGGCACAATATCTCCGGTTCTTGCGTCCACTGCATCAATAAACGAAGGAGGAGAATAGGAGTTCGTATCATGACGTCTCAGGAAATTATGGAGCACACAGCATGCCAAAACCACAATGTCTATAGACGGCAGCTTCAAGTTGATAGCTGTGTGGAACACTCTAAACCGATTTGCCATTATCCCAAAGGCATTTTCAACCACACGACGGGCCCTCGACAACCGGTAATTAAAGATTCTGCGCTCCGGTGTGAGTGTTCTCTGTGCAAATGGCTTCAGCAAATGTGGATGAAGAGGGAAAGCTTCATCAGCGATGAAGACAAAATTTAGGTTTGCTTTTGTGTCTTCATTTAGTGGCAACAGCAGTTCATTGTTCCTCAAGCTTTCCCCAAATGAAGTGTGTTCAAAAACACCACCGTCGGAGACTCGACCATTCATGCCAACATCCACATCGACAAACTCATAGTTTGCATTGACAAGGGCCATGAGGATCACACTGAAATATCCTTTGTAGTTGAAAAAAAATGATCCAGAGTTGGCTGGTTGCGTGATGCGCACATGCTTTCCATCTAATGCACCACCGCAGTTTGGAAACTGCCACAGCTCATCAAAATCGGAACCAATCCTCTTCCAGTCATCCGCCGTCTTGGGAAACTGCAAGATGAGAAGGAAACATGTACAAATTAGGTCAAATATATTATGCACATACACTCTCATGTGGACATCCTACAGTGATTGAGGCGCAGTATGGATTAGTATAACAAAGTCAACAACACAGAGTATGCAGGCAGCCATTTTTTTACAGATGGCTTCGGTGACTCAGAGGGGGTGCTAAACAATATATCTAAATAATAGAATCAATAAAATTACGTTGGGAGCAGCAAATAAAAAAGGGTGGCGCAGGGTTGGAGCAGCACATATCAGAATGGAGCCGCAAAATGGTAGCAGCACATGTCAGAATGGAGGCGCAGGATCACAGCAGCACATGTCTGAATGGGGGCGCAGGATGGGAGCAGCACATGATAGGATGTAGAACATATACCTATAGAAATGCTCGCCATCAGGGCGTAGAACTGGTTCAATAGCTAGTATAATATATCGACATAACACAGCAGCCAAAAAAATATAGTAGTACCTCCATATAATGCCTTAAGCTCTGCACAATGGCCTCGCATGTCTCCGGAATCACAATGCTCAGGAAAGGTCTGGAAACAGCTGCGGAAAACTGCAAATCCTGAAGAGACCTTCCTGTTGCCAGGAAGCGCAGTGTCACCGCCAACCTTTCCTCCACGGGCACGGCTGCACGCATCGGCGTATCACACCTTTGTATGAGTGGCGTAACAGCAGACAGTATTATTTTGAAGGATTCCTCGGACATCCGAAGGTAGTTTCGGAAATCTTGAGGGTTATTGTCACGTAACTCTCTTATGAGACCCATGTGTGACAATGTGGATCTTTTCTGCAGCCAGCTCCGGGTCCACATGCGACGTTTTCGTTTAGGACGTCTCTCCTCTTGGAGACGTGCTGCCTCAAACACCAGGGCAGCAGCAACAACAGAACTCTCGTCGGAAGTGAGCATAGTTCCTAAAAAGAAAACAAACGTACAATAAATACACGTGCTTACAAAACAATTTTCTGACCATTGATCTAATAACTATATATGTTACTACTGGTATTAAATGGGGCAGTCAACCATCTCGATCTGTAAAAGGATTAATTAATTGGGCCACGCTACAGCTGTGTACCTGAGGTTCTCAGGCCTACTCAAAGGAACAATCAACCACACTCCAACGTTTATCCCCGTTGAAGCGCAACATATGCTACGCTGTAGCGTTATACATACCTTTAGCGGTAAAAGTCTAGTAGTTAAAAGTCCAGGGAATCCAGCGAATTTAGTTCTGTTTACAGCACGTGCTAGAGAGAAATGAATAGCGCGCTCGAGAGCTCCGGTTTTATCCGCTGGGAACAATAGTCCTTTGTCGAATGAGCGCACAGTATTGTACCGCCCAATCAGCACACGGGAGGTGGAGAATTCAGCGCTCCTACGTAGCCAGCTCCTCCGCCCTTTACATCGTATACAATATCGTGCACACCTTTGTCACACCATGCGATCATGCCGCCACAGCGGGACACTAGACGACGAAAGAAAGTTTCAAACGATGTGCTACGACGTACGATTCACAGCGGGGTCCCTGATCGCAGGAGCGTGTCACACGCTGCGATATCGTACCTATATCGCTCGAACGTCACAAATCGTGCCGTCGTAGCGATCAAAATTGCACTGTGTGACGGTACCTTAAGGGTTAAAGTAATAAAACACCAATACATGACAGATTTGTAAGTTTAAGCTATGTGCACACGTTCAGGAATTCATGTAGAAAATTCCTGTGGAAATCCGGACATTTCTGCCAGATTTCCACATGAAATCCGCATGTGTTTTTTTGCGCATTTTTTGCGTGGTTTTGACGCGGTTTTTGCGCGTTTTTTGTGCTGTTTTTCCCGGACATTTCCCAATGCATTAGACAGTGGGAAATCCGCGAAAAAAACGCAAAATTAATGAACAGGTTCATTATTTTTCTGCAATGCGTTTTTCATGCGGAAAAACGCACATCATGTGCACAGAAATTGCGGATTCCATTATAAATGATAGGATGCTTAATGTATGCAGATTATTTGCGGTTTTATAGCGTTTTTATAGCGCAAAAACGCTAAAAAACCGCAAATAATCTGCAACGTGTGCACATAGCCTTAAGCTACAGGTGGTAATATAGAAAAATGCAGATTGAATAAAGTCCCCAGAATAAGTCACATACCATGCGATTGCATCGTTTGATACAATAGAGGGAATCCATGCTGCTGCTGGTGGATTTTTCTCTAAATTTTAAAAGGTAGTATCTTTGTGTTTTCCTAAAGATTTTATAAGAGTATTTACAAATTCTTAAATAAAAGGAATGATTATATTGCATATACAGTACAGGTGCTTCTCACAAAATTAGAATATCATCAAAAAGTAAATTTATTTCAGTTCTTCAATGCAAAATATATAAAATAATTACAAACAGAGTGATCTATTACAAGTGATTATTTCTGTTAACGTTGATGATTGTGGCTTACAGCCAGTGAAAGCCCAAAAGTCATTAGCTCAGTAAATTGGAATACCTTATAGCACCAGCTTGAAAAATGATTTTAAAATGCAAAATGTTGGCCTACTGTATGTTCAGTAAATGCACTTGCAGCGCCCCAGAGTCATGGTCGTTGCAGTAATGTCATTCTTCCACCAGGGGGAGCGATGTTTCGTCTGATGGCACCGAAGGAGTTCACCCTGCCAGGTATCACAGCCACACACACACTTCACACGCCGGCCACAAGGGGGAGCAAAAGGTTCTATCTATTAGGCCACTCCTCACACTTGGGTAAAACTGGGGGTTTGGTTAGGAAGTGAGGTCAGTAGGAGAAGGAGGAGAAGCTGACTGGAGGGAGAAGGAGATAGTCAGAAGGAGAGGAGCAGACTGGGCTCGGCCCAGGAAGGGAAAGAAGGATACGGAGCTGCGCCTGCAACCCATGCGGCAGCCTCCTAAGAAAGGACAAGAAAGGAAGTGTGCCGTAGTGAGTGACCACCGAAATCGTAGCAACAGGAGTAAAACACCAGTGGGAGACCAGCTAGGAGCAGGCTGCCTCCCACTGAGTGCAGATCCGGTAGCCGGAACACCGAGGGAGTAATAGACTCTACGCTTTACTTCAGAGACCGGCAGGACAGTCGATTCCAAGTTGGCTGCCCAATCTAAGAACCTAAGCAGACAAGGTGGCAACGCGGAGGAGGGGTGATGCTAGGGTCCCTATAAAATAGCCTCAGGCCACCACCGTCATACGGGTTTGACCTATCCATCTGGGGGACAGAGAGGAGTAACAAGAGTGAGGACCCTATGGGAGCTAATGCACGTAGGGACCTACTACGTTACTGTGCGCAAGGGGTAGGCTACTGATTTCCACCTGGATAAGGGGACTCTGGATTTGCCATCAGACCGGATGGACTCTGCCTACCCTGTCATCCGACACCCTGGACTGGATGCTGAAGCCTTCAGTAAAGGTAAAGAGACTGCACCCATTGTGTCCTCATTATTTGCCATGCCTTACATCATTCACCATCACCATCTACACTTCTGGGAAGCCCTGGGGATATACTTCACCTGTGGGAAGGTATACCATCTAGCTGCCATTCCATCACCCCAGCGGACCCCTAAGCAGTGGCGGTCACCCTGACCGAATACCACAGGTGGCGTCAAGAACACTACCGATATCTACAAACTAACTTTTCACCCTTTAATTGGGCACCCCTCATAGGGCCACGGTCTGGGTCGGGCCACCGTGACATCCCAGCTGAGGGAACTGAAGGACCCGGTACCGAGTACCCCATTGATCCTACGTGGGGGCGATCCACACTCAATACTTAGTCGGAGCTCTTTTTGCCTCAAATAGTGCATCAATGTGATGTGGCATGGGTGTTATCAGCCTGTGGCACTGCTGAGGTCTTATGGAAGCCCAGGTTGCCTTGATAGCAGACTTCAGCTCGTCTGCATTGTTGGGTCTGGTGTCTCTCATCTTCCTCTTGACAATACACCATAGATTCTCAAAAGCTTGTCGGCAGATGGATAGATCGAGCTGACACTGATGCCACTGATGCACCCTGAGCCTGCAGGACAGCTTAAATTTCCCTTGAACTTAATTTCCCATGAACTTAATTGGTGCTGCTTATCCACGATCCAGACTAGCCTGCATTGCAACCTTTCATCATTTGTTCTCTGCCATCTAGGTGCCATGAAAACCATCAGCTCTTCATGATTTCATTTCAGGGGTGTCAATGGGGTGATAGAGGGAGCCCACTCCCTCTCACAACCTTCCAAATGCCACTAGCGCTATGGATCACAGCATTGAGAGGGTTAATCAGCCAGGGCTGGTGCGGACACCAGCCCTGTCTATTACTACAGTAGCAAGTCTGTTAGCTGAGCTGAGGTCCCAGCATGATCATGTGGGGAAGTTCTGATATTTCAGCACTTCCCAGTGATCACATGCTGTGATCTGTCATTTTGATTAACTGACCTTTCACATCAATCATAGCGCGGTGAACACTAAAATGGGTCACACACCTATGACATGCTATACATGTCATTGGTTGTAAAGGGTTAAAGTAATATACAGGAATTCAGGACAGAATGTTAGTGTGCCCTGTTAATAAATGTATGTTATTACCTGTATACCTTTCTTTTTTTTGTTTCCAAAATGATTAAATCTTATAACAGATAAGCTTTTATGCTGCAATTTCTAGTGATATCAGTGACCAGTGTTTTCACATTGCTATTGCTGGAGAAGAAAGATCCAATATCTTAATTATTTATCGCAGAACTAAATGATGAAGTGTCTGGATATTTCTGCAATGCTCATTTATCTGATCACTGAAGGATAAAGCTACCATTAGGCCAGAAATTATGACGAGACTATGACATTAATGATAAAATTAAAGATGAACATCCCATAAAAATAGACCATATACTTCTTGCACATTAATTTCACACCACTCTTGACTATTGCTTTGTAATTGAAAAGATGTGACTGACTACATTCTTGATATTACAATTAATATTCTTATCTTTTTATTACTAAACTCATTATCTGCTTTTTATTAACCTACAAATATTGCACACTATTTACTGCTCAAAAAAATAAAGGCAATACTTAAACAACAGAATATAACTCCAAGTAAATCAAACTTCTGTGAAATCAAACTGTCCACTTAGGAAGCAACACTGTTTGACAATCAATTTCACATGGTGTTGTGCAAATGGAATAGACAACAGATGGAAATTATTGGCAATTATCAAGACACACTGAATAAAGGAGTGTTTCTGCACGTGGGGACCACAGACCACATCTCAGTGCTAATGCTTTCTGGCTGATGTTTTGGTCACTTTTGAATGTTGCTTGTGCTTTCACACTCGTGGTAGCATGAAATAGACTCTACAACCCACACAAGGGGCTCAGGTAGTGCAGCTCATCCTGGATGGCACATCAATGCAAGCTGTGGCAACAAGGTTTGCTGTGTCTGTCTGCATAGTGTTCAGAGGCTGGAGGCACTAACAGGAGACAGGCCAGTACACCAGGAGACGTGGGGGGTGTCGTAGGAGTGCAACAACCCAGCAGCAGGACAGCTGCCTCAGCCTTTGGGCAAGGAGGAACAGGAGGAGCACTGCCAGAGCCCTGCAAAATGACCTCTAGCAGGCCACAAATTTGCATGTGTCTGCACAAATGGTTTGAAACCGAATTCATGAGGATGGTCTGAGTGCCTAACGTCCACAGATGGGGGTTGTGCTCACAGCCCAACAGCGTGCAGGACGATTGGCATTTGCCACAGAACACCAGGATTGGCTAATTTGCCACTGGCACCCTGTGCTCTTCACAGATGAAAGCAGGTTCACATTGAGCACATGTGACAGATGTGACAGAGTTTGGAGATGCCGTGGAGAGCGATCTGCCTGCAACATCCTTCAGCATAACCGGTTTGGCAGTGGGTCAGTAATGGTGTGGGGTGGCATTTCTTTGAAGGGCCACACAGCCCTCCATGTGCTTGCCAGAGGTAGCCTGACTGCCATTAGGTACCGAGATAAGATCCTCAAACACCTTGTGAGACCATATGCTGGTGCGGTTGGCCCTGGGTTCCTCCTAATGCAGGATAATGCCAGACCTCATGTGGCTGGAGTGTGTCAGCAGTTCTGCAAGATGAAGGCATTGAAGCATTGGACTGGCTCACCCGTTCCCCAGACCTGAGTCCAATTGAACACATCTGGGACATCATGTCTCGCACCATCCACCAACATCATGATGCACCACAGACTGTCCAGGAGTTGGCGGATGCTTTAGTCCAGGTGTGGGAGGAGATCCCTGAGACCATCCGCCGCCTCATCAGGAGCATGCCCAGGCATTGTAGGGAGGTCAAACAGGCACATGGAGGTAACACACACAACTGAGCATCATTTCCTTGTCTTGAGGCATTTCCATTGAAGTTGGATCAGCTTGTAATTTGATTTTCCACTAAGATTTGGAGTATTATTCCAAATCCAGCCCTCCATGGGATATTCATTTTGATTTACATTGATCTTTTTATGTTTTGTTGTTCTCAACACATTCCACTATGTAATGAATAAAGATTTACAACTGAAATATTTCATTCAGTGATATCTAGGATGTGGTATTTTAGTGTTCCCTTTATTTTTTGAGCAGCGTATATTTTTATTTATTTATTTACATATGTTTACACATAGTCATATGTAAGAACACATATGCTTGTGTATATAGATAGTTTACGCATATGGGTATATGTCATGATTTGGGGCTGCCTGAGTGCTGCCACTAATAACAGTGAGAGCAGGGGTGGCTGTCAATTTTGCCTTGAAAAGTCAAACTGCGCTCCTTCCATTCCGAGCTCTCCCATGCGCCCAAACAGAGGTTTACCCCCACATATGGGGTATCAGCGTACTCAGGACAAATTGTACAACAACTTTTGGGGTCCAATTTCTTCTCTAACCCTTGGCAAAATAAAAAATTGGGGGCAAAAAGATAATTTTTGTGAAAAAATATGATTTTTTTATTTTTACGGTTCTGGATTATAAACTTCTGTGAAGCACTTGGTGTGTTAAAGTGCTCACCACACCTCTAGATAAGTTCCTTAGGGGGTCTACTTTCCAAAATGGTGTCAATTGTGGGGGTTTCAATGTTTAGGCACATCAGTGGCTCTCCAAACGCAACATGGCGTCCCATCTCAATTCCTGTCAATTTTGCATTGAAAAGTCAAACGGCGCTCCTTCCCTTCTGAGCTCTCCCATGCGCCCAAACAGTGGTTTATCCTCACATATCGGGTATAAGCGTACTCAGGACAAATTGTACAGGGTGGAGCGCGGTAATTTGCTTTTTTGCACTGCATGCTGTGGCGGCACTGTCAGTCGAAGAGAGGGGAGAGTGGGTGTGGCTTACAGTGGCTGATGGGAGATTTGTATTCCTCTGCCTTTCAGTTGCCATCATGCAGTGGACACGTGAGGAGAGGTCATTTTGTGTTGAAGCGTATTTTTCAAATGCCCACTCGATCATTGCAGTGCAGCGTGCTTTTCGTTTACAATTCGCTGTTCCTCCACGCGGACGTGTTCCTGGACGGCAATCAATTGTAAATTGGGTGAATGCATTCAGAACAGCAGGTAATGTGTCATGTGTACGAAGGGGACCTGAGAGAAGGATTACAACACCACAAAACATCGAGAGAGTTAGAGCAGCAGTACTGCAATCTCCGAAACGCTCTGCTCGGAAGCAATCATTTGCTCTTGGCATTTCAAGACGTTCTCTCCACCGGATTCTTCATGATGAACTGAATTTTCACCCGTATAAAATGTGCGTGGTCCAACATTTGTCAGCATGGGACTATTTGACACGGCGGACCTCTTGTGAAGACATGTTAGCAACGATACCCCGTGACGCAATTGTGTTTTTTTCTGATGAGGCACATTTTCACCTCAGTGGGTGTGTAAACAAACAAAATATGCGTTACTGGAGTGAAACAAACCCCAGAGAAGTTCACGAGAGACCTCTGCATTCGGACCGCGTCACTGTGTGGTGCGCCATATCACGAGTAGGCATCATTGGTCCTTACTTTTTTCAGGATAATGGTCGTGCCATAACCGTGAACTCCGAACGGTACTTGTCTATGATACAGGATTATTTTCAGCCGGCTCTTGAGGCAATGGAACTAGAGGATACATGGTTCCAACAGGATGGTGCCACTGCACACACAGCGAGGGTTACCATGAATTGTTTGAGGCAAATGTTTCCTGGACGGCTTATCTCTTTGAGGGGAGATGTGAACTGGCCAGCACGCTCACCAGATTTAGCCCCATGCGATTTTTTCCTTTGGGGTTACCTGAAGTCTAAGGTGTATATCAACCGTCCCAACACCTTGGAAGACCTAAGGAACAATATTGAAGCTGAAATTGGCAGAATACCAGTGGACATGCTTGTTAGAGTTCATGAAAACTTCAGAAAACGTATGCAGCAGTGTGTGGATAGCGAAGGTCGACATTTGCCAGATACACTATTTAAAACCATATAATTTAAAAATTCCATTACTGTTCAGTATAATTAAAATATAAAATAAATTTTTCTAATGATCATAATTTTTTTATTTCATTCCCAAATCAGCAAATTACCGCGCTCCACCCTGTACAACAACTTTAGGCATCCAAATTCTTCTCTTACCCTTGGGAAAATAAATAATTGGGGGCGAAAATATAATTTTTGTGAAAAAATATGATTTTTTATTTTTACGGTTCTGCATTATAAACTTCTGTGAAGCACTTGCTGTGTTAAAGTGCTCACCACACCTCTAGATAAGTTCCTTAGGGGGTCTACTTTCCAAAATGGTGTCACTTGTGGGGGGGGTTTCAATGTTTAGGTACATCAGTGGCTCTCCAAACGCAACATGGCGTCCCATCTCAATTCCAGTCAATTTTGCATTGAAAAGTCAAATGGCGCTCCTTCGCTTCCGAGCTCCTTCATGCGCCCAAACAGTGGTTTACCCCCACATATGGGTTATCGGTGTACTCAGGACAAATTGTACAACAACTTTTAGGGTCCATTTTCTCCTGTTACCTTTGGTAAAATAAAACAAATTGGAGCTGAAGTAAATTTTTTGTGAAAAAAGTTAAATGTTCATTTTTATTTAAACATTCCAAAAATTCCGGTGAAACACCTGAAGGGTTAATAAACTTATTGAATGTGGTTTTGAGCACCTTGAGGGGTGCAGTTTTTAGAATGGTGTCACACTTGGGTATTTTCTATCATATAGACCCCTCAAAATGACTTCAAATGAGATGTGGTCTCTAAAAAAAAATGGTGTTGTAAACTGGGAAATTGCTGGTCAACTTTTAACCCTTATAACTCCCTAACAAAAAAAAATGTTGGTTCCAAAATTGTGCTGATGTAAAGTAGACATGTGGGAAATGTTACTTATTAAGTATTTTTTGTGACATATCTCTGTGATTTAATTGCATAAAAATTCAAAGTTGGAAAATTGCGAAATTTTCAAAATTTTCGCCAAATTTCCATTTTTTTCACAAATAAATGCAGATAATATCAAAGAAATTTTATGACTATCATGAAGTACAATATGTCACAAGAAAACAGTGTCAGAATCACTGGGATCCGTTGAAGCGTTCCAGAGTTATAACCTCATAAAGGGACAGTGGTCAGAATTGTAAAAATTGTCCTGGTCATTAACGTGCAAACCACCCTTGGGGGTAAAGGGGTTAAGCATCCGCGAGGCATCCTTAAATGGAAGATGGATGAGCACAAGGTCTCTAACATCCACCAGCTCCGCAATGTAATCATGGAGGAGTGGAAGAGGATTCCAATGGCAACCTATGAAGCTCTAGTAAACTCCATGCCCAAGAGAGTTAAGGCAGTGCTTGAAAATAATGGTAGCCATACAAAATATTCAATTATGGGTGCATTCACTTTTGTTGCCAGCGATTTAAACATTAATGGCTGCATGTTGAGTTATTTAGACGGCACACCAAATATACACTGCTACACAAGCTGTACACTTACTACTTTATATTGTTATATTGTATTGAAGTATCATATCATCAGCGCTGTCCCATGAAATGATATAATAAAATTGGAGTTGTGTACTCACTTTTGTGATATACTTTATATAGATATACATATACGCAGAACATATGCATATATATATATATATTTTGTGATGCAGTGACCCCTGTTACAGCTAGGGGGCACCGTAGGTGTTCCTCGGGAGGCGCATGGAGGCATATCTGTCATTTTGATGGTGAAACAATGACCGGCAGGATTATAAATGGCCAGTATGTGTCGCACAGGGTGTATGCGCTGTAAGCCTGAAGTAATGCTGTTGTCCTGGGACCTGCAGGTTTAACTGGAGAGCTGAGCGTGTCTTACTAACCACACACATCACCCATCTATGGGAGTGGTTACAGAGGCCATGGATCTGAAGACTTGTGTGTTGTAAGAGCCTAGGAGTAGGATCAGATCCCTGAATAGCGCACTAAGAGGCCTGTGTTGGAAACTCCTCGGACTAGAACTTCCTGAAGAGCACGTAGAAAGGCATGTATGCAGAGTCTGTGATGGCACTGCATTGGGGAGCTACAGCCCGTCTGAGGACCTGGACTGTCAGGTGGCCTGGTGAGCAAGGCATTGTCTGGGAGAGTGATCCCAGTTTGGGAGCTTCCCTGGGAAAGAAAGTACTGACAGGAGTCAGGGTGTGGAGCAGGAGCTCCAGGAAGTTAACCCAGAGTTGGGGAACTGTGTACACTGACAGGGGGTCAGTTAATGAACTGTGCGGTCACCCATGGTAACTGGATGGAGTAAGGTCCAGCATGTTTAGAGACTGCAACCTAATGTCATGTGTTGGTGCCTGTTGTGTTCCATGGACATTAATGAACTGTTTGGCGTGTGGTCACCCATGGTAACTACTGGACAAAGAGGTCCGGCGTGTTTAGTGACTGCAAGTTAAAGCCATATACTATAAAGTGCTATGGACTATGTGTAGGCCTGTGAGGTGCAACATGGCCTACGGTGTGGATTATGATGTCTGAATAAACCAAAATAGACTGTTTATGTGGAAAAACTGTGCCTGTCTACGTTTATCCTGTTGCCAAGTGAGTGTCCCTCAATATATTCAGTAAGCGCTATCTTGATATATATATCAAGATAGCGCTTACTGAATATATTGAGGGACACTCACTTGGCAACAGGATAAACAATAAACATAATACAAAGTAAAACATAGTTCAACAGTAACAGAAGAAATGAGGGCCTTGCTCGCAAGCTTACAATCTATAAAGAAATAGGGAGGACCCCACAGGTAAAAAGTACTTGTCATGTGTGCTCCAGGCATCATTATAATAAATATGGTGTTTCAAATACATCAGCTAGTATCTATCTATGTGCAATTACCAAGCGCTATTGGGTGCATGGAGAATGTGAAAACAGATGAATAGGAGTGATCAGATTCTGAGGAAAATTTAGGAAGAGGAAACATGGAAAAGTTTAAATGATGAAGTGAGGTGATAGGTTTGTCTAAAGAGATGTGTTTTTAAAGCATGTATAACATGTGAGGCTGAGTATTAATTGGATTGTCCAGGATACAGTGCTCCAGAAAACTGGCACAGCACGAGTGACATTTTGGGGACAGAGATGCGATGCTTGAATTATAGAGGATGTTAGTCTTAGATCAGTTACAGAATGGACAGTGTGTCTATCTAATGTCTCTCTTTTCCATTAGGTGTATTACATCACTTGATTAAAAACAGACTAGTTGAATCCATCTAAGGGTATGTGCACACGTAGGAATGGTCCACTGCGAATTTTTCCACAGCGGATTTGATAAATCCGCAGGGCAAAAACACTGCGTTTTTCCTGCGGATTTATTGCGGATTTACCGCAGTTTTTGTGCTGATTCCAATTCGGTTTTACACCTACTTTCTATTATGAAGCAGTTGTAAAACCGCTGCGGATTCCGCACAAAGAATTGACATGCTGCGGAATGTAAACTGCTGGGTTTCCGCGTGTTTTTTTCCACAGCATGTGCACTGCGGATTGTTTTTCCCATAGGTTTGCATTGTACTGTAAACGCATGGGAAACTGCTGCGGACCCGCAGCTGCCGAAATGCTGCGGATCCTCAGCGTGTGAACATAGCCTAAGCTTTATGTAGAAACAAGCAGTCTCTTTTCCCTGCATGAGTCATCACTGCAAAAGTCCCTGGAAGGGTGAAGAACAAAGCAGCTGGGTCAAGAGTTGATGAGCGGGATGACACATGTACAGAAAAGAGACATCCTGTTTCCACATGACACAAACATAAGAATTATCTGAGTAGAAAGGCAAAATTAGCAACTATAAGTACACCACAATGTGATATATGCTGAAAGCAATATATTAAGAGGATAAATACAGTTCTTTCATGGAAGTGCTTCTTTAGTTAATTTTTTTGGACTGATCAACAGTACCATAGTTGTTTAGTAGTAAAACTAATCCTTATATATTATTTCTATATGCAAATTGCCTCTTCTGAGAAAAAGAGGACTTTAAGTCTATAGCGCCACCTGTTGGAAGTAGCGATCCTACAAGTCACAATCAACCCTTTAACGAGTCGTGCAATATGACTTAGGATAAAAGCCAAATCAATATCTCAATTCGCAGACACAGCATTTCGGGCTGTTGGCCCTCGTCAGTGCGAAGCATGAGAACTGATTTGGCTAGGTATTATTTCTAAACACTCTTTTTCGGTGATTACTTTGTATTTCCGTTCATACTGCACCCACACACACAAATGATACACCATTTGAAAGGTAAACTTGCCCCCTTCAGCAAGAAAATACCCAAACAAACCTCACATACACAATGTGATCACAAAATACAGTTTAAACATTAATTTTCATAAACCTTCAGTAAGAAAAAATGACATGCAGGTGGCACCACACTACCCCAAAGCTGCTTACAGACACAACAAATCCTAACATTTGCCTTGGGGGCTTTCCAGCTTGCCGAACTCCTTGCCCAGCCGATTTCAGATACTTTGGAGGATTGAACACATATGCAAACACATTTGTAAACATACACTGCCTATTCGATTGCACACTTGCTCTTTTTATACTGCACCAACACACATAAATGTTACACCATTTCAAAGGTCAAATCACCTGCAGGTGGCATTTGCCTTGGGGTCTTTCCAGCTTGCCGAGGTGCTTGCCCAGCCTATTTCAGGCAAATTCGAGGATTGCACAGTTCACTGCAGGTTAGTCACATATGCAAACACATTTGTAAACATGCACTGCTTTTTTGGTGATTACTTCGCCGCGGTAGGCGCCCCCACTCCTCGACGGCTCACCCTATTCAATCCCTAGCTAAACCTGCAATGCAGGAAAACTGGTGAGCCCTAAAGCACAATCCTATACTGATAACTGCCTGACAGTGGAGGTAGACACCCTAATTTACTGTGGTAGGTGCCCCCACTCCTTGGCGGCTGACCCTAGGGTCCCTTACAATCCCTACAGTAAGGATAGACAAAAGATAATGTCCCAAATACACCTCCGATACCCATGAAAAAAACACAAAAAAATGAAAAAATAAATATAAAAAATTAATAAAAAGAAAAAAAGAAATTGATTATGAGTGTAGCTCTATATGGCAATGTAGAGTGCAGCGTAATAACGTATAATACCATAGATATACCCTCAAAAATAACCGGGTAAAACGGAGTGCAAAGATACGTTTTGTCCAAATCGGATTTTCCTGAACAGCACCGGAGTGCAATAATGAACAGATATTGTATGATGACAAATGTATTTTAAACACACTCCTCCCTCTGCCAGAAAGACGTCCCGTCTTGTTTTATAGCAGAATATCTAATAGCATGCGAGTGCTCTATGTCAACAAATAACCTCTCAAATGTCACTGGAAAGACAAACACTAATGTGTAGGGTTGAGCGAAACGGGTCGGCCATTTTCAGAAGTCGCCAACCTTTGGCAAAGTCGGGTTTCATGAAACCCGACCCGATCCATGTGTGGGGTCGGCTATGAGGTCGGCGATCTTCGCACAAAAGTCGCGTTTCATTCCGATACCGCAAGTATCGGATATCGGACGATATTTGCGGTATTGGAATCCATATTTATGTGTAAAATAAAGAATAAAAATAAAAAATAGGGATATACTCACCCTCGGACGCGCCCTGGTACTAACTGCTGTAATCGGCAGCTTCCATTCCTAAGAATGAGCGCGTGAAGGACCTTCGATGACATTGCGGCTTGTGATTGGTCGCGTGAGCGGTCACATGAGCGGTCACGTGACCAATCACAAGCCACGACGTCATCGAAGGTCCTTCACGCGCTCATTCTTAGGAAGGAAGGCTGCCGGTTAGTACCAGGGCACGTCCGAGGGTGAGTATATCCCTATTTTTTATTTTTATTCTTTATTTTACACATAAATATGGATCCCAGGGCCTGAAGGCGAGTTTCCTCTCCTTCGGACCCAGGGAACCATTAGTATCCCATTGCACTGCATTGGGTTTCGTGTTTCGGCCGACCCCGACATTTTAATAGGATCGGCCGATTTCACTCGACCCGACTTTTGAGAAAGTCGGGTTTCTTGAAACCCGACCCGACCCTAAAAAAAGAAAAGTCGCTCAACCCTACTAATGTGCATTACTAATACTCCAGTAAACTGCAACATGGCACTCGAACATCCCGTAGTTACAAGACAAAGAATTGAAGATGTAAAAACATGGATCTAGCAGGTAATGCAGAAATGTCCAAGATAGAAAGATGATTGGCCATTGGGCATTTCTTGAGCAGTAGAGGGATCCAGTGTGGACTGCACAATGCATTTTTGCTTGAGTTGCTCAATGTTGTTCTTCAGTGGAATTACTTCCTGTTTGGCGGGAAGTACTACCACCAGCTCAGGGGCACTGCGATGGGGAGCCCCTGTGCCCCCACATATGCTAATCTGCTCCTGGGCTGATGGGAGGACAAATTTGTCTTCAGGGATGAGGATGATACGTGGTGCCCCAGGATTATCTTCTGGGGCAGGTTCATTGACGACATCCTGGTCCTGTGGAAGGGTGAAGCGGGTTCCTTCACTGACTTCGTACTATATCTCAACACCACCCTTGAGGGTTTATTTTTCACTTTTGAGATTGGAGGTCAGAGCATTAACTTCATGGATGTCCACATTAGACAACAGGAGGATGGCTCTCTCAGCACTACCATCTTTCGTAAGCAGACAGCTACTAATAGCCTTCTGAGATGAGAGAGCCATCACCCCTTTCCGCTCAAGAGGGGTATCCTTAAAGGACAGTTCCTGCGGTTACGTAGGAACTGTTCTTCCTTGAGTGATTTCAAGAGTAAGTCAATTGAACTGAAACATCGCTTCAAGGATAGGGGCTATCCGGATGACGTGATTAATTCCGCATACTGCACTGCATTAAGGTCCAATAGAACGACTCTTATGGTACCTAAGGTTAAAACGGATTCGTCCATTACACGTTTGATCGGGACCTTTGACGATCAGTCAAACAGGGTGTATGATATATTTAAGCGACACTGGCAGATTCTCAGATCAGACCCTGAGATTGGTGGGTTTGTATCTCCACACCCATCAATCTCCCACAGAAGAGGGAAGTCCATTAAGGACACCATTGTACATAGCCATTTTGTCCCTCCAGAGAAACAGAGTACCTGGCTAAGTAACAGGTCTACTGGTACTTTTAGATGTGGACACTGTTCCCTCTGTAAACATGTTGATGTGTCTAGAACGTTTAGTAGCTCTGCTACTGGCAGGATTTTTTCAACAAGACAGTTCGCCAATTGTAGAACTGTGGGTTTGGTATACCTGTGTACATGCTCTTGCCCCAAGGATTATGTTGGTAAAACCAAACAAGAATTTCGTGTTCGTATTCGCGAACACCTTGGGGACATTAGACATGGCAGGGACACCCCAGTTGCCCGACACATCAACACTGTACATGGGGGTGACCTTGGGTGCTTATCTTTCAAGGTCATTGAGGTCATCACTTCCTCGGTGAGACTTGGGGAATGGGACAGGCGTATGTTACACCGTGAGACGAGGTGGATTTATTTATTGAGATCTATGAGCCCCTTGGGCCTCAATGAGCAGTTATCCTTTGTCAGTTTCATCTAACCGTCTTATGTGGTCTTTCAGTTTTGAGTATCTGATGTGAGCCATGTATATTTATATACTCTTTATAAATTGTTGGTCACAACGTTTGACCTTTCAATATCTTGCATATATATGACTTTATGATTTTTTGTTTTTTTCTTGTCCAATTGTCATTCACTATTTATATCCCCTGTATCAGTGGTTTTTGATACGCCTTTTTTGTATTTAAGTACAAATTAGTGTGGCTGGTGTATTTATTTATATCGTTGTGCAGCCGCTGCTACACTCTTGTCTTATGAGTGCCCTCTGGAGCAATGAGCGCTTTAGGTTGACATCGCCAGTTTGGCAGTGTCAGGCATCATTTTAGTGCTGAGCGTTGCTATTTGAAGCACGCAGGCGCAGCTATATCGGCCATTTTCTTGTGGCCGGTTCCAGCTCCATAGCTGCGCACCCTCTAGTGTGTGGACGTCATATCCGGCTCCTGCACTGTCGCTGCCGGCTCACCGCTGTGAAGCGCATATTGCGTTCCAGGTGGCTTTACTACGTAGTTTCTGGCTTGCTCCACGTGGATACTGGCATTTTCAAACCACGGCATCACTATAAAAAGAGGGGAATATGGTGAGTGTCCTTCACCCCTACAGCTCCTGTATCTTTTGTGTGGCTGCCTAACCCCTGATGAACCCCTGTTATCCCCAATAGGGGGGAAACGCGTCGGGCATTACCTGGGGATTTACTGACAGACTATGGTCAAGATGACATCCATTCTACTACATGGACTTCTGGGTTCACTTGGAAATGTCATGAAACACCTCAGCAAATAGATGAGTATAGCGGTGCCATTTTTTTGATTGTCTATATGGTCAAGACGATTGTGTCCTTGTACCCTGGAAACTGCTAAACAGGTGTATTCATGTTAAAATCATCTTTCTATCTTGGATATTTCTGCATTACCTGCTAGATCCATGTTTTTACATCTTCAATTCTTTGTCTTGTAACTACGGGATGTTCGAGTGCCATGTTGCCGTTTACTGGAGTATTAGTAATGCACATTAGTGTTTGTCTTTCCAGTGACATTTGAGAGGCTATTTGTTGACATAGAGCACTCGCATGCTATTAGATATTCTGCTATAAAACAAGAGGGGACGTCTTTCTGGCAGAGGGAGGAGTGTGTTTAAAATACATTTGTCATCATACAATATCTGTTCATTATTGCACTCCGGTGCTGTTCAGGAAAATCCGATTTGGACAAAACGTATCTTTGCACTCCGTTTTACCCGGTTATTTTTGAGGGTATATCTATGGTATTATACGTTATTACGCTGCACTCTACATTGCCATATAGAGCTACACTCATAATCAATTTCTTTTTTTCTATTTATTAATTTTTTATATTTATTTTTTCATTTTTTTGTGTTTTTTTCATGGGTATCGGAGGTGTATTTGGGACATTATCTTTTGTCTATCCTTACTGTAGGGATTGTAAGGGACCCTAGGGTCAGCTGCCGAGGAGTGGGGGCGCCTACCGCAGTAAATTAGGGTGTCTACCTCCACTGTCAGGCAGTTATCAGTATAGGATTGTGCTTTAGGGCTCACCAGTTTTTCTGTATTGCAGGTTCAGCTAGGGATTGAATAGGGTGAGCCGTCGAGGAGTGGGGCGCCTACCGCGGTAAATTAGGGTGCCAACCTCTGCTGATAGGCAGGATTCATGGTAGTCCGTTATAGGGTTCTCTAGGTACATTATATACTTTTTTATTGTATTTGATAAAATAGAGTCTTTTTAATTGTTGTGATTAAAAGTTATTTTTTAGGGATCCTTGTTTTTTTCTGGTTTGGTCTTCTATTGCTCTAGGGTGCCTCTACTTATCAAACCAATTTATTGTATTACCAATCTACATATATAAATACCTCTCTGTGTTCATCACCTCATTAAACATTTGACCAGTTTGATTTTCCTGAAATTGCCTGCGCCCCCCGACAACTAATGTGCAAAACTTTTGCACGGGCAAACTAGTCATTAAAAGTACAAATTACAAAATATTTGTGCAAACAGTGTGATGTTCTGTTGTGCGTTTGGAATCTTTATCATATCTGGGGTCTATATGTGAGTACAGATTTTGAAGCTACTAAGATGCAGGGATAGGTTCCTTTTGGTATATCAGAGGACATTAAAATTCTGATCATGATTTTCTTAAATTTGAAGGTCATATGTAGCATAGCAAGGGAGAATACTTGAATATTTTAGCTGGTTAGTCTTGTGGAAGATGCAATGAAGTTTCCTAGCACTTTTTCCCAGTACATTAACCTGTGGGCTGTAGTTCATAACACCGAGCAATCGCGATGGTTCCGATCTTAGATGGTCGATGAACTAGTCTCACAGGTACTCACGTTCTGCCACTTACCCCCAAGGTCCGAGTCCCGTGTCTGGCAGCGTGACTAAAAAAAAAATAGGATAGTGGCAAAAGATCCAGGCTAGTTAATGATTATCCTGTCTTGGTGGCAAATGCATTACCTGGACATATCAATGATTATCAGGCTGAAGGTAGTGTTCTCAAAGCAGCAGTGATAAAACGGTTAACTGTCTTGTGAAAAGAAAGAAAAGTGTATTACCTTTTCACTACTGGCCACACTGGTCAGATGTCGTGCCCTGATTGTGTGCAGGCCCTGGAGCTCAGCATTTCCCAACAAGGTTGGCATGTTATCAAAGTATTACGATAAGGAGAGAATGGTGTGCACTCAGGTCTGGAATATGAGGTGCAGGTGGAATGGACTATGATAGCCCCACAAGTAGTAGTAGTAGAGATTCACCGCACATTCTCTTTGATAATTTGCACGTGTGTTTACAAAATTTATTCCAAATTTCAGAAAAAATATTCAAGCCACAAGCAGTGAAGAAGTATAGTCTTAATTTAAAAACCCAATGTTTCGACTTTCCTGGGTCTTAGTCATGGGGTTACTATAGAGATAAGAAAACAAAGTATAAGATACTATATACATTATATACAATATAAAATAGAACGCAAGGTATCAAAGGAAGCCTGGTCACAAAGTAGAAGATTGCCAAAAGGGGAGCATACAATAAACAGAGAAATGGCAATCAAAGTACTAGACACACCCCTCCCCAGATTCAACAATTTGGCCCAGGTGTAGACTTTTCATCTCTACAAATCTGGCTGGCATATAGATACAGTATATAGATTGTGACGGTGTTTTGGTGACAAGGATTTACAGTTGAACAGTATTGCAAAGTCTGGTATCAGTGTCATCATAAGCTGTTTTCTATCTGTATATGTTTGTGTTGTGTATGATTTTCCAGCAGAAGGCATATTAGCATAAATTCATTCTGTATATACTCATTGTGAGATTAGATAAATAGTTATAAACCAGTTTTGTTTTTGCGTACTTTGCAGATATTCTAGCAATTTATCCAGTGTTTGGGGCAGCACGGTGGTGCAGTGGACAGCACAGCAGCCTTGCAGCGCTGGAGTCCTGGGTTCAAACCCCACTAAGGACCACATCTGCAAAGAGTTTGTATGCTCTCTCCGTGTTTGTGTGGGTTTCCTCCGGGCACTCCGGTTTCCTCCCACATTGCAAAAGACATACTGATAGGGAATTTAGATTGTGAGCCCCAACGGGGACAGCGACGATAATGTGTGCAACCTGTAAAGTGCTGCGGAATATGTTAGCGCTATATAAAAATAAAGATTATTATTGTTTTTAGATTACGTAGATTCTGGGTACACAAGAATTTTTAAATGCCCTGATGGTGGAATAGACTAATTGTTAGCTAACCTCCTATATCACTGAGACTCCTTTCCCTGGACATAAACGAGCATGTTTCCCAGTCACATGCACACAATCTAAAAGTACTTAGATTAAGTATACCTACCAGGTTAACTATTCCCCATGGGAATTTTGTCTCAAGAAATAGACACACATGTTACTCAGACACCTTCAGAATTTAAATGATAGAACGGATGGCAGTAATACGAAGCTAGTAGTGGGAAAAGTAAGAAAAGCGCAAGTGAGAAAAAAACTCTCCGATCCGGAAGGGAGAAGGATTAGATAAGAGGGAATGGAAGAATAGGCTAATGAGTAAAGAGAAGCCTCTCAGCCTCAAGTAAGCCTCAGATATTTTAGAGGTCTTGCAGTACGCTGAAGAATTGTATAAAATGGTAAAAAAGTGAGAAGACAGACAGGGAGAGAGGAATATGACAATGTTACTGAATGTTATGCTAATGAGGCACCTAAGGAAAGTGTGTCAGTTGCAGCAGCTGCATTACAGCCATTGATACCTCCTATATATATTCCTGATGACTGGACATGTGCCAACTGTCAAACGCAGAATTCAGAATATTGTGAGACTTGTTCTTACTGTCAGATGACCAACCCAAACAATCCTACCTTATTCCTGGTTATTTATGTAGATGGCAATCCCTATGCCACCTCCTGTCCAGCATCCATTGTAGCTCCATTAATTAATGCAGTCTATAAAAAGAATAGTGAAGAAAAAGATGAAGATGACATGGCAGTACATGATCAAGGAAAACAGGGAAGACAGGAATCAGCAGTTCAGACTGATAATTCACAGCACCCCATGAACAAGATCCAGTACCCATCACTATATGGAGGGGGAACTTCATCATCATCAAGATCATATTTATCCTGCCCATGTAAATCCCAAAGCTTACACTCTGACACTCAACCTATTCCCTGCAAGGACTCCAGGAGACAGATACTATATTGAACAGCTTGCCAGACCGAGTAAAACATCCCATGCCATTTTATAAGTAGATGTGTCAAATACAGATGGCATATTCTGCCTCATGGACAAATTTAGAGGGGCTCACTCAAATTAAAGCAGGAGATTCCTTTTGGCCGAGGATGGGACTAGCCCTTGAACCTGACAAATGGCATGTAGAATGGCTTGAATCACATGTATCCAGAAAAGATTTCCTCGGTAAGCTTTATTTCTGGGCTGAGAATCATCTGCCAGCCCAGACCCCCACTCTCCAGGATGTCATGCAGGAAAAAGGGGAATATGTGGAAAGTTTATTCCACCAATTTAATCAAATGATTCGGGATATCGGATTTGAAATATTAGCCCCCTGATTGAAAGAAGCTTTGACACCAGCATCAGCCATTCCTAGGACCACCATCACCGAGCTCCAGACCATCATAGGATATTGGCATACTGAACCCGGAAACGATAGAAGTACGTATAGTCTTACTCTCCACAAAAACCACTGAGAGGACCAACACCTACCACCCAATAGAAGTGGGTACAGGAGCATCCAGAAGTGTAATCAGGAACATTGATTTACCAGACCCCTACACATAGGCCTACGACCTACACAGAGTAATGCTGTCTCAACTAGTAGTCTCAACAGACATACCGTCAAAACTCCAAACCAACACAGTCTTTCCTTAGACTGCATTCTACTGACATCCCTGTATCCTGATGCCTCTCTACTCATGCAACCCCTGTATGACTGCCTCAAGGACACTTCCTTCAGTCTAAACAAGGAAGCCATTGATGGATTCTACACACTAAAGCCTGCAATCACATCCTCTTTTGCTCTAGGACTATCAGGTTACAACAAACTGTTCTGCCTGTTTATCATGGAAAAGTAAAGGTACCGTCACACTAAGCGACGCTGCAGCGATACCGACAACGATCCGGATCGCTGCAGCGTCGCTGTTTGGTCGCTGGAGAGCTGTCACACAGACAGCTCTCCAGCGACCAACGATGCCGGTAACCAGGGTAAACATCGGGTTACTAAGCGCAGGGTCGCGCTTAGTAACCCGATGTTTACCCTGGTTACCATCGTTAAAGTAAAAAAAACAAACATTACATGCTTACCTACCACTGTCTGTCCCCGGCGCTGTGCTTCTCTGCCCTGTGTAAGCACAGCGGCCGGAAAGCACAGCGGTGACGTCACCGCTCTGCTTTCTGGCTGCCCGGCGCTCACAGCCAGAGCAGAGAAGCACAGCGCCGGGGACAGACAGTGGTAGGTAAGTATGCAATGGTTGTTTTTTTTACTTTAACGATGGTAACCAGGGTAAACATCGGGTTACTAAGCGCGGCCCTGCGCTTAGTAACCCGATGTTTACCCTGGTTACCAGCAAAGACATCGCTGAATCGGCATCACACACGCCGATTCAGCGATGTCAGCGGGAGAGCCAGCGACTAAATAAAGTCCTGGCCTTTCTGCCCCGACCGGCGATATCACAGCAGGGGCCTGATTGCTGCTGCGTGTCACACTGGACGATATCGTTATCCAGGGCACTGCAACGTCACGGATCGCTAGCGATATCGTCCAGTGTGACGGTACCTTGAGGCCATGCAACTGGAGTCCTGACACAGCTTCACTGAGGAAGACAACGCCCTCTGCCAGACTTGACCTAGCTGCCCGTGAAACAGCAACCTGCATGAGAGCCATGTTTGCAACCCACCTGTTGCTGGACAAGACTTCTGACATTATTATGAACCACAAGTTGAAGATAATCGCACCCCATGATATTATTGCCATTCTGACCCACACATAGCCAAAACACATGTCTGCCACCCGCCACCTACGTCTGCAATGCCCTATTTTGCTCCCAGACAACGTCACCATCTCCAGATGTGTGGTCCTTAACCCAGCTACTCTCCCACCTCTGCCAAGGGGAAAGGATGTAGGTCATATCTCTGACACTAGTGGAAGAGGTAGTCGACTCTGAGATGGCTAAACACCATTGTCCCGCTCTCATGAGACAAGAAACCTCTGGATTTGACTCACTGATGTACCTTTGAAAGATCCTGACCTGACGCTCTTTGTGGATGAATCAAGGTATTGTTACTGCCGTGGTCGGCCATCCTGCCGCCGCTTGTCAGTCCTCCTGTGCGGGTGGTATGGGGTTGCGCCGGATGTTCCCAGGCTTTTGTACCTCCCGGGCATCTGCGGTCCATGCCTGTGACGTGTTTCTCCTTAGGCTGTAGGTGCACGCTTGCTGGATTCCTTTGTTCTGTTTCCAAGTATCCTGATCAGAAATTGCCCTTCTCCTCTGTGTCTGACATCAGTATTTCTGGCTCTCTCTCTCACATCGGCGCCTGGTGATTCACTCTGGTGCATGTTCTGTACTGTTGGGTCTCAGGTCTCGGCGTTCTGCTTGTCCCCGTCTCCCGCACACTGCCCAGTGCGCTCCCTGCTTTACTCCAGTCTCCTGCACACTACCCGGTGCTTGTTCTGCTCTGCCCTGGTCTCCTGTACACTACCCAGTGCGCACTCTGCTTCTCTCTGGACCCCTGCGCATTTCTCAGAGCTCAGTCTGTGCCATCTTGGTTACTCTGTATCCTATGAGCCGGTCCCTGGTACTAGCTAGTGCGGTATACCTTCCCCCCAGTCCTGCTCCTAATGCTCACTGCAGAGGGGGTGGTTTCACCTGGTCTGCTTGCCCGAGATCGGTTGGCCCCGCGATCCAGTGGATCCACTCTAGGAACAGTGACAGGTATGCAGACCAAGAAGGCCATTTTCACATTGGTATAGCAGTAGTAATGGCGATCACAAAAAGGAGGAAAAAAGTCCAAATTCCCATTCTATTCTCTCTCCTCTGATATTATCTAGCATACCATAAGAGAGAGAAATGGTGCACCCCAAGCCCCCTAGTACATTTGCCATCCCCAAACCTTCTGGCGCCGTCCCCTGGCCCTCCAGATAATCTTCCCAGAAAAAAATGGGGGGCGCATGTGTACCCACCGAGATCTGCCGGCCAGTACTTGGCAACAATAGGAGATTATTTCAATTAGTTCAATTTGATCACTGTGATAGACCCTATCACAGTGATCAAAATTTAAAAAAAATAGTTATTCAAACCCCACTTTATCACTCCCTTATTTAGATAAAAATAATAAAATAAAAAAACATTTTTTTTCCATTTGGGTTAGTGTTATGGTTGGGGTTAGAGCTAGGGTTAGGGTTGGGCTAGAGTTAGGGTTGAGGCTATGGTTAGGGTTGGGGCTAGGGTTATAGCTAAGGTTTGTGCTGGAGCTAGGGTTAGAATTGGGGCTAGGGTTAGGGTTGGGGATAGGCTTAGGGTTATGATTGTGGTATTGGGGTTAGGGTGGTGTTGGGGTTAGTGTGGTGTTGTGGTTAGGGTTGTGGTTAGGGTTATGGTTGCGGCTAGAGAGAATTTTAAACTACATTTTTTACATTCCCATTTGGTATACTCTCCTGACAGCCTTGGTGCTCTTAGCAAAGAGCAAGGAGAAAGATTTAATCAGGATATGAAGAAAATGGAACAATGATACCAAGGTAGAATGAATGTGAACATGATGGGGGACTACTGCTGGATCATTCACAGAGAAGATCCACAAGCCTTCAAAAAGAGAAAAGGTATCAAGAGAAGTTTTGAAGAGAAAAGGTGCAAGAATTAATTTTCAATGAATTTGTAGAATGAATGTACAATAAATTTTATATATAATATTGTGTACATTTTTGGCATTCTTGTTCATTTCGCATGTACAAAATCCTTACATAGCGGTTAACAATAGAACTGTTTTTTTTTTTTTTAAATCAGGGCATGAGAAAACATAAGAATTAGTCAACTGGGATCCAAAAAATACAGCTAATAAAATATAGAGAAAATGAGGAAAACAAATGCACATCAGAACTATACATTGCTTGCACAATCTCTGTAGGGTACTCTCTCATATAGAGTGCAAGCTCTTATGGTCATCAGGGTCCTCTCTCACTCTCCTCGCCCTGATGTGTATTTTGTGAGCAATTCCAAACTTTCCAGCATTGAGATTCACATAAATTTACTTTACGCAAATCAAATTTTTTTAAAATTTTTTAGCAAAGTTGACGAGTTCAACTAAGGAATCTTTTTCTCTAAGGAAAATGTATCACATCTCCAAGATTATTATTTTGCTTCTCTCAGTGAGAGAAATCATATTCTTAAATGCCTAACATGGTATCAAAATCATGTATACGGCACTATTAAAAAGTTTTAGGTTAGTGTGGAAATAATTATGCAGAATGTTATTAAAATAGAGGTGCTAATATTTTATTTTTTTGTATTGCTTAATATTTCATATACAGTATATTGCTTCACACATTTTCCTTTATTAACCTTGTATCTCAGTAAATTACATTAAGTCTTGCATCTTTATGGGCTATTGTTAGTCTCAAAGGTGAAAATGTATAAATTTCAACCTCACAGTATTGAGTTTCCAGATATTATATTCTATTATCTGTGAGAAAGTTTCAGTTTATGGGCTAACTTCCAATTACATTACAAACTGATTAACTATATTTGTAAGCAACCACCATGATACTATAACAGTTGTTTTATTCTTTTATATTTTTTTTAAATCAATAGTACACATGAAAATAACTAATTTTAATATGTCTTATCAAATAACTCTGCTTCTTTTTCATCCAGAACTGATCTGTCACTCTCAAAATTCTCAATTCACGGACAAAATCTGTAGTCAGTGAAGACAGACTTTGCTAATAGTGACATGACAGTTGATACTGATTATATTTTATGTAGAAGGTAGGAAAAAGAAGAGGGGGATAAACTCTGAATCTAGCTCCCTCCTTCTATATAGAATCAGTAACAACTTTCATCTAACTAATGACAAAGTCGGTGTAAGCTTTATACAGATTTCACTCGTTAATTGAGAATTTTGAGAGCTACAGATCAGTTTTGGAGGAGAAAGGAGCATATTTCTGTGGTAAGATATATTGCAAAGTTTCTTATTTTCATGTGTACAAATGATTTATGGAATAAAATGATGGTTACTACCCTTTAATGACCTGAGATATTTTTGGTTTTGCATTTTCATTTTATGCTCCCCTTCTTCCCAGAGCCATTTTTATTTTTGGGGATTTTTGCGGGACAAGTTGTACTTTTGAACGACATCATTGGTTTTACCATGTTGTGTACTCGAAAATGGGAAAAAAATTCCAAGTGCTGTGAAATTGCAAAAAAAAAATCCCCAGTTGTTTTTTTTTTACTTTGGTCACTAAATTCTAAAACTGACCTGCCCGTAGCGTCTCCATATTTTGAGATCTCAGGCTGGATGAGGGCTTATTTTTTTGCATGCCGAACTGATGTTTTTAATGATACCATTTTGGTGCAGATACAATCTTTTAATTGCCCGTTATTGAATTTAAAATGCAATGTTGCAATGATCAAAAAAAATTTAGTTTTGTAGTTTTGACTTTTCTTCTCGTTACACAGTTTAACGATCGGGTTAATTCATTTTTTTATATTGATAGATCGGGCGATTCAGAATGTGGTGATACCAAATATGTATATGTTTGATTTTTATTGTTTTATTTTAAATGGGACGAAAGGGGGTGATTTGAACTTTTATATATTTTTTTTATTTTTTAAATATTTTTAAAAATATTTTATTTTTATTTTGTCATGCTTCAATAGTCTTGAGAAGCTGACTAGAAGCTGCCATAACCTGATCGGTTCTGCTACATACAGGCGAGGATTAGATCGCCTGTATGAAGCAGAATTGCCAACTTGCTATGAGCGCCGACCACCGGGCAGCACACATAGTAATCCAGTAGTGACAGCCATGGAGGTAAGCTGGAGACCTCTGGTTGTCATGCCAACCCATCGGCAACCCGCGGCCATGTGACATGGGCGTCAATGAATGAGATTTCCTGCACGCGTGCTTGAAGCATGTGTTAAATGCTGCCGTCAGAGATTGACAGCTTCATTTAACTAGTTTAGAGCCGCAAGTGGATCATAATTCCACCCGCGGCTGTTAGAAGCACATGTCAGCTGTTCAAAACAGCTGACATGTGCCGGAAAAGACGTGGGATCAGAGCCGGAGTCCACCTCAAAGGGAGGGAGTCTGTACTATTAAGCCCGATGTCAAAAAGGGGTTAATGCTGTATGTCTACATTATTTATGTAAATTTTGATTGATGGCTGTTGCACAAATGGTGCCAGTGATTGGTCATATTTATGTCATTGATTGTCGAAATAAGGTGACTGGCTACTTTAAGTAACACCGTGATGTACTATTGATAAACTTTGTCTGTGTTCTTTTTGATATCTTTGTTGGCCAGGGTTTTAGTATACAAATTAGGAAAAACTAGGCATAAACTGAAGAACCATGTATGGGTCTTGCCTGTACAATCCACAATTAGAAGCATTATTCCAACTAAAGTTAGGCTCACAACATGTAACTTTGCTTGCAAAATGTGGAAACTGACTACTTTGATCCAAGTATGAAGGACGTAAATAATTATAAGGTAGACTATGTCAGCAGAGCAAATGGTTAAGGCTACATCTGTATATTGTCTCTACACAAAGGACATAACATCTGCCTGCTCTTATTACAGGAACTCAGTCACAATTGGTGGTTGGGTCCCTTGGAAAAATGCTGGAGGTGTCAAATATGGTAGCTTCAAAGAGCTGCAGATGGTTTGTAGCTAAGAAAGAGTGTTTCCTATTGTCTGTATGTAGAGAAATGGAGGGAGTCACAAGATTTTTGAAATGCCACAGTTTGGCCCATGGCTCATTCAAAAATAACATCTTTTAAAGGGGCCAATCAGGGTCATCCTGGAAATATGAGCCTGTGATCAGGACTATAAAAATGGTGACACGAAAAGATGTCCAAATGTGAGGACTGCGTATGTGGATCTGTTGGGCTATGGGTTGTACTATATGGACTTATAGTCTTCCTTCAACCTTAATAACTATATAATAACTATGTAACTTGTCCTTCCCTCAATGAAACAGATGATAACTGTAGACAGAAACTTTTAGGTATTTCTGTTATTTCTCCCTTTTTATTTTATAAATGTTTTGCATTTTGACGTGTTTTTTTTTGTACATGTATTTTTTTATATTAAAGCTTAGAATCTTTAATAAGTTTGATCCTTGTATGCCCCGAAAAAGCATAGCCTCTGAAGGAGCTGGTAACCTCTTAATTGCAGGACAGTAACATATTTCGGAGACTCACCACCCCGTGTGATTGATGAGTGATGGCAACAATTGGGGTGTGCTGAATGTGTCAGGGTGTCATTTGTGCTTATTTTATAGCCTTAAACAGAGATTGAGTGCTAGATTGAGTGAGAGGAGATACAGCTCTGGAAAAAATTAAGAGACCATGGCAAAATTTTCAGTTTGTCTGATTTTTCTCTTTATAGGTATATTTTTGAGTAAAATGTAAATTGTTCTTTTATTCTATAAACTACTGACAACATGTCTCCAAAATTCCAAGCAATAAATTTTGTATTTAATTTCTGAAAATGAGAAATGGTCAAAATAACAAAAAATGCATTGCTTGCAGACCTCAAATAATGAAAAAAGAAACAAATTCATAATCATTTAGAAACAACAATACTAATGTTTTAACTCAGGAAAAGTTCAGATATCAATATTTTGTGGAATAACCATGATTTTTAATCACAGCTTTCATGAGTCTTGGCATGCTTTCCACTAGTCTTTCTCACTGCTTTTGGGTGACCGTATGCCTCTCCTGGTACAAAAATGTAAGCAGTTCTTCTTTGTTTGATGGCTTGTGACTATCATTCTTCCTCAGGATTACATTCCATAGGTTTTCAATGGGCACCAGGTCTGGAGATTGGGCTGGCCATGACAGGGATTTGAGGTGGTGGTCCTTCATCCACACATTGATTGACCTAGCTGTGTGGCATGGCACATTGTCGTGCTGGAAAAAAGCAGTCCTCAGAGTTGGGGAACATTGCCTGAGCTGAAGGATTCAACTGGTTTTCCAGGATAACCTTGTAGATGGCTTGATTCATACGTCCTTCGCAAAGAACAACCTTCCCAATTCCAGCCTTGGTAAAGCATCCCCAGGTCATCACCGATCCTCCACCAAATTTCACAGTGCGTGCAAGACCCTGTGGATTGTATGCCTCTCAAGGTCTCCATCTAACCATTAGACGACCAGGTGTTGGGCAAAGCTGAAAATTAGACTCAGCTGAGAAGATAACCTTACTCCACTCCTCTATGGTCCAATCTTTATAGTCTTTGGCAAACTTCAGTCTGGCTCTCCTTTGCTTCTCCTTGATGAAAGGTTTTTTCCTAGCTTGACAAGACTGAGTCCCGCCTCTAGGAGCCTGTTACAAACTGTTTTTCACCCCAGCCGCCATTTGCCATTCGTTTTGTAGGTCACTTGATGTCATCATGTGGTTTCTGAGTGGAATTCGAATAAGATGATGGTAATCCTGTTCAGTGGAGAGTTGTTTTTGCCCTCTGTAGCTTTGTTGTCCCAATGTCTGCTGCTTGACCTTGTTGTAATTGACTGCCGTCTTAGAAATTTTAAGGATGGAGGCAACATCGTGCTCACTGTGTCCCTCTGCTAGTAAAGCCAAAATTGAGCCCTTCATTTCCTCACTCAATACTTTACTTTTCAACTCCTTTGGCATGGTGAAAAGTTATTTTTTCATTCCTATTACTTTTTGGATATTACTGGCACTTGCTTTGCCATCCAGCTTGTCCTATTGCAAGATGATTGTGAACGCCACAGCAGTGTTTTTATACTTTCCTTCATTAAATAAGATTTGATTCAAGTGATCACCTAATCAGAAGCACTTTATTTAGAATGAGGTGTACTCTGGTTGGAATTCAACTGACACTGGAATGGAATGGCTGTCAGACATGTAGAGAAGCTGATTTTTATAAAACTGTGCAGTGGTCTCTTAATTTTTGTCAAATTAATGCTGCGAAATACATTACCAAAGTCGAGTTTGCATCTCGGCTTCAGGAAAATGGCCGCCGCGATCTCCATCTGCGCACGCGCGGCATCCCGCGGCCATTTTCCTGAAGCCCCGTGCAGCAGAGCACTCCATCTGCGCACGCGCGGCCTCAGGAAAATGGCCGCCCCCACCAATGACCAGGGCAATAGCGCAGATCGCGCGCTTTTTCTTCATCTGCGCGTAGTGGATTCGGCACTTGGACATGCGCACACCACTACGCCACCAACGGAAAGCTGGGGAAGAAACAGCGATGTCACCACGCCCACCTGACCTGACCAGCCTGATTAACAGGCGAAAACGGCGACTTTGGTAATGTATTTCGCAGCATAGGTGGGGAATCCGGGTACACTACATACACTATTGTAACGCACAGCGCAGGCCCTATTGAACAGTATTTTTATCTCAATCTGAAAAAACGGGGTGACAGGTTCCCTTTAAGAACATACATTGATAAGAAGTATGGTCTCCTTGAAAGGAGACCATCAGACTACTGCGTCAACAGATTCTAGCAATTCTAACAATTAAAGGCAAAAGGCACTTAAAGGCAAACTATTAACCTTTCTATATCAATTTCCCCCTTTTGTAAATGGTATAACCTCTGCTACGGGGTCAGCTGATGTCCACAAAGGAGCTACTGTCTCATGGGTCTAGTAACATAGTAACATAGTAACATAGTTAGTAAGGCCGAAAAAAGACATTTGTCCATCCAGTTCAGCCTATATTCCATCATAATAAATACCCAGATCTACGTCCTTCTACAGAACCTAATAATTGTATGATACAATATTGTTCTGCTCCAGGAAGACATCCAGGCCTCTCTTGAACCCCTCGACTGAGTTCGCCATCACCACCTCCTCAGGCAAGCAATTCCAGATTCTCACTGCCCTAACAGTAAAGAATCCTCTTCTATGTTGGTGGAAAAACCTTCTCTCCTCCAGACGCAAAGAATGCCCCCTTGTGCCCGTCACCTTCCTTGGTATAAACAGATCCTCAGCGAGATATTTGTATTGTCCCCTTATATACTTATACATGGTTATTAGATCGCCCCTCAGTCGTCTTTTTTCTAGACTAAATAATCCTAATTTCGCTAATCTATCTGGGTATTGTAGTTCTCCCATCCCCTTTATTAATTTTGTTGCCCTCCTTTGTACTCTCTCTAGTTCCATTATATCCTTCCTGAGCACCGGTGCCCAAAACTGGACACAGTACTCCATGTGCGGTCTAACTAGGGATTTGTACAGAGGCAGTATAATGCTCTCATCATGTGTATCCAGACCTCTTTTAATGCACCCCATGATCCTGTTTGCCTTGGCAGCTGCTGCCTGGCACTGGCTGCTCCAGGTAAGTTTATCATTAACTAGGATCCCCAAGTCCTTCTCCCTGTCAGATTTACCCAGTGGTTTCCCGTTCAGTGTGTAATGGTGATATTGATTCCCTCTTCCCATGTGTATAACCTTACATTTATCATTGTTAAACCTCATCTGCCACCTTTCAGCCCAAGTTTCCAACTTATCCAGATCCATCTGTAGCAGAATACTATCTTCTCTTGTATTAACTGCTTTACATAGTTTTGTATCATCTGCAAATATCGATATTTTACTGTGTAAACCTTCTACCAGATCATTAATGAATATGTTGAAGAGAACAGGTCCCAATACTGACCCCTGCGGTACCCCACTGGTCACTTCCAGTACCCACAAGGGGACTTCCTACCTGCTTTGCCCATCCACCCTCAGTGTGGACACTCACCTCCCCCGTCAGCAGTGGCTACATGGGGCCTATGATACACTACAGAAGGTTCAGCCTTAGATTTTTTTTTCTACATACACTCTTCAATAGCTTAGGTAATACATATATTAGCGCTTTTATGGCTACATAAAACAATAAGCAAAGCAACAAAATTTGCAAACAAGTCTGTAAAATACCAAAAAATAATCCATCCTGCTAGGCCGCTAAGCCAATTGGCTGGATTAAAAAGGAGTCTCTATATTGTATTAATCTCATTAAGAACCTTAAGGAACCAAGAAAATCTGAGTCCAAGTCTCATTGTGTATGCGGTGTGGGGTTAAAACCTTCCTTGGCTCCTGGGGTAAGGCTAAGTACAGCATAGTCCTTGCAGATACTGGGCTGTGTGCACAGATCCAACAGTCCAGCAGTTTTTGTCCTTCCGCGTCTTTTATAAGAAAAGCAAGATGTTGAATAAGTTTGTTTATCCAGTGTCTCTGTAAGGTGCAGACATCCTACCACTGCCAGCAAGGTGATTAGGAGAACCGTCAATCTCCTAGTGAAAAGATCTTTTTGCAGTGACTGGCATGGATCCAGGTGGGCTTTCCCTCAAGTTTCACTGAGGTGAATGTGGTCAGCTGGACTTTAAAACGGGCCATGAAACCGTGGATCTAGGCTCCTTCTCACGTGTCTGTGTGTGACCACCCAATCACCTGGATTCAGCTGATGTACGTCTGCACTGGCATTAGGATCTGGAATGGATGAAAACACATGTTTATGCACCACATTAAGTCTTTTCTGCAAGGCCTGGACATGGGCTGTCATAGCACCGTGTTGCATTTGTAGCACCTGTGGGTAGTACAGACCAGCCTTTGGCAAACTACCATACAGGACTTCAAAAGGAGACAAGCCTGTCTTTCTATTTGGAGTGTGTCTGACTGACAAGAGTGCAAGAGACAAGCACTCTACCCCGCTCTTTCCTGTGTCTGCCATGGCCTTTGATTTTTCAGTTTAAGTGTCCCGTTTAGTCTCTCCACTTTCCCACTACTTTGTGGTCCATATGGTGCATGATATGCTTGCTGTACTCCCGGGGCCTGCATGACTTAGTAACATAGTAACATAGTTAGTAAGGCCGAAAAAAGACATTTGTCCATCCAGTTCAGCCTATATTCCATCATAATAAATCCCCAGATCTACGTCCTTCTACAGAACCTAATTGTATGATACAATATTGTTCTGCTCCAGGAAGATATCCAGGCCTCTCTTGAACCCCTCGACTGAGTTCGCCATCACCACCTCCTCAGGCAAGCAATTCCAGATTCTCACTGCCCTAACAGTAAAGAATCCTCTTCTATGTTGGTGGAAAAACCTTCTCTCCTCCAGACGCAAAGAATGCCCCCTTGTGCCTGTCACCTTCCTTGGTATAAACAGATCCTCAGCGAGATATTTGTATTGTCCCCTTATATACTTATACATGGTTATTAGATCGCCCCTCAGTCGTCTTTTTTCTAGACTAAATAATCCTAATTTCGCTAATCTATCTGGGTATTGTAGTTCTCCCATCCCCTTTATTAATTTTGTTGCCCTCCTTTGTACTCTCTCTAGTTCCATTATATCCTTCCTGAGCACCGGTGCCCAAAACTGGACACAGTACTCCATGTGCGGTCTAACTAGGGATTTGTACAGAGGCAGTATAATGCTCTCATCATGTGTATCCAGACCTCTTTTAATGCACCCCATGATCCTGTTTGCCTTGGCAGCTGCTGCCTGGCACTGGCTGCTCCAGGTAAGTTTATCATTAACTAGGATCCCCAAGTCCTTCTCCCTGTCAGATTTACCCAGTGGTTTCCCATTCAGTGTGTAATGGTGATATTGATTCCTTCTTCCCATGTGTATAACCTTACATTTATCATTGTTAAACCTCATCTGCCACCTTTCAGCCCAAGTTTCCAACTTATCCAGATCCATCTGTAGCAGAATACTATCTTCTCTTGTATTAACTGCTTTACATAGTTTTGTATCATCTGCAAATATCGATATTTTACTGTGTAAACCTTCTACCAGATCATTAATGAATATGTTGAAGAGAACAGGTCCCAATACTGACCCCTGCGGTACCCCACTGGTCACAGCGACCCAGTTAGAGACTATGCCATTTATAACCACCCTCTGCTTTCTATCACTAAGCCAGTTACTAACCCATTTACACACATTTTCCCCCAGACCAAGCATTCTCATTTTGTGTACCAACCTCTTGTGCGGCACGGTATCAAACGCTTTGGAAAAATCGAGATATACCACGTCCAATGACTCACCGTGGTCCAGCCTATAGCTTACCTCTTCATAAAAACTGATTAGATTGGTTTGACAGGAGTGATTTCTCATAAACCCATGCTGATATGGAGTTAAACAGTTATTCTCATTGAGATAATCCAGAATAACATCCCTCAGAAACCCTTCAAATATTTTACCAACAATAGAGGTTAGACTTACTGGCCTATAATTTCCAGGTTCACTTTTAGAGCCCTTTTTGAATATTGGCACCACATTTGCTATGCGCCAATCTTGCGGAACAGACCCTGTCGCTATAGAGTCCCTAAAAATAAGAAATAATGGTTTATCTATTACATTACTTAGTTCTCTTAGTACTCGTGGGTGTATGCCATCCGGACCCGGAGATTTATCTATTTTAATCTTATTTAGCCGGTTTCGCACCTCTTCTTGGGTTAGATTGGTGACCCTTAATATAGGGTTTTCATTGTTTCTTGGGATTTCACCTAGCATTTCCTTTTCCACCGTGAATACCGTGGAGAAGAAGGTGTTTAATATGTTAGCTTTTTCCTCGTCATCTACAACCATTCTTTCCTCACTATTTTTTAAGGGGCCTACATTTTCAGTTTTTATTCTTTTACTATTGATATAGTTGAAGAACAGTTTGGGATTAGTTTTACTCTCCTTAGCAATGTGCTTCTCTGTTTCCTTTTTGGCAGCTTTAATTAGTTTTTTAGATAAAGTATTTTTCTCCCTATAGTTTTTTAGAGCTTCAATGGTGCCATCCTGCTTTAGTAGTGCAAATGCTTTCTTTTTACTGTTAATTGCCTGTCTTACTTCTTTGTTTAGCCACATTGGGTTTTTCCTATTTCTAGTCCTTTTATTCCCACAAGGAATAAACCGCTTACACTGCCTATTTAGGATGTTCTTAAACATTTCCCAATTATTATCTGTATTCTTATTTCTGAGGATATTGTCCCAGTCTACCAGATTAAGGGCATCTCTAAGCTGGTCAAACTTTGCCTTCCTAAAGTTCAGTGTTTTTGTGACTCCCTGACAAGTCCCCCTAGTGAAAGACAGGTGAAACTGTACAATATTGTGGTCGCTATTTCCTAGATGCCCGACCACCTGCAGATCTGTTATTCTGTCAGGTCTATTAGATAGTATTAGGTCTAAAAGTGCTGCTCCTCTGGTTGGATTCTGCACCAATTGTGAAAGATAATTTTTCTTGGTTATTAGCAGAAACCTGTTGCCTTTATGGGTTTCACAGGTTTCTGTTTCCCAGTTAATATCCGGGTAGTTAAAGTCCCCCATAACCAGGACCTCATTATGGGTTGCAGCTTCATCTATCTGCTTTAGAAGTAGACTTTCCATGGTTTCTGTTATATTTGGGGGTTTGTAACAGACCCCAATGAGAATTTTGTTACCATTTTTCCCTCCATGAATTTCGACCCATATGGACTCGACATCCTCATTTCCTTCGCTAATATCCTCCCTTAAAGTGGACTTTAGACAAGACTTTACATAGAGACAAACCCCTCCTCCTCTCCGATTTTTACGATCCTTTCTAAACAGACTGTAACCCTGTAAGTTAACTGCCCAGTCATAGCTTTCATCTAACCATGTCTCGGTTATTCCCACTATGTCAAAGTTACCTGTAGATATTTCTGCTTCTAGTTCTTCCATCTTGTTTGTCAGGCTTCTGGCGTTTGCGAGCATGCAGTTTAGAGGATTTTGTTTTGTTCCAATCTCCTCGCTGTGGATTGTTTTAGAAATGTTCTTACCTCCCTTCTGAGTATGTTTTCCTGGATCTTCTTTGTTCAAGTCTAATGTTTTTCTTCCCGTCCCCTCTTCTTCTAGTTTAACGCCCTCCTGATGAGTGTAGCGAGTCTTCTGGCGAATGTGTGTTTCCCAGGTTTGTTGAGGTGTAGTCCGTCTCTGGCGAGGAGTCCATCGTACAAGTAATTCACACCGTGGTCCAGGAATCCGAATCCTTGTTGTCTGCACCATCGTCTTAGCCAGTTGTTTGCATCAAGGATCCTGTTCCATCTCCTGGTGCCATGCCCGTTTACTGGAAGGATAGAAGAAAAAACTACCTGTGCATCCAGTTCCTTTACTTTCTTCCCCAACTCTTCAAAGTCTTTGCAGATTATCGGTAGGTCCTTCCTTGCCGTGTCATTGGTGCCAACATGTATCAGAAGAAATGGGTGGACGTCCTTGGAGCTGAAGAGCTTTGGTATCCTATCGGTCACATCCTTGATCATCGCACCTGGAAGGCAGCATACTTCTCTTGCAGTTATGTACGGTCTGCAGATGGCTGCTTCTGTGCCTCTCAGTAGTGAGTCTCCCACCACCACCACTCTTCGTTGCTTCTTGGCTGTACTTTTTGCTGTCACTTGTTGCTGTGTGCCCTTTTCTTTTTTGCTTGCTGGTATTGCTTCATCCTTAGGTGTGCCATCTTCATCCTCTACAAAGATTTGATATCGGTTCTTCAGTTGTGTGGTTGGTGATTTCTCCATGGTCTTCTTGCTTCTTTTGGTCACATGCTTCCACTCATCTGCTTTTGGAGGTTCTCTGACACTTTTTTCACCTTCTGTGACCAGTAGAGATGCTTCTGTTCTGTCTAGAAAGTCTTCATTCTCTTTGATGAGTTTCAAAGTTGCTATTCTTTCTTCCAGACCCCGCACCTTTTCTTCTAAAAGGGCCACTAGTCTACACTTCTGACAGGTGAAATTTGATTCTTCTTCTGGTCGATCTGTGAACATGTAGCACATGCTGCAGCTCACCATGTAGGTTGTCACATCTGCCATGTTGCTCCTAGATCCTGCTGACTTGCCGTGTGTTTTCCTTCTTGTGTAATCTACTCAGCCAAGTAGACATAGTAAGACTTCCCTCATTATTTCTCCTGTGAAGTGTGTACCCTTATCGGTTTCTATGGTTTCTAGGACACCATACCTGCAGATCAGTTCTTTCATCAGTTTGTCTGCAGTCGCTTTAGCATTTGCAGATTTTACCAGATAGGCTTCCAGCCAACCAGAAAAGAGATCTACACATACTAGGATATTTTTCACACACTCCTACCTTGGGTAGCTGTATGTAGCCAGTCTGCAGTCTCTGAAACGGGTAGAGAGGCCTGGGTGTCGCTTTCTTAGGGACTTTTACTATTTTACCTGGGTTGTGCTGTACACAGATGAGGCATGATTGTACGAGCTTTGCGTAACTGAAACCAGGAGCGATCCAGAAGGCATCTACCATGGACACGTGACATTTTGAGGTGTGAGTGGGGCCATGTGTTGCTTACACCATGATTGGGAGCAGGGATCTTGGTATATACGATTTATCCTTATTCTCCCATACTCTTTCTGAGTTCAGCTTAGCTCCCATTCTCTCCCAGTGTTCCTTCTCTGTTTCGGCAGCTGGAGGGATTTCAGGACATCTAGGCTCAGTGTGGCTGGAATACGCTGACTCCTCGCCACTGTCCACTGCTCCCTAGGCCGCCTTGCTGCTACTTTAGCAGCCTCGTCCGCCCTTCTGTTGCCCTCTACCTCCACAGAGTCACCGTTCGTGTGTGCTTTTACCTTGACAATGCCAACCTGGACTGGTAACATCAATGCCTCCACTACTAATTGTTTCACCAGCTCTGCATTTTTAATGGGCTTACCGGCTGATGTAAGAAACATTCTGCTTCTCCAGATAGGGCAATAATCGTGGGATATTCCCCATGCACAATTCAAATCTGTGTAACTGTTAGCGACTTTATCTGCAGCAGCTCTACATGCCTCAGTGAGTGCCTTCAACTCTGCCTCCTGCACCGACACGTGTGGAGGGAGTGGTTCAGCTCGGATTACCTCATGTGAGGATACTACTGCAAGTCCAGTGTAGAACTGCCCATCCTGGTGGTAGCTGGAGCCATCTACAAAATGAAAACCTCAAAATATGCATTAGGAACAGGTTTTTTTTCCATGAACAAATGTAAAACACTGTCTCCTGACTCATCAGTTCCTATGCAGTCATGTTCGTGCGTCATGTCAACGTACCAGAGTACTCTATTTTTTTTTTTTTCTCTTTTTCCAATGCTGTCACCAATTCCCCCTTTTCTGAATCCACAGGCAGATGAGTGGCTGGATTCAGAACATTATGTCTTTTGAGGGTGACGTATTCAGGAATTAGTATTAGAGCACATTCAAGTCTGATCTGTCTCTCCTTAGGCAGGTGTTTTGGTTGAACTTGTATGAGTATGGCATTAATGTCATGTGGGGAACAAATTGTCAAAAAGAAAAAGTCAGTGTGATCTCACATGCCTTTCAGTAATACAGCAGCTCTTACAGCACGGACAGAAGACCCTCTAATCACTGGGTCTAATTATGCTGAGTAATAAGCTATCGGTCTCTGTTTCTCTCCATGTTGTTGTGTCAGTACTGTGGTAGCATGTCCACCCTGCTCTGTGTAAAATAAGAAAAATGGCTGACCATAGTTTGGAATGCCTAAGGCCAGGGCTGACACAATGAGAAACTTGAGAGAGTGGAAGGAATCAATTGCTTCTTGAGTGAGATTGTAGAGGTCTGATGGCAAACAGTGATAGAGTGGTTGCATCATTTGTGAAGCAGACCTTATCCAAGGCCTACAGTAGGTCACCAAACTTAGAAAAGTGCGTAGATGCTGGTGTGACCTGGGTAAAGGGAGATTTTGTATTGCCTGTTTTCTGTCGTCAGTCAGGTGTCTTGTACCTTCAGCAATACAATGTCCTAAAAATGTCACCTTTTGTTTGCAATACTGTAATTTGTCACGGGAGGCCTTGCAACCCTTTTCTGCCAAAAAAAAACACAGCAAGGAAACTGTAGCTTCCTTGTAGGACGTCTGGGCAGCAGAGCAAGAGGTCATCCATGCACTGTAATAGTACAATCTGTGGATGAGGTGGTTGCCACTGCTTAAGAATCCCTGCCATCGCTGTTGAATAGAAGGTTGGGGAGTTCTTTCCCCCTTGTGGGAGGACCGTCCAACAGTATTGTTTACCTTTCTGAGTGAAAGAAAAAAGATACTGACAGTCAGAGTGCAGTGGTCCAGAAGAATGCATTTGCCAAATCAATAACTGTGAAACATTTTGACGTCGCTGGGATTTGTGACAGTAAGGTGTGTGGGTTAGGGACAATTAAGGTCATACTCTCTGTAACCTCATTAATAGCCCTTAAGTCATGAACTATTCTGTAAGCACTAGGGGAACCCTTGGGTCCTTTTTTCTTAATGGGATACAAAGGGGTGTTGCAGGGGGAATATCTCTGCACTAGAACCCCTGCCTTAACATACTCTTTAATATCCCTGCTCAGGGCCATTGATTTGACTAGACTTAAGGGGTATTGCCTTAACCAAGGAGGAGTGGTTCCTTCTCTTGATTTATCATGACAGGGGGAATGGGCAGCCGACCCATATCAGATTTTCCCCTTGCCCAAACGGTGTCTGGTACCTGACTTTTTTCCCTGTCCTCAGACATTCTGGGGCCATTTCTGCAATATTACACAAGTGTTTATATAAGTCACACATTAATGTCCAAATATTTATACCCGTATTTGATTGGGTAGATTATCCCTTAAAAAAACTAAATTTGATTCACAAAATGTTACCAAAAGAAAATTATATATATGAAAATATATATATAATTACGAAAGATGCTGAGTCATAAAATGGGGAAGCACAATGCCATAGGCCACAGCAAAGCACAAGCTTATTCTAAGAAAGTAGCAGCCCTATATAAATCCATAACTAAAAATTCCAAATACAAAAAGAAGGGATTTGAAAAATACCAAATATCAATACCAGCTGCTTGCGATAAGGTATAAGAAGTGGAAAAGACAAATAAACAGTGACTATGGTTTGAGCCAATATAATGAATGGCTAAAAACGATATATCATCTGAAGACAACCTAGAAATAGACAGTAACTATACCATCTTGTGTGAGGAAAACTACTAAACTGGCAAATGAATGGAATTAAGTGTAAGTATAATAGGGCATGATTTACCTGTGGTATAATGTGTTTTTTTTTGTTTAGTCATAGGGACTTCAGTCGCTTGTCCCTCTACCCTCACGCATTCCACAGTCTCGTCAGTAATCATGTCTGGCAGTATCAAGTCTTTGTGTACTAGTCCCAGCTGCCCCAGTGTCGGTCAAGAATTCTGTCTATTTCCCTCCCAGCTTTGGTATGGTGGTCATCAAGGCAGGACCCGGCCCGGAGGGGACAAGAAAAGGCACACAATTGTCACTGGGTTGTCAGTTTCCTAGTCTAAAGGTGAAGGAGGTGGAAGATTGGTCTGAGTGTCCATTTTCTCCACAATTCCAGCACTTCACTGTTTCTAAGTCCTTAGGTCCCTTACTACGTCTCTACTGTTTTCCTTGTATTCCAGGATACATGACACATCGTCTTATTGTCCTAGTTTCTTCAACTCCTGAGCAACCTTCAGGAGGTCTTTGGATCTACATTTCTCCATTTAGGTCTGGCTGTCTGTACTGCGTCTCGTAAGCCTTTTGCCATACCGTCAATGAATGTATTTACCAATATTTTAACATCAAGTGGGTTTACTGGACTGTACCCCATGTCTGCCCATTTCAGCTGTAACCGTCCAAAGTACATCTCTACTCTCTCTCCTTTTGTCACATCTGTAAAAGTCTTAATTTGCATCCTAGTACGTCACCTGCTTTTGTGCTCACCAACTCTCTAGGTCTGCTCAGCTGCACTTAAACGTCCATCATATTGTCTTTGTCTGTAAAATGGGAAAGGTTGGTTCTCAGGGTCAGCCAATTGTTTTAGCATAGCTAGCTTGTCAGAGGGCTTCCAGGGATAATACTCCTGTATCTGTCTTACCTTACCTGTTGTGGTTGGTTCTCTGGTGGTGGGGGTGACTAGATGTCCGGTTGGGGGTGACATGACATTCTGGTCTACAGCTCCTTCCCAAAAGGATTACTGTCAGCTTACTCCCAAAAGTTAATGTCCCCACTCCCCTCTAACCACAATCCTGTGTCAGCTTCTTATGTCTTATGTCACTAGATGTGATTTTGTCTGGACAGGATTCAGTGTAATTCACTTAGGTCGGGTTGCAGCAGAGATCATACAAGTATTTCTCCAGTCTGGGTTTGTCTGACCACTAGGGTTGAGCGACCTTGACCCCGTCACATGGGCGGCACGCGGCCAATCAGAAGCCGCGACGTCATTCTCATTCACAAAACTGCTAATTCTAGGAATTGAGGACCTGCGAATGACGTCGCGGCCTCTGATTGGTCGCGTGCCGGTCACATGGGCGGCACGCGACCAATCAGAAGCCGGGACGTCATTCACCGGTCCGAAAGGCGCGCTTTTTAAACAAAGAAGCCTCCCGGATAGCAGCGTGAAGTCCGGGGGCCGCCGGAGAGGTGAGCATATCAATATTTTTTATTTTAATTCTTTATTTTCCACATCCCTATTGATTCGATACCGATACCCGATATCACAAAAATATCGGATCTCGGTATCGGAATTCCGATACCGCAAATATCGGCCGATACCCGATACTTGCGGTATCGGAATGCTCAACACTAGTCGTTAGGTGCTGCTCTATTTAACTCCACCTAGTTCTTTGTTCCTGGCCTCCAGTCAATGTTCCAGTATTGGTCTTGCTTTCTCCTGGATCGTTCTTGTGGCCTGTCTGCCCTGCATAAGCTAAGTTTTGCTTGTGTTACTTTTGTTTGCTATATTTTCTGTCCAGCTTGCTATATTGGTTTTTCTTGCTTGCTGGAAGCTCTGAGACGCAGAGGGAGCCTTTCCGTACCGTTAGTCAGTGCGGAGGGTCTTTTTGCGCCCTCTGCGTGGTTGTTTGTAGGTTTTTGTGTTGACCGCAAAGCTATCTTTCCTATCCTCAGTCTATTCAGTAAGTCGGGCCTCACTTTGCTAAAATCTATTTCATCTCTGTGTTTGTATTTTCATCTTTACTCACAGTCATTATATGTGGGGGGCTGCCTTTTCCTTTGGGGAATTTCTCTGAGGCAGGGTAGGCTTATTTTTCTATCTTCAGGACTAGCTAGTTTCTCAGGCTGTGCCCGAGGCACCTAGGTCTGCTCAGGAGCGCTCCACGGCTACCTCTAGTGTGGTATGATAGGATTAGGGATTGCGGTCAGCAGAGTTCCCACGTCTCAGAGCTCGTCCTATGTTAGTAACTATCAGGTCACTTGTGTGCTCTTAATCACTAGGTCCATTGTGGTTCTGAATCACCAGTTCATAACAGGCAGTGGAGCAGGGAGAGATAAATATTTCAACTTTGCAAGTGCTGTGATCCTGAGCAAGCAGGGGGGGCCCCCTCGTTGGCATTGGCACTGGCACAGGGCCCCTCAAAGTACAGCGGTGTGTTTGCACGGCGGGGGCGCCTCCCACCGGCAGCAACACTTTTGCGTACTATGAGGGGCCCTGTGCCAGTGACATCGCCAACGAGTATTCCTCCCCCCACCTGATGAAGGAACCTGCACCTTCATCTGCACCTTCCTCTTTGTCCCCGTGTAAGGTGGTATGGTATGCGGGAAGGGGGACCTGACTTTCAGCAGGGTCACAATCTTACAGTGTAGCGTGCACAGGGAATGTTGCGTTATGGGTCAATGTACCAGCAGACTCATCTATCACTGGCTGGGCAATGGGCAGGATGAGGAGGAAACACAGATATAGGCCCAAATAATAAAGTGAGCTAAATGCAGTTCAAAATTGGTAACAGGACTAACCAGGGGGCATTGTTTTATTCAGTGGAGGACAACTGGAATGAGAGGCTGACACAGAGAGTAGGCCCAAATCTGTAAGTAGTCTAAATGCAGTTCAAAATTGGCAAGAGTAGTAAACAGGCGGCACAGTTTTGTTCACTGTAGGAGAACAGGAAGGAGCGGCAGACACAGATAGAAGGCCCCAACCCAACTAGTAGGCCCACTACAGTTTTAAAATTCCGATAGGCTGAAAACCAGATAATTGTAGGTAATTTTTTGTAAAGAGGACAGCTGTATTGAGTGGCGCAGCCAGACACTACAAGTAGGCCTTAAACCACAAAGTTAGCTCGACGCTGGTTTAAAAAAGGTTACATGGGTACACGTTCTGCATTGTTGTGCTCAGTGGAGGACAATTGGAAGGAGGGACCGCAGAAAGACTTTGTAGGCGTAAAATTACAAAATAGGCTCTATGCAGCTTCGATTATGTGGCAACCTGGAGAACACCTTGGAGCGGCAGACACCGTCTCTACGACCCAGACCTAACTTGTAGGCCTAATGTAGTGTTGTTTCAACAACTACTTAAGACAAGCATGAAGATTGAAGCAATGGAGAGGAAACCTGGAGAACACCTTGGAGTGGAAGACACCGTCTCTACAACCCAGACCAAACTTGTAGGCCTAATGCAGTGTTGTTTTCAACAACTACTAAACAAGAGCTTTAAGATTGAAGCAATGGAGAGGCAACCTGAGGAACACCTTGGAGTGGAAGACACCGTCTCTACACCACAGACCCAACTTGTAGGCCGAATGCAGTGTTGTTTTCAACAACTACTAAACAAGAGCCAGAAGATTGAAACAATGGAGAGGCAACCTGGGGAACACCTTGGAGTGGAACACACCGTCTCTACACCCCAGACCCAACTTGTAGGCCGAATGCAGTGTTGTTTTCAACAACTACTTAAGAAGAGCCACAAGATCGAAGCAATGGAGAGGCAACCTGGGGAACACCTTGGAGTGGAACACACCGTCTCTACACCCCTGACCCAACTTGTAGGCCGAATGCAGTGTTGTTTTCAACAACTACTAAACGAGAGTCAGAAGATTGAAGCAATGGAGAGGCAACTTGGGGAACACCTTGGAGTGGAACACACCGTCTCTACACCCCAGACCCAACTTGTAGGCCGAATGCAGTGTTGTTTTCAACAACTACTAAACGAGAGCTAGAAGCTCGAAGCTATGGAGAGGAAACCTGGGGAACACCTTGGAGCGGCAGACACCGTTAGTAGGCCCTACCGAAGTAGTAGTAGTAGCCCCAATGCAGTTTTCAAATTCCTATAGGCTGAAAACCAGACTATTGACGCTCAGCTTTTTTAAAAGGAGGACAGCTGTATTGAGTGGCGCAGACAGACACAGGTAGTAGGCCTTAAACACAAAATTTGGCTCAATGCAGTTTAAAAAAGGTTACAGGGGTACACAGGCAGCATTGGTCTGTTCAGTGGAGGACAATTTCAATTATGGACCACAGACAGAGTTTGTATGCCTACTATTAAAAAAAGGATGCTCTATGCAATTTAAAATAAGTTCCAGGGGTACACGGGCAGCAGTGGTCTGGTCAGTGGAGGACTAGTGGAAGGAGGGACCGCAGACAGGCGTATTAGGCCTAACATAACAAAATTTGGCTGTAGGCACTTTAAAATTGGTTCCAGGGGTACACGGGCAGCAGTACACAGGTCACTGGAGGACTAGTGGAAGGAGGGACCGCAGACAGGCGTAGTAGGCCTAACATAACAAAATTTGGCTGTAGGCACTTTAAAATTGGTTCCAGGGGTACACGGGCAGCAGTGGTCAGGTCAGTGGAGGACTAGTGGAAGGAGGGACCGCAGACAGGCGTAATAGGCCTAACATAACAAAATTTGGCTGTAGGCACTTGGAATTCTCTTGCAGGGGTACACAGGCAGCATTGGTGTTGTCAGCGGAGGCCGATTGTAATGAGTGTCTGCCAGTTAGTACTCCAAAAAAATAAATAGATGTTAATGTCTCGCATTACAACAAAACAAAAACACAAAAGGGTGGAATACTTAGGTACAGGGGTGGGCTCCTCTACTGAGTTTTAGACCTAGTAATTTGGCGCTAATTATATACTGGTGTAAATATAGGACACTGCCCCTGACTATGTTAAGTGCCATCATACATGTCAACACAATGGTATCGTCAGTGCCAGGCATTGAATGATGTCAGCGCATAGACTAAACATTGGTGGAACTGTGAGAGATAATTGTGCAAGTGGTAGAGCAATGTTTGACCTGGGGGTGGGTGAACTCTCTTGTGGCCGGCGGTACAGGCCCAGGGCCCCTCATGTTACAACAGTGTGTCTGACGTTGGGTGTGCACCACCACCGCCAGAGACCCTTTATTGTACTATGAGGGACCCAGTGGCAGTGCCGTCGACCAAAAGCGGGCACACCCACCTCTTTAGACAAAAGGCACTCTCACAGGTGCTTGCGCCAAGTGGCGAGACCACGGCCCCGTGGGGGGAGTTTGGCCATTTAGGGTGGTGTAAACATGTCGTATGCTGGACAAACAGCTGCTGCAAATTACGAGATTGGAAAAGTCAGTCAGAGCAGTCCACAAGCAAGACCGTTTCATAGGAAAGCTAGGTTTCAGCTGGGCAAGGTGGGGCAAACGAATTCGAAATCCAGTTGTGGTTCATTTTAATGAAGGTTAGATCATCAACATTTTGGGTAGCCAGACGAGTCCTTTTTTTGGTTAATATTGAACCAGCAGCACTGAATACTCTTTCTGATAGGACACTAGCTTCCGGGCAAGCAAGCTCCTGCAATGCATATTCTGCCAATTCTGGCCAGGTGTCTAATTTGGATGCCCAGTAATCAAATGGGAATGACGGTTGAGGGAGAACATCGATAAGGGATGAAAAATAGTTAGTAACCATACTGGACAAATGTTGTCTTCTGTCACTTTGAATTGATGCTGCAGTACCTGTCCTGTCTGCGGTCATAGCAAAATCACTCCACAACCTTGTCAGAAAACCCCTCTGTCCAACGCCACTTCTGATTTGTGCACCTCTAACACCTCTGGTCTGCTGCCCCCTGCAGCTCGTGTGAGAACGATCACGGGCGCTGTGTGCTGGGAATGCCTGCAGCAAACGGTCAACAAGAGTTGATTGTTTGGTTGCTAATATTAGTTCCAAGTTCTCATGTGGCATAATATTCTGCAATTTGCCTTTATAGCGAGGATCAAGGAGGCAGGCCAACCAGTAATCGTCATCGTTCATCATTTTAGTTATGCGTGTGTCCCTTTTGAGGATACGTAAGGCATAATTCGCCATGTGGGCCAAAGTTCCAGTTGTCAAATCTGCGGTTGTGCTGGGTTGAGGGGCAGTTTCAGGCAAATCTACGTCACTTGTGTCCCTCAAAAAACCAGAACCCGGCCTTGCCATGCCACCAATTTCCAGTGGCCCCGGAAAAGCTTCCTCATTAAAAAAATACTCATCCCCATCATCCTCCTCATCCTCCTCCTCCTCTTCGCCTGCTACCTCGTCCTGTACACTGCCCTGACCAGACAATGGCTGACTGTCATCAAGGCTTTCCGCTTCCTCTGCTGCAGACTCCTGCTCCTTTATGTGCGTCAAACTTTGCATCAGCAGACGCATTAGGGGGATGCTCATGCTTATTATGGCGTTGTCTGCACTAACCAGCCGTGTGCATTCCTCAAAACACTGAAGGACTTGACACATGTCTTGTATCTTCGACCACTGCACACCTGACAACTCCATGTCTGCCATCCTACTGCCTGCCCGTGTATGTGTATCCTCCCACAAATACATAACAGCACGCCTCTGTTCGCACAGTCTCTGAAGCATGTGCAGTGTTGAGTTCCACCTTGTTGCAACATCTATGATTAGGCGATGCTGGGGAAGGTTCAAAGACCGCTGATAGGTCTGCATACGGCTGGAGTGTACGGGCGAACGGCGGATATGCGTGCAAAGTCCACGCACTTTGAGGAGCAGGTCGGATAACCCCGGATAACTTTTCAGGAAGCACTGCACCACCAGGTTTAAGGTGTGAGCCAGGCAAGGAATGTGTTTCAGTTTGGAAAGTGAGATGGCAGCCATGAAATTCCTTCCGTTATCACTCACTACCTTGCCTGCCTCAAGATCTACAGTGCCCAGCAACGACTGCGTTTCTTTCTGCAAGAACTCGGACAGAACTTCCGCGGTGTGTCTGTTGTCGCCCAAACACTTCATAGCCAATACAGCCTGCTGACGCTTGCCAGTAGCTGCCCCATAATGGGACAACTGGTGTGCAACAGTGGCAGCTGCGGATGGAGTGGTTGGGCGACTGCGGTCTGTGGACGAGCTCTCGCTTCTGCAGGAGGACGAGGAGGAGGAGGAGGGGGTGCAAACGGCTACAGCCAACTGTTTCCTAGACCGTGGGCTAGGCAGAACTGTCCAAAATTGCTGTCCCCTGTGGACCCTGCATCCACCACATTCACCCAGTGTGCCGTGATGGACACGTACCGTCCCTGCCCATGCCTACTGGTCCATGCATCTGTTGTCAGGTGCACCTTTGTACTCACAGATTGCCTGAGTGCATGGATGATGCGCTCTTTAATATGCTGGTGGAGGGCTGGGATGGCTTTTCTCGAAAAGAAGTGTCGACTGGGTAGCTCGTAGCGTGGTACAGCGTAGTCCATCAGGGCTTTGAAAGCTTCGCTTTCAACTAACCGGTAGGGCATCATCTCTAACGAGATTAGTCTAGCTATGGGGGCGTTCAAACCCTGTGTACTCGGATGCGAGGCTAAGTACTTCCTTTTTCTAACCAGAGTCTCATGTAGGGTGAGCTGGACTGGAGAGCTGGAGATCATGGAACTAGCGGGGGTGCCGGTGGACATGGCAGACTGAGAGACGGTTGGAGACGGTATTGTTGCCGCCGGTGCCCTAGATGCAGTGTTTCCTACTACGAAACTGGTGATTCCCTGACCCTGACTGCTTTGGCCTGGCAAAGAAACCTGCACAGATACTGCAGGTGGTGCGGAAAATGGTGGCCTTACAGTGACGGAAGGGATGTAGCGTTGCTGACTAGCTTCATTGGCCGAGGGTGCTACAACCTTAAGGGACGTTTGGTAGTTAGTCCAGGCTTGCAAATGCATGGTGGTTAAATGTCTATGCATGCAACTTGTATTTAGACTTTTCAGATTCTGACCTCTGCTTAAGGTAGTTGAACATTTTTGACAGATGACTTTGTGCTGATCAATTGGATGTTGTTTAAAAAAAATGCCAGACTGCACTCTTTCTAGCATCGGATTCCTTTTCAGGCATTGGAGACTGAGCTTTAACCGGATGGCCACGCTGTCCTCCAACAGGTTTTGGCTTTGCCACGCGTTTTGGGCCAGATATGGGCCCGGCAGATGGAACCTGTTGCGATGTTGATGCCTGCTGCGGTCCCTCCTCCTCTGCTTCAGAACTACTGCCGCCTGCACCCTGTTCCCCAATGGCTGCCAATCGGGGTCAAACACTGGGTCATCTATAACCTCCTCTTCTATCTCGTGTGCAACTTCGTCTGTGTTACCGTGTAAGTCGGTGGTATAGCGTTCGTGACGGGGCAACATAGTCTCACCAGGGTCTGATTCTGGATCAGTACCCTGCGAGGGCAATGTTGTGGTCTGAGTCAAAGGACCAGCATAGTAGTCTGGCTGTGGCTGTGCATCAGTGCACTCCATGTCAGATTCAACTTGTAATGGGCATGGCCTGTTAACTGTTTCACTTTCTAAGCCAGGGACGGTATGTGTAAAGAGCTCCATGGAGTAACCCGTTGTGTCGCCTGCTGCATCCTTCTATGTTGTTGTTTTTGCTGAAGAGGACAAGGAAGCGACTTGTCCCTGACCATGAACATCCACTAACGACGCGCTGCTTTTACATTTACCAGTTTCAGAAGAGGAGGCAAAAGAGCTAGAGGCTGAGTCAGCAAGGTAAGCCAAAACTTGCTCTTGCTGCTCCGGCTTTAAAAGCGGTTTTCCTACTCCCAGAAAAGGGAGCGTTCGAGGCCTTGTGTAGCCAGACGACGAACCTGGCTCCACAGCTCGAGACTTAGGTGCTATATTGTTTTTCCCACGGCCACCTGATGCTCCACTACCACTACCATCATTACCAGCTGGCAATGAACGCCCACGGCCACGACCTCTTCCACCAGACTTCCTCATTGTTTTAAAAACGTCACCAAAGTAACGATATTTGTTACTGTCAAACAACTTACAAGCTGAACTCTAACTTCTGTATGATCTAGAGATCCCTTTATAGGTGGGTGAGACCGCAAGGAAAATCAGGCACGATGTTACACACTGTTTTCTTTGGCACCAAATGAGAGAGATGCCACACACGCAGGACTGTCACTCAAGCACAAATGTCAATATTAATCTCCCACTGTTTCTTTTTTTTTCAGGGAGAATTTAATAACCAAAAACAGGCACTAGGCTTTCTGTGGCCCACTAATTCTGAGAGATGGCACACACGACTGGCACAGAAGCACAAAGGCCATTATTAATCTCCCACTGTTTTTTTTTGTCAGGGAGAATTTATAAACCCAATAAAAAATAAACACTAGGCTTTCTATGGCCCACAATTTGAGAGAGATGGCACACTCAGGACTGGCACACAAGCAGAAAGGCCAATATTAATCTCCCACTTTTTTATTTTTTCAGGGAGAATTTAGAAACCAAATTTATAAAAAAAAAAACACTAGGCTTTCTATGGCCCACTATTTGAGAGAGATGGCACACTCAGGACTGGCACACAAGCAGAAAGGCCAATATTATTCTCCCACTGTTTTTTTTATTTTTTTAGGGAGAATTTAGAAACCAAATTTTATAATAAAAAACACTAGGCTTTCTATGGCCCACTATTTGAGAGAGATGGCACACTCAGGAGTGGCACACAAGCACAAAGGCCAATATTAATCTCCCACTGTTTTTTTTATTTTTTCAGGGAGAATTTAGAAACCAAATAAAAAAAAAACACTAGGCTTTCTATGGCCCACTATTTGAAAGAGATGGCACACTCAGGTCTGGCACACAAGCAGAAAGGCCAATATTAATCTCCCACTGTTTTTTTTATTTTTTCAGGGAGAATTTAGAAACCAAATTTTAAAATACAAAACACTAGGCTTTCTATGGCCCACTATTTGAGAGAGATGGCACACTAAGGACTGGCACACAAGCAGAAAGGCCAATATTAATCTCCCACTGTTTTTTTTATTTTTTCAGGGAGAATTTAGAAACCACATTTTTTAAAAAAACACTAGGCTTTCTATGGCCCACTATTTGAGAGAGATGGCACACTCAGGACTGGCACACAAGCACAAAGGCCAATATTAATCTCCCACTGTTTTTTTTTGGTCAGGGAGAATTTATAAACCCAATAAAAAAAAAATAGGCTTTCTATGGCCCACTGTTTGAGAGAGATGGCACACACAGGGATGGCACTCTAGCAGAAATGCCAATCTTAATCTCCCACAACTTATTTTTCTAGGGAGAATTAAAAAAAAAAAAAAAGGGGACTGTCCTACAATTACTATCTCCCTGCAGTAATCTCAGCCAGGTATGGCAGGCAGCAATAAGAAGGAGTGGATTGCTGCACAAATTAAATCAAAAGTGTGGACAAACAAACAAGATAGCTGTGCAGAAAGGAAGGAACAACAGGATTTGTGCTTTGAAAAAAAGCAGTTGGTTTGCACAGCGGTGTACACACAGCAATGCAGCTATCAGGGAGCCTTCTAGAGCAGCCCAATGAGCTACAGCGCTGAGGAAAAAAAATGTAGCTTCCACTGTCCCTGCAAACAAAAGGTGGTGTTGGACAGTGGAAATCGCTACAGCACAAGCGGTTTGGTGGTTAATGGACCCTGCCTAACGCTATCCCTGCTTCTGACTAAGCGGCAGCAACCTCTCCCTATGCTCAGATCAGCAGCAGTAAGATGGCGGTCGGCGGGAACGCCTCTTTATAGCCCCTGTGACGCCGCAGACAGCAAGCCAATCACTGCAATGCCCTTCTCTAAGATGGTGGGAACCAGGACCTATGTTATCACGCTGCCCACACTCTGCGTCCACCTTCATTGGCTGAGAAATGGCGCTTTTAGCATCATCAATACGCGACTTTGGCGCAAAAGTCGCGTACCGCATGGCCGACCCCACACAGGGGTCGGGTCGGGTTTCGTGAAACCCGACTGTGCAAAAAGTCGGCGACTTTTGAAAATGAACGATCCATTTCGCTCAACCCTACTGACCACAATGTTTACAAGTCCATCTGTCTTGTCTTGGTCTCTGGTTATACAAAGGTATAACGGTAGCAGTAATGTGTCGGTCATAGTTGGACTTTTGAGCATCAAAACATTCATAATACACCTTACTTCCATCCTGCTGCACTCTCTCAGATGCCATTTATTCACATGCTATTTTCTTCCTTTGTCTGTGCCTTTTTGTACATCCAAACATCCATACTCTGGCATTTTTGCCTTTTTCAATATTGGTCTCATATCTTTCACTGCTTCCTTTTTCAATATGTACAGCGGTTCTGGATCCCATTGGGGGCCCTGACTGCACACAGAACAAGTTGCCCATGGCTTCAACTTATTCGCTCAAACAACTCACTTCTAAAAATGCCCTTTTTAGTGTGCCTTGCCTTAACCAGGCGGCGACACGTGACAAGTCAGAGCGAGTGTCAAGGTTTAGCGGGCAGGTTACACCACCTACCACCCAGTGGATCAGCTGGCTAGCTCAGCTCCATGGAACGGCAAGGTTACACCACCTATGTGCCGTAGGCTGACTGTAGCAGGTTACACCACCTACTACATCAGCCGTGCAGTTGGCTACCTCCTCTGTTGATCCTTAATTTGCTATATATACATATCAATTACTCAACTTGAAGCAGGTGAATCTTTTACCAATCTTTCTATCACTTACAAGTTTCCTCTAAAATAGGCACAGTTCTTTTACTTTCAAATTCCAACTTCAACTTACGATATTTCTTTCTACTTCAATACATACAGTACTATTGCTTTAAACACAAATCTCTCAGCGCGTACTAAACCAAGGACAGAACATTCAGAGCACAATAATCTTCAGTGCAGCTCTATGCCCCCCTTCCTCTGGCCCACAGCACAGAGAGGATAGAGAGGAGAAATCACAAACAATTCGCGCAGGGGTTCGCCCCTCCCATCAGGTATAAACACAGATAAGAGCTTAGTGTCTTATACACAGAAACAGAATGCAGCAGTTTTCAGACTTAATCTCTACAAAACATTCATCCTCTCGGAATTAAAAACAGTTTCTAATTTGTTTTCACTGATTAACCCCTCTAAAGGGGGATTGCAGAGAAAATCTGTCTATTGGAATTGTGATAAATATTAGAACAATGGGTCTGATTGTCATAACAAAGGTACCTGTATGAAGCATGTCCATTACAGTTCAATACAATATCTATGGCAGTTACAGAAAAATAACTGTAATATATTACATTAAAAAGATAGCAATAATTCAAGAAACTTAAAACATGTTTTTTTTTAATTAATATCATGTTTCATTTCATATTTTCCCATCTCATGCATTTTAGTTTTAGCTGCTAGGTTTGAAAGCAAACATGCGCAAGCAGCAAAAGTAAATTGAATATTTCTCTATACAACAAATTTCAGCTGCTATGGTTTACTAAGAGCTAATAAAATAATTTCTGTTTGTAGAGATATTTTTCTTTATAATATAGCTTTCCTTAGATGCTGCTTTGTCGTGATTGCTCATTTTATCCATCCACCCGGTATACTTGTCTTAATTACCAGTTGTTTAGGATGGAGCTAATGTGCTACATGTCTTTTGAGCCCAGTCTTAAGAAATGCCCCCAACTGCACAATTTTTAATATTTGCAAACATAAAACAGCAGTAGGAAGAAACTGCAGTATATCTGTAGAACTGGGAATTCTGCTACTAACATATTATAATTCAACAACAGAAATTGCTTATCCTGAATTATATAAAAGAGATAAATAAATAATTAAATTACTGTAAAATGTTTTCAGAAACTAATTGCCCTGTTTGAATGTATAACGTTCATAACATTCATGGACTGTGCTATTTATCGATTAAATATAAAAAAAAAAATCCTAAATAAATAATAAAATTCTATTTATACTTTTTTTAATAGTTAGCTGGATGCAAATAGTAACTTACCATATTTTTTTAATTATAAGATGCACTTTTGGGAGGAAAATAGGGGTGCATCGTATAGTCCAAATGTAGCTTACAAGGAAGGGAGCGTGGATGTGGTGGAATGGGTTCACAGGATGCAGGCACACCACTGCAGGAGACAGGAGTGGGGCGATACTGCGGTCCCTGGACTGTCAGGCTGCAGACCCTGGGCTATCAGAAAATGTTGGTGGTGAGTGGAGTCTCTTCACTTCCTATTGATTTCTGTGCGGTGGGCTTCTATTTTCCTCCCTAAAATTTGGGTGCATCTCATGGTCTAGTGAGTCTTATACCGTATATACTTGAGTATAAGCCGAGATTTTCAGCCTTTTTTTAGGCTTAAAGCTCCCCTCTCAGCTTATACTCAAGTCTTTGTCCCACGGGGTCGGCAGGGGAGGGGGAGCGGCAGGTGTGGTGGCTGTCACATCATACTCACCTGCTCCCGGCACGGTCTCTGCACTTCCCTGCTTCTCCGATGGTCTCCGGCGACTGCAGCTCTTCCTGCGTTCAGCGGTCTCGTGGTACCACTCATTAAAGTAATGAATATGGATACGACTCCACTCCCATAGGCAGATGTCATATTCAATACTTTAATGAGCGGTACCATGTGACCGCTGAACACAGGAACAAGCTGCCAGCGGGCGCCGGAGACCATCAGAGAAGCAGGGACATACAGAGAGACCATGTCAGGAGGGAGCGAGTATGACAGGGGAGGGTGAACCATGCGATATTCACCTGTCCCCGTTCCACCACCTCGCTGTGTCTTCCGTATCCTTTGGCTGTGATGCTCAGGTCAGAGGGCGCGATGACGTGGTTAATGCGTGCCCTCTGCCTAAACAGTCAATGCAGAGACCCAGAAAACACAGTAGCGCACGGCGCTGGAACAGGTGAATATCGTGTTATGGAAATTTGGTTTAGATAAATCTATCCCTGTGTGTGCTGCAGCCGTTCCCAATAAGACTGAGTATTTTGAGCACTCATCAAGAATGGACTGTACACCATTGTGACAGAAAAACATTCCATCAATACTGATGATTTATTGTACATACATAGTTTTATAATTGCATATATAAAGGAGGTGGTTAGGGGTGGTTAGTTAATTACCATATTGTCTAGCTCCTCTGTTATTGGTTATCTAGATATATATGGAATATTGTCATTAATGCACATATGGATGCTGATTAAGCAACTAAAATGTACAGTAGCTCTCTGCATCTAGGACAAAGTTGAGCCATCTGATTTACACTTAATACATCTGGTGCTGTTCCGATTTTTGGGTGTCTGGAAAGTAAGAAAGGAACCATCTGGCCTAGCTCATATGGTCAAGTTGAGCAATTGATTATAAAATAGCTGAGTATATATGATTATAAAGGAGTATACATGCAAGTGAGATCTACATGACGGTCGCTGGGTGGATTTTTGGCATGTTGTCAGAGCTGAAGTTGCTGTTCAAGTGAAGGTCTGGAGTGCTGGGTTTCTTTTTATACACACTAATTAACTGATCATTTATTGAGCACAGGTGAGGATATATACTAAGATTGGGTGCATTATATGACAGGTGACAAAACTTTTGTCTTGCCAAAATCTGACCATTCTGTGTCCATTAACTGATCAATATTTCTGCATTGATGCCAATTTATCTTCTTAACCTAAACCACATTTCAGAGGGTTTCAGCTTTCAAAAGAATAATTTATACAACCAATGGATGATTTTAACGTCAGGTTATAAGCTTTTATTTACATAACATGGGTAAGCGACATAACTTCTGTCAGGGAGTGTACTGGAACAAGTGAATTTTTACTATTTTAGTCCAAGAAGGACAGTCTACATATATCCCATTCTCCCATTCATAGCCTCATGAATGGTACATTTTTCTAAAACATTGCTAATATTTTCCTTGCGGTGTAATACATTTTTGGACATGAGGGAAGAAAAATAAAACAACATTCAAAAAACTGTTCCTTTCTTTACCTAATATGGTGTGCTATTCCTTTGCATACTATTAATTTTCTGATGAATTAGATGGTGTTGTTGTCTGATCAAGTGGAATAAGCACCCAATCTACAGGGTGGGCCATTTATATGGATACACCTGGATGGGCCATTTATAAACCTGGATCCAAAATGGCCACCGTAGTCACCATCCATCTTGAAAATTTTTCCCCCTCCCATATACTAATGTGCCACAAACAGGAAGTGAAGTTGATATCACCAACCATTCCCATTTTATTTGGGTGTATCTGTATACATGGCCCATCCAGGGGTATCCATATACATGGCCCACCCTGTAGTCTTTCATCATATAAATTGGAGGTTAATCAGTCCATATTTTTTCTATTTCGAATATCTTTCTATTGTCTATAAATTTTCCTTTTCTGTTACTTGTTTAATGGTTCTGTTTTTTGTTTATGCTTTTGAACCTCATTAAGTAAAACATAAAAAATCTAATTCAAAGTGGCAGAAAAAAATATTAAGTATCATTCTTAACATACCTTTTGTAAATGATTAATTCTGAAGGATTTTATTACTTGTGTTTTTTTCCTAAATATACATTTTTTTCTGCTTGTTTAGATCGCAAATTGACATACAGTTATCAAAAGTAATGTTCCTCTAAGAACCAATAAAGGCTTTCTTATCGCTACATAATAAAGCTGCATTTGATCTTACAATTTCCAAAATGCTTAGTGCTGTTTTACTTTCAGATTTTATTAATATTGCATACAAGGATACAGTACTCACTTATAATGTCCTGTAATATGTTAGTGTGTTAAAATGTTCCTACTGTGCACACATCTCAGAAAGATTGATGGAAGGTGAGATTAGGTATTCTCGTTTTGTTCAGCTCAGCTTGTATTTAAGATGAACAATTTTGAACAGCTCCATTTGGCACTTAATGTAGCTGTAAAGGTGTTCTGGCCCCTTGCTCCTTTGCATTCAGCATACAACATTTAGTATGTTTAACTTTTTTTGAATAGTTGGAATGTGTCAATGTGTTCTTACAAAAGCAAAAAAGAAAAGAATACATTCACATCAGATAAATTTAGCTTTTTACTCTTTACTTAGGTAGGTGGAGAGAAGCTTCCAGTACAACAGCTGTTCAAATGCGAAAGAGTTGTAGTTAATGTATTGTATCATCTAGAAACTCTAAATTGATTATTTACAAAGGTCTCTAAAGAGAGAAAGTTATGACTTATGCAGCTTCTTAATATGCTTATAAATGTTAGCTCCTTAGCACATCCTTTGATCAAACTGTGTGAGCCTATTTCCCCCAGTAAGGTGACCATACCCGCCCTAGAAGAAGCAATTTGAGAAACGGCGCTTGTCGGGCGAGGGGGAAGCATCACCAGCAAACATTGTTCTGTGCACAGTTCTACAACACCTGCTTCCATCTCTATATTACAGTGCCTAACAGGTATCTTCGTACACTCCCTGAAAGAAGTTATGTCGCTTATCCATATTATGCAAATAAAAGCTTATAACTTGACGTTAAATTCATCCATTGATTGTATAAATTATTCTTTTGAAAGCTGAAACCCTCCGAAATGTGGTTTAGGTTAAGAAGATAAATTGGCATCAATGCAGAAATATTGATCAGTTAATGGACACAGAATGGTCAGATTTTGTCAAGACAAAAGTTTTGTCGCCCACAGAAAGTAATATGATATTCAAACAAATAATTAACTTAAAATAAAAATATATGTTGCATAACATTGGTGAATGAAGTTGTGGTGTTATTAGAGTCATATTTAATATTTTGTGTGACTTCCATGACCTTGAATGACTGCATCATGTGGTTCAACAGTGATTCTTTCAATTTATCAATGAAGTCATAAGGAATAGCAAAGAATGCAGTCTTACATGTCTCCCAGAGTTCATCTAGATTCTTTGGTTTTGTCTTCCAAGCTTCCTCTTTCATCCAACCCCAAACATGCTCAATGATGTTCATGTCTGGTGACTGGGCTGGCCTGTCCTTGAGCACCTTGATCTTTTTAGCCTGGAGGAACTTTGTTGTAGAGGTGGATGTATGAGATGGAGCACCATCCTGCTGCAGAATTTGACCGCTTTTATGATTTGGAATATAAGCGGTAGCTAATACTTCTTGATATTTTAGGCTATTGATATTGCCTTCCATCTTGCAAATGTTTTGCACTCCCCCATACTGAATGTAAACCCAGGCCATGATCTTTTCACCACCAAATTTAACTGTTTTCTAGGTGTATTTTGGATCCATACGGGGTCCAGTTGGTCTCCTGCAGTATTTGCGGCAACTGTGGTGAAATTCTACTGAAGATTCATCAGAGAAATCCATCTTCCGCCACTTTTCCAACGTCCATCTGTTTAGCAGGCTGTGGGCCTTTGCAAATGCCACACTTTTTTTATTTGCCTTTTGTTTAGTGCGGGCTTCTGGGCACTGATTCGACCATGGAGACCATTTCGAGACAGAATCCTACAAACTGTTCTAGTTGACACAGGGACTTGAGGTGACCAGGCCTGTTGGAGCTCTGCTGCAGAGGAAGAGGGGTTTGCTTGGGATTTTCTAACCAACAAATGTTCCTCCTTAGCAGTTGTCTTGCGGGGTCTGCCGGGCCTGGGCTTGTGAAACACATCTCCAATCTCTTCAAATCTTTTTTTAATTCTTTGTACTTGACGCTGATACACATTAAAGGAGCCAGCCACCTCTGCAGTGGATCTGGTCTTCAGCCTCTTGATAATCCAGGCTTTGGTCGCAGGGTGGATTTTTGGCATGTTTTCAGAGCTCATGTTGCAGTTCAAGTGAAGGTCTGGGTTGCTGGGTTTCTTTTTATACACACACACTAATTAACTGATCATTTTTTGAGCATAGGTGAGGATATAAACTAGGACTGGGTGCATTATATGACCAGGCGGCAAAACTTTTGTCTTGCCAAAATCTGACCATTCTGTGTACATTAACTGATCAATATTTCTGCATTGATGCCAATTTATTTTTTTAACCTAAACCTCATTTCAGAGGGTTTCAGCTTTCAAAAGAATAATTTAATAATTTATACAACCAATGGATGAATTTAACATCAGGTTAAAAGCTTTTATTTACATAACATGAATAAGCGACATAACTTCTGTCAGGGAGTGTATTTCTTTTCCTTTCTTGATTTTTGTAATTCCTGCCTCTCCTCTCTAAAACTATATTTGGCATATATAGTAATTTTTCCCTCCTCAGTACAGTAAGCTATGATTTTGCACTAGCTGAGTTTGCCTTGTACTAGGTCTTATTAATTTGTTTTTTGAGGTTGAGAAATTTAGGACATTAAAGTCTCACTATACTGGAGCAGAACTTGTGCACTTTAATTATTTATTAATTGTATCAGTAATATTAGACTGTTTAATTCATCATTAATTATTACTATACATGTTGCTGGCCATCCTTTTCCCCTGTTTTATCACTGAATATTTAATAATTTTAAATTTGTATAAATAAAAATTAATCTTTTATTGAATTCCTCTACTTTATTGAAGTGATCTTGACCATCATTGAACAGGACTATGGGAATAATGTATTGCATCATGTAGAAATTCTAAATTGATTATTTACAAATGTCTCTAAAGGGAGAAAGTTATGACTTATGCAGCTTTAATATGATTATTAATGTGAGATCCTGAGCACAGCCTTTGATCAAACTGTGTGAGCCCATTTCCCCCAGTAAGGTGACCTCTTTAGACTAATCCCTTCTGCATCTTGGCCTACAAAATATACTCGGGGTAAGGAGGATGAAACTATTATCGGGAGGAGGACTGCACAATAGGAGGACTGCAGAATCTGGATATAGGTAGCTGTTATAGTTCAGTGTGGGGATTCAATCTGGTGGCCTGTTGTTGCGTGGCCAGTTCCTCTGTCTGCTGAACTATTGCCCTTTCTTCCTTTCTCACATGCTGATGGTTTTTATTGTCTTTGTTTTCCTTTTTAGGTTTGCTCTTCTACAGGTGTTTTTTATCTTCCCGTTTTAGTTTGCCCTATCACAATCTGAGTGGGATTTTATATGTTCTTCCTTCATTGCTAGCTATACCTTTTGGTGGATGTGTGTTCAGGAGTTCCAGTCCTTCAGTTGAGGGGTTTTCCTTGCTTGGGAAACTCCAGTTGTATTTTCGGAATCAGTCTCCCAGCACCTTTTACCACTGTTGGGTTTCTGGGATTTCTATTTTCCTTTTATTTTTTGCTCTCCTTAGCTTTCCCTTTATGCTTCATATGAATGTGTTTTAGTTTCTCAAAAAAAACCCAGAAAAAAACAACCTTACCAACATCAAGTCAGATCACAAATGCTCAAGCAAGATGCAACAGACCCCAATTATAAAGGGTTGGTTGGGTTAACCGGGGCATCTGTCCTTGTGGGGTGCACTAATATAGTGCTGGGCAGCCCGCCTGACATAATATTATGATAGGCTCATGTTACCTATTCCAGCCCATTTTATAAAAATGGGACATAACATATCCCAGCTAAAGTATCAAGTGATTGAGCAAATTCCTTTATTGAGACGTGGGGGTGATAGAATCAGGAGGTTGAAGCTACGGGAGGCTTTTTGGATATATACGTTGCAGACCCTGGAGCCATGGGGTCTCAATAGAGAATACGAAGTGATCCGTTCATAAATATATGGGATATTGATATACTGATGGTTTGTGCTTTTTTCAATGTTACATTGAGATATTAATACATTTTCTTTTCTTATTTTAGGTCACCTAGTGAATCTGTCTATGCTCTCCTCCTTAATGTCCCCATCTTCTTTTTCATCTTTCCCATCATTTTTTTCTTTCTTTATTATGTTCATTGTTCTTACCTTAATTTTACTAGGGCAGGATTATTTTTTATTTTTTTGCGACTGGATAGCGGTATGCACGCTGTGTTTTGCAGTCTTTACCGGCATATTTGCACATTAATGCACTAATTCTTACCACCGCGATTGCATATTCCCCTTTTTTCTTCCTTAGTTTCGGCTTAATTCAGCTTTGTCCGGTTCTTACTGTTAGCGCATGCGCACTGTGCCTTTCTTTGCGATTGCGCACTTACCCTCTTTTCACTCGTGCTTTTTCGGCAGTTCTCGGCTGCCTTCGGTCACAGTGCACCCAGAAGTTGTAGCAGTCACAGCACATAAAAGGAGCTCCCTCCAGCATGGCGCACACTCCTTCTCACAGCGGAGTTATCACACGGGACACTCGCCGATCTTCTCACCCACAGGTATGGCTAGTTTGTTTCATTCTGGCAATCTTTATACTTCTTACTTGGTGATCTTTTAGGACATGTCTTTTTCTTTTGGAGTCTGGTTAGCCTTTTTCAGTTTATGTAACTCTCCTGCTGATTGGTGCCTTTTACCCTTTCATAGACAGCTACAGGATATAGTTTTCCAAAGGTGTGTAATTAAAATCCTTGACTGGTCTTTTTAGTTAAAGATTTTTAGTTAAAGATTCTTGGAAAGCAGTTTAACCCATTCACTAGCTGGTTTGATGTTCAATATTTTCTTATTATAAAAGAAAATTTTTCTTCTATGTTATAAATACGATGTCATTATGTCCTATTGAATGGACTTATAAGTTTTTCACTGTTAATGATGTTTCTTGCTAGTTTTGTAAATTTCTGTATTTTTTATGTTTTGAATGTAGAAAAATACCCTTGAAAAAGGCCAATGACAGGCCAAAACGTTGGGAAAAGTTTTTTTTCTGTAATAAACATCGGCTGTGGATTTCACTAAATAAAACATAAAGACTATATCATAATTGAGTGCTTGAGGTTACATTTTTTCTTGATATTGTTTTTTTTCCTCTGAGCACCGTCCTATTTTGATATGTGAGTGCAATTGCAACCTTATTCTATATTATAATATTATGGGCGTCATTAATATTCTGTAAGCCGGACACTGTGCATCACATGTACCTCTGTGACTGGCATTCTATTCAAGCCTCATTTATGTACATTTTTTAAAAGCAATCACCCTCTCCATGAATTGGTAGGCTTGTGAGTGGCTCAGAAGTTTCATCAGTAGTTTGCACCTGTGCTTCCCATGCCTTTATAATTGGGATATGCTGCATTCTGCTTGCGCATTTGTGATCTGACTAGGTGTTGGTAAGGCTTTTTCTTTCTGGTTTGTTTTTTAAATTTATGTCCTTTAGGTTGTTGTTTTAGTTTCTCAACCTGGGTTTTTGTATCTTCACACATTCCTTTCCCCTTGTAGGCAGTGAGTTGTGGCCTCCCCACTGGTTCCTCAGGAGAGATGATAAATAGTGATGAGCGAGTGTACTCATTGCTCGGATTTTCCCAAGCACGCTTGGGTGGTCTCCGAGTATTTATGACTGCTCGGAGATTAAGTTTTCATCGCCTCAGCAGCATGATTTATGGCTATTAGCCAGCTTGATTACATGTGGTGATTACCTAGCACCCAGGCAACCCCCACATTTACTCAGCCTGGCTAATAGCTGTAAATCATTCAGCTGCCGTGATGAAAACTAAATCTCCGAACACTAACAAATATACATAGTAACATAGTAACATAGTTAGTAAGGCCGAAAAAAGACATTTGTCCATCCAGTTCAGCCTATATTCCATCATAATAAATCCCCAGATCTACGTCCTTCTACAGAACCTAATAATTGTATGATACAATATTGTTCTGCTCCAGGAAGACATCCAGGCCTCTCTTGAACCCCTCGACTGAGTTCGCCATCACCACCTCCTCAGGCAAGCAATTCCAGATTCTCACTGCCCTAACAGTAAAGAATCCTCTTCTATGTTGGTGGAAAAACCTTCCCTCCTCCAGACGCAAAGAATGCCCCCTTGTGCCCGTCACCTTCCTTGGTATAAACAGATCCTCAGCGAGATATTTGTATTGTCCCCTTATATACTTATACATGGTTATTAGATCGCCCCTCAGTCGTCTTTTTTCTAGACTAAATAATCCTAATTTCGCTAATCTATCTGGGTATTGTAGTTCTCCCATCGCCTTTATTAATTTTGTTGCCCTCCTTTGTACTCTCTCTAGTTCCATTATATCCTTCCTGAGCACCGGTGCCCAAAACTGGACACAGTACTCCATGTGCGGTCTAACTAGGGATTTGTACAGAGGCAGTATAATGCTCTCATCATGTGTATCCAGACCTCTTTTTATGCACCCCATGATCCTGTTTGCCTTGGCAGCTGCTGCCTGGCACTGGCTGCTCCAGGTTAGTTTATCATTAACTAGGATCCCCAAGTCCTTCTCCCTGTCAGATTTACCCAGTGGTTTCCCGTTCAGTGTGTAATGGTGATATTGATTCCTTCTTCCCATGTGTATAACCTTACATTTATCATTGTTAAACCTCATCTGCCACCTTTCAGCCCAAGTTTCCAACTTATCCAGATCCATCTGTAGCAGAATACTATCTTCTCTTGTATTAACTGCTTTACATAGTTTTGTATCATCTGCAAATATCGATATTTTACTGTGTAAACCTTCTACCAGATCATTAATGAATATGTTGAAGAGAACAGGTCCCAATACTGACCCCTGCGGTACCCCACTGGTCACAGCGACCCAGTTAGAGACTATACCATTTATAACCACCCTCTGCTTTCTATCACTAAGCCAGTTACTAACCCATTTACACACATTTTCCCCCAGACCAAGCATTCTCATTTTGTGTACCAACCTCTTGTGCGGCACGGTATCAAACGCTTTGGAAAAATCGAGATATACCACGTCCAATGACTCACCGTCGTCCAGCCTATAGCTTACCTCTTCATAAAAACTTATTAGATTGGTTTGACAGGAGCGATTTCTCATAAACCCATGCTGATATGGAGTTAAACAGTTATTCTCATTGAGATAATCCAGAATAACATCCCTCAGAAACCCTTCAAATATTTTACCAACAATAGAGGTTAGACTTACTGGCCTATAATTTCCAGGTTCACTTTTAGAGCCCTTTTTGAATATTGGCACCACATTTGCTATGCGCCAGTCCTGCGGAACAGACCCTGTCGCTATAGAGTCCCTAAAAATAAGAAATAATGGTTTATCTATTACATTACTTAGTTCTCTTAGTACTCGTGGGTGTATGCGATCCGGACCCGGAGATTTATCTATTTTAATCTTATTTAGCCGGTTTCGCACCTCTTCTTGGGTTAGATTGGTGACCCTTAATATAGGGTTTTCATTGTTTCTTGGGATTTCACCTAGCATTTCATTTTCCACCGTGAATACCGTGGAGAAGAAGGTGTTTAATATGTTAGCTTTTTCCTCGTCATCTACAACCATTCTTTCCTCACTATTTTTTAAGGGGCCTACATTTTCAGTTTTTATTCTTTTACTATTGATATAGTTGAAGAACAGTTTGGGATTAGTTTTACTCTCCTTAGCAATGTGCTTCTCTGTTTCCTTTTTGGCAGCTTTAATTAGTTTTTTAGATAAAGTATTTTTCTCCCTATTGTTTTTTAGAGCTTCAATGGTGCCATCCTGCTTTAGTAGTGCAAATGCTCGGAGGTCACCCAGGCGTGCTCAGGAAAACTCGAGCAATGAGTACACTCGCTCATCACTAATAAAAAAAAACCCTCGTGGACCTTTTAGGGAGTTAGGTCAAGGTGGTGATTTTAGTTGTTCGACTTGGGCCTTTCTAATCTGTTTTGGGATCAGTTGGGTGTAGGTGAGGCATTTCCCGTATGTGAGTGCTTACATGTTCATAATATTAAGGTCAGCCCATTAGTGCATTCTGAGGTGTCAGGATGGATCCAGTAACGCTGTGGTGTACAACTGCAGTTTTTAGACTTGGAAGTTACAAGGGTCATCAACAGCTCTGCTGCCCCGAATGACTTAGGCCCACAAAGCATCACTGTTAAACCCCAGGTAGAGTTGCAGGATTGCTTTGATAGAACAAAAGTAAGTTTTCTGTATTTTATGCCTTGTATAAATTACTATTTAATGTATGTCCTGTCTCCTCTGGGTCAGCGAGTCAACAAATAAGCATTGTTTTGTGGGCAATTAAATGGGAGTCAAGAGGGTAGGTCATGGGGTGACTCTTCTTTTCCAAATGTCTGTCGAGATCATTGGCTATTGTGGTGACTTACCTTCTAGAATTCATTCAGGACTTTTGTGATGTTTTTTCTTAGACTGAATGTGATATTATTCTGCCGAACAGGTCATATGATTGTGCTAGCAACTTCTTATCAGGAGTTAAAATGACCAAAGATAATTTATTTAACCTTTATTTACTAGACAGGGAGGCCTTTAAAGGCTATATTCAAAAGAGTCTGGCTAACTTTGGGGTCACACTTGCGAGTGTGATGCGAGAAACTCGCACAAGTCTCTTGCATCAATACCCAGCACTGCCTCTGGCACTCGGGACCGGAGTGTTCGGCTGCATAGAAATACATGCAGCCACACGCTCCGGTCCAAGTACTGGTGCCAGTGCCGGGTATTGATGAGAGAGACTCGCGTGAGTTTCTCACATCACACTTGCAAGTGTGATCCTGGCCTAAGTATCATATACAGCCACGCACCTCTCCAGTCGCCGTGTGTTCTTATTTTGTTAAATAAAAGGATGGAAATCCGGTCTTGGATTTCAGAAAGATTAATAAAATCATGGTTCACAATCCTTATTCTTGCCCCTTTTACCTGATATTTTTAACCAATTATCTGGAGCTAAATGGTTTTCCAAACTTGATTAGAGATGGGCATATAACCTTATGTGCATTCGCCAAGATGACTAATGGAATACTGCTTTCAATATGCCTGAAGGTATTTTGAAAATTTGGTAATGCCTTTCGAGTTAACCAATATTCCGGCAGTCTTTCAAAATGTCATAAATTACATTTTTTGTTCTCTGGTGTGTAGATTTGCAGAAATTAACCTGGATGATATATTGATTTACTTCCGTACTCACGAGGGGCACCATGAGCATGTCAGACAGGTTTTTCAAGATCTACGTGACAACCATTTATTTGCTAAGCTGGAGAAATGCAAATTTGAGGTACAGCAGGTCCAGTTCATAGGACATTTGGTTTGTGGATGGACCTTGAAAAGGTGCAAGCAGTCTTTGATTGGGTTCAACCTAGTTACCTAAAAGCATTACAGAGATTTCCTGGCTTTGCAAATTTTTTATCAGAAGTTCATTTACAACTTTTCAGTCATAGCCATACTTTTAACGTACATGACTAAAAAGAGAATCGATTTGGCTTCTTGATCAGTGGAGATGGTAAATGCTTTTTCTGCTCTCAAGACGGCTTTCTCTAAGGCTCTTGTTCTTGGCCAACCTGAGGTCTATATGCCTTTCTTTTCCAAGGTAGATATTTCTGCTATTGGAATGGGAGCTGTTCCTTCCCAGAAAAAATGTGGATATCTACATTCTTGTGCTTTATTTTCTTAGAAGTTCTCTCAAGCAGACTCTAATTAACCCCTTTATCCCCAAGGGTGGTTTGCACGTTAATGACCGGGCCAATTTTTACAATTCTTACCACTGTCCTTTTATGAGGTTATAAATCTGGAACGCTTCAACGGATCCCAGTGATTTTGACACTGTTTTCTCGTGATGTATTGTACTTCATGATAGTGGTAAAAATTCTTTGATAGTACCTGCGTTTATTTGTGAAAAAAATGGAAATTTGGCAAAAATTATGAAAATTTTGCAATTTTCCAAATTTGAATTTTTATGCAATTAAATCACAGAGATATGTCACACAAAATACTTAATAAGTAACATTTCCCACATGTCTACTTTACATCAGCACAATTTGGAACCAAAATTTTTTTATGTTAGGTAGTTATAAGGGTTAAAAGTTGACCAGCAATTTCTCGTTTTTACAACACCATTTTTTTTTAGGGACCACATCTCATTTGAAGTCATTTTGAGGGGTCTATATGATAGAAAATACCCAAGTGTGACACATTCTAAAAACTGTACCCCTCAAGGTACTCAAAACCATATTCAAGAAGTTTATTAACCCTTCTGGTGCTTCACAGGAATTTTTGGAATGTTTAATTAAAAATGAACATTTAACTTTTTTTCACAAAAAAATTACTTCAGCTCCAATTTGTTTTATTTTACCAAGGGTAACAGAAGAAAATGGACCCCAAAATTTGTTGTAAAATTTGTCCTGAGTACGCTGATACCCCATATGTGGGGGTAAACCACTGTTTGGGCGCATGACAGAGCTCGGAAGGGAAGGAGCGCCGTTTGACTTTTCAATGCAAAATTGACAGGAATTGAGATGGGACGCCATGTTGCGTTTGGAGAGCCACTGATGTGCCAAAACATTGAAACCCCCCACAAATGACACCATTTTGGAAAGTAGACTCCCTAAGGAACTTATCTAGAGGTGAGGTGAGCACTTTGACCCCCAAAATGCTTCACAGAAGTTTCTAATGCAGAACCGTAAAAATAAAAAATCATATTTTTTCACAAAAATTATCTTTTTGCCCCCAATTTTTTATTTCTCCAAGGGTAAGAGTAGAAATTGGACCCCAAAAGTTGTTGTACAATTTGTCCTGAGTACGCTGATACCCCATATGTGGGGGTAAACCACTGTTTGGGCGCATGGAAGAGCTCAGAAGGGAAGGAGCGCCGTTTGACTTTTCAATGCAAAATTGACAGGAATTGAGATTGGACGCCATGTTGCGTTTGCAGAGCCCCTAATGTACCTAAACAGTAGAAACCCCCCACAAGTGACACCATTTTGGAAAGTAGACCCCCTAAGGAACTTATCTAGATGTGTGGTGAGCACTTTGACCCACCAAGGGCTTCACAGAAGTTTATAATGCAGAGCCATAAAAATAAAACAAAAATTTTTTCCCACAAAAATAATTTTTTTAGCCCCCAGTTTTGCATTTTCCCGAGGGTAACAGGAGAAATTGGACCCCAAAATTTGTTGCCCAATTTGTCCTGAGTGCGGAGATACTTAGATGGAATGGTCTGCAGGTGTCACATTGCGTTTGCAGAGCCCCATATGTACCTAAACAGTAGAAACCCCCACAAGTGACACCATTTTGGAAAATAGACCCCCTAAGGAATTTATATAGATGTGTTGTGAGAGCTTTGAACCCTCAAGTGTTTCACTACAGTTTGTAACGCAGAGCTGTGAAAAAAAAAAAAACTTTCCCCCCAAAATTATTTTTTAGCCCCCAGTTTTGTATTTTCCCGGGGGTAAGAGGAGAAATTCGACCCCAAAAGTTGTTGTCCTATTTGTCCTGAGTACGCTGATACTGCATATGTTGTGGTAAACCCCTGTTTGGGCGCACGGGAGAGCTCGGAAGGGAAGAAGCACTGTTTTACTTTTTCAACGCAGAATTGGCTGGAATTGAGATCGGACGCCATGTCGCGTTTGGAGAGCCCCTGATGTGCCTAAACAATGGAAACCCCCCAATTATAACTGAAACCCTAATCCAAACACACCCCTAACCCTAATCCCAACAGTAACCCTAACCACACCCCTAACCCTAATCCCAACCCTATTCCCAACTGTAAATGTAATCTAAACCCTAACTGCAACTTTAGCCCCAACCCTAACCCTAACTTTAGCCTCAACCCTAACTGTAGCCCTAACCCTAACCCTAGCCCTAGCCCTAACCCTAACCCTAACCCTAACCCTAGCCCTAACCCTAGCCCTAACCCTAGCCCTAACCCTAACCCTAGCCCTAACCCTAGCCTTAACCCTAGCCCTAACCCTAGCCCTAAAGGGAAAATGGAATTAAATACATTTTTTTAATTTTTCCCTAACTAAGGGGGTTTGATTTACTTTTATAGCGGGTTTTTAGCGGATTTTTATGATTGGCAGCCGTCACACACTGAAAGACGCTTTTATTGCAAAAAATATTTTTTGTGTTACCACATTTTGAGAGCTATAATTTTTCCATATTTTGGTCCACAGAGTCATGTGAGGTCTTGCTTTTTGTGGGACGAGTTGACGTTTTTATTGGTAACATTTTCGGGCACATGACATTTTTTGATCGTTTTTTATTCCGAATTTTGTGAGTCAGAATGACCAAAAACCAGCTATTCATGAATTTCTTTTGGGGGAGGCGGTTATACCGTTCCGTGTTTGGTAAAATTGATAAAGCAGTTTTATTCCTTGGTCAGTACGATTACAGCGATACCTTATTTATATCATTTTTTTATGTTTAGGCGCTTTTATACGATAAAAACTATTTTATAGAAAAAATAATTATTTTTGCATCGCTTTATTCTCAGGACTATAACTTTTTCATTTCTTTGCTGATTGGTGGCTCGTTTTTTGCTGGACAAGATGACGCTTTCAGCGGTACCATGGTTATTTATATCTGTCTTTTTGATCGCGTGTTATTCCACTTTTTGTTCGGCGGTATGATAATAAAGCGTTGTTTTTTGCCTCGTTTTTTTTTTTCTTACGGTGTTTACTGAAGGGGTTAACTAGTGGGCCAGTTTTATAGGTCGGGCCGTTACAGATGCGGCAATACTAAATAAGTGTACTTTTATTGTTTGTTTGTTTTTATTTAGATAAAGAAATGTATTTATGGGAATAATATTTTTTTTTTCATTATTTAGGAATATTTTTTTTTATTTTCTTTTACACATTTGGAAATTTTTTTTAAACTTTTTTACTTTGTCCCACGGAGGGACATCACATATCGGTGATCTGACAGTTTGCATAGCACTCTGTCAGATCACCGATCTGACTTACAGCACTGCAGGCTTCACAGTGCCTGCTCTGAGCAGGCTCTGTGAAGCCACCTCCCTCCCTGCAGGACCCGGATGCTGCGGCCATCTTGGATCCGGCTTCCATCTTGCTTCCCTGTACCATCGGCACATCGCGGTCATGTTTGATCGCAGTGTGCCGGGGGTTAATGTGCCGGGAGTGGTCTGTGACCGCTCCCGGCACATAGTGCCGGATGTCAGCTGCGATAGGCAGCTAACACCCGGACGCGATCGGCCGCGCTCCCCCCGTGAGCGCGGCCAATCGAGTATGACGTACTATCCCATCGGTGGTCATAGGGGCCCACCCCACCTCGACGGGATAGTACGTCTGATGTCAGAAAGGGGTTAAGATAATGGTGACTGAGAACGTCTGGGGTTAAAAGTCTTTCAGGAATAGAGATATTGGTTGGAGGGGGCAAGACATAAGGTGACTGTCTTTACCAATCATAATAACCTATTGTATGTTGTCGCTGCTAAGTGCTTAAACACCAAACAGGCACAATGTGCCCTTTTAGTTGCCTGATTTAATTTTGACGCTACTTATCTCTCTGCATCTAAGAAATTCAGGGCTGATGCTTTGTCTCATAGCTTTGTTCCAGAGTTGAGGTGCGAAAATCTATTGAAGATTCTTAGTGAGAGGGTGGTGGTTGGTGCTACGGGGTAGATCTCAGGCAGTGCATTCAGGATGCTCATGAGAGTGCGCCAGAAGGTTTAATTATAACAAACTTACTACCCTCTTTATGCGTAGATCTTCTAAATAAAGTGCATTATTCCATTTTAGCTGAGCATCTATGTTCTTCTGCCACTTGGAGATCTCTTTCTAGGTGCTTTTGGTGGCAGAATGCTCATAAGGCTATAAGATATGCACTTAAGCCCCAGCGGGTTAACTTTTGCCTAAAGATTTTCCATCGTAGCCCTGGACCCAGTTGTCCATGTACTTTATCACCAATTTGCCTAACTCTGGTGGCAATACTGTTGTGTGGATGATGAAGAACCATTTGTGCTAAATGGTTCATTTGGCCCCACTTCAAAAGTTGCCAACTGCAAAAAACGTAGCAATTTTGTTCATTTCTAATATTGTTAAATTGCAAGGTGTTCCAAAAAGCAATGTTTCTGATAGAGGGGTTTAATTTCTGGCTAGCTTTTGGCATAACTAACAGATAAATTTGCACTCTTGGACACTATAGCATGTTCATGAAATATATGCCATATCAGCATATGGCTGTTTTAATCACAGCAGGATCCGACCTATGCATACAAATTTAGGCTATCAGCCCAGAAGAGGAGTCACCTTAGACTAGGTTTTGAGGAAAGAAGATCACCTTTTTGGAACTTCTTGGCATACATGAATTGGCCCATTTATGCACTAGGTATCTTAATTTTGTCTATTTTCTAGAGCAGTATCACAATTTCAGTTTCATATATTTCATATATGCATGCTATAGCATTCAAGAGTCCAACTTTATGTGTTAGTTATATGTGGAGGCTCCTAGTATGCATCTTTTAACACTTGTTCTGTTTGGAAGTGACGGTCAGTCTTAGATATTACCTTTTGGCATAGTTTTTGCTCCAGATTGGGTATCAAGTTGTCTTTTTTCGTCAGGTTATCATCCCAAGACTAATGGTTAAACAGAAAGAATGCACCAGGAGGTAGAGCAGTATTCAAAATGTTTTGTTTCCTCTAATCAGGAAAACTGGGTGGATTTTCTGCCCATTGCCGAGTTTGCTCTGAATACCTGTTCCAATACATTAGGGGTGGGAAACCTTTTCTTGGCCAAGGGCCATTTGGATATTTATAACATTCTTTGAGGGCCGTAATTAAAAATTACCCTGCTATATTTGGTCAAACATTTAATTAACTTACCCGTAATGAGATGGTTGGTGCTGCTTCTCTTGGGTGTGACATGTGATGTTAGATGGTAATGATGATAATACTTGCAACTGATTTTCCATGTTTACATCAATCTGGAGCACAGGTGATTCTTTGCGATGATAAGCTTGTAAAGAATTTGCAGCAGTAAATCATACCGAACACAGATGTATGTTACACTGCAGGTCTAGTTACAGTGGGAAATCCATCACTGCTCACATTACATTTATAGATCTCAAGCAGTTGGAATTCTGCAGTATACATCACACAGGAGACACAGAGGCTGCTGTAAGTACATCACACAGGAGACACCGAAGCTGGGGCATACACATGATAGGAGACACCAGGGCTGTGGCATAAATATGACTGGAGACATGGGGCAGTAGACACCACAGCTGGGATATGCACATGACAAGAGACATGGAGCTGGCGTATAAACAGAACAGGAGGCACCGGGGCTATTGCATACACATTACTGGAGACATGGTGGCTGAGCATATACATCCATGGAGGCACTGGGCTGGGGCATATACATCCCTGGAGACACTGGGCTGGGGCATATATATTTTTAACCCACAAAGAAACAATGCCCTCATTGCTAATTACTCAGATCCCTTCATCAGAAGATATATAGACATGGATAGAGAAATATGAAGAGACTGGATCTCAAACATAGTCAATAAAACCAAATATTTTATTACAAAAAGTTTAAAACCAATACACAAAATGTTATAACTTGGTGCGATACTATATAAGAAAAGTACAGGATCATAACAGAGCCGAAGACTGATGTGACTCCCCACTAATAAGCATATCCGTGCACACATGCCAGCAATGAGTTGTTAGTATGTTAATATAAAAAGACTGTAAAAGCAACGTCACCTTACCTCCAGACGAAGCTGTGGATGCAGTGAAACGCGCGTCTAGGTGTGCTTTGACTGGGTGACCCCCCTCCTTGGTTCAAATATGACTTCAGGTAATGATGATTTTTATGTGATAGCCTTGCTAGACACATGGTAATTGAGGATAACATTATCCCTTATATTGAGCAAGGTATATATCGTTAAATATTACAATAATCTTGAAGGTCTGCCGTAATATCTGCATTATATGTGTTATAAGGCATATGGATAAGGCAAATGTGTGTAAATGGGTTAGTAACTGGCTTAGTGATAGAAAGCAGAGGGTGGTTATAAATGGTATAGTCTCTAACTGGGTCGCTGTGACCAGTGGGGTACCACAGGGGTCGGTATTGGGACCTGTTCTCTTCAACATATTCATTAATGATCTGGTAGAAGGTTTACACAGTAAAATATCAATATTTGCAGATGATACAAAACTATGTAAAGCAGTTAATACAAGAGAAGATAGTATTCTGCTACAGATGGATCTGGATAAGTTGGAAACTTGGGCTGAAAGGTGGCAGATGAGGTTTAACAATGATAAATGTAAGGTTATACACATGGGAAGAAGGAATCAATATCACCATTACACACTGAATGGGAAACCACTGGGTAAATCTGACAAGGAGAAGGACTTGGGGATCCTAGTTAATGATAAACTTACCTGGAGCAGCCAGTGTCAGGCAGCAGCTGCCAAGGCAAACAGGATCATGGGGTGCATTAAAAGAGGTCTGGATACACATGATGAGAGCATTATACTGCCTCTGTACAAATCCCTAGTTAGACCGCACATGGAGTACTGTGTCCAGTTTTGGGCACCGGTGCTCATGAAGGATATAATGGAACTAGAGAGAGTACAAAGGAGGGCAACAAAATTAATAAAGGGGATGGGAGAACTACAATACCCAGATAGATTAGCGAAATTAGGATTATTTAGTCTAGAAAAAAGACGACTGAGGGGCGATCTAATAACCATGTATAAGTATATAAGGGGACAATACAAATATCTCGCTGAGGATCTGTTTATACCAAGGAAGATGACGGGCACAAGGGGGCATTCTTTGCGTCTGGAGAAGAGAAGGTTTTTCCACCAACATAGAAGAGGATTCTTTACTGTTAGGGCAGTGAGAATCTGGAATTGCTTGCCTGAGGAGGTGGTGATGGCGAACTCAGTCGAGGGGTTCAAGAGAGGCCTGGATGTCTTCCTGGAGCAGAACAATATTGTATCATACAATTAGGTTCTGTAGAAGGACGTAGATCTGGGGATTTATTATGATGGAATATAGGCTGAACTGGATGGACAAATGTCTTTTTTCGGCCTTACTATGTTACTATGTTACTATGATTGTTACATTTTTTCCAGATATGCTTACTAGTGGGGAGTCACATCAGTCTTCGGCTCTGATATGATCCTGTACTTTTCTTATATAGTGTCTCACCAAGTTATAACATTTTGTGTACTGGTTTTAAACTTTTTGTAATAAAATATTTGGTTTTATTGACTATATTTGAGATCCAGTCTCTTCATATTTCTCTATTGGGGCAGATATATCCCTGGATACACCAGTGCTGGAGCATTTACATCAGTAGAGAAACTGTGTTGGGCATATACATCACTGGAGACACTGGGCTAGGGCATATACATCACTGGAGATACTGGCCTGGGGTATATACATCACTGGAGACTCTGGCTTGGGACATGCAAATCTCCAGAGACACTACTGCTGTCATCTTCTGTGGGATGAGAGAACACTGTGAGCTAACTCTGTCTACAGAGTACGCCATGTCTGCTGCAATCTTCCTATAATGGACGCTGCATGAGTGTGCTTGCAGAGTAATACAAAAATTAAATGGTCAGCAGCTGTCAAAATACAGCTGCTGGCCAAAGCACTTCAGTTCCCGGGATTCTGCCTGGGGGCCATAGAAAAGGACATCGCGGGCCATGAATAGTCCAGGGTCTGGAGTTTCCCCAACCCTGCTCTACAGCTATGAGAACCTCACTTTTTTGCAGTTGGTGTTTTCATCCAGTGTTTTGGAACTTTTAAGGGTTACTGTCCTCCATGCCAGAAGAGGAGATATATTCTTCCTGATTAATTAAGGTCTGGAGGGAGGTCATTATGGGGTATTTTAGTAGCTTGTTACTGGGCCAAAAGAGGTGATGCCCGCAGATGTAGAAAAGCTCCGGTCTTTGGGATGGGAGATTTTGTGTGGTTGTCCTAAAAAAAATCTGTGCTTGAAGGTCACATCTAAAAATTTGGCACCTAAATTATGTAGGTACTTATAAAATTATTATAAAATTATTAAAATGTTAAATCCTGTGATGGTTAAGTTGCAACCTCCTATTACTTGGACAGTCAATAATTCTTTCCATTCTTTTAATTTAAAAAAAGATTTGAGGGGTCACCCCGTACTTAAGACATAATTAAGGTAGATTTAGAAGGGGATCATGAGTATGATATAAAGTGAGTTCTTTGCTCCAGGTGGGTCAGGCACCGACTGCAATAACTTGTTAAGTGGAAAGGTTATGGTCCTGAAGATAGCTCTTGGGTTAATTCAGAGGATCTTCATATGGTTTGCCTGGTGATAGAGTTTCATCACTGATGTCAGGCGATAAGGGTTTTTGAGGGTCCAGTAGCCCCTCGTAGAAGATGGGGTACTGTCAGCTCAGTTTGTGGATTTGACCTGATGCTACATAGTCAGTTCCTCTGTGTTTTTGGTTCTATAGTCAGTTCCTCTGTCTGCTGAGCTATTGCCTTTTCTTCTGTGTCCAAATGCTGATTTGTTTGCATTGTCGTTTCCTTTCTTGATTTGCTCCTCTTTTGGTGTTTCTAATTTTTTCATTTTGGTTTGACCTATCACATTTTGGGTGGGGCTTTAAATGCTCATCCTTCACAGAACTTCCTTGCTGGCTATACATTTTGGTGTATGAGTGTTCATAAGTTGCAATCCTTCAGCTAAGGTGTGTTAGGGCTAGTGGAACACACTGAGTAAAAATAGATGTTTATTATAAATGGTGCGTTCGCAGCCCGGCGTCCACCGTGCAGGAGGAACCTGCTGCTAGTGAATGGTGGCACTGTTTGGCGGTATAGACTAGCTCTGTTACCTAACAGAGCAGCCATGAGAGGAAAGCACTGCGCCCTGTTAGCCTCACAGGAGCACAAGCTTACTGCCGAACTGATAGCAGTCAGTGGTTAAGCACACATACAATCTCCTCACCGGAGGTGCCGGTATTCTAGGGCCTTATTTCAGCCGGGTCCCTGAACACATTCATGCATAACCATACTGGCGCAAAGCACATATTTGGATTGATACTAGCGCATGGCCGTGCTGCCATGAAAGCCTTATATAGCTGCAGCAAGTACAAGACCTTCCTAGAAGGACCAATGAGAGGCTGCCACAAAGCCGGAGCACCTACAGGACCTTCCTGAAAGGACCAATGGACTTAGCTGCAGTATCTGAACATGTGACCCTCGATCTCCACTGAGAGATCTTACTCTGGGCATACTCAGAACGAGAAAAGCAGGACTTAGTCCTAGAAGCGTCTGCTCGCCGCTGCCCAGCACTGGCTTCAAAGCCTGGGAGAGAGAGGTCTTTCAGGATGATCTCGTCCAGGATATTGGTTATATCCATAACTGGATGAGATACATCGATGATGTTCTGTTCATATGGGAAGGTCCCTTGGAGGGCCTAGAACGTATGATGCAGCATCTAAATAACAATACTAAGAACATCAGGTTAACCTTTAAATATGGCAGAGATATTGATTTTTTAGACATTAAAATTGGAGTTAGTTCTAATGGTATGGTCCACACTGACATCTTCAGGAAATCCACTTCAACTAATTCCTTTTTATATGCAGATTCTTCCCATCCGATCTCTACAGTTCGTGGTATTCCGGTCGGACAATTTCTCCGGGCTCGGAGAATTTGTTCAGATGACAATAAATTTGAAAAACAAGCTATAGATCTCACAAGAAGATTTACCCAAAGGGGTTACAGTAAGAGGATGATCAAAAGAGGATATATCAGGGCTTCCAAAGCAGCACGTGATCAATTACTATACAAAGATTCGACTACGACTCTAAAGCAAGGTCATTCAGAGGAAATACGCTTCATATCTACCTATAACAATAGGTGGAACGATTTGAAGGATATCATTTTGAAGCACTGGAAAGTCCTACAAGTGGATCCTATATTAAAACAGATTTTACCTGACCGCCCGTCTTTTGTTGCCAAGAGATCTGCAAATCTCAAAGACACTCTCGTACACAGCCATTATGAGTCAAAGAAAGGGGAGAAGACTACAGGAAGGTCTGGTTTCTTCCCTTGCGGACTGTGCAAGGGTTGTGGCAATCACATTAAGGCCACTACTTTTCATAATTTTGATGGATCCAGAAAATATGAAATCCGTAAACATTTAAACTGCAGCTCCCAGGGAGTTATATATCATGCGGAATGTCCGTGCGGAAAAATATATATCGGACTGACAACAAGGGAATTAAAGGTAAGGACCAGAGAACATGTCAGGGATATTCAAAAAGCCAAGGATTTGGGTAATGATATACCCCTGAAGCCCATCGCTAGGCACTTCAAATTGTTTCATGACAGTAACGCTAGGGGCCTAGTGATTAAGGCCATAGACCAAGTGAATCTGGGTATCCGAGGGGGAGATCTAGCCAAAATTTTAGCACAGACAGAAAGTAGATGGATTTTCCGCTTAGGGACTCTCAGTCCGAATGGTCTTAATGAAAACCTTGGGTTTTCAGCATTTCTATAACGTCAACATATTTATACATTGTGATATATAGTCTAGAGAGGTATTTTTTAGGGGTTAGGGTGATTTTATTGTATGTTTATTTGATATGTTGTTAATTTTCTTTTTTGTCTGTTCAATTTTAGTATATACTTACGATTCATTTCCTTTTCTCGTGTTGTTGGGAAGAAGAGTCCAGCATATTGATGTCGATGTCCAGTTCGGAAGGCCTATAAAGAAAAAAGAAAAGAAAAAAGAGAAAAACTTGGAGTTGCTGTTATTTGTTCATAATTATTATATATATTTATGCACCTTATGGGAGTATCTCTGGGGTTCACATTAAATTATATATGCACTATATTGGGACCTTTGTGCAATATTATATGCACTTCATATAGATATCTCTCATTGGCTTATGCACTTTATACATGGGGTCCTGTTTAGATTATATATATATGGATCTGGAGGGCTATGGTTCTTGTGAAAGTTTTTATTCAAATCATATGGATGGCCTGTTTATTATTGTACTTGTAAATATGGGCGTATACCTCTAGGATCGTATAGGATTATGTATATATATATATTTTTTATAAGTATTGTATTAAGGCTTTTTCAATAAATCTTTTTAATCACTTTTCACTTCATTTTATAATATATTTGGCACCACTCTATACTTCACAACCATTAATGGTTATGCACTATATGGATCCATGGTTAATTTCATCACATATTGATGGATCCTGGATATTGCACTATATCTCACAACCAGCAATGGTCACCGCACTTTATGGATCCATCTTTTGGTTTTATCATATATGGATGGATCCTGTTTGGATACTGCACTATATTTCACAACCAGGAAGGGTTGCTTCACTACATGGATCCATGGATGTTCTTATCATGTATGGATAGATCCGTGTAGGACACTGCACTATATGGATCCTTTTCTGTTTTTCTGGATCCTGGTTGTTCACAGTTTGCCTGAATTTATTGATTGGATCACTGTGCACTCTACAGTAGATGAATTTACATGTACTATATTGAGATATGGGGGTAAGATTTTGTTGCACTTTATGGGGGTATCTGTGGGGTTCACATCAAATTACAAACGCACTATATTGGGACCTCTTTGCAATATTATATGCATTTCATGTGGAAATTTCTCATCGGTCTATGTGCTTTAGATATAGGGTCCTTCTTAGATTGGTTATACTGATGGGCGCTATATAATAATGTATTATGGTTATGGATATGGACATATATGTGGAGTATTACCCTACCTTGGTCTATTATTTGGGAGGATGTTTCTATGCTACTCTTAGAGCGACCATATTTCGTTTATTCTGGTTGTTCTTACTTTGCCAGAATTTATTTATTTATGTATTTAGTTACTATGCACTTTATTCTTATAGCCCATGTACTATATGGAGATAGGATGGGTAATATTTTGTTGCACCTTATGGGAATATCTTAGGTATTCACATTAAATTGCAAAGGCACTTTATTGGGACCTCTGTGCAATATTATATGCACTCTATGGGGATATCTCTCTTTATATATGGGGTCCTTTTTGGATTGGTTATATTGGGAGCGCTATAGAATGATACATAGTGGTTATGGGGATATTTGATACGGATATATATGTGGACTATTAATTTAATCTGGGTCCCTTAGGTATATAACCCTGAGATGTTTCTATCCAACTCGTTGAGCTACCGCACCTCATTTATCTTTATCTTTTACTTAGGTCGGCTGGGTGCGGGACTTCTATTCTATTTTTTCTCCCTGTACTCCGGGTCTGGCTGTGCGCATGCGCTGGTCTTCCCCTCCGGGCACTTCGGACAGCGTCACTGGTGGTTTCCGCTTGCGTTCCAGCTTGCGGTCCACCCGGCGGTTGTCTGGAAGAGCGCTTTCATCCGGAGGGGATGTGACTGACGCATGCGCCACTGTGGCCATTCTCGGAGGGGGAGTGGCATGATGCGGCGGCCACATGTGACTGGGCGGCAACACGGGATTGGTTCAGGGATATTATTTAACATCACTCTACCTTAGTAGAGACACGCCCCCGGAAGAAGCCAGGGCGAAACGCGCGTCGGGGCGCTGGGACTGTGACGTGGGAGGACGCACTGTTTAGAAACCTACATCGGTAATTATTTGTGACCCTTACTATCCTACAGCATATATCAGTACTAGCTTTGGTACGGGATTATTTATGTATATAGTCGGTAAGGTGTAATGGGCTGCCGCTAGGTTTTATATATTGTGATTTCAGCTCTTGGATGCCTTGGTGCACCTACACCTTTGGACACAATATAGGCAGTTTTTCATTATAGCAATCTGGTTTTGGGTATTCTTAGTTAGTGCTCCTCGCCGCTCTCCCATGGGGTATGACCAGGAAGATATATGGGGGATGGCGGGAGCCCACACGTGTCGGGTCTATACACTTGGTAGGTCACGCTAATGTCTCTATTTTACTGTGCTGCACACTTGTGCCTGTGACCGATTTTTACCCCTAAGTGTGGGCTCTCGCTGGTAATGTGGTGATATGGTTGTGCTGCCTGTTTCAGTCTTGTCCCTATCCTATACCCTTGTATGTATATGTTTTATCAATAAAGTTGTTTCTACTTTAAGTTAATTGTGGACGTTTCCACCATTATTTCTGTGGTTGTTTGTAGTAGCTTTTGGTGGGTCCCTATTGTCCTAGTATATGGGTGTGTAAGCCTCTTATCCACTACATTGGTAGTTACGCAGGTCTAATATGAAGGATTCCTCCCTTGGTGTGCGTTTATCTGTTTATTATCAGGAAGATATCGTGTAGCTTGTTTTAATGTTTTGTTCATTTGTTTGCATTTTTTCTGTTTAAATAAATCTTTTACTTTTATTTCTATGTATGGTTGGCTTCTTTGTAGATGACAGGGATCTGCTGCCATCTTGTGGTATATATATGCATATGAGGAAGTACCATTGGTTATATGGCTGGACCTTTTTGGTTTCATTATATAAGAAAAGTACAGGATCATAACAGAGCCGAAGACTGATGTGACTCCCCACTAATAAGCATATCCGTGCACACATGCCAGCAATGAGTTGTTAGTATGTTAATACAAAAAGACTGTAACAGCAACGCCACCTTACCTCCAGACGAAGCTGTGGATGCAGTGAAACGCGCGTCTAGGTGTGCTTTGACTGGGTGACCCCCCTCCTTGGTTCAAATATGACTTCAGGTAATGATGATTTTTATGTGATAGCCTTGCTAGACACATGGTAATTGAGGATAACATTATCCCTTATATTGAGCAAGGTATATATCGTTAAATATTACAATAATCTTGAAGGTCTGCCGTAATATCTGCATTATATGTGTTATAAGGCATATGGATAAGGCAAATGTGTGTAAATGGGTTAGTAACTGGCTTAGTGATAGAAAGCAGAGGGTGGTTATAAATGGTATAGTCTCTAACTGGGTCGCTGTGACCAGTGGGGTACCACAGGGGTCGGTATTGGGACCTGTTCTCTTCAACATATTCATTAATGATCTGGTAGAAGGTTTACACAGTAAAATATCAATATTTGCAGATGATACAAAACTATGTAAAGCAGTTAATACAAGAGAAGATAGTATTCTGCTACAGATGGATCTGGATAAGTTGGAAACTTGAGCTGAAAGGTGGCAGATGAGGTTTAACAATGATAAATGTAAGGTTATACACATGGGAAGAAGGAATCAATATCACCATTACACACTGAATGGGAAACCACTGGGTAAATCTGACAAGGAGAAGGACTTGGGGATCCTAGTTAATGATAAACTTACCTGGAGCAGCTAGTGCCAGGCAGCAGCTGCCAAGGCAAACAGGATCATGGGGTGCATTAAAAGAGGTTTGGATACACATGATGAGAGCATTATACTGCCTCTGTACAAATCCCTAGTTAGACCGCACATGGAGTACTGTGTTCAGTTTTGGGCACCGGTGCTCATGAAGGATATAATGGAACTAGAGAGAGTACAAAGGAGGGCAACAAAATTAATAAAGGGGATGGGAGAACTACAATACCCAGATAGATTAGCGAAATTAGGATTATTTAGTCTAGAAAAAAGACGACTGAGGGGCGATCTAATAACCATGTATAAGTATATAAGGGGACAATACAAATATCTCGCTGAGGATCTGTTTATACCAAGGAAGATGACGGGCACAAGGGGGCATTCTTTGCGTCTGGAGGAGAGAAGGTTTTTCCACCAACATAAAAGAGGATTCTTTACTGTTAGGGCAGTGAGAATCTGGAATTGCTTGCCTGAGGAGGTGGTGATGGCGAACTCAGTCGAGGGGTTCAAGAGAGGCCTGGATGTCTTCCTGGAGCAGAACAATATTGTATCATACAATTAGGTTCTGTAGAAGGACGTAGATCTGGGGATTTATTATGATGGAATATAGGCTGAACTGGATGGACAAATGTCTTTTTTCGGCCTTACTAACTATGTTACTATGTTACTATGATTGTTACATTTTTTCCAGATATGCTTACTAGTGGGGAGTCACATCAGTCTTCGGCTCTGATATGATCCTGTACTTTTCTTATATAGTGTCTCACCAAGTTATAACATTTTGTGTACTGGTTTTAAACTTTTTGTAATAAAACATTTGGTTTTATTGACTATATTTGAGATCCAGTCTCTTCATATTTCTCTATTGGGGCAGATATATCCCTGGATACACCAGTGCTGGAGCATTTACATCAGTAGAGAAACTGTGTTGGGCATATACATCACTGGAGACACTGGGCTAGGGCATATACATCACTGGAGATACTGGCCTGGGGTATATACATCACTGGAGACTCTGGCTTGGGACATGCAAATCTCCAGAGACACTACTGCTGTCATCTTCTGTGGGATGAGAGAACACTGTGAGCTAACTCTGTCTACAGAGTACGCCATGTCTGCTGCAATCTTCCTATAATGGACGCTGCATGAGTGTGCTTGCAGAGTAATACAAAAATTAAATGGTCAGCAGCTGTCAAAACACAGCTGCTGGCCAAAGCACTTCAGTTCCCGGGATTCTGCCTGGGGGCCATAGAAAAGGACATCGCGGGCCATGAATAGTCCAGGGTCTGGAGTTTCCCCAACCCTGCTCTACAGCTATGAGAACCTCACTTTTTTGCAGTTGGTGTTTTCATCCAGTGTTTTGGAACTTTTAAGGGTTACTGTCCTCCATGCCAGAAGAGGAGATATATTCTTCCTGATTAATTAAGGTCTGGAGGGAGGTCATTATGGGGTATTTTAGTAGCTTGTTACTGGGCCAAAAGAGGTGATGCCCGCAGATGTAGAAAAGCTCCGGTCTTTGGGATGGGAGATTTTGTGTGGTTGTCCTAAAAAAAATCTGTGCTTGAAGGTCACATCTAAAAATTTGGCACCTAAATTATGTAGGTACTTATAAAATTATTATAAAATTATTAAAATGTTAAATCCTGTGATGGTTAAGTTGCAACCTCCTATTACTTGGACAGTCAATAATTCTTTCCATTCTTTTCATTTAAAAAAAGATTTGAGGGGTCACCCCGTACTTAAGACATAATTAAGGTAGATTTAGAAGGGGATCGTGAGTATGATATAAAGTGAGTTCTTTGCTCCAGGTGGGTCAGGCACCGACTGCAATAACTTGTTAAGTGGAAAGGTTATGGTCCTGAAGATAGCTCTTGGGTTAATTCAGAGGATCTTCATATGGTTTGCCTGGTGATAGAGTTTCATCACTGATGTCAGGCGATAAGGGTTTTTGAGGGTCCAGTAGCCCCTCGTAGAAGATGGGGTACTGTCAGCTCAGTTTGTGGATTTGACCTGATGCTACATAGTCAGTTCCTCTGTGTTTTTGGTTCTATAGTCAGTTCCTCTGTCTGCTGAGCTATTGCCTTTTCTTCTGTGTCCAAATGCTGATTTGTTTGCATTGTCGTTTCCTTTCTTGATTTGCTCCTCTTTTGGTGTTTCTAATTTTTTCATTTTGGTTTGACCTATCACATTTTGGGTGGGGCTTTAAATGCTCATCCTTCACAGAACTTCCTTGCTGGCTATACATTTTGGTGTATGAGTGTTCATAAGTTGCAATCCTTCAGCTAAGGTGTGTTAGGGCTAGTGGAACACACTGAGTAAAAATAGATGTTTATTATAAATGGTGCGTTCGCAGCCCGGCGTCCACCGTGCAGGAGGAACCTGCTGCTAGTGAATGGTGGCACTGTTTGGCGGTATAGACTAGCTCTGTTACCTAACAGAGCAGCCATGAGAGGAAAGCACTGCGCCCTGTTAGCCTCACAGGAGCACAAGCTTACTGCCGAACTGATAGCAGTCAGTGGTTATGCACACATACAATCTCCTCACCGGAGGTGCCGGTATTCTAGGGCCTTATTTCAGCCGGGTCCCTGAACACATTCATGCATAACCATACTGGCGCAAAGCACATATTTGGATTGATACTAGCGCATGGCCGTGCTGCCATGAAAGCCTTATATAGCTGCAGCAAGTACAAGACCTTCCTAGAAGGACCAATGAGAGGCTGCCACAAAGCTGGAGCACCTACAGGACCTTCCTGAAAGGACCAATGGACTTAGCTGCAGTATCTGAACATGTGACCCTCGATCTCCACTGAGAGATCTTACTCTGGGCATACTCAGAACGAGAAAAGCAGGACTTAGTCCTAGAAGCGTCTGCTCGCCGCTGCCCAGCACTGGCTTCAATGCCAGAAGCAGGAAAAGCAGCAGTATCTCTTTGTACAGAGTGGGACTGAGCAAGACGCTGGGACTGACGTCTCCACTGAGCAGGCTCTACTGTGGCAGGAGAAGAATGGGAGACTGCAGAGGAGATGGCCTGTGATTCCCCCTGTGCAGAGGCGGGAACTTGACCCCTAACAAGGTGTGTATCTTGATCGATAAACTTCAGTTGCATTATTGCAGAGAGTCTGTTTGCTTTTCCTTCCAGCACCTTTTCCTTTTACCACTATTGGATTTCTGTGAAATTATACCTGTTCCTTTTATTTTTGGATCTCTTTTGCTTTTCCTCTCTACTTCATATGAATGTGTTTTAAGTTTCTCACCCTGAGTAGTTGTATCTTGCTTCACACTTTCCTTTCCCATTGTTGACAGTGAGTTGCAGCCTCCCCTCTGGTTTCTGGAAACTCCTTGATGCTTTTCATGGAGTTAGATCCAAGGTGATGTTTTTATTTGTGCCTCTAGGGCCTTTCTAGTCTGTTCCAGGACCAGTTGTGTATATTTGCTGCGATTCCTGTGTGTGAGTGTGTACACATTATTATTACTAGCCTGCAGTCCAAATGTATTATGTAAAAAACAAAGTTATTTAGCACATCTAAAGTGACATAAATATGCAGGTGCACACTAGTGTGGCTGCAACACAAAATATAACAATCAGCAACACTCAATCTCTTTATCTAGCGTGCCTTAAAAATGCATCAGTTTATATAATGTGTAGATATTATTATCATTTATTTATTACTAGATTGTGGCCCGATTCTAACGCGGGTATTCTAGAATATGCATGTCCCCGTAGTATATGGACAATGATGATTCCAGAATTCGCGGCAGATTGTGCCCGTCGCTGATTGGTCGAGGCAACCTTTATGACATCATCGTCGCCATGGCAACCATTATGACATCTACATCGATACTGTGCCCGTCGCTGAATCAGAAATGTGGGATTTCTACATCCTTTATGACATCATCGTCGCTGTGCCCGTTGCTGATTGGTCGAGGCCTGGCGACCTCGACCAATCAGAGACGCGGGATGTCTACGTCCTTTATGACATCATCGTCGCTGTGCCCGTTGCTGATTGGTCGAGGCCTGGCGGCCTCAACCAATCAGAGACGCGGGATTTCTACGTCGATACTGTGCCTGTCGCTGATTGGTCAAGGCCTGGCGGCCTCGACCAATCAGAGACGCGGGATTTCCAGGACAGACAGACAGAAAGACAGAAAGACAGACAGATGGAAAAACCCTTATGCAATTATATATATAGATGAGACAAAGCTCAGCTTTGTTGTACTGTGTTTGTTGTTTGTTGTGTCCCCGTAGTATATGGACAAAGATGATTCCAGAATTCGCAGCAGACTGTGTCCGTCGCTGATTGATCGAGGCAACCTTTATGACATAATCGTCGCCATGGCAACCATTATGACATCATCGTCGCTGTGCCCGTTGCTGATTGGTCGAGGCCTTGCGGCCTCGACCAATCAGAGACGCGGGATTTCTACGTCGATACTGTGCCCGTCACTGATTGGTCGAGGCCTGGCGGCATCGACCAATCAGGGACGTGGGATTTCCAGGATAGACAGACAGACAGAAAGACAGACAGACAGACAGACAGACAGACAGATGGAAAAACCCTTAGACAATTATATATATAGATTATAGCTCCATTTATTCCATGGTGCTTTACATGTTAGGAGGGGTATACATAATAAAAAACAAGCAATAGTCTTTAATATAGCGCTAATAATGAGCCCACAGGGCCGTGGGGTACTCGGTACCGGGTCCTGCGGTTCACAGGGGGATGTCACGGTGGCGACCCAGTCCGTGGCCCTGGGAGTCAACATTAAAGGGGAAGGTCTTTAAAGGGGATAAAGTTTATGTTCATGATGCCCCCTGTGGTATTCGGTCCATGGGGACCGACGCTGCTTTAAGGGGTCTTCTGGGGTGATGTTAATGCAGCTAGATGGTATAACTCCCCACAGGTGAAGTGTATCCCCAGGGCTCCCAGTGTGTAGATGGAAAATAGTGAGGAGTGCAGTAAAGAATGAGGACACAAGGTTGCAGTCTCTTAACCTTGTTTACTGAAGACTTCAGCATCCGCAGTCCAGAGCACCAGACCACAGGGCAGGAAGGGTTAAACTGGCTTGAATGCAAGTTAGGAGTCCCCTTATCCAGGTGGAAATCAAAAGCCTTCCTCTAGCGTCGCAGTGGTGTAGTCCCTTACAGCTTAAAGCTCCACATCTTACAGCTCCACATAAGGTCCTCACAGATGTTATCTCTCTCCCTCTGTCCCCCGGGTAGGATAGGACATAACCCGTATGACTGGTGGCTTGAGGCTGTTTTTAGAGACTTTAGCACACCCCGGCTGCGGAGGGATGCCACCGTGCCTCCTGGGTTTTAGGTCGGACAGGTAACGTAGAGTTCAGCTGTCCTGCCGGTCTCTGATGTAAGTCATAGAGGTCTTTACAATCTCGTTGTTCCAGCTACCGGTCTCTGCACCTCAGAAGGAGGCAGCCTGCTCGGGGCTGGTCTCCCCCTGGTGTTCTCTCCTGTGCTTTGCTTTCCTGCATGCTCTCTGCAATGTATTCGGCTTTCTCAATGTCTCTTCTAGGAACTGCTGCACTGAGGCTACACAGCTCCATAAAACCTCCTTGTCTCTTCAGACTGATCCAGTCCGTCTCCTGACTGGACCTTCCTGGAACTCACTCCCTTTCCCTACAGACTAGCACTTATATATATATATGGGGAGTCACCTAGCAAGTAGAATCAAAAGCTTCCCCTGGTGGCCTGGAGTATGAATGTGTTGCATGTTTGTGGTACGTGGTTGCAGTTATCCCTTCTTGCCTTCAAACGTAACATCACTCTCCCGGTGTTAGGGTTGGCGGAATGCACCAAATATATTTATTAAGTAAGATTGGTGCGTTCACCACCCAGGATAAACCGTGCAGGAAAGAACCTGCTGCTAAGTGAATGGCAGCACTATATGGCGGTACAATGTGATTACACACACGGGTTAACTTCACCCTGTGTGAAGGAAGCGATCCCTGTTAAGTCACAGGGTCGCGGTACCTCACAGAGAGCGCAAGCAAGGAACCACAGAACTCTATCCCAGGACACAGGATTAGAGTTAGTGTAGACCTCTTGCGATCGACACCACAATAGGGGTATCAGAGATAACTATTGTGCACAGAAGTGTATGCTGTGCCACACTAGCAGATGCCACTAACCACCCAGACTTGGGTAAGGTAAGCGCACTAATAGCGCACGGCACTGCACTGGTGGTCACAGCAGTTAGACGCTGCTTCATGTGTTAAGGCTATGAGTTCAGCCGGGCGCTAGATTGCAACCATACACCTTACGCGAATAGTCATACACAAGGGATGGGTTTTTTAAGGAACGACTTGCACTCATCAACACACACACGATAACAATAGTATACTAGCGCATGGCCGTGCGGTCATGCGAAGCTCATATAGCTGCAGCACGTTCAGGACCCTTCAAAGAAGGACCAATGGATTTGCAGCAGTACCTGAGCATGTGACCCTAGATCTCCATTGAGAGATCTTGCCCTGGGCATGCTCAGTGTGTGCAAAGCAGGACTAAGTCCTAGCACCTACAGGACCTTCCTGAGCATGTGACCCTAGATCTCAACTGAGAGATCTTGCCCTGGGCATGCTCAGTGTGTGCAAAGCAGGACTTAGACCCAGAAAAGCCTGCTCGCTGCAGATCAGTGCAGGGTACCATAGCAGAGCCTGGAGAGGCAGTAGTAACCCTTTGCACAGTACCAGTCTCAGTGAGACGCTGGGAGCGACGGCTCCGCTGAGCAGGCTCCACTTGATGCAGAATTGGAGACCGCAGCAGACACGGATCGAGATTCCCCCTGTGCAGCAGAGGAAACTCGACTCCTAACACCCGGTGAGGAAAGCAATGCTACTGTGACGACCTGGACCCTGGGACACAACACACTAGCATAATATGCAGAGCTTTACAATTTGCACACATTGTTGTTGCTGTCCCCGATGGGGCTCACAATCTAGAATCCCTATCAGTATGTCTTTGGAATGTGGGAGGAAACCGGACTACCCAGAAGAAACCCACGCAAACACGGGGAGAAAATACAAACTCTTTGCAGATGTTGTCCTTGTTGTGATTTGAACCCAAGACCCCAGTGCTGCAATGCTATCCAACGAAGCCACCATGCTGCCCAACTACAGTAATCTTAAACAATACAGATCACGACTGGTACAGAAGGAGAGAGGGCCCTGCATGTGAAGGCTCACAATCTACAAGGGATGGGTGAGGATACAATAGATATGCAATATAGCTTAAAGAAGTTCTCCGAGAATTACATTAAAATGGTTGACATCACATATTTCAAGCTTCAGCACACTTTAGGCATGTAATAATAATAATAATCTTTATATAGCGCTAACATATTCACAGTTTTGCACACATTATCATCACTGTCCCCGATGGTTCTCACAATCTAAATTCCCTATCAGTATGTCTTTGGAATGTGGGAGGAAACCGGAGAACCCGGAGGAAACCCACGCAAACACGGGGAGAACATACAAACTCCTTGCAGATGTTGTCCAAGCTGGGATTAGAACCCAGGACTCCAGCGCTGCAAGACTGCAGTGCTATCCACTGAGCCACCGTGTATCAGTACAAGTGGAAGCCTCATGAAACACCACTCATGCAGGATTGCCAATCTACTAAAAAAAATTGCTGGATACCTGCCTCAAATTCACGGATGGCCTAAAATATTTAACAACATTTGACACGGCACCTAAAGACCATGACCCCTTAAAGACCACACCTCTAAAAGTCCAAAATAGAAATGCTCTCTGGCAAAGAACGGAATTTCAGATGACGAAAATCATACCGGACCTGCCTGTGATTCATAGATAGCCAATGAAAGAATGTGATCAAATGTTAAAAATGCTATTAAAGAGTCTATCAATAAAAAGGAACCTAAAGCAGAATTTTATAACACAAAAAATATGAAAGACACACCATGTAGTCCTCCATTCAGTTTTATAGGCACATCTGTCAGGTGATCCAGGACTAGGGGCTCCTTTCCTGTCCCTAACACTAAGGGGTGCGCTAGCTTGCCCTGTTCCCTGGAATACTTCAGATGGCGAAGATGCTGGGGCCTCCATTCTTGCCTTCAGGGCCAGCATTTGGGGCAGGCAGACTAGGCAAATGCCTGGGACCCCCACTCACAAAAGGAGGCCCCCTGCATCTGCAGCCCCTTTATGAAGTGCCCAGAGGGTGTACAGCAGTGAATAATGCTGTGCATCCTCTGTAGTTCCGGAGCATATCTCCCAAACCCCCCTCCAGCCCCCTCTCTTTCTCCCGGCAGTCAGGTTAGAAATTGAGGGAGAGGGGCCCGATTACAGCACAGCAGACAGAGGTCAGAGCTCAGCCAGGAAGATGCCTGCAACCCTGGGTCTGTGTCATCCCTCCTGAGTCTTCATCATGGCTGCTCCTAGCACTGTCCTGGGAATGGATCTGTACAAGTGAAGCCACAGAACTTGGTAAGTATACATGTATATGTGTATCTGTGTGTGAGTACATATGCAGTATACAGTGTGTGTCTGTATATGTGTATATAGTATGTGTGTGCATATATACAGTATGTAATATGATTGAGTATATCTTTGGTGCATATGAGTGTATATATTTATATATATATATATACAGTTAGGTCCATATATATTTGGACAGAGACAACATTTTTCTCATTTTGGTTATAGACATTACCACAATGAATTTTAAACAAAACAATTCAGATGCATTTGAAGTTCAGACTTTCAGCTTTCATTTGAGGGTATCCACATTAAAATTGGATGAAGGGTTTAGGAGTTTCAGCTCCTTAACATATGCCACCCTGTTTTTAAAGGGACCAAAAGTATTTGGACAAATTCAATAATTGTAAATAAAATGTACATTTTTAGTACTTGGTTGAAAACCCTTTGTTGGCAATGACTGCCTGAAGTCTTGAACTCATGGACATCACCAGACGCTGTCTTTCCTCCTTTTTGATGCTCTGCCAGGCCTTCACTGCGGTGGTTTTCAGTTGCTGTTTGTTTGTGGGCCTTTCTGTCTGAAGTTTAGTCTTTAACAAGTGAAATGCATGCTCAATTGGGTTGAGATCAGGTGACTGACTTGGCCATGCAAGAATATTCCACTTCTTTGCTTTAATAAACTCCTGGGTTGCTTTGGCTTAATGTTTTGGGTCATTGTCCATCTGTAGTATGAAGCGATGACCAATCAGTTTGGCTGCATTTGGCTGGATCTGAGCACACAGTATGTCTCTGAATACCTCAGAATTCATTCGGCTGCTTCTGTCCTGTGTCACATCATCAATAAACACTAGTGACCCAGTGCCACTGGCAGCCATGCATGCCCAAGCCATCCCACTGCCTCTGCCGTGTTTTACCAATGATGTGGTATGCTTTGGATCATGAGCTGTGCCACGCCTTCGCCATACTTTTCTCTTTCCATCATTCTGGTAGAGGTTGATCTTGGTTTCATCTGTCCAAGGAATGTTCTTCCAGAACTGTGCTGGCTTTTTCAGATGTTTTTTAGCAAAGTCCAGTCTAGCCTTTTTATTCTTGATGCTTATGAGTGGCTTGCACCATGCAGTGAACCCTCTGTATTTACTTTCATGCAGTCTTCTCTTTATGGTAGATTTGGATATTGATACGCCTACCTCCTGGAGAGTGTTGCTCATTTGGTTGGCTGTTGTGAAGGGGTTTCTCTTCACCATGGAGATTATTCTGCGATCATCCACCACTGTTGTCTTCCGTGAGTGCCCAGGTCTTTTTGCATTGATGAGTTCACCAGTGCTTTCTTTCTTTCTCAGGATGTACCAAACTGTAGATTTTGCCACTCCTAATATTGTAGCAATTCCTCGGATGTTTTTTTTCTGCTTTCGCAGCTTAAGGATGGCTTGTTTCACCTGCATGGAGAGCTCCTTTGACAACATGTTTACTTCACAGCAAAACCTTCCAAATGCAAGCACCACACCTCAAATCAACTCCAGGCCTTTTATCTGCTTAATTGAGAATGACATAACAAAGGGATTGCCCACACCTGTCCATGAAATAGCCTTGGAGTCAATTGTCCAATTACTTTTGGTCCCTTTAAAAACAGGGTGGCACATGTTAAGGAGCTGAAACTCCTAAACCCTTCAACCAATTTTAATGTGGATACCCTCAAATGAATGCTAAAAGTCTGAACTTCAACTGCATCTGAATCGTTTTGTTTAAAATTTATTGTGGTAATGTCTATAACCAAAATTAGAAAAATGTTGTCTCTGTCCAAATATATTTGGACCTAACTGTATATATATATGTATATATACAGTATATTTGCATACTGCATGTGTGCAGTATATTGTGTAAATACTGTATATATAAACTGTATATGTATGTAAGCATACTGCATATACTGTATATAAACTGAATGTTTCTGTGTGTTTATATGCTTTATTTAGTGTGTGATTCAATGATTATAAAGTATACATAATGTGTGTACATGTATAGTGTGTATCTGTGTATGTGTGCTTCATATATAGTTCTGTAATTGTAGTGTCGCCATAATAGAGATCAGTAGTTTAGCTTATTGTGCGGATTATAAAACGCTCCAGATTATAAGATGCACCCCAAATTTTGAGGAGAAAAATAGAATTTTTCTTTATAAAATGGTGGTGCTTCTTATAATCCATGCGTCTTATTGCTTATTGTTTACCGGGGGTGGTGGCTGTGGTGAAGCGGGGTCCCAGGGTCACTGCTGGAGGAGGCAAGAGTGGAGCGTTGCTGCAGGCCGCAGGCTGGGATGAGGGGGTGTTCAGATGTGTGGCAAGCCGCTGCGGGTGTTCATTGCTGTGGGTGTACGGTGTTGCAGGGGCTCTGCCCACATTTTGTGAAAGGCCAGAACCCCCGCAGTTTATTTATGTATTTATTTATTTTTACTCATTTATATAGCGCTATAAATTCCACAGTGCTTTACAAACATTAGTGGCACTGTCCCCAATGGGACTCACAATCTAAATTCCCTATCTTTGAAATGTAGGAGGAAACTGGAGTACCCAGAGAAAACCCATGCAAACAAGGGGAGAACATACAAACTCCTTACAGATGTTGTCCTTGGTGGAATTTAAACCCGGGACCCCAGTGCTGCAAGGCTGCAGTGCTAACCACTGAGCCACAGTGCCACCCAGTTGCATGGCATGGTTTCCTGTGGAGTAGACTCTGGGAAAATGGCTGCCAGGGCCGCGCATGCGCAGATAGAGATCTCGGGAGATGAGACCTCAGCGCTGAAATCTCTTCTCTCGAGGTCTTCGTACCGAGACCTCCATATGCTCACGTGCCGCCCCCGGCAGCAATTTTCCCAGAGTCCACCCCATAGGAAACCATGCAACTATGGGGGCAGAGCCCCGCAGCACTGTACACCAGCAGCACCAAACACCCGCAGCGGTGCACCGCACATGCGATCACCCCTTCATCCAAGCCTGCGGCCTGCAGAGACCCTGGACCCTGCTCCACTGCTGCTGGTAAGGTATATCTGCATTATAAGACGCACCCCCAGTTTCTCTCCAAATTTTGGGGAAAAAAGTGCGTCTTATAATCCGAAAAAATGCGGTATGTCTAATGCCAGGGTCTTACATTAGGGCCTGTTTACACGTTCTTTACTCTGCCCGGTGGGTTCTGCCTGAATCCTGTATGGAGCCATAGATTGCAATGACAGGAGTGGAGTTCACATGAATTCCACATGTGATGTTTTTTTCTTAACGTGTCTGTCTGTCCCAACAGCCACAGAAAAGTGGACACTTTCAGACAAAAAAGCACAAACAGACTGTGAGGGTAGGTACACATCGCAACGTTCAGATGTTACAGCATAGTGGATGGGATCTCAAGAAATCCCATGCTCACCTGCAGAGACGGACATGTGGCCCATCTTTCCATATTGCAACATGTCTACTTATCTTGTGGACCATAAACATAAGGATGAATTACCTCGGGGAGATCAAAACATCCAACACCGCGGAGACACCATGACATGTTTCTCAAAGCAGTGATCCAGCAATAAATAGCCAGGTCTTTCACCAGGAAGGAACAACCACAGGAAGGGCAGCATCCAAAAAGGAAAACAACCTATGCCAAAACATGGTATCCATCCACAGACAGCTGTTTCGGGGTATTTGCCCCTCATCAGTGTGGAGTAGGAAACTGGCTATTAGGAGCAGTGCCTAGTAAAAGGACTATAAACATAAGGATGAATGACCTCGGGGAGATCAAAACATCCAACACCGCGGAGACACCATCACGTGTTTCTCAACGCAGTGATCCAGAACACTGCCCCCATCCCTTATGGGAAATATGCAAATGCATGTAGAAAAGCCTCGGAGAAACCATCACGTGTTTCTCAACACAAGCGATAAATAGCCAGGTCTTTCACCGGGAAGGAACAACTACGGGAAGGGCAGCATCCAAAAAGGAAAACCACCTATGCCAAAACATGGTATCCATCCACAGACAGCTGTTTCGGGGTATTTGCCCCTCATCAGTGTGGAGTAGGAAACTGGCTATTAGGAGCAGTGCCTAGTAAAAGACCTCAGCGCTGAAATCTCTTCTCCCGAGGTCTTTGTACCGAAAACTCCATCTGCTCATGTGCCGCCCCCGGCAGCCATTTTCCCAGAGTCCACCCCATAGGAAACCATGGAACTATGGGGGCAGAGCCCCCGCAGCACTGTACACCCGCAGCAGTGTACACCAGCAGAATCGAACACCCGCAGCGGTGCACCGCACATGCGATCACCCCTTCATCCAAGCCTGCGGCCTGCAAAAACCCTGGACCCTGCTCCACCGCTGCCGGCAAGGTATATCTGCATTATAAGACGCACCCCCAGTTTCTCTCCAAATTTTGGGGAAAAAAGTGCGTCTTATAATCCGAAAAAATGCGGTATGTCTAATGCCCGGGTCTTACATTAGGGCCTGTTCACACGTTCTTTACTCTGCCCGGTGGGTTCTGCCTGAATCCTGTATAGAGCCATAGATTGCAATGACAGGAGTGGAGTTCACATGAATTCCACATGTGATGTTTTTTCTTAACGTGTCTGTCCCAACAGCCACAGAAAAGTGGACACTTTTAAACAAAAAAGCACAAACAGACTGTGAGAGTAGGTACACATCGCAACGTCCAGATGTTACGGCATAGTGGATGGGATCTCAAGAAATTCCATACTCACCTGCAGAGACGGACATGTGGCCCATCTTTCCATATTGCAACATGTCTACTTATCTTGTGGAGACACGATAAATGTCACTCGTACAATGTATTGGATGGAGTGAATCCGCACAGTTCAGTGATCACATGTGGAGTTACTTGCGTTCAATAGCCAGCAGCGCACGTGTGCTGCGTCCAAAGCACTGCCAATTTCTGACCATGTGCACCTGGCCTAAGAAAATAAATCAGTCAATTTCAGAAAAAAAAACAAATTCCTTTGACCTCTGCTTGTGTCAGTGCAGTCTGTGGCCCCATTGGGGATTTATGTGAATCCTATTTTAGGAGGATCCAGGCAGAGCCCTCGGACACACTGCAGAAGCGCAGTGTGAACAGGGCCTAATATACTATTGTGTGGAATTGTGTCATCTACTATACTATACTATTCCGCGCTGTCCCAGTGCATCTGCCAGACAAGGACGCCAGCCAGACACAGTCAGCAGCGAGACACGGACAGCCGCCAGACCTGGACAAGCGGCCACAAGACACTTTTTTTTATAAATCTGTTGCTGTCATCTTTCAGTGTTTCTCTCCCTATTCAAATGAATGGGACACAAAAGTGCAAGGGAAAAGGCTGGAAAAACGCTGAATATTTACTGCCAACACCGTAGATTAATCCGCAGCAAAAATGGTGCGTGTGAACAGTGTCTGCAGGGGTTTTCTGAGACTGTAAAAATAATTAGCATGAAATGATAAATCCCCACGGCTCCAGCATTGATGCTCCGGGGGTCTCCGCTAGTCTTATCACTGGCTGCAGGGGTCTTGTGGCTCCGGGAGTCTCTGCCCGTCTTAGCACTGGGCTGCAGGGGTCTTGTGGCTTCACCTTATATTATAGCTGCAAAGTGAATAATAACCATCAGGGACTCTGCACCATCGGCCACAGAGCCAAAGGGGATTTAGCAGAGTAGGTCGGAAGACACTTTATTCTTTTTTAATCGCTTTTTATTCTGCTGTTTGTGAGGTAGGATGTAGAAAAAATGACTGCAATTCTGCTGTTTTCTATAATGTGATTGTACCGCCCCCTTCACACGACCTATCATGTTTTTCACAGATGCCATGTGTGCCCTATTTGATCTACAATGCTGCACTCATGTCCATGTTTTCCCAGCAGCACAGATGACAAGGACGAATACAAGTCTATGGGTCTGTGTAAACATGCCGTCCATGTGCCGTACATGTGCCATCCATGTGCCATCTGTGTTTAACATGGAAAGTATGTGAGAAGCTTTGTAATTTCATTACCATTATCGGTACCGGAAAAATACAGATGGCACATGGATGGCACACTGATTGGAAACACTGGTGACACCAATATCAGTGTAACGTGATTTATATGGACATGGGGGCCCCACTTTGAATTTTGCATAGGGCCCCAATTTACCTAAAACCCGCCCTGCTTGCCTGTGCACCGTAGTACACCGACTTGACAAACAAGGCAACACAAACAAGGATTTGTAACAGATCCCAGATTATATAAGGAAAGGGAATGGCTAACCAAGCTCAGTTGTGAACGCAGGGAATTCCAACTTGGCCGATTAACCCCTGTTCTGCCAGAAGAAATAAACACATTGAAATCAAGGAGAAGTTCTTCTTCTCAGCACTTGAGTAAGAGCAATCAGATGCAGCGGTCTTCTGGCTCTACACTGCCACGGTAACCCTGTGATATAGTCCTGCCTCTGATGATAATGAGACTTCTAGAAACTCTTCTTAAAAGGGCAGCCCATCTGCCCCAATAAGGTGACCTTTTTAGACTAGTCTCTGTTGAGTATGAGTCTTAAATAGTCCCAGTGACTAGTGAAAAACTATAAGAACTATCATTTTGATTTTTTTTTTAATATAGATCATGATATGTGATATATTCTCCTTAAAGTGGATCTGTCACCACATTTTATAACAAAAATGCATACATTATTGAGGAGACCTCTTGAATCTGGTAAGGCTGGGGCACTTATTTTGAAAATCCTTGTCAAAATGATTGTATAATCTTTTTTCAATGTTTCACCTTCCTGGTTCTGAGATCTCACAATTTTCTCCACAAGCTGCAACTGTAAGTCAGGCAAGATGGGCAGAGATTGAATACAGTTGGACTTATGAGCTCTCTCACTCTTTAGCTGGACTCATATGATACTCATTTTCAAATCAAGAGTCTTAGGCTGCCGTCACACCAGCAGTATTTGGTCAGTATTTTACATCAGTATTTCTAAGCCAAAACCAGGAGTGAAACAAATAGAGGAAAAGTATAATAGAAACATATGCACCACTTCTGCATTTATCACCCACTCCTGGTTTTGGCTTACAAATACTGATGTAAAATACTGACCAAATACTACCAGTGTGACGACAGCCTCATCCATTCTCGCTGAGAATAAACGTCTCCATCTGAATGGGTACATGTGAAACCTCTTCTTAGACTAAAATTCTCTCTCTCTGTGGAGGGGCACTGGACCTGCTGTAATTAAAACACCTGAAGCTAGGAGGCGGAGTGCACGATCATAAGGCTAAAGAATACATTTCAAAAACCTGACCGGCACATCCAAACATAGTGTGAACAGGTGCTGAACCTAGAGTCGCCAACTCGTATATAGTTAAGTAAATAAGTCGGTCAGGTTTTTGAAATGTATTCTTTAGCCTCCATTCAGATGGAGACGTTTATTCTCAGCGAGGTAAGGCAAGCGTAGGACCTGGTATAAGAGAGATGCCGTAAAGGGGCTACCAGGTACACATAAAATTGGCCATTTTTGTGCGCTAAAAGCTCTCATTTTTCATATTTCTAGTGCAGTAATGCAGTTCAAATTTCGTTTTCCAAGTTTGTATGTTCTAGCGCTGCAGTGTGCTGCCTTATTTACTTAACTATATACGAGTTGGCGACTCTAGGTTCAGCACCTGTTCACACTGAGTCTATGTTTGGATGTGCCGGTCAGGTTTTTGAAATGTATTCTTTAGCCTTCTGATCGTGCACTCCGCCTCCTAGCTTCAGGTGTTTTAATGTGGGTGGTTATGTGGGTGGTACTTTTGAATAGGCACCATTATGACAGTAACTACTATAACATCATAATATATGTATTATAATATAGTCTTTTTTCCGTTACGTTAATGCAAGGAGCTGTCAGTCAAGCCCGAGAAGGTGGCAATGGACAGGTAATAGATCTGGAGGGACAGAAGCTTCAGATCTACAGCCTCAATTGTGTACCAATTGACATGCCGATTTTTCAGCAACAGAGGAACGGACCAGCCATGTAAAAATATTGCAGGACTTATCATTGAAAGACTTATATTAGTTTGGGGTATGAAATCCTGCTGACAGATTCACTTTAAATAGTAGATACTTGTGTGAAATCATCTGGTTCCATAATATTTAGAAACATTAATAGGATATACATTTGGCATGATTGCATCACATTTTCTATTGAAAAAGCACAGCTTAAACTATATAATGCCCATAATGCTTATAAAATATATATTAAGAAGTTCCCCCAGAAAAAATATAGGACTTGTAGTGGGAATGAAACTTCAAATATAGATCCCCTGAGACAGAATTTTAACATGATAAAGTCTTTTTTTTTTTTCTCAGATCACCACAGATGTTCCTATTTTATATTGTTTTGAACACAAAAAGGAAGAGTTTTGAGTAAGAATAGCAATGTATCAAAATGGCAAGAACCAACCAAAATTTTCTGAAAAAGTAAACATTTCTAGTGCTCAACCTTGAATGTTTCAACCTTTTTTTTGCTTTAATACCAGTTTGTTAAAATGTGATCATAAAACGCTAGTGCTGTTTGTACATTGTATATTTTCAGAATGTATTCAAGGTCTTGAGCGAACAAAGTAAAACAATCCAAATGGCTTTTTTTAACTTTCTATCTTTTCCCATCAACAAAAGCGTATAATAAAGAACTTGCTGTTAAATGCAATCATTTCAAAAGAAACCAGTCTCAGTATGTAATATTTAATTTAACATCTGATTAAACTGTTATTATAAAAAAAATGACAGTGTGTGCATTGCACCACAAAACTGTACTGACACCGTTACCTACAAAAGAAACATAGCTTTCCAACTTCTTGTAAAAAACATTATAAACGCATTGGATTACCTGCAGTGAGATACATTTACAGGGTAATGAAGGTTAGATAGCAATAACCAACTGTAGGAAGTATTTATTTCAAATAATGAAACTCAATGCAATTTTTAGTTGCTGTGACTTTTAGAAGTAGTAAAATGTTGCTCTTTTTATCCCTATGGTGAACCCAGCCTGTATGAAAGCATGTACTTTCTGTTTGTGAAAGGTTTGCTTTGGTTGTGCCATAAAGGAGCTAAATGAAATACCGTATTTTTTGGACTACAAGACGCACTGGGGGTGCGTCTAATAGTCGCAATGCAGGCTTACCACGGCGGCAGAGGTGCGGGGATGAGGAGGCGCAGTAAGCGGGGTCCCTTTCTCCGGTGAGGTGATGCAGCAGCCCGGTAAGCAGCAGAGCCGGGTGAATCCTGTTGTTATCGGTGGGGGCGGCCATCTACCTGAAGCCGTGCGTGCGCAGATGAAGCACTCTGCTTCCCGGGGCTTCAGGAAAATGGCTGCCGCGATCTCCATCTGCGCACGCGCGGCCTCCCGCGGCCATTTTCCTGAAGCCCCGGGAAGCAGAGCACTTCATCTGCGCACGCGCGGCTTCAGGAAGATGGCCGCCCCCACCGATAACAACAGGATTCACCCGGCTCTGCTGCTTACCGGGCTGCTGCATCACCTCACCGAGGAAAGGGACCCCTCTCACGCCATACCTCTCACTGCGCCTCCTCATCCTAGCACCTCCTCATCCCAGCACCTCCTCATCCCAGCACCTCTGCCAGTAATCACTGCTGCAACCCTCCCATGGACACCAGGCCGTGGCATCGCCCACCTAAGCAGGAAGGGACCCTGCTCAGGTGCACGCCACACCGCATCACCCCACCTCTGCCGACACCATGCTTCTTGTGACCCTGCTCTGCCACCGCCAGCCCTCAGGTAAGATACTGTACATTCGGACAATAAGACGGACCCCCATCTTATAAAAAAATCTTTTTTTCTGCAATTTTCACCCCAAATTTGGGGTGCGTCTTATGGTCCGGTGCGTCTTATAGTCCGAAAAATACGGTAAGCTTTGTTTTAGATTATTACTGCATGTTTTAACTCAGTTGTTATGAGTATTGTACATTTTACAAAGGAGAGCCTTAGAAAAAGTCTACACAGGTTTACACATAGACTCATGAATACATTCACAAATATATGGGCACATTCACATGAATTCATGTACATTCCCAAATTTAATGTGCATGCACATCTAGAAAGTTAACCCATCTCTGACCTTAGACGTACTATCCCGTCGAGGTGCCCTGGGCCTATCTGACCCTCGACGGGATAGTACGTCATAGCGATCGGCCGCACTCACGGGGGGAGTGCGGCCGATCGCGGCCGGGTGTCAGCTGCCTATCGCAGCTGACAATCGGCACAATGTGCCAGGAGTGGTCACGGCACATTAACCCCCGACACACCGCGATCAAACATGATAGGGAAGCGTCGCGCAGGGAGGGGGCTCCCTGAGGGCTTCCCTGAGACCCCCGCAGCAACGCGATGTGATCGCGTTGCTGCGAGGGTCTCCCTACCTCCCTCCCTGCTCCAGGCCCGGATCCAAGATGGCCGCGGCATCCGGGTCCTGCAGGGAGGGAGGTGGCTTACCAAGTGCCTGCTCAGAGCAGGCGCTTGGTAAGCCTGCACAGCTGTAAGTCAAATCGGTGATCTGACAGAGTGCTATGCAAACTGTCAGATCATCGATCTGTGATGTCTCCCCTGGGACAAAGTAAAAAAGTTAAAAAAAATTTCCAAATGTGTAAAAAAAAAATAAAAAAAAATAATTCCTAAATAATGAAAAAAAAATATTATTCCCATAAATACATTTCTTTATCTAAATAAAAAAAACAAACAATAAAATTACACATATTTAGCATTGCCGCATCCGTAACGACCCCACCTATAAAACTATATCAATATGCAAGAAAAAAAGACTAAATAGCCACAGTCAGCTCACCGATCCACGCAGGTGCACGGAACTTCATCTCGGACCAGGATGAATAAATAGCAAACGAATAGAAGAAAGGCGTTCTAGCTCCTTAAAATTTCCAAACTTTATTTCTTCATTAAAATATGAACAGCAAGCCCTTGCCTTCATGCAAAAATATGAGTGCAGAGTACATGCGACGCGTTTCGATCAAAAATTATCTTACTCAATGCATGATATTTTGCAAACTGCGGTGACTATTATGTGAAAATGGACCAATCTCTGTTAGGGCTAGCGGAACGCACCAAATAATAAGACAGATAGAGTATGGTGCGTTCGCAGCCCGGGGTCCACCGTGCAGAGATGGAACCTGCTGCCAAGTAATGACGGACCATATGGCGGTACAAAGTGAATACACACATGGGCTAACCTCACCCTGTGTGAAGGAAGCGAACCCTGTTACGTCACAGGGCCATGGTACCGCACCAAGAGCGCAAGCAACAAGTCTCAGAACTCAATCCCAAGACACAGGATTTGAGTACATAGACCTCATGCGCTCGACACCGCTACTGAGGTGTCAGAGTGACAGCAATAGAAGCACGAGAGTGCATGCAGTGCCGCACTGGCGAACGGCACTAACCACCCAGGCTTGGGTCAGGAAAGCGCTGTGAAAGCACAAGGCGCCGCACTGGTGGTCACAGCAATAAGACGCTGTATTGTGTGTTTACGTGCTGATGGCTAAGTCGGGCGCTAGATAGCAAACATACACCTTCCGCGAACAGTCATCCAATAGGGAGGGTTATTTAAAGAGCGACTTTCACTCACAACACACACACATTTACAAATGTACACTAGCGCATGGCTGTGCGGTCATGCGCAGCTTATATAGTTGCAGCACGTTCAGGACCTTCCAATAAAGGACCAATGGGAAGCTGCTACCAAATTTTGCCCTTTCAGGACCTTCCTGGAGGACCAATGGGATGTGCTGCAGTACCTGAGCATGTGACCCTCGATCTCCAATGGGAGATCTTGCCCTGGGCATGCTCAGAAAGAGAAAAGCAGGACTTAGCCCCAAAAGCATCTGCTCGCCGCTGCCCAACACTGACTACAATGGCAGAAGCAGGAAAAGCAGCAGTAACTCTTTGTACAGAGTGAGACTGAGCAAGACGCTGGGACCGACGTCTCTGCTGAGCAGACTCCACTGCGGCTGGATAAGAATGGGAGACCGCAGCGGAGATGGCTCGAGATTCCCCTTGTGCAGAAGCGGGAACTCGACACCTAACAATCTCTTCACTGATACAAGTCACATCACTGATTACCACAGGTCCTATGCACATGAATTCCACCGCAGCTGCAAGAGATGAACAACAAATAAGCCAAGTTAAAGAAATAATACCTAAAAACTATGTTAATACACAATGATTATTAAAAACAATAATACAATGAGAAGCTAGCTATAGTGGTACATGATCTCATTTTTACGATTTAAACCAAATGGGTATCTTGTTCCCAAATTGAAAATCCAGAAAGCTTCTCTGGTTAGAAGCTGTCTCTTTACATCTCCACCTCGCTGTGATAGATTAGTATGCTCTATGCCCTGAATCGTCATCATAGATGTATCTCCTCCATGGTGCACATTGAAATGCTTAGCGACAGCTGATATATTTCTGCTAGCGGTATCGCTTCTTCCTAGATCCCTTAAATGTTCAGATATCCTGATCTTTAACTTTCTGGTTGTGCAGCCTATGTACGCTACATTACATTCAATGCAATCGATTTTATAAACCACGTTCTTAGTGTGACAAATAATAAAGTTTTTTATGTAATGGGTTTGAGTCTTATCCCTGTTCTGAAACGTATTTTTTATACATGCATTACGGCAAGTTGTGCAGGCAGTAACCCCACACTTATAGAAACCTTTACATTCAAGCCAAGTTTTTGAGACTGGCTGTGAAGAAAAAAGGCTCGGCGATAAAGAAGTGCCGATAGTGGGCGCCCTTCTCGCCACGACATTGAGACCATCCTCAAGAATTTCAGAGAGAAAATCATCTTCCTTTAATAGAGGTAGCCTTTTTAAGATAATATTTTTTATCTCCTGAAACTGGGTGCTGTACTGGAAGCACACATACGGTTTTCTCTTTCTGGCTTCTTTTTCTCTATTCTTTTCTCTGTCATGGATTAAAAGACTATCTCTTGGCTTGCCATCCACTATTTTCTGAGCTCTACTGAGGGTCCAATCTGGATACTCTCTCTTTTTTAATTTTGTTTTTAGGAGAGAGAACTCCTCTTTACTTGCCGTGTCTTTGCTGCAATTCCTTTTAAGCTGCGTGTATTCCCCAACGGGAATCGATTTGACGGTATTTTTGGGGTGACTGCTTTTGGCATGCAGCACCGTGTTCCCACTGATGGGTTTGACATGCGTTTTACTGTTGATAATCTCATCCTTTACACCCATTAGATCAAGATCAAGAAAAGAAATTTCATTCTTGTTCCATCTATGGGTAAATCTGATGCCATAATCATTCCCATTAATGTACTCCATGAAGTCCGGAAAGACAAAAAAGAGATTATCATAAAAAAAAGTGATAAAGGGGGCATGATAGTCGTTATGAATAAAAACGATTATAGAGATAAAATGCTAGAATTACTAACAGACAATGCAACATATGGTAAAATGAGGGGAAAGCCATCAAAAAGATATAATGAGGAGATTAATATCATTATAAGTGAAGGCTTGAGCCTAGGCATCCTCAGTAAAAAACAAGCAGATTGCCTATATGTTCCCCACCCTAAGATGCCCATACTGTATGGTCTGCCCAAAGTACATAAAGGGGTGGGTTTACCAGCAATGAGACCAATAGTATCGGGCATAGGGTCAATGAACGAACATTTATGTGAGTGGGTGGATTCCATCTTACAACCGCTCGTAGTCAAATTACCCGGCCATATCAAAGATTCTAGAGAGGTCCTTCAAACTTTTTCTACCAAAGTGTGGCACGAAAATTACTCATGGCTATGCTGTGACGTAATTTCACTGTACACGTGCATCCCACACACATTAGCTATGCAAGCGGTGCGCTACTGTTTGGAAAATGTCAGCACTTATACACAGAAATTTACTAATTATGTCTTGGATGTCACTTTTTTTCTTCTGAAACATAACATCTTTTCGTTTGAAAATACGGTATATGAGCAAAGAACGGGTGTTCCGATGGGGGCAAAATATTCACCTTCATTAGCTAATCTTACCATGTCATATTGGGAACGTAATTTTATTTATTGTGCAGATAACCCTTTTGCTAGTCTCCTTGTCTGGTACGGAAGATACATCGATGACACCATTATTATCTGGGGTGGCGATGAGTCTGCCGTGCCGGACTTCATGGAGTACATTAATGGGAATGATTATGGCATCAGATTTACCCATAGATGGAACCAGAATGAAATTTCTTTTCCTGATCTTGATCTAATGGGTGTAAAGGATGAGATTATCAACAGTAAAACGCATGTCAAACCCATCAGTGGGAACACGGTGCTGCATGCCAAAAGCAGTCACCCCAAACATACCGTCAAATTGATTCCCGTTGGGGAATACACGCGGCTTAAGAGGAATTGCAGCAAAGACACGGCAAGTAAAGAGGAGTTCTTTCTCCTAAAAACAAAATTAAAAAAGAGAGGGTATCCAGATTGGACCCTCAGTAGAGCTCAGAAAATAGTGGATGGCAAGCCAAGAGATAGTCTCTTAATCCATGACAGAGAAAAGAATAGAGAAAAAGAAACCAGAAAGAGAAAACCGTATGTGTGCTTCCAGTACAGCACCCAGTTTCAGGAGATAAAAAATATTATCTTAAAAAGGCTACCTCTATTAAAGGAAGATGATTTTCTCTCTGAAATTCTTGAGGATGGTCTCAATGTCGTGGCGAGAAGGGCGCCCACTATCGGCACTTCTTTATCGCCGAGCCTTTTTTCTTCACAGCCAGTCTCAAAAACTTGGCTTGAATGTAAAGGTTTCTATAAGTGTGGGGTTACTGCCTGCACAACTTGCTGTAATGCATGTATAAAAAATATGTTTCTGAACAGGGATAAGACTCAAACCCATTACATAAAAAACTTTATTAATTGTCACACTAAGAATGTGGTTTATGAAATCGATTGCATTGAATGTAATGTAGCGTACACAGGCTGCACAACCAGAAAGTTGAAGATCAGGATATCTGAACATTTAAGGGATCTAGGAAGAAGCGATACCGCTAGCAGAAATATATCAGCTGTCGCTAAGCATTTCAATGTGCACCATGGAGGAGATACATCTATGATGACGATTCAGGGCATAGAGCATACTAATCTATCACAGCGAGGTGGAGATGTAAAGAGACAGCTTCTAACCAGAGAAGCTTTCTGGATTTTCAATTTGGGAACAAGATACCCATTTGGTTTAAATCGTAAAAATGAGATCATGTACCACTATAGCTAGCTTCTCATTGTATTATTGTTTTTAATAATCATTGTGTATTAACATAGTTTTTAGGTATTATTTCTTTACCTTGGCTTATTTGTTGTTCATCTCTTGCAGCTGCAGTGGAATTCATGTGCATAGGACCTGTGGTAATCAGTCATGTGACTTGTATCAGTGAAGAGATTGGTCCATTTTCACATAATAGTCACTGCAGTTTGCAAAATATCATGCATTGAGTAAGATAATTTTTGATCGAAACGCGTCGCATGTACTCTGCACTCATACTTTTGCAGGAAGGCAAGGACTTGCTGTTCATATTTTAATGAAGAAATAAAGTTTGGAAATTTTAAGGAGCTGGAACGCCTTTCTTCTATTCATTTATAAAACTATATCACTAGTTAACCCCTTCAGTGAACACCGTCAAAAAAAAAAAAATGAGGCAAAAACAACGCTTTATTCTCATACCGCCAAACAAAAAGTGGAATAACACGTGATCAAAAAGATGTATATAAACAAGCATGGTACCGCTGAAAACGGCATCTTGTCCTGCAAAAAACGAGCTGCCACACAGCATCATCAGCAAAAATATAAAAAAGTCATAATTCTGAGAATAAAGCGATGCAAAAATAATTATTTTTTCTGTAAAATAGTTTTTATCGTATAAAAGCACCAAAACATAAAAAAATGATATAAATGAGGTATCGCTGTAATCCTACTGACCCAAAGAATAAAACTGCTTTATCAATTTTACCAAACGCGGAACGGTATAAGCGCCTCCCCCAAAAGAAATTCATGAATAGCTGGTTTTTGGTCATTCTGCCTCACAAAAATTGGAATAAAAAGCGATCAAAAAAGTCACGTGCCCGAAAATGTTACCAATAAAAACGTCAACTTGTCCCGCAAAAAACAAGACCTCACATGACTCTGTGGACTCAAATATGGAAAAATTATAGCTCTCAAAATGTGGTAATGCAAAAAATATTTTTTGCAATAAAAAGCGTCTTTCAGTGTGTGACGGCTGCCAATCATAAAAATCCGCTAAAAAAACCCGCTATAAAAGTAAATCAAACCCCCCTTCAACACCCCCTTAGTTAGGGAAAAATAAAAAATTTTTAAAAATGTATTTATTTCCATTTTCCCATTAGGGTTAGGGCTAGGGCTAGGGTTAGGGTTAGGGCTAGGGTTAGGGTTATTAGGGTTAGGGCTAAGGTTAGGGCTAGGGCTAGGGATAGGGTTAGGGCTAGGGTTAGGGCTAATGCTAGGGTTAGGGCTAGGGTTAGGGTTAGGGCTAAGGTTAGGGTTAAGGCTAGAGTTAGGGTTGGGGCTAAAGTTAGGGTTAGGGCTAAAGTTAGGGTTAGGGTTTGGATAACATTTACGATTGGGAATAGGGTTGGGATTAGGGTTAGGGGTGTGTCTGGGTTAGGGGTGTGGTTAGGGTACCATTGGGATTAGGGTTAGGGGTGTGTTTGGATTAGGGTTTCAGTTATAATTGGGGGTTTCCACTGTTTAGGCACATCAGTGGCTCTCCAAACGCGACATGTCGTCAATTCCAGCAAATTCTGCGTTGAAAAAGTAAAACAGTTCTCCTTTCCTTCTGAGCTCTCCCGTGTGCCCAAACAGGGGTTTACTCCAACATATGGGGTATCAGCGTACTCAGGACAAATTGGACAACAACTTTTGGGGTCCAATTTCTCCTGTTACCCTTGGAAAAATACAAAACTGGGGGCTAAAAAATAATTTTTGTGGGAAAAAAAAAGATTTTTTATTTTCTTGGCTCTGCGTTATAAACTGTAGTGAAACACTTGGGGGCTCAAAGTTCTCACAACACATCTAGATAAGTTCCTTGGGGGGTCTAGTGTCCAATATGGGGTCACTTGTGGGTAGTTTCTACTGTTTAGGTACATTAGGGGCTCTGCAAACGCAATGTGACGCCTGCAGACCAATCCATCTAAATCTGCATTCCAAATGATGCTTCTTCCCTTCCGAGCTCTGACATGCACTCAAACGGTGGTTCCCCTCCACATATGGGGTATCAGCATACGCAGAACAAATTGGACAACAACTTTTGGGGTCCAATTTCACCTGTTACTCTCGGGAAAATACAAAACTGGGGGCTAAAAAATAATTTTTGTGGGAAAAAAATTTTGTTTTATTTTTACAGCTATGCATTATAAACTTCTGTGAAGCTCTTGGTGGGTCAAAGTGCTCACCACACATCCAAATAAGTTCCTTAGGGGGTCTAATTTCCAAAATGGTGTCACTTGTGGGGGGTTTCTACTGTTTAGGTACATTATGGGCTCTGCAAACGCAATGTGACGCCTGCAGACCATTCCATTGAAGTCTGCATTCCAAATGGCGCTCCTTCCCTTCCGAGCCCTCCCATGCGCCCAAACGGTGGTTCCCCCCACATATGGGGTATCAGCGTACTAAGGACAAATTGGACAACAACTTTTGGGGTCTAATTTCTCCTGTTACCCTCGAGAAAATACAAAATTGGGGGCTAAAAAATAATTTTTGTGGGAAAAAATTTTTGTTTTATTTTTACGGCTCTGCATTATAAACTTCTGTGAAGCCCTTTGTTAGGAGTCGAGTTTCCTCTGCTGCACAGGGGGAATCTCGATCCCTGTCTGCTGCGGTCTCCCATTCTGCATCGGCTGCAGTGCAGCCTGCTCAGCAGAGACGTCGCTCCCAGCGTCTCACTGGGACTGATGCTGTGCTGCCTCTCCAGGCTCTGCTGTTGTACCCTGCACTGATCTGCGGTGAGCAGGCTTTTCTGGTTCTAAGTCCTGCTTTGCACACACTGAGCATGCCCAGGGCAAGATCTCTCAGTGGAGATCTAGGGTCACATGCTCAGGTACTGCAGCGACTTCCATTGGTCCTTCTCACGGAAGGTCCTGTAGGTGCTAGGACTAAGTTCTGCTTTGCTCTGAGCATGCCCAGGGCAAGATCTCTCAGTGGAGATCTAGGGTCACATGCTCAGGTACTGCAGCAATTCCATTGGTCCTTCTTTGAAGGGTCCTGTACGTGCTGCAGCTATTTAATGCGCTAATATCATATGTGTTTTGGCTTATGCCAGTGGATACTATACCACTCTGTTCTTTGTGGTGTGAAGCTGTTAGCATTGGGACTGTACACTCAGGCAGGCAGCTGGCGTCAGTGGGGGCAATTAGCCTAGTTAGGGCATTAGCTCCGTGTACAGCGCGACTCTGTGAGGCAACAGAGTTCGCTACCAGTTCACACGGGGTAAAGCCTAACCCACGTGTGAGCTCAGAGTCCATCCGCCTTTACTTAGCAGCAGACATCTCTGCACGGTGGATCCCGGGCTGCGAACGCACCTTGTAGCTATCTACCTATTACTCGGTGCGTTCCGCTAGCCCTAACACCCTTGGTGGGTCAAAGTGCTCACCACACATCCAGATAAATTCCTTAGGGGGTCTCAGGACAAATTGTACAACAATGTTTGGAGTCCAATTTTTTCTCTTACCCTTGGGAAAATAAAAAATTGGGGGCAAAAAGATGACTTTTGTGAAAAAATATGATTTTTTTTTTTACGGCTTTGCATTATAAACTTCTGTGAAGCATTTGGTGGGTCAATGTGCTCACCACACCTCTAGATAAGTTCCTTAGGGGGTCTACTTTCCAAAATGGTGTCACTTGTGGGGGGTTTCAATGTTTAGGCACATCAGTGGCTCTCCAAACGCAACTTGGCATCCCGTCTCAATTCCTGTCAATTTTGCATTGAAAAGTCAAACGGCGCTCCTTCCCTTCCGAGCTCTCCCATGCGCCCAAACAGTGGTTTACCGCCAAATATGGGGTTTCAGCATACTCAGGACAAATTATACAACAACTTTTGGGGTCCAATTTCTTATCTTACCCTTGGAAAAATAAAAAATTGGGGGCAAAAAGATGATTTAGTGAAAAAATATGATTTTTTATTTTTACGGTTCTGCATTATAAACTTCTGTGAAGCACTTGGTGGGTCAAAGTGCTCACCACTAGGGTTGAGCAAAACGGGTTGGCCATTTTCAGAAGTCGCCGACTTTTGGCAAAGTCGGGTTTCATGAAACCCGACCCCTGTGTGGGGTCGGCCATGAAGTCGGCGATCTTCTGAATCTGGTATCGGAATTCCGATCCCGAGTTCCGATATGTTTGCAATATCGGAAATCGGTATCGGAATCCATATTTAAGTGTAAAATAAAGAATTAAAATAAAAAATATCGCTATACTCACCCTCTGACGCACCCTGGTACTAACTGGCAGCCTTTCTTCCTTCGAATAAGCGCTTGCAGGACCTTGCGGTGACGTCGCGGCTTGTGATTGGTCGTGCGACCGCCCATGTGACCGCTCGCGCGACCAATCACAAGCCGCGACGTCACTGCAAGGTCCTGCAAGCGCTGATTCTTAGGAAGGAAGGCTGCCGGAAAGAAGCAGGGCGCGTCCGAGGGTGAGTATATACCTAATAGGAATATACTCACCCTCGGACGCGCCCTGCTTCTTTCTGGCAGCCTTCCTTCCTAAGAATCAGCGCTTGCAGGACCTTGCGGTGACGTCGCGGCTTGTGATTGGTCGCGCGAGAGGTCGCTTGACCAATCACAAGCCACGACGTCACCGCAAGGTCCTGCAAGCGCTGATTCGAAGGAAGGAAGGTTCCCGGTTAGTACCAGGGCGCGTCCGAGTGTGAGTATAGCGATATTTTTTATTTTAATTCTTTATTTTACACTTAAATATGGATCGCAGGGCCTGAAGGAGAGTTTCCTCTCCTTCAGACCCTGGGAACCATTGGAAACCCAATGCACTGCATTGGGTTTCGAGTTTCGGCCGACCCCGACCCCGACTTTTTTATAGGATCGGCCGATTTCACTCAACCCGAATTTTGAAAAAGTCGGGTTTCGTGAAACCCGACCCAATCCTATAAAAGTAAAAGTCACTCAACCCTACTCACCACACCTCTAGATAAGTTCCTTAGGGGGTCTACTTTCCAAAATGTTGTCACTTGTGGGGGTTTCCACTGTTTAAGCACATCAGGGGCTCTCCAAACACAACATGGCGTCCCATCTCAATTCCTGTCAATTTTGCATTGAAAAGTCAAATTGCCCTCCTTTGCTTCCGAGCTCTGTCATGCGCCCAAATAGTGGTTTACCCCACATATGGGGTATCGTCGTACTCAGGAGAAATTGTACAACAACTTTTGGGGTCCATTTTCTCCTGTTACCCTTGGTAAAATAAAACAAATTGGAGCTGAAGTAAATTGTTTGTGAAAATAAGTTAAATGTTCATTTTTATTTAGACATTCCAAAAAATCGTGTGAAACACCTGAAGGGTTAATAAACTTCTTGAATGTGATTTTGAGCACCTTGAGGGGTGCAGTTTTTAGAATGGTGTCACACTTGGGTATTTTCTATCATATAGACCCCTCAAAATGACTTCAAAAGGGATGTGGTCCCTAAAAAAAAATGGTGTTGTAAAAATGAGAAATTGCTTGTCAAATTTAACCCTTATAACTCCCTAACCAAAAAAATTTGGGTTCCAAAATTGTGCTGATGTAAAGTAGACATGTGGGATATGTTACTTATTAAGTATTTTGTGTGACATATCTCTGTGATTTAATTGCATAAAAATTCAAATTTGGAAAATTGCGAAATTTTCCAAATTTTTGCCAAATTTCCATTTTTTTCACAAATAAACGCAGGTAATATCAAAGAAATTTTACCACTTTCATGAAGTACAATATGTCACGAGAAAACATTGTCAGAATCACCAGGATCCGTTGAAGCGTTCCAGAGTTATAACCTCATAAAGGGACAGTGGTCAGAATTGTAAAAATTGGCCTGGTCATTGACGTGCAAACCACCCTTGGGGGTAAAGGGGTTAAGAGTATACAGAACCCATGTAAATGGTTTCCCAAAGCATCCAAATAGATGTTGCATAGTATCCTTTAGAATCTATTTGAATATATAAATAATACAGAGTGGGCCATTTATATGGATTCTCCTGGGTGGGCTGTTATGGCTGGCAATCAGGCAACACAGCGTGCAGTAATCAGCGCACATACAGAGATCTGGCAACAACCAAAAACAACAGGACGAGCTCTGAGACGTGGAACCTCTGCAGACTGCAGTACCCAATCTATCCTCACACAACTATAAGCAGCAGTGGATTGCGCCTATCACTACCTATGCAACTCGGCACTGCCTGAGGAGCTGACTAGCCTGAAGATAGAAATACAAGCCTGACTTACCTCAGAGAAATACCCCAAAGGAATAGGCAGCCCCCCACATATAATGACTGTTAGCAAGATGAAAAGACAAACGTAGGAATGAAATAGATTCAGCAAAGTGAGGCCCGATATTCTAGACAGAGCGAGGATAGCAAAGAGAACTATGCAGTCTACAAAAAACCCTAAAACGAAAACCACGCAAAGGGGCAAAAAGACCCACCGTGCCGAACTAACAGCACGGCGGTACACCCCTTTGCTTCTCAGAGCTTCCAGCAAAAGTTAATAGCAAGCTGGACAGAAAAAACAGAAAACAAACTAGAAGCACCTATCTAGCAGAGCAGCAGGCCCAAGGAAAGATGCAGTAGCTCAGATCCAACACTGGAACATTGACAAGGAGCAAGGAAGACAGACTCAGGTGGAGCTAAATAGCAAGGCAGCCAACAAGCTCACCAAAACACCTGAGGGAGGAAGCCCAGAGACTGCAATACCACTTGTGACCACAGAAGTGAACTCAGCCACAGAATTCACAACAGTACCCCCCCTTGAGGAGGGGTCACCGAACCCTCACCAGAACCCCCAGGCCGACCAGGATGAGCCACATGAAAGGCACGAACAAGATCTGGGGCATGGACATCAGAGGCAAAAACCCAGGAATTATCTTCCTGAGCATAACCCTTCCATTTGACCAGATACTGGAGTTTCCGTCTAGAGACACGAGAATCCAAAATCTTCTCCACAATATACTCCAATTCCCCCTCCACCAAAACAGGGGCAGGAGGCTCCACAGATGGAACCATAGATGCCACGTATCTCCTCAACAACGACCTATGGAATACATTATGTATGGAAAAGGAGTCTGGGAGGGTCAGACGAAAAGACACCGGATTGAGAATCTCAGAAATCCTATACGGACCAATAAAACGAGGTTTAAATTTAGGAGAGGAAACCTTCATAGGAATATGACGAGAAGATAACCAAACCAGATCCCCAACACGAAGTCGGGGTCCCACACGGCGTCTGCGATTAGCGAAAAGCTGAGCCTTCTCCTGGGACAAGGTCAAATTGTCCACTACCTGAGTCCAGATCTGTTGCAACCTGTCCACCACAGAATCCACACCAGGACAGTCCGAAGACTCAACCTGTCCTGAAGAGAAACGAGGATGGAACCCAGAATTGCAGAAAAATGGAGAGACCAAGGTAGCCGAGCTGGCCCGATTATTAAGGGCGAACTCAGCCAACGGCAAAAATGACACCCAATCATCCTGGTCAGCGGAAACAAAACATCTCAGATATGTTTCCAAGGTCTGATTGGTTCGTTCGGTCTGGCCATTAGTCTGAGGATGGAAGGCCGAGGAGAAAGATAGGTCAATGCCCATCCTACCACAAAAGGCTCGCCAGAACCTCGAGACAAACTGGGAACCTCTGTCAGAAACAATATTCTCAGGAATGCCATGTAAACGAACCACATGCTGGAAGAACAAAGGCACCAAATCAGAGGAGGAAGGCAATTTAACCAAGGGCACCAGATGGACCATTTTAGAAAAGCGATCACAGACCACCCAAATGACCGACATTTTTTGAGAAACGGGAAGGTCAGAAATGAAATCCATCGAAATATGTGTCCAAGGCCTCTTCGGGACCGGCAAGGGCAAAAGCAACCCACTGGCACGTGAACAGCAGGGCTTAGCCCTAGCACAAATTCCACAGGACTGCACAAAAGCACGCACATCCCGTGACAGAGACGGCCACCAGAAGGATCTAGCAACCAACTCCCTGGTACCAAAGATTCCTGGATGACCGGCCAGCACCGAACAATGAAGTTCAGAGATAACTTTACTAGTCCACCTATCAGGGACGAACAGTTTCTCGGCCGGACAACGATCAGGTTTATTAGCCTGAAATTTCTGCAACACTCTCCGCAAATCAGGGGAGATGGCAGACACAATGACTCCTTCCTTGAGGATACTCGCCGGCTCAGATAACCCCGGAGAGTCGGGCACAAAACTCCTAGACAGAGCATCCGCCTTCACATTTTTAGAGCCTGGAAGGTATGAAATCACAAAATCAAAACGAGCAAAAAATAACGACCAACGGGCCTGTCTAGGATTCAAGCGCTTGGCAGACTCAAGATAAGTAAGGTTCTTATGATCAGTCAAAACCACCACGCGATGCTTAGCACCCTCAAGCCAATGACGCCACTCCTCGAATGCCCACTTCATGGCCAGCAACTCACGGTTGCCCACATCATAATTACGCTCAGCAGCAGAAAATTTCCTGGAAAAGAAAGCACATGGTTTGAACACTGAGCAACCAGAACCTCTCTGTGACAAAACCGCCCCTGCACCAATCTCAGAAGCATCAACCTCGACCTGGAACGGAAGAGAAACATCAGGTTGACACAACACAGGGGCACAGCAAAAACGACGCTTCAACTCCTGAAAAGCTTCCACAGCAGCAGAAGACCAATTAACCAAATCAGCACCCTTCTTGGTCAAATCGGTCAATGGTCTGGCAATGCTAGAAAAATTACAGATGAAGCGACGATAAAAATTAGCAAAGCCCAGGAATTTCTGCAGACTTTTTAGAGATGTCGGCTGAGTCCAATCCTGGATGGCCTGAACCTTAACCGGATCCATCTCGATAGTAGAAGGGGAAAAGATGAACCCCAAAAATGAAACTTTCTGCACACCGAAGAGACACTTTGATCCCTTCACGAACAAGGAATTAGCACGCAGTACCTGGAAAACCATTCTGACTTGCTTCACATGAGACTCCCAATCATCTGAGAAGATCAAAATGTCATCCAAGTAAACAATCAAGAATTTATCCAGATACTCACGGAAAATGTCATGCATAAAAGACTGAAAAACAGATGGAGCATTGGCAAGTCCGAACGGCATCACCAGATACTCAAAATGACCCTCGGGCGTATTAAATGCCGTTTTCCATTCATCTCCCTGCCTGATTCTCACCAGATTATACGCACCACGAAGATCAATCTTAGTAAACCAACTAGCCCCCTTAATCCGAGCAAACAAGTCAGAAATCAATGGCAAGGGATACTGAAACTTAACAGTGATCTTATTAAGAAGGCGGTAATCAATACACGGTCTTAGCGAACCATCCTTCTTGGCTACAAAAAAGAACCCTGCTCCCAATGGTGACGACGATGGGCGAATATGTCCCTTCTCCAGGGACTCCTTCACATAACTGCGCATAGCGGTGTGTTCAGGTACGGACAAATTAAATAAACGACCCTTAGGGAATTTACTACCAGGAATCAAATCGATAGCACAATCACAATTCCTATGCGGAGGTAGGGCATCAGACTTGGACTCTTCAAATACATCCTGAAAGTCCGACAAGAACTCTGGGATGTCAGAAGGAATGGATGACGAAATAGACAAAAATGGAACATCACCATGTACTCCCTGACAACCCCAGCTGGTTACCGACATAGAGTTCCAATCCAATACTGGATTATGGGTTTGTAGCCATGGCAACCCCAACACGACCACATCATGCAAATTATGCAGTACCAGAAAGCGAATAACTTCCTGATGTGCAGGAGCCATGCACATGGTCAGCTGGGCCCAGTACTGAGGCTTATTCTTGGCCAAAGGTGTAGCATCAATTCCTCTCAACGGAATAGGACACCGCAAAGGCTCCAAGAAAAATCCACAACGTTTAGCATAATCCAAATCCATCAGATTCAGGGCAGCGCCTGAATCCACAAACGCCATGACAGAATACGATGACAAAGAGCACATTAAGGTAATGGACAAAAGGAATTTGGACTGTACAGTACCAATAACGGCAGAGCTATCGAACCGCCTAGTGCGTTTAGGACAATTAGAAATAGCATGAGTAGAATCACCACAATAGAAACACAGTCTGTTCAGACGTCTGTGTTCTTGCCGTTCTACTTTAGTCATAGTCCTGTCGCACTGCATAGGCTCAGGTTTACTCTCAGACAATACCGCCAGATGGTGCACAGATTTACGCTCGCGCAAGCGACGACCGATCTGAATGGCCAAGGACATAGACTCATTCAAACCAGCAGGCATAGGAAATCCCACCATTACATCCTTAAGAGCTTCAGAGAGACCCTTTCTGAACAAAGCCGCTAGTGCAGATTCATTCCACAGAGTGAGCACTGACCACTTCCTAAATTTCTGACAATATACTTCTACATCATCCTGACCCTGGCATAAAGCCAGCAGATCTTTCTCAGCTTGATCCACTGAATTAGGCTCATCGTAAAGCAATCCCAGCGCCTGGAAAAATGCATCAACATTACTCAATGCAGAATCTCCTGGTGCAAGAGAAAACGCCCAGTCCTGTGGGTCGCCGCGCAAAAAAGAAATAATAATCAAAACCTGTTGAATAGGATTACCAGAAGAATGAGGTTTCAAGGCCAAAAATAGCTTACAATTATTTCTGAAGCTCAGGAACTTAGTTCTGTCACCAAAAAACAAATCAGGAATCGGAATTCTTGGTTCTAGCATCGATTTCTGATCAATAGTATCTTGAATCTTTTGTACATTTACAACGAGATTATCCATTGAGGAGCACAGAGCCTGAATATCCATGTCCACAGCTGTGTCCTGAAGCACTCTAATGTCTAGGGGAAAAAAAAGACTGAAGACAGAGCTAAGAAAAAAAAATGATGTCAGGATTTCTTTTTTCCCTCTATTGGGAATCATTGGTGTGGCTCCTTGTACTGTTATGGCTGGCAATCAGGCAACACAGCGTGCAGTAATCAGCGCACATACAGAGATCTGGCAACAACCAAAAACAACAGGACGAGCTCTGAGACGTGGAACCTCTGCAGACTGCAGTACCCAATCTATCCTCACACAACTATAAGCAGCAGTGGATTGCGCCTATCACTACCTATGCAACTCGGCACTGCCTGAGGAGCTGACTAGCCTGAAGATAGAAATACAAGCCTGACTTACCTCAGAGAAATACCCCAAAGGAATAGGCAGCCCCCCACATATAATGACTGTTAGCAAGATGAAAAGACAAACGTAGGAATGAAATAGATTCAGCAAAGTGAGGCCCGATATTCTAGACAGAGCGAGGATAGCAAAGAGAACTATGCAGTCTACAAAAAACCCTAAAACGAAAACCACGCAAAGGGGCAAAAAGACCCACCGTGCCGAACTAACAGCACGGCGGTACACCCCTTTGCTTCTCAGAGCTTCCAGCAAAAGTTAATAGCAAGCTGGACAGAAAAAACAGAAAACAAACTAGAAGCACTTATCTAGCAGAGCAGCAGGCCCAAGGAAAGATGCAGTAGCTCAGATCCAACACTGGAACATTGACAAGGAGCAAGGAAGACAGACTCAGGTGGAGCTAAATAGCAAGGCAGCCAACGAGCTCACCAAAACACCTGAGGGAGGAAGCCCAGAGACTGCAATACCACTTGTGACCACAGAAGTGAACTCAGCCACAGAATTCACAACAGTGGGCCATTTATAAAGTTGCATTCAAAAACGTCCGACTTCAAAATGGCCGCCATGGTCACCCCCATCTTGAAAAGTTTCCCCCTCCCATATACTAATGTGCCACAAACAGGAAATTGACATCAACAAATATTCCCATTTTATTTAGGTGTATCCATATAAATGGCCCACCCTGTACATCTACTCACAAGAGATTATGGTTCACTAGAAAGGCTTTGTGGCTTTCTTCCATTCACTAAATCGACTTTATGTCTTGAGATTTGTGTTCAGAATTTTGCTGACTGGGCATTATATTAAGCATTTGTTGTGCATCAGTGTACCTACAAGCTTAGCACAAGGGAACCATAATATTTATATTGACTATCAATGAAGAAGATGCTTGTTTACAAGTATACAAGTGCGCCCACATTATAGTGGTTTGTTCTGTGAGCCAGTCTGATAATGTTGTCATTTCATGGACTCTTCAAATGGTATAAGTTGCATGGTGCCGGTCAGATATGGCCTCGGTCAGATGTGACATCATTTGAAGTGACATCTTTTAAGTGTCATCAGAAATATGCCAGAAATAGTCCAGAAATCAGCCAGACGGTAAGATGAATCACTATCTTCTAAATTTACTTGCCTTTCTTTTCCTCCCCTGCTCTTTAACCATGCTCACATTTCCCCCACCGTTTTTGCTCCACTAATCATCACTTGCCTTCACCCACCTGTTTCCCTTTCTCTGCTTATTCTCACTGCTGGCGACACATCCCCAATCCTGCCCCCCACCTCATACATTGCTAACCCTCACCCTATCCTTCTCACACTATGAGAAACTTTTGCAACCCCTCACACTTAAAACCTGTGCCACTGACCCCCATCAACCTGCTTCCTCTCTCTGGGGCACTTTGGAATGCCCGCTCTGTCTGCAACAAGCTCCACATGGTCCATGATCTCTTCACTTCCCGCAACCTTTCCTTCCTGGCCCTCACTGAGACCTGGCTGACGCCCCCTGACACAGCCTTGCCTGCAGCACTGAGTTATGGTAGCCTCCAATTTACCCACACTCCTCGCTCTGGCAACAGACATGGTGGAGGAGTGGGTATCCTTCTTTCTAACCACTGCTCCTTCAACCCTATCCAACCCCCACCCTCCCTTATCCTCCCTTCTTTCGAGGTTCACTCTGTCCGTATTTACGCTCCCTCCAATTTCCAAATGGCTGTCATATACCGACCACCTGGCTCAGCCACTGCCTTCATCAACCAATTCTCCACCTGACTCCTTCACTTTCTCTCTGCCGACATCCCCACCATCATCATGGGCGACTTTAAAATCCCTACTGACACCCACCAGCCAACAGCCTCCAAACTACTGGCCCTTACTTCATCCTTTGGACTCACCCAGTGGTCCTCCACAGCTACCCACACAGATGGACATACACTAGACCTCATCTTCACACGCCTCTGTTCCTTATCTAATCTCACAATCTCTCCCTTCCCCTATCTGACCACCATCTACTCACCTTCTCATCCTTGTCCTCCTCACCTGCCCCCCAGGTCCAGCCATTACCACATCCTCGCAGAATTCTCACAAACCAAGACATTCACAGACTATCAGACTCTCTCCTACCCCTGTCTTCCATATCTTCACTCCATGACACGGACAGCGCCACCGCTTTCTATAACTGCACCCTCACATCAGCCATAGACTCAGTCACCCCTCTCATGCATGGCAGAGTGCGACGAACTAATAGGCAACCCTGGCATAACAATCTCACAAAAAAACTTCAACAAACATCCAGGGTCACGGAGCGGCGTTGGAAGAAATCACGCCTGCCAGACGACTTCACTGCTTTCAAACAAGCTACACTTGACTTCAAATCAGCCCTCACCTCTGCTAAACAGACCTATTTCACTAACCTTGTATCCTCACTATCCTACAACCCAAAACAACTGTTCAGCACATTTAACTCCCTCCTCCGCCCACCACTGCCACCTCCAACTCCCTTCATCTCTTCCGAGGACTTTGCCACCTACTTTAAAAACAAGATCGACCAAGCAAGGCAAACCTTTACTTGTCCACCACCCCAACCACTCCATATTCCAGACCTCTGCCTTTCCCTAATAATCTCCCTCTCCAACATCACTGAAGGAGAGCTTACTCGCCTCTTTTCCAAATCACACCTCACCACCTGTGCACTTGACCCCATCCCTTCCCACCTGCTCCCCAACCTCACTAACACGCTCATTCCAGCTCTAACCCATCTCTTCAACCTATCGCTCTCTTCCGGTACCTTCCCCTCTGCCTTCAAACATGCCACCATCACACCCATCCTCAAAAAAACTAACCTTGACCCAACTGGTATGCCCAGCTATCGCCCCATATCACTGCTCCCGTTTGCTTCAAAACTCCTAGAGCAGCATGTCCATGCTCAACCTTCCTCCCACCTCTCATCTAACTCTCTTCTTGACAACCTCCAATCTGGCTTCCACCCCCACCACTCAACCGAAACTGCCCTGACAAAAATTACTAATGACTTAGTCACAGCCAAAGCTAACAGACAGTTCTCCATCCTCCTCCTTCTTGACCTGTCCTCTGCTTTCAACACAGTCGATCACTGCCTACTGCTATTCTCTCTTCCCTTGGCATCAAAGACCTTGCCCTGTCCTGGATTGCCTCATACCTATCCAACTGCACATTTAGCGTTTCCCACTCCCACACTACCTCCTCATCCCGCCCTCTCTCTGTTGGAGTCCCTCAAGGCTCTGTCCTAGGGCCCCTACTTTTTTCCGTCTATACCCTTGGCCTAGGAGAATTCATAAAGTTCCATGGCTTCCAGTACCACCTATATGCAGACGACACTCAGATCTACCTCTCTGGCCCATTTTATAAAAATGTAACTGCTAATAAATCAGGTAATTCAAATTTTGTCTGGGGCTTCATGGTGACTATGACAAATGTTGCATGATGTCCTGTTAGCATGGAAATCATACGGCCAAGCATAGTGACAATATAGTAAACTTATGTTGCAAGAAAACTAACTTTGCTAGACTTCTAGCAACTGGTGCATCACTGACTCAAAAGCAAACGTACATTTATTATTATGTAGATTCACTATACTGAGAATTTTGGCTAAGTAATTTCTAAATATCTAAGTGGTTAAAATGGTTGTCCACCACTTTTTTTTAACTCTTTTTATTAAAAGATTCCACAGGATAAAGCTACAAACATATATTATCACAGTATAAGGTCAGAATGATCCAAACAGTTACCTTTATCCATTCAACACAATAACATATACAGTTAGGTCCATATATATTTGGACAGAAACATCATTTTTCTAATTTTGGTTATAGTCCTTACCACAATAAATTTTAAGCAAAACAATTCAGATGCAGTTGAAGTTCAAATTTTCAGCTTTCATTTGAGGGTATCCACATTAAAATTGGATGAAGGGTTTAGAAGTTTCAGCTCCTTAACATGTGCCACCCTGTTTTTAAAAGGGCTAAAAGTAATTGGACAGATTCAATAATTTTAAATAAAATGTTTATTTTTAGTACTTGGTTGAAAACCCTTTGTTGGCAATAACTGCCTGAAGTCTTGAACTCATGGACATCACCAGACACAGTGTTTCCCCCTTTTTGATGCTCTGCCAGGCCTTCACTGCAGTGGTTTTCAGTTGCTATTTGTTTGTGCATCTTTCTGTCTGAAGTTTAGTCTTTAACAAGTGAAATGCTGCTCAATTGGGTTGAGATCAGGTGACTGACTTGGCCATTCAAGAATATTCCACTTCTTTGCTTTAATAAACTCCTGGGTTGCTTTGGCTTTATGTTTTGGGTCATTGGTCGTCGTTTCATACTACAAATGGACAATCAGTTTTGCTGCACTTGGCTGGATCTGAGCACACAATATGTCTCTGAATACCTCAGAATTCATTCGGCTGCTTCTGTCCTGTGTCACATCATCAATAAACACTAGTGACCCAGTGCCACTGGTAGCCATGCATGCCCAAGCCATCACACTGCCTACGCCGTGTTTTACAGATGATGGGGCATGCTTTGGATCATGAGCTGTACCACGCCTTCGCCATACTTTTCTCTTTCCATCATTCTGGTAGAGGTTGATCTTGGTTTCATCTGTCCAAAGAATGTTCTTCCAGAACTGTGCTGGCTTTTTTAGATGTTTTTTTAGCAAAGTCCAGTCTAGCCTTTTAATTCTTGATGCTTATGAGTGGCTTGCACCGTGCAGTGAACCCTCTGTATTTACTTTCATGCAGTCTTCTCTTTATGGTAGATTTGGATATTGATACGCCTACCTCCTGGAGAGTGTTGTTCACTTGGTTGGCTGTTGTGAAGGGGTTTCTCTTCACCATGGAGATTATTCTGCGATCATCCACCACTGTTATCTTCCGTGGGCGCCCAGGTCTTTTTGCATTGATGAGTTCACCGGTGCTTTCTTTCTTTCTCAGGATGTACCAAACTGTAGATTTTGCCACTCCTAATATTGTAGCAATTTCTCGGATGGGTTTTTTCTGTTTTTGCAGCTTAAGGATGGCTTGTTTCAACTGCATGGAGAGCTCCTCTGACTGCATGTTTACTTCACAGCAAAACCTTCCAAATGCAAGCACCACACCTCAAATCAACTCCAGGCCTTTTATCTGCTTAATTGAGAATGACATAACGAAGGAATTGCCCACACCTTTCCATGAAATAGCCATGGAGTCAATTGTCCAATTACTTTTGGTCCCTTTAAAAACAGGGTGGCACGTGTTAAGGAGCTGAAACTCCTAAACCCTTCATCCAATTTTAATTTGGATACCCTCAAATGAAAGCTGAAAGTCTGAATTTCAACTGCACCTGAATTGTTTTGTTTAAAATTCATTGTGGTAATGTCTAGAACCAAAATTAGAAAAATGTTTTCTATGTCCAAATATATATGGATCTAACTGTAAGTAACATTACACTATCAGGCTATGTGCACACGTCAGGATTTCTTGCAGAAATTTCCTGATCAAAATCGGACATTTTCTGCAAGAAATCCGCATGCCCTTTTTTTTGCGTTTTTTTAGCTTTTTTGCTTTTTTTTCCGGAGATTCCCAATGCATTAAATAGCGGGAAAAACGAAAAAAAATCTGCAAAATTATTGAACATGCTGCGTTTTTTAACGTGATGCGTTTTTTTCGCAGAAAAAAACGCATCATGTGCACAAAAATTTCAGAATGCATTCAAAATTATGGGATGCTTATGTATTCGTTTTTTAAGCACTTTTCCCACGGAAAACGGCCAAACAAACACAAAAAAAATGCAAAAATCCTGAACGTGTGCACATAGCCTCAATAATAGAGTAAGCAAATAAAGAAAAGCAAGCAAACAGAAAGGAACATAGCATATGAAGACAATTTCCATTATGAAGCATTGCTCTCTCAATTAAATTAACTGGTTCTTTATTGAAATTCAGAATGCATACCATTTCGGGTCATAATAAAAGTACACTCTTTTAGTCTATATACATCAGTTATCACATTCCATATATTGGAAGGGACATGCATCAGGGTTCGTAACATGAGAGGTGGGTGAGTCACACCATCTCTCCTATATCTTATGGAAATTCTCAGGACATCCTCTATTTCAATATAATATATTCTCATATGGTATTATATCATTCACTAATTTTTCCACTGTTTAATATTGGGGTTTCCCCCCCCCCCATCCACCTTAGTGCTATTGCTTTCCTAGCAATGAATAGAACTTCCTGGAGAAATATTCTATCATAGTGCAACCACAGTTCTTCATCCATAACACCCATGATACATATCTCTGGACCACATTCAATTGATATCCCAATTAGCCTTTTTAATGTAGTTATCACTTCACTCCATTATCTTCGTATTATCCCACAGTTCCAAATAAGATGCCAGAAGTCCGCTCCCGATTCCCCACACATATGGCATTCATCTGTTACTAGACTGCTAAATCTATGTAGTCTAATTGGGGTCAGGAAAGACTGATGTAGTATATATTGCAGTTGGCGACACCATTGTATGTGCCTCTATGGCATCATTCAACTGATCATTAGTGATAGAGGGGATTAATTGCCACTCTCTACAGCAAGTTGAGTAGAAGAAATCCTGGAGTTTAGTAGAAAGAGGTATATAGGGAGGATATTACACCCACAGGCCCTTGAGTTGTTAGTACTCCTTGTCCATGACTTTTTGATTCTAAAAATTGGTCCAGCATGGTGTAAAAATTAAAACCAATATATTCTTTTTTGTTCTTCCATGTAACTTCATGGGTCCTTCTTCAGTCTTCTTGCTTATTGTTCCAATGGAGACAGCACATGAATTCTATGGCCATTTACTGCACATTTATTTTATGATTATGCTTGGTTTGTTTGCACAAAAGAAAGTTGTGAAACCACTCATGTAAACTTTTTTGTCAAAGACAAGACACTATTCCTTTTATCTGGCCCCACCCCAGGTACATAGGAAAGCAATTGTTGCCAGCAGGTAAGTGTTGCCTGCGCAAAGTGCAAAAAGGTAAATGATAATAGGCTTCCATGACCTATGAAACTGAGATGGCAGGCCCCAGTCTCAGATGGCTCTCGTACATATGGAAATGTAATGAAACTCAGCAAGTCCTTCTCACGGGACCAGAAAACTAACTATTTCTTAATACGGCTCTCTGAGATCTTACTGTGTGCACATGCATAGAAGTACAGCATTAAGATGACAATGAGTATAAAGTTGTGTAGCGTGCGCTGACTGATGGGCAATGAAGCGCTGGAAGGAAGAAGTTGAGCTCAGAGGACTCACCAGATCAATTTTAATTTGCTATGTGGCTCCTTTATGTGAGTGGGTTTAAGGTACTTAAATACTCTGTCCTTCCTGTTAGCTATGGTCTTAAAACAGTGGATAACTTTTATTAAAAGCCAGACTTCTTTTGGATGCTGAGTCTAAAGCATAGCAGATTTTATGGTTTGCACCGATCACTAAAGGTACCTTCACACATAACGATATTGTTAACGATATTGTTGCTTTTTGTGACGTAGCAACGATATCGTTAATAAAATCGTTATGTGTGACAGCGACCAACGATCAGGCCCCTGCTGGGAGATCGTTGGTCGCTGAGGAAAGTCCAGAACTTTATTTTGTCGCTGGATCTCCCGTGGACATCGCTGGATCGGCGTGTGTGACACCGATCCAGCGATGTCTTCACTGGTAACCAGGGTAAACATCGGGTAACTAAGCGCAGGGCCGCGCTTAGTAACCCGATGTTTACCCTGGTTACCATCCTAAAAGTAAAAAAACAAACAGTACATACTTACCTAACGCTGTCTGTCCTCCAGCGCTGTGCTCTGCACTCCTCCTGTACTGGCTGTGAGCGTCGGTCAGCCGGAAAGCAGAGCGGTGACGTCACCGCTCTGCTTTCCGGCCGCTGTGCTCACACAGACAGTACAGGAGGAGTGCAGAGCACAGCGCTGGAGGACAGACAGCGTTAGGTAAGTATGTACTGTTTGTTTTTTTTACTTTTAGGATGGTAACCAGGGTAAACATCGGGTTACTAAGCGCGGCCCTGCGCTTAGTTACCCGATGTTTACCCTGGTTACCGGCATCGTTGGTCGCTGGAGAGCTGTCTGTGTGACAGCTCTCCAGCGACCAAACAGCGACGCTGCAGCGATCCGGATCGTTGTCGGTATCGCTGCAGTGTCGCTTAATGTGAAGGGGCCTTTATAGGAATACAGCACACTAAAGGCCCCTTCACATTAAGCGACGCTGCAGCGATACCGACAACGATCCGGATCGCTGCAGCGTCGCTGTTTGGTCGCTGGAGAGCTTTCACACAGACAGCTCTCCAGCGACCAACGATGCCGGTAACCAGGGTAAACATCGGGTAACTAAGCCCAGGGCCGCACTTAGTAACCCGATGTTTACCCTTGTTACCATCCTAAAAGTAAAAAAAAACAAACAGTACATACTTACCTACAGCCGTCTGTCCTCCAGCGCTGTGCTCTGCACTCCTCCTGTACTGGCTGTGAGCGTCGGTCAGCCGGAAAGCAGAGCGGTGACGTCACCGCTCTGCTTTCCGGCCGCTGTGCTCACACAGACAGTACAGGAGGAGTGCAGAGCACAGCGCTGGAGGACAGACGGCTGTAGGTAAGTATGTAGTGTTTGTTTTTTTTTACTTTTAGGATGGTAACCAGGGTAAACATCGGGTTACTAAGCGCGGCCCTGCGCTTAGTTACCCGATGTTTACCCTGGTTACCAGTGAAGACATCGCTGGATCGGTGTCACACACGCCGATCCAGCGATGTCAGCAGGAGTCCAGCGACGAAAAAAAGTTCTGGACTTTATTCAGCGACCATCGATCTCCCAGCAGGGGCCTGATCGTTGGTCGCTGTCACACATAACGATTTCATTAACGATATCGTTGCTACGTCACAAAAAGCAACGATATCGTTAACAATATTGTTATGTGTGAAGGTACCTTAAATATTTTGAGGTTCCTGTTAACACTGTCAACTGAGCTACAGTTTTCTTCCTATATCATTAGTATTTTTATGACTGCCATAAACAGCATCTAATAATTATGTGAAGACTAGTGTTTTATTTTAAGTTATATCTTAGAAATTATTGGTGTTGTGATGAACCTTACATTGGATATTTGGTATTAATGAACAATACCTAATAATCTTCATTGGTATTACATTAATGTTTTGTAGTTACCATGCTATGTAATAAGTAAACAGTGTGATGAATAGCTGCTGTAATTACTTTTTAACATATTGTAGAAAAAATCAACAGATAAACAAGTCTAATGACAATTTCAGTAGCCTGATGCTGACATACTGTGGAATGACAGTTTAAATACCGTATATACTCGAGTTTAAGCTGAGATTTTCAGCCCATTTTTTTAGGCTGAAAATGCCCCTCTCGGCTTATACTCGAGTCATTGTCCCAGGTGGTCGGTGGGGGAGGGGGAGTTGCGGCTGTCACATACTGACCTGCTCCTGGTGTGGTCCCTGCATCTCCAATGGTCTCCGGGCGCCTGCAGCTCTTCCTGTGTTCAGCTGTCACGTGGTACCACTCATTAAAGTAATGAATATGGACGCGACTCCACTCCCATAGGGGTGGACCGCATATTCATTACTTTAATGAGTGGTACCAGTGACCGCTGAACACAGGAACAAGCAGCCTGCATCAGAGACCATCTGTCAGTGAGAAGCAGGGACCATGCCGGGAGCAGGTGAGTAGAACGGGGGAGGATGAGCATTGCGATATTCACCTGTCAGAGCAGCGCCCAGCGGTGGGACGGGGACAGGTGAATATCGCAAGTGTCGGGGGCCGGAGCGACGAGAGGTGAGTATGCCATTTCTTTTTTTAATCGCAGCAACATCATAAGGGGCATATTACTCTATGAAGCATTTTATGGGGCTATTATCAACCTTTTATGCGGCATTATATGGGGCAAATGTGTCTATGGAGCATCTTATGGGGCCATCAACCTTTATGCAGCATTATATGGGGCAAATGTTTCTATGGAGCATCTTATGGGGCCATAATCAACCTTTATGCAGCATTATATGGGGCAAAAGTTTCTATGGAGCATCTTATGGGGCAATTATTTACCTTTGTGCAGCATTATATGTGGCATATTTTAATATGGAGCATCTTATGGGCCCATCGTAAACTTTATGGAGCATTATTTGAGGCGTGTTTTGTATGGAGCATAAGGGGCTCATCATGAACGTTATGGAGAATTATATGGGGCCCCTGATTCAATATGGGTATTCAAAAACACTTAAGCTACTGATGTCTCAATTAATTTTACTTTTATTGGTATCTATTTTTTTTTTTAATTTACCAGTAGCTGCTGCATTTCCTACCCTAGGCTTATACTCTAGCCATTAAGTTTTCCCTGTTTTTTGTGGCAAAATTAGGGGGGTCGGCTTATACTCGGGTCGGCTTATACTCGAGTATATACGGTAATAATTCTGTGACTGCAGTTGTCATTATAAGTGGTGATGTGATGAATTTGAATAAATCATTTGTTATGTCGGGTCATCTTATATTCGAGTATATAAGATACCTTTAATATTTATTATTTTCATTATCCAACCTGTAATTTGTTTCTTTACATTGCATAAGAAAAAAAATACAATTATTACAGTATATTTTATATTTATTATTCAATACTGTATGTTTGCTCGGTGAGCATTAGTCCATTTAATAGAGAAGTAAAATACATTTTTAATTTTTTTTTAGTGATGAATTTTTTTTAATTCTCTCATTTAAATACTTTCTCTACTGTTTATTCCAATTACAGCAAATAAATGCTACTAATCACTTAAATATTCAAATTTATTTATCTTCATTCAGGTGTTTATACCAGAGCTTGCTAAATCTGAACAGTGAAGAACTGTAAATCCTAACATATTTTATAGCCATGTTGACCGATATGTATCGTATATTTATATTAAGGTTAAGAGAATACGCGGATCAGTGTTATTAATTTTAATTTATATTAAGGCTAAAATGGCAGGAAGGTATTTGCCCCGCACATGCTGCAGTGTTTGAATGCAGCAAGAATTTTACCCTAGGGTATTATTATCACTTCATTACTTTCATCTCATCAGTTTTTTTTTCTTGTAATATAAATCAGCTCTTCCTTGCAATGCTTATGGAATAATGGTGCATTTCAATGTAATCACCATGGAACATTAACTTTACATAAAGGGTATAGTTCTAGCTTTGCTCCAGTAAACCTCAACAAATACACTTTTTGTTATGAAAGGCAATTATTTCAGTGCATCATGAATGTGGCTTAACTTCAATTTTCGTGAAAACTATTTTTTAGCTTTCGGAAGCTATATTCCTCCATGTACATAATCTTATATTTATAAAGACACCAAATAAAGATGGTTATTTATTAGACATTGCTCTACTACTATGCCATGTTATGAAAGATGCATGAGCACAAGAAACCCACTAGGACTCATTAATCACTAGTTTTATTTTTAATGCTGTAGCAAATAATAGAAACACAGTTTAATAATGAGCCCTAATTTAAATGATGTGGAAGCATCACCCTCTGGCAATAACCATAGAATAGTAATCTATAAAACAATTACTTTCATATGACATACTGAATTATAAATAAGAACGAGAGGGGAAAAGGCAAGTTTTGCAGATTTGCTTAAAAAAAGAAAGAATAATGCATAATTAAAGGTTATAATATATTTTATAATATGCAGTGTACAGCAATATGCTACCACATGTTTTACAATTAAAGTGCCAAAAGCAAATCAAAGCAAAACAGCTATTATTTAATATTAAATGATATTTTAAATGACTGTAACTAGACAATTGGCCTTATCTTTATGTCATGAAAAATTATTCCGTCACTGGTATTTCTTTCTTGTGTTTGCTAAAATAGTTGTCTCTGGCTTCACTGCTAAGCCAAATCATGTTGACTTTTTAAGAAATATTATATTAACCCTTTTCTGGCATCTGACATACTATCCTGTTGAGGTGGTACGGTCCTATATGACCCCCGACGGGATAGTATGTCATCACCGATCAGCCATGCTCACGGGGGGAGCGTGGCCGATCGGGGCCGGGTGTCAGCTGACTATCGCAGCTGACATCCAGCACTATGAGATAGGAGCGGTCACGGACCGCTCGTGGCACATTAACCCCCAGCACACTGCGATCAAAGATGATCGCAGTATTCTGGCGGCACAGGGAAGCATTGAGCATGGAGTGGGCTCCCAGCCTGCTTCCCTGAGACCCTCGGAGCAACGCGATGTGATCGCGTTGCTCTGAGGGTCTCCTACCTCCTCCTCACTACAGGCCCGGATCTAAAATGGCCACGAGGGCCTTCCGGGTCCTGCATGGAGGTGGCTTGCAAGCGCCTGCTCAGAGCAGGCGCCAGCAAACCTCCTTCAGTGCCTGTGTGATCGCTGATCAAACACAGTGCACTGCAAAGTGTCAGATCAGCGAACTGTCACTATAATGTGATGTCCCCCCGGGGCAATGTAAAAAAGTTTAAAAAAAAATATTTGCATGTGTAAAAAAAAAAAAATTCCTAAATAAAGAAAAAAAATATTGTTCCAATAAATACATTTCTTTATCTAAATAAAAAAACAATAAAAGTACACATATTTAGTATCGCCATGCCAGTAATGAACCGACCTATAAAACTGTCCCACTAGTTAACCCCTTCAGTGAACACCGTAAAAAAATGAGGCAAAAATGACGCTTTATTATCATACAGCCAAACAAAAAGTGGAATAACACTCGATCAAAAAGACGGATAAAAATATCCATGGTACCGCTGAAAACGTCATCTTGTCCCGCAAAAAAGGAGCTGCCATACAGTATCATCAACAAAAAATTAAAAAAGTTATAGTCCTCAGAATAAAGCGATGCAAAAATAATTATTTTTTATATAAAATAGTTTTTATCGTATAAAAGCGCCAAAACATAAAAAATATAAATGATGTATTGCTGTAATCATACTAACCTTAAAAATATAACTGCTTTATCAATTTTGCCTAACGTGGAATGGTATAAGCGCCCCCCAAAAGAAATTCATGAATAGCTGGTTTTTGTTCTTTCTACCTCACAAAAATCGGAATAAAAAGTGATCAAAAAATGTCCCGTGCCCGAAAATGGTACCCATAAAAACATCAACTCGTCCCGCAAAAAACAAGACCTCATATGACTCTGTGGATTAAAATATGGAAAAAGTATAGCTCTCAAAATGTGAACACACAAAAACAATTTTTTGCAATAAAAAGCCTCTTAGTGTGTGACGGCTGCCAACCATAAAAATCCGCTAAAAACCCGCTATAAAGTAAATCAAACCCCCCTTCATCACCTCCTTAGTTAGGGAAAAATAATAAAATTTTAAAAAATGTATTTATTTCCATTTTCCCATTAAAGTTAGTGTTAGTGTTGGGGCTAAAGTTAGGGTTAAGGTTTGGGCTAAAGTTAGGGTTAGGGTTGGGGCTAAAGTTAGGTTTAGGGTTGGGGATAAAGTTAGGGTTAGGGTTGGGGCTAAAGTTAGGGTCAGGGTTGGGATTAGGGTTGGGGCTAAAGTTAGGGTTAGCGCTAAAGTTAGGGTTAGGGTTGGGGTTAACGTTTGGGTTAGGGTTGGGGCTAAAGTTAGGATTAGGGTTGGGGCTAAAGTCAGGGTGGGGGCTAAAGTTAGGGTTAGGGTTGGGGCTAAAGTTAGGGTTTGGATTACATTTACGGTTGGGATTAGCATTGGGATTAGGGTTAGGGGTGTGGTTATGGTTGGGATTAGGGTTAGGGGTGTGTTTGGGTTAGGGTTTCAGTTACAATTGGGTGATTTCCACTGTTTAGGCACATCAGGGGCTCTCTAAACGCGACATGGTGTCCGATCTCAATTCCAGCCAATTCTGCGTTGAAAACGTAACACAGTGCTCCTTCCTTTGGAGTATCAGCGTACTCAGGGAAAATTGGTCAACATCTTTTGGGGTCCAATTTCTCCTGTTACCCTTGAAAAAATACAAAACTGGGGGCTAAAAAATAATTTTTGTGGAAAAAAAAAGATTTTTTTCTTTTCAGGGCTCTGCGTTATAAACTGTAGTGAAACACTTGGGGGTTCAAAGTTCTCACAACACATCTAGTTAAGTTCCTTGGGGGGTCTAGTTTTCAATATGGGGTCACTTGTGGGGGGTTTCTACTAAGGGCTCTGCAAACGCAATGTGAGATGCCTACAGATCATTCCTTCTAAGTCTGCATTCCAAACGGCGTGCCTAAACTTCCAAGCTCTGCCATGCTCCCAAACGATGATTCCCCCACATATGGGGTATCGGCATACTCAGGACAAATTGGACAAGAACTGTTGGGGTCCAATTTCTCCTGTTACCCTTGGGAAAATACAAAACTGGGGGCTAAAAATAATTTTTGTGCAAAAAAAAGAATTTTTATTTTCACACCTCTGCATTATAAACTGTAGTGAAACACTTGGAGGTTCAAAGTTTTCACAATACATCTAGATAATTTCCTTTGGGTGTCTTCCAAAATGGTGTCACTTGTGGGGGGTTTCAATGTTTAGGCACATCAGGGGCTCTCCAAACGTGACATACTGTCCTATGTCAATTCCTGTCAATTTTGCACTGAAAAGTCAAACGACGCTCCTTCCCTTCTGAGCTATGCCATGCACCCAAACAGTGGTTTACCCCCACATATGGGGTATCAGCGTACTAAGGACAAATTTTGCAACAACTTTTGGGGTTCAATTTCTTCTGTTACCCTTGGGAAAATAAAAAATTGGAGGCGAAACGATCTAGATAAGTTCCTTAGGGGGTCTACTTTCTAAAATGGTGTCACTTGTGGGGGGTTTCAATGTTTAATCACATCAGGGGTTCTCCAAACGCGACATGGCGTCCCATTTTAATTGCAATCAATTTTGCATTAAAAAGTCAAGTGGCGCTCTTTCCCTTAGGAGCTTTGCCGTGTGCCCAAACAGTGCTTTACCCCCACATATGGGGTATCAGCGTACACAGGACAAATTGCACAACAACTTTTGAGGTTCAGTTTCTTCTGTTACCCTTGGGAAAAATAAAAAATTGGGGGCGAAAAATCATTTTTGTTAAAAAATGATATTTTATTTTTTTGGCTCTACATTATAAGCTTCTGTGAAACACTTGGTGGGTCAAAGTGCTCACCTCACATCTAGACAAGTTGCTTAGGGGGTCTACTTTCTAAAATGGTGTCACTTGTGGGGGTTTCAATGTTTAATCACATCAGGGGTTCTCCAAACGCGACATGGCGTCCCGTTTTAATTCCAGTCAATTTTGCACTAAAAATTCAAGTGGCGCTCCTTCCCTTAGGTTTAACCCCGCATATGGGGTATCAGCGTACTCAGGACAAATTGTAAGGCAACTTTTGGGGTCCAATTTCTCTTTTTACCCTTGGTAAAATAAAACAAATTGGAGCTGAAATAATTTTTTTCTGAAAAAAGTTAAATGTTCATTTTTACATTCCAAAAATTCCTGTGAAACACCTGAAGGGTTAATAAACTTCTTGAAGGTGGTTTTGTGCACCTTGAGATGTGCAGTTTTTAGAATGTAGTCATACTTGGGTATTTTCCATCATATAGACCTCTCAAAGTGACTTCAAATGTGATGTGGTCCCTAAAAAAATGGTGTTGTAAAAATGAGAAATTGCTGGTCAACGTTTAACCCTTATAACTCCCTAACAAAAATATGTTGGCTCCAAAATTGTGCTGACGTAGACATGTGGGAAATGTTACTTATTAAGTATTTTGTGTGACATACCTCTGTGATTTAAGGAAATAAATATTCAAATTTGGAAAATTGGGAAATTTTCAAAATTTTCGCCAAATTTCATTTTTTTTCACAAATAAATGCAGGTAATATCAAAGAAATTTTACAAATATCATGAAGTACAATATGTCGTGAGAAAACAATGTCAGAATCATCAGGATCCGTTGAAGCAATCCAGAGTTATAACCTCATAAATGGACAATGGTCAGAATTGTAAAAATTGACCCGGTCATTAATGTGCAAACCACCCGGGGGGGGGTAAAGGGGTTAATATTTCTGGCACTATAGAACAGTTTTAGTTTTTGTGTAAGGGCTCAAAATCATATAGAGGAGATAATGTCCTGTGATTGTTATGGCTACAAGTCCTGACCTCACCTTGGGTTTCAGGATCTGAAATAATGGTATCATAAATTCCTATGATGCTGTACATTTGGTTTACAATAACTGTGGTAGGGCTTGGACATAAAGCTATAAAGCTGTTAAGAAAATATAACTGGCTTACAGTTGGAGGAATTAGTCTTAAGGCTAGGTTCCCATTGCGTTAATGGGACTGCGCTAACGGACAGCGTTGCATGGCGAAATTAACGCCGTGCAACGCGTCCGTTAGCGCACCCACTAACAGCAATGGGGACGCGCATCACTTGCGCGTGCCATTTTCGGCACGCGCTAGTGATGTGCCGGTGTTTTGTGGCGCACCGCGGACGCTGCTTGCAGCGTCCAAGTCGTGCCCAAGGTCCGTTCCCCGCTCTTGCAGATTGGAGATCTGCGAGGGCGGGGACGTTTAACGCGACCCTTTTAAAACATTGCATTAGCGCAATCCGCTAGCGCTAGGCGCTAAACGGATTGCTCTAACGCACTCTGAACCTAGCCTAAGACAGTTATGCAACTGCATTTGTTAACCAGTTTTGGACTTCACATTGACATTAAACGTCAAGGCAGTCTACCCTTTACTTTGCACTGACGTTTTAAAATGTCATTGCGGAGAAAGAAGCTTGCAGGAGATTGTGCAGCTATAGGGAAGGAATTCCAGCTGTCAGACACAATTACACTTCCCACATAGTAGACAAATAAGGTTTATTACCATCCCTGCCTTCATGATCACTGCATGCACAATGCTGAACAAGCATTATATAAATTAGGTAGCACTGACTGTGATTCCACCTCCGGACCTAGTGATGATGCAATCTGTGAGTGTAGGGTGAGAGCAGGAACTGCTGGGCCCTAGGAGACCCTGTCAGCACTGCTATGCATGCTGTAAGTTGAATTTCCCCTGTCACTGGGGCTTACAGTACAGACCAAAGTTTGGACACACCTTCTCATTTAAAGATTTTTCTGTATTTTCATAACTATAAAAATTGTACATTCACACATGTGGAATTATATACTTAACAAAAAAGTGTGAAACAACTGAAATTATGTCTTATATTCTAGGTTCTTCAAAGTAGCCACCTTTTGCTTTGATGACTGCTTTGCACACTCTTGGCATTCTCTTGATGAGCTTCAAGAGGTAGTCCCCGGGAATGGTCTTCCAACAATCTTGAAAGAGTTTCCAGAGATGCTTAGCACTTGTTGGCCCTTTTGCCTTCACTCTGCTGTCCAGCTCTGTTATGATCTGGTGGCCTAGGAGCAGCATGAGACGGACTCTGGAGAAGGTGGTCCCTGTACTGACCACAAACCCTGAACCTAGCAGCGCAACTAGAAGCAGCCGTGGGGGGTACCTAACACTCCCTAGACCCCTCGGCACAGCCTAAGATCTAACTACCCCTAACTACCCCTAAAGACAGAAACAGGAAACCTATCTTGCCTCAGAGAAAATCCCCAAAGGATAGATAGCCCCCCACAAATATTGACTGTGAGAGGAGAGGGAAATAACATACGCAGATATGAAATCAGATTTTAGCATAGGAGGCCATACTAACTAAAAAGAAAGAAAAGAACAGAGTACTATGCGGTCAGTATAAAAACACTAGAAAATATCCACCGCAGAAAATACGGATCACCACATCTGACTAAAGACATGGGGGGTATATCTGCATCTCCAGAGAAATAGCTAGGCTGCAAAAAATCCTTCACAGACTAAGCTGGACAAGACAAAGACATGGAAAAGCACAGAACTATAAGGTCCACTGCAGGTGGACAGCAAAAACAAAGCCAGGACTTATCTTTGTAGAAAAGCACAGCAAACTGGAGAGACCAGCTGGGAAGTGAATCCTTCCAGAACAATGGACAACTGGCACTGACTAAAGGATCCTGCAAAGCTATATACCCAAGTCAGTTTTGCAATTAGTAGATACACCTGTCCACTCCTGCAGTCCAGGCACAACTGTATTACCCTTTACAACCACCGGAGGGAGCCCAAAAGCTGAATTCACAACAGTACCCCCCCCTTGAGGAGGGGTCACCGAACCCTCACCAGAGCGCCCAGGCCGATCAGGATGAGCCCGATGAAAGGCATGAACCAAATCAACGGCATGGACATCAGAGGCAGAAACCCAAGAATTATCCTCCTGGCCATAACCCTTCCACTTGACAAGGTACTGAAGCTTCCGCCTCGAAAAACGGGAATCCAAAATCTTCTCAACAACATATTCCAACTCCCCATCGACCCATACAGGGGCCGGAGGATCAACAGAGGAATCAACGGGCTCCACATATTTCCGCAACAAAGATCTATGGAAGACATTATGAATAGCAAAAAAGGCCGGAAGCGCCAGGCGAAAGGACACCGGATTAATATTCTCAGAAATCCTATAAGGACCAATAAATCGAGGCTTAAACTTAAGGGAAGAAACCTTCATAGGAACATGACGGGAAGATAACCAAACCAGATCACCAACTCGAAGCCGGGAACCAACACACCGACGACGGTTAGCAAAACGCTGAGCCTCCTCCTGAGACAGCACCAAATTGTCCACCACATAAGCCCAAATCTGCTGCAACCCGTCGACCACAGAATCCACACCACGAAGGTCAGAAGGCTCAACCTGCCCAGAAGAAAAACGAGGATGAAAACCAAAATTACAAAAAAAAGGCGAAACCAAAGTAGCCGAACTAGCCTGATTATTAAGGGCAAACTCGGCCAATGGCAAAAAAGCCACCCAATCATCCTGATCAGCAGACACAAAGAATCTCATATAGGTCTCCAAGGTCTGATTAGTTTGCTCAGTCTAGCCATTTGTCTGAGGATGAAATGCAGAGGAAAAAGACAAATCAATGCCCAGCTTGGCACAAAAGGCCCACCAAAACCTGGAAACAAACTGGGAACCTCTGTCGGACACAATATTCTCCGGAATACTATGCAAACGCACCACATGCTGAAAAAAAACCGGAACCAAATCAGAAGAAGAAGGCAATTTAGGCAAAGGCACCAAATGAACCATCTTAGAAAATCGGTCACAGACAACCCAGATAACCGACATTATCAGCCTGAAATTCCTGAAGAACCCGTCGCAAATCAGGGGAGATGGCAGAAAGAATCACCCCTTCCTTCAAATGCCGGCCGGCTCAAGAACCCCAGGGGAATCAGGAAAAAAACTCCTAGAGAGGGCATCCGCCTTAACATTCTTAATACCAGGAATGTACGAGACCACAAAATCAAAACGGGAGAAAAACAGGGACCATCGAGCCTGTCTAGGATTCAGCCGTTTGGCAGACTCGAGGTAAATCAGATTCTTATGATCGGTCAGGACCACAATACGGTGCTTGGCCCCCTCAAGCCAATGTCGCCACTCCTCAAATGCCCACTTCATAACCAACAACTCCCGATTGCCGACATCATAATTGCGTTCCGTAGGCGAAAACTTCTGAGAAAAGAAGGCACACGGTTTCATCAAGGAACCATCAGAACTCCTCTGAGACAAAACGGCCCCTGCCCTAATCTCAGACGCGTCAACCTCAACCTGAAATGGAAGAGAAACATCTGGCTGACGCAACACAGGGGCAGAAGTAAATCGGCGTTTAAGCTCCTGAAAGGCAGAAACAGCCGCGGAGGACCAATTCGTCACATCAGCGCCTTTCTTGGTCAAATCGGTTAGAGGTTTAACCACACTGGAGAAGTTACATATAGTTATTAAGGTTGAAGGAAGACTATATGTCCATCTAGTTCAACCCATAGCCTAACCTAACATGCCCTAACATGTTGATCCAGAGGACGGCAAAAAAAACCCATGTGGCAAAGAGTAAGCTCCAGATTGGGGAAAAAACTTCCTTCCCGACTCCACATACGGCAATCAGACTAGTTCCCTGGATCAACGCCCTATCAAGGAATCTAGTGTATATACCCTGTAACATTATACTTTTCCAGAAAGGTATCCAGTCCCCTCTTAAATTTAAGTAATGAATCACTCATTACAACATCATACGGCAGAGAGTTCCATAGTCTCACTGCTCTTACAGTAAAGAATCCACGTCTGTTATTATGCTTAAACCTTTTTTCCTCCAAACGCAGAGGATGCCCCCTTGTCCCTGTTTCAGGTCTATGATTAAAAAGATCATCAGAAAGGTCTTTGTACTGTCCCCTCATATATTTATACATTAAAATAAGATCACCCCTTAGTCTTCGTTTTTCCAAACTAAATAGCCCCAAGTGTAATAACCTATCTTGGTATTGCCTAATAACCTTGGTCGCTCTTCTCTGCACCCGCTCCAGTTGGCAATGAAACGATGATAAAAATTAGCAAAGCCCAAGAATTTCTGAAGGCTCTTCACAGATGTGGGCTGAATCCAATCATTAATGGCCTGAACCTTAACCAGATCCATTTCTATAGATGAGGGAGAAAAAATGAAACCCAAAAAAGAAACCTTCTGCACTCCAAAGAGGCACTTTGACCCCTTCACAAATAAAGCATTATTACGGAGGATCTGAAATACCATCCTGACCTGCTTCACATGAGACTCCCAATCATTGGAAAAAATCAAAATATCATCCAAATATACAACCATGAATTTATCAAGAAAACTCCGAAAGATATCATGCATGAAGGATTGGAACACAGATGGGGCATTAGAGAGTCCGAATGGCATTACAAGGTATTCAAAATGGCCTTCGGGCGTATTAAATGCAGTTTTCCATTCGTCACCCTGCTTGATACGAATAAGATTATATGCCCCTCGAAGTTCAATCTTAGTAAACCAGCTAGACCCCTTAATCCTAGCAAACAAATCAGTAAGCAAAGGCAAGGGGTATTGAAATTTAACCGTGATCTTATTCAAGAGGCGATAATCAATACAGGGTCTCAAGGAGCCATCCTTCTTGGCAACAAAAAAGAACCCCGCTCCCAACGGTGAAGAAGATGGCCGAATATGCCCTTTCTCCAAAGACTCCTTAATATAGCTCCGCATGGCAGTATGTTCAGGCACAGACAGATTGAAAAGTCTGCCCTTAGGGAACTTACAACCTGGAATCAAGTCAATAGCACAATCACAGTCCCTATGCGGTGAAAGGGAACTGGATTTGGGCTCATCGAATAGATCCTGGAAGTCAGACAAAAACTCAGGAACTTCAGAAGAGGGGGAAGAGGAAATTGACATCAAAGGGACCTGATCATGAACCCCCTGACAACCCCAACTAGTCACAGACATGGATTTCCAATCTAACACCGGATTATGTAGCTGCAACCATGGAAAACCCAGCACAATATCATCATGCAAATTATGCAACACCAGAAAACGACAATCTTCCTGATGGGCTGGCGCCATGCGCATGGTCAGCTGTGTCCAAAACTGAGGCTTATTTTTAGCCAACGGTGTAGCATCAATGCCCCTCAAAGGAATAGGGCTCTGAAAAGTCTGCAAGGGAAAACCACAACGTCTGGCAAATTCTAAGTCCATTAAGTTCAGAGCGGCGCCTGAATCCACAAATGCCATGACAGAAAATGATGATAATGAGCAGATCAAGGTCACGGATAACAGAAATTTAGGTTGTATAGTACTGATGGCAACAGAACTAGCGATTCTCTTAGTACGCTTAGGGCAATCAGAAATAACATGAGCAGAATCGCCGCAGTAAAAACACAACCTATTCTGACGCCTGAATGTTTGACGTTCAGCTCTAGACAAAATCCTATCACACTGCATAGGCTCAGGGCTCCGCTCGGAGGACAACGCCACAGTGTGCACAACTCTGCGTTCGCGCAAGCGCCGATCAATCTGAATGGCCAGAGACATAGAATCACTCAGACCAGCAGGCGTGTGGAACCCCACCATAACATCTTTAACGGATTCAGAAAGACCCTTTCTGAAAATTGCCGCCAAGGCATCCTCATTCCATTTAGTTAGTACAGACCATTTTCTAAATTTCTGGCAATACAATTCTGCCTCTTCTTGACCTTGACACAGGGCTAACAAGATTTTCTCAGCCTGATCCACAGAATTAGGCTCATCATACAACAACCCCAATGCCTGAAAGAACGAATCAACATTAAGCAAAGCAGGATTGCCAGATTCCAGGGAAAATGCCCAATCCTGTGGGTCACCACGCAGCAGAGATATGATGATTTTAACCTGCTGAATAGGATCACCAGAAGACCGGGGTCTTAATGCAAAAAACAGTTTACAGTTATTTTTGAAACTCAAAAATTTGGATCTGTCACCAAAGAATAAATCAGGAGTGGGAATCTTAGGTTCTAAGGCAGGAGTTTGAACAATGAAATCTGAAATACCCTGTACCCTAGCAGCAAGCTGATCCACCCGAGAAACTAACTCCTGAACATTCATGTTAATACTAGACTCCGTAGCCACCCAGAGGTAAAGAGGGAGGAAAAATACCAAACAGGCTAAGGAAAAAAAAATGGCTCAAAAGCTTCCCGTCCTTCTTCTGAGATGCAATTAACTCATTGTTGGCCAGTTGTACTGTTATGATCTGGTTGCCTAGGAGCAGCATGAGACGGACTCTGGAGAAGGTGGTCCCTGTACTGACCGGAAACCCTGAACCTAGCAGCGCAACTAGAAGCAGCCGTGGGGGGTACCTAACACTCCCTAGACCCCTCGGCACAGCCTAAGATCTAACTACCCCTAAAGACAGAAACAGGAAACCTATCTTGCCTCAGAGAAAATCCCCAAAGGATAGATAGCCCCCCTCAAATATTGACTGTGAGAGGAGAGGGAAATAACATACGCAGATATGAAATCAGATTTTAGCATAGGAGGCCATACTAACTAAAAAGAAAGAAAAGAACAGAGTACTATGCGGTCAGTATAAAAACACTAGAAAATATCCACCGCAGAAAATACGGATCACCACATCTGACTAAAGACATGGGGGGTATATCTGCATCTCCAGAGAAATAGCTAGGCTGCAAAAAATCCTTCACAGACTAAGCTGGACAAGACAAAAACATGAAAAAGCACAGAACTATAAGGTCCACTGCAGGTGGACAGCAAAAACAAAGCTAGGACTTATCTTTGTAGAAAAGCACAGCAAACAGGAGAGACCAGCAGGGAAGTGAATCCTTCCAGAACAATGGACAACTGGCACTGACTAAATGATCCTGCAAAACTATATACCCCAGTCAGTTTTGCAATTAGTAGATAATCTTTAATAATAATCTTTATTTTTATATAGCGCTAACATATTACGCAGCGCTTTACAGTTTGCACACATTTTTTTTCATCGCTGTCCCCGTTGGGGCTCACAATCTAGGTTCCCTATCAGTATGTCTTTGGAATGTGGGAGGAAACCGGAGTACCCGGAGGAAACCCACGCAAACACGGAGAGAACATACAAACTCTTTGCAGATGTTGTCCTTAGTGGGGCTTGAACCCAGCACTCCAGCGCTGCAAGGCTGCTGTGCTAACCACTGCGCCACCGTGCTGCCCTAGTAGATACACCTGTCCACTCCTGCAGTCCAGGCACAACTGCATTACCCTCTACAACCACCGGAGGGAGCCCAAAAGCTGAATTCACAACACAGCTCACCCCAAACCATCTCGATTAGGTTCAGGTCTAGTGACTGTGGAGGCCAGGTCATCTGGCGTAGCACCCCATCACTCTCCTTTATGGTCAAATAGCCCTTACACAGCCTGGAGGTGTGTTTGGGGTCATTGTCCTGTTGAAAAATAAATGATGGTCCAACTAAATGCAAACCGGATGGAATAGCATGCCTCTGCAAGATGCTGTGGTAGCCATGCTGGTTCAGTATGCCTTCAATATTGAATTAATCCCTAACAGTGTCACCAGCAAAACACCATCACACCTTCTCCTTCATGCTTCATGGTGGGAACCAGGCATGTAGAGTCCATCCGTTCACCTTTTCTGCGTCGCACAAAGACACGGTGGTTGGATCCAAAGATCTCAAATTTGGACTCATCAGACCAAAGCACAGATTTCCACTGGTCTAATGTCCATTCCTTGTGTTCTTTAGCCCAAGCAAGTCTCTTCTGCTTGTTGCCTGACCTTAGCAGTGGTTTCCCATGAAGGCCCGCTGCACAAAGTCTCCTCTTAACAGTTGTTGTAGAGATGCGTCTGCTGCTAGAACTCTGTGTGGCATTGACCTGGTCTCTAATCTGAGCTGCTGTTAACCTGCAATTTCTGAGGCTGATGACTTGGATAAACATATCCTCAGAAGCAGAGGTGACTCTTGGTCTTCCTTTCCTGGGGCGGTCCTCATGTGAGCCAGTTTCTTTGTAGAGCTTGATGGTTTTTGCCACCGTACTTGGTGACACTTTCAAAGTTTTCCCAATTTTTCGGACTGACTTACCTTCATTTCTTAACCCTTATCCGGCTGAATAGGTACAATTGTAACTATTCCGTTTTAAAATTGCAATAACTTTTTTTTGAAAAGACGTAGAGGGCTGAAATTTCGTGACATCTCTACATTTTTGGTCCAGAATATATTGGCCAAATTTCAATAAAATATCTCCACCCGCTTCCGAGATAAGGGGTCGAGATCTTTTTGCATCCATAACAAGCTGCATAGGTACAAATGTACCTCATATATTTTGAATGAAGATAATGCAAGGGAAAAAGCATAAATTTTTTTTTAATGATAATGCTATTTAACTATTATAAACAAGTAAAAAACTGTTCATTTACATTATAAAAGAAAATGTAAGAAACTTTTTTTTATTGATTTTCTTTGCAAGTAATGCATGTTGGCTTTGCTACAGAGTGTTCATCGCAAATGGGTTTCACACAAACCACACAAGACTTTCTAGTCTTGCGTTGTTTTCGCCTCAGGTCTCTGCAGACATAGCAACTACCAACAACAGGGGAGGGTCCACGACTACCATGAGGTATTTTGGGGCCAGCTGCTGGCTGCGATGCTACCACAATGCATCGTCCAAGCACCATTTCTACTGCACCTCGAAGAAAATGGTTTCTCATTATCATTTTGTTTGTACTACGATCTTCAATTGCAATCATACACAGCTGATTTGCGAGATCTTTCAGGAACTTTCTTCGTTGATCCTTTGCCCTGAAGCTTGGATTGTGTTCTCTGTAGATGATGTAGGATGCTAACCCACTGACATCAATCATATTGTAGAAAAATGCCAAAGTCCAACGTGATGTTCGTCGTTTCACAGTGTACTCTCCCAACATTTTATCCATAACATCAACGCCACCTTTTGTTATGTTGTAGTATTTTATTATCTCTGGCTTGGCTGCTAGTGTCTCTTCAACTTCTCCCGTCATGTGCATAGATGATAGAAGCACGACTGATTTGTTCTTCTTTGGTACATATGAACAGACTGTTGCATCATGATTGTAGGCAAAATTTGTCGAGTATACAGGCCTTTCTTTGGCAGGCTGCATGTTGTTAGGTAGGAACCTTTTGTTTTTTCTCACTGTACCAACTAGTGTCATGTTCCAGGAGTTCAATACCTTAGCTAGTTCCATGGTTGTAAAGAAGTTATCGGTGGTGACATTTCTTCCAGAGCCTTTATACGAGCTCACTAGGTCCAATACTGTTCGTTCTCCAATGTTTACTTGTCGAGGACCATCAGTTGGTTTCCCAGTGTAGAGCTGACCTTGTAAAGGGTAGGCATTTGATGAGTCACAAGCCCAGAAAATCTTTATGCCATATTTAGCTGGTTTTGAAGGTATATACTGGGTAAATTTAGTATGACCTCTAAATGGAAATAATTGCTCGTCGACGGTGATACAATGATATGGCTTGTAGGCTCTCTCCAGATTACTGTTCAGCATTGTCCAGATGTCCCGTATTGGTGCAGCTTTATCTGTTTGCACACGTTCTGCACGTGTATTTTCGTTGTCAAACCTGATAAATCTGAGTATCATCTTGAAGCGGTCACGAGACATGGCTGCACGTATAAGAGGCAGAGCAGCAACATTCCACATTTCCTCCAGATTCTCTTTGTTGGCTCTGTGCACACCAGCAGCAATCAGTATGCCCAAAAATGCATGAAGTTCAGTTTCAGTAAATTGCTTGAATGTTTTTTGTGGTGGCCGTTTGGAAGAATCAGGAAAACGTTGTACCAGTTCGTTGTTGTAAGCATCACAAACTCTCTTGGCCTTTCGATTCGTTTCCCGTAATATGATGTCACACATCTCGGGAGTCATGATGGACTTGAATAGCTCTTTTGCTGTATATAGGTTGCTGATTGCTGCAGGGCCACCTCTTTGTCGTAGGACATTACGAGATTTTGTTTGTGCATTTGGCAGTGGATTACTGCACCATTGAGTTTCATCCTTAGCAGTCCAAATGTCGCCTGCACTTTGAGGCACAGAATCATCCTCAACACTTTCGTCTGATTCGTATTCATTTTCATGCTCTATGACCATTTCTTGTTCAATGTCTGAATCTTCTTCAGTAACATCCACTTGTGGTACATAGTTTTCATCATCAGATGGAACATATGGTTCATCCTCATGCTCAGAATCAGATTCTTCTAGCATTCGCATTATTTCGTCAGACGTAAATCTGTAAATATGAAAAAATGTAAAATAAATAATTTTCCAAAATACTACATTATTGGCTTTTCACAAAATTATACTAACCTGCAAACACGTTTTCTTGGAATATGGCGGAAACTAGATCCAGCATTACTATCACTCATGATGACTTGCTAGATGAATTTTGGCTTCGTATTTTGTGCTGAATATAAATAAAACATCGTAAAACAATATGTAGATACTAATTATTATCCATTTTTCGTATAAAAATTATACCTATAGTGATAAGTTTCATACAAAATATATGTAAGCCAAGTCCAGGCTGAAAGACAATTTGACTGTTCTGTCCCCACATAATGAGAATAAAGGTATAACTGGCTGTTAGATGCTGTGAGACTTTCCTACCTTCGTTTCCAAGAAATTGAAGACTTCACAAGCCTAGAAATGTGTGCTCACAGCAATGAGATGAACAGCAAAATGGCTAATGAGAGGAGGGAGGCAGGAAGACAAGTAGAAGCCACTCCCAGTTTGAATTAACTTAATTGACAGCAACATAAGTGACCAGTAACAACACTGAACAATAGATATCAGCATAACATTTGTAGCTGAATGAACTTTAGTTTCTGAAACCAAGTAAAGTCTTCCCACAGTGGAGGTATATGTGAAGGTACAATTGTACCTATGCAGCCTGTTAAGGTTGTAAAATTATGCAGCCTGACAAGGGTTAAAGTAATGATGGCCACTCATTTTTCTTTACTTAGCTGCTTTTTTCTTGCCATAATACAAATTATAACTGTATATTCAGTAAGACTATCAGCTGTGTATCCACCAGACTTCTGCACAACACAACTGATGGTCCCAACCCCATTTATAAGGCAAGAAATCCTACTTATTAAACCTGACAGGGCACATCTGTGAAGTGAAAACCATTCCCAGTGACTACCTCTTGAAGCTCATCAAGAGAATGCCAAGAGTGTGCAAAGCAGTCATCAAATCAAAAGGTGGCTACTTTGAAGAACCTAGAATATAAGACATAATTTCAGTTGTTTCACACTTTTTTGTTAAGTATATAATTCCACATGTGTTAATTCATAGTTCTGATGCCTTCAGTGTGAATGTACAAATTTCATAGTCATGAAAATACAGAAAAATCTTTAAATAAGAAGGGGTGTGGTGTGTCCAAACTTTTGGTCTGTACTGTATATACAAGCCCTGTGCAAGGGGAAATCAGCAATGAAAAGTATGAATTAAAATCTACCAATGCCCCCCCCCAATGACTTCTGTATAAAAATGTGCAAAATAAATAAAAAAAATAATTAAATAATAAGCATGAAAAAATAAAACAAAATTGAAAAAAGTAAAGGGACACTGCTAGCCTGAAATTGGCTTAATAAAAATGTCAAATGCATTACAGCAATATACTGTATAAGGAATAGTGAACACAATTTTATAAAGTTAAAAGTTTTGCTTAACAGTGCTTTGTAGTAGTAAAAAAAGGTGAAAAATGGACATATATTTCCTGTATTTCATATTTTTCTTTATATTTTTTTAATGTATCAGCAAAAAAAATGAATGTAAAATTGAAATAAAAATATAAAAATATTGCTTAAAAACATGCAAAAATTATTAGAAAATCTGAACAAGAAAATAATTTTAGCACTGTGAAAATCCCATATACAATAAAAAACTTGAATTTGCCAAGTCAGGACTGGAGAAAAATTGCCGTTTAAAAAAAGGTGGCACTAGAATATATGTTTTCTTTCTCTTAGAAGAAAAGAGGGCTTATTTCAGTGCATTGTTTTGAGTGGCATGTAAAACTTGAGTGGCATAGTGGCATGTAAAACTTTGGGCACCCGTGGTCAAAATGACTGCTATTGTGAACAGTTAAGCAAGTTGATCAAATGATCTCTAAGAAGCCTAAAGTTAAAGATGACTCACTTTCTTTGTATTTTAGGTATATATATATGAATATATATATATATATATATATATTTTTTTTTTTTTTTTTTTTTTTTTCCATCTTTGAAATTATAAAAAATATAAAAAGGAAAATTTGCCAGGCAACTGTCAGTTCATGTTTGGGATATTTTCATCCATTCTTCCTTGAACAATTCTTTCAGTTAAGTGAGATTTCTTGATCGTCTTGCATACCCTGCTATTTTGAAATCTAGCCACAAATTTTCAATGATGTTCAGATCAGGAGACTGTGTGGACCATTGTATATACTTCAGCTTGCACCTTTTGAGGTAGTCTATTGTGGATTTTGATGTGTGTTTAGGATCATTATCCATTTGTAGAAGCCATACTCTTTTCACCTTCAGCTTTTTTACAGATGGTGTTAGGTTTGCATCAAGAATTTGTTGAAATTTCATTGCATCCATTCGTCCCTCTACCCATGAAATGCTTCCCGTGTAATTGGCTGTAACAGACCTCCAAAGCACTTAAGGTCAGTGAAATTTCCTTTTTCAGAAATTCAGTGCGCTTTTTTTCTCCATATCTTTGTCATTGTGTTCGAGAAGTTCTAATTTAATTTCATCTGTCCACAGGACTTGTTTCCAAAATTCATCAGTCTTCTTTGGAAGTTCTTTTCCCTACTTCTGAATTTTATAGTGAGGATGCAGGACAGGTTTTCTACTTATGACTCATGAAGGCCATATTCGTGCACGCGTCTCTGAACACTAGAAAAAGGTACCACAACTTCAGAGTCTGCTAAATGTTTATGAAGGTCTTTTACAGTCAAAATCCATAGTTGTGATTTGCCGTTCTGTTAATTGTACGAGCAGCTGTCGATGAAATTTTTCTTGGTCTTCCAGATCTTATCTTGATCTCCACTGTTCCTGTTAACTGCCATTTCTTAATTACATTTCAAACTAAGGAAAATGCAACTCGAAAATACTTTGCAATCTTCCTATAGCCTTCTCCTGCTTTGTGGTCCTCCACAATTTTCATTTTCAGAGTGCTAGGCAGCTGCTGAAAAGAAACCATGGCTGCTGTATTTTGCCACAAGGTTAAAGGAGACTGGGAAATTTGCACCACCTGGACTTTCCTAAGATTGAAAGTGTACAAGCTAAACCCTAACAGGCTAATTAACTTCTGAAACCTTGGTCAAAGTTATCTGAGCACACAAATCCAAAAGGGTGCCCAATCTTTTTCATCGACCCACTGTTAGGCGCCAAGATTCTTCCACTGCACAGGGTAGATCCCAAGCCTTGTCTGCCTCGGAGATCTCCCATTCGGGCTTGGCCGCAGCAGGTGTTGCTCAGCATAGATCTTGGTCCCAGCGTCTACCTCATGCTTGTGGTATACAGTTGGTTACTGCAGGCTCTCCAGCCAAGGCCTTTGTAACCAGTGTTATACAGAAGCAACCTGCCACTCTGGAGTTTAAGTCCAGAGATCACCTTAATGAGCATGTCCGTGAGGTGGCCTCTTCTTATTGGTGGACGGACATCAGTTGCTCTGGTGATGTGGCAGCTCCGGATTGGTCCACATTTAAGGTCCTGTCCAACTGGACATGAGTCTAGTGTATAAAAGGCTCTCAGAGGCGCACGCAGGTGTGCTAGTATCATTTGTGTGTTGTTGTTGCCATTGTATATTCTACCACTTTGTCTGCAAGTGTTGTATGTCTGTCTAGCTTGGGACTGTACACATCGGCAGGCAGCTAGCATCAGTGGTCGCAATTAGCCATTGGCTTGGTTCCTACGTGTGTGCGGTTAGCACAGTAGAGCACAATAGAGTTCCAGAGCAAGCACAATCAGGGTATTATACTGAACATCTGTTCCATTTCTGTGGGCAAGAGTGTTAGGAGTCGAGTTTCCTCTGCTGCACAGGGGGAATCTCGATCCGTGTCTGCTGCGGTCTCCCATTCTGCATCGGCCGCAGTGGGGTCTGCTCAGCGGAGACGTTGCTCCCAGCGTCTCGCTGAGGCTGATTCTGTGCATAGGGTTACTACGGCCTCTTCTGGCTCTCCTATTGTACCCTGCGAGCAGGCTTCTCTGGGGCTAAGTCCCTATTTACACACACTGAGCATGCCCAAGGCAAGACCTCTCAGTGGAGGTCTAGGGTCACATGCTCAGGTACTGCAGCGACTCCCATTGGTCCTTCTCACGGAAGGTCCTGCAGGTACTAGGACTAGTTCTGCTTTGCACACTGAGCATGCCCAGGGCAGGATCTCTCAGTGGAGGTCTAGGGTCACGTGCTCAGGTGCTGCAGCAATTCCATTGGTCCTTCTTTCACAGGTCCTAGACGTGCTGCAGCTATTTAAGGCTCGCATGGCCGCACGGCCATGCGCTAGTGTTGTCTAAAGTTATGTGCTTTGCGCCAGTGTGGTCACATGTGAGTGTGTTCAGGGACCCGGCTGAAATAAGCCCTTAGAATGCTGGCTCCTCCGGCAAGGAGATTGAGTCTGTGTGTATTCAGGGACCCGGCTGAAATAAGCCCCTAGAATGCTGGCTCCTCCGGCGAGGAGTTTTGTGTAATTGCGTGACCACTTACTGCACTCTGTTTGGGCAGTTAGCCTGTGCTTCTGTGGAGTCTAACAGGGCACAGTGCTTTACTTTCACGGCTACTCAGTGAATTAACTGAGTTAGTCTATACTGCCATATAGCTCCGCTGTTTGCTAGCAGCAGGTACTCCTGCACGGTGGACCCCGGGCTGCAAATGCACCAATATCAATAAACATCTCTATTTACTCGGTGCGTTCCGCTAGCCCTAACAAAGAGACAGCTCAGTTGCAGAGCATCTCCTTCATTTCTGTGAGCGAGTGACACAGCTCAGTTGCAGAGCATCTGTTCTGTTTCAGTGTGCAAGTGACACAGCTCAGCTGCAGAACATATATTTAATTTCTGTGTGCGAGTGACACAGTTCAGTTGTAGAGCATCTCTTTAGTTTCTGTGAGCGAATGACACAGCTCAGTTGAAGAGCATCTCTTTAGTTTCTGTGTGTGAGTTCAGTTCACGTGCTGTTCACACTGAGTGGCATTCAACCCAGTGTGTATGGGTAATCCCTCACAGTTTTCCATCTCTGCAAGGTGGACCCCGGGTTGCGATTGCGCTTTATTATTTTATTTAGCGCAATCCATCAACCCTAACACCCACTTTCCTTTTTGAAATTTAAAAAAATATAAAAGATTAAAATAAATAAAAAAAAATACAGTGCCTTGCGAGAGTATTTTGTCCCCTGGGACTTTTCAATCTTTTCCCACATATCATGCTTCAAACATAAAGATGTAAATTTTTGGTAAAGAATCAAGAACAAGCGAAACACAATTGTGAAGTTGAACGAAATTTATTGGTTATTTAAAATTTTTGTGGAAATTCAAAAACTGAAAAGTGGGGCGTGCAATATTATTCAGTCCCTTTAGCTGAATACTTTGTTGCGCCACCTTTTGCTGTGATTACAGCTGCAAGTCGCTTGGGGTATGTCTCTATCAGTTTTGTACATCGAGAGACTGAAATTCTTGCCCATTCTTTCTTGGTAAACAGCTCAAACTCTGTAAGGTTTGATGGAGATCATTTGTGAACAGCAGTTTTCAGCTCTTTCCACAGATTCTCGATTGGAATGAGGTCTGGACTTTGACTTGGCCATTCTAACTCCTGGATACATTTATTTGTGAACCATTCCATTTTAGATTTTGCTTTATGTTTGGGATCATTGTCTTGTTGGAAAACAAATCTCCATCCCAGTCTCAGGTCCTTTGCAGACTCCAACAGGTTTTTTTCAAGAATGGTCCTATATTTGGCTCCATCCATCTTCCCATCAATTTTAACCTTCTTCCCTGTCCCTGCTGAAGAAAAGCAGGCCCAAACCATGATGCTGCCACCACCATGTTTGACAGTAGGGATGGTGTGTTCAGGGTGATGAGCTGTGTTGCCTTTAAGCCAAACATATCACTTGGCATTGTTTATAAAAAGTTCAATTTTGGTTTCATCTGACCAGAGCAGCTTCTTCCACATGTTTGGTGTGTCTCCCAGGTGGTTTGTTGCAAACTTTAAACAACACTTTTTATGGATATCTTTGAGAAATGGCTTTCTTCTTGCCACTCTTCCATAAAGGCCAGATTTGTGCAGTGTACGACTGATTGTTGTCCTATGGACAGAGTGTCCCACCTCAGCTGTAGATCTCTGCAATTCATCCAGAGTGATCATGGGCCTCTTGGCTGAATCTCTGATCAGTCTTCTCCTTGTTTGTGATGAAAGTTTAGAGGGACGGCCAGGTCTTGGTAGATTTGCAGTGGTATGATACTCCTTTCATTTCAATATGATTGCTTGCACAGTGCTCCTTGGGATGTTTAAAGTTTTGGAAATCATTTTGAATCCAAATCCGGCTTTAAACCTCTCCACAACAGTATCACGGACCTGCCAGTTGTGTTCCTTGGTCTTTATGATGCTCTCTGTGCTTCAAACAGAACCCTGAGACTATCACAGAGCAGGTGCATTTATACGGAGACTTGATTACACACAGGTGGATTATATTTATCATCATTAGCCATTTAGGACAACATTGGATCATTCAGAGATCCACAATGAAATTCTGGAGTGAATTTGCTGCACTGAAAGTAAAGGGGTCGAATAATATTGCACGCCTCACTTTTCAGTTTTTGAATTTCCACAAAAATTTAAAATAACCAATAAATTTCATTCAACTTCACAATTTTGTTCCACTTGTTGTTGATTCTTCACCAAAAATGGCACATTTATGTTTGAGGCATGATATGTGGGAAAAGACTTAAAAGTTCCAGGGCGCCAAATACTTTCACAAGTATAAGTATAAATATAAATATATATATATATATATATATATATATTGTATAAAATACACAGAAAATGTGCAATCTTTAACATTAGGCGCCTTTTAGACATCATTTCATCTTCAACTTGCTTGACTGCAGTTTTTACAATGATGGTAATTTTGACTAGGGGTGCCCAAACTTTTACATACCACTCTATACAGTTGTGGCCAAAAGTATTGACACCCCTGCAATTCTGTCATAAAATGCTCAGTTTCTTCCTGAAAATGATTGCAATCACAATTTTTTGGGTATTATTATCTTCCTTTAATTTGTCTTAAACGAAAAAACACAAAAAGAATTGTCCTAAAGCCAAATTGGATATAATTCCACACCAAACATAAAAAAGGGGGTGGACAAAAGTAATGGCACTGTTCAAAAAAATCATGTGATGCTTCTCTAATTTGTATTATTAACAGCACCTGTAACTTACCTGTGGCACCTAACAGGTGTTGGCATAAACTAAATCACACTTGCAGCCAGTTGACATGGATTAAAGTTGACTCAACCTCTGTCCTGTGTCCTTGTGTGTACCACATTGAGCGTGAAGAAAAGAAAGAAGACCAAAGAACTGTCTCAGGACTTGAGAAACCAAATTGTGAGGAAGCATGAGCAATCTCAAGGCTACAAGTCCATCTCCAAAGACCTGAATGTTCCTGTGTCTACCGTGCGCAGTGTCATCAAGAAGTTTAAAGCCCATGGCACTGCGGCTAACCTCCCTAGATGTGGACGGAAAAGAAAAATCGACAAGAGATTTCAACACAAGATTGTGCGGATGTTGGATAAAGAACCTCGACTAACATCCAAACAAGTTCAATATGCCCTGAAATCCGAGGGTACAACAGTGTGAACCCGTACTATACGTCGGCGTCTGAATGAAAATGGACTGCATGGTAGGAGACCCAGGAAGACCCCACTTCTTACCCCGAGACATAAAAAGCCAGGCTGGAGTTTGCCAAAACTTATCTGAAAAAACCTAAAATGTTTTGGAAGAATGTTCTCTGGTCAGATGAGACAAAAGTAGAGCTTTTTGGGCAAAGGCATCAACATAGAGTTTACAGGAGAAAAAAAGAGGCATTCAAAGAAAGCAACATGGTCCCTGTAGTCAAACATGGCGGAGGTTCCCTGATGTTTTGGAGTTGCTTTGCTGCCTCTGGCACTGGACTGCTTGACCGTGTGCATGGCATTATGAAGTCTGAAGACTACCAACAAATTTTGCAGCATAATGTAGGGCCCAGTGTGAGAAAGCTGGGTCTCCCTCAGAGGTCATGGGTCTTCCAGAAGGACAATGACCCAAAACACACTTCAAAAAGCACTAGAAAATGGTTTGAGAGAAAGCACTGGAGACTTCTAAGGTGGCCAGCAATGAGTCCAGACCTGAATCTGATAGAACACCTGTGGAGAAATCTAAAAATGGCAGTTTGGAGAAGGCACCCTTCAAATATCAGGGACCTGGAGCAGTTTGCCAAAGAAGAATGGTCTAAAATTCCAGCAGAGCATTGTAAAAAACTCATTCATGGTTACTGGAAGCAGTTGGTTGCAGCTATTTTGGCTAAAGGTTGTGCAACCAAGTATTAGGCTCAGGGTGGCAATACTTTTGTCTGGCCCATTTTTGGAGTTTTGTGTAAAATGATCAATGTTTTGCTTTTTGCTTCAATTTTTTTGTGTTTTTTTCATTTAAGACAAATTAAATGAAGATAAGAATACCAAAGAATTTGTGATTGCAATTATTTTCAGGAAGAAACTGAGTATTATCTGACAGAATTGCAGGGGTGTCAATACTTTTGGCCACAACTGTATCTATAATATTAATCACTGTTAAAATATTGTGATTCATGTGATTATAACTGCTTGTTTGCTCATCTTAGTTCAATTATTTATCATTTATTCTTGGCTATATCATAAATATATACTACCGTTCAAAAATTTTGGGTCACCCAGACAATTTTGTGTTTTCCATGAAAACTCATACTTTTATTAATCAAATGAGTTGCCAAATGAATTTAAAATCAAGTCTAGACATTGACAAGGTTCGAAAAAAGATTTTTATTTGAAATAATAATTTTTGCCTTCAAGTTTTGCTTTCGTCAAAGAATGCTCCCTTTGCAGCAATTACAGCATTGCAGACCTTTGGCATTCTAGCAGTTAATTTGCTGAGGTAATCTGAAGAAATTTCACCCTATGCTTCCAGAAGCCCCTACCACAAGTTGGCTTGGCTTGACGGGGAATTTTTGCGTAACATACGGTCAAGCTGCTCCCACAGTTCTTGCATAATTTGGAGGTGTGATTTGGGTCATTGTTTTGTTGTAGTATGAAATTGGCTCCAATCAAGTTCTGTCCACAGGATATGGCATGGCTTTGCAAAGTGGAGTGATAGCCTTCCTTATTCAATATTCCTTTTACCTTGTACAAATCTCCCACTTTACCAGCACCAAAGCAACCCCAGATCATCATATTACCTCCACCATGCTTGACAGATGGTGTCAGACACTCTTCCAACATCTTTTCAGTTGTTCTATTTCTCACAAATGTTCTTCTGTGTGATCCAAACACCTCAAACTTGGATTTAATTGTTCATAATACATTTTTCCAATCTTACTCTGTCCAATGTCTGTATTATTTTGCCCATATTAATCTTTGTCTTTTATTAGCCAGTCTCAGCTATGGCTTTTTCTTTGCCACTCTGCCCTGAAGGCCAGCATCCAGGAGTCACCTCTTCATGGTAGATGTTGACACTGGCGTTTTGTGTGTACTATTTAATGAAGCTGCCAGTTGAGAACCTGTGAGGCATCGATTTCTCAAACTACAGACTCTAATGTACTAGTCTTGTTGCTCAGTTGTGCAGCGGGGCCTCCCACTTCTCTTTCTACTCCGGTTAGAGCCTGTTTGTGCTCTCCTCTGAAGGGAGTAGTACACACCGTTGAAGAAAATCTTCAGTTTCTTGGCAATTTCTCACATTTAATAGCCTTCATTTCTAAGAACAAGAATAGACTGTCGAGTTTCACATGAAAATTCTTTTTTTGGCCATTTTGAGAGTTTAATGGAGCCAACAAATGTAATGCTCCAGATTCTGAACTAGCTCAAAGGAAGGTCAGGTTTATAGGTTCTCTAAACAGCTAAACTGTATTCAACTGTGCTAACATACAGTACTTGCACAAGGTTTTTCAAGGGTATTCTAACCATCTATTAGCCTTCTTATACAGTTAGCAAACACAATGTACCATAAGAACACTGAAGTGATGGTTATTGGAAATGGGCCTCTATACACCTATGAAGATATTGCATTACAAACCAGACGTTTGCAGATAGAATAGTCATTTACCACATTAACAATGTATAGAGTGCATTTCTGAATCATTTAATGTTAGCTTCATTGGAAAAAAACTGTGCCTTTATTTAAAAAATAAGGACATTTCTAAGTGACCCTAAATTTTTGAACGGTAGTGTATAGAAAAGCAAAAGTCAATTAAAATCTTCATCAAGACACAGTATAATATGTATATGCAGAACCAAGATATTTTAGCAAATAAGCTCTGAATAAACCATGTACAGAATAAAAAAGTGATATAATGCTTGTGATACTACAATTCAGAATAAAAAAGTGATGCTAAAATACTACAATAATGCTTTCCACTTATAAAAAGCTATCCAGATAAATATGACTGTCCACATTTGGTATTTTAAATTACCGTACTTTTTTAAAATTGGGCTCTGTATATATTTAAATATAACTGAATATTAAATATTAATGAGAGACGTTTGGCTAATAAATATTACAGTATGGCTGTGTTAGTGCTCAGTGTCAGGCAGCTGGTGCAAAGCAGATAAAACCATGTGTATAATTAAAACAAAATAAGTAAAAATAGCGGCGCTAGTGCAGATGGAAGTGAGACGCAGCAGGTAATATTCTGTACCACACTCAGAAAAATGAATAAAATATATAAAAAATGCGTGTAACCTGCGCTGTCTATTATATATACAAAAATCAAACAATCACAGTGCGAAATTACCTGTCAGGTGAAGAATATTGATCGAATTTGGAGTGTATATATATACTCAAACAGGTGCAATAAGCAACTATAGGGGAAAAAGGAACAAGAAAAGGAAGATCAATAAATAATTCCTGTTTAAAAATATATAGTGAAGATACCGCTATACTATATATACTAATCTTATCAAAATGGTAAAAAATATATAAAAATATATTATGATAAAATGATATGCTCCTGTAGTTTGAGCGCTGTTAGTGACACACCTGTAGCTGACTGAAAATAGAATCAGTATAGTAGCAGACAAGTGCTCGTATGTAGTGCAATACAAACGTAGCAGCTACACGTGTAGTCCCAGTGCAGTACCTGTATTGTAGATAGCTGTCTGAAAGATCTCCGTAGTTGCTGCAAATGGATGCTGCTGAATGCTCAGCTTGTGGACACGAGAATGGTAGTCTTCCAAGCGGCTTATGCAGGCGCTGTCCCGGCCGGTGACAGACGCTTGCGCGGCCGCGGCTTGAAAGGCCTGGTAATATGCTTCGCAGGACCTGCAGTGACGTTCGGGTCACGTGTTCTTGAGTCACGTGGTGCCCCTGGAGACACTACGGATCGCAGTGGGAGCCAAAAACCTCATGTGTATAATTACTAGTGATGAGCGAGTATACTCGGTACTCTAGATCTCCGGAGCACGCTCGGGTGTCCTCCGAGTATTTGTACAACCTGGCAACCCCCACATGTACTTATGCTGGCTAACAGATGTAAATCATTCAGCTGCGGCAGAGAAAACAAAATCTCAAAGTACTTACAAATACTCGGAGGACACCCGAGCGTGCTCGGGATATCTCGAGTACCGAGTATACTTGCTTATCACTAATAATAATGTGTATTGATAATCACATCCAATTTTTTGAATCTTTGACCCAACTTACCTTGGATCAACTGTAAATAAGCTTCTTGATCCCTTAATGAAACCTGCAGACATTAACAAGCTTGAGCCTTAGACAGTGCATTCCTGAGCTAATGAACCATTTTGATTTGCACAAAAACGTATATTCTACTGTAATGTCGAGATAAATTACTTAACAGCTGAGTAAATTATATATCATCATTAAAGATACAAATTTCTTAGGCACTTAATATTACAGTTGATTGTTTGCTCTATATGTTGCAGAGATTCAAACTAACTTTAAAGAGCTTAAATTTCACAACTTTAAACATAGGTTCTTAACCTCTTGTGTGTCGAGCTCTTTTAACATCATTAAACCTAAACTTCATTTGGAAAATACTTTTACACGTAATTAGGGTTAAGTGAACCTGAATGGTGTCTGGTGCCGAACCTTGAACACTGAGCTTTTATTGTATTTCCGATTTAATGTTCGGAATTGCCAGACTAATAAAGATTGCCTAATGGCTGCAGCGCAGCCAACAACAAGCTTTTAGGCTGCATTCACACTAGCAGTATTTGGTCAGTATTTTACATCAGTATTTGTAAGCCAAAACCAGGAGTGGGTGATAAATGCAGAAGTTGTGCATATGTTTCTATTATACTTTACCTCTATTTCAGTGTTCCCCAAGTCCGGTCCTCAAGAGCCACCAACAGGTCATGTTTTCAGGATTTCCTTAGTATTGCACAGGTGATAATTGCATCACCTGCACAGGCAAGCATTCAATGACCTGTGCAATACTAAGGAAATCCTCAAAACATGACCTGTTGGTGGCTCTTGAGGACCAGACTTGGGGAACACTGCTCTATTTGTTCCACTCCTGGTTTTGGCTTACACATACTGATGTAAAATACTGACCAAATACTGCTAGTGTGACGGCAGCCTTAGACTGTAGGCACTTCCATAGCAATCACAGCCAGTGTTGGCACATGTTGTGTGTACTCTGCAAACCTTATCTGTGGGAGTAATATGCTTTTAAGCTGCTGTGTATACTCTGCAACATATATCTATGGTAACAGTGTGCTGCTGTGTGTATTGTGCACCCCAAGCATGTGGGAGTACTGTGCTTTTAAGCCACTGTGTGTACTATGTTCACTCCATCAGTGGGAGTACTGTTCCTTTAAGTCATTGTGTGTACTCTGCACACCCCTTCAGTGGTAGTACTTTGCTTTTAAGCTGCTGTGTGTACTCTGCTGCACCCCCTCCTGTGTGACTGTTGTGCCTTTAAGCCACTGTTTGTACCCTGCTCCTCTCGCCTGTGTGAGTACTCTACCTTTAAACCACTGTATGTACTCTGCATCCCCCAGCCTGTGGGAGTACTGTTCCTTTATGTCATGCATGCACTCTGCACCCCCACCTGTGAGAGTACTGTTTTTTTCTGTCTCTGTATATTTTCTAGTAGTCTGAGAAGTTTTTTATTTGGCATCAGCAACCTCATTGCCATTTGTAAGCCAAAGAAATAAGTTTCCTGGACTGGTGTGTGTTTTCTAATACTTTTAAAAAGAAATAATTGGCATAAGCAGTCTTTTTTGCGATTTCAAAGCCAACAAAATATATTTTCTGGGAGAGAGAGTGTTTTCTAGCAGTCTGGGAAATAAATAATTGCCATCAGCTGTCTTATTGACATTTGTAGGCCAAAACAATCATTTTTCTGGACAATTGTGTGTTTTCTAATACTTTTGAAAATAAATAATTTCCATCATCCATCTTTTTGCCATTTGTAGGCAAAATAAATTCATTTTCTGGACCTGTATATTTTTTCTAGCAGTTTTGGAAATAAATAATTGGCATCAGCTTTCTCACTGACATTTGTAGGCCAAATTAATAATTTTTCTAGACCATTGTCTGTTTTCTACTGCTTTTGCAAAAAAGTAAATCTACTCTTCCGCCATCTCTTTGCAAATAGTTTGCAGAAAAAAACACTTCCAAAAAGAAGGATAGCATCAAATAGGGACATGGCCATGGTGGTGCTCGTGTAGGTGATGCAGTGAAAGGAAGTATTCATTCTGTACCTGCTATGTGCCCAAATGCAACACCTTCCTCTGCTGCATGCAGGTGACAGGACATTTTGCATCCTTTCACAGGCCCGAATACTGATGCACAAGAGTTGCTCTACTTCCTTCTCATTATCTTCCAGAATGTGCACAGTTGGCACATGAGGACCATGGTCATCCGGCTTCCACCTCACCCCCTTGCAAATCAGCAAAGCAGTCTGAGCACCAAGTTATGCAGCAGTCTCTTCTGCTTTTTAATAAGTTTGCTGGCTTTGGTTTTGTGGCTCATCCACCTGGCTCTGCCCCAGACGTGGAAGAGACTGTGCACAGATGCTCAACCACTTGTTATGTTGGAGGATGAGTAGATAGGAGGGCTAGGGCACATGGTCAGTGCACCACAGCAGCACAAGTCAGATTACAAAACTCAATCACTAACTGAAGCATCTTTCTGCAATGTGCAAACCGGTAACAAGAGCAGGGTTGAGGAGGTGGTAAAAGATGATGAGGTCCTAGACCCCACATGTAGCAGAGGCACTCCTAGTGATGTGCACAGCAAAAAAGGAAGCAGGGGCAAACACACTGTGGGTAGTCTGTAGCCAGTTTGTCAGCTGCCACAGCCCACTGTGCCGATTAAATAAGCGCATCAAATCCAGATCAAAAGAGCTCCCTGGCATTCCATTTCTTCAGGCAATGTGCTGTCGACAAACGATAGGTGGCATACATGCTGTGCCATCAGACCCTGAAGTGAGACATAAATGTTCTGAAACTGAGCACCACCCACATGACTAGACATCTGAATTCCAAGCACAAGGTTCAATGGTGAACGTTGCTCCTGGCCGCCACTACTTTTCCAGGTGGGCCATCCTCGCACTGCACAAACATGTTGTGGACCTAATCGGGTGTATACTTCGCAACGCCATCAGTGGCAAGGTCCTCATAACCACTGATACGTGAACCAGTAAGCACGCCCAGGGAGGATACATTTCCCTAACTGCCAACTAGATAATTGTAGTGACAGCTAGGGCAGAGGCAGAAGGCATACTGGTTCAAATCCTACCACCACTTAGTATTGTTGGATGTTTATCTGTCCAGGATGCTTGTTCCTCGTACTCTGCATCCTCCACCGCTTCCTCATCTGGTAGCAGCAACACCTGCACCAACTTCAGCATAGCCAAGACGAAAAGAAAGCATGCTGTTCTTAAACTTCTCTATGTGGGGGACACATCCTACAATGTGCAGTGGCTGTGGACTAGTATCAAACAGCAGACAGTTGAGTGGTTGGTGCCAGTGAACCTCAAGTCCAGCCTGGTGATGTCCAATAACAGTCAAAATCTTGTAGTAGCTCTGAGACTTGCTGGTCTGACGCAAATCCCTTACTTAACATATGTGCTGAACTTGGTGGTGCAGAGCTTCCTGGAAAACTGCCGATACATGTAGTAGCTGCCGCTGAAAGTGCAGACAATGTGTGCGCACTTTCAGCATTCTCACTCTGCTGCTGCTCGCCTGTCTGCGCTGCTGCATCACTTCTGACTTCCCGCTCACCACCTCATATGTGACGTACCAATAAGATAGAACTCTGCCTTGCATGTGCTGAAGAGACTGTGAACAGCAGCAGGCAATAGTGGAGATTTAGCTGCAGCATGCACGGCTGCATCTCTCTGCAGAACAACACCACTTCACTGCCAATGAAAGCTGATGGCCGACTCAATTCCACAGTATCAGTTGCCCAGTCACCATTACTTCTCTAAGAAAGATGGGCCTGCGCTATACTAGCATGTCACAGACAACATCACCCATTCCCTGAAAAATTCTGTCTGCCAGGGTGCATTTCAACACTGACACCTGGTGGAGCAAACATAAACAGGGGCATTACACCTTGCTGACTGGGCACTGGGTGGTTGTGGGGGCAGTCGGGGAAGGTGCTGCTCCACAAGTCTTGCAGTCCGCAAGGCTTGCATAGCGCTTGGGGATGAGAACTAAATGACTACACACCATAAGATGGACCACTAAACTACTAGACAATAGAGGTTGGAGTACTAAACTACTAAACAGCTATGGTTGAAGAACGAAACAAAAACACACCAGAACATGGAGAGCTAAACCAGTAGACAACAGGGGTTGGAAAACTAAACTACTAAACAGCTTGAGTTGGAGAACTAAACTAGTAAACACCAGGGCACTAAAACCCTAGACACCAAGTCGTTGAATACCCAGGGCTTGCTCGACAAACATCTGTAACTAACACTTCCTCCAGCGTTTCTGCCTCCTCCACTTCCTCTATGGCCTCCACCTGCACCCTTAACCTCTGCCTCTTACTGGCAGCCAGGGCTCACCGCAATCAGGCAGAGTTTAAATTTATATGGCTTGGAGATCGCAGTCATAGTGATCAAGAGTTGTCGATAGTTATCCATGCCGAATTTGAGCAATGACTATCTCTCACCACTCAACCTGGAGCCAGGGAAGGCTGTGTGGGATAATGGTATAATGGCGGAAACATGGTGGCGGAAATACGCTGGGGCAACCTAACACACATGCCTTGCATGGGTCTCATCTTCATCCTTATGGTTTAGCAATTCCTCTGCCACTGTCTTAGCCTGGATGCAATGATGCAGAAATGACTGGCATTGTGTGCTCACTTCCACCATTCCACTTAGGTTGGTAAAAAGATCTTTTGTCCTACCGATTAACCGGTTGATATACGATGTGACTACACAATAGAATTCACCTCTGCGCATGTTTATCTGGACACAGATAAGATACACTGCACCCATCTGCACATTTCTTAAATGGCTACTAAGATGGTTAGCACTGATGATGCCTTCATCAGCATCACTACTGTCATCTACATGCTGGAGCACACTTTGAAAAGTCTGCGGGAGGAGGTGGTGGTCCCGCAGAAAGAGGAGGAAGCAGAATAGTATGTGGGAGGATTAACAATATCTCTAAGTTTAGGTGTGTGGTCTCACAGGTGGTTGCTAAGGGAGGAACAAATGAAGAAGGATGAGCAGAAGGACGAGAAAGAAGAGGTGATGGATGCGCAACAGTTAGGAGATGAAGAGAATAATGATTCCCTCTCTGCTCTACGTGGTTGCCAGGAAGGAATGGAGGAAGCAAGCTTAATTGTTATCCTGCTACTAACACACTATGAAATTGTACCTCATGAAAGAGACCGATCCATTATTGCCATCTTGCAGCACTATCTGCAACATGATTGTTACCCGTATTATTAGGATTCAAAATAGTGCTGACTACTGGGTTGCCAGTCTGTTTGATCAATGATATAAACATACATTTCACCAGTAGCTCCTACCCCCTGGAAAGGGATGCACCCAGTAGCAAAACATGCTTGAAAGCAATCTTAAAAGTGGTTTTCCCCAAGATAGCAGTGAGGCATGATGTGTGCATCGCAGTGATAGGCTTCCAAGCTCCAGAATGTTGAGTCATCAAAACAAATACATTAGCATACTTGTAGCACTGGAGTCCTGAATTCCAAAGACAGCATCTGCAGAGTTTGTATATTCTCCCCGTGCTTGTGAGGGTTACCTGCCAAAAATAATTTTTCTTCCCACACTCCAAAGACATACTAATAGTAAATTTAGATTGTGAGTCCCAATGGGGACAGTGCCACTTATGTCTATAAATGTCTGCAAAGCGCTGTGGAATTATTGGCACTATATAAGTGATGAAAAAAATAAATAAATATAATTTGATGCCACTTTTTTTGGTATCTGCCCAAAATTTGTGGAAATATTTGCTCTCCAAGTTGGGTCTCCTTTATTTGTGTTACCTAAAATTTGGCACAGCTCTCAGAGCACCAGCCCTACAGCTGTTGCTCATCCACCAGTTACTGATAGTGTTGAGCGATACCGTCCGATATTTGAAAGTATCGGTATCGGATGGTATCGGCCGATATCCGAAAAATATCGGATATCGCCGATACCAATACAAGTCAATGGGACACAAATATCGGAAGGTATCCTGTAATGGATCCCAGGGTCTGAAGGAGAGGAAACTCTCCTTCAGGCCCTGGGATCCATATTCATGTGTAAAATAAAGAATAAAAAAAAAATATTGATATACTTACCCTCTGACGCGCCCTGGTCGTTACCGCTGCAACCGCCTTGCTTTCGTTCCGAAGAATGAGCGCGTTAATTACATTCGATGACGTCGCGGCTTGTGATTGGTCGCGTAAGCGTTCACATGACCGCTCAGCGACCAATCACAAGCCGCGACGTCATCGAAGGCCCTTTACGCGCTCATTCTTCGGAACGAAAGCAAGGCGGTTGCAGCAGTGACGACCAGGGCGCGTCAGAGGGTAAGTATATCAATATTTTTTATTTTTATTCTTTATTTTACACATTAATCCTAATCCCGATACCGATTCCCGATATCACAAAAATATCGGAACTCGGTATCGGAATTCCCATACCGCAAATATCGGCCGATAGCCGATACTTGCGGTATCGGAATGCTCAACACTAGTTACTGATCAAACTTTAAGCAAGAAATATTGATTCAAGCTCTGTCCAATGCTTAACCACTTTACCCCCAAGGGTGGTTTGCACGTTAATGACTGGGCCAATTTTTACAATTCTGACCACTGTCCCTTTATGAGGTTATAACTCTGGAACACTTCAACAGATCCTGATGATTCTGACATTGTTATCTCATGACATATTGTACTTCATGATAATCATAAAATTTCTTTGATATTACCTGCGTTTATTTGTGAAAAAAATGGAAATCTGGCAAAACTTTTGCAATTGTCCAACTTTGAATTTTTATGCCCTTAAATTACAGAGATATGTCACACAAAATACTTAATAAGTACCATTTCCCACATGTCTACTTTATATCAGCACAATTTTGGAACCAAATTTTTTTTGTTAGGGAGTTATAAGGGTTAAAAATTCACCAGCAATTTCTCATTTTTACAACACCATTTTTTAGGGACTACATCACATTTGAAGTCATTTTGAGGGGTCTATATGATAGAAAATACCCACGTGTGACACCATTCTATGTGACACAATTCTAAAAACTGAACCCCTCAAGGTGCTCAAAACCACATTCAAGAAGCTTATTAACCCTTCAGATATTTCACAGGAATTTTTGGAATGTTTAAAAAATGAACATTTTACTTTTTTGCACAAAATTCAGCTTCAATTTGTTTTATTTTACCAAGGGCAACAGGAGACATTGGACCCCAAAAGTTGTTGTAAAATTTGTTCTGATTATGCTGATACCCCATATGAGGGGGTAAACCACTGTTTGGGCGCATGGCAGAGCTCGGAAGGGAAGGAGTGCCATTTAACTTTTCAATGCAAAATTGACTGGAATTGAGATACGATACATGTCGCGTTTGGGAAGCCCCTGATGTGCCTAATTATTGAAACCCCCACAAGTGACACTATTTTGGAAAATAGACCCCCTCTGCGCATGGCAGAGCTCGGAAGCGGAGGAGCGCTATTTGACTTTTCAATGCAAAATTGACTGGAATTGAGATAGGACGCCATGACGCGTTTGGAGAGCCCCTGATGTGCCCAAGCATTGAAACCTTATCTAGATGTGTGGTGAGCACTTTGACCCACCAAGTGCTTCACAGAAGTTTATAAAGTAGAGCCGTAAAAATAAAAAATCATATTTCTTCACAAAAATGATATTTTTGCCCCCAATTTTTTATTTTACCAAGGGTAACAGAAGAAATTGGACCACAAAAGTTGTTGTGCAATTTTTCCTGAGTATGCTGATACCCCATATGTGGGGATAAGCTACTGTTTGGGTACATGGCAGAGCTCGGTTGGGAAGGAGTGCCATTTGACTTTTCAATGCCAAATTGAATGGTATTGAGATACGATACCATGTCGTGTTTGGGGAGCCCCTGATGTGCCTAAACATTGAAACCCCCACAAGTGACACTATTTTGGAAAGTAGACCCCCTAAGGAATTTATCTAGTTGTGTTGTCAGATCTTTGAACCCCTAAGTGTTTCACTACAGTTTATAACACAGAGCCATGAAAATAAAAATTCTTTTTTTCCACAAAAAATATATTTTAGCCCCCCTTTGTATTTTCCCAAGGGTAACAGGAGAAATTGGACCCCAAAAGTTGTTGACCAATTGGTTCTGAGTACGCTGATACCCCGTGTATGGGGGAGGACCACCGTTTGGGTGCATGGCAGAGCTCGGAAGGAACGGAGTGCCGTTTGGAATGCAGACTTAGGTGGAATGGTCTGCAGGCATCACATTGCGATTGCAGAGCCCCTGATGTACCTAAACAGTAGAAACCCCCAACAAGTGACCCCATATTGGAAATTAGACCCCCAAGGAACTTATCTAGATGTGTTGTGAAAACTTTGATCCCCAAAGTGTTTCACTACAGTTTATAATGCAGAGCCGTGAAAATAAAAATTCTTTTTTTTCACAAAATTAAATTTTTAGCCCTCAGTTTTGTATTTTCCCAAGGGTAACAGGAGAAATTGGATGCCAAAAGTTGTTGACCAATTTTATCTGAGTACGCTGATACCCCATATGTGGGGAGAACCACCGTTTGGGTGCATGGCAGAGCTCGGAAGGGAAGGAGTGCCATTTGGAATGCAGACTTAGATGGAATGATCTGCAGGCATCACATTGCATTTGCAGAGCTTCTGATGTACGTAAACAGTAGAAACCCCCCACAAGTGACCCCATATTGAAAACTAGACCCCCCAAGGAACTTATCTAGATGTGTTGTGAGAACTTTGAACCCCCAATTGTTTCACTACAGTTTATAATGCAGAGCGGTGAAAATAAAAATTATGATTTTTTTTCTCCACAAAAATGACTTTTTAGCCCCCAAAATTTTTATTTTTCCAAGGATAAGCAGAGAAATTGGACCCCAAAAGTTGTTGTATAATTTGTCCTGTGTACGCCAATACCCCATATATTGGGGTAAATCCCTGTTTTGGTGCATGGGAGAGCTCAGAAGAGAAGGAGCACTGTTTTACTTTTTCAACGCAGAATTGGCTGGAATTCAGATTGGACGCCATGTCACGTTTGGAGAGCCCCTGATGTGCCTAAACAGTGGAAACATCCCAATTCTAACTGAAACGCTAACCCAAACACACCCCTAACCATAATCCCATCCCGAACTCTAAAACCAACCACACATCTAACCCCAACAGACCCCTAACCCTAATCCCAACCCTAACCCTAAGCACACCCCTAACCCTGACACACCCCTAACCCTAATCCCAACACTAACCACACCCCTAACTCCAACACACCCCTAACCATAATCCCAACCATAACCCTATCCACACCCCTAACCCTGATACACCCCTAACCCTAATTCCAACCCTAATCCCAACCGTAAATGTAATCCAAACGATATCCCTAACTTTAGCCCCAACCCTAACTTTACCCCAACCCTAACTTTAGCCCCAACCTTAACTTTAGCCCCAACCTTAACCCTAACTTTAGCCCCAAGCCTTACCCTAACTTTAGCCGCAACACTAACCCTAACCCTAACTGTAGCCCCAACCCTAACCCTAACTGAAGCCCCAACCCTAACTTACTGTAGACCAAACCATAACTACAGCCCTAACCCTAACTTTAGCCCTAACCCTAATTTTAGCCCCACCCTAGCCCTAACTTTAGCCCCAACCCTAACCCTAATCCTAATGAAAAAATGGAAATAAATACATTTTTTACATTTTATTACCTTTCCCCAACTAAGTAGGTGATTAAGGGGGGTTTGATTTACTTTTATAGCGGGTTTTTTAGCGGATTTTTATGATTGGCAGCTGTCACACTATAAAGGGTGCTTTTTATTGCAAAAAATAGTTTTTACGTCTCCAGATTTTGAGAGCTATAATTTTTCCATATTTTGGTCCACAGAGTCATGTGAGGTTTTGTTTTTTTGCGGGACGAGTTGACATTTTTATTGGTACAATTTTCGGGCATGTGACATTTTTTCATCGCTTTTTATTCCAATTTTTGTGAGGCAGAATGACCAAAAACCAGCTTTTCTTGAATTTATTTTGTGGGGGGCGTTTATACCGTTCCACGTTTGCTAAAATTGATATAGTAGTTTTATTCTTCGGGCCAGTACGATTACAGCGATACCTCATTTATTTATTTTTTTATGTTTTGGCGCTTTTATACGATAAAAACTATTTTATATAAAAAATAATTATTTTTGCATCTCTTTATTCTGAGAACTATAACTTTTTAATCTTTTTGCTGATGATGCTGTATGGTGGCTCGTTTTTTGGGTTACAAGATGATGTTTTCAGCAGTACCATGGTTATTTATATCCGTCTTTTTGATCGCGTGTTATTCCACTTTTTGTTCGTTGATATGATAATAAAGCATTGCTTTTTGCCTCATTTTCTTTCTTTACTGTGTTCACTGAAGGGGTTAACTAGTGGGACAATTTTATAGGTCGGGTCATTATGGACGCAATGATACTAAATATGTGTACTTTTATTTTTTTTTATTTAGATAAAGAAATGTATTTATTGGAACAATATATATATTTTTTTCATTATTTAGGAATTTTTTTTTTACACATGTAAATTTTTTTTTTTTACTTTTTTACTTTGTTCCAGGGTGGGACATCACTAAATATTGTCAGATCGCTGATCTGACACTTTGCTTAGCTCTGTGTCAGATCAGTGATCTGACAGGCAGTGCTCCAGGCTTGCCGATGCCTGCCCTAAGCAGGCGCTGGCAAGCCACCTCCCTGCAGGACCTGGAAGGAGCCCTGTGGCCATTTTGGATCGGGGGCCTGCAGGGAGGAGGAGGTAGGAGACCCTCTGAACAACGCGATCACATTACATTGTTCCGAGGGTCTCAGGGAAGCACGCAGGGAGCCCCCTCCCTGCACGATGCTTCCCTATGCCGCCGGAACACTGCAATCATTTTTGATTGCAATGTTACAGGGGTTAATGTGCTGGGAGCGGTCTGTGACCTATCCTGGCACATAGTGCCGGATGTCAGCTGTGATAATCAGCTGACACCCGGCCGCGATCGGCGCACTTCCCCGTGAGTGCGGCTGATCGCATATAATAATAATAATAATAATTTTATTTATATAGCGCCAACATATTCCACAGCGCTTTACAAACTATAGAGGGGACTTGTACAGACAATAGACATTACAGCATAGCAGAAATCACAGTTCAAAATGATGTACTATCCCGTCGAGGGTCAGATAGGCCCAGGTCACCTCAACAGGATAGTATGTCTAAGGTCAGAGAGGAGTTAAGTGTGGCAGGATTTGAGGACCAGGCTAATAGCACAAACAATTTATATTGCGAAATGCAGACTCCCGCTGAAGCACAATGCCATCACAATACCACAATAGAGCAATGGTTAGCACTGCAACCTTGCAGCGCAAGGGTCCTGGATTCAAATTACACCAAAGACAACATCTGCAGAGTTTGTGTGTTCTCCCAGTGTTTGCGTGGGTTTACTCCGGGTACATCAGTTTCCTCCCACACTGTAAAGACACAAGAGAGCGCTATATAAGCAAAGCATAATTAATAAATAAAGAGCCCAAAATAATTAAAAGATAAAATTTGGGCTGCTTTATGTAGCACGGTAATAACAGAAAAAATAAGATTTGTTACTGTTGACGAGCCTTGGATACAACAGAATTTGAGAACAAAAGAATGACAACCTCAGATGTGGCCACATTTTTGGAGCATGGTAGTTACAGAATAACTTGATATTTTATCATGTGCACCCCTATATGGAAAGCAATATGTGCACCAAAGACTGAAAAGATTATATGTAGCCTGCTTTTAGTAGCACTATAGTAAGAAAACCAATTTTGATTTTCTCATGTGTACCCCTGTATGAAGAACAATATCAGTACCCCAAAATGTAAAACTAACTTCTAGCCTGCTGTATAACGTTACTAACAGAAGAAAGTATTTTTAACTGTGGATGAGGCCTGTATACAATTAAATATATGCCTAAAACAATTTCAAACTCAGATCTAGCCTGCTGTTTCACATTTGTAACAGAAAAAAATTGTCTTTTTTTTCTGCCTGAGCTATACAGACAGCTAAATTTCAACGCCACTAAATGACAAGTTGGGATATGGCATGCTGAATCACGTTAGCAACAGCCAACAAAATAATATTTTTCTGTGAAACAGCTCTACACACCGAACAATTTAACTACCACAAAATAACAAAGTGGCATATGGTGGGCTGTATCACTTTTAGCAACATAATTTTTTTTAATAATCAGCATGAGCTATGCAGACAGCTGAATTTCTTCACCACAAAATGACAAGGTGAGATATGAAGGGCTGTATCACGTTTAGCAACAGATTTTTTTATAATCTGCATGAGCTATGCAGACAGCTGACTTTCAGCACCACTAAATTACAAGGTGAGATATGACATGCTGTATCATGTTAGCACCTGCCCCCCAATTTTTTTTACTGTGCAATAGCTCTGCACATAGAACAATTTCACCACCACAAAATGACAAGGTGGGATATGGCAGGCTGTATCAAGTTTAGCAATAGAAATTACTATTTTTTTAAATCTGTATGAGCTATGCAGACAGCTGAATTTCACCACCACTAAATGAGGTGAGAAACGGCATGTTGAATCACATTAGCAACTGCCAAAAAATAATTTTTTACTGTGCAACAACACGTCTTCAAACAGTAAAATTTCACCACCACAAAATTACAAGATGGGATATGGGTGGCTTTATCATGTTTAGCAATAGAATTTTTTTTTAATGTGCATGAGCTCTGTGGGATATGGTGTTCTGAGTCACATCATCAACTGCCCAAATTTAGTTTTTTACTGTGCTTCAGCTCTGCAAACAGAACACTTTCACCACCAAAAAATGATGAGTTGGGATATGGAAGGCTGTATGATGCTTAGCAACAGAATTTTTTTTAACTGCGTAAGCTATACATACAGTTGAATTTCACCGCCAATTAACTGCCAAAAATAGGTTTTACTGTGCAAAAAAATACACACAGAACCATTTCAAGACCACAAAATTACATCTTGGGAAATGGCGGGCTGTAGCAACAGAATTTTTTTATGTGCGTAAGCTCTACAGAAATCTTAATTTCACTGCCACCACAAAATGACAAGGTGGGATATGGTGTGCTGAATCACGTTTATAACAGAAAAAAATGTGTTTTTTTATCTGCATGAGCCATGCAGACAGCTGAATTTCCCCACCACTAAATGACAAGGTGATATATGTCATGCTGAATCAGTATAGCAACTGCCAAGACATTGTAAATGTTTACTGCTCAACGATTAGCTAGCTGCAATGTGCACACATAAAGTTAACAAAAAAAGTTTACAAGCAAACACGTGCCCCACACTCATCACATACCACCACTATCCTAGCCAAAGTACTCAAAATAGTTTAGTGACAACGCAAACATTTTCCAGCACTTTTTACTGAATGTTACTGATTTTTTTATTTTATAAAATTTTGCTTGTGTTTCCGATCATGAATCTGAATGTGCCATATTCATGATAAACTTATGTTTGCCAATCAGTTTCCAAACATATTTGCTCATCTCTACTGATTAGTGGGTGGTCAACCTGATGGACTTGAGCTACAAGGACAACGTACCATCCTTACGTCAATTACCATAACTGGAGCAATATCAGAAAATGCGGGAACACAAGTGCACACTTGTGGACACACTACTGATGGCATACTCACCTGTGAGTGGGGGCTCAGTGGATGATCAAGGCAGAGGAGAAAGAAGTCACCAATGCAGCTAGGGCACTGGCAACACCTCAGAATGGAGGGTTAGCATGGCCAAAATTTGAAAAACCTTCCTCAGCACTCTACAGCATCGGGCACCACCATCTGATACCACCATCTGATATGGTCCATATTAGCAGCAGCCAGTGTTTCAACAACATGGTGGTAGAGTATGTGTCCACACTTCTCGATGTACTGAGTGACGAGTCGTCCCTATTTAACTTCTTGGTCTTCAAATTGGATACATTGCTTGAGCTTGTCCTTTATGGCTTGGAGGTGCTGGCCTGCCTTGCAGCAAGTGAACTGTAGGATCATGTGATTAGCATGGCAGGGGTGTGATTACATTAATGTGAACTAGGTGTTGATATCACAGGACTTGTCCACATCTATGGCTGATTAAAGAAGTATAATATCTGCACCCAGCCATTGTTATATTTCACTGCAGTTTGCTCATTGCATTTACCATTCCCAATGGCAAGTGTTAGTTATCTCCTCCGCCGTCTCTTTCACCTACACCGTCAAGTTCTTCTCTGTTCAACCTCCTCCTCCAATGTTTCCTGGTTTAAGATTGTTAGTTTTTTATTATATGTTATTTTAAGTAGTTTCACTTAAAACAAAAATATAAGCAAAAAAACCCACAAAAACAGTGTGGGTTTTCTCCTCCATATCTTCATAAACACCTCCAAGTCCACCTCCTCCTTATTTTTCAGTTCCTTAAAAAAGCTAAAAATCCCACCAAAAATACAACCTCCCCACAAACACATTCAAACACAAAAACAGTGTTGGCTACCTCAGCCTCTTCCACCTACACCACCACGTCCACCTTCACCTCTTCCTTCACTTTGACCTCCGTCTCCTAGTTCAAGATTATTATTTTTTATTTTTAGTTATTCTATGTTATTTTAAGTCAAATCCCTATCCACATTTGTTTGCAGGGCAATTCTCATGTTCTTGCCGCTTTTTTGCTTCCTTTTGCAGAATCCTAGACCTTACTACGACCATTTTACAGCACTGAAGTTCAGTTCCACATTGACTTCAATTGGATTTAGGTTCAGGCTCAAGTTCTGATGCCAGAACCAAACTTTGGACTACAGTTCAGTCCAACCCGATGAACTTGAATATCTACGGGTCCACTCATCCATATTGACAACAAATCAAATGTCTAATGGCGCTAATAAGCGCTGATTTTTAACATTAGTAGCAATATTATTTGTACACTTAATGAACAGTATTTCTATTTTTTTATCATATTTTCTACATGCACATACATTGTGATGAATATTTTGAAAAAACAATGAAACATAACAGACAGGACATTCAGCATCTCACACTCACACACCACCTCCTCACCTCTCCCCCTATCTGTCGGAGTCCGGCAAGGTTCAGTCCTAGGGCCCCTGCTTTTCTCCATTTACACCTTTGGCCTGGGACAGCTCATAAAATCTCACGGCTTTCAGTATCACCTCTATGCTGATGACACACAGATCTTGAGATTCCAGCTCAAAAATATCTCCAGAATCCGTCCTTTCCTCAACCGCCAATCTACTAAAATGCTTGTGCATGCCCTCATCATCTTCCGCCTTGACTACTGCAACATCCTTTTCTGCGGCCTCCCTGCTAACACCCTTGCACCTCTCCAGTCCATTCTTAACTCTGCTGCCCGACTAATTTATCTCTCTCCTCGCTACTCCCCTGCTTCCCCCCTCTGCAAATCTCTTCACTGGCTCCCATTCCCTCAGCGTATCCAGTTCAAATTACTAATACTGACCTACAAAGCCATCCACAACCTATCTCCTCCATATAGCTCTGAACTAATCTCCCGACATCTTCCCTCACGTGATCTCCGGTCCTCCCAAGACCTCCTTCTTTCCTCCACACTTATTCGCTCCTCATCCAACTGCCTCCAAGACTTGTCCCGAATATTCCCCATCCTCTGGAATTCTTTGCCCCAACACGTCCGACTATCAACGACATTCGGATCCTTCAGACGGAACCTGAAAACCCATCTCTTCACGAAAGCCTACAGCCTGCACTGACCCCGCTGCCGCTTCATCACTACCGAAGCTACCGCCTCACCAACACCGGAGCTCCTGCAACCCTCACCCTACTGTTTCTTTCCCCATAATCCTGTAGAATGCAAGCCCGCAAGGGCAGGGTCCTCGCCCCTCTGTATCAGTCTATCATTGTTAGTTTGTTTACTGTAAGTGATATCTGTAACTTGTATGTAATCCCTTCTCATGTAAAGCACCATGGAATCAATGGTGCTATAGAAATAAATAATAATAATAATAATCTACATCTCTGGACCAGATATCACCTCCCTACTAACGAGAATCCCTCAATGTCTGTCCACTATTTCATCCTTCTTCTCCGCTAGATTTCTGAAACTTAACATGGACAAAACAAAATTCATCATCTTTCCCCCAACGAACCTATCCATTACCATAAATGGCTGCCCACTCTTCCCAGTCCCACAAGCTCGCTGCGTCGGGGTAATCCTTGACACTGATCTCTCCTTAAAACCACATATCCTGCTGACTTCAACTCAAAAATATTTAACGGATCCGTACATTCCTCAACCAAGAATCTGCAAAAACCCTAGTCCATGCCCTCATCATCTCTCGCCTTGACTACTGCAACCTCCTACTCTGTGGCCTTCCCTCGAACACTCTTGCACCCCTCCAATCTATTCTAAACTCTGCTGCCCGACTAATCCACCTGTCTCCCCGCTATTCCCTGACCTCTCCCCTCTGTCAATTCCTTCACTGGCTCCACATTGCCCAAAGACTCCAGTACAAAATCATAACCATGACATACAAAGCCATCCACAACCTGTCTCTTCCATACATCTGTGACCTCGTCTCCCGACACTTACCTGCACGCAACCTCCGATCCATGCAAGAGCTCTTTCTCTACTCCCCTCTTATCTCCTCTTCCCACAATCGTATACAAGATTTCTCTCGCGCATCACCCCTACTCAGGAACCCTCTACCACAACATATCAGACTCTCACCTACCATCGAAACCTTCAAAAAGAACCTGAAGATCTACCTCTACCGACAAGCCTACAACCTGCAGTAACCACCGATCGACCAAACCGCTGCACGACCAGCTCTACCCTCGCCTACTGTATTCTCACCCATCCCTTGTAGATTGTGAGCCCTCACGGGCAGGGTCATCTCTCCTCCTGTACCAGTTGGAGATGATTGTACTCGCTTTTATTTTGTATACCCCTCCTCACATGTAAAGCGCCATGGAATAAAAGGCGCTATAATAATAAATAATAACAATAATAACATGCCTGACGTTCTCCAACTAGGCACTACTGATTTGTACTCCAAGCATAAATTCTTGTTTAAAACGATTGTCCAGCTACAAAAAAGAACAGAGCTTTGACAACTTCCTGTGGGAACCCTTTTTCCCCATCCAAAATCTATCTATTTGGATAGCAGAATAAGACTGACATTTTGTCAGCTCCTCTGTATGAATCATAAGAATTAATCTTTATGGTCAAATTCAACATTAAACACTTCGAGGCTGGCTGATTTTTCATTTTTGCACTTTAATTTTTCCTCCCCTTCTGCCAAGAGCCACAACTTGTTTTATTTATTTTTTGTCAATGTAGCATTATAAGGGCTTGGGGTTTTTTTTTTGAATTTTACATGACACCACTCATTTAACCATATGATATGCTGAAAAACAGGAAAACCATTTCAAGTGGGATAAAATTGTAAAAAAATGCAATTCTGTCATTGTTTTTTGAGTTTTGTTTTTGTACTGAGTTCATTATGCAGTGAAAGTGACCTAGCAACATCACTGTACAGGTCAATATGAGTATGCTGATTCCAATCCTGTATTATTTTTGGTTTACCCTTTCATCTCTCAAGCCTGTATTTGCCTTCATGACCAGGCTAAACTTCAAATTTTACAATTCTGACCAGTGTAACTTTTTGTTGTAATCACTCTGGAATGCATCAACAGATCCCAAAGATTCTATTTGTTTTCTCATGACATACTGTATTTCATGGAAGTGGTAAAAATTATTTGATAAGACTTGTGTTTATTTGTAAAAAATAAAATCATAAATTTGGTGAAAATTTAGCAAATGTTGAAAGTTTCAAACTTTTAATCTTAATGCCCTTAAACCAGAGAGATATGTCCCACAAAATAGTTAATAAATAAAATTTCCCTCACGTCTATTTTACATCAGCACAAAACATATTTTATTTGTTAGGAAGGGTTAAAGGGTTAAAATTGGCCCAGCGTTTCCTAACTTTTCCAACAACATTTACAAAGCCATTTTTTAGGAACCCCATCACATTTGAAGTAACTTTGAGGGGTTCATATGCAAGAAAATACTCAAAATTGACACCGTTCTAACAACTTCTCTCCTCAAGGTGATCAAAGCCAAATTCAAGAAGTCTATTAACCTTTCAAGTTCTTCACAGGAATTTTTGCAATGTGGAAGGAAAGAATGAACATTTAACTTTTTTTCACAAAGATTTTTACTTAAGACCCAATTTTTTTATTTTCACAATGGTAACAGGAGAAAATGGAAACAAAATTTTGTTGTGCAATTTCTCGTGAGCATGCCAGTACCCCATATATTAGGGAAAACTACTGTGTAGGGCTCAGAAGGGAAGAATCAAGTTTGACTTTTTGAAGCAAAATTGCATGGAATAGGAAGCGGATGCCATGTTGCATTTGGAAAGCCATTGATGTTGCTAAACAGTGGAAACCCCCACAAGTGACCACATTTTGGAAACTAGACACCTCAGGCAATGTGTCTAGATGCATGGTAAGCAACTTGAATCCCCAGATGCTTCACAGAAGTTTCTAACATTGAGCTGTGAAAATAAAAAAAATATTTTCCCAAAAAAATGTTGTGGTAACCCCAAATTTTTAATTTTCACAATTTTAGCAGGAGAAAATGGACCCCAAAAATTTGTTGTGCATTTTCTTCTGAGTACACCTATGCCCCATATGTGGTTGAATATGACTTTTGAGGCAGAGTGCAATGCTCAGAACAGCAGAAACACTCCTAAGTGACCTGATTTTACAAACTACATCCCCAATGAATTCATCTAGAGGTATAGTGAGCTTGTTGACACCACATGTTTTATACCATTGGGCGCTGAAGAAACAATAAATTAAAATTTACCACTAAAATGTTTTATTCACAATTTCTAAATTTTTCTAAGGGCTAATAGTAGAACATGGACCTCAGTTTGTTGTAAATATTTATCCTGAGTGCACAAACTACATGTAATCAGTGAATACTTTTCAGGCATAAAGCAAAAGGGAAAAAAGAAAAGGAGTGCTATATTACAGTGCAATTTTTACTATTATGGTTTGCAGGTGCAACAACCCACTGGGAGAGCCTCGGTGCAAAGCAGCAGAACCCCTCTTAAGTGATCTCATTTTATAAATTACACCTCTCAGTAAATTCATCTAGGAGTACAGTGATCATATTGACACCACAAGTGTGTCACAGAAACTTATACTAATGGGCAGTGAAGAAAAAATAATTCAATTTTTGCCACAGAAATTTAGATTTTAGCCACAGATTTTATATTTTCACATGGGGAAATGGGTAAAATGGAACCAAAATTATTTTCATCAATTTTTACTGAATGTGGCATAACCCCATATGTGGCTGTACAATACTGCTTAGATATATGGCGAGACTCGGGAGGGACGGAATGCTATTTGCCTCCTTGAGAGCAAATCTTTCTATAATAGTTTGCTCAAAAAACAGAACCCCTAAGTGTAAAAGAGCAGAATATCCTTTCTTTTAGGAATGTATCTACAGGTGTAATGACAATTTTGACGAAATGGATATTTTCCAGAAACAAGCAGCAGTGGATGTTGGTCAGTGAAAATTACAAACTGATGTTGTAGTGCTCAGTACTTGAAGTGCCCAGTAAATTGTAGTGACCAGTATGTGGAAGTGCCCAGCTCATGCTTCTGATGCTTCAGAAGACATGGACCCATATATAAGTCAAACTCTCTTCGATACAGACATGCCAAACATGTGGACACTAAATGTGGTTTTGACACACTGTGAGGCTCAGGAGGGAGGGCAATTTGGGAGTGCAGAATTCAGTGGATTTCATTGTGTGGGTGAGGAGCCATAGGGCTTTTCCAGAGGAGACCCCCTATATTTCTGTTATCAGGTGACAGACTTGAGTGGGTGCTTTTATTGTGGACTGAGTTGAAGCTTTTATTTGGTACTTTTTACATAACTTTGGGATCACATTTATCCTGTGCTATACATTGAGCTCTTACATGGGGGTTTCCATCTAAATCTCCAAGTGATTCAGATGAAACCCACAATGGATTAAATCACTAGGAAGAGGCAGCATAGTTACTCTGGGCTCCATCTGACCTCTGTTCAGAGTTGTCTTTTTTTCAGACTTGCATAAAACTGTGGCCAACGGCATTTTTATGCAGGCCTAAGATGACGGACACTGCCTGATCATAGGCCACACGGTGTCCATAGTATCTCCATCATCCTCATTATAAGGAATCTTCTCTGTGATTCCATCTGTATTATGTATTTCAGAGATTTTACACAGTAACCCCAGGATAAATGTGAGCTGAGCCTTACTGCATTTCTTGGGAGACAGAATGAAAAAATCAACAGCAGGTGAAGAATTGGTTTTGTTATTTACACCGCTCTTCATGCGATTACAACAATACCAGATTTATATAATTTTTTTTGTTTTGACTGCTTTCTCACAGTAAAAGATGCTTTTTGTGCAAAAACTAATTGCATTTTCAAATTTTTCGGCTGACAGTCATATGACAGCTTGGTTTTTGACGTTTTTATTGGTACCATTTTTGAGCACATGACATTGTTTGAATGCTTTCCATTCCAATTTTTGGGAGACATAATGAACAAAAATGAAGAATGCAGGAATAGTTTTTTTTGTGGGGGTTTATATCATTCTGCGTCTGGTAAAAGTGATAAAATAGCTTTATTCTTCAGGTCAATACGATTACAGTGATATTATATTTAAATAATTTTTTGTATGTTTTGGAGCTTTTGCACAATAAAAACTATTTCATGGAAAAAATGTTTTTAAAAAACAATTATTTTTGCATCACTTTATTCTGAGAGCTATAATTTTTATATTTTTACGCTGATGAAGCTGTATAGCGGCTTGTTTCTTCTTACAACAACATGACTCTTTTTAAGCGATACAATTTTTATTTACAGTCATCTTTTTGATCGCATTGTATTCCACTTTTTGTTTGGTGGTATGATAAAAAAAGCATTGTTTTGTGCCATGTTTTTTATTTATTTTTTCTATGTTGTTCACTGAACAGGTGAGCTAGTGGGACGATTTAGGCTACTTTCAGACTAGCATCGTACTCGGCCCGTCGCAGTGCATCGGGCCGACGTACCGACGCATAATGTTGAAGCGCGGCACAATGGGGGCAGCGGATGCATTTTTTTTGTTCGGATGGTCCGCTACAACACGACGCAACCGTCGCACGACAGTTGCGACGAGTGGCAATGCGCCGCTAATGTTAGTCTATGGGGAAAAAACGCATCCTGCAGACAACTTTGCAGGATGCGTTTTTTCCCCAAAACGATGCATTGCGACGTATCCCAAATGACGCTAGTGTGAAAGTAGCCTTATGGGTCAGGTCGTTCCAGATGCAGCAATACCAAAGGTGTATTTTTTTTCATTAATAAAGAAAAATTTTACATAAAAATATAAATTTATCAGTACAACATATTTTTTTATTACTATTTTCACATATTATTAAAAAACAGTTTAACTTTTTTTTTAAACTTTTTTTTTGCTTAGTACCATTTTGGAACTTTCAATTTCATCAGTTTGATTGCAGGTATATAGCATAGTATTGCTGGAGCTTTGCAATGCTTTGAAACTGTCAGTGCTTTACTGACACAAGTTAGTTAAGTCATGCGCTGCACATGATCTTACTAACTCGCCAGAGCCTGGTGACCTGGATATCATCTTGTTGATGACATAGGGTCACCATGGCAACGATCGAGCCCCAGCAATGACGTCCCTCCCTCTGCCTGCCATCTAAATGCTGCAATTGATATTGATCGCAGCATTTAGGGGGTTAATTTGACAGAAGCAGTGCGGGCACCCCTCCTGACAGTGAGTGCCGGGTGTCAGCTATGACATTAGCTGAACACATGGCCGTGGTTTGCGTGCACACAGCTGTTGTGCGTGCAAAATCACCTGGACGTACTCAGTATTTTCAAAGTTGTGAAGTACTACCCAACCATAAAGTATTGAGTATATCCAGGGGGGTTAAAAGAAAATTCTGAATAAACATTTTCTTTTTTTGTTGCCATTTTCTGAGACCTGTAACTTTCTTTTAGTTTTTATTATCTATGAAGCAATATAAGGGCTTGTTATTGTGTGTCAAGCTGTAGTTTTCATTAGTATAATTTTTGTGTACATATAGCATACTGATTACCATACTATTCATTGTATTTTTTGGGGAAATTGCCGTGACTGAAAAAATGCACATGTTTGCTAATGAGTTTTTTCAAAACAATTATATTTTGGTAGACTGGACTATCACAGTTGCCGAGATATCAATTATTTTTATCATTATATATTTGCTTTCTTTTTTTATTTTAAAATTAGGAAAGAGAGGAGTGATTTAAATGTTTATATTTTTCGCATGTATTTAAACTTATTCTTATTTTCTTACACAGCGATTTTGCCGCTGCGGGTCCGCTGCAGTTTCCATAGCGTTTACAGTAACATGTAAACCCTATGGAAACCGCAAACCGCTGTGCACATGCTGCGGGAAAAACCGCGCGGGAACGCAGCGGTTTAAAACCCGCAGCATGTCACTTCTTTGTGCAGAATCGCTGCGATTCTGCACCCATAGGAATACATTGAACCGCTTACTTCCCGCATGGGGCTGTGCCCACGTTGCGGGAAGTAAGCGGCTAATGTGCGGTTCCTACCCGGGGTGGAGGAGAGAAGACTCTCCTCCAGGCCCCGGGAACCATATTTGGGGTTAAAAAAAAGAATAAAAATAAAAAATCTTGTTATACTCACCCTCTGAAGTCTCAGCGCTGCACGCGGCCGTCTGGTCAGAGTTTCTATGCGACCAGGACCTTCGGTGACGTCGCGGTCACATGACCGTGACGTCACGAAGGGTCCTTCTCGCACAGCATCTCTGGAACCGGACCGCCGGGTGCAGCGCCGAGGGATCGGGACGTCAGAGGGTGAGTATAACCAATTTTTATAATTTTTTTAACACTACTATTGATGCTGCATATTGCTGCATATGCAGCATCAATAGTATAGGCGGAAACCCGCAGCGGAAACCGCGGAACAAACCGCGATAAATCTGCAGGGAGAACCGCAGTTGTTTTGCCCTGCAGATTTATCAAATCCGCTGCGGGAGAACCCGCAGAAGGACAACGCAAAGTGTGAACATAGCCTTACACTACTGTCTGTACTGCAATTTCATAATATTGCAGTATAGAGTAAAGGTATTTGTATACCGTATATAGTGGAGTTTTAGAGGAGTATCTCATTGTATCTCATCAGTCCCCTAAGATCGCGTGACTGGGGGAAGATGTACACCGATGCACGAGTCAACAGACGTTTGCACTTTTTAAATGCTAATTTCAGTATTTGACCATGGCACTTAAATAGTTAAATAGGAGTTATTAGCAGTATTAACAATTGCTACTGTCATGGACAGATGCTGGATATGCATTACAGCCAGCATCAGCCCTGTATTGAACAGACACAGTGCCTGCTCCATACTCATGCACCTATCCATGATATACAGTACATGTACAGCAATATTCATGAAAGTGTTAAAATAGTTTCAAAAATGGCCAGAAGAGATTGCTACTTTTAATACCTGAACATAGAATTTACTTAGTTATAGTTTTATCCTGTTCTAAAATTCTAAAAAAAGAAAAGTGCACTGAAAGCAAAAGAAAAACATAAAGATAGTTTGATTAATGCATCTGTTTCATAAGGTATAGGCCAGATACCTTCTGTTTTTTCCCTGTGGGGCTTGATTGCACTATGATTCATATTCTCAAGAGGCTTTCATAGCCTTAAATATGTCAAACAGGTATTACTGTAAATCAACAAAGTGCATTGTAAAGAAAAGAAAAAAAAACAAGTCAGCACTTTCAACGGGATATAATAAAATGCAAACAATCTAAGTATCCTTTTTCATTTTAAATTAAATATAAACTAAGTATGATTGATTCATTTTGACCTAAAATGTAATTTACAGATATATATGTAATATCAAAATATCAATAACACATTACATTGTAATATAATTTTAATGTATGAAAAATGTGAAACCATACCTAACATAAAATAAAATCCCATTCTCTCTGTTTTTTAGTGACGTATTGTACTTCTTTGATATGACTTGCATTTATTTGTGGGAAAAAATTTAAATTGTAGACAATTTAGCAATTTTTAAACTTTAAATTCTTATGCCTTTGAATCAGAGAGATACAGATGAAACTAGAAGTTTACATACTATATAAAATGACACATTTGCATGTTTTTCTCAATATCTGACATGAAATCAGAATAAATCTTTCCCGTTCTAGGTCAATTAATATTACGATAAATATTAATATTTGCCAAATGACAGAATAATGAGACAAAGAGTATGTGTAAGGCATTTTTATTACTTACTGCAAGATTACTGTATACATAGAAAAGAAAGCAGATAGGCACATACCGTCCCGTGCAATAAAATCCTTTGTGGCATCATAATACCAACAGCAGGCTGATAAAGCGATGGAGCAAATACAGACGACGATCGTTTCGCGCTTACATTGCACTTCAATGACTTGTTGAAGAGCAATGTAAGCGCAAAACGATCATAGTCTGTATTTGCTGCATCATTTTATCCGCCTGCTGTTGGTATTATGATGCCACAATAAAAGATTTTATTGCACAGGACTGTATGTGCCTATCCGTGTTTTTTTCTATGAATATACAGATTCTTTTTCTTTGGAAGTGGCACACGTAATCACTGGTGTATGTGCAGCTTCATTAACCAGAGGTCATACAGCTGTGCCTTCGTCCTGCTTCTCTCCCACGGTATGCAAGATTACTATGCCTTTAAACAATTCTGGACTGCCCATATGATGATGTCACGTGTTTGAAAGTTTCTGTTTTTTTGGCAACATCTGAGTTAATTGGAGACACACATGTGGATATGTTTTAATGCACACGTGAAACACACTGCTTCTTTGTGTAGCATCATGGGAAAGTCTCAAGATATCAGACACAATATCAGGGAAAAAATTGTGGACTTGCACAAGTCTGGCTCATCCTTGGGTACAATTTCAAGATACCTGAATGTGCCTTGTTCATCTGTACAAACAATTATACGCAAATTCAAACAAGATGGTAATGTCCAGCCATCATACCACTCAGAAAGGAGACAGGTTCTGTGTCCACAGATGAACATTATTTGGTACAACACGTGCATATCAACCCAAGGACAAAAGCAAAAGAACTTGTGAAAATGATGGCAGAAGCTGGTAAGATTGTGTCAATATCCACAGTGAAACGAGTACTGTATCAACATGGACTGAAAGACCATTCTACCAGGAAGTTAGAATGTTCATCAAGCCAAACCGAACTTAACCTTGAAAGGTTCGCTCATCTCTACTTATAACTTCAAATGTGTTTACTACCTACACTACCATTCAAAAGTTTAGAGTCACTTAAAAATGTCCTTATTTTTGAAAGAAAAGCACAGTTTTTTCAAATGAAGCTAGCATTAAATGATTCAGAAATACACCCTATACATTGTTAATGTGGTAAATGACTATTCTAGCTCCAAATGTCTAGTTTGTTATGCAATATCTTCATAGGTGTATTGAGTCCAATTTCCAACAACCATCACTCCAGTGTTCTTATGGTACTTTGTGTTTGCTAACTGTGTTATAAGGCTAATGGATGGCTAGAATACCCTTGAAAACCCTTGTGCAAGTATGTTAGCACAGCTGAAAACAGTATGGCTGATTAGAGAAGCTATAAACCTGACCTTCATTTGAGCTATTTGAGAATCTGGAGCATTACATTTGTTGGTTCCATTAAACTTTCAAAATGGCAAGAAAAAATAACTTTCATGTGAAACTCAACAGTCTATTCTTTATCTTAGAAATGAAGGCTATTCCATGCGAGAAATTGCCAAGAAACTGAAGATTTGCCTCACAGGTCCTCAACTGGCATCTTCATTAAATAGTACACGCAAAATGCCAGTGTCAACGTCTACAGTGAAGAGGCAACTCTGAGATGCTGGCCTACAGGGCAGAGTGGCAAAGAAAAAGCCATATCTGAGACTGGCTACTAAAAGGAAAAGATTAATATGGGCAAAAGAACACAGCCATTGGACAGAGTAAGATTTGAAAAAGTGTTATGGACAGACAAATCCAAGTTTGAGGTGTTTGGATCAAGTAGAAAAACATTTGTGAGACACAGAACAACTGAAAAGATGCTGGAAGAGTGTCTGACGCCATCTGTCAAGCATGGTGGAGGTAATGTGGTGGTCTGGGGTTGCTTTGGTAAAGTTGGAGATTTGTACAAGGTAAAAGGGTTTTTGAATAAGGAAGGCTATCATTCCACTTTGCAACGCCTTGCCATACCCTGTGGACAGCGCTTCATTGGAGCCAATTTCTAACTAGAACAGTACAATGACCCAAAGCACACCTCCAAATTATGCAAGAACTATCTATGGAAGAAGCAGGCAGCTGGTATTCTATCTGTGCAGGCATGTACTACGGAGGACAGAGAATGAGCTTCAATCCAATATTGCAGCCAGCATGCAGCCAGCGGGTAAGGAAAGGGTGAATCAAACACCCCTAAACCCCGCCCCTATGACTGAAAAATGTTCCCTCCAAATTCAGGTGACAGAGTCCCTTTAACTTTTGCATGGTAGTGTATACATACAGACATGTAACAGAGCCACTGCTGTGATCTGTTGTTTTTGTATCTCTATCAATGTTATCTATTGATTTTATTATAAACAATTTACTTTTGCTGTTTTTGTCTATATTTTGTGGATTTACTGATTTGTATTATTTGACTCTGATTTATATTATTTGACCTTGATCCCTGGAGTTACTCACTTTATGTGTCCAGAAATTGGACTCTAGATACATTGGCAGGTTATATGCCTACTAAATCACTTTTTCAGATTTTATGGGCTTACCTTACTCGGTATTCTGGTGTATATAGTTTGGCGCAAAAAAGGGGAGAAGCCAGCGCAGCCTAAGGTTAAGACGCAATACATAAAGTGCAAATGCACATATTAATTTCTAACTGTATTATCAAAATGAGACATTTAGCAAACAATTGATCAATTCTTTGAGCCACCCCACCTCTTCACGGCAATCTCATATTTTGGCAATCCTACACTACGTTTTTTATATTCGCTGTGCCATAAAGGCCTCCTAAATGAACTAAAAGCAAGACCACATTAAAAGCATGCTGTACCTGGAGCATTACTGAGTCACCCCCATGGCGCCAGAGTAGGCAAGCGAGGATAAAGGTTGACCAGGTCCAGACAGACATTTCGGATCTAACCTCCACACTGCCCATCCAGAGCCACAGATGAAGAGTGAGACAGGCTGAGGAACAGGTGCATAATTAAACAAAGCCTGAGGCAGGGCAGGGCTGCTATGTGTGTGTACAGCAGCCTATCAATCACTGAGACACAGAAAGAATGGCGCACATAACCAGGCGCGGCGCACGGCAACAGTGGTGGTCAGCCACTTAACAATAACGGAGCAAAAAAGGGGAGAAGCCAGCACAGCCTAAGGTTAAGACGCAATACATAAAGTGCAAATGCACATATTAATTTCTAACTGTATTATCAAAATGAGACATTTAGCAAACAATTGATCAGTTCTTTGAGCCACCCCGCCTCTTCACGGCAATCTCATATTGGGGCAGTCCTACACTACGTTTTTTATATTCGCTGTGCCATAAAGGCCTCCTAAATGAACTAAAAGCAAGACCACATTAAAAGGATGCTGTACCTGGAGCATTACTGAGTCACCCCCATGGCGCCAGAGTAGGCAAGCGAGGATAAAGGTTGACCAGGTTCAGACAGACATTTCGGATCTAACCTCCACACTGCCCATCCAGAGCCACAGATGAAGAGTGAGACAGGCTAAGGAACAGGTGCATAATTAAACAAAGCCTGAGGCAGGGCAGGGCTGCTATGTGTGTGTACAGCAGCCTATCAATCACTGAGACACAGAAAGAATGGCGCACATAACCAGGCGCGGCGCACGGCAACAGTGGTGGTCAGCCACTTACCAATAACGGAGCAAAAAAGGGGAGAAGCCAGCGCAGCCTAAGGTTAAGACGCAATACATAAAGTGCAAATGCACATATTAATTTCTAACTGTATTATCAAAATGAGACATTTAGCAAACAATTGATCAATTCTTGGAGCCACCCCGCCTCTTCACGGCAATCTCATATTGGGGCAGTCCTACACTACGTTTTTTATATTCGCTGTGCCATAAAGGCCTCCTAAATGAACTAAAAGCAAGACCACATTAAATGCAAGCTGTACCTGGAGCATTACTGAGTCACCCCCATGGCGCCAAAGAATTGATCAATTGTTTGCTAAATATCTCATTTTGATATACAGTCAGAATTTAATATGCGCATTTGCGCTTTTCAAATTGCGTTCTGACCACAAGCAGTGCTGGCTTCTCTCTTTTTGTTTTGTATTTAGTTTGGCACCCATCTTTGGTCACATCTACTGATCTCTTACCAGCGCAAAAAATTGTATTCTATTATTTGTAAGCTATTCTTTTCTGTAAATTATGATGTCATGTATAACAGTCACATGACTGCTACAACCAATTACTATTATTGCTAATAATTGGCTTCAGCAGTCAGCTGACTGGTGTACAGGACTTCATCACTTCTATTACTGGCTGGGACCACGGGAGTGGCGCAACTATAAATGTGGGGATTCAAAGAATAAACAATCCTTTTCTCTTTATTTTCTTACTAGTGGGAATACATTCCCAGGAAAATTCTTTAAAATAAAAATAATTTAAGTACTATACTTAATTTCTCAATATCACTCACTTTTACATAATTGTCCCGATATTTCTCCAAACATATCATGTCTCACTTGTTACAGACTTTTTGACTTCACATTACAGCATCACATCAATCTTATCTTTTCACTCCATATACTCTAGAGATCACAGACCAGTGTAATCACATTACATCAGGACTGCATGGATGGCCTACAGCAGTCATCAAGTATAGTTATCATAAAGTGGTGTTATATGGATTCTGCATGGTTTTGTATTTTTGCTGTGTCAGTTTTTATTAATGCTGTGTTATCAAAATGATCAATATTACTAAATTTGAGGAAATATTAAACAGCAGCTCTCTTATTCTGAAAGTAGTTAAAACTGCTGTTAATGCTATGGTTTTTTAAAAGAACTTTGGAAATATAAAAAAATGTTATACAGAAGTCCATGCTATTTTTTCTCCACATGTCACCAGTGATAATGCAGTAACAAATTGAATGCTATGCAAAATTCAAAAATAATATAAAAAGTGAGACTCTATATTGTTAATAAAATGAAAGGCAGCTTTTTTAACCTGCAATTAGTGATGGGCGAAGCCGAACAGTAAAATTCGGGGTTCGTTCCGAACACCTAGTGTCCGTGCACGGACCCTTAACTCAGACTTCTCTAGGAAGTCCATGTTACTGTTTGGGTTTTGCAACATTGGGTGTTGCCTAAGCTCTCATCTGTGTGACAGGTCAGACTGGCGTCAAAATACGCCAATGAAATTCTATGGGGGCGAGAAAAATACGGATTACACATGGACCATGCGTGTGACTTGCGAGAAATACGCAGCGGTGTTAGAGAGAAAAGCCAGCAATTCAGTGCAGTTTTCGTAAAATCACACTGACAGCTTACAATAGAATAGGTAGATTAAATGTGTACACATAAAATAGGTATATATATATATATATATATATAAATATATATATATATGTCATTGAGACACATATATATATATTAATATTTCATCCAGCGCGAGATAGCTTAAAAGCCGGTAATTCAATTGCCGGCTTTGCTATCTCCTTCCTAAACCCGACATGATATGAGACATGGTTTACATACAGTAAACCATGTCATATCCCCATTTTTTTTGCATATTCCACACTACTAATGTTATTAGTGTGTATGTGTAAAATTTGGGCTGTTTAGCTATTAAATTAAAGGGTTAAATGGCGGAAAAAATCGGCGCGGGCGCCCGCGCAATTTTCTCAGCCAGAGTAGTAAAGCCAGTGACTGAGGGCAGATATTAATAGCCTGGAGAGGGTCCATGGTTATTGCCCCCCCCCCCCCCCCCGGCTAAAAACATCTGCCCCCAGCCACCCCAGAAAAGGCACGTCTAGAAGATGCGCCTATTCTGGCACTTGGCCACTCTCTTCCCACTCCGTGTAGCAGTGGGATATGGGGTAATGAAGGGTTAATGTCACCTTGCTATTGTAAGGTGACATTAAGCCAGATTAATAATGGAGAGGCGTCAATTATGACACCTATCCATTATTAATCCAATAGCATGAAATGGTTAAAAACACACACACACAATATTGCAAAGTATTTTAATGAAATAAACACACAGGTTGTTGTAATATTTTATTCCACTCTCAATCCACCTGAAGACCCTCGACCTGTAACAAATTAAAAATAATAAACCAACAATATCTCATACCTTCCGTCGATATATCCCATGATGTAAATCCATCTGAAGAGGTTAAATTGTTTTACAGGCAGGAGCTCTGCTATAATGCAGCTGTGCTTGTGCCTGTAAAACCCCAGGGAATGAATGGAATATAGGTCAATGACCTGCAGTTACCTTCAGTCACGGTGATGCGCCCTCTGCTGGATGTCCTCATATGAACTCAAGCGTGGGAACTTTTCTGAATATTTTCCCAGCCTCGAGGTCATGCATGAGGTATCAGGGACTGGCACAGAATTTACAGCTTGGAATTGAAGTTTCAATGAGGACCTGGTGGTTAAGTGAGCGGTGTAAGCCTTCTTAGCTGTGAGCCCTGATACCTAATGCAACACCTCCAATTTATTTTTTATTCCAGCTACACTCAGATGGCACAAACATCAGTTTCATACAGTACTATTGGTAGAAAACTATAAGGAAAGTAACACAGGTTGTTGTCTGATGAATTGGCCCACAGTGGAACATTATATAATGGCACAGAAGCAGTCAGCCATGGGTCATGCATGAGTTATCCGTGTCTGTCCCAGCATGAACTGCTTGGAATTGAAGTTTCTATGAGGACCTAATGGTTAAGGGAGTGGTGTAAGCCTTCTTAGCTGGGAGCCCTGATACCTCATGCAAAACCTCCAATTTCTTTTTAATTCCAGCCACATTCAGATGAGGCAAACATCAGTTTCATGCAGTACTATTGGTAGAAAAATGTAAGGAAAGTAACACAGGTAGTTGATTGAAAGTAAGTGCGGGCCTGCCTGTCTAGGAGTCCTAGATACAAAGGCAACTGGGGTGTCACTCTCTTAGATCCAGGGTAAAAGTAAGAGTATATCATAACAATCCTTATTACAGGATCAAGAAGTGCCATCACACATAATTACAAAACAACGATTTCTTTATTTCAATATAAAATACATCAACATTAAAATAGGTGCCTCAAACCAAACAAAACCAGAGGCTAGGAAGGCAAAGTGGAATATAGTTGACTTAAATATATGTGCAAATCATAGAATTTGTGGGGACATATGCAATATAAATAAATCACCTGACATAATGCAATCTTGTAAGAAGGAAAACACACAGGCCAAATTTATAGCAGGTGCTGAGGTTATAATTAACCTAAAACAAACAGACACCCCTCATCAGTCAGATACTGTCTGTTCCTTCTACCACTAATAGGATGTGAAGTGCATGTAATCAGATCCTCCTCATATTACCTGACATGATTTCCCGCACACAATGCCACTGCCAAATGACTAGCCGAGCCTCCGGACCCCTACGCACGTTTCGCTGTCGCTTCTTCCTGGGGGCCCCCGCGTCTTCCTCACGCCCCCAGGAAGAAGTGACAGCGAAACGTGAGTAGGGGCCCGGAGGCTCGGCTAGTCATTTGGCAGTGGCATTGTGTGTGGGACTTCATGCCAGGTAATATGAGGAGGATCTGATTACATGCACTTTACATCCTATTAGTGGTAGAAGGAACAGACAGTATCTGACTGATGAGGGGTGTCTGTTTGTTTTAGGTTAATTATAACCTCAACACCTGCTATAAATTTGGCCTGTGTGTTTTCCTTCTTACAAGATTGCATTATGTCAGGTGATTTAATTATATTGCATATGTCTCCACAAATTCTATGATTTGCACATATATTTAAGTCAACTATATTCCACTTTGCCTTCCTAGCCTCTGGTTTTGTTTGGTTTGAGGCACCTATTTAATGTTGTTGTATTTTATATTGAAATAAAGAAATCGTTGTTTTGTAATTATGTGTGATGGCACTTCTTGATCCTGTAATAAGGATTGTTATGATATACTAATATGATGAAGTGTGGCCCATTCCTTTTTGAGGTCTAGGGTCAGGGTAGTATGATTACTATAAAAGTAAGAGTAGAGGAACTGTTACATACAGATGTTTGTCCCCCAAGCCTTGGGGATTCAAAGACTTATGGAGCAGCCCCTTGACTGCCTGTCCCCACAGCCACCCATGTGACCTAGTGCCCAGTCAGTGAGATGTAACACTCCTGCCCATGTTTGCTCGTTCAGGTGTCAGTGGAATGCATTCTGGCAGACATAGATTTTTTTCAGGGAGTAGTGATGTTGTTTGTGAGATACTTTTGTATTGCAGGCACAGCTTTCTTAAAGAAGTAATGGCGACTGGGCAACTGCTACCGGGGGACTGCGACGGCCATCATCTTTCTGAAACCATCTGTCTCCACCAGGAGGAAAGGCAGAATTTCCATTGCCAACAGATTGGAGATGATCGAGTTCAAACTCTTAGATTTGGCATGTGTAGGAGGATGATCACATCACATTGTATGTGATCACAACTCTGAGACCAAGGGCTGGCTGCTGTGCTGAGAGAGTGTGGAGTACTGGGAACAGGACAAACTGCTAGACTGTGAGTGAGGTGCAGGCAGAGATTTTATGGTGGATTGAGAAAGATGTATTGTGCTAGGTGACACAAAAACAGCAGTAGATAAATTGGCACACACAAGTCACTTGGTGCAGTGAAGATTTAATGGAAACAAGTACATACAGTAGACGTTTCGGTCTAATTCGACCTTCATCAATGTACCTAAATTGAGTACTAGTAAAGTTTATGGGTCGTTACTGGAACTCAAGATTCTCCTTAATGTAGGACTATCCGGATATGCCGGAAGATAGCACAGAATCTCAGTTTGATGAAGGACACAGTATCCACCGCTAGTCCCATGTTGTGCTATCTTCCGGAATATCCAGACATTCCTACATTAAAGGGAATCTTGAGTTTCATTAACGACCCATAAACTTTACTAGTACTCTATTTAGGTATATTGATGAAGGTTGAATTAGACCGAAATGTCTACTGTATGTACATGTTTCCATTAAATCTTCACTGCACTAAGTGTCTTGTGTGTGCCAAGTTTATCTACTACTGAATACAGCTTGGGCACCTACTTGAGCACCACATATTAGTTGTGCCTACGAGCTTTATTACTACAACAAAAACAGCAGTCATGTCCACTTCCGTAACTGTAGAGGGTAAACAAGCGGAATTTCTGCAGCCAGAGACCTGTGTGAGAAGAATTGGAACGTGACAGAAGAGAAAGAAGCAGCAGATGAGATGGCTGCTGGTTTGCAAGGCCCGCTAGTCTGCATTTTAGAGCAGTGGAATTCTTACACTAAGGCATGTTAAAAGCGCATGTGCCGATTCATGCATGTTGTTTTCAAACTATTGCAATTTTTGCCTTTACTGACTTTTTTTCTTGCAAATTTGGCAGATAACATAAGTTGGGTCATAGTTTTTGGTCACAAAAAGGCCCAGGCTAGGAACACTTGCCGTCCAAGCAACTGCACACTCACGACAGGTACTGGCCACAGCCAGAGTTGGGGCAGGAAAAGCAGTGCTTGTTGTGGTTGCATTCCTTCATGTCTGTGTGGGAAGCTGCAACGTAACCTCTTTATCTTCCTCCTCCACCTTCTCTACTGAACTACTCAGCTGTGTACCTCTGAGTTCACAACAAGTGGGATCTACAACCTCATTTTCATTCTCTCTGTGCTCACACTTAGAGTCATCCTCCTCCTCTTCCTGCCCTGACACCACAGTACAGTCCGTGTGCGCCTCTGGTATCTGAGTCTCTGCAGAATGACCCATTTGTGGTTCCCCACAGTCAATTGGGCATTTGGAGATTTTTGGAAAGAAAGAAAGAAAGAAAGAAAGAAAGAAAGAAAGAAAGAAAGAAAGAAAGAAAGAAAGAAAGAAAGAAAGAAAGAAAGGAAGAAAGAATGGTGATTGGGGTGCCACCTTTGAAGATTGTATAGTGTGTGATGTTAAGGTGGAGGAAGTGGAGAGACCACTTGATGCCACCCACTGGAACACATGCTCTTTCTGAGCCTCATCTACAAGGTTTACTGCTGTGTGGTTGCCAAAGAAAGAGTGGAGTAGCCTGTCCAGAAACAGATGTTGTCAACAGTCTTTGGATAGGATGACATGGTGTTTGTTAAGGTGAGCTTTTATTAACATTAACATCTAACTTACATTAACGTCGAACTCCAAGCCTATTCCCCCTTCCGCCATGACCTTGCTTTTTGCCACTCATGTTGTACAGTATGTAGCCTTCCCCTTTTGTAACCTGCTGTTTCACAATCTTAAGCCTGTTTCTTAGATAGTGTGCCTGGACAACGCTGTTATACCTAACGAGTTGTAAGTGAAGATCTGGCCTTCTGATTTGGAATTGTCACCGAAACACAGTTTTATTACAAATTATTTGGATTAGCTAATTTGGCTTCTTGGACGCACCCCAATATTAGGCATAACGATTTTTAAGTTGAAATATGGCCTTCTGATATTTCACTGAAACACTGTTTTATAACAAATGATTTGAATTAGGAAATGGAGCCTCCTGAGACTGTCACACAGTTTTTGTACATTCTATTTAGACGCTAGGAGATCGATTTCACACAGGACAGGATCCTATAAAGCTAACTGACAAGTTCACCTGCAGCACTATCAGGAACGGCTTCTCTGCACTGTGACACTGGTCAGGGACATGTGATTTCAGCATCCAACCACAGAAGACCTTGTGTCATGATATTGTGGATTGTTTCTGTGCCCAAACTGGCTCCTCTAACCTTTTCACAATCCTTCCCAACATCAAACAAGTCACCCCACTTATCATACAGCACCACTATCCTAGCCAAAATAATAACAAAAAGCATTAGTGGAAACGCTATGATTTACCGAACTGTGACCGAATTTAGCTGACTTTGAGTAAAAATGTTCGTGAAAGCGAAAATGAATCCGAATGTGCTACGTTCATGCCAAATTTGAAATTGGCAAACGTTTTCCAAAGATGTTTGCTCATGTCAATTCATCATTCAAAGCCTGTGCAATACATAAATGAATAAAATGGCATGGGTTCCCCTCTATTTCTGATTACCAGCACAGGTAGAGCTGACAGTTGCGGGCTGAAACACCTTAATATTGGTTGGTTATCAAAAATAGTGTGTTCCCCACATCATATTTTTTAATTATTTAAATATATAATTTAAAAAAATGCTTGGGGTCCCGGTCATTTTGACAACCAGCCAATCTAAAGCAGAGAGCTCGGAGTTGGTATTTCTCAGACTGGTAAGGGACCATGGATATTGAACCTCAGCAACCTAAAAATAGCAGCCAGCAGTCACCCCAGAAAAGGCACATATATTAGATGTGCTAATTCTGGTGCTTTGCCCAACTCTTCCCACTTGCCCTGGTGCAATGGTAATTGGGATTATAGGTTTGGGGTTGATGACAACTGTTTTATGGCTGATGACATCAAGACCAGGGCTTAGTAATGGAGAAAAAACAAAAATAATAAAATGCCATATTCCTCACCTGTCCTATCATAATCCATCGATGCCCATATTCCCTGCAAAAGGCAAAAAATAATAAAACAGCATATTCTTCACCTGTCCAATGGTAATCCTTAAATAGCCATGCCCCACGATGTTTCAGATGGTTTGGACAGCAGTCACATCAGTGTTGCTCTCCATGCCAGCTGGAACACTTTGAGTCAGGAGCGTAACTTTGCTACTGCAGTGTGTAGCACTGACGTGAGAAAGGTCATCAGAGTTCATAGCTGATGATCCACTGTCACTTCACTTACGGCACAGCTTGCATCGTGAGAAAATTCTCACGCAGTGAGCAATAGCCGTTATAAGACAATGAGAGTAGTACTCTCATCAGTCAATTCCTGTGAACTGTGGTAACCTTTTTACCTTTTAATCGTGTGAGCATCTGACAGCATGGGAACCGCAGCATTCTGACCGGGAGTAACGATCAGAGCCCATGGTCCATGTCATGATAACATGGGAAACAATGGATTTTTGGACCCTCATTCATTGGTACCCAAACTGAACTATTTTTAAATGTTCTGCCTCACCCACCGGATCCAAACATCCACGTGTTCGCCCATCTTGACCTGTGATCAAACATTTTTATATCCCATTATGAAAATCTAAAGGCCTTATTCACATTTCAGTGTTTAATGGACACCATAAGTGTGTTGCATCTGTTTTTTCACAGACCCAAAGAGTCGACTTGTATTGGCTTTTGTCATGATGTCTACAATTTCTTCCAGCCAAATTTGCATTTCAACAACCAAACTTGTACTTCTTTCCTTCTGATTTTTGTCATGTGTCCAAACTGCATAATTCAACCACATGTGAGATATTTCTACACTTGTTTAAAGTTGTGCAACAAATTGTGGGGTTTTGTTTTTTTCTGTTACTCCTCATTAAAATGAAAAACCAAGTTTATATTTTTTTTCATTGCAAGTTTAGTAAATTCTTTTGAAGAACCTGAAAGGTTAACAAATTTAGTGACAGCCATTTTGAATAAGATTTTAAAATGGTATACTTTTCGAAGTTTGCCAATATACCTACAGCATATGCCCTCAAAGTAACTTCAATTTTGAATAGGTTTATAAAAAATACTATTCTTAAATTTTGTTGAAAAAGTTAAAGGTTGCTGCAAAATTTTAACCCTTAGTAACAAGGAACATAAGAGGACTGAGTGTTAAAGAATAAAACATGAATTTTACTATGACAATTAAATGAATGGAGGTAGGGCTAATATTAGAAGAAGCAATTGCGTCAGGACCACAACACTTCCAGTGTACCAGATACAGAAGAGACAGGCGTAACAAGTGAGAATTGATAATCTTAACTATTTCTAATTCTAGATTCCCATCAACAATGACTGGGGACGGTGGTGGTGGAGATGTTTCAGAAGAAGGAATTTATTTTTTGAGTAGAGATTGGTGAACCACATGATGAATCTTAAAAGTGGATGGCAAAGCAAGGCGAAACACTAGTAGATTGACTATGACCACAATCTTATAGGGACCATTGAACCTGGGTCCCAGTTTCCAAGAAGGAACCTTGAACTTAATATTGTTCTAGGGCAACCACACCAAATCACTAACAAATAGGACCCACCAAACATTTCCGATCAGCCACACTCTTATATTTGGATCTCTCACTGATGTAATAGATGAAGAAAACCAATCCTCCTCAGGTATAACTGAAGAATGGTTCTTATTGATGGACCAGATTTGACGATTTCAATAGTGCCAACACTTTCGGCCCTGAGTATATATATTTACATATTATATAGTAGCAATATCACTGTCATCAACATACTTACTGTTAGGAGTCGAGTTTCCTCTGCTGCACAGGGGGAATCTCGATCCGTGTCTGCTGCGGTCTCCTATTCGGTATCAGCCGCAGTGGGCTCTTCTCAGCGGAGACGTCGCTCCCAGCGTCTCGCTGGGGCTGATTTGGTGCATAGGGTCACTACTGCCTTTTCTGGCTTTCCTATGGTACCCTGCACTGATCTGCGGCGAGCGAGCCTCTCTGGGACTAAGTTCTTGTTTACTCACACTGAGCATGCCCAGGGCAGGGTCTCCCATTGGAGGTCGAGGGCCACATCTTCGGTCACATGCTCAGGTGCTGCAGTACATTCCATTGGTTCTTCTGGAAGATCCTGAAAGGGCAAAACATGCTCAGGTACTGCAGCACTTTCCATTGGTCCTTCTGGAAGGTCCTGAAAGGGCAAAAACTTCAGTAGCAGCTTCCTGTGCTGCAACTATATAAACTGCGCATGACCGCACGGCCTTGCGCTAGTATTGTCTTATGTTATGTGCTTTGCGCCAGTGTGGTCACATGTATGTGTGTTCAGGGACCCGGCTGAAATAAGCCCATAGAATGCTGGCTCCTCCGGCGAGGAGATTGAGTCTGAGTGTATTCAGGGACCTGGCTGAAATAAGCCCCTAGAATGCTGGCTCCTCCGGCGAGGAGTTTTGTGTGTTTGTGTGACCACTGACTGCTCTCTGTTTGGGCAGTTAGCCTGTGCCTCTGTGGAGTCTAACAGGGCACAGTGCTTTCCTTTCACGGCTACTCAGTGAATTAACTGAGTTAGTCTATACCGCCATATAGCTCCGCCGTTTGCTAGCAGCAGGTACTCCTGCACGGTGGACCCCGGGCTGCGAACGCACCAATATCAATAAACATCTCTATTTACTCGGTGCGTTCCGCTAGCCCTATCACTTACTATTATAAATATATTATACTGTTATAATTACAGTTTTACAATTATTTTCAATCTTCAAGGATATTTCCTTATTTCTTGCTCAGCTATTGTTTTATACATATGTTGAAGCATTGAAGAGTTATTACCTCATAAATTCATAAATTGACAAGTGTCAGATTTCTAAGTGGAGCTTGGTCACTAAAACTGGTATTTGATTACAAAGGGGTTTTAGCAACCCCTTTCATAACTGAACAAAAAATCCCAACTAATCAGTTGGTATTGACTTGGGAAGCTGGACAGGTAATTTATTACCGTAGTTTATTTAATGCAAAAAAAAGTATTGTGCAGCTGTAAGGTGATAGTCATAGTTAAATGTACTTTACCTCTGTATCATCCAAACTATCATTGCATAATTTTGCCTACTTACATAGTTCAATGGTCATCGCTTCCTTCCATTTCAACATTGTTCATTTTGTTTTAAATTAATTCAGCATACAATTATATGAGGTATATCTCTAGCCAAACCACCACTTCAACATGAATTTACTGTTCTTTTATCAGAAGTAATATCTATAGCCAAGTCCCTTCCCTACACACATGACACCATCTCTTTTCCTTCATTAAAGCCATAAAAAACTATATATAAAAGTGGTTTTCTATTAACAATGTCTTTTATCCTCTGTGTTAGCTGAGGTTAAAAATAACAAAGATAGCTATGCCACTATTGCTGCTCCAGCGATGCCTCTCAGATTTTATTGACTGGCAGCATTGGTGACACCCGCCATGACTACACCGCACATGACCACTGACGCTAATAATGAAAGTCACAGGTCTCATTGATGGGCATGACACCAGACGGCTGATCTAAGTTTTGAACTGTAGAGGACACGTGTAGTGCAGTCTTGTTACATTATTGTTGCAGCTTGACAACAAAGACCTGTGGTAGCAGTGGAGATGCAATGTTAGAACAGCAATGTGTGAGTATATTTAATTTTGACATTTTTATTTTCTCCAAAGCCATATAATAAACTCAGATATTGGAAAACCCTTTAAACCATTGATGAGAAGGTATATTCTTTGAGGTATCTTAGACAAAATGCAGACAGGAGAGAAGAACTGTATGTAAAACTATGCCATAAAATTACTTTTTCTTCTTAAATCCTCTTTAATTTCATAGGCTAGATAACTTTGGTATATTGTCTTCACTAGGCCTAACCATTCCAATTGCACCATATAGCTGTGCCCAGTACTGCTTAGGCACCTATTGACTTATTGCCCTGACCGTGACCCCTACATATGGCTGGGTTCACACTGCGTCAATGGTGTCCGTTAGACGGACTACGTTACACCGTGGCATAAACGCGGTGTAACGTAGTCCGTTACGGCCACCATTGACTGCAATGTCGGACGCATCGCTAGCGCACGCCCACAATGGGTGTGTGCTAGGCATGTGCCGTCATTGAGTGACGGACCTGGAGACGCGGGCTGCAGCGTTTCTGGGTCCGTCACTGCTAGCGCAGATAGAGCTAGCAAATGCTCTATCTGCGCTAATGCGATGCAAACGTCGGCACTTGCGTTACAGCAGCCAGTTAGCGTATGTGCTGAACGGGCTGCTGTTAACGCAGTGTAAACAAAGCCAAGGACTGGGACAACTTAACCAGCCTTGCAAGGTGAGAACCAGATTTCAGCATTCTCTGAAGTACTGCTATATAATCTATATCTATAAATCTATATATAGGAGCAGGAGTGATGGTAGGGAAATCTAATTTAATTATGTTAAACTTAAAATGTCAGATTTGTTGGCTGGCAGGTCCATTAGAGATGTTTGTGTGCCTAAGGGTACCGTCACACAGTGCAATTTTGATCGCTACGACGGCACGATTCGTGACGTTCGAGCGATATATTTACGATATCGCAGTGTCTGACACGCTCCTGCGATCAGGGACCCCGCTGAGAATCGTACGTCGTAGCAGATCGTTTGAAACTTTCTTTCGTCGTCTAGTGTCCCGCTGTGGCGGCATGATCGCATGGTGTAACATATATCGTATACGATGTGCGCATAGTAACCAATGGCTTCTACATCGCACATACGTCATGAAATTATCGCTCTAGCGTCGTACATTGCAAAGTGTGACAGCAGTCTACGACGCTGGAGCGATATTGTTACGATGCTGGAGCGTCACGAATCGTGCCGTCGTAGCGATCAAAATTGCACTGTGTGACGGTACCCTTATGGTAAGACAAGTCTGTAGCTAAGTATTTGCATAGCTGATATAATTGGTCTTTTTCTTTGTTCAATGTAAATGGGAAATTGATAATGTTTTTGGCGAGGAGGAAGCATTCCATTTTTTTATAGTCTTAGCACAAAAAAAGGTTAATGATGTGTAAATGAATGCTAATAGTTCATGTATTCCGAATTATATCCACATTGGAAATGTAGCCTTTTTCATTCACACATTATCTGTGGTAAAAAAAAAATTGAAAAAAGCAATTATTTGTCACTTTTTCTGTAAAGGTTGCATCATTCAGTTTACTTTATCTGACAGATTGTACAAAGGCTTAGAAAATTAGCAACTCTATAGGTCAAAGCTTTAGCAACTATTTTTTCTTATCAAGCTCCTACAATTAGCCAATACAATGTGACAAATATCAACTCAATTCATCTAATTCTGCCAACGTTACCCTGTGTTTTTTTTTTATGTGAAAACATTCATTTTACTCATCAACCTTTCATTGTAATGATATTTGTATGGAAACCCATCACAGGTATATGGGATAGAACAGAAAAAAAAATTCAATAATACTTATGCAGCTATCGTGAATGCCTTGCACATTAAATCAGTTGGATCAACTGTCTGATATGGTTATCAGGGCAAGATGAATGTAATTAGTTTATTGAAAGTGATCAGACCCTCACAAAGCTGTTGACAGTGCAGAATTAAAATTTGCATTGTCCTCCAGAAATGTTTTGCCATATTTTATGCAATTATAGAATGTGATGAAAGTTGCGTATTTGTAATCACCAAAGTCAAGGTTTATTTGAAAAAATAAGTAACAAACATTAACAACTGGATGAGAAGTGTTGACGGCAATCGGCTATTTATTAAAGAAATAATATATTTTATATTTAGGATTGAAAGTTTTACAGTGAGAGACAATAATAAGAGGCAAAATTATTAATTAGCCTTTGATAAACACCTTTATAGGTCACAATACTTTTGTGCAATTTGGTAGTTGCACAAAAATATTTGAACTTTTGGCATTTTTACGCCGGTCGCAGCCAGCTGTGCAGATATGGACGGAACATTGCCAGAGGGAGAATTGCTATGTCCTCTAGGAAAATTCATTAACAGTTACTCCACTTATAGTGGCTCAACTTACTCCAGAAATGAATCCCAGTCCCTGATTACGGTACACTTTTGGCAGAGGCGCAAGCCAGTTAAGAGATGTGCCTAACTCATTTTGTTGTGTGTGCCATTAATGAATTAAATTCGTCATACTCTAGCAAGCTATTTATTAACATTACCATGCACAATGCCTGTCTTAATGAACCAGCTTCTAAGTGTATGAAAAAATGTAAAAAACTTACTTTTAAAGTGCAACTTTTGAGAGTAAACTGTCCCATATGTGGACATACGCATGTTGGGCCACTAAAGTGATATGCTATATATGTCTATCGGCCTTTTTTTCTGCCTTTGGCAAAGAAGGGGATATTGTATGTGATGCATCAGCAATTTATACCTGATTATAAAAGAGAAGTGAATAGACTTCCTTGATGTATGTGCCTATTAAGCCTATGAGAGTCTCAGCTTTTTCATTGCATGAGCCATCTTGTAAACAGTGAGTAGAGAGGACATCTGGATTGGAGATATAAAGCAAAGGAAATAGAAAAAAAAATATTAATGAGGCATTGTAGTAAGTTGTTAGCTGCAGGAACTCTGCTTTTAACCCCTTCATGACCTTGGGATTTTCCGTTTTTCCGTGTTCGTTTTTCGCTCCCCTCCTTCCCAGAGCCATAACTTTTTTATTTTTCCATCAATATGGCCATGTGAGGGCTTATTTTTTGTGAAACAAGTTGTACTTTTGAACGACATCATTGGTTTTAGCATGTCATGTACTAGAAAATGGGAAAAAAAATTCCAAGTGAGGTGAAATTGCAGTGCCACACTTGTTTTTTGTTTGGCTTTTTTGCTAGGTTCACTAAATGCTAAAACTGACCTGCCATTATGATTCTCCAGGTCATTACAAGTTCACAGACACCTAACATGACTAGGTTGTTTTTTATCTAAGTGGTGAAAAAAATCCAAACTTTGCAAAAAAACAAAAACAAAATTGCGCCATTTTCCGATACACGTAATACCTCCATTTTTCATGATCTGGGGTCGGTTGAGGGCTCATTTTTTGCATGTCGAGCTGACGTTTTTAATGATAGCATTTTGGTGCAGATACTTTCTTTTGATCGCCTGTTATTGCATATTAATGCAATGTCACGGCGACCAAAAAAACGTAACTCTGGTGTATCGATTTTTTTTCTCGCTACGCTGTTTAGCGATCAGGTTATTGCTTTTTTTATTGATAGATGGGGCGATTCTGAATGAGGTGATACCAAATATGTGTAGGTTTGATTTTTTTTTTATAGATTTATTTTGAATGGGGCGAAAGGGGGGTGATTTAAACTTTTATATTTTTTTTTTTTCACTTTTTTTACTTTTTTTTATACTTTTGCCATGCTTCAATAGCCTCCATAGGGAGCTTGAAGCAGGCACAACTCGATCGCCTCTGCTACATAGCAGCAATCATCAGATCGCTGCTATGCAGCAGAAATGCAGGTGTGCTATGAGCGCCGAGCACAGGGTGGCGCTCACAGCTACCGGGGATCAGTAACCATAGAGGTCTCAAGGACCTCTATGGTTACTATACAGAAGCATCACTGACCCCCGATCATGTGACGGGGGTCAGCGATGCGCTCATTTCTGGCCGCCCGGCCTGATGCACCGGTTACATGCCGCTGTCAGCAATTGACAGCGGCATTTAACTAGTTAATAGTGGTGGATGAATTGCGATTTCACCTGCCGCTATTGCGGGCACATGTCAGCTGTTCAAAACAGCTGACATGTCCCGGCTTTGATGCGGGCTCACTGCCGGAGCCCGCATCAAAGCGGGGGTTCTGACCTTGGACATACTATCCCGTCCGAGGTCAGAAAGGGGTTAAAAATCAATATCCCTCCTGGAAAACCCCTTTACTTCGGTAGTCAAGCAAAAATCTGCAAGATAATTAGATGTTTGAATTTGCAACAAACTCAGTTAAGGATTTCTGCTGCGTAGTGAAAGATATAGTACCCTATGGCCCCATACATGATACTTCGGACTGTAAGGCCTAATGGTCCCCTGTGCAGTGCAATATATTGGGAGATATCCACAATTTTTCATGTCCAATGAAGCGTGCATATTTTTTTTCTGGTAATTTTAGGAAATGTGTGATAAAAAAAACTATAAACCTGTTTAACAAATGGGAGATATACAGTATGCAGTACAGGTATTGTACAAACGATAGTATATCAATGCAGATTAATTAATAGTCCTTTGTGGCATCCCAAAGTGTAAAATTTATATGGTGTTATAAGGTTTTATAGCTATCTAGAGTTGTATAGTTTTGATACTATGACAATTTTGCAAATTTTCCCACCTACAAAGAAAGTAAAGATCTTTTAATTTTATTGTACACTTCAACTGTGAGAGACAGAATCTAAAAAAAAAACCAGAAAATCATGCTTGTTACCTTCTCCTGAAGCTGCTTGCCTATTGTTCCATAGCCCATTCCAGCCTTGTGCAGGTTTACAATTTTGTCCCTGGTGTCCTTAGATGACTCTTTGGTATTGGCCATGGTGGAGCGGTGGAGTGTGATTGATTGAGTGTGAGGACAGATGTCTTCTATACAGTTAGCAAGTTCAAACAGGTGCAAATTATTCAGGTAATGAGTGCAGAGTAGGAGGGCTTCTTAAAGAGAGGTCTGTGAGGGCCAGAATTCGTGCTGCTTGGTAGATGATAAAATACTTATTCCATGCAATAAAATGTAGTTTAGTTATCTAAAAATCATACACTAGAATTTTCTTTTTTGTATTTTTAGATTCTGTCTCTCACAGTTGAAGAGTACCTACGATGAAAGTGACAGACCTCTCCATTCTTTGTAGGTAGGAAAACTTGAAAATCTGAAGTGTATCAAATACTTATCTTTTCCACTGTAAATAGAGCTGTATTTTTGCCTTTTTTTGACTTTTACCATTTTATTTATGCCAAATGATTATATTTTGTACAATGTATCATAAGAGAAAATTTGTTTCTAGATTTACCTTTTATGTAGCTGTTTTCCATGAAAATGCGGTTGAATATTATATTTTTGAGATTACAATAATAATATTGTTATGACAATGAAGTTTTCTTATCTCAATCCAAAAATAAACGAGGGATGTGTTTTGCTTCTATCATGGAATCTCAAAAGCATAATGAAACGGCTCTAACGCAATTAGCTTGAGGATATCATGTTTCAAGAACTAGTATCTTAGATTTTTGTAAGATTTCACACAGTTTAAGATAGATTATGAAAAAAAATCTAATCTTAGCAATTGTATAAACAACATTTTCTAGGCAGTAGTTAGTATACCTCAGTATATAATGTGTTTAGGTTTGAATAAACATTTTACTTTCCAAACTATTTCCAGTGTTTTTATCTGTGAAGTTTTATTAGAGATAAATATTTAGGAATGATTTTACTTAAGCTTTAAATCTTCCCACTTAATCATAGTGTACTATTGTCATCTCTCTAGGGCATGATAAAAAAAGAAATGTTGTTGACTAGAAAGAAAAGTATTAGATTTTTTTTTTAATAAAAAACTGGATTAATTCAATTTATGTGCTTGTAAATAAAAGAAGATTTTAGATAAATTAACGGTGAGCTAAATACTACTAGGAAAAGACAATATTCTAACTAGAAAAGTATACTGTTATTGTCACTATAATTCCTGTTGCATTCTTAGTGAAGTTGCAATGCTTCATCATGGATCATGCTATTTAGATTTATCTTATTTTCTTTTTTCCCTAGATATAATAATAATCATGTTTGGATGCAATCAGAGTATGAAGCCTGTTTTGTACAATGTACAATACTTCTATAAATTCTTGGAGCCAATTCATATTAAATCAGATTTGTACAGACACATTTCAGAAGTGTTACAGTCTCAGCAAATCGATGTTACTATCTGTACAGGGTGGGAAATTGCACAACTTTTCATTATACAGGGTGGGTCATGTATATGGATACACCTAAATAAAATGGCAATGGTTGGTGATATCAATTTCTTGTTTGTGGTGCATTAGTATATGGGAGGGGAGAAAACTTTTCTAGATTGGCTGGTGACCATGGCGGCCATTTTGAAATCCGCCATTTTGGATCCCAGATTGGCGCGCTGAATTTACAGAATGGGCAAAACAAAAATGGGAACAGGACTCTCAGCTTACACAGAACATTATTTTCAGTGATGAGGCAAACTTTTTTGGGTGGGCCATATATATCGATACACCTAAATAACATGGGAATGATGACAGTTTTCTTGCATATGGTGTCTTGCATTGAAATCTGCTGCAATGACCCGGGTAGTGTGTACACCAGACACAATTTCTATCCGCTCCTCATGTGTTAAACCCTACGACATGTCTATGGCTGTAAACAAGGAGAAACTTGTAAATAACTCATGAAAGAATAAAGTTATATTAAAACCAATCACACCATTGCTTTTCTTGTGACATTCTCATTAAGTTTGATGTGTCACATGTACCTATTCCCATTGGAAAAAATAAAGTTGGAGCCAACTTCAAAATGACCTCCATGGTCACCACCCATCTTGAAAACTTTTCCCCCTCCCATATACTAATGTGCCACAAACAGGAAGTTGATATCACCAACCATTCCCATTTTATTTTGATGTATCCATATACATAGCCTACCCAGGTGTATCCATACACATGGCCCACCCTGTATAATGAAAAGTTGTGCAATTTCCCAATCTACTTTTATGTATCAAATCCTTGTTGTTTTCAAGATCACTGCTTGCAATCATTGAAAATAAGCCTTTAGTCCATTGTCACACTTGCGTGTGCAATGCGGGTCACTCGCATCAATACCTGGCACTGCCGCCGGCAGTTCAGACCGGAGCGTTCAGCTGCAAAGAAATACATGCAGCTGCACGCTCCGGTCCCAAGTGCCGGGTATTGATGTGAGAGACTCTCACGAGTTTGTCTCATTGCACACGCAAGTGTGACAACGGCCTTACTGTGTTCTTACAGTGAATACAAATCTGTCCTTTTCATGTAAAGAAAACAGAGGTATATGGTTTTTTGCGAGAAATGGCTCTTACTGTAGATAAAGATAATAAAAATGAAAAGAAATTGTTAGAGAATCAATATTGAAAAATTCCATAACTTTAACTGCACACAATATTTTTTTCTGAAACAATATAATGCCTTTATTGCCCTAAATATTTAGAATACAGAGCAAGAAACGGGATGACATGAATAGGAAAGATAAATGTATGTACATACATACACTATTTAAATTACTACTGTACTTTGTGGGCTGCTCTTCAAGATATATGGCCATCAAGCTGTCCTAAACTGGGGGTAGAACCTGGTGTAACATCTTGCTACTGACTGCCATAAATTTTATTAGTACCAATACAGTGCACATTTGATCTGTACTTAGACATGACATGCTATTATCCTTCCTATTGATGGTATGCAGAATCCATATGAGCTCTCAAGATTAGAGTTGAGCGACCTTGACCTTTTTAGAGTCGAGCCGGGTTTTGCGAAACCCGACTATGTCCAAAGTCGGGTCGAGTGAAATCGGCCGATTATGACGTAAAGTCGGGATCGACCGAAACACGAAACCCAATGCAAGTCAATGGGGCAGCATAGTCGGCAGTGAGTGGGGGCCAGGAAAACACCTAGAGTGGCCATTTTAATGTCAAAACCATCCATTCTTCTTAATGAAGCTTGTCAAGCGTAATTTACCTTATAATAATTGGAAGGCATTTGAAATTGGGGGTCATTTGGCTAAAGTTGTGGGGGGTAGGGCTGGTTCAAGTAATTAGTGGGCCCAGGAAATCTGGACCACGTCACGGCAGTGGAGCAGGGAGAGGTAAGTATTTCAACTTTGCAAGTGCTGTGAACCTGAGCAAGCAGGGGGGGCCCACTCGTTGGCATTGGCACTGGCACAGGGCCCCTCAAAGTACAGCGGTGTGTTTGCACGGCGGGGGCGCCTCCCACCGGCAGCAACACTTTTGCGTACTATGAGAGGCCCTGTGCCAGTGACGTCGCCAACTAGTATTCCTCCCCCCACCTGATGAAGGAACCTGCACTTTCATCTGCACCTTCCTCTTTGTCCCCGTGTAAGGTGGTATGGTATGCGGGAAGAGCAACCTGACTTTCAGCAGGGTCACAATGTTGTTGTGTAGCGTGCACGGGGAATGTTGCGTTATGGGTCAATGTACCAGCAGACTCATCTATCACTGGCTGGGCAATGGGCACGATGAAGTGGAAACACAGATATAGGCCCAAAGAAGAAAGTGGGCTAAATGCAGTTCAAAATTGGTAACACAGGAATAACCAGGGGGCATTGCAGTGGAGGACAACTGGAATGAGAGGCTGACACAGAGAGTAGGGCCAAATCAGTAAGTAGTCGAAATGCAGTTCAAAATTGGCAACCGTAGTAAACAGGCGGCACAGCTTTGTTCAGTGGAGGAGAACAGCAAGGAGTGGCAGACACCGATAGTAGGCCCCAAACCAACTAGTACGCCAAATGCAGTTGTTCCATTTAACCACAATTTAATGAGAGCCTGAAGATAGAAGCTCAGGAAAGGCAACCTGGGGAACACCTTGGAGTGTAACACACCATCTCTCTCCACCCCATACCCATTTTGTATGGCCTAATGCAGTGTACTTTTCTACAACTACTAAACGAGAGTCGGAAGACCGAAGCAATGGCAAGGAAACCTGGGGAACACCTTAGAGTGTAACACACCCTCTCTCTACACCCCATACCCAATTTGAAGGCCTAATGCAGTGTAGTTTCCAAGAACTACTAAACGAGAGCCGGAAGATCGAAGCTCAGGAAAGGCAACCTGGGGAACACCTTGGAGTGTAACACACCCTCTCGCTACACCCCATACCCAATTTGAAGGCCTAATGCAGCGTAGTTTCCAACAACTACTAAACGAGAGCCGGAAGATCGAAGCTCAGGAAAGGCAACCTGGGGAACACCTTGGAGTGTAACACACCCTCTCTCTACACCCCATACCCAATTTGAAGGCCTAATGCAGTGTAGTTTCCAAGAACTACTAAACGAGAGCCGGAAGATCGAAGCTCAGGAAAGGCAACCTGGGGAACACCTTGGAGTGTAACACACCCTCTCGCTACACCCCATACCCAATTTGAAGGCCTAATGCAGCGTAGTTTCCAACAACTACTAAACGAGAGCCGGAAGATCGAAGCTCAGGAAAGGCAACCTGGGGAACACCTTGGAGTGGAACACACCATCTCTCTACACCCCATACCCAATTTGAAGGCCTAATGCAGAGTAGTTTCCAAGAACTACTAAACGAGAGCCGGAAGATCGAAGCTCAGGAAAGGCAACCTGGGGAACACCTTGGAGTGTAACACAACGTCTCTCTACACGACGGAAGGGCTGATTCTTAGGAAGGAAGGCTGTTGGAAATAAGCATTGCGCGTCCGAGGGTGATTATATTCTTATTAGGTATATACTCACCCTCGGACGCGCCCTGCTTCTTTATTTGGAATGAATGTTTATTTGCAATGTGGTGTTGACTTTCTCTATTATTTTGGTAATTAATGATTTTATTATTTTCATTATTTTGCATCTTCTCGGCAATAATATAAAGAAGACGCGACAGGACAACACTCGGTGGATGCCATATGTGTGTTTTCAATTTAAAAAAACTTTCAGTTAACTACTTGCAGGAGAAAGTAATTGTAGCTGGTGGCCATTTTTAGTACTGTACCAGATTAGAGTTGTGTGTTTGTTTTTAATGTTAAAATGTCTGCATTTGATATCTCACCAGTATTTTCTTTTTTATAAGCAAAATACTTATTTTTATATTTTCTGATGTTGGTTCCAGGGGTACACGGCCAGCAGTGCCCTGGTCAGTGTAGTAGTAGTTGAAAGAATGGACCGCAGACAGGCATCGAAGGCCTAAAATAATAACACATGGCTGTAGGCAATTTTAAATTGGTTCCAGGGGTACACGGACAGCAGTGGTGTGGTCAGTGGAGGCCTAGTGGAAGGAGTGACCGCAGACAGGCATCGAAGGCCTAAAATAATAACACATGGCTGTAGGCAATTTTAAATTGGTTCCAGGGGTACACGGACAGCAGTGGTGTGGTCAGTGGAGGCCTAGTGGAAGGAGTGACCGCAGACAGGCATCGAAGGCCTAAAATAATAACACATGGCTGTAGGCAATTTTAAATTGGTTCCAGGGGTACACGGGCAGCAGTGACCTGGTCAGTGTAGTAGTAGTTGAAAGAATGGACCGCAGACAGGCATCGAAGGCCTAAAATAAAAAAATTGGGCTGGCTGTAGGCAATTTTAAATTGGTTCCAGGGGTACACGGGCAGCAGTGGTGTGGTCAGTGGAGGCCTAGTGGAAGGAGTGACCGCAGACAGGCATCGAAGGCCTAAAATAATAACACATGGCTGTAGGCAATTTTAAATTGGTTCCAGGGGTACACGGGCAGCAGTGACCTGGTCAGTGTAGTAGTAGTTGAAAGAATGGACCGCAGACAGGCATCGAAGGCCTAAAATAAAAAAATTGGGCTGGCTGTAGGCAATTTTAAATTGGTTCCAGGGGTACACGGGCAGCAGTGGTGTGGTCAGTGGAGGCCTAGTGGAAGGAGTGACCGCAGACAGGCATCGAAGGCCTAAAATAATAACACATGGCTGTAGGCAATTTTAAATTGGTTCCAGGGGTACACGGGCAGCAGTGACCTGGTCAGTGTAGTAGTAGTTGAAAGAATGGACCGCAGACAGGCATCGAAGGCCTAAAATAAAAAAATTGGGCTGGCTGTAGGCAATTTTAAATTGGTTCCAGGGGTACACGGGCAGCAGTGACCTGGTCAGTGTAGTAGTAGTTGAAAGAATGGACCGCAGACAGGCATCGAAGGCCTAACATAACAAACTTGGGCTGGCTGTAGGCACTTTTAAATTGGTTCCAGGGGTACACGGGCAGCAGTGGTCTGGTCAGTGGAAGTCTAGTGGAAGGAGTGACCGCAGACAGGCATCGAAGGCCTAAAATAATAACACATGGCTGTAGGCAATTTTAAATTGGTTCCAGGGGTACACGGACAGCAGTGGTGTGGTCAGTGGAGGCCTAGTGGAAGGAGTGACCGCAGACAGGCATCGAAGGCCTAAAATAATAACACATGGCTGTAGGCAATTTTAAATTGGTTCCAGGGGTACACGGGCAGCAGTGACCTGGTCAGTGTAGTAGTAGTTGAAAGAATGGACCGCAGACAGGCATCGAAGGCCTAAAATAAAAAAATTGGGCTGGCTGTAGGCAATTTTAAATTGGTTCCAGGGGTACACGGGCAGCAGTGACCTGGTCAGTGTAGTAGTAGTTGAAAGAATGGACCGCAGACAGGCATCGAAGGCCTAAAATAAAAAAATTGGGCTGGCTGTAGGCAATTTTAAATTGGTTCCAGGGGTACACGGGCAGCAGTGACCTGGTCAGTGTAGTAGTAGTTGAAAGAATGGACCGCAGACAGGCATCGAAGGCCTAACATAACAAACTTGGGCTGGCTGTAGGCACTTTTAAATTGGTTCCAGGGGTACACGGGCAGCAGTGGTCTGGTCAGTGGAAGTCTAGTGGAAGGAGTGACCGCAGACAGGCATCGAAGGCCTAAAATAATAACACATGGCTGTAGGCAATTTTAAATTGGTTCCAGGGGTACACGGACAGCAGTGGTGTGGTCAGTGGAGGCCTAGTGGAAGGAGTGACCGCAGACAGGCATCGAAGGCCTAAAATAATAACACATGGCTGTAGGCAATTTTAAATTGGTTCCAGGGGTACACGGGCAGCAGTGACCTGGTCAGTGTAGTAGTAGTTGAAAGAATGGACCGCAGACAGGCATCGAAGGCCTAAAATAAAAAAATTGGGCTGGCTGTAGGCAATTTTAAATTGGTTCCAGGGGTACACGGGCAGCAGTGACCTGGTCAGTGTAGTAGTAGTTGAAAGAATGGACCGCAGACAGGCATCGAAGGCCTAAAATAAAAAAATTGGGCTGGCTGTAGGCAATTTTAAATTGGTTCCAGGGGTACACGGGCAGCAGTGACCTGGTCAGTGTAGTAGTAGTTGAAAGAATGGACCGCAGACAGGCATCGAAGGCCTAAAATAAAAAAATTGGGCTGGCTGTAGGCAATTTTAAATTGGTTCCAGGGGTACACGGGCAGCAGTGACCTGGTCAGTGTAGTAGTAGTTGAAAGAATGGACCGCAGACAGGCATCGAAGGCCTAAAATAAAAAAATTGGGCTGGCTGTAGGCAATTTTAAATTGGTTCCAGGGGTACACGGGCAGCAGTGGTGTGGTCAGTGGAGGCCTAGTGGAAGGAGTGACCGCAGACAGGCATCGAAGGCCTAAAATAATAACACATGGCTGTAGGCACTTTTAAATTGGTTCCAGGGGTACACGGGCAGCAGTGGTCTGGTCAGTGGAAGTCTAGTGGAAGGAGTGACCGCAGACAGGCTTCGAAGGCCTAACATAACAAAATTGGGCTGGCTGTAGGCACTTTAAATTGGTTCCAGGGGTACATGGGCAGCAGTGTATGGTCAGTGGAAGTCTAGTGGAAGGAGTGACGGCAGACAGTCTTCGAAGGCCTAACATAACAAAATTGGGCTGACTGTAGGCACTTTTAAATTGGTTCCAGGGTAACACGGCCAGCAGTGGCCTGGTCAGTGTAGTAGTTGTAGAAAGAAGGGACCGCAGACAGGCTTCGAAGGCCTAACATAACAAAAATGTCAAAACAATGGTATTGTCAGTGCCAGGCATTGAAGGATGTCAGCGGCTAGACTACACATTGGTGAAGCTGTGAGAGATAATTTTGCTAGTGGTAGAGCACTGTTTGAGCTGGGGGGGGGAACTGTCTTGTGGCCGGCGGTACAGGCACAGGGCCCCTCATATTACAACGGTGTGTCTGACGTTGGGTGCGCACCACCACCGCCAGAGACACTTTATTGTACTATGAGGGACCCAGTGGCAGTGCCGTCGACCAAAAGCGGCCACACCCACCTCTTCAGACAAACAGCACTCTCAAGGGTCCAAGCGCAAAGTGGCGATAGCACGGCCCCGTGTGGGGAGTTTGGCCATTTCGTGAGGTGGAAACATGTCGTATGCTGGACAATCAGGTGAAGAAAATTACGAGATTGGAAAAGTCATTCAGAATAGTCCACAGGCAAGACCTTTTCATAGGAAAGCTAGGTGTCAGCCGGGCAGGGTGGGGCAAAAGATTTTGAAATCCAGTTGTGGTTCATTTTAATGAAGGTTAGATCATCTACATTTTGGGTAGCCAGACGAGTCCTTTTTTCTGTTAGTATTGAACCTGCAGCACTGAATACTCTTTCTGATAGGACACTAGCTGCCGGGCAAGCAAGCTCCTGCAATGCATATTCTGCCAATTCTGGCCAGGTGTCTAATTTGGATGCCCAGTAATCAAATGGGAATGACGGTTGAGGGAGAACGTCGATAAGGGATGAAAAATAGTTTGTAACCATACTGGACAAATGTTGTCTCCTGTCACTTTGAATTGATGCTGCAGTACCTGTCCTGTCTGCGGTCATAGAAAAATCACTCCACAACCTGGTCAGAAAACCCCTCTGTCCAACGCCACTTCTGATTTCTGCCCCTCTAACACCTCTGGTCTGCTGGCCCCTGGAGCTCGTGTGAGAACGATCACGGGCGCTGTGTGCAGGGAATGCCAGAAGCAAACGGTCAACAAGAGTTGATTGTTTTGTTGCTAATATTAGTTCCAAGTTCTCATGTGGCATAATATTTTGCAATTTGCCTTTATAGCGAGGATCAAGGAGGCAGGCCAACCAGTAATCGTCATCGTTCATCATTTTTGTAATGCGTGTGTCCCTTTTGAGGATACGCAAGGCATAATCCGCCATGTGGGCCAAAGTTCCCGTTGTCAAATCTGCGGTTGTGCTTGGTTGAGGGGCAGTTGCAGGCAAATCTACGTCACTTGTGTCCCTCAAAAAACCAGAACCCGGCCTTGCCACGCCACCAATTTCCCGTGCCCCCGGGAAAGCTTCCTCATTAAAAATATACTCATCCCCATCATCCTCCTCATCCTCCACCTCCTCTTCGCCCGGTACCTCGTCATGTACACTGCCCTGACCAGACAATCGCTGACTGTCATCAAGGCTTTCCTCTTCCTCTGGTGCAGACGCCTGATCCTTTATGTGCGTCAAACTTTGCATCAGCAGACGCATTAGGGGGATGCTCATGCTTATTATGGCGTTGTCTGCACTAACCAGCCGTGTGCATTCCTCAAAACACTGAAGGACTTGACACATGTCTTGAATCTTCGACCACTGCACACCTGACAACTCCATGTCTGCCATCCTACTGCCTGCCCGTGTATGTGTATCCTCCCACAAAAACATAACAGCCCGCCTCTGTTCGCACAGTCTCTGAAGCATGTGCAGTGTTGAGTTCCACCTTGTTGCAACGTCTATGATTAGGCGATGCTGGGGAAGGTTCAAAGAACGCTGATAGGTCTGCATACGGCTGGAGTGTACAGGCGAACGGCGGATATGTGCGCAAAGTCCACGCACTTTGAGGAGCAGGTCGGATAACCCCGGATAACTTTTCAGGAAGCACTGCACCACCAGGTTTAAGGTGTGAGCCAGGCAAGGAATGTGTTTCAGTTGGGAAAGGGAGATGGCAGCCATGAAATTCCTTCCGTTATCACTCACTACCTTGCCTGCCTCAAGATCTACAGTGCCCAGCCACGACTGCGTTTCTTGCTGCAAGAACTCGGACAGAACTTCCGCGGTGTGTCTATTGTCGCCCAAACACTTCATAGCCAATACAGCCTGCTGACGTATGCCAGTAGCTGCCCCATAATGGGAGACCTGGTGTGCAACAGTGGCAGGTGCGGATGGAGTGTTTGTGCGACTGCGGTCTGTGGACGAGCTCTTGCTTCTGCAGGAGGACGAGGAGGAGGAGGAGGAGGGGGTGCGAACGGCTACAGACAACTGTTTACTAGACCGTGGGCTAGGCAGAACTGTCCCAAACTTGCTGTCCCCTGTGGACCCTGAATCCACCACATTTACCCAGTGTGCCGTGATGGACACGTAACGTCCCTGGCCATGCCTACTGGTCCATGCATCTGTTGTCAGGTGCACCTTTGTGCTCACAGATTGCCTGAGTGCATGGACGATGCGCTCTTTAACATGCTGGTGGAGGGCTGGGATGGCTTTTCTGGAAAAAAAGTGTCGACTGGGTAGCTCGTAGCGTGGTACAGCGTAGTCCATCAGGTCTTTGAAAGCTTCGCTTTCAACTAACCGGTAGGGCATCATCTCTAACGAGATTAGTCTAGCTATGTGGGCGTTCAAACCCTGTGTACGCGGATGCGAGGCTAAGTATTTCCTTTTTCTAACCATAGTCTCATGTAGGGTGAGCTGGACTGGAGAGCTGGAGATCGTGGAACTAGCGGGGGTGCCGGTGGACATGGCAGACTGAGAGACGGTGGGAGATGGTATTGTTGCCGCCGGTGCCCTAGATGCAGTGTTTCCTACTACGAAACTGGTGATTCCCTGACCCTGACTGCTTTGGCCTGGCAAAGATACCTGCACAGATACAGCAGGTGGTGCGCTAAATGGTGGTCCTACACTGCCGGAAGGGATGTTGCGTTGATGACTAGCTTCATTGGCCGAGGGTGCAACAACCTTAAGGGACGTTTGGTAGTTAGTCCAAGCTTTCAAATGCATGGTGGTTAAATGTCTATGCATGCAACTAGTATTGAGACTTTTCAGATTCTGACCTCTGCTTAAGGAAGTAGAACATTTTTGACAGATGACTTTGCGCTGATCAATTGGATGTTGTTTAAAAAAATGCCAGACTGCACTCTTTCTAGCATCGGATACCTTTTCAGGCATTGCAGACTGAGCTTTAACCGGATGGCCACGCTGTCCTCCACCAGGTTTTGGCTTTGCCACGCGTTTTGGGCAAGATACGGGCCCGGCAGATGGAACCTGTGGCGATGTTGATGCCTGCTGCGGCCCCTCCTCCTCCTCTGCTTCAGAACTGCTGCCGCCTGCACCCTGTTCCCCCAATGGCTGCCAATCGGGGTCAAGAACTGGGTCATCTAATAACTCTTCTTGTACCTCCTGCGCAACTTCGTCTGTGTCACCGTGTCGTTCGGTGGTATAGCGTTCGTGATGGGGCAACATAGTCTCATCAGGGTCTGATTCTTGATCAGCACCCTGCGAGGGCAATGTTGTGGTCTGAGTCAAAGGACCAGCATAGTAGTCTGGCTGTGGCTGTGCGTCAGTGCACTCCATGTCAGATTCAATTTGTAATGGGCATGGACTGTTAACTGCTTCACTTTCTAAGCCAGGGACGGTATGTGTAAAGAGCTCCATGGAGTAACCCGTTGTGTCGCCTGCTGCATTCTTCTCTGTTGTTGTTTTTGCTGAAGAGGACAAGGAAGTGACTTGTCCCTGACCGTGAACATCCACTAACGACGCGCTGCTTTTACTTTTACCAGTTTCACGAGATGAGGCAAAAGAGCTAGAGGCTGAGTCAGCAAGATAAGCCAAAACTTGCTCTTGCTGCTCCGGCTTTAAAAGCGGTTTTCCTAATCCCAGAAAAGGGAGCGTTCGAGGCCTTGTGTAGCCGGACGACGAACCTGGCTCCACAGCTCCAGACTTAGGTGCAATATTTTTTCCCCCACGACCACCTGATGCTCCACCACTACCACTACCCTCATTACCAGCTGACAATGAACGCCCCCGGCCACGACCTCTTCCACTAGACTTCCTCATTGTTTTAAAAACGTAACCAAACTAACGTTATTTGTTGCAGTCACACAACTTACACGGTGAGCTATAACTTCTGTATGATTTAGCTACCCCTTTACAGGTTGGTGAGACCACAGCGAAAATCAGGCCCAATGTTACACACTCTTTTTTTGGTGGCTGCAAATTAGAGAGATGCCCCACACGCAGGACTGTCACTGAAGCACAAATGTTAATATTAATGTCACACTATTATTTTTTTTTTATTTTTATTTTTTTCAGGAACACTTTAGAAACCCCCCAAAAAAAAAAAAATAGATTTTTGCAGGGAGAATTTAGAAAACAAATGTAACAAACTATATGCTTTCTATGGGCCACTGAGTGAGAGATGACGCACACAGGAATCAGGAGTGGCACACAAGCCCAGAGGCCAATATTTTTCTACCAATGATTGATGGAGTTATTTTCTCTGGTAGATTTTGGAACCCAAATCAAGGAAAAAAAATGTAGGCTTTCTATGGACCACAATTGGAGAGAGAGAGAGAGAGAGATGGCACACCCAGGAGTCAAGACTGGCACACAAGCAGAAAGGCCAATATTAATCTCCCACTGTTTTTTTTGGTTGTTTTTTTTTTTTTTTTTTTCAGGGAGACTTTAGAAAAAAAAATAATAAAAAAAATATGATTTTATCAGGAAGAATTTAGAAACCAAATAAAATAAAATGATTTTTTCAGGGAGAATTTAGAAAACAAATAAAACCAAAAATAGGCGTTCTATGGCCCACTGACTGAGAGATGACGCACCCAGGAGTCAAGACTGGCACACAAGCAGAAAGGCCAATATTAATCTCCCACTGTTTTTTTTGGTTGTTTTTTTTTTTTTTTTTTCAGGGAGACTTTAGAAAAAAAAATAATAAAAAAAATATGATTTTATCAGGAAGAATTTAGAAACCAAATAAAATAAAATGATTTTTTCAGGGAGAATTTATAAAACAAATAAAACCAAAAATAGGCGTTCTATGGCCCACTGACTGAGAGATGACGCACCCAGGAGTCAAGACTGGCACACAAGCAGAAAGGCCAATATTAATCTCCCACTGTTTTTTTTTTTTTTTTTCAGGGAGACTTTAGAAAAAAAAATAATAAAAAAAATATGATTTTATCAGGAAGAATTTAGAAACCAAATAAAATAAAATAATTTTTTCAGGGAGAATTTAGAAAACAAATAAAACCAAAAATAGGCGTTCTATGGCCCACTGACTGAGAGATGACGCACACAGGAGTCAGGAGTGGCACACAAACCCAGAGGCCAATATTTTTCTACCAATGATTGATGTAGTTATTTTCTCTGGTAGATTTTAGAACCCAAATCAAGGAAAAAAAATATAGGCTTTCTATGGACCACAATTGGAGAGAGAGAGAGAGAGAGAGAGAGAGAGAGAGAGAGAGAGAGAGATGGCACACCCAGGAGTCAAGACTGGCACACAAGCAGAAAGGCCAATATTAATCTCCCACTGTTTTTTTGGTTGTTTTTTTTTTTTTTTTTTTTTCAGGGAGACTTTAGAAATAAAAATAATAAAAAAAATATGATTTTATCAGGAAGAATTTAGAAACCAAATAAAATAAAATGATTTTTTCAGGGAGAATTTAGAAAACAAATAAAACCAAAAATATGCGTTCTATGGCCCACTGACTGAGAGAGAGAGAGAGATGGAACGCTTAGTACTGGCACACAAGCCCAAAGGGCAATATTAATCTCCCTTTTTTTTTCCAGGGAGAATTTCTGAAACCCAAAAAAAAAATAAAATAGGCTTTCTATGGCCCACTATTTGTGAGAGAGATGGGACGCTCAGGACTGGCACAGATGGCACGCTCAGGACTGGCACAGAAGCCCAGAGGCCAATATTAATCTCCCTTTTTTTCTGGGAGAATTTATAAAACCAAAAAAATATTTAAATAGGCTTTCTATGGCCCACTATTTGTGAGAGAGATGGCACGCTCAGGACTGGCACAGATGGCACGCTCACAACTGGCACAGAAGCCCAGAGGCCAATATTAATCTCCCTTTTTTTCTGGGAGAATTTATAAAACCAAAAAAATATTTAAATAGGCTTTCTATGGCCCACTATTTGTGAGAGAGATGGCACGCTCAGGACTGGCACAGATGGCACGCTCACAACTGGCACACAAGCCCAGAGGCCAATATTAATCTCCCTTTTTTCAGGGAAAATTTATAAAACCAAAAAAAAAATTAAATAGGCTTTCTATGGCCCACTATTTGTGAGAGAGATGGCACGCTCAGGACTGGCACAGATGGCACGCTCACAACTGGCACACAAGCCCAGAGGCCAATATTAATCTCCCTTTTTTCAGGGAAAATTTATAAAACCAAAAAAAAAATTAAATAGGCTTTCTATGGCCCACTATTTGTGAGAGAGATGGGACGCTCAGGACTGGCACAGATGGCACGCTCAGGACTGGCACAGAAGCCCAGAGGCCAATATTAATCTCCCTTTTTTTCAGGGAGAATTTATAAAACCCAAAAAAAAATAAAATAGGCTTTCTATGGCCCACTATTTGTGAGAGAGATGGCACACTCAGGACTGGCACACAAGCCCAAAGGCCAATATTAATCTCCCACTGTATTTTTATCAGGGAGAATTTATACACCCCACAAAAAAAAATACAGAAAAATGAAAAGGCTTTCTATGGCCCACTATGTGAGAGAGATGGCACACACAGGGATGGCACTCTAGCAGAAATGCCAAATTGCCAATCTTAATCTCCCACCAAAAAAAAAAAAAAAAAAAAAAACAGGGAATGTCCTACAATTACTATCTCCCTGCCTGCAGTAATCTCAGCCAGGTATGGCAGGCAGCTACTATCTCCCTGCCTGCAGTAATCTCAGCCAGGTATGGCAGGCAGCAATAAGGAGTGGACTGATGCACAAATGAAATAAAAAGTGTGGACAAACAAAAAAGATAGCTGTGCAGAAAGGAAGGAACAAGAGGATTTGTGCTTTGAAAAAAGCAGTTGGTTTGCACAGCGGCGTACACACAGCAATGCAGCTATCAGGGAGCCTTCTAGGGCAGCCCAATGAGCTACAGCGCTGAGGGGAAAAAAAAAAAAAAAAAAAATTCCACTGTCCCTGCACACCGAGGGTGGTGTTGGACAGTGCAAATCGCTGCAGCACAAGCGGTTTTGTGGTTAATGGACCCTGCCTAACGCTATCCCTGCTTCTGACAAAGCGGCAGCAACCTCTCCCTAAGCTCAGATCAGCAGCAGTAAGATGGCGGTCGGCGGGAACGCCTCTTTATAGCCCCTGTGACGTCGCAGACAGCAAGCCAATCACTGCAATGCCCTTCTCTAAGATGGTGGGGACCAGGACCTATGTCATCACGCTGCCCACACTCTGCGTTTACCTTCATTGGCTGAGAAATGGCGCTTTTCGCGTCATTGAAACGCGACTTTGGCGCGAAAGTCGCGTACCGCATGGCCGACCCCGCACAGGGGTCGGATCGGGTTTCATGAAACCCCGACTTAGCCAAAAGTCGGCGACTTTTGAAAATGTTCGACCCGTTTCGCTCAACCCTACTCAAGATCAGAAGAGTATTCAGGAGATTATTCAGTTCTTGAATTGCACATGAACATTATTCATGGCACATCATGAAGAGCTTAAACTCCATTTTTTCGTCTAACTCTTTAATAAATGTTTTTTTTTTTTCAAATAAAAAAATTATGAAAAATAAAATTTCTTTTTAATATTTTCACCTTGTAAAATACTTCACTGTAAGAAATATTTTCAGATTGATTGCATATCTAATGTACTGTATAGTCATTAAAGATGATCAAATTGATCTGTTGCAAATCCACTTTGAGTCAAATTTTATAAAATTCCTAGGTGCTTGCAAATTTCAACAACTTGTGATTTCATTCATTTGGATCGCTAAAAAATATGCCTAGTGCCATTTCACACATTGCAAAAGATTATATCAGCCAGAGAGTGAACCCAAATGATATCCAGCGAGACTGCATGGGCTTCCCTATAATGCTCTGCAGCTATTCTAACCACATGGGCTAGTGCAGCCAATGAGGATGGACAATCACTGCCACTATTAAGGATGAGGCAGGAAACCAATGGACAGTATAGGACATTTTAGGGTTTTTACAGCTTAAGGATAGAAAGTCAGATTTCACAGCTCATCATTACAGAAAGGGACTGAAAGGCCTTAAACAGAGAATTTTGTATTACTGCAATGGCAAAGAACATAGACAAAAAGACATAGATTCATCTGATGGGGAGGTGGAGGACCTGCAGAGTCTGCATGACTGTGGTCTGATTGATCTGTAACATACTGCAGTATATCAACTTAATTTCATTTTTTTCCAATGTAAACACTACAGAAAAAGATGGCAGTTTAAGCCCCCTCAGTTCAACCTTTTCTACTGAAGAGACATATTGAAACCAAGTTTTGTCTAACTGCGAAAGTTTCTTTTTTGGTTTGTGAGATGGACATGCCATATATGACATCTTTGAGCATTTGTTCTTTTTTTTTAAATGTCAACATCCTCAACTTTTAAATGCGACTGTCACTTAAATTAACTGTGTGTGTTAACTGGAATGATGCACAACAAGCAGATATTTTTTAAGAAGCAAAAAACTTCCATGACTCAAATGTTTGGTACATCTCAGCTTCTGTCTCATTTTTAGTGAAATGTGTTTTATTTGAGTGCAGCATTTGAGAACTCCCCTGGATGAGCCCTGTGCAGGATTGAGCCCCTGCCCAGTCTGGGATCAAAATGCAAAACAATTTTTAAGACAAGTGTATTTGGTTGCTGTGACTCAAATTTATGTTACATCTCAGCTGCCTTTTCATTTTTAGTTAAATTAATTTTTAAGGGTGGCTTGTGGGTTGAATTTCACTGGAAGGAACGTACATGGTATTGCACCCCTGCACAAGTTTGGGCACAAAACACAAAAGTTATTTTTTAATAAATATCTTTAACTTCTGTGAATCAAATTTTTTATACATTTCAGCTTCCCTGCCATTTTTAGTGAAATAATTTTTTTTGGGGGGGCATCATCTGGAGTTAATTTCCCTTGTAGGATCCTGAGCAGGATTGGATCCCTGTAGATTGTGAGCACAGAAGGCAAACAACTTTTATTAAATTAAAATTCATAGGCTTCTATGAGTGCAGCTTTTAAAAATTGCTATCCCTTCACACAAATCTTTGCAGCATTTGTTGAGGTCACTTGGACATTACTAAGGCCTTATTCACATGTCTGGTTAACCCCTTCACGACATGCGCCGTACTAGTACTGCACATGCCGTGTCACCACCTTTGATGTGGGCTCCGGCGGTGAGCCCACATCAAAGTCGAGACATGTCAGCTGTTTTGTACAGCTGACATGGGCGCGCAATAGCGGCGGGGGAAATCGCTATTCACCCGCTGCTATTAACTTGTTAAATGCCGCTGTCAAACGCAGACAGCGGCATTTAACCGGCGCTTCCGGCCGGGCGGCCGGAAATGATGTCATCGCCGACCCCCGTCACATGATCGGGGGTCGGCGATGCATCAGGAAGGTAACCATAGAGGTCCTTGAGACCTCTATGGTTACTGATGCCAGCCTGCTGTGAGCGCCCCCCTGTGGTCGGCGCTCACAGCACACCTGCATTTCAGCTACATAGCAGCGATCTGATGATCGCTGCTATGTAGCAGAGCCGATCAGGCTATGCCAGCTTCTAGCCTCCCATGGAGGCTATTGAAGCATGGCACAAGTAAAAAAAAAATGTTTTTAAAAATATGAAAAAATATATAAAAAATATAAAAGTTTAAATGACCCCCCTTTCGCCCCATCCTAAATAAAACAATTAAAAAAAAAACCTATACATATTTGCTATTGCCACGTTCAGAATCGCCCGATCTATCAATAAAAAAAGGAATAACCTGATCGCTAAACAGCGTAGCGAGAAAAAAATCCGAAACGCCAGAATTACGTTTTTTTGGTCGCCGTGACATTACATTAAAATGCAATAACGGGCGATCAAAAGAACGTTTTGCACCAAAATAATATCATTAAAAACGTCAGCTCGGCACGCAAAAAATAAGCCCTCACCCGACCCCAGATCACGAAAAATGGAGACGCTTCGGGTATCGGAAAATGGCACTTTTTTTTTAAGCAAAGTTTTGAATTTTTTTTCACCACTTGGATAAAAAATAACCTAGACATGTTAGATGTCTATGAACTTGTAATGACCTAGAGAATCACAATGGCAGGTTAGTTTTAGCATTTAATGAACCTAGCAAAAAAGCCTAACAAAAATCAAGTGTGGGATTGCACTTTTTTTGCAATTTCACCGCACTTGGAATTTTTTTTCCGTTTTCTAGTAAAAGACATGGTAAAACCAATGGTGTCATTCAAAAGTACAACTCGTCCCGCAAAAAATAAGCCCTCACATGACCATATTGACGGAAAAATAAAAAAGTTATGGCTTTGGGAAGGAGGGAAGTAAAAAATGAAAACCCAAAAACGAAAAAGGGCCGCGACTTGAAGGGGTTAAGCACGTACCGTATATACTCGAGTATAAGTTGACCCGAGTATAAGCCGACCCCCCTAATTTTGCCACAAAAAACTGGGAAAACTTAATGACTCGAGTATAAGCCTAGGGTGGGAAATGCAGCAGCTACCGGAAAATGTCAAAAGTAAAAATAGATACCAATAAAAGTAAAATTAATTGAGACATCAGTAGGTTAAGTGTTTTTGAATATTCATATTGAATCAGGAGCCTCATATAATGCTCCATACAGTTAATGATGGGCCCCATAAGATGCTCCATATTAAAATATGCCCCATATAATCCTGCATAAAGGTTAATAATGGCCCCATAAGATGCTCCAAAGACACATTTGCCCCATATAGTGCTGCACAAACCTTGATTATGGCCCTATAAGATGCTCCATACAGACACTTGCCCCATATACCGTAATGTTCCACAAATGTTAATTATGGCCCCATACAGACACTTGCCCCATATAGTGCTGCACAAACGTTATGGCCCCATATAGTGCTGCACAAATGTTATGGCCCCATATAGTGCTGCACAAACATTATGGCCCCATACAGTGCTGCACAAACGTTATAGCCCCTTATAGTGCTGCATAAATGTTATGGCCCCATACAGTGCTGCACAAACGTTATGGCCCCATACAGTGCTGAACAAACGTTATGGCCCCTTATAGTGCTGCATAAATGTTATGGCCCCATACAGTGATGCACAAACGTTATGGCCCCATACAGTGCTGCACAAACGTTATGGCCCAATATAGTGCTGCACAAATGTTATGGCCCCATATAGTGCTGCACAAATGTTATGGCCACATATAGTGCTGCACATATGTTATGGCCCCATATAGTGCTGCACAAATGTTATGGCCCCATATAGTGCTGCACAATCGTTATGGCCCCATATAGTGCTGCACAAACGTTATGGCCCCATATAGTGCTGCACAAATGTTATGGCCCCATATAGTGCTGCACAAATGTTATGGCCCCATATAGTGCTGTACAAATGTTATGGCCCCATATAGTGCTGCACAAATGTTATGGCCCCATATAGTGCTGCATAAATGTTATGGCCCCATATAGTGCTGCACAAATGTTATGGCCCCATATAGTGCTGCACAATCGTTATGGCCCCATATAGTGCTGCACAAATGTTATGGCCCCATATAGTGCTGCACAAATGTTATGGCCCCATATAGTGCTGCACAAATGTTATGGCCCCATATAGTGCTGCACAAACCTTATGGCCCCGTAGATGCTCCATACAGACACTTGCCCCATTTGCTGTGATAAAAAAAAAATCACATACTCACCTCTCCATCGCTCAGGCCCCCGGCACATTCAATAGTTACCTTCTCCTTGTTCCTGTGCAGCTCCATCTTCCGCACTGACGTTCAGCAGAGGATGTGCACGAACTACGTCACTGCGCCCTCTGACTTGAGCATGACTGCTGAAGACAGAGTGATGCCCGGAATGAGGAAAGGTGACTATCACGCAACGCAGCCCTCCCCCTCCCCGTATACTCACCTGGTCCTAGTGCGGTGCAGTCCCTGGCTTCCCCGACGCCGCAGCTTCATCCTGTACTGAGCGGTCACTGTTACTGCTCATTACAGTAATGAATATGCGGCTCCACCTCTACGGGAGGTGGAGCCGCATATTCATTACTGTAATGAGCGGTACCATGTGACCACTCAGTACAGGAAGAATCTGCTGCTGCAGGCGCCGGGGAAGCCAGAGACCTGCAGGGACGGCGCCAGGAGTAGGTGAGTATAATTTCACAGCCCCGCTCCCCCTCTCCTGCCGAACCTGCGTATGACTTGAGTATGAGTCAAGAGGGCGACTTTCAGCCCAAAAAAGTGGGCTGAAAATCTAGGCTTATACTTGAGTATATACGGTATGTGAAAAATGGTTCTGCTGTCATCAGTGTTTTGGTACAGTGTGTCATCAGTAGGGTTGAGTGAAACGGATCGGTCATTTTCATAAGTCGCCGACTTTTGGCAAAGTCTGGTTTCATGAAACCCGACCCGATCCCTGTGTGGGGTCGGCGACGCGGTACGTGACTTTCGCGCCAAAGTCGCGTTTTGATGACGCGTTCAGCGCCATTTCTAAGCCAATGAAGGTGGACGCAGAGTGTGGGCAGTGTGATGACATAGTTCCTGGTCCCCACTATCTTAGAGAAGGGCATGGCAGTGATTGGCTTGACTTCTGCGGCGTAACAGGGGCTATAAAGGGGCGTTCCTGCCGACCGCCATCTTACTGCTGCTGATCTGAGCATAGGGAGAGGTTGCTGCTGCTTCGTCAGAAGCAGGGATAGCGTTAGGCAGGGTACATTAACCCCCAGACCGCTTGTGCTGTAGCGATTTCCACTGTCCAACACCACCTTTTGTTTGCAGGGACAGTGGAGGGTACATTTTTTTTCCTCAGCGCTGTAGCTCATTGGGCTGCCCTAGAAGGCTCCCTGATAGCTGCATTGCTGTTTGTACGCCGCTGTGCAAACCAACTGCTTTTTTCAAAGCACAAATCCTGTTGCGCCTTCCTTTCTGCACAGCTATCTTGTTTGTTTGTCCACACTTTTGACTTTTTTGTGCAGCAGTCCACTCCTTGTTATTGCTGCCTGCCATACCTGGCTGAGATTACTGCAGGGAGATAGTAATTGTAGTACAGTCCCATTTTTTTTTTTCGTTATATCTCTTCAAGCCACTTTCTGCCACAGAAAATATACTCTAATACAGTGTTAAGGACTGGCGGAACGCACCAAGAATCAGATGTTATGGTATTAGGTGCGTTCGCAGTCCGAGGTCCACCGTGCAGGTGAAAACCCTGCTGCTAGTAGAGACAGACGATATGGCGGTACAATAAGTATACACACATGGGTTAACTTCACCCTGTGTGAAGGAAGCGAACCCTGTTGCGTCACAGGGCCGTGGTACCGCACATAGAGCGCAAGCAAGAAGTCTCAGAACACAATCCCAAGACAAAGGATTTGAGTTCAAAGACCTCATGCGCTCGACACCACAACTGGGGTGTCAGAGAGACAGAAATAATAATATATAAAGCACGAGTGTGCGTGCGGTGCCGCACAAACGGATGCCGCTAACCACCCAGGCTTGGGTAAGGAAGGCGCACGGCGCCGTACAGGCGGTCACAGCAACTAGACGCTGTTATGTGTGTTTTGTGCTGATGGCTAGTCGGGCGCTAGATAGCTACCATCATCCGCAAACAGTCAACAACACTAGGGAGGGATATTTAGGAGCTTTCATCCTTCGACATACATCCATCTACACACACACATATTTTCAAGACAATACTAGCGCATGGCTGTGCGGTCATGCGCAGCTTATATAGTTGCAGCACAGGAAGCTGCTACCGAAGTTTTGCCCTTTCAGGACCTTCCAGGAGGACCAATGGGATGTGCTGCAATACCTGAGCATGTGACCCTCGATCTCCAACGGGAGATCCTGCCCTGGGCATGCTCAGACAGAGAAAAGCAGGACTTAGATCCAGAAACGTCCACTCGCCACTGCCCAGCACTGGCTTCAATGGCAGAAGCAGGAAAAGCAGCAGTAACTCTTCGCACAGAGTCAGACTGAGCGAGACGCTGGGATCGATGTCCCTGCTGAGCAGACTCCACTGCGGCTGGAGAAGAATGGGAGACCGCAGCGGAGACAGATCGAGATTCCCCCTGTGCAGCAGAGGAAACTCGACTCCTAACATTACCCCCCCTCCTAGGGCCCCCCCCCCTTGGGCCTCGCTACGTTCGAAGGCAGCAATGAGCTGCGGGGTCCGAATGTGCTCAACAGGCTCCCAGGACCTGTCCTCGAGGCCATAACCCTTCCAGTCCACCAAATAAAATTTTTTGCCACGTACCACCTTGCACCCCAAAATAGCGTTCACCTCATAATCGTAGACGAATCCGATGTCCCAGCAGATGACTCGGAAAACCGGGACATATACACGGGTTTCAAGAGGGACACATGAAAGGTGTCGGTGATACCCAGGCGTGGCGGAAGGGCCAAACGATAGACCACAGGATTAACCTGCTCGAGGACCTTGAACAGACCCAAGTGGCGAGGAGCAAATTTAGTGGACTCAACTCGCAGCCTGATGTTACTGACGGAGAGCCACACAAAGTCGCCAGGAGCAAAGGTCGGAGCGGGGCGCCGATGAGCATCGGCAGAGGACCTCATTCTCTCCTTGGAGGCCCGAATGGCATCCTGAGTGCGGTCCCAAATATCCCGTGCCTCCACAGCCCAGTCTGCCACCCTGGAGTCAGCGGAAGACACGGGCATAGGCATAGGTACCCGTGGATGCTGACCATAGTTGAGGAGGAATGGGGTTTGTCCAGTGGAGTCGGCTACGGCGTTGTTCAGTGCAAACTCTGCCCATGATAGCAAGGATGCCCAGTCATCCTGCCTGGCTGAAACAAAATGTCGCAGGTATGTGACCAAGGTCTGGTTGGCCCTCTCTACCAACCCATTCGTCTCTGGATGATAAGCGGAAGAGAGATTCAACTCAATACTGAGAAGACGACAAAGCTCTCTCCAGAACCGAGACGCAAACTGGGGACCCCGGTCACTGACAATTTTGTCAGGCATACCATGTAGGCGGAAGATGTGTTTAATGAACAACATTGCCAAGGCCCGTGCAGAAGGTAACTGTGGTAGCGGCACCAAATGCACCATTTTTGAGAAATGATCGGTGATGACCCAAATGATGGTACAGCCGCGAGACTTGGGTAAACCCACAACAAAGTCCATCCCGACCATCTCCCAGGGCCTATCTGCCACCGGCAAGGGATAGAGCAACCCAGCTGGCCTTTGACGCAGAGATTTATTTTTGGCGCAGGAGACACACGCCAGAATATAATCCCTGACATCCCGGACCATATGCGGCCACCAGTACGTCCTCGCCAGTAGCTCAGATGTCCTCTTTGTCCCAAAGTATCCACCCACCCTGGACGAATGAGCCCAAGAGAGAACCTCTGGTCGCAAATTAATGGGCACAAAAGTCTTGCCCGGAGGCACAGACTCTAGCGAAACGGGCGCTACGGTTCTCAGGCTCTCGGAAGGGACAATAAGCCGAGGCTCCTCTTCCTCCTCCTCAGTTGACATAAGGGAGCGAGAGAGAGCGTCAGCACGGATATTCTTCTCCCCGGCGAGATAATGAAGGGAAAAGTCTAACCGGGAGAAGAACAAGGACCATCTGGCCTGGCGAGAATTTAGCCGCTGGGCTGTTTGCAAATAGACCAAATTTTTGTGGTCCATGTAAACTTGGAAGGGAAACCGCGCGCCTTCCAGAAGGTGTCTCCACTCCGAAAAGGCCAACTTTATTGCTAGCAACTCCCTGTCCCCGATGGAGTAGTTTCTCTCCGCTGGCGTGAAGGTCTTAGAGAAGAAGAAGCATGGATGCTTCCGACCTTGAGCATCCTTTTGATAGAGGACTGCTCCAGCACCAACGGACGAGGCATCCACCTCCATTATGAATGGCTTATCCACATCGGGATGATGTAAGATGGGAGCGCTAGCAAAGTGGGACTTAATAGAAGTGAAGGCCTTGGAGACCTCTTCCGACCACAATTTGGGATTCGCTCCCTTCTTGGTGAGGGCCACCAAGGGAGCTACCAGAGTTGAGAAGTGGGGAATGAACTGGCAGTAATAGTTTATGAACCCCATAAAGCGCTGCACCGCTTTAAGAGAATGGGGCTCTTGCCAGTCCATCACAGCCTGTAGTTTGGCAGGATCCATAGCCAATCCCTGGGCAGAGATGATATAGCCCAGGAAAGGTAAGGACTCCTGCTCAAACACACACTTCTCCAACTTCGCATAAAGAGAGTTTGCCCGTAGGAGGTCGAAGACTCTGCCAACATCTCTCCGGTGGGAGTCAATATCTGGAGAAAAGATGAGAATATCATCCAGATAGACTACAACCGAGGTGGAAAGCATATCCCAGAAGATGTCGTTGACAAAGTCTTGGAAAACGGTAGGTGCATTACAGAGCCCGAAGGGCATCACCAGATACTCATAGTGCCCATCTCTGGTGATAAACGTCGTTTTCCATTCGTCCCCCTCACGGATGCGAATCAGGTTATAAGCACCCCGCAGACCTAGTTTAGTAAACACTCTAGCTCCCCGAAGCCTATCGAAGAGCTCAGATATCAAGGGCAAAGGATATTTGTTCTTAACGGTGATAGCGTTAAGACCCCTGTAGTCTATGCATGGACGTAGTTCCCCATTCTTCTTCTGCACAAAGAAGAACCCTGCCCCAGCAGGTGACACTGACTTCCTGATGAACCCTCTTGCCAGATTCTCTTGAATGTACTGAGACATTGCCTCCGTCTCCGGGAGAGATAGTGGATAAACTCGACCCCGGGGAGGCTCAGCACCAGGCAAGAGATCAATAGGACAGTCATAGGGGCGATGGGGCGGAAGGGTCTCCGCCGCCTTTTTGGAGAACACGTCTGCATAAGACCAATATTGCTTGGGGAGAGAGGAAAGAACTGCGGGTACCTCTGTAGTAGCAACCTGAACGCACTCTTGATGACACCTGCCCCCACAAGATTCACCCCATCCCAGAATTCTGCCCGAGGACCACTCGATGTGAGGAGAGTGGTACCGTAGCCAAGGTATCCCCAACAGGACCTCATCAATTCCCTCAGGAATGATGAGCAGAGATATAATCTCCTGATGAGATGGTGACATGGACAGAGTAAATGGGATAGTCTGATGTGTTATCTGTGCGGGGAGTGTCGACCCATTCACCACTCGTACCGTTACTGGTTGAGGTAGCATAACCAGGGGTATTGCGTGACGTTGGGCGAAGGCAGAAGACATAAAATTGCTCTCCGCCCCAGAATCCACGCAGAGCTCTATCGAGTGGGAGGATGAGCCTAAAGTTATTGTCCCCTTAAAGGACAATTTGGAGCAAACATCGCCGTGTCTAGTGCACCTCCACCTACTACCACTAGACGCTGACGTTTCCTCGACCGCTGGTGACATCTGGTGGCAAGATCTCCTGACTGTTGGCAAACATGGCAAACCTGGAGTGCACGAGGGGTCCGGGACTTAGATCCCGCTTGTGACACTACCATAGGTTCATGGGACTCAGGAGCCGGGACTGGAGATTCCAAAGGTTTGGCGAAGGTGGAAGCCAGCCGAAACCTCTGCCTACACTGGGCTCGCTCTAACCTCCGCTTGTGAAAACGGAGGTCAATAACGTGTAGACACTGTTATTAATTCCTCCAGTGTGGCGGGAATCTCCCTAGTGGCAAGGGCGTCCTTAACATGGTCAGCCAGCCCCCACCAAAATCCGACCACTCCAGCTCAGATGCTAGGGTGCGGAAGTGGACGGCAAAATGGCTGACCAAGGACGAGCCCTGAGTCAATGCCAACAGTTGGAGCGCCGTATCATGGGTGACACGAGGTCCTGAAAAGACCTGTTTCAGAGTGCTCAGGAATAACGGAGCACTCTGCTCCACATGATCGCCACGCTCCCACAGCGGCGTAGCCCACTGCAACGCCCTGTCCGACAATAAAGATACGATAAAGCCCACCTTAGCCCGCTCTGTAGGGAAACGAGAGGCCAGAAGCTCGAGATGTATTGAGCACTGACTCACGAAACCCCTACAGGACTTACTGTCACCAGAAAATTTCTCTGATAGCGGGAGGCGAGATAGCGTCGGTACAGGAGCGGCAGTGGACAAGGTAGCTGCAGCCACACTTGCAGCCTGAACAGCGACAGCAGTAACATCCACAGCTGAGGTTGAACACTCAAGAGCCGCCAACCTTCCCTCCAGCTGCTGGATGTACCGCTGTAAACGCTGATCGTCCGTCATTACTAGCCAGACCTTGGCGCTAGTATTCTGTTAAGGACTGGCGGAACGCACCAAGAATCAGATGTTATGGTATTAGGTGCGTTCGCAGTCCGAGGTCCACCGTGCAGGTGAAAACCCTGCTGCTAGTAGAGACAGACGATATGGCGGTACAATAAGTATACACACATGGGTTAACTTCACCCTGTGTGAAGGAAGCAAACCCTGTTGCGTCACAGGGCCGCGGTACCGCACATAGAGCGCAAGCAAGAAGTCTCAGAACACAATCCCAAGACAAAGGATTTGAGTTCAAAGACCTCATGCGCTCGACACCACAACTGGGGTGTCAGAGAGACAGAAATAATAATATATAAAGGCACGAGTGTGCGTGCAGTGCCGCACAAACGGATGCCGCTAACCACCCAGGCTTGGGTAAGGAAAGCGCACGGCGCCGTACAGGCGGTCACAGCAACTAGACGCTGTTATGTGTGTTTTGTGCTGATGGCTAGTCGGGCGCTAGATAGCTACCATCATCCGCAAACAGTCAACAACACTAGGGAGGGATATTTAGGAGCTTTCATCCTTCGACATACATCCATCTACACACACACATATTTTCAAGACAATACTAGCGCATGGCCGTGCGGTCATGCGCAGCTTATATAGTTGCAGCACAGGAAGCTGCTACTGAAGTTTTGCCCTTTCAGGAGGACCAATGGGATGTGCTGCAATACCTGAGCATGTGACCCTCGATCTCCAACGGGAGATCCTGCCCTGGGCATGCTCAGACAGAGAAAAGCAGGACTTAGATCCAGAAACGTCCACTCGCCGGTGCCCAGCACTGGCTTCAATGGCAGAAGCAGGAAAAGCAGCAGTAACTCTTCGCACAGAGTCAGACTGAGCGAGACGCTGGGATCGACGTCCCTGCTGAGCAGACTCCACTGCGGCTGGAGAAGAATGGGAGACCGCAGCGGAGACGGATTGAGATTCCCCCTGTGCAGCAGAGGAAACTCGACTCCTAACATACAGTGGCCCAGATTTATTTACTAGTCTCCCTGAAGGAAAAAAAAGGGTGCAGATTAAAATTGGCAAATCTGCATCAGTGGCAGTCCTGTGCGTGTCATCTGTGTCTCATTTTCTGGCACAGAAAACATACAGTCTGACAGTAGGCCTGATTTCTTGCCAATTCTCCCATAAATAAAAAAAATAGTGGGAGATTAAGATTGGCAATTCTGCCTCAGTGCCAGTGCTGTGTGTGGCATCTGTCTCTCATTTTGTGCCACAGAAAACCTAGCGTGTAACACTGGGCCTGATTTCTTGACAATTCTCCCACAATAAAGTAAAACAAGTGGGAGATTAAGATTGGCATTTCTGCCTCAGTGCCAGTCCTGTGTGTGGCATCTGTCTCTCATTTTGTGCCACATAAAACCTAGTGTGTAACACGGTGCCAGATTTTTTGACAATTCTCCCAGAAAAAAAAATAGTGGGAGATTAAGATTGGCATTTCTGCCTCAGTGCAAGTCCTGTGTGTGCCATCTGTCTCTCATTTTGTGCCACATAAAACCTAGTGTGTAACACTGGGCCAGATTTTTTGACAATTCTCCCAGAAAAAAAATAGTGAGAGATAAAGATTGGCCATTCTGCCTCTGTGCCAGTCCTGTGTGTGGCATCTGTCTCTCATTTTGTGCCATATAAAACCTAGTGTGTTACACGGTGCCAGATTTTTTGACAATTCTCCCAGGAAAAAAAAATAGTGGGAGATTAAGATTGGCATTTCTGCCTCAGTGCCAGTCCTGTGTGTGGCATCTGTCTCTCGTTTTGTGCCACTGAAAACCTAGTGTGTAACACTGGGCCTGATTTTTTGACAATTCTCCCCCCCAAAAAGTAGTGGAAGATTAAGATTGGCCATTCTGCCTCTGTGCTAGTCCTGTGTGTGCCATCTGTCTCTCATTTTGTGCCACATAAAACCTAGTGTGTAACACTGGGCCAGATTTTTTGACAATTCTCCCAGAAAGAAAAAAATAGTTGGGAGATTAAGATTGGCCATTCTGCCTCTGTGCCAGTCCTGTATGTGTGTGGCATCTGTCTCTCATTTTGTGCCACATAAAACCTAGTGTGTTACACGGTGCCAGATTTTTTGACAATTCTCCCAGGAAAAAAAAATAGTGGGACATTAAGATTGGCATTTCTGCCTCAGTGCCAGTCCTGTGTGTGGCATCTGTCTCTCATTTTGTGCCACTGAAAACCTAGAGTGTAACACTGGGCCTGATTTTTTGACAATTCTCCCACAATAAAGTAAAACAAGTGGGAGATTAACATTGGCCACTCTTCCTCTGTGCCAGTCGTGTGTGTGGCATCTGTCTCTCATTTTGTGCCACAGAAAAACTAGTGTGAAACACTGGGCCTGATTTCTTGACAATTCTCCGAGGTCAGAATCTTAAAAGTCTAAATACAAGTTGCATGTGTAGATATTTAACCACCATGCATTTGCAAGCCTGGACTAACTACCAAACGTCCCTTAAGGTTGTAGCACCCTCGGCCAATGAAGCTAGTCAGCAACGCTACATCCCTTCTCTCACTGTAAGCCCACCATTTCCCGCACCACCTGCAGTAAATGTGCAGGTTTCGTCGCCAGGCCAAAGCAGTCAGGGAATCACCAGGTTCCTGGTAGGAAACACTGCATGTAGGGCACCAGCAAGAATACCATCTCCAACCCTCTCTCAGTCTGCCATGTCCACCGGCACCCCCGCTAGTTCCACGATCTGCAGCTCTCCAGTCCAGCTCACCCTACATTAGACTCTCGTTAGGAAAAGGAAGTACTCATCCTCGCATCCGCGTACACAGTGTTTGAACGTCCACATCGCTAGACTAATCTCGTTAGAGATGATGCCCTACCGGTTAGTTGAAAGTGAAGCTTTCAAAGCCCTGATGGACTACGCTGTACCACGCAACGAGCTACCCAGTCGACACTTCTTTTCGAGAAAAGCCATCCCAGCCCTCCACCAGCATGTAAAACACCGCATCGTCCATGCACTCAGGCAATCTGTGAGTACAAAGGTGCACCTGACAACAGATGCATGGACCAGTAGGCATGGCCAGGGACGTTACGTGTCCATCACAGCACACTGGGTTAATGTGGTGGATGCAGGGTCCACAGGGGACAGCAATATTGGGACAGTTCTGCCTAGCCCACGGTCTAGGAAACAGTTGGCTGTAGGCGTTCACCCCCCCTCCTCCTCCTCCTCCTCGTCCTCCTGCAGAAGGGAGAGCTCGTCCACAGACCGCAGTCGCACGAGCACTCCATCCGCATCTGCCACTGTTGCACACGAGGTGTCCCATTATGGGACAGCTAGTGGCAAGCGTCAGCAGGCTGTATTGGCAATGAAGTGTTTGGGCGACAACAGACACACTGCAAAAGTTCTGTCCGAGTTCTTGCAGCAAGAAACTCAGTCATGGCTAGGCACTGTACATCTTGAGGCAGGCAAGGTAGTGAGTGATAACGGAAGGAATTTTATGGCTGCCATAGCCCTTTCACAACTGAAACACATTCCTTGCCTGGCTCACACCTTAAACCTGGTGGTGCAGTGCTTCCTGAAAAGTTATCCGTTCGCCTGTGCATTCCAGCCGTATGCAGAACCATCAGCGGTCTTTGAACCTTCCAGAGCATCGCCTAATCATCGACGTTGCAACAAGGTGGAACTCCACACTGCACATGCTTCAGAGACTGTGCGAACAGAGGTGTGCTGTTATGTATTTGTGGGAGGATACACATACACGGGCAGGCAGTTGGATTGCAGACATGGAGTTGTCAGGTGTGCAGTGGTCGAAGGTGTCAAGTCCTTCAGTGTTTTGAAGAATGCACATGGCTGGTTAGTGCAGACAACGCCATAATAAGCATGAGCATCCCTCTAATGCGTCTGCTGATGCAAAGTTTGACGCACATAAAAGAACAGGCGTCTGCAGCAGAGGAAGAAGGAAGCCTTGATGACAGTCAGCCATTGTCTGGTCAGGGCAGTCTACAGGAAGAGGTAGCGGGCAAAGAGGAGGAGGACGAGGAGGATGATGGGGATGAGTATTTTTTGAATGAAGAAGCTTCTCAGGGGCCTATAGAAACTGGTAGCGTTGCAAGGCCGGGTTCAGGCTTTTTGAGGGAGACAAGTGACGTAGATTTGCCAGAAACTGCTCCTCAACCCAGCACAAGTGCAGATTTGACAACTGGAACTTTGGCCCACATGGCGGATTATGCCTTGCGTATCCTCAAAAGGGACCCACGCATTATTAAAATGATGACCGATGACGATTACTGGTTGGCCTGTCTCCTTGATCCTCGCTATAAAGGCAAATTGCAAAATATCATGCCACATGAGAACCTCGAACAAATATTAGAAACCAAACAAGCAACTCTTGTAGACCGTTTGATTCAGGCATTCCCAGCACACAGCGACGGTGATGGTTCTCACACGAGCTGCAGGGGGCAAGAGGGTAGAGGTGTTAGAGGTGCACAAATCAGAAGTGGCTTTGGACAGAGGGGTTTTCTTACCAGGTTGTGGAGTGATTTCGCAATGACCACAGACAGGACAGGTACTGCAGCATCAATTCAAAGTGACAGGAGACAACATTTGTCCAGTATGGTTACTAACTATTTTTCATCCCTTATCGATGTTCTCCCTCAACCGTCATTCCCATTTGATTACTGGGCATCCAAAATAGACACCTGGCCTGAATTGGCAGAATATGCATTGCAGGAGCTTGCTTGCCTAGCAGCTAGTGTGCTATCAGAAAGAGTATTCAGTGCTGCTGGTTCAATTTTGACCGAAAAAAGTACTCGTCTGGCTACCCAAAATGTTGATAATCTAACCTTCATTAAAATGAATCACTCATGGATTTCGAATTATTTTGCCCCACCTTTCCCGGCTGACACCTAGCTTTCCTATGAAAAGGTCTTGCTTGTGGACTGGTCCAATATCTTATTTGCAGCAGCTGTTTGTCCAGCATACGACATGTTTACAACTCCCTAAATGGGCTAACTCCCCCCACGGGGCCGTGGTCTCGCCACTTGGCGCAAGCACCCATGAGAGTGCCGTTTGTCTGAAGAGGTGGGTGTGCCCGCTTTTGGTCAACGGCACTGCCACTGGGTCCCTCATAGTACAATAAAGTGTCTCTGGCGGTGGTGGCGCACACCCAACGTCAGACACACCGTTGTAACATGAGGGGCCCTGGGCCTGTACCGCCGGCCACAAGAGAGTTTCCCCCCCAGCTCAAACAGTGCTCTACCACTTGCAAAATTATCTCTCACAGCTCCACCAATGTTTAGTCTATGCGCTGACATCCTTCAATGCCTGGCACTGACAATACCAATTTGTTGACATGTATGATGCTAGTTAAAATAGTCAGGGTCAGTGTCCTATATTGACACCAGTAAATACTTAGTGCCAAATTACTATGTCTAAAACTCAGCAGGGGAGCCCACCCCTGTACCTAAGTATGCCACCCTTTTTTTTGTTTTGTTGTTTTGTGAGATATTAACATCTATTTCTTTTTTGGGAGTAGTAACTGTGTCAGACACTCCTTCCAATCGTCCTCCGCTGACCACACCAATGCTGCCTGTGTACCCCTGCCACATAATCGAAGGTGATTTGAGCTTATTTTTTTTTAATTTTAGGCCTACTAAGTCTGTCTGTGGTCCTTCCTTCAAATTGTCCTCCGCTGACCACACCAATGCTGCCTGTGTACCCCTGGAACCTAATTAAAAGAGCATAGAGCCTACTTTTTTATTTTAGGCCTACTAAGTCTGTCTGCGGTCCCTCCTTCCAATAGTCCTCCACTGACCACACCAATGCTGCCTGTGTACCCCTGGAACCTAATTAAAAGTTCATAGAGCCTACTTTTTTAATTTTAGGCCTACTAAGTCTGTCTGCGGTCCCTCCTTCCAATAGTCCTCCGCTGACCACACCAATGCTGCCTGTGTACACCTGGAACCTAATTAAAAGTGCATAGAGCCTACTTTTTTATTTTAGGCCTACTAAGTCTGTCTGCGGTCCCTCCTTCAAATTGTCCTCCGCTGACCACACCAATGCTGCCTGTGTACCCCTGGAACCTAATTAAAAGTGCATAGAGCCTACTTTTTTATTTTAGGCCTACTAAGTCTGTCTGCGGTTCCTCCTTCAAATTGTCCTCCGCTGACCACACCAATGCTGCCTGTGTACCCCTGGAACCTAATTAAAAGTGCATAGAGCCTACTTTTTTATTTTAGGCCTACTAAGTCTGTCTGCAGTCCCTCCTTCAAATTGTCCTCCGCTGACCACACCAATGCTGACCGTGTACCCATGTAACCTTTTATAAACCTGCGTTGAGCCAAATTTCTGGTGTAAGGCCTACTAGCAGTGTCTGTCTGTGCCACTCTATATGGCTGTCCTCTTAAAAAAATGACCTGCAATTGTCAGGTTTTCAGCCTATCGGAATTTTAAAACTGCAGTGGGGCTACTAGTTCGGTTGGGGCCTACTAACGGTGTATGCCGCTCCTTGCTGTTCTCCTGGTTTCCTGTCCTGAACTTCCATTTTCAGGCTCTCATGAAGTAGTTGTTAATATTACACTGCATTTGGCCTACTAGTGTGGTTGGGGCCTACTAACAGTGTATGCCGCTCTGTGCTGTTTTCCTGGTTTCCTGTCCTGAACTTCCATTTTCAGGCTCTCGTGAAGTAGTTGTTAATATTACACTGCATTTGGCCTACTAGTGTGGTTTGGGCCTACTAACGGTGTATGCCGCTCTTGCTGTTCTCCTGGTTTCCTGTCCTGAACTTCCATTTTCAGGCTCTCGTGAAGTAGTTGTTAATATTACACTGCATTTGGCCTACTAGTGTGGTTGGGGCCTATTAACGGTGTATGCCGCTCCTTGCTGTTCTCCTGGTTTCCTGTCCTGAACTTCCATTTTCAGGCTCTCGTGAAGTAGTTGTTAATATTACACTGCATTTGGCCTACTAGTGTGGTTGGGGCCTACTAACGGTGTCTGCCGCTCCTTGATGTTCTCCTGGTTTCCTGTCCTGAACTTCCATTTTCAGGCTCTCGTTAAGTAGTTGTTAATATTACACTGCATTTGGCCTACTAGTTGGTTTGGGGCCTACTAACGGTGTCTGCCGCTCCTTGCTGTTCTCCTGGTTTCCCGTCCTGAACTTCCATTTTCAGGCTCTCGTTAAGTAGTTTGTTCACTGGAGTACAACTGTAATGAGAGGCTGACACAGTGAGTAGGCCCAAATCAGTAAGTAGGCCACATTCCCTAAGTAAGCTACAAGTAAGTAAGTAGGTCACATTCAGTAAGTACGCTACATTCCCCGTGCACGCTACACAGCCAGAATATGACCCTGCTGAAAGTCAGGTTCCCCTTCCCGCATACCATACCACCTTACATGGGGACAAAGAGGAAGGTGCAGATGAAAGTGCAGGTTCCTTCATCAGGTGGGGGGGAATACTCGTTGGCGACATCACTGGCACAGGGCCCCTCATAGTACGCAAAAGTGTCGCTGCCGGTGGGAGGCACCCCCGCCATGCAAACACACCGCCATACTTTGAGGGGCCCTGTGCCAGTGGCAATGCCAACCAGTGGGCCCCCCCTGCTTGCTCAGGATCACAGCACTTGCAAAGTTGAAATACTTACCTCTCCCTGCTCCACTGCCGTGACGTGGTCCACATTTCCTGGGCCCACTAAATACTTGAACCAGCCCTACCCCCCACAACTTTAGCCAAATGACCCCCAATTTCCAATGCCTAACTATTATTATAAGGTAAATTAAGATTGATTAAGGTAAATTAAGATTATAGTGCTAATATTGCACTATATTTGGCCTACTAGTTGGGTTGGGGCCTACTAACGGTGTCTGCCACTCCTTGCTGTTCTCCTGGTTTCCTGTCCTGAACTTCCATTTTCAGGCTCTCGTTAAGTATTTGTTAATATTACACTGCATTTGGCCTACAAGTTGTGTCTGGGTTGTAGGGACGGTGTCTGCCGCTCCAAGGTTTTCTCCAGGGTGCCTCTCTCTAGCTTCTATCTTCAAGCTCTTGTTAAGTAGTGGTTGAAACAACACTGCATTAGGCCTACAAGTTGGGTCTGGGTTGTAGGGACGGTGTCTGCCGCTCCAAGGTGTTCTCCAGGTTGCCTCTCCCTAGCTTCTATCTTCAAGCTCTTGTTAAGTAGTTGTTGAAACAACACTGCATTAGGCCTACAAGTTGGGTCTGGGTTGTAGGGACGGTGTCTGCCGCTCCAAGGTGTTCTCCAGGTTGCCTCTCCCTAGCTTCTATCTTCAAGCTCTTGTTAAGTTGTTGTTGAAACAACACTGCATTAGGCCTACAAGTTGGGTCTGGGTTCTAGAGACGGTGTCTGCCGCTCCAAGGTGTTCTCCAGGGTGCCTCTCCCTAACTTCTATCTTCAAGCTCTTGTTAAGTAGTTGTTGAAACAACACTGCATTAGGCCTACAAGTTGGGTCTGGGTTGTAGAGACGGTGTCTGCCGCTCCAAGGTGTTCTCCAGGTTGCCTTTCCCTAGCTTCTATCTTCAGGCTCTCGTTAAATGGTTTTTAATATAACACTGCATTTGGCCTACTTGTTTTGTTGGCCCTGCTAACGGTGTCTGCCGCTCCTTGATGTTCTCCTCCACTGAACAAACCAGTGCCGCCTGTTTACTTCTGTTAGCAATTTCGAACTGCATTTGGCCTACTTACTGATTTGGGCCTACTCACTGTGTCAGCCTCTCATTACAGTTGTACTCCACTGAACAAAGCAATGCCCCCTGGTTAGTTTTGTTACCAATTTTGAATTGCATTTAGCCCACTTTATTATTTGGGCCTATATCTGTGTTTCCTCCTCATCCTGCCCATTGCCCAGCCAGTGATAGATGAGTCTGCTGGTACATTGACCCAGAACGCTACATTCCCCGTGCACGCTACACAGCCAGAATATGACCCTGCTGAAAGTCAGGTTCCCCTTCCCGCATACCATACCACCTTACATGGGGACAAAGAGGAAGGTGCAGATGAAAGTGCAGGTTCCTTCATCAGGTGGGGGGGAATACTCGTTGGCGACATCACTGGCACAGGGCCCCTCATAGTACGCAAAAGTGTCGCTGCCGGTGGGAGGCACCCCCGCCATGCAAACACACCGCCATACTTTGAGGGGCCCTGTGCCAGTGGCAATGCCAACCAGTGGGCCCCCCCTGCTTGCTCAGGATCACAGCACTTGCAAAGTTGAAATACTTACCTCTCCCTGCTCCACTGCCGTGACGTGGTCCACATTTCCTGGGCCCACTAAATACTTGAACCAGCCCTACCCCCCACAACTTTAGCCAAATGACCCCCAATTTCCAATGCCTAACTATTATTATAAGGTAAATTAAGATTGACAAGCTTCAGTAACAAGAATGGATGTTTTTGCCATTAAAATGGGCACTGTAGGTGTTTTCCTGGCCTCCACTCACTGCCGACTATGCTTCCCCATTGACTTGAATTGGGTTTCGTGTTTCGGTCGATCCCCGACTTTTTGCGATAATCGGCCGATTTCACTCGACTCGACTTTTGAGATAGTCGGGTTTCGCGAAACCCGACTCGACCCTACAAAACTAAAAGTCGCTCAACCCTAGTCATCAGTATATGGTCCGTGTGTCTTTTTTTACCAGCAGTGTCATCAGTGTTTTTAATGGATGGATAAATAAATAAATTACAAAGCTTCCCTTGTAGATTGGAATGTTAAATACAGATAGCACACGGATGGCACATGGATGTGTACTTTTTACACGGACCCATTAGCTTATATAGGCCCTTTTCATTCATGACACCGGAAAAAATCAAACATGTCTCTGTGAATTTCACAAGTCTATGAAAAAATACGGATATGTGAAAAATATCATAGATTATAATGGGTATATGTTCTATCCATAAAACAAATGGAAAGAACACGATGGTGAAACATGGACATCTGAATGAGCCTTTAGGCTGTGTTTGCTCTAAAGAGCTTGACAGAGATTGAAAGTAGTTTAATATGTCTTTTGCACAATTGGGTCCTTTGCAGTTTTGCCGTTTGTGGCCAATCAATGTACTGCAAAACCAAATTTTTTAAAATATTTGTTGAATTTAAAAAAGATTTGATCAAGTCTAATAGTCATGATAACCAGTGTACTCAGTATTGCTTTCGATGGCTCTGTCTGTCAAGTCAGTGTCTCATCTTCTTCTTCATCAAAATGGCCACAGCAAAGGCACAGATAGAGCTGTAGAATATATGGACCATGCCTCTGTTGCCTTTTCTCTATCATAGGAGAAACACCACACTGTCATGATTACTGCTGCTGAACCATCCGCACTAATGGAAAGGAAAGGAAATTGTGGATCAAACTGAAGACAGTGCTTCTCAAGTTTTTCTGGTTGCCAATTAGGGAAAGAAGTTAACGATGCATTGATCTAACGAATGGAAGTAGCTTCAGGAATACAGAAGAAATTAGGCATGGTGAAATATATTATAATATAACACCACTTACCAGTGACTGGCAGTCTTCATATCTACATGCATGTAAAACAAAGCTTTAAGTTAATTGTGAGAGAAAAAATATCACCAATACCAAAGATAGAACAAACAGAAAATCTTTTAACGAATTTCCTTTATGTACAGTAAATCAATAAATACTTTTAAAGTCATTTTCCAATAAAGAATAATAAAAAAAAGAAGCAACAACCCATGTATCAAATGAAAAGGCATACACACCTCAGTACATCCAATAATTGACAGTACTGGTTACAAGACCACCTGTCTGGATGTAGAGATGAGCAAATGTTTTGAAACTTGAATCAGTGAGCTTTGCTGAATTTCTCCCCATTAAAATTGAATAGATTTTACATGAATCTCAATACTGCAAAGCCTTTAATAACCCAAAAAATATTGGGATCTCCTGGGACTGTATTGAACCCCTTTTGTGTTCTGTATTGAAAACAGAACCTTATAAATGTACAAATGACCTTAATCGATTTAGCTAGTAGAAAAAGGATGGTAAAAGGTGGAAAACACCAGCCTATTTAACAACATACTGTAGTATCAGACCTTTTAGTCTATTTAAATGATAAAAATGGACCAAAAATAAATCCGTTTTGGGGACAGATTCCTCTCCTGGTGTTTAGAAATAGGCAGATTCAAATGAGAGAAGCTGTGGCTTTTTCATTAGATGTACTGCAAAAATTATTGATGTTTGAAAGCACTAGATTCACAAAAGGAGTGAAAAAAACTATCCATTTTAAATATATAAAATTTCCGAGTGGAGCATTGCACGGCGAATAAGCCTCCTTACCTTGACAAGCCAGAGCTGGTATGTCACTCTCCACAAGGTGTAGCCTTCCCCCTTAGACCCCAGTGCAGAGCCTCTCACCTAGCCAAATCAGATCTCATACTTTGCACTGACAAGGGCCAATAGCCCGAAACACCATGTATGCAAATTGAGATTCTGATTTGGCTTTTATCCTAAGTCATATTGCAAGAGACTTGTTAAAGAGTGGATTGTGACTTGTGGAATCGCTACTTCCAGCAAGTGGTGCTATATAGAGGTCAAGTCCTCTCTCTCTCTGAATAGCAAATTTGAATATCAATTTTAAGTGACCCACATCAGATTTGCTATTTTCAAAGGGACAAAACAATTACATTGTATTTTTAGAAAGCTATCCAAAAAATATCCCCATATATAGAGAAAAAGAAAAAATTAGTTGTTTTCAAAATGCAGAAGCAATTGCTTATCAACAAGCCAGTAAAAAAAAATCCTTAATTTGGGAGCTATTTCATGTTTGCATACCCTGATAAGGGTACGCTTTCCAGCATCAGTACACAATAGCACTATAAAGCACATGTCACACCCCTGGTTCCTGGTTGTTACAGTGGCATTGCTTTCTTTTCGGGTAGAGTGATGTCACGCTTGGAAGCAAGGAAAGATCCCTTTATAAGGTATTCAGCACATACAACACTCTTCTGACTCCAGGCCAGAAGGGGGAGCTCTGAACCCGGTTTCAGGGGAGCTTCCCTAGATATAGATATATATTCTGGTCTGGAGAAGGAGTTAGCCAGTCAGTGAGAGGAGAGTGAGGAGTGAGGAAGGATACTGGGGATACGAGAGGTGCTACAGCTCCCAGAAAGAGCAAAGAGAAAGCAGAGCAGTCTGCAAAGAGACTGAGAGGGGAAGTGGAGCACAGGAGAGTGAACAGCTGGGGAGAAGCTGCACTGGGCTTCCTCCATGTTGAGCGCAGATACCAGTAGCCGGAAGACCGAGGTTGTGAAATACTCTAAGTCTCACAGCAGAAACCTGCGGGACAGCTGGATTGCAAGTCATCTGTCCACCATTGACACCTGAGGACACAGTAGCAGAATGGAGCCTGGGTCAAGGTAGAGATCCTGTTAAAAGGCTCAAGCTACCTGTCGTACGGGGGACAAAGGGGGACATAGAGAACATGTAACAAAAATAAGGGGGAAAAAGAGAACATAAGGACCTTGTGAGAGGTCTGAGGCAGCAAGGGACTAAACCACAGAGCTAGAGGGAAGGCTTACAATCCCACCTGGTAAAGGGGATTCCAGAATTGCTTCCAAGCCAGTCAGACCATACCTGCACCTGTGATCCGGTACCCTGGACTGTGGCTGCCTGAATCCATCAATAAAAAGGTAAAGAGACTGCAACCCTGTGTCCTCCGTTTCTTTCTACACCAACTACCACCTGTCCCTACTAGGTTTGAGCGACCTTTACTTTTATAGGATCGGGTCAGGTTTCACGAAACCCGACTTTTTCAAAAGTCGGGTCGAGTGAAATCGGCCGATCCTATAAAAAAGTCGGGGTCGGGGTCGGCCGAAACTCGAAACCCAATGCAGGGCATTGAGTTTCCAATGGTTCCCAGGGTCTGAAGGAGCGGATACTCTCCTTCAGGCCCTGGGATCCATATTTAAGTGTAAAATAAAGAATTAAAATAAAAAATATCGCTATACTTACCCTCTGACGCGCCCTGGTACTAACCGGGAACCTTCCTTCCTTCGAATCAGCGCTTCCAGGACCTTGCGGTGACGTCGCGGCGACCAATCACAAGCTGCGACGTCACCGCGACGTCACGCAAGGTCCTGCAAGCGCTGATTCTTAGGAAGGAAGGCTGCCGGAAAGAAGCAGGGCGAGTCCGAGGGTGAGTATATACTTAATAGGAATATACTCACCCTCGGACATGCCCTGCTTCTTTCCGGCAGCCGGCCTTCCTAAGAATCAGCGCTTGCAGGACCTTGCGTGACGTCGCGGTGACGTCGCGGCTTGTGATTGGTCGCGCGAGCGGTCACATGGGCGGCCGCGGGACCAATCACAATCCGCGATGTCACCGCGACGTCACCGCAAGGTCCTGGAAGCGCTGATTCGAAGGAAGGAAGGTTCCCGGTTAGTACCAGGGCGCGTCAGAGGGTAAGTATAGCGATATTTTTTATTTTAATTCTTTATTTTACATTAAATATGGATTCCGATACCGATTTCCGATATTGCAAACATATCGGAAATCGGGATCGGAATTCCGATACCACATTCAGAAGATCGCCGACTTCATGGCCGACCCCACACAGGGGTCGGGTCGGGTTTCATGAAACCCGACTTTGCCAAAAGTCGGCGACTTCTGAAAGTGGCCGACCCGTTTCACTCAACCCTAGTCCCTACTACTCCGTGAGCTCTGGGGACCCAGCTTCACCTGTGGGAAGCCATACCATCCCTACTGCCACAACATCACCCCAGAGGATCCATTTAACCCCTTCATGACCCAGCCTATTTTGACCTTAATGACCTGGCCATTTTTTGCAATTCTGACCAGTGTCCCTTTATAAGGTAATAACTCAGGAACGCTTCAATGGATCCTAGCTGTTCTGAGATAATTTTTTCATGACATATTGGGCTTCACAATTTTTGTGTTTATTTGTAAAAAAAATAAAAATTTGGCGAAAATGTTGAAAATTTAGCAATTTTCAAATTTTAAATTTATATTCTGTTAAACCAGAGAGTTATGTGACACAAAATAGTTAATAAATAACATTGCCCACATGTCTACTTTACATCAGCACAATTTTGGAAACAATTTTTTTTGCTAGGAAGTTATAAGGGTTAAAATTTGACCAGTGATTTCTCATTTTTACAACAACATTTACAAAACCATTTTTTTAGGGACCACCCCACATTTGAATTTAGTTTGAGGGGTCTATATGGCTGAAAATACCCAAAAGTGACACCATTCTAAAAACTTCACCCATCAAGGTGCTCAAAACTACATTCAAAAAGTTTATTAACCCTTCAGGTGCTTCACAGTAGCAGAAGCAACATGGAAGGAAAAAATGAACATTTAACTTTTTAATCACAAAAATGATTTTAGCAACAATTTTTTTATTTTCCCAAGGGCAAAAAAAGAAACTGGACCCCGAAAGTTATTGTGCAATTTGTCCTGATTACGCCGATATCCCATATGTGGGGGGAACGACTGTTTGGTCGCAAGACAGGGCTTGGAAGTGAAGGAGCGCCATTTGACTTTTTGAATGAAAAATTGGCTCCAATCTTTAGCGAACACCATGTTGTGTTTGGAGAGCCCCTGTGTGCCTAAACATTGGAGCTCCCCCACAAGTGAACTCGTTTTGTAAACTAGACCTCCCAAGGAACTTATCTAGATGCATAGTGAGCACTTTGAACCCCAAGGTGCTTCACAAATTGATCCGTAAAAGTACTTTTTGTCACAAAAAAATTATTTCAGCCTCAATTTTTTCATTTTTTCATGGGCAACAGGGTAAAATGGATCGTAAAGTTTGTTGGGCAATTTCTCCTGAGTACACCGATACCTCACATGTGGGGGTAAACCACTATTTGGGCACACAGCAAGGCTTGGAAGGGAAGGAGCGCTATTTGACTTTTGAATGAAAAATTAGTTCCAATCGTTAGCAGACACCATGTCACCTTTGGAGAGGCCCTGTGTGCCTAAACATTGAAGCTCCCCCACAAGTAATCCCATTTTGGAAACTAGACCTCCCAAGGAACTAATCTAGATGTACGGTGATCACTTTAAAGTCCAAAGTGCTTCACAGAAGTTTATAACGCAGAGCCGTGAAAATAAAAAATAATTTTTCTTTCCTCAAAAATTATTTTTAGCCCACAATTTTTTATTTTCACAAGGGTAACAGGAGAAAGTGGACCCCAAAGGTTGTTGTCCAGTTTGCTCTGAGTACGCTGATATCCCATATGTGGGGGGAACCACTGTTTGGGCACACGTCGGGGCTCGGAAGGGAAGTAGTGACATTTTGGAATTCAGACTTTGATGGAATGGTCTGTGGGCATCATGTTACATTTGCAGAGCCCCTGATGTGCCTAAATAGTAGAAACCCCGCACAATTGACCCCAGTTTGGAAACTAGAGCCCCAAGGAGTTTATCTAGATGTGTGGTGAGCACTTTGAACCCCCAAGTGCTTCACAGAAGTTTATAACGCATAGCCGTGAAAATAAAAAAGAATTTTTCTTTCCTCAAAAATTATTTTTTAGCAAGCAATTTTTTATTTTCACATGGGTAACAAGAGAAATTGGACGCCAAAAGTTGTTTCCCAGTTTTTCCTGAGTACGCTGAAACCCCATATGTGGGGGTAAACCACTGTTTGGGCACACATCTGTGCTCGGAAGGGAAGTAGTGACGTTTTGAAATGCAGACTTACATGCATTGGTCTGCGGGCATCACGTTACATTTGCAGAGCCCCTCATGTACCTAACCAGTAGAAACCCCCCACAAGTGACCCCATTTTGGAAACTAGACCACCCAAGGAACTTATCTAGATGTGTGGTGAGCACTTTGAACCCCCAATTGCTTCACAGAATTTAATAACGCAGAGCCATGAAAATAAAAAATACTATTTTTTCCCACGAAAATAATTTTTTAGCCCCCATTTTTTTATTTTCTCAAGGGTAACAGGAGAAATTAGACCCCCAAAGTTGTTGTGCAATTTTTCCTGAGTACGCTTTTGCCCCATATGTTTGGGTAAACAACTGTTTGGGCACACGTTGGGGCTCGGAAAAAAGGGAGTACCATTTGACTTTTTGAATGCAAGATTGGCTGGAATCACTGCTGGAGCCATGTCGCATTTGGAGACCTGTGATGTGCCTAAACAGTGGAAACCCCTGAATTCTAACTCCAACACTAACCCCAACACACCCCTAACCCTAATCCCAACTGTAGCCATAACCCAATTGCATCCCTAACCCTAACACACCCCTAACCACAGCCCTAACCTTAATTGCAACCCTAACCCTAATCCCAACCCTAACCCTAACCACAGCCCTAACCCAAACACACCCCTAACCCTAATCCCAACCCTAACCATAACCCTAACCACAAGCCTAACCCAAACACACCCCTAACCCTGATCTTAACCCTATTTCCAACGCTAACCCTAATTCCAACCCTAACTCTAATTCCAAATCTAACTCTAAGGCTATGTGCCCACGTTGCGGATTCGTGTGAGGATTGTTCCGCACCGTTTTTGAAAAATCCGCAGGTAAAAGTCACTGCATTTTAGCTGCGGATTTACCGCGGATTTCCAATGTTTTTTGTGCGGATTTTACCTGCTGATTCCTATTGAGGAACAGGTGTAAAACGCTGCAGAATCTGCACAAAGAATTGACATGCTGCGGAAAATACAACGCAGCGTTTCCACGCGGTATTTTCCACACCAGGGGCACAGCGGATTTGGCTTTCCATAGGTTTACATGGTACTGCAAACATGATGGAAAACTGCTACGAATCCGCATGGGCCAATCCGCTGTGGATACACAGCCAAATCAGCACTGTGTGCACATAGCCTAATTCTAACCCTAACCCTTATTCTAACCCCAACCCTAATTGCAACCCTAACCCTAACCCTAATTGCAATCCTAACCCTAATTGCAACCCTAACCCTAATTGCAACATGAACCCTAGTTCTAACCCTAACCCTAGTGGAAAAATAAAAGTAAATATATTTTCTTTATTTTAATATTGTCCCTACCTATGGGGGTGATAAACGGGAGATTATTTACTATTTTTTTTATTTTGATCACTGTGATATGTTCTATCACAGTGATCAAATTGTACCTGTAATGAATCTAACGGCCAGCAAATTCGGAGGGCACACTGCGCATGTGCCCGCCATTTTTGTAGATGGCAGCGCCCATGCAGAAGATGGACGGACACCGCGAGGGGCACCGGAGGTTGGTAAGTATGGGGGGTGGGATCAGAGCATGGGGGGGTGGGATCAGAACATGGGGGAGCAGACAGGAGGACGGAAGGGAGCAGAGGACAGTAGACAACAGGACCGAGGATGGAGTGGAGGAGATCGGTGGCGGTGGTGGAACAGATCGTGGTCTCCAGCCAGTTTTAGTGTTCATTGTTCTTTTTTTGTGCTACATTGTGTTTGGCTCTTAACAAGTTACATTTTTCTTATCTGTTCTTTTCTCTATTGTTTCATTTGACTGCTGCCTGCTATTCCAACATGTCCTCCACTGAAGCTTTCGAAAGTGGACATCACACTGATTATTTAATCACATCTGATTTACTGATTGGTATGTATTGACTGTCAATACTAGACATGTGTTAAATCATGTGTTTTCTTTACAGATACCTGACAGTGCGGAAGAGCAGGGACAGTCAAGTGGAAATGATTCTTCCCAGAGTCGTCGGCCTCAAGTTGCTGAGGAGGCAAGATGGAATGTAAGTAGCCTTTACCAGAGTTGTAATTGAATTTGATTTTAGTTTTACTTACAATTTTTTTTTTGTATTTCATCTATAGGTTCCACAACATGAGGAAGGACGACTGGATATCGATAATGTCATCCTTATTCAAGCTGTGCAAGAGCGAGCAGTGTTGTGGGACCTTGATCCAATGACTCTGGGAAGAAGTGGCCAGATCGCTGTTGGATGATTGGGACCATGCAAGGCCACAAGTCAGAAAGGATTTTGGTAAGTATTGCAATGAGGTCTTACTCGTCAGTTTTGCTGTAAATGTTGGTGTCTTTTTACAATAATTTTTTTTCTTCCCCCTTCACAGTGAAGAGAGTAAAAGTTCATTGGTGTTTAATGAATAATCACTTCAATAAGGACATGAGGGACGAGATTCGGTTTCGAAGTGGTGCTGCTCAAAAAGTCAGAAAATATAAGTAGCATCATCGGCTTTTTTCTGAGGTCTGCGCTTGCTCAGCGAACGTGAGTATCTTTTGTGTTGCCTTACTATTATTTAACCTTTTTTTTTTTTACTAATGCTTTTCATTTCCTTTCCACACAGAACCTGGTGCAGCACCACAGAACCTGGATCGTCCTCTGTTGGAGCGGCCCCTCACCGACCAGCCAATGAACAGGCCCAATCCCAATCATCAACCAGCGATGGAGCAACCAGGCAGGCTTCACAGGCTGGTGAACAGGAAGCCGGTTCATCTGGTTTTCCCCTCCCCAAGCCCTCTGCCAGTACTTTACTTGGGTCTGCTCTCCAGCGGCAGAGGGCCTGGGAGAGGTCGGTCATGCCAAGTTTATTCACTTAAGTTCAGTCTTCCAGGCCGGGATGAAGGCGGTTTTAGAAAAACTCGATAGCGGGTTCACTCAGGTGAACACACTTTTCCAGGATGTCCACAGATGCCTTGACCTCCTGGAAGCCGACCTTAATAGACCAGAGCGACATTATTTTTCCTCTATAGAACAGGGCATGATGCAAAACCTTAGTCCTGATCTCCTGCTCTATGTGATGAAGGCCTGTCAGGCTGCTTACACTAAGGCCATGCAGCGGTCCCGATATCAGCAGTCAGTCACAAACTTCATTCCCTACAGGGCAGCAAGCTCCAGGACAGCATCAGTGGCAGAATCTGCCAGCACCTTTTCCAAAATCTCAAGGATATGGATACCAATCATCTCACCAAGTGACCTATCCACCACCACCACAACCACCGCTGGACATTAGGACTGTTCCAACAGTATCCAATTACACCATGCAGCCAAGTGCAGCAGCCCAGCCTTCCTCTTCAACTATGCAGTCGAGTGCAGCAGCCTAGCCTTCAACTTCAACCATGCAGCCGAGTGCAGCAGCCCTGACTTCCACTCCCACCATGCAGCAACAGGAAGCAAAAGGCCAAGGAAGCAGCAAAACAAAGTCCAGGAAATGAAAAGCTGCTAAACATTAAACACCTCTAAAAGTGTCTTTTTTTCAAGTTTGCCCACACCTTCCCTTGGTTCTTTACCATCCATGTATCAATCCCTTCCAAATTGTTTTCCACTCCTAATGTGTCCTCTTCCCCCAATGCGTCCTCTGCCAAAGTTTCTGACCCAATCCTGCAATTGTCTGCCACTTCCACTTCCCCTTCTTCACCATCACAGCCCAACACCCCCAGATCTACCATGTAACTGCCTCCCGCAGAAACCAAAAGTAAATCACATTTTAATTTTTTTATTTAAAATTATTTTAATTTTTGTTAATAAAAATTCTTTTGATTCACAATAACTGTCTCACTGTGTTTTCTTTAGCTCTTTATTTAAACATGTGTGTATTGTTGAGCGAAGTATTTATCTCTTTATTTAAACATGTGTGTATTGTTGAGTGTATTGTTGAGTGAAGTATTAACGGGTGTTACAGTTAAGGTGTTTATTATTAAAGTTACATTCAAGGTGTCAATGTTACAGTCAGAAAAAGTACCGGTACATAGCATTACAGGTACATTTGACTTATTTACAGCTTAAACCATTTCATCTTGCCATGACCCACATCTAATATCAGAGACAGACAATTTATCCCTCATTTGGGCAACTTCCACTGTAGTCCTCAGAGGGTGAACATAATAATCTGGCAATGTGGTATTAACAGGTTCCTCAAGTTCGAAGTGGGGTTGCTCTTTTGCCAGGATGCAAATATGCAGAACAACACATCTCTATTTTAAGATTAATTGGTGATCCAAAATGCACAATTTAGCTGCCATCAAACCAAAGGCACACTCCACAGTTCTTTGTGCCCTTGCCAATCTGTAGTTGAAAATCCTTTTGGTGTGACTCAAGTCCCGACTTGAGTATGGTTTTATGAGGTTGGCACACATTTGAAAAGCTTCATCCCCAACAACAACAATTGGCATTGGCGGTCCTTCAGTGTTCGGAAGAGGTTGTGCAGGTGGAAAATTAAAATTATTAGCATACAAATGTTGTCCCATGTCCGAGTTTTTGAAAGTCTGTGAGTCATTTCCTCATCCAAAAGAGCCAACGTCAACAGCGACAAATCAACATTCAGCATCCGCAATCGCCATGAGAGCAATGGAAAAGTATTTTTTATAATTGAAGTACTCAGATCCACTTCAAGCAGGCTTTAGAATCCAAATGTGTTTGTCATCCACAGCCCCCACACAGTTTGGAAAATTACAAATTTCCTTGAATTTTTCAGCATTTTTCAGTCAGAGCTCAGTTGTGGGTTGGGGAAAGAATTCTGCACACAGAATGTCACATAATGCACGGCAGGTGTCTCCAACAATCCCAGGCAGGGTGGACAGTCCAATCCGAATTTGAAAAGGTAAAGATATTAAGGTCTGTCCTGTAGCCAGCAATCTGTGGAAGAAAATGGGAAAACAAATCAGTACATGGCTTTTATAACAAGAATATTAATGGCAGGTGTTTCTCTTTCAAAATTACACACCTTAGAGTCACCAACAGGCATTCATCAGCAGGAATTGCTGTACGTAGTTGCGTGTCCTGCCTGGCGATGGATCCTTGCAAATGCAGCAATTCATCGAGGCTCTGTTCAGACATTATTTGCGGGTTTTCATGAGGGTTTGTGTACAATGAGTGGTAGGCTCCATGGCTCTCTCAGACTTAAACAATGGGGTGTTGCCAATAGCGACGACAACATCTTCTCCATCTTTCTCTTCTCCATCTCCCTTTTTCCTCACAAGCCACAGCAAAAACAAAAGCCAATTTCAATGATAAATCCAGATTCAGATTTATGATCTCCATGCTAAGATCCATCTTGCAGCAGGATACAGCATCAAAAGAAGAGGATTTCATCTGTGCAAGGTCTAGATATAGAAATCCCATAAACCACGCCCATTGGGAAATACTGTACGCATGCGCATAAACAGCGCAAATGCATGCAAAACACATACAAATGCATGCACATGCAGCTTTTTTTGCAGTCATGCGTAAGATCATGTGGATAAAAAATGCTGCTTAAACATGCATTTGCATGCGTTTTGGCATGCGTTTGCGCATGCAGATGATACGCTGCACACAGAAATGCTAATGTGAACCTAGACCAAAGCAGGATGTTGTGGTTAGACAGGCAGGCGTCCTCTCTGTGAATCTATCACTGAACAGGGCGCACAGCTTATCCTGGCTATATGTTAATTTGAACTCCCTTTTAGAAGCCTGAAAAATTTATTTTTTTTGGAGGGGTTTAAAAACATAAATATCCTATTCTTTGCTTGATAACAATATGCCCCTCATCACCGGCTCCATTCCCAGAGCTACAACTTGCATTTTATTCCCAGCAACAAATGCCACAAGGGGGATGGGGAGAAGTTGGAATTGTCTTTGTTTTCTTAAGGGTAGGGTCATACGGGTCCACATGTATCGCTATGTCCCAAGTATCTGGAATCTTGGCCTATGTGAGTCCCAGGGGCCACCTATTGAGACAATACTCCCTGTTTTCAGTACTCACAACAGGCCACTACCTTTTCTACGGGACCAAACATTTTCCAAACTTATAATCTTTCCTTCATTCAGGGGTCTCCAATTGCCTGTGATGTCCTGCTGCCTCTGTAGCTAGCTTCTTTCCATGCTGAGCATTGTAGTTCCACAATGGATCAATCTGTTTTCTCCCTTTCACCTCCTCGCCAACTCACAGCCTGCTGCCTGCTCAACACTAAGTAATTTCTGTATACCTATAGCTTTCTGACCGGTTCCCCTGTAGGGCGTCCTCCTACACTCCCTGGTAATAGCTATGCGGTTAACCCAACAGGAACCTGACACACACATCAGCCATAGGAATAAAATATATTTTTATATATTGTAAGCAGAAATAAATCTTCACACAAAATTAACCTTTACCACATTGGTCACAACTAGTGTTGAGCATTCCGATACCGCAAGTATCGGGTATCGGCCGATATTTGCGGTATCGGAATTCCGATACCGAATTCCGATACTTCCCGCGTATCGGATACCGGAATCGGAAGTTCCCAGAATTCAAATTGAACGCAGCAGCCAATGAGGAATGAATGAAAGTGTGGGCACATCCTGTTTAGCATGGTGGGCATGTAAGTACTGGCAAGGCTGGGATTGGCTGCTGAAATGATGTCACTCTGCACTATAAAAAAGCGCTGCCGCCATTTTGCGCTCACTCTGCTGTGATTTCAGTTAGGGACAGGACGCTGTGTTCTAACTGAGGGCCAGTTGAGCTTGCTAATTGCTTTATTTTCCTTTCCAAAGGCTAATTTAGCAAAACGCTGTGTGTTCTTCACTGTTCACCTTGCTCTTGCCTTGCAGCGCTGTTTTAACAGCGTTCTGCAAGGTCTCTGTGTGTTTGTGTGTGTGCAGCTCACTCTGTAGTCTGTGTGCAGCCATATACCCGGTTGTATTCAGCTCAGGGGGGGTTCACACTGCCTCACACAGTTGTTCTTTTTTGCTCTTAGTGCAGCCTGCTGCACATTTTTTCTCAAATTTCCTATTAGTGTTTTTCCACCAGTCTCCAGCTCTATTGTGGAAAAACACTACATAGGATAACCTAGAGGGGGGTTTTAGGGCCTTGCAGCGCCGTTTACGGCTGTCTGCACGGTCTCCGTGTGAGCCCAGCTCGCCCTGCAGTCTGTGTGCAGCCATAAGCCGGTTGGATTCAGCTCAGGGTTCGTTACTGGCTCATACCTTGAGAAAAATTTTCCTTTTTTTCAAATAGTGCAGCCTGTTTAAAATTTGAAAAAAAAAATTCCTATTAGTGTCTTTCCACTCGTATCCAGCTAAATAGTGGAAAAACACTATATAGGATAACCTAGAGGAGGGTTTTTTGGCCTTGCAGCGCCGTTTACGGCTGTCTGCACGGTCTCCGTGTGAGCCCAGCTCGCCCTGTAGTCTGTGTGCAGCCATAGCCGGTTGGATTCAGCTCAGGGTTCGTTACTGGCTCATACCTTGAGAAAAATTTTCCTTTTTTTTCAAATAGTGCAGCCTGTTTAAAATTTGAAAAAAAAAATCCTATAAGTGTCTTTCCACTCGTATCCAGCTAAATAGTGGAAAAACACTATATAGGATAACCTAGAGGGTTTTTTTTGGGCCTTGCAGCGCCGTTTACGGCTGTCTGCACGGTCTCTGTGTGAGCGCAGCTCGCCCTGTAGTCTGTGTGCAGCCATAGCCGGTTGGATTCAGCTCAGGGTGCGTTACTGCCTCATACCTTGAAAAACAATTTCCTTTTTTTCAAATAGTGCAGCCAGTTTAAAATTTGAAAAAAAAAATTCCTATTAGTGTCTTTCCACTTGTATCCAGCTAAATAGTGGAAAAACACTATATAGGATAACCTAGAGGAGGGTTTTTTGGCCTTGCAGCGCCGTTTACGGCTGTCTGCACGGTCTCCGTGTGATTTAAACTAGCTCTGTAGCCCGATCTGCACCAAAAAAAAAGTTAAGTTCACCAAACACAACTTAACACTTGTGTAGGCCACATTTGAAAAATAATAAAGTTTAGTCCACAATTTACAACATTAGTGTTTCTTACACCTGTTAGGAGGAGCATTACAGGAATAAGCACACTAAGGCCTTAGTACTTTTCTGCTTATCTTTATCTGTCAACCAAGATGAAGAGGGCAGGGAGTAAGGCACGTGGGCGTGGGCGCGGAGCAGGGAGAGGAGCAGGGAGAGGACGTGGTGATTCTGTGCCTGCTGCGGGCGCCGGTGACTCGTTGTCACTCAGTTTCAGCAGGGAACAGTCCTTCATGCGCAGCTTTGTCGGAGAGCGCCGTGCACCGCTGCTGCGTGAAGACCAAATTGAAGCCGTTGTCGGGTGGATGGCAGCTAATGCCTCGGCATCGACTTCAGTTAGTGCCACATCCTCTCAGGCACAGAGCACTGGAGAGCAGCCATCTGTCTCTTCACCACCTGCCAAATTGGCCAGGCAGTCAGAGAGCCCAGGACAGGAGCCGTCTCTACTTCTGTTCTCTGAATCTCTTGGCTTGGAAACAGGGGGCCAGCCAAGCAGCATTGGAGAAATGGAAGAAGAGGCAGTGTGCAGTGATGCCCAACACCTTTTTCTCTCTGACTCTGAAGAGGCAGGTGGGCCAGTGCCTCCGGTGACCACAGCGCAGTACGCATCTGATGATGAAACTCAGGTGCCGCTTTCTCGTGCGTACTGTGCTGCTGAGACTACCCAGGAGGAGCAGTTGGTGGCAGAGGGTAGTGGAGATGATGAGGTCCTTGACCCATCGTGGCGTGAGGAACAGGAAGGTGGTGGGAGCAGCTCAGAGGAAGAGCTTCCTCTTACGGGCCAAAGAGGGAGAGGGAGGGGGAAGACTGCGGAGCCTGTAGCCTCCACTTTGGCACCCGTTAGGAGCCTGTCTCTTTCCAAAGCCAAAAAGGGCGCTCCCAAGACTTGCAGTGCCTGGTCCTTTTTTGACACAGTTGCAGATGACATTTGTTTTGTCAAATGCAAGCTGTGTCATCATAAAGTAAAAAGAGGGAAAAATGTCAGCAACCTCAATACCACAAATATGTGGAAACATGTGCGGACCAGGCACGCGGTGGAGTTACAGAAACACACTGAAGATGTAGGCCAACCAACAGCGGCAGCTACCACCTCTTCAGCTCGTGTTGCCTCTTCCTCCAGCTCACGCACAGCTGGTTTGGCTTCCTCCCAGAGACCTTGTGTAATTCCACCCACAGCACCACCTTCCCAGTCATCCTCACACTCCCAGTCTACTCTACAGCCATCGGTAGTACAGGCATGGGAGAAAAGGCGGGCATTCTCGGCCAACCACCCACGAGCACAGGCTCTGAATGCAGGCATTGCCAAACTGTTGTCCCTGGAAATGCTCTCGTTCAGGCTGGTGGAGACTGACAGCTTCCGTGACTTGATGGCATTGGCAGTCCCACAGTACAAGGTGCCCAGCCGCTTTTACTTCAGCAGGCAGGCTGTCCCTGCCCTGCACAGGCATGTTGAGGCAAACATAAAACATGCGCTACTGAACGCCGTCAGTAGCAAGGTCCACCTCACCACCGATGCGTTAACCAGTCAGCATGGACAGGGGCGATATGTTTCCCTCACTGCCCATTGGGTTAATGTTGTTGAGCCAGGTACAGATCGTGCGAGTGGCGCAGGACGTGTCCTGCCCACTCCAAGGATTGCAGGAATCCAGTCTGTACGCATCGACTCCTCCTCTTACACCAGTTCCTCTGATTCCTCTCTGCAGGATCCGTCACAGTCCACCCCCACATGGACCCGTGAACGTTTACCTATGACCGACATGAGCACAGCCGTGGCCAAACATCAGCAGGCCGTCTTGAAACTAGTTTCATTGGGGCATCGAAGCCACACAGCGCAGGAGCTCTGGAATGCCATCAAGCAGGAGAGCGATGTGTGGTTACTGCCAGCGAATCTCCAGCCAGGCATGGTAGTGTGTGACAATGGCCGAAATCTGGTGGCAGCTTTGGCCCTTGGCAACCTCACTCACATCCCATGTCTGGCACATGTGCTCAATTTGGTTGTGCAGAGTTTTCTGAGGGACTATCCGGATCTTGATGCCCTGCTGCACAAGGTCCGCCTAGAGTGTGCTCACTTGCGGCGTTCCAGCTTGGCCAGATCCCGCATTGCTGCTCTGCAGCGCAGATTCCGCCTTCCGGAACACCGCATCATATGTGACCTACCTACCCGGTGGAATTCCACGTTACATATGTTGGAGCGGTTGTGTGAGCAGCAGCAAGCAGTTATGGAGTACCAGCTGCATCAGGCGCAAAGAAGTCGCAGTCAGCGCCGATCAGACTTCACAACCACAGAGTGGGCCACTCTGAAGGACGTCTGCCAGGTTTTGCGTCCTTTTGATTATTCCACGCGGATGGCAAGTGCAGATGATGCACTAGTCAGCATGACTGTCCCCCTTATCTGCCTGCTTCAGCAAACTTTGCAAGGGTTAAGGGATGATGTGGTGGAAGAGGTGGAGGATGAGGAGTCACCTTTTCCATCAGCTTCTGGAGAGTCAGCGCCACGTGGTTCCTCACAAAGGGGTACGCAGGGGCCAATTTGTGAGGAGGATGAGGAGGAGTCAATGGACGAGGAAGAGCTCCGTCCAGAGGAGGGAGCGACACAATTGTCCAGTGGTCAGTGTGTACAGCGAGGGTGGGGTGATGACGAGCGGGCAGAGATCATGTCTCAAGCAGGGGACAGCGATTCTGGGCCGGTTGGCACTCTGCAGCACATGGTGGATTTTATGCTGCAGTGCGTGAGAAATGACCGCCGTATCGACCACATTCTCAACATGCCTGATTATTGGGTGTTCACCCTCCTCGATCCTCGCTACCGGGACAACGTCCAAAACCTCATCCCTGCGTTGACCCGGGAACGTAAATTGCGGGAGTACCACGACACACTGGTGAATTCCATCATCTTCTCCTGTCCAACTGAGAGGAGTGCTGCTAGTGCTTTACAAAGCAGCTCAGTGCGTCGAGGCAGTGGGGGAGGCTCTGCCCAAAGAGGGAGCAGAAGCAGTGCCTCTGCCCAAGGCAAGCCGAGTATGGCACAACTCTGGCACACTTTTGTGTGCCCGCCCCAAATGTCTACACCATCACCGGCGGCTCCAGTCAGCAGGAGGCAACGGTTCAAGTTTTGGGTCTTTAAGCTGGATACATGGCCAGAGCTAAGTCAGTATGCATTGGAGGTGCTGGCTTGCCCTGCGGCTAGTGTCTTATCGGAACGTGTCTTTAGTGCCGCAGGTGGTGTACTAACAGACCGTCGCATGCGACTATCCTCCGATAACGTTGACCGGCTTACTTTCCTGAAAATGAACCAGGCCTGGATCTCGCAGGAATTTGCCACTCCTCTGCCTGATTAATTAATTGGGTGTCATCCAGGTCTTCTGCTGTGTTCATCTTTCTACCACCTGAAATGCTATTCCTGGGCTCCAACACCGCCAGTTGCGGCTCAGAAGTGCAGGCTGCACAGTCAAAACATACGACCCAGTGTTATTGGGTTTCAGTAACGTCAGCTGATCCCCAGCTGTGTAGCCGGCAATGTGTCCTGCGACCGCTACGCTGGCACAACAACCTGAATGTAAGGGAACCTGCCCCCCCCCCGTCGTTTGTTACTGAAAGAGCCATCTTGTGCAGCAGTAATGCTGCACAAGGAAAAGGTAGCTATTTTTTTTGGGCTCCTTGCACACGCAGAACTTAACACTTATAAAATGTGTTCACTGATACCGTTATACCGTCCCAGAGCTGGGACTTTCCTTCGTAATGTGACGCAGCACAGCCGTCATTCCTACCCCCTTGGTGCCATGCGCTGCCTCCTCAGCGTTGTTTTAAGCTGTCACGGAGCCTGCGCTGTTCTGTTATCCCTTGGCCATGCCCTATTTGCGCTGCCTGTCTTCTGACATAATTTGGTGTCAGGCTGGCTGCGCCTGTGCGGCCGCGCTGCCATAGATCCCGCCTCGCAGTGTCTTCTGATTGAGTCACACTGCGGGCCTGGGATCCATGGGCATGCGCAGTGCATATCTTCCCCTCGGGCTCTCGCTCATTTCCCTCCGCCTTCTTTAGACTGTGCGCCGTCAGCTGATCCCTAATAGCATGCCACGGCCGTGACAACGCACAGTCTGAAGAAGAGGGAAGGAGGGGAGTGAGAGTCGAGGATATGCACTGTGCATGCCCATGGATCCAAGGCCCGCAGTGGGATTACGTTAGACGAGACTGCGAGGTGGGATCTGGAGCAGCGTGGACGCACAGGCACTGACAGCCTGACACCAAATTATGTCAGAAGACAGGCAGCGCTAATTGGGCATGGCCAAGGGATAACAGAACAGCGCAGGCTCCGTGACAGCTTAAAACAACGCTGAGGAGGCAGCACACGGCACCAAGGGGATAGGAATGACAGCTGTGCTGTGTCCCATTACGAAGGAAATTCGCACCTCCGTGACGGTTTAACGGTATAAGGGGACACATTTTTAGTGTTTACTTCTGTGTTTGCAAGGAGCATAATTAAAAGAGCAACCTTTTCCTTTTGCATCCTTAGCGCTGCACAAGATGGCTCTTTCAGCTACAAACGTCTTGGGGGGGGGGTTAAAGGTTCCCTTTCAACTTGCTCCAATCAGGCTTCGGCCTACACTCTGTTCCTCTGCTCCTCCTGCTGTCCCTGGGCTCTAACACCGCCAGTTGGTGCCTGGAAGTGCTGTGTGCACAGTCAACAGTCGCTCCTCTGTTATTGGGGTTCAGTAACGTCAGCTGATCCCCAGCTGTGTGTGCGGTAATACCTCCAATCTGCTCCTCCTGCTGTCCCTGGGCTCTAACACCGCCAGTTGGTGCCTGGAAGTGCTGTGTGCACAGTCAACAGTCGCTCCTCTGTTATTGGGGTTCAGTAACGTCAGCTGATCCCCAGCTGTGTGTGCGGTAATACCTCCAATCTGCTCCTCCTGCTGTCCCTGGGCTCTAACACCGCCAGTTGGTGCCTGGAAGTGCTGTGTGCACAGTCAACAGTCGCTCCTCTGTTATTGGGGTTCAGTAACGTCAGCTGATCCCCAGCTGTGTATCCGGCAACGTGTCATGCGACCGCCACGCTGGCACAACTAAAATGTAAGGGGACTTGTCCCCCCCCCCCCTAGGCGTTTGTTACTGAAAGAGCCACCATGTGCAGCACTAATACTGCACAAGGGAAAGGTCGCTCTTGAAATTAGGCTCCTTGGAAACGCTGAACTACACACTCATGTAATGTGTCCCCTCACACCGTCCAACCGTCCCAGAGGTGGGACTTTCCTTTGTAATGTGACGCAGCACAGCCGTCATTGCTACCCCCTTGGCACCGTGCGCTGCCTCCTTAGCGTTGTTTGATTCCGTCATGGACCCTGCACTGTTATGTTATCCCTTGGCCATGCACAGTTTGCGCTGCCCGTCCTCTGACATCATTTGTTGTCGTCCTGGCTGCGCCTGTGCGTCCACGCTGCCCAAAATCCCACCTCGCAGTGTCGTCTAATGTGATCCCACAGTGGGCCTGGTATCCATGGCCATGCGCAGTGCATATACTAGCCTCTCATTCCCCTTCTTCATGCTTCTTCAGACTAGGTGGCGTCAGCTGATCCCTAATAGCATGCCACGGCCGTGACGCCGCACAGTCTGAAGAAGCATGAAGGAGGTGAGTGAGAGGCGATGATATGCACTGCGCATGCCCATGGATCCCTGGCCCGCAGTGGGATTACATTTGATGACACTGCAAGGTTTGATCTCGGGCAGCTTTGACGCACAGGCACTGCCAGCCTGACACCTAAATGATGTCAGAAGACGGGCACCGCTAACTGTGCATGGCCAAGGGATAACATTACAGCGCGGGCTCCGTGACAGAACCAAACAACGTTGAGGAGGTGGCGCACGGCACCAAGGGGGTTGGAATGACGGCTGTGCTGTGTCACATTACAAAGGAAAGTCCCACTTCCGGGATGGTTTGACGGTGTGAGGGGACACATTATATGAGTGTGTACTTCAGCGTTTGCAAGGAGCATTATTTTCGGAGCCACCATTTTCCATGTGCAGTATTACTGCTGTACAAGATGGCTCTTTCAGCAACAAATGCCTGGGGGGGGGTTAAAGGTTCCCTTTACACTTGCTCCACTGCAGGCTTCGGCCTACACTCTGCTCCTCTTTGATTCCCTGGGTTTCAACACTGTCAGTTGACACCTGGAAGTGTTGTCTACACAGAAAAAACACTAGGTGATGTGTCAGTGGGGTTCAGCACCGCCAGCTGTTCCCCTGCTGTGTAGTCGGCATCGTGTCCAGCACAAGCCACGCTGGCACAACCGACCAAAAGCTTCCACCAGTGCAGGCTTCGGCCTACACTTTGCTCCTCTCCTCCTCCTCCTGCTGACCCTGGGCTCTAACACCGCTAGTTTTTGCCCGGAACTGCTAGCTGCACAGAGAAAAACACCAGCCAATGTGTTAGTGGGGTTCAGCAACGCCAGCTGTTCCCCTGCTGTGTAGCTGGCAACGTGTCCTGCAAACGCCACGCAGGCACATGAACTGAAATTGAAGGGAGCCTGGCCCCCTCTCCCCCAGGTGTTTCTATGTATAACAGCCACCTTGTACAGCAGTACTGCTGCATTTGTACAAGGTGGCTGACTTTTTATCCTTGCCCACGTGGAACTCAACACGTACAAAATGTGTCTCTTTGAGACCATTCCACTGTCCCTGAGGTGTGACTTTCCTTTCTAATGATACGCAGCACCCCCCTTGGTAGCGCTTCCCGTCTTCTGACATCATCGGTTGGCTAGTTGCGCCTGTGCGTCCGCCCTGCCTGAATAAAATGCTCCTCGTTGTCTTAATTATTTTGACTGCGAGGGTGTGATTGATGGGCACGAGCAGTGCATATCTTCGCCTGTCTTAACTCATCTCCTTCCGCCTTCTTCAGACTGTGCAGCCTCATGGCCGCGGCATGCGAGAAGGGATCAGATGAGGCCGCCCAGTCTGAAGCAGGTGTAAGGACATGTGTGAGCGGCAAACATATTTAGTGCACCAGGGCACGAATCCCAGCACCGCAGTGTGATTTTTTAAAAACACACTGTGGGTCTGGGATTCATGTCCACCGCTAACCGCAACGGCCAACATGAAATGAGGTCATAAGACAGGAAGCGCTCACAGCGCATGGCCAAGGGATCACACAATAGCGCAGACTCCTGTACAGCAAATAACAACGCTCAGGAATCTGCGCACAGCAGCTATGTGTTAATTTTGACACCTGTGCTGCATCTCCGTAAAAAGGAAAGTCACGCCTCCACTACTGTTTGACAGTATAATGGGCTAAATAGTGTACGTGTTTTATTCATCGTGTGCAAGGAGCAAATTAAATAGAGCAACCTTTTACTTGTGCAGCATTAATGCTGCACAAGGTGTGGCTCTTGTACCTTGCAACACCTGAGGGGGGGGTTAAAGGTAACCTTTGAAATTGGTTCAACTAGGCTTCGGCCTACACTCAGCTCCTCTACTCCTCCTGCTGACCCTGGGCTCTAACAACGCTAGTTTTTGCCCGGAAATGCTAGCTGCACAGAGAAAAACACCAGCCAATGTGTTAGTGGGGTTCAGCAACGCCCGCTGTTCCCCCGCTGTGTAGCCGGCATCGTGTCCAGCAAAAGCCACGCTGGCACAACCGACCAAAAGCTGCTACCAGTGCAGGCTTCGGCCTACACTTTGCTCCTCTCCTCCTCCTGCTGACCCTGGGCTCAAACACCGCTAGTTTTTGCCCGGAAATGCTAGCTGCACAGAGAAAAACACCAGCCAATGTGTTAGTGGGGTTCAGCAACGCCAGCTGTTTCCCTGCTGTGTAGCTTGCATCGTGTCCAGCACAAGCCACGCTGGCACAACCGACCAAAAGCTGCCACCAGTGCAGGCTTCGGCCTACACTTTGCTCCTCTCCTCCTCCTCCTGCTGACCCTGGGCTCTAACACCGCTAGTTTTTGCCCGGACATGCAATCTGCACAGAGAAAAACACCAGTCAATGTGTCAGTGGGGTTCAGCAACGCCAGCTGTTCCCCTGCTGTGTAGCTTGCAACGTGACCTGCAAACGCCACGCAGGCACATGAACTGAAATTGAAGGGAGCCTGCCCCCCACCCCCAGGTGTTTCTATGTATAACAGCCACCTTGTACAGCAGTACTGCTGCATTTGTACAAGGTGGCTGACTTTTTCTCCTTGCCCACGTGGAACTCAACACGTACAAAATGTGTCTCATTAGAGACCATTACAATGTCCCTGAGGTGTGACTTTCCTTTGTAATGACACGCAGCACCACCCTTGTTAGCGCTGCCCGTCTTTTGACATCATTGGTTAGCTGGCTGCGCCTGTGCATCTCCCCTGCTCAAAACAACGCCCCTCGGTGTCTTATTTTTTTGGACAGCGAGGGTGTGATTGATGGGCATGTGCAGTGCATATGTTTGCCTGTGTTCACTCATCTCCTTCCGCCTTCTTCAGACTGGGTGTCCTCATGGCCGCGGCAGGCGATAAGGGATCAGATGAGGCCGCCCAGTCTGAAGCAGGTGTAAGGACATGTGTGAGCGTCAAACATATTTACTGCACAAGGCCACGAATCCCAGCCACGCAGTGTGATTTTTTGAAAACACACTGTGGGTCTGGGATTCATGTCCATCGCTAACCGCAACGGCCAACATAAAATGAGGTCAGAAGACAGGAAGCGCTCACAGCGCATGGCCAAGGGATCACACAATAGCGCAGACTCCTGTACAGCAAATAACAACGCTCAGGAATCTGCGCACAGCAGCTATGTGTTAATTTTGACACCTGTGCTGCATCTCCGTAAAAAGGAAAGTCACGCCTCCACTACTGTTTGACAGTATAATGGGCTAAATAGTATACGTGTTTTATTCATCGTGTGCAAGGAGCAAATTAAATAGAGCAACCTTTTACTTGTGCAGCATTAATGCTGCACAAGGTGTGGCTCTTGTACCTTGCAACACCTGAGGGGGGGGTTAAAGGTAACCTTTGAAATTGGTTCAACTAGGCTTCGGCCTACACTCTGCTCCTCTACTCCTCCTGCTGACCCTGGGCTCTAACAACGCTAGTTTTTGCCCGGAAATGCTAGCTGCACAGAGAAAAACACCAGCCAATGTGTTAGTGGGGTTCAGCAACGCCCGCTGTTCCCCCGCTGTGTAGCCGGCATCGTGTCCAGCAAAAGCCGCGCTGGCACAACCGACCAAAAGCTGCCACCAGTGCAGGCTTCGGCCTACACTTTTCTCCTCTCCTCCTCCTGCTGACCCTGGGCTCAAACACCGCTAGTTTTTGCCCGGAAATGCTAGCTGCACAGAGAAAAACACCAGCCAATGTGTTAGTGGGGTTCAGCAACGCCAGCTGTTTCCCTGCTGTGTAGCTTGCATCGTGTCCAGCACAAGCCACGCTGGCACAACCGACCAAAAGCTGCCACCAGTGCAGGCTTCGGCCTACACTTTGCTCCTCTCCTCCTCCTCCTGCTGACCCTGGGCTCTAATTCCGCTAGTTTTTGCCCGGACATGCAATCTGCACAGAGAAAAACACCAGTCAATGTGTCAGTGGGGTTCAGCAACGCCAGCTGTTCCCCTGCTGTGTAGCTTGCAACGTGACCTGCAAACGCCACGCAGGCACATGAACTGAAATTGAAGGGAGCCTGCCCCCCACCCCCAGGTGTTTCTATGTATAACAGCCACCTTGTACAGCAGTACTGCTGCATTTGTACAAGGTGGCTGACTTTTTCTCCTTGCCCACGTGGAACTCAACACGTACAAAATGTGTCTCATTAGAGACCATTACAATGTCCCTGAGGTGTGACTTTCCTTTGTAATGACACGCAGCACCACCCTTGTTAGCGCTGCCCGTCTTTTGACATCATTGGTTAGCTGGCTGCGCCTGTGCATCTCCCCTGCTCAAAACAACGCCCCTCGGTGTCTTATTTTTTTGGACAGCGAGGGTGTGATTGATGGGCATGTGCAGTGCATATGTTTGCCTGTGTTCACTCATCTCCTTCCGCCTTCTTCAGACTGGGTGTCCTCATGGCCGCGGCAGGCGATAAGGGATCAGCAGAGGCCGCCCAGTCTGAAGCAGGTGTAAGGACATGTGTGAGCGTCAAACATATTTACTGCACAAGGCCACGAATCCCAGCCACGCAGTGTGATTTTTTGAAAACACACTGTGGGTCTGGGATTCATGTCCATCGCTAACCGCAACGGCCAACATAAAATGAGGTCAGAAGACAGGAAGCGCTCACAGCGCATAGCCAAGGGATCACAAGAGCGCAGACTCCTGTACAGCAACTAACAACGCTCAGGAAGCTGCGCCCATGCAAAAAGGTGTTATTTTCGACACCTGTGCTGCTTTTCTTTAAAAAGACAAGTCACGCCTCCACTACTGTTTAACAGTATAATGGGCTAAATAGTGTACGTGTTGCATTCAGCGTGTGCAAGTAGACAAATTAATAGAGCAACCTTTTACTTGTGCAGCATTAATGCTGCAGAAGGAGTGGCTCTTGTACTTTGTAACACCTGAGGGGGGGTTAAAGGTAACCTTTGAAATTGGTTCAACTAGGCTTCGGCCTACACTCTGCTCCTCTCCTCCTCCTGCTGACCCTGGGCTCTAACACCGCTAGTTTTTGCCCGGAAATGCTAGCTACACAGAGAAAAACACCAGCCAATGTGTTAGTGGGGTTCAGCACCGCCAGCTGTTCCCCCGCTGTGTAGCCGGCATCGTGTCCAGCAAAAGCCACGCTGGCACAACCGACCAAAAGCTGCCACCAGTGCAGGCTTTGGCCTACACTTTGCTCCTCTCCTCCTCCTGCTGACCCTGGGCTCAAACACCGCTAGTTTTTGCCCGGAAATGCTAGCTGCACAGAGAAAAACACCAGCCAATGTGTTAGTGGGGTTCAGCAACGCCAGCTGTTTCCCTGCTGTGTAGCTTGCATCGTGTCGAGCACAAGCCACGCTGGCACAACCGACCAAAAGCTGCCACCAGTGCAGGCTTCGGCCTACACTTTGCTCCTCTCCTCCTCCTCCTGCTGACCCTGGGCTCTAACACCGCTAGTTTTTGCCCGGACATGCAATCTGCACAGAGAAAAACACCAGTCAATGTGTCAGTGGGGTTCAGCAACGCCAGCTGTTCCCTGCTGTGTAGCTTGCAACGTGACCTGCAAACGCCACGCAGGCACATGAACTGAAATTGAAGGGAGCCTGCCCCCCACCCCCAGGTGTTTCTATGTATAACAACCACCTTGTACAGCAGTACTGCTGCATTTGTACAAGGTGGCTGATGTTTTCTCCTTGCCCACGTGGAACTCAACACGTACAAAATGTGTCTCATTAGAGACCAATGCTAATGTCCCTGAGGTGTGACTTTCCTTTTTAATGACACGCAGCACCCCCATTGTTAGCGCTGCCCGTCTTCTGACATCATTGGTTGGCTGCCTGTGCCTGTGCGTCCGCCCTGCCCGAAACAACGCCCCTCGTTGTCTCATATTTTGGATGCGAGGGTGTTATTGATGGGCATGTGCAGTGCATATGTTCGCCTGTTTTAAGTCACCTCCTTCCGCCTTCTTCAGACTGGGTGTCCTCATGGCCGCGGCATGCGATAAGGGATCAGATGAGGCCGCCCAGTCTGAAGCAGGTGTAAGGACATGTGTGAGCGGCAAACATATTTAGTGCACAAGGGCAAGAATCCCAGCACCGCAGTGTGATTTTTAAAAAAAACACTGTGGGTCTGGGATTCATGTCCACCGCTAACCGCAACGGCCAACATGAAATGAGGTCATAAGACAGGAAGCGCTCACAGCGCATAGCCAAGGGATCACAAGAGCGCAGACTCCTGTACAGCAACTAACAACGCTCAGGAAGCTGCGCCCATGCAAAAAGGTGTTATTTTCGACACCTGTGCTGCTTTTCTTTAAAAAGACAAGTCACGCCTCCACTACTGTTTAACAGTATAATGGGCTAAATAGTGTACGTGTTGCATTCAGCGTGTGCAAGTAGACAAATTAATAGAGCAACCTTTTACTTGTGCAGCATTAATGCTGCAGAAGGAGTGGCTCTTGTACTTTGTAACACCTGAGGGGGGGTTAAAGGTAACCTTTGAAATTGGTTCAACTAGGCTTCGGCCTACACTCTGCTCCTCTCCTCCTCCTGCTGACCCTGGGCTCTAACAACGCTAGTTTTTGCCCGGAAATGCTAGCTGCACAGAGAAAAACACCAGCCAATGTGTTAGTGGGGTTCAGCACCGCCAGCTGTTCCCCCGCTGTGTAGCCGGCATCGTGTCCAGCAAAAGCCACGCTGGCACAACCGACCAAAAGCTGCCACCAGTGCAGGCTTCGGCCTACACTTTGCTCCTCTCCTCCTCCTCCTGCTGACCCTGGGCTCTAACACCGCTAGTTTTTGCCCGGACATGCGATCTGCACAGAGAAAAACACCAGTCAATGTGTCAGTGGGGTTCTGCAACGCCAGCTGTTCCCCTGCTGTGTAGCTTGCAACGTGACCTGCAAACGCCACGCAGGCACATGAACTGAAATTGAAGGGAGCCTGCCCCCCACCCCCAGGTGTTTCTATGTATAACAGCCACCTTGTACAGCAGTACTGCTGCATTTGTACAAGGTGGCTGATGTTTTCTCCTTGCCCACGTGGAACTCAACACGTACAAAATGTGTCTCTTTGAGACCATTCCACTGTCCCTGAGGTGTGACTTTCCTTTCTAATGATACGCAGCACCCCCCTTGGTAGCGCTTCCCGTCTTCTGACATCATTGGTTGGCTACTTGCGCCTGTTCGTCCGCCCTGCCTGAATAAAATGCTCCTCGTTGTCTTACTTATTTTGACTGCGAGGGTGTGATTGATGGGCACGAGCAGTGCATATCTTCGCCTGTCTTAACTCATCTCCTTCCGCCTTCTTCAGACTGTGCAGCCTCATGGCCGCGGCATGCGAGAAGGGATCAGCAGAGGCCGCCCAGTCTGAAGCAGGTGTAAGGACGTGTGTGAGCGGCCAAAATATTTACTGCTCAAGGCCACGAATCCCAGCACCGCAGTGTGGCTTTATGAAAAGACACTGTGGGTCTGGGATTTATGGCCATCGTTAACCGCACCAGCCAACATGAAATGATGTCATAAGATGGGCAGCGCTAACAGGGCATTGCCAAGGGATAACACAAGAGCGCAGACTCCTGTACAGCAAATAACAACGCTCAGGAAGCTGCGCCAAGCACCAAGGCGTTATTTTGGACACCTGTGCTGCGTCTCATCAAAAAACCAAGTCACGCATCCACTACAGTTTGACTGTAGAATGGGGTAAATTGTGTATGTCTTTCATTCAGCGTGTGCAAGTAGACAAATTAATAGAGCAACCTTTCACTTGTGCAGCATTAATACTGCACAAGGTGTGTCTCTTGTACTTTGTAACACCTGAGGGGGGGTTAAAGGTTTCCTTTGAAATTGGTTCAACTAGGCTTCGGCCTACACTCTGCTCCTCTCCTCCTCCTCCTGCTTCAACACGGGCTCTAACATCGCTAGTTTTTGCCCGCAAGTGCTAGCTGCACAGAGAAAAACACACGCCATTGTGTTAGTGGGGTTCAGCAACGCCAGCTGTTCCCCCAGTGTGTAGCCGGCAAAGTGTCCTGCAAACGCAACGCAGACACAAAGCTGCCTCCAGTGCAGGATTCGGCCTACACTCATCTCCCCCTGCTTACCCTTTGCTCCAACACCGCTAGTTGGGGCTCTAGGAAGACAATCTTTAATAGGCAATGCATCCGGGTTCCAGCACCGCCAGCTGGTTCTCGGCAGTGTTCTTGTCACAGGTACTCCCTCGTGCCAAGCCTGGTTTCAGCACCGTCAGCTGTTTCCGGGTTGTGTCAAGCTCACTGAGACGCCTATGCTTGCCCCGTCGTGGTGCGGTCGAGTTAGCCAACTCCAGGGTGCCTCCAGTTTAGGAGCTTCCTATGTGGGCTGCGTGAACTGGTAGTCAAGGCTGGTTCTGTAGTGCCAGTAGGCCCAGCTCCCCCTGTAGGACTGTTGGGGTTCGGTAACTGCGGCTGCCTCGCGGCCTAGCTGTTCTCTCCTCTCCTGTGGACCTTCGGGTCCACCACCTGGTTCCAGCACCGTCAGCTGGTTCCGGGCCGAGCCTTTGGCTTAGGTGCCTCCTCCTGGGTATCCGAGTTCCGCCAACGCCAGGCGGTCCTTGGTAGTGCTTTTAAGCGCGGGCACCTACAGCTTAGTAACCGGGTTCCAGCACCATCAGCTGGTCCTCGGTCGTGCCATTGGCTCTTGCACACTGGGGCAACGCATCCGGGTTCCAGCACCGCCAGCTGGTTCTCGGCAGTGTTCTTGTCACAGGTACTCCCTCGTGCCAAGCCTGGTTTCAGCACCATCAGCTGTTTCCGGGTTGTGTCAAGCTCACTGAGACGCCTTTGCTTGCCCCGTCGTGGTGCGGTCGAGTTAGCCAACTCCAGGGTGCCTCCAGTTTAGGAGCTTCCTATGTGGGCTGCGTGAACTGGTAGTCAAGGCTGGTTCTGTAGTGCCAGTAGGCCCAGCTCCCCCTGTAGGACTGTTGGGGTTCGGTAACTGCGGCTGCCTCGCGGCCTAGCTGTTCTCTCCTCTCCTGTGGACCTTCGGGTCCACCACCTGGTTCCAGCACCGTCAGCTGGTTCCGGGCCGAGCCTTTGGCTTAGGTGCCTCCTCCTGGGTATCCGAGTTCCGCCAACACCAGGCGGTCCTTGGTAGTGCTTTTAAGCGCGGGCACCTACAGCTTAGTAACCGGGTTCCAGCACCGTCAGCTGGTCCTCGGTCGTGCCATTGGCTCTTGCACACTGGGGCAACGCATCTGAGTTCCAGCACCGCCAGCTGGTTCTCGGCAGTGTTCTTGTCACAGGTACTCCCTCGTGCCAAGCCTGGTTTCAGCACCGTCAGCTGTTTCCGGGTTGTGTCAACTTCACTGAGACGCCTATGCTTGCCCCGTCGTGGTGCGGTCAAGTTAGCCAACTCCAGGGTGCCTCCAGTTTAGGAGCTTCCTATGTGGGCTGCGTGAACTGGTAGTCAAGGCTGGTTCTGTAGTGCCAGTAGGCCCAGCTCCCCCTGTAGGACTGTTGGGGTTCGGTAACTGCGGCTGCCTCGCGGCCTAGCTGTTCTCTCCTCTCCTGTGGACCTTCGGGTCCACCACCTGGTTCCAGCACCGTCAGCTGGTTCCGGGCCGAGCCTTTGGCTTAGGTGCCTCCTCCTGGGTATCCGAGTTCCGCCAACGCCAGGCGGTCCTTGGTAGTGCTTTTAAGCGCGGGCACCTACAGCTTAGTAACCGGGTTCCAGCACCATCAGCTGGTCCTCGGTCGTGCCATTGGCTCTTGCACACTGGGGCAACGCATCCGGGTTCCAGCACCGCCAGCTGGTTCTCGGCAGTGTTCTTGTCACAGGTACTCCCTCGTGCCAAGCCTGGTTTCAGCACCGTCAGCTGTTTCCGGGTTGTGTCAACTTCACTGAGACGCCTATGCTTGCCCCGTCGTGGTGCGGTCGAGTTAGCCAACTCCAGGGTGCCTCCAGTTTAGGAGCTTCCTATGTGGGCTGCGTGAACTGGTAGTCAAGGCTGGTTCTGTAGTGCCAGTAGGCCCAGCTCCCCCTGTAGGACTGTTGGGGTTCGGTAACTGCGGCTGCCTCGCGGCCTAGCTGTTCTCTCCTCTCCTGTGGACCTTCGGGTCCACCACCTGGTTCCAGCACCGTCAGCTGGTTCCGGGCCGAGCCTTTGGCTTAGGTGCCTCCTCCTGGGTATCCGAGTTCCGCCAACGCCAGGCGGTCCTTGGTAGTGCTTTTAAGTGCGGGCACCTACAGCTTAGTAACCGGGTTCCAGCACCGTCAGCTGGTCCTCGGTCGTGCCATTGGCTCTTGCACACTGGGGCAACGCATCCGGGTTCCAGCACCGCCAGCTGGTTCTCGGCAGTGTTCTTGTCACAGGTACTCCCTCGTGCCAAGCCTGGTTTCAGCACCGTCAGCTGTTTCCGGGTTGTGTCAAGCTCACTGAGACGCCTATGCTTGCCCCGTCGTGGTGCGGTCGAGTCAGCCAACTCCAGGGTGCCTCCAGTTTAGGAGCTTCCTATGTGGGCTGCGTGAACTGGTAGTCAAGGCTGGTTCTGTAGTGCCAGTAGGCCCAGCTCCCCCTGTAGGACTGTTGGGGTTCGGTAACTGCGGCTGCCTCGCGGCCTAACTGTTCTCTCCTCTCCTGTGGACCTTCGGGTCCACCACCTGGTTCCAGCACCGTCAGCTGGTTCCGGGCCGAGCCTTTGGCTTAGGTGCCTCCTCCTGGGTATCCGAGTTCCGCCAACGCCAGGCGGTCCTTGGTAGTGCTTTTAAGCGCGGGCACCTACAGCTTAGTAACCGGGTTCCAGCACCGTCAGCTGGTCCTCGGTCGTGCCATTGGCTCTTGCACACTGGGGCAACGCATCCGGGTTCCAGCACCGCCAGCTGGTTCTCGGCAGTGTTCTTGTCACAGGTACTCCCTCGTGCCAAGCCTGGTTTCAGCACCGTCAGCTGTTTCCGGGTTGTGTCAAGCTCACTGAGACGCCTATGCTTGCCCCGTCGTGGTGCGGTCGAGTTAGCCAACTCCAGGGTGCCTCCAGTTTAGGAGCTTCCTATGTGGGCTGCGTGAACTGGTAGTCAAGGCTGGTTCTGTAGTGCCAGTAGGCCCAGCTCCCCCTGTAGGACTGTTGGGGTTCGGTAACTGCGGCTGCCTCGCGGCCTAGCTGTTCTCTCCTCTCCTGTGGACCTTCGGGTCCACCACCTGGTTCCAGCACCGTCAGCTGGTTCCGGGCCGAGCCTTTGGCTTAGGTGCCTCCTCCTGGGTATCCGAGTTCCGCCAACGCCAGGCGGTCCTTGGTAGTGCTTTTAAGCGCGGGCACCTACAGCTTAGTAACCGGGTTCCAGCACCGTCAGCTGGTCCTCGGTCGTGCCATTGGCTCTTGCACACTGGGGCAACGCATCCGGGTTCCAGCACCGCCAGCTGGTTCTCGGCAGTGTTCTTGTCACAGGTACTCCCTCGTGCCAAGCCTGGTTTCAGCACCGTCAGCTGTTTCCGGGTTGTGTCAACTTCACTGAGACGCCTATGCTTGCCCCGTCGTGGTGCGGTCGAGTTAGCCAACTCCAGGGTGCCTCCAGTTTAGGAGCTTCCTATGTGGGCTGCGTGAACTGGTAGTCAAGGCTGGTTCTGTAGTGCCAGTAGGCCCAGCTCCCCCTGTAGGACTGTTGGGGTTCGGTAACTGCGGCTGCCTCGCGGCCTAGCTGTTCTCTCCTCTCCTGTGGACCTTCGGGTCCACCACCTGGTTCCAGCACCGTCAGCTGGTTCCGGGCCGAGCCTTTGGCTTAGGTGCCTCCTCCTGGGTATCCGAGTTCCGCCAACGCCAGGCGGTCCTTGGTAGTGCTTTTAAGCGCGGGCACCTACAGCTTAGTAACCGGGTTCCAGCACCGTCAGCTGGTCCTCGGTCGTGCCATTGGCTCTTGCACACTGGGGCAACGCATCCGGGTTCCAGCACCGCCAGCTGGTTCTCGGCAGTGTTCTTGTCACAGGTACTCCCTCGTGCCAAGCCTGGTTTCAGCACCGTCAGCTGTTTCCGGGTTGTGTCAACTTCACTGAGACGCCTATGCTTGCCCCGTCGTGGTGCGGTCGAGTTAGCCAACTCCAGGGTGCCTCCAGTTTAGGAGCTTCCTATGTGGGCTGCGTGAACTGGTAGTCAAGGCTGGTTCTGTAGTGCCAGTAGGCCCAGCTCCCCCTGTAGGACTGTTGGGGTTCGGTAACTGCGGCTGCCTCGCGGCCTAGCTGTTCTCTCCTCTCCTGTGGACCTTCGGGTCCACCACCTGGTTCCAGCACCGTCAGCTGGTTCCGGGCCGAGCCTTTGGCTTAGGTGCCTCCTCCTGGGTATCCGAGTTCCGCCAACGCCAGGCGGTCCTTGGTAGTGCTTTTAAGCGCGGGCACCTACAGCTTAGTAACCGGGTTCCAGCACCGTCAGCTGGTCCTCGGTCGTGCCATTGGCTCTTTCACACTGGGGCAACGCATCCGGGTTCCAGCACCGCCAGCTGGTTCTCGGCATTGTTCTTGTCACAGGTACTCCCTCGTGCCAAGCCTGGTTTCAGCACCGTCAGCTGTTTCCGGGTTGTGTCAACTTCACTGAGACGCCTATGCTTGCCCCGTCGTGGTGCGGTCGAGTTAGCCAACTCCAGGGTGCCTCCAGTTTAGGAGCTTCCTATGTGGGCTGCGTGAACTGGTAGTCAAGGCTGGTTCTGTAGTGCCAGTAGGCCCAGCTCCCCCTGTAGGACTGTTGGGGTTCGGTAACTGCGGCTGCCTCGCGGCCTAGCTGTTCTCTCCTCTCCTGTGGACCTTCGGGTCCACCACCTGGTTCCAGCACCGTCAGCTGGTTCCAGGCCGAGCCTTTGGCTTAGGTGCCTCCTCCTGGGTATCCGAGTTCCGCCAACGCCAGGCGGTCCTTGGTAGTGCTTTTAAGCGCGGGCACCTACAGCTTAGTAACCGGGTTCCAGCACCATCAGCTGGTCCTCGGTCGTGCCATTGGCTCTTGCACACTGGGGCAACGCATCCGGGTTCCAGCACCGCCAGCTCGTTCTCGGCAGTGTTCTTGTCACAGGTACTCCCTCGTGCCAAGCCTGGTTTCAGCACCGTCAGCTGTTTCCGGGTTGTGTCAAGCTCACTGAGACGCCTATGCTTGCCCCGTCGTGGTGCGGTCGAGTTAGCCAACTCCAGGGTGCCTCCAGTTTAGGAGCTTCCTATGTGGGCTGCGTGAACTGGTAGTCAAGGCTGGTTCTGTAGTGCCAGTAGGCCCAGCTCCCCCTGTAGGACTGTTGGGGTTCGGTAACTGCGGCTGCCTCGCGGCCTAGCTGTTCTCTCCTCTCCTGTGGACCTTCGGGTCCACCACCTGGTTCCAGCACCGTCAGCTGGTTCCGGGCCGAGCCTTTGGCTTAGGTGCCTCCTCCTGGGTATCCGAGTTCCGCCAACGCCAGGCGGTCCTTGGTAGTGCTTTTAAGCGCGGGCACCTACAGCTTAGTAACCGGGTTCCAGCACCGTCAGCTGGTCCTCGGTCGTGCCATTGGCTCTTGCACACTGGGGCAACGCATCCGGGTTCCAGCACCGCCAGCTGGTTCTCGGCAGTGTTCTTGTCACAGGTACTCCCTCATGCCAAGCCTGGTTTCAGCACCGTCAGCTGTTTCCGGGTTGTGTCAACTTCACTGAGACGCCTATGCTTGCCCCGTCGTGGTGCGGTCGAGTTAGCCAACTCCAGGGTGCCTCCAGTTTAGGAGCTTCCTATGTGGGCTGCGTGAACTGGTAGTCAAGGCTGGTTCTGTAGTGCCAGTAGGCCCAGCTCCCCCTGTAGGACTGTTGGGGTTCGGTAACTGCGGCTGCCTCGCGGCCTAGCTGTTCTCTCCTCTCCTGTGGACCTTCGGGTCCACCACCTGGTTCCAGCACCGTCAGCTGGTTCCGGGCCGAGCCTTTGGCTTAGGTGCCTCCTCCTGGGTATCCGAGTTCCGCCAACGCCAGGCGGTCCTTGGTAGTGCTTTTAAGCGCGGGCACCTACAGCTTAGTAACCGGGTTCCAGCACCGTCAGCTGGTCCTCGGTCGTGCCATTGGCTCTTGCACACTGGGGCAACGCATCCGGGTTCCAGCACCGCCAGCTGGTTCTCGGCAGTGTTCTTGTCACAGGTACTCCCTCATGCCAAGCCTGGTTTCAGCACCGTCAGCTGTTTCCGGGTTGTGTCAACTTCACTGAGACGCCTATGCTTGCCCCGTCGTGGTGCGGTCGAGTTAGCCAACTCCAGGGTGCCTCCAGTTTAGGAGCTTCCTGTGTGGGCTGCGTGAACTGGTAGTCAAGGCTGGTTCTGTAGTGCCAGTAGGCCCAGCTCCCCCTGTAGGACTGTTGGGGTTCGGTAACTGCGGCTGCCTCGCGGCCTAGCTCTTTCTCTCCTCTCCTGTGGGCCTTCGGGTCCACCACCTGGTTCCAGCACCGTCAGCTGGTTCTAGGCAGTGTCTTTTGCTCTTGTACCTTCTGCTCCCCATCCTGGTTCCAGTAACGTCAGCTGGTTCCGGGCAGAGCCTTTGGCTTAGGTGCCTCCTTCTGGGTATCCAAGTTCCACCAACGTCAGGTGGTCCTTGGTAGTGCTTTCAGGCACGGGTACCTCCTGCTTAGTAACCGGGTTCCAGTAACGTCAGCTGGTCCTCGGTAGTTCCATTGGCTCTTGGACCTTCGGCTACCCATCCGGGTTCCAGTACCGTCAGCTGGTTCTCGGCAGTGTCCTTTGCTCTTGTACCTTCTGCTCCCCATCCTGGTTCCAGTAACGTCAGCTGGTTCCGGGCAGAGCCTTTGGCTTAGGTGCCTCCTTCTGGGTATCCGAGTTCCGCCAACGTCAGGCGGTCCTTGGTAGTGCTTTTTAGCACGGGTACCTCCTGCTTAGTAACCGGGTTCCAGTAACGTCAGCTGGTCCTCGGTAGTTCCATAGGCTCTTGAACCTTCGGGTAGCCATCCGAGTTCCAGTTCCATCAGCTGGTTCTTGGCATTTTCTCAGCCTTCTTGTACCTTCTGCTACATTTCCAAGTTTAAGACCCTAAAGTCGACGACCCGGAAGACCACCCCGATGACGACTACGACGACGACCCGGAAGACCACCCCGATGACGACGATGACGACGGCGGAGACGACGACGACGACGGCGGAGACGACGACGGCGGAGACGACGGCGGCGGAGACGACGACGGCGGAGATGACGACACTGAAGACGACGACCCTGGAGACGACGACATGGAAGACCGAGAAGCAGAAGAACAAGAGGCTGCAGAACAAAGAGCAGAAGAACATTAAGCATAACACTTAATATCAGAGCAAAAGATATTATCTAAATTATATGCAGAAGAAGACTAAGCAGTGTATGGGGGTGAGTCCGTTCCTCCTCGTGGTGCCCCTGGATAAAGCCTGATGCTGCAGGCCAAACTGAACGCGGACAAATGTAACTTTTGTGACTGGCAGAACGGAAGGTGTAATCTTCAAACTTTTATAGATAACAACTACGGGAATGCCTGTCACAAATGAGAATATGATGAAGAAGTAGAATAGGAAGAATAATAACAGTGGAATAAAAAGAATATGTAGAATAGGAAGAATAATAATAGTTGAAGAAAATGAATATGAAGAATGTAATAAAAAAAAAAATAGGTAGAAGATGAAGAAGAAGATGAATAAGGTGAAGAAGTTGATGTCAAAGATGCTGATGATGATGAAGATGAAAGTGTGGGAAAAGGAAAAAAAAGAAGGGGAAGGTCGTGGAATAGTGAAACATCAATATCTGACAAAATAAAAAAAAATTTACATAGTCAATATCTTTTTCAATCCGAACGTCTTTAAAAAAAAAAAATCATGCTATTCTATTTGATTGGGCTAATCCTCATTGCCTTTAATGTCTCCGCCACCTCCCCCAATACATCCTACATTATTCTTAGTTGTTTTCCTTCATGTAGAATGAACCTACAAGGAAAGAAAGGGTTTATTTTAATTCCGATATTTTGGTCCCATTGACTTGCATTGGGATCGGGTATCGGTATCGGCGATATCCGATATTTTTTGAATATCGGCCGATCCAAACCGATACCGATACTTTCCGATATCGGAAGGTATCGCTCAACACTAGTCACAACGTTTTCTTGAGGGGGAGAGTATTCATTGTTTACCCACTTACAATCCCTCGAGATTTCCAGCAAAAAGCTTGCCAAGCCGATCAGCATGGTCATACTTTCGGTACCATGCTGAAAGGGTTGGTCATCATGGCCAGCATTGTCATTGTTCATTGTCATTTTCACTCTAGTTGACAGCCTTGTCCCCTACCCGTGCTTACTCAATTTCCCACCTACTGCTGCTCTTTATCATCCTCCTCATCCTGCTGCACATAACAATGACCCTGAATGCTTGTTCATGTGTCAAATACGGCAAAGTGTTCTTTCTATGGTGGACGTGGACAAATTGCAGTACAGTTTTTACATAAATGGATAACTAAGCTCATGCTTTTTGGGCATACAAAAGGTTTACTGATGATATAAAGGAGGGACAAATGAAAAAGTATGGAAAACAGTAAGTGAGGGTGTTGATGGAGCCGATGGCAATGACAAAGAACTACTTGTGTGTGAGAATTGGTTACTAGAAAGATTATCATTGGGAGTAAAAGGAGGACAGATTGAGCCTTTGTCATCTTGCTGGTTAGTTTACTTTTTTCACATGAACAGGTGATGCTATTTCATGTGCTGAATGAATGACATAGTTCCTAGTTGTTGTGTGCCACTTTGTACATGACTTAATTTCCAAGAACACCGCCTGCACACTGCAAAAAAAATTATTCTCCAATAATATGTAAAATAATTCCTATGTACTGATAAATAACTAAATTAGGTAGCGCTGTGTTTGCAGGAGCTGTGTAGCCTCTTATTGTACTGAGAGCCCCAATTATCATTGTGTAAGCGTGTTATCCCATGAAAACATTTGTAGCCTTTTCCCAGACTACATATGATTACTGGGGACTCCATCACTAGGACCCTCACCAGTCTCAGGACTACTCCAGATCATTTTGAATTGATCAGTGGTGCACATGCTAGAGCAGTGCTACTTTCTAACTCATCTGGAGCTGTATTTTGGAGCCCCAATTTTAGTGATCAGTGGGAGGTCAAGTGGAAGGGCCCCCAGCGATTATACATTTATCACCTGTCTGTTGCATAGACAAACTGTATCTTTGTGATAACAGCTTTACGTGTTAGAAAAACCTTTAAAAACAATGTTGGTGATTGAAGTGAAGGATAGCTTGCAGTACCCAGCAGACTTCTGATCTGGATATCTTCCAAAGGACAATGACTGGGGACAGGTAACAAAACATAATATATTGTATTTTAGCTGTAATCTCTACATTCTATATATCTAATGGCATGTTTACACACTGAATTTTTGATGCATTCTGTAAGAGTAAAAAAATCCTGTACTTTATAGTACCAGCAAAGTGACTGAGATCTCTGCAATCATATGCACATGCTGTTTATTTATTTCTTATGCATGTATACCCTCATAGTGTTTTTTCTTTTTTCAGATCCTCAGCATGTTCATGCTTTCAACATTTTTTATGCGCTTTTCATCCATTCAAATTAATAGATAGAAGCAAGTAAAGCAGGCAAAGCAAACATAAAAATGAATCAAAAACATGCATAATTTACACAGTGTTTTTCTTGCCAACACTCTGGTTTCTGGAAAAGAAAATCAAACATGTGCGCTCACTCATTCAGACAACTGATTGCATACGTGGTCAGTGTGCTGCCCATGCTCAACGATTAGCACATACCCGAATACAAAATCGTCTGAATGAGCCAGAACTTTAAAATTTTTTAAATAAATATAACTCTTTTGCCAGAGGCGTATCTGGCGGGGACAGCCAGGGCATGTGCCCTGGGCGCAGACGGCATGGGGCGCAGTCGAGCCACCTAATGCGGCGGACAACAGTGCCTCCCCCGGTGGCTGCATTCTTCCACCCCCCGGACTGGGAGTCAGCTGTTCTCTTTGCCAACTGTCAAGCTGACAGCTGGCACAGAGAAGTTGCAGTGCGCCAGCTCCCAGTGTTCAATTGTTCTTGCATCTTACAGATGGAAGTACAATTGAAGCTCTGATGTAGCGACTAGAATGGAGTTGATTTCTTGAGGTAATGATCTCACCAGAAGGGGCGGGGCTTCCTTCAGTCCAGTGAAGACCCAAGAGCAGGGAGCTGCGTTTTGCTGAGGCTGCTGGAGAAAAGAAGCGGAAAATGAGGGGTTGCACCTGCACCATGGAGCTGTGTGAGGAGAGAACTGAGAGGCTGCACCATGGATCTGTGTGAGGAGAGAACTGAGGGGCTGCACCATGGAGGTGTGAGGAGAGGATTGAGGGGCTGCACCATGGACCCCTGTACAAATGGGAATGGGATCGCAGAACTCGGTGTGAGTGCTCTGAGCATGTATTTTGGAAAGGTATTGAAATTATGTGAGTGGGGCTGCATAGGGTAAATGATGATGAGGTGCTGTTTGGGGAATGGGGGGATGATGAGGTGCTGTGTGGGGAATGGGGGATTATGAGGGGCTATGTGGGGGATGATGAGATGCTGTGTGGTGGATGATGAGAGGCTGTGTGGGGAATGGGGGATGATGAGGGGCTGTGTGAATGGGATGATAAGGGGTTGTGTGGGGTGAAGGGGGTATGATGAGGGGCTATTTGGAAACATATATGAGAGTGATGGGATGAGTGCAGATACAATATGGGGAGTCAAGAACCGAGGCAGTAGAAAAAGTGAGGGGATAAATATATGAGGAGACAGTATGGTGAACGGGGGATGTGAGAGGAGACAGTATGAGAAGGGAGGGGAATAGTATGAGGAAACAGTATGGGGGAGAAAAGTTAGTGGGCACAGAATAGAGACTGAGTAGTGGGGGCATAATGTGGGGAGACAGTGTAATGGAACAACCAGGATGCGAAAGTATAGCAAGGAGGGGGAGTGTGATGACAGAGTACAGTATAGAGACTAGGCCCTATAGGGGGACACTGTAAGAGGACAGTGTAAAGAGGGGTGCCGGTATTGAACGGAGAGGTCAGTGTGAAGAGCATGTACCATAAGAGGGACAGTGGGGGGTTATATTTTGTGCAGACAATATAGTGAGGGAAAATTTTTATTCAGGAGCATTATAATGACACTTATGTCTTTAAGGGCATGATGTGGAGGGTCCTATTCCAATTTCTGCAAATTCAGTGAGCCGATATGGCATCAGTCGAACATCCCTTTGGCGGATATTAGCTACTCACAAATGGCACCCTTACAAAATCCAGCTGCTGCAGCATCTCAACAATTGTTCTTCTTGCAAAATTCTCAATAAGTTTGATGTGTCACATGTCACATACAATGCCTGGGCATGCTCCTGATGAGGAGGCGGATGGTCTCCTGAGGAATCTCATCACAGACCTGGACTAAAGCATCCGCCAACTCCTGAACAGTCTGTGTTTCAATGTCACGTTGATGGCTATTGTGATACATGATGTCCCAGATGTATTCAATCGGATTCAGGTCTGGAAAACGTGTGGGCCAGTCCATAGCTTCAATGCCTTCATCTTGCAGGAACTGCTGACACACTCCAGCCACATGAGGTCTGGCATTGTCCTGCATTAGGAGGCACCCAGGGCCAACCGCACCAGCATTTGGTCTCACAAGGGGTCTGAGGATCTAATCTCGGTAACTAATGCAGTCAGGCTACCTCTGTCGAGCACATGGAGAGCTGTGCGGCCCTTCAAAGAAATGCCACCCCACACTATTACTGACCCACTGCCAAACCACTCATGCTGAAGGATGTTGCAGGCAGCAGATCATTCTCTGTGGCATCTCCAGACTCTGTCACATCTGTCACATGTGCTCAGTGTGAACCTGCTTTCATCTGTGAAGAGCACAGGGCGCCAGTGGCAAATTTGCCAATCCTGGTGTTCTGTGCCAAATACCAAGCGTGCTGTGAGTACAACCCCCATCTGTGGACGTCGAGCACTCAGACCATCCTCATGGAGTCGGTTTCTAACTGTTTGGGCAGACACATGCACATTTGTGGCCTGCTGGAAGTCATTTTGCTGGGCTCTGGCAGTGCTCCTCCGCTTCCTCCTTACACAAAGGCTGAAGTAGCGGTCCTGCTGCTGGGTTGTTGCCCTCCTACGGCCCCCTCCACGTGTCCTGGTGTACCGGCCTGTCTCCTTGTAGCGCCTCCAGCCTCTGGACACTACGCTGACAGACACAGCAAACCTTCTTGCCACAGCTCGAATTGGTGTTGCCTCTTTTATACCATGTCTATCATGTATTCACAATATTGATTGCCTTTATAATCATTTTTGAAGATTTTTGTAATTTTGCACATTTCTTATTTCACTTGCCTTTCATTGTCTTGCATGTCGCTCCATCATGATTTTAATTGTTTTTAATTGAATTTTTTGTCTGTCTTGGCATTGTTGTTGTTGTAATAAAGCCTCTTTCTATTTATTATTGCCTTGTGTGCACTATATTTTGCTCTTTTTCTTTACTCTTTATAATTATGGTTGCGCATTGAGTAGTACATGGCTGTATGGTGTAATTGTATTTTACTAAGTGGTGCCCACCTTCTTTCCATTTCACAGCTTGCATTGAAGTGCCATCCTGGATTAGCTGAATGACCTGAGCCACTTGTATGGGTTGTAGACTCCGTCTCATCCTACCACGAGTGTGAAAGCACAACTAACATTCAAAAGTGACCAAAATATCAGCCGGAAAGCAGTGGTACTGAGATGTGGTCTGTGGTCCCCACCTGCAGAACCTCTCCTTTATTGAGTGTGTCTTGATAATTGCCAATAATTTCCATCTGTTGTCTATTCCATTTGCACAACACCATGTGAAATGAATTGTCAAACAGTGTTGCTTCCTAAGTGGACAGTTTGATTTCACGGAAGTTTGATTTACTTGGAGTTATATTCTGTTGTTTCAGCGTTCCCTTTATTTTTGTTAGCACTATATACTAATATGTATTTTGTAATTGTAACTGTAAGCAAATAAGTACAATTTTATATTTTTTAGCACATTTGCACCATAGTTCTCCTTGTTATATATATCTTTATATAGTAGTACTTTTCTAGGTACCTGTAATATAGCAGTAATCATGTTTTTAATACAATTTAAAAAAAATAAATATCACAAACCACGAAATAAAGCCACATGCACACGCACATGGTGAGGTTTTACCTCAGTATTTGTTAGCTAAAATCAGGAGAGGAACAGTCAGAGGAAAAGTATAAGAGAAACACATCCCACTTCTGTATTTATAACTCACTTGAGGTTTTGGCTTACATATACTGAGGTAAAAAATGCACCATATACTGAACATGTGCAAATAGCCTAATACAAACACATTTGTATCCCTATAATTATAACAACCTGTACATAAAGTGAACAGATAACAGTATATATACGGTGATCGGTAAATAGCATAAAAAACGGTGATTGTTTGTTCTCCATTACATTAATAAAAAAGTTAATAAAATTGTAACACATATATGTGTTTGTAAAAATAGCAAATAACAAAGTTTCAGCTCGTCTCTCAAAGAACAAGTCCTTACATAGTGAAACTTACATAAGGTATGGCTATTACATCTATGAATGAATAAACAAAAAACAATCGTCTAGTGATGCGAACAAGTGCACCACAATGTTGTCAATGTGTATGTGCATATTATATATATGCTTTTGTGCATGTATGTACTATGTACAATAATAATGTGTAAATGGGTTTGTGTTTTTTTATTATATTATGCTTAATGTGAATATACATGGAAATGTGTGTGTTTGTGGGTGTGGATTGATAGGGGGCCCAGACAAGACCTGCACAGGGACCCTTCACTGTCAGTGTACACCCCTGATTCAAAGCAAATGCAATGTATACAAAACGGTAACATAGTCAATTAAATATACATCACCAGGTAAATACCCCTAGGTATAGTGACAAGAATGGCCCTTCATATAAAAGTTATAGTTGTGACCAAATGCAAGACTTTAGGCCCTTTAAGACAGACCAAGTGGCTGGCCACAATGTATAATTTCTTAGAAAGAGCCATTCAATCCAGCAGCACATTCAATAAAGCAGGCCACTGAATTACACATTGCAGGATGAGACAAAACAATATATACCAGGTCCAGACAGCCAGATATAAATGTAGACAATAGAGTGACTATGAGAAATAAGAGATAAACTTGATATAGAAAAAAGACCCCAAGATGTTACATTGCTAAGTAGTTACATTTAGGTTCATGTCCATAAAGGAACATGTGGGATTTATGACTGCTAAATTTGACTTTTAATTTGGTATTCAAAAATTAAAATATTTGTCAAAAGATTTAAAAAGAAAATAAAAAGTTACACCCCTGGGCCCGACAATAAAAGCTGGGTAGATTCATGTCCCAAAATCAAGCACTTGGAACAAGCCACTGCATTCATGGTGTGTGTATGGGTTTAATATTGGGCTATTACAACAAGGAAGTGTGCAAAAAAAAAAACAATTTTACTCACAACACTTTGTGAGGTAGACAGTTGAGTTTAAGTTTCTTGGAATGTGGAGATATTTCTTTTGTGTTTTGAAAAAAATATGGCTTATCCATTTTACAAAATTAAGACAGATAACAAGCTGTGTTCCCTGTTTGCAATGTGTGAAGAAAAAAAATGCTAAGTAAAAAATACTGATGTCAAACACTGGCCAAATACTGAACCTGTGAACTTGGCCTTATGCTGTTTTCTATTAGTATGTGTAATAAGTTGTGCACTCTGAACGCTTATCTATGCAAAATTCTAAAATGGCTACTGCTTGCCCTTTACCCATGTTTCAGCTGTTTTTTTTCTGTTTTGTGTTGCTTTGCTCCATTGCAGAGATGTTCACATTTCTTGCTCTTGGAGTGCAATATGTGAAATCTCTGCTTGCAGTTTAACTGGTCATTTCTTCAGAGACGTCTCTAGGTGCATGTGCTTGAACATCTCTCTCCTAGGTGCTGCCAAGTGCAGCTCGGCATTCTAGCAGTCTCAGTCTTCTCTGGGGGATAATGGGTTCACCACTTTCTCTCAGGCATTGCCAATCCCAGTTGGGGAGGGTCCGAGTCTCCTAGATCAGCTGCCGAGCTGTGATCGACAGTCTGCAAAGTAGAGGTGATAGCACATGCTTCCAGAGAAAACTCTAAAGAAATGCCTCTGGAACTGCCTGCAGAAACTTCTCATAGTTTGTGCCAAAAGCAATAAATGTGAATATCTCTAAAATGGAGCAGCACAGAACAAAATCCAAAATAGCAGCAGAATCAGGGGAGCTCAGGGATTGTTACAAGGTATTTTCCTTAATTTTGATCAGCACGTGACAGGTTCTCTTTAAGAAAATGACACCCGGTGTCCATAACTCTAATCAACAACATAAATGATAATGCAAATATGTTTTATATTGTCTTCTCTATGGTAAATTCTTTTTGTACATGTGTTACAAATCTGGCAATTTATTTTAACATTTTGTGCAAACTATATAAGACACATATTTGCAAATTTGTTTGTCCAAGGTCGTACAAATTCAGAGATTTTGCACATTCCAAAAAACAACCCTTTTTTCTCTGCATCATTAATCACAGTTAAATGAAACCTTTTTCTAAACTAATGTTCTAGAGGAATCAGCTATATTTTGTTAACAGCATTGATTATTCATTAATATTTTACTGTTAGCTCTGCCATCTATATTGTGAGAATGTCATTTTTGTTTTATAATACATCAATACAGAACTCGTCTTCTACAACTTACGCCGATTCTCATGCATCTTTTTTATGTCCAGTCAGGCTACAGGTCATGAATTTTCATGACCATGTTAAAACATTTTCATATATTTATGTCATTTTTGTTAAAGAAATGTCATAAGATTACTTTCAAAGTCATGAGCAACTAAGTAACTTGGTGCATTTAAAGTGAATGTATCACCTACACTGTATATCCTTTTTTAGTAATTAAAATCAAATGTTAATACGCATTAATTTTTAAATCACGGTCTGCATTCTGATTATACAGTAGATTTTTTAATTCTATTTTCATTTTTTTTTATAATGTAAGATTATAAAAGCAGCCATCATACCTGGCAGTTGATATGCTTTATCATATGAGCACATGACATCTTTAAGACATGTGCAACCCACCACATTTTTAAATAAGAAGACACTTCAGGGAACACTGGCGTTTTTTCCTTGAAGTGTCATTTGCAGTGTCATTTTGGATGTTTTTTGTGACGTCTTTGACCATCAGTTTTTTTCAAATAAATATGCATTGAACTGACTCTTAAGCAACTTGGAAGTCACCTGAGAAATAGTCAGGTAACTTCTTTGAACCATTTTGCATTTTTGGAAACCTGAAACTGTTAAATGAAGCTCAAAAAGTTAAACATATGCACAGAAAGTTGTTTTTACATTGCAATGCATATGTTCATTTTTTTACTGCTATATCTTGTGCTTTTTCAGGTGGGTTAAGGAGTGTACCTGTCTGAAAAAGACATTGTAACCATGACTAATATACTTACTTGGTGGAGTATTGTAGCCTTGATCTATGACCTGTGCATAATTCACAGTGCATGGATGAAGAAGCTGAGGGAGCTATGACCATAATCCATTGTGAATAAAGTAAGTTGATGTGTTTTTTAAATATAGTAGAAAAATAATCCTGCATCTGATGATAATTGACTGCGAAAAACTGATTTCTATAAAATATGTATAGACTTTTAAAAGGCTCTAAGGTAGGAGTCAAAACTACAAAAATTATGGATGTTTTTCTTTTGAAAAATAGTGACACATTTAATATTTCTCCTCCCCAACTAAACATTTATTCTTTAACCCCTCTGTGACCTTAGACGTACTATCCCGTCGAGGTGCCCTGGGCTTATCTGACCCTGGACGGGATAGTACGTCATAGCCGATCGGCCGCGCTCACGGGGGGAGCGCGGCCGATCGCGGCCGGGTGTCAGCTGCTTATCGCAGCTGACATCCGGCACTATGTGCCAGGAGCGGTCACGGACCGCCCCCGGCACATTAACCCCTGGCACACCGCGATCAAAGATGATCGCGATGTGCCGGCGGTGCAGGGAAGCACCGCGCAGGGAGGGGGCTCCCTGCGGGCTTCCCTGAGACCCCCGGAGCAACGCGATGTGATCGCGTTGCTGCGAGGGTCTCACCTCCCTCCCTGCTCCCTCCAGCCCCGGATCCAAGATGGCCGCGGATCCGGGTCCTGCAGGGAGGGAGGTGGCTTCACAGAGCCTGCTCAGAGCAGGCACTGTGAAGCCTGCAGCGCTGCATGTCAGATCAGTGATCTGACAGAGTGCTGTGCAAACTATCAGATCACTGATCTGTGATGTCCCCCCCTGGGACAAAGTAAAAAAGTAAAAAAAAAATTTTCCAAATGTGTAAAAAAAATTTAAAAAAATATTCCAAAATAATGAAAAAAAAAAAAATATTATTCCCATAAATACATTTCTTCATCTAAATAATAAAAAAAAACAATAAAAGTACACATATTTAGTATCGCCGTGTCCGTAACGACCCGACCTATAAAACTGTCCCACTAGTTAACCCCTTCAGTAAACACCGTAAGAAAAAAAAAAAAAAAACGAGGCAAAAAACAACGCTTTATTATCATACCGCCGAACAAAAAGTGGAATAACACGCGATCAAAAAGACAGATATAAATACCCATGGTACCGCTGAAAGCGACATATTGTCCCGCAAAAAAAGAGCCGCCATACAGCATCATCAGCAAAAAAATAAAAAAGTTATAGTCCTGAGAATAAAGCGATGCAAAAATAATTATTTTTTCTGTAAAATAGTTTTTATCGTATAAAAGCGCCAAACCATAAAAAAATGATATAAATGAGGTATCGCTGTAATCGCAGTGACCCGAAGAATAAAACTGATTTATCAATTTTACCAAACGCGGAACGGTATAAACGCCTCCCCCAATAGAAATTCATGAATAGCTGGCTTTTGGTCATTCTTCCTCACAAAAATCGGAATAAAAAGCGATCAAAAAATGTCACGTGCCCAAAAATGTTTTCAATAAAAACGTCAACTCGTCCCGCAAAAAACAAGACCTCACATGACTCTGTGGACCAAAATATGGAAAAATTATAGCTCTCAAAATGTGGTATTGCAAAAAATATTTTTTGCAATAAAAAGGGTCTTTCAGTGTGTGACGGCTGCCAATCATAAAAATCCGCTAAAAAACCCGCTATAAAAGTAAATCAAACCCCCCTTCATCACCCCCTTAGTTAGGGAAAAATAAAAAAAAATGTATTTATTTCCATTTTCCCATTAGGGCTAGGGTTAGGGCTAGGGTTAGGGCTAGGGCTAGGGTTAGGGCTAGGGTTAGGGCTAGGGTTAGGGCTAGGGTTAGGGCTAGGGTTAGGGCTAGGGCTAGGGTTAGGGCTAGGGTTAGGGCTAGGGTTAGGGCTAGGGCTAGGGTTAGGGCTAGGGTTAGGGCTAGGGTTAGGGTTAGGGTTAGGGTTGGGGCTACAGTTAGGGTTGGGGCTAAAGTTAGGGTTAGGGTTTAGATTACATTTACAGTTGGGAATAGGGTTGGGATTAGGGTTAGGGGTGTGTCAGGGTTAGAGGTGTGGTTAGGGTTACCGTTGGAATTAGGGTTAGGGGTGTGTTTAGATTAGGGTTTCAGTTATAATTGGGGGGTTTCCACTGTTTCGGCACATCAGGGGCTCTCCAAACACGACATGGCGTCCGATCTCAATTCCAGCCAATTCTGCGTTCAAAAAGTAAAACAGTGCTCCTTCCCTTCCGAGCTCTCCTGTGTGCCCAAACAGGAGTTTACCCCAACATATGGGGTATCAGCGTACTCAGGACAAATTGGACAACAACTTTTGTGGACCAATTTCTCCTGTTACCCTTGGGAAAATACAAAACTGGGGGCTAAAAAATAATTTTTGTGGGAAAACAAAAAGATGTTTTATTTTCACGGCTCTGCGTTATAAACTGTAGTGAAACACTTGGGGGTTCAAAGTTCTCACAACACATCTATATAAGTTCATTGAGGGGTCTAGTTTCCAATATGGGGTCACTTGTGGGGGGTTTCTACTGTTTAGGTACATTAGGGGCTCTGCAAACGCAATGTGACGCCTGCAGACCAATCCATCTAAGTCTGCATTCCAAATGATGCTCCTTCCCTTCCGAGCCCTCCCATGCGCCCAAACGGTGGTTCCCCCCCACATATCGGGTATCAGCGTACTCAGGACAAATTGGACAACAACATTTAGGGTCCAATTTCTCCTGCTAACCTTGGAAAAATACAAAACTGGGGGCTAAAATATAATTTTTGTGGAAAAAAATATATTTTTTATTTGCATGGCTCTGCGTTATAAACTGTAGTGAAATACTTGGGGGTTCACAGCTCTCACAACACATCAAGATGAGTTCCTTAGGGGGTCTACTTTCCAAAATGGTGTCACTTGTGGGGGGTTTCTACTGTTTAGGTACATTAGGGGCTCTGCAAACGCAATGTGACGCCTGCAGACCATTCCATCTAAGTCTGCATTCCAAATGGCGCTCCTTCCCTTCCGAGCCCTCCCATGCGCCCAAACGGTGGTTCCCCCCCACATATGGGGTATCAGCGTACTCAGGACAAATTGGACAACAACGTTTGGGGTCCAATTTCTCCTGTTACCCTAGGGAAAATACAAAACTGGGGGCTAAAAAATAGTTTTTGTGGGAAAAAAATTTTGTTTTATTTTTATGGCTCTGCATTATAAACTTCTGTGAAGCCCTTGGTGGGTCAAAGTGCTCACCACACATCCAGATAAGTTCCTTAGGGGGTCTACTTTCCAAAATGGTGTCACTTGTGGGGGGTTTCAATGTTTAGGCACATCAGTGGCTCTCCAAACGCAACATGGCGTCCCATCTCAATTCCTGTCAATTTTGCATTGAAAAGTCAAACGGCGCTCCTTCCCTTCCGAGCTCTCCCATGCGCCCAAACAGTGGTTTACTGCCACATATGGGGTATCAGCGTACTCAGGACAAATTGTACAACAACTTTTGAGGTCCAATTTCTTCTCTTACCCTTGGAAAAATAAAAAATTGGGGGCAAAAATATAATTTTTGTGAAAAAATATGATTTTTTATTTTTACGGTTCTGCATTATAAACTTCTGTGAAGCACTTGGTGGGTCAAAGTGCTCACCACACCTCTAGATAAGTTCCTTAGGGGGTCTACTTTCCAAAATGGTGTCACTTGTGGGGGGTTTCAATGTTTAGGCACATCAGTGGCTCTCCAAACGCAACATGGCGTCCCATCTCAATTTCTGTCAATTTTGCATTGAAAAGTCAAACTGCGCTCCTTCCCTTCCGAGCTCTCCCATGCGCCCAAACAGTGGTTTACTGCCACATGTGGGGTATCAGCGTACTCAGGACAAATTGGACAACAACTTTTGAGGTCCAATTTCTTCTCTTACCCTTGGAAAAATAAAAAATTGGGGGCAAAAATATAATTTTTGTGAAAAAATATGATTTTTTATTTTTACGGTTCTGCATTATAAACTTCTGTGAAGCACTTGGTGGGTCAAAGTGCTCACCACACATCCAGATAAGTTCCTTAGGGGGTCTACTTTCCAAAATGGTGTCACTTGTGGGGGGTTTCAATGTTTAGGCACATCAGTGGCTCTCCAAACGCAACATGGCGTCCCATCTCAATTCCTGTCAATTTTGCATTGAAAAGTCAAATAGCGCTCCTTCCCTTCCGAGCTCTCCCATGCGCCCAAACAGTGGTTTACTGCCACATATGGGGTATCAGCGTACTCAGGACAAATTGGACAACAACTTTCTGGGTCCAATTTCTCCTGTTACCCTTGGTAAAATAAAACAAATTGGAGCTGAATTAAATTTTTTGTGTAAAAAAGTTAAATGTTCATTTTTATTTAAACATTCCAAAAATTCCTATTAAACACCTGAAGGGTTAATAAACTTCTTGAATGTGGTTTTGAGCACCTTGAGGGGTGCAGTTTTTAGAATGGTGTCACACTTGGGCATTTTCTATCAAATAGACCCCTCAAAATGACTTCAAATGAGACGTGGTCCCTAAAAAAAAAATGGTGTTGTAAAAATGAGAAATTGCTGGTCAACTTTTAACCCTTATAACTCCCTAACAAAAAAAAAAATTGGTTCCAAAATTATGCTGATGTAAAGTAGACATGTGGGAAATGTTACTTATTAAGTATTTTGTGTGACATATCTCTGTGATTTAATTGCATAAAAATTCAAAGTTTGAAAATTGCGAAATTTTCAAAATTTTCGCCAAATTTCCGTTTTTTTCACAAATAAACGCAGGTACTATCAAAGAAATTTTACCACTATCATGAAGTAAAATATGTCACGAGAAAACAATGTCAGAATCACCAGGATCCGTTGAAGCGTTTCGGAGTTATAACCTCATAAAGGGACAGTGGTCAGAATTGTAAAAATTGGCCTGGTCATTAACGTGGAAACCACCCTTGGGGGTAAAGGGGTTAAAAAGCTATTTTACATTTAAAATTGATTTTTTACAAAAACAAATATCCTGATGTCACTCTTATGCCTTACTCATCACATTTTCATCAGAGTTTCATCCGAGTTTTGCCAGACTTTCATCAATATTTTTCACTGATGATAAAGAAAACATTTCTCCACTTTTTCCTATCAGTCAATGAAAAATGGACAGCAAATGGGTGGCATCTAAGTGCTGTCCAATTTTTTTAACAAACCCATTGAAATAAATTCAAGAACTTGATCGTACACTTGGATCAATATCAGACATGTCTCCAAGATTTTGTACAAACTATCAAGTCCACAAAAAAATCACTGATGTGTAAACAGTCCCATAGACTCTCATAGGTATGTGTGCTATCTGTGATAAACAGGCAGCTGTTTAACCTCTTTACCCTCAAGGGTGATTTGCACATTAATGACAGGCCAATTTTTGCAATTCTGACCACCACTGTCCCTTTATGAGGTTATAACTCTGGAGTGCTTCAATGAATCCTGATGATTCTAACATTGTTTTCTCGTGACATATTGTACGTGGTAACATTTCTTTGATATTACCTTCATTTATTTGTGAAAAAAAAACCAGAAATTTGGTGAAAATTTTGAACATTTTGCAATTTTCAGACTTTGAATTTTCATGCCTTTAAATCACAGAGATGTCACTACTTAACTTAATAAGTAACATTTCCCACTTGTCTACTTTACATCAGCACAATTTTGGAACCAAAATTTTTTTGTTAGGGAGTTACAAGGGTTAAAATTTGACCAGCTGTTAGGTGTCGAGTTCCCGCCTCTGCAAAGGGGGAATCTCAAACCACCTCTGCTGCGGTCTCCCATTCTTCTCCAGCTACAGTGGAGCCTGCTCAGCAGAGACATCAGTCACAGCACCTGGCTCAGGCAGATACTGTGCACTTGGTTACTGCTGCCCTTCCGGGCCCAGCCACTGTAACAGCACTGATCAGTGGCGAGCAGACTGGGACTAAGTTCTGCTTTTCTTCTACTGAGCATGCCCAAGGGACAACCTCTCATTGGAGGTCGGGGGTCACATGCTCAGGTCCTGTAGCAGCTCCTATTGGATCACTAGGAAGGTCCCAGAGAGCTTCCACTATAAAAGGTTTGCATGGCCACACAGCCATGCGCTAGTATAAAATTGATAACGTGCGTGTGTAGATGAATGACTGTCGATGGATGAAAGCTCCTTAATCATTCCCACTCCTTGTGTTGTTGACTGCTTGCGAATGGTGGAAGTTATCTAGCACCCGACGGTGCTAACTGCACACGTAGCACACATTACAGTGCCTTTTTGCAGTGCCCACCTGCACCGTGCGCAATCAGTGCACTTTCCTGTCAGTGTAGGGTGGGAATTCCCGCTTGGACTCTGCATCTGACTCAGGGCGTCTTCAGGCACGGGCTCAATAGCCACTGAGGGTCAGAGGGAGTCCAATCACCAGTTTAGTGGGGGTAATTCATAGAGATCCCACTAGTGTCTTGCAGCTGCACCCTGTGACTACTAACAGGGCGCAGCATATTTTGGCGACTCTGTGAAGCAACAGAGTTCGCTTCCATTCACACTGGGTGAAGTCTAACCCACGTGTGAGCAAATGTCCATCTGCCAATACTCAGCAGCAGGTACCATCTCTGCACGGTGGACCCCGGGCTGCGAGCGTACCTCATATCTACCTCTTTGTTATTTGGTGCATTCCGCTAGCCCTAATACCAGCAATTTCTCATTTTTACCACACCATTTTTTTTCAGGGATCACATCACATTTTAAGTCAGTTTGAGGGGTATATATGATAGAAAATACCCAAGTTTGACACCATTCTAAAAGCTGCACATCTCAAGGTACTCATAACCACATTCAAGAAGGTTATTAACCCTTCAGGTGTTTCACAGGAATTTTTTGGAATGTTTATAAAAATATGAACATTTAACTTTTTTTCACCAAAAATTTTCTTCAGCTCCAATTTGTTTTATTTTACCAAGGGTAACAGGAGAAATTGGACACCAAAAGTTGTTGTACAATTTGTCCTGAGTACGCTGATACCCCATATGTGGGGGTAAACCACTGTTTGGGCGCATGGCAGAGCTCGAAAGGGAAGGAGTGCCATTTGACTTTTCAATGCAATATTCACTGGAATTGAGATGGGACGTCATGTCGCGTTTGGAGAGCCCCTGAAGTGCCTAAACGATGAAACCCCCCAAAAGTGACATCATTTTGGAAAGTAGACCCCCTAAGGAACTTATCTAGATGTGTGGTGAGCACTTTGACCCACCAAGTCCTTCACAGAAGTTTATAATGTAAAGCAGTAAAAATAAAAAATGATATTACATTTTCAGAAAAATTAAATTTTCGTCCCCAATTTTTTATTTTCCCAAGGGTAACAGAAGAAACTGGACCACAAAAGTTGTTGTGCAATTTGTCTTGAGTACGCTGATACCCCATATGTGGGGGTAAACCACTGTTTGGGCACACAGGAGAGCTCGGAAGGGAAGGAGCACTGTTTTACTTTTTCAATGCAGAATTGGCTGGAATTGAGATCGGAAGCCATGTCGCGTTTGGAGAGCCTCTGATGTGCCTAAACATCGAAACCCCCCACAAGTGACACCATTTTGGAAACTAGACCCCTTAAGGAACTTATCTAGCTGTGTGGTGAGCACTTTGACCCACCAAGTGCTTCACAGAAGTTTAGCACTTGCGGATTACTGCAACATTTTTTCAAACTGAGTGTTTTTGGTTTTACTATTCTCTTTTGTGTCTACAGAAGTTTATAATGTAGAGTCATAAAGATAAAAAATCATATTTTTTCAGAAAAATGATTTTTTGCCCCCAATTTTTTACTTTCTCAAGGGTAACAGAAGAAATTGGACCCCAAAAGTTGTTGTACAATTTGTCTTGAGTACGCTGTTACCCAATATGTGGGGGTAGACCACTGTTTGGGTGCACGGCAGAGCTTGGAAGGGAAGGAGCACTGTTTTACTTTTTCAACGCAGAATTGGATGGAATTAAGATCGGATGTCATGTCACATTTGGAGAGCCCCTAATGTGCCTAAATAGTGGAAACCACCCAATTCTAACTGAAACCTTAACCCGAACACACCCCTAACCCTAATCCCAACCATAACCCTAACCACACTCCAAACCTATTCCCAACCTTAAACCCAACCGTAAATGTAATCCAAACCCTAACTTAAGCCCCAACCCCAACCCTAATCCTAACTTTAGCCCAACCTTTACTTTAGCCCCAACCCTAACCCTAACTTTAGCCCCAACCCTAACCCTAACTTTAGCCCAAAACCTAACCCTGAAATTAGCCCCAACCCTAACCCTAACCCCAACCATAACTTTAGCCCCAACCATAACCCTAACTTTAGCCCCAACCCTAACCCTAACTTTAGCCCAAAACCTAACCCTGAAATTAGCCCCAACCCTAACCCTAACCCCAACCATAACTTTAGCCCCAACCATAACTCTAACTTTAGCCCCAACCCTAACCCTAACTTTAGCCTCAACCCTAACCCTAACCCCAACCCTAACCCTAACCCCAACCCTGAACTTAACCCTAATTTTAGCCCCAACCCTAACCCTAACTGTAGCCCCAACTCTAACCCTAAATTTAACCCCAACCCTAACCCTAACCCCAACCCGAACCCTAACCCTAACTTTAGCCCCAACCCTAACCCTAACCCTAATGGGAAAATGGAAATAAATACATTTTTTTTAATTTTATTATTTTTCCCTAACTAAGAGGGTGATGAAGGGAGTTTGACTTACTTTTACAGCGGGTTTTTTAGTGGATTTTTATGATTGGCAGCTGTCACACACTAAAAGAGGCTTTTTTTTGCAAAAAATAGTTTTTGCGTCTCCACATTTTGAGAGCTATAATTTTTCCATATTTTGGTCCACGGAGTCATGTGAGGTCTTGCTTTTTGCGGGACGAGTTGCCGTTTTTATTGGTACCATTGTTGGGCACGTGACATTTTTTGATCGCTTATTATTCTAATTTTTGTGAGGTAGAAAGAACAAATACCAGCAATTCATTAATTTCTTTTGGGGGGCGTTTATACCGTTCCACGTTTGGTAAAATTGAGAAAGCAGTTTTATTATTCAGGTCAGAACGATTACAGCGATACGCCATTTAAATAATTTTTTATGTTTTGGCGCTTTTATATGATAAAAACTATTTTATATGATAAAAACTATTTTATATAAAAAAATAATTATTTTTGCAACGCTTTATTCTGAGGACTATAATTTTTTTATTTTTTTGTTGATGACTCTGTATGGTGGCTCATTTTTTGCGGATCAAGATGACATTTTCAGCGGTATCATGGTTATATATATCCGTCTTTTTGGTTGAGTGTTATTCCACTTTCTGTTTTTTTTTACAGTGTTCACTGAAGGGGTTACCTAGTGGGACAGTTTTATAGGTCGGGTCGTTACGGATGCGGCGATACTAAATATGTGTTCTTTTTTTATTTAGATAAAGAAATATATTTATTGGAAATATATATATATATATTTCTTTATTTAAGAATTTTTTTTTACACATGTAAATATGTATTTTTTTTAACTTTTTTACATTGCCCCTGGGGGGGACATGACTGTATATTATCAGATCGCTGATCTGACACTGCAGTACACTGTGTCAGATCATCGATCACACAGGCACTAGAGGAGGCTTGCCGGTGCCTGCTCTGAGCAGGCGCTTGCAAGCCACCTCCCTGCAGGACCTGGAAGGCCCCCGTTGCCATTTTGGATCCAGTTCTGCAGGGAGGAGGAGGTAGGAGACCATGTGATCGCATTGCTCCGAGGGTCTCAGGGAAGCACGCAGGGAGCCCCCTCCCTGCACGATGCTTCCCTGTGCCGCCGGAACGCTGTGATCATCTTTGATCACAGTGTGCTTGGGGGTAATGTGCCAGGAGCAGTCCGTGACACATAGTGCCGGATGTCAGCTGCGATAGTCATCTGATACCCGGCCAAAATCGACCACGCTCCCCCTGTGAGCACGGCTGATCAGTAATGACGTACTATCCCGTCGGTGGTCATACGAGTCCATACCACCTCAATGGGATAGTACGTCAGATGTCAGAAAGGGGTAAAAAGAACTTATAGCTGCTAGTTTTGGCACAAGTTTAAAGAGGTATTTTTTTGTAAAGCTGGGGAACTTGTATCACCCGGGCTTTCCAAACAATGATAGTGAACAAGTCATAACTAGTGTTGAGCGATACCTTCCGATATCGGAAAGTATCGGTATCGGATTGGATCGGCCGATATTCAAAAAATATCGGATATCGCCGATATCGATACCCGATCCCAATGCAAGTCAATGGGAGCAAAATATCGGAATTAAAATAAACCCTTTCTTTCCTTGTAGGTTCATTCTACATGAAGGAAAACAACTAAGAATAATGCAGGATGTATTTGGGGAGGTGGCGGAGACATTAAAGGCATAGAGGTTTAGCCCAATCAAATAGAATAGCATGGTTTTTTTTTTTTTTAAAGACGTTCGGAGTGACAAAGATATTGACTATGTAAATTATTTTTTATTTTGTCAGATATTGATGTTTCACTATTCCACGCCCTTCCCCTTCTTTTTTTTTACTTTTCCCACACTTTCATCTTCATCATCATCAGCATCTTTGACATCAACTTCTTCTTCACCTTATTCATCTTCTTCTTCATCTTCTACCTATTTTTTTTTATTACATTCTTCATATTCATTTTATTCAACTATTATTATTCTTCCTATTCTACATATTCATTTTATTCAACTGTTATTATTCTTCCTATTCTACTTCTGCATCATATTCTCATTTGTGACAGGCATTCCCGTAGTTGTTATCTATAAAAGTTTGAAGATTACACCTTCCGTTCTGCCTGTCACAAAAGTTACATTTGTCTGCGTTCAGTTTGGCCTGCAGCATCAGGCTTTATCCAGGGGCACCACGAGGAGGAACGGACTCACCCCCATACACTGCTTAGTCTTCTTCTGCATATAATTTAGATAATATCTTTTGCTCTGATATTAAGTGTTATGCTTAATGTTCTTCTGCTCTTTGTTCTGCAGCCTCTTGTTCTTCTGCTTCTCGGTCTTCCATGTCGTCGTCTCCAGGGTCGTCGTCTCCAGGGTCGTCGTCTCCGCCGTCGTCGTCTCCGCCGTCGTCGTCGTCGTCATCGGGGTGGTCTTCAGGGTCGTCATCTCCAGGGTCGTCGTCATCTCAGTGGTTGTCGTCTCTGGTGTCGTCGTCATCTTAGGGGTGGTCTTCCGGGTCGTCGACTTTAGGGTCTTCAACTTGGAAATGTAGCAGAAGGTACAAGAAGGCTGAGAAAATGCCAAGAACCAGCTGATGGAACTGGAACTCGGATGGCTACCCGAAGGTTCAAGAGCCTATGGAACTACCGAGGACCAGCTGACGTTACTGGAACCCGGTTACTAAGCAGGAGGTACCCGTGCTAAAAAGCACTACCAAGGACCGCCTGACGTTGGCGGAACTCGGATACCCAGAAGGAGGCACCTAAGCCAAAGGCTCTGCCCGGAACCAGCTGACGTTACTGGAACCAGGATGGGGAGCAGAAGGTACAAGAGCAAAAGACACTGCCGAGAACCAGCTGATGGTACTGGAACCCGGAAGGGTAGCCGAAGGTCCAAGAGCCAATGGAACTACTGAGGACCAGCTGACGTTACTGGAACCCGGTTACTAAGCAGGAGGTACCCGTGCCTGAAAGCACTACCAAGGACCACCTGACGTTGGTGGAACTTGGATACCCAGAAGGAGGCACCTAAGCCAAAGGCTCTGCCCGGAACCAGCTGACGGTACTGGAACCAGGATGGGGAGCAGAAGGTACAAGAGCAAAAGACACTGCCGAGAACCAGCTGACGGTGCTGGAACCAGGATGTGGACCAGAAGGTCCACAGGAGAGGAGAGGACAGCTAGGCCGCGAGGCAGCCGCAGTTACCGAACCCCAACAGTCCTACAGCGGGAGCTTGGCCTACTGGCACTACAGAACTAGCCTTGACTACCAATTCACGCAGCCCACATAGGAAGCTCCTAAACTGGAGGCACCCTGGAGTTGGCTACCCCGACCGCAACACGACTAGGCAAGCATAGGTGTCTCAGTGAGCATGACACTACCCGGAAACAGCTGACGTTGCTGGAACCAGGCTGGGCACGAGGGAGTACCCGTGACAAAAACACTGCCGAGAACCAGCTGGCGGTGCTGGAACCCGGATGCGTCGCCCCAGTGTGCAAGAGCCAATGGCACCGAGGACCAGCTGACGGTGCTGGAACCCGGTTACTAAGCTGTAGGTGCCCGCGCTTAAAAGCACTACCAAGGACCGCCTGACGTTGGCGGAACTCGGATACCCAGGAGGAGGCACCTAAGCCAAAGGCTCTGCCCGGAACCAGCTGACGTTACTGGAACCAGGATGGGGAGCAGAAGGTACAAGAGCAAAAGACACTGCCGAGAACCAGCTGATGGTACTGGAACCCGGAAGGGTAGCCGAAGGTCCAAGAGCCAATGGAACTACTGAGGACCAGCTGACGTTACTGGAACCCGGTTACTAAGCAGGAGGTACCCGTGCCTGAAAGCACTACCAAGGACCACCTGACGTTGGTGGAACTTGGATACCCAGAAGGAGGCACCTAAGCCAAAGGCTCTGCCCGGAACCAGCTGACGGTACTGGAACCAGGATGGGGAGCAGAAGGTACAAGAGCAAAAGACACTGCCGAGAACCAGCTGACGGTGCTGGAACCAGGATGTGGACCAGAAGGTCCACAGGAGAGGAGAGGACAGCTAGGCCGCGAGGCAGCCGCAGTTACCGAACCCCAACAGTCCTACAGCGGGAGCTTGGCCTACTGGCACTACAGAACTAGCCTTGACTACCAATTCACGCAGCCCACATAGGAAGCTCCTAAACTGGAGGCACCCTGGAGTTGGCTACCCCGACCGCAACACGACTAGGCAAGCATAGGTGTCTCAGTGAGCATGACACTACCCGGAAACAGCTGACGTTGCTGGAACCAGGCTGGGCACGAGGGAGTACCCGTGACAAAAACACTGCCGAGAACCAGCTGGCAGTGCTGGAACCCGGATGCGTCGCCCCAGTGTGCAAGAGCCAATGGCACCGAGGACCAGCTGACGGTGCTGGAACCCGGTTACTAAGCTGTAGGTGCCCGCGCTTAAAAGCACTACCAAGGACCGCCTGACGTTGGCGGAACTCGGATACCCAGGAGGAGGCACCTAAGCCAAAGGCTCTGCCCGGAACCAGCTGACGGTGCTGGAACCAGGTGGTGGACCAGAAGGTCCACAGGAGAGGAGAGAACAGCTAGGCCGCGAGGCAGCCGCAGTTACCGAACCCCAACAGTCCTACAGCAGGAGCTTGGCCTACTGGCACTATAGAAACAGCCTTGACTACCAATTCACGCAGCCCACATAGGAAGCTCCTAAACTGGAGGCACCCTGGAGTTGGCTAACCCGACCGCAACACGACGGGGCAAGCATAGGCGTCTCAGTGAGCTTGACACTACCCGGAAACAGCTGACGGTGTTGTAACCAGGCTGGGCACGAGGGAGTACCCGTGACAAAAACACTGCCGAGAACCAGCTGGCGGTGCTGGAACCCGGATGCGTCGCCCCAGTGTGCAAGAGCCAATGGCACCGAGGACCAGCTGACGGTGCTGGAACCCGGTTACTAAGCTGTAGGTGCCCGCGCTTAAAAGCACTACCAAGGACCGCCTGACGTTGGCGGAACTCGGATACCCAGGAGGAGGCACCTAAGCCAAAGGCTCTTCCCGGAACCAGCTGACGGTGCTGGAACCAGGTGGTGGACCAGAAGGTCCACAGGAGAGGAGAGAACAGCTAGGCCGCGAGGCAGCCGCAGTTACCGAACCCCAACAGTCCTACAGTGGGAGCTTGGCCTACTGGCACTACAGAACCAGCCTTGACTACCAATTCACGCAGCCCACATAGGAAGCTCCTAAACTGGAGGCACCCTGGAGTTGGCTAACCCGACCGCAACACGACGGGGCAAGCATAGGCGTCTCAGTGAGCTTGACACTACCCGGAAACAGCTGACGGTGCTGGAACCAGGCTGGGTACGAGGGAGTACCCGTGACAAAAACACTGCCGAGAACCAGCTGGCGGTGCTGGAACCCGGATGCGTCGCCCCAGCAGTGTGCAAGAGCCAATGGCACCGAGGACCAGCTGACGGTGCTGGAACCCGGTTACTAAGCTGTAGGTGCCCGCGCTTAAAAGCACTACCAAGGACCGCCTGACGTTGGCAGAACTCGGATACCCAGGAGGAGGCACCTAAGCCAAAGGCTCTGCCCGGAACCAGCTGACGGTGCTGGAACCAGGTGGTGGACCAGAAGGTCCACAGGAGAGGAGAGAACAGCTAGGCCGCGAGGCAGCCGCAGTTACCGAACCCCAACAGTCCTACAGCGGGAGCTTGGCCTACTGGCACTACAGAACCAGCCTTGACTACCAATTCACGCAGCCCACATAGGAAGCTCCTAAACTGGAGGCACCATGGAGTTGGCTAACCCGGCTGCAACACGACGGGACAACGTATAGGCGTGTAAGTGACATTGACACTACCTAGAACCAGCTGACGGTGCTGGAACCAGGCTGGGCAGGAGGGAGTACCCGTGGCAAAGACACTGCCGAGAACCAGCTGACATTGCTGGAACCCGGATGCGTTGCCTATTAAAGATTGTCTTCCTAGAGCCCCAACTAGCGGTGTTGGAGCAAAGGGTAAGCAGGGGGAGCAGAGTGTAGGCTGAAGCCTGCACTGGAGGCAGCTTTGTGTCTGCGTTGCGTTTGCAGGACACGTTGCCGGCTACACAGCGGGGGAACAGCTGGCGTTGCTGAACCCCACTGACACATTGGCTGGTGTTTCTCTCTGTGCAGCTAGCACGTCCGGGCTGAAACTGGCGGTGTTAGAGCCCAGGGTCAGCAGGAGGAGGAGAGGAGCAGAGTGTAGGCCGAAGCCTAATTGAACCAATTTCAAAGGTAACCTTTAACCCACCCTCAGGTGTTAAAACGTAGAAGAGCCACACCTTGTGCAGCAGTACTGCTCCACAAGTGATAGGTTGCTCTTTAAATTTTGCTCATTGCACACGCAGAATTAAAGACGTACACAATTTTGCCCATTGTACAGAAGAACTGTATTGGAGGCGTGACTTGTCTTTTTAAGGAGACGCGGCACAGGTGTCCAAAAATAAGGCCTTGGTGCTGGGCGCAGCCTCCTGAGCGTTGTTATTTGCTGTACAGGAGTCTGTGCTCTTGTTAGCCCTTGGCCATGCGCTGTGAGTGCAGCCTGTCTTATGACCTCATTTCATGTTGGCCGGTGCGGTTATCGATGGCCATGAATCCCAGACCCCCCGTGTGTTTTCAATAATTCACACTGTGGGCCTGGGATTCATGGCCTTGTGCAGTAAATATGTTCGCCGCTCACAAATGTCTTTACACCTGTTTCAGAGTGGGCGGCCTCAGCTGATCCCTTATCGCCTGCCACGGCCATGAGGCCGCACAGTCTGAAGAAGGCGGAAGGAGATGAGTGAAGGCAGGCGAACATATGCACTGCACATGCCCATCAATCACACCCTCGCAGTCAAAATAGATCAGACAACGAGGGCGGTTGTGTCGGGCAGGGCGGACGCACTGGCACAGGCAGCCAACCAATGATGTCAGAAGACGGGCAGCGCTACCAAGGGGGGTGCTGCGTGTCATTAAAAAGGAAAGTCACATCTTAGGGGCAGTGAAATGGTCTGTAATGAGACACATTTTGTACGTGTTGAGTTCCACGTGGGCAAGGAGAAAAAGTCAGCCACCTTGTACAAATGCAGCAGTACTGCTGTACAAGGTGGCTGTTATACATTGAAACACCTGGAGGGGTGGGGGCAGCTTCCCTTTAATTTCAGTTCAGGTGCCTGCATGGCGTTTGCAGGACACGTTGCCGGCTACACAGCAGGGGAACAGCTGGCGGTGCTGAACCCCACTGACACATTGGCTGGTGTTTTTCTCTGTGCAGCTAGCACGTCCGGGCAGAAACTGGCGGTGTTAGAGCCCAGGGTCAGCAGGAGGAGGAGAGGAGCAGAGTGTAGGCCGAAGCCTGCACTGGTGGCAGCTTTTGGTCTGTTGTGCCAGCGTGGCTTGTGCTGGACACGTTGCCGACTACACAGCAGGGGAACAGCTGGCGGTGCCGAACCCCACTGACACATCAGCTAGTGTTTTTTCTGTGTAGACAACACTTCCAGGTGGCAACTGACAGTGTTGAAACCCAGGGAATCAAAGAGGAGCAGAGTGTAGGCCGAAGCCTGCAGTGGAGCAAGTTGAAAGGGAACCTTTAACCCCCCCCCCCAGGAATTTGTTGCTGAAAGAGCCATCTTGTACAGCAGTAATACTGCACATGGAAAATGGTGGCTCCTAAAATTATGCTCCTTGCAAACGCTGAAGTACACACTCAGATAATGTGTCCCCTCACACCGTCCCGGAAGTGGGACTTTCCTTTGTAATGTGACACAGCACAGCCGTCATTCCAACCCCCTTGTGCCGTGCGCCACCTCCTCAACGTTGTTTGGTTCTGTCACGGAGCCCGCGCTGTAATGTTATCCCTTGGCCATGCACAGTTAGCGGTGCCCGTCTTCTGACATCATTTAGGTGTCAGGCTGGCAGTGCCTGTGCGTCCAAGCTGCCCGAGATCCAACCTCGCAGTGTCATCTAATGTAATCCCACTGCGGGCCAGGGATCCATGGGCATGCGCAGTGCATATCATCGCCTCTCACTCACCTCCTTCCTGCTTCTTCAGATTGTGCGGCGTCACGGCCGTGGCATGCTATTAGGGATCAGCTGACGCCGCCTAGTCTGAAGAAGCTTGAAGAAGGGGAGTGAGAGGCTAATATATGCACTGCGCATGGCCATGGATACCAGGCCCACTGTGGGATCACATTAGACAACACTGCAAGGTGGGATTTCGGGCAGCGTGGACGCCCAGGCGCAGCCAGGACGGCAACAAATGATGTCAGAGGACGGGCAGCACAAACTGTGCATGTATGCTCAGGCGAAGAAGAAACACAGCTGATCGGCACTGAAGGAGCTTTTGTGAATCGAAGCAGCTGCGGGTGAAAAATCCCAATAGAAGGCTGGACGGATCAAGCTTCCACTGAAGGTAGGGAGGTGCTTGCTTAAAGAATAGAATAATCCACATAGAAACAAAGAACTAAAGAAAGCAGCACTTACCCCAATTCTTCAGATGTGAACAAGTCCTTTAATAGGCATGGCACAATCTTCCAAACTTGGTACAGTACAGGCTACGGCATGAGAGGGAGGCGGTGCGGAAGGGTGCAGTGACGAGACAGACGACGGCCGTTTCGCGCGGAGGCGCTTCTACGGGTCCATGTGAGTTATGCTGGTGATGTCAGTTCCTTTTATAGGAGTGGACATCACACATGTGCTACATATAAACATAATTATGAAAAACAACATCACTTGTTCTTCTTACACTGTAATTCAAATGGATTAAATAAGTACTGCCATGTCCAATTTATCATTTAGACCCCATGGACCTTGTGCATTCGTTCTAAGAATCCATCTGGCTTCGCACTGCAATAATAATTTATTATGATTGCCACCCTGCTGGGGAAATTTAACTACCTCCAAGCCGGTGAAACTCAGGGAACAGGGGTCGCCACCATGCGCATCTTGTATATGCTTCACTAGGCGTACTCGCCCTTTCCCTGTCAGAATAGAATTATAGTGCTCCCGAAACCTAACCATTAGGGGTCTAATAGTTTTGCCGATGTAAAATCGGTTACATGGACAGAAGATCACATACACTAAAAATTTACTTTTACAAGTCACGAAGTCTCTCACGGTGTGATATAGAGTACCCACTTTAAGCGGATTGTTAGTTCTATGTAAGTGACACATGCTGCAATTGCCGCACTTGAAATTACCTTGCGGCAAAGATTTCTTAATCCAATTATTATTGTCGGCGGTAAGGCGATTTTTTATCACTAGATCCTCTGTATTGACCGAACGTTTATAGGCAAAACGAGGGCTACATCTGGTTAAATTACGGAAATCTGAATCGTTAGTTAGCACATGCCAATTTTTGCGTATAGCCGCGTGAATCTCATTGTCAAGAGGACTATGCTTAAACACGAACGAAAAAATACCGCTGTCATTGCTGTTATTGGGCCTGCTGTACTTCTTTTTATTCTTACCCCTTCTCAGGAGATCTATTTGGGACAAGCTAGCCGCCCGTAATTCCGCCTGTTGCAGTATGTGGTTAGGATACCCCCTGTTTTTAAAGCGCAATTTTAATTCCTGTATCTGATTTTTATAACTTTCCTCGCAGTTATTAATTTTCCTCAGTCTTACCATCTGGCTGTAAGGGATACTATTCTTCGTATGATTAGGGTGGGCGCTATGATAATGTAAAACATTATTGGTTGCCGTAAATTTCCTATGGACACTCGTATTTAAAGTCCCCTCCCTAATTTCTATTCTTACATCGAGAAAATCCAGCTCATTGCCTCCAAAAACTGATGTGAATTTCATGTTTTCATCATTGTTTTCATTCAGGAACACCACAAAATCATCAAAGGTCTGTTCTCCTCCATCCCACACAATAAAGACATCATCGGCAAAACGCAGATATAATCGTATATGCTTCAAATAGGGGTTATGGGTCCCGGTGACATGCTTCTCCTCGAACGCTGCTAAAAACAGGTTCGCGAAAACGCATGCCACCGGGGTACCCATCGCGGTACCAACCCTTTGACTGTACCACTTGTCCATGAATTTAAAGGTGTTGTTAGATAAAACAAAATCCAACCCCTCCAAAATAAAAGACACAAAGTCCTGATCTTTCTCTGTGTTTGCCAGAATCCACTGAATTGATTCCAACCCCTTTTGCTGCGGGATTCTGGTGTACAAGTTGACGATGTCGATTGAGGCTAGGGAGAAAGTGGGTTGCCAGATGAAGTCCTTGAGGGCCAACAAAAAATCCCCTGAGTCCTTAACAAAAGAAGGTATTGCTAAGAGCAAGGGTTTTAACAGCCAATCCAAAAATTGAGAAAGCGGTTCTGTCACAGAACAATTGGGCGTCCCGGAGGTTTTTCCGCATTTTTGTGAACCTTCGGGATGCTGTACCAATTTGGATATTGTGGGAATTCTGGTATTAATTTTTCCGCTCGTTTTTGCGTTATCGTCCCTTTTTCTACGTATTTCCGCAAAAAAGTCCTCAATTTTACTTTGATACCATTCGTAGGATTATTTTCTAAGATCGAATAAGTATTGGCATCGTTTAGCTGGGATAACGCCTCTTCTATATAATAAGATTTATCTAAAATTACTATATTGCCGCCTTTGTCGGTTTTTCTAATAATGACGTCGTCCCATTTTTGTATTTCCCCCAGTGCTCTCTTCTCCTGCACAGATAAATTTTGTGGCGGTTGTTTGTATAAAATCGCCCCTACGTCTTTGATGACTAGATCTTGGAAGAGATCTACAATTTTCCCAGGAGAAATAGGAGGCATCCAGCTAGATTGAACTCCCCCCACAAAAGGATCCGTGAGAGTTGGGTCATCATGTACCTGCCGCTCCTCGGATGCTTCTTCATGATTATAACTCAACTCAGCCAATAAAGTAGTCATTTCTATATCCCTTTGATCTGTAGTGGGGTACGCCATAAAGCCTAGAGGTCCCACTATAGCCGGTGTATCTGTGGTGACAGGTGCTGATGTATTTCCCTTACTCTTACAAAAGTGTTTGTACAGATGCAGCTTTCTCACACTCTTGAATAGATCAATCTTAAATTCACTAAAGTCAAACTCTTCCGGTAAACAAAAATTAACCCCCCGTGAAAGGACTTTAATTTGATCCCCTGTGAGTGTTTTAGTGGATAAATTAATAATTTGAAGAGAATCATCTGTATGGCCCCCCTTGTCTAGTGTAGTTATTGCCTCCATGATACATGTTTGCATTTTTTCCACGCACTGGACCCGTAGAAGCGCCTCCGCGCGAAACGGCCGTCGTCTGTCTCGTCACTGCACCCTCCCGCACCGCCTCCCTCTCATGCCGTAGCCTGTACTGTACCAAGTTTGGAAGATTGTGCCATGCCTATTAAAGGACTTGTTCACATCTGAAGAATTGGGGTGAGTGCTGCTTTCTTTAGTTCTTTGTTTCTATGGGGACAAACTGTGCATGGCCAAGGAATAACATAACAGCGCAGGGTCCATGACGGAATCAAACAACGCTAAGGAGGCAGCGCATGGAGCCAAGGGGGTAGGAATGACGGCTGTGCTGCGTCACATTACAAAGGAAAGTCCCACCTCCGGGACGGTTGGACAGTGTTAGGGGACACATTACATGAGTGTGTAGTTCAGCGTTTCCAAGGAGCATAATTTCAAGAGCGACCTTTTCCTTGTGCAGTATTAGTGCTGCACAAGGTGGGTCTTTCAGTAACAAACGCCTAGGGGGGGGGGACAGGTTCCCTTACATTTTTGTTGTGGCGGTCGCATGACACGTTGCCGGATACACAGCTGGGGATCAGCTGATGTTACTGAACCCCAATAACAGAGGAGCGACTGTTGACTGTGCAAACAGCACTTCCAGGCACCAACTGGCGGTGTTAGAGCCCAGGGACAGCAGGAGGAGCAGATTGGAGGTATTGCCGCACACACAGCTGGGGATCAGCTGACGTTACTGAACCCCAATAACAGAGGAGCGACTGTTGACTGTGCAGACAGCACTTCCAGGCACCAACTGGCGGTGTTAGAGCCCAGGGACAGCAGGAGGAGCAGAGGAACAGAGTGTAGGCCGAAGCCTGATTGGAGCAAGTTGAAAGGGAACCTTTAACCCCCCCCCAAGACGTTTGTAGCTGAAAGAGCCATCTTGTGCAGCACTAAGGAGGATGCAAAAGGAAAAGGTTGCTCTTTTAATTATGCTCCTTGCAAACACAGAAGTAAACACTAAAAATGTGTCCCCTTATACCGTAAAACCGTCCTGGAGGTGGAAATTTCCTTCGTAATGGGACGCAGCACAGCTGTCATTCCTATCCCCTTGGTGCCGTGCGCTGCCTCCTCAGCGTTGTTTTAAGCTGTCACGGAGCCTGCGCTGGTCTGTTATCCCTTGGCCATGCCCAATTTGCGCTGCCTGTCTTCTGACATAATTTGGTGTCATGCTGTCAGTGCCTGTGCGTCCACGCTGCTCCAGATCTCACCTCGCAGTGTCGTCTAATTTAATCCCACTGCGGGCCTTGGATCCATGGGCATGCACAGTGCATATCCTCGCCTCTCACTCCCCTCCTTCCCTCTTCTTCAGACTGTGCGGCGTCACGGCCGTGGCATGCTATTAGGGATCAGCTGACGGCGCACAGTCTAAAGAAGGCGGAGGGAGAGGAGTGAGAGGCCGAGGTGAAGATATGCACTGCGCATGCCCATGGATCCCAGGCTCGCAGTGTGATTCAATCAGAAGACACTGCGAGGCGGGTTCTCGGGCAGCGCGGGCGCACAGGCGCAGCCAGCCTGACACCAAATTATGTCAGAAGACAGGCAGCGCAAATTGGCCATGGCCAAGGGATAACAGAACAGCGCAGGCTCCGTGACAGCTTAAAACAACGCTGAGGAGGCAGCGCATGGCACCAAGGGGGTAGGAATGACGGCTGTGCTGCGACGGTATAACAGTATCAGTGAACACATTTTATAAGTGTTAAGTTCTGCGTGTGCAAAGAGCTAAACTAAAAGAGCTACCTTTTCCTTGTGCAACATTACTGCTGCACAAGATGCCTCTTTCAGTAACAAACGCCGGGGGGGGGAGGGTGGACAGGTTCCCTTACATTTAGGTTGTTGTGCCAGCGTGGCGGTCGCAGGACACATTGCCGGCTACACAGCTGGGGATCAGCTGACGTTACTGAAACCCAATAACACTGGGTCGTATGTTTTGACTGTGCAGCCTGCACTTCTGAGCCGCAACTGGCGGTGTTGGAGCCCAGGAATAGCAGTTCAGGTGGTAGAGAGATGAACACATAAGGAGACCTGGATGACACCCAATTACTTAATCAGGCAGAGGTTTTGCAAATTCCTGCGAGATCCAGGCCTGGTTCATTTTCAGGAAAGTAAGCCGGTCAACGTTATCGGAGGATAGTCGCATGCGACGGTCTGTTAGTACACCACCTGCGGCACTAAAGACACGTTCCGATAAGACACTAGCCGCAGGGCAAGCCAGCACCTCCAATGCATACTGGCTTAGCTCTGGCCATGTATCCAGCTTAGAGACCCAAAACTTGAACGGGGAAGAGCCGTCTGGGAGTAGAGAAAGAGGGCAAGCCATGTAGTCTGTCACCATCTGACGGAACCGTTGCCTCCTGCTGACTGGAGCCGCCGGTGATGGTGTAGACATTTGGGGCAGGCACACAAAAGTTTGCCACAGTTGTGCCATACTGGGCTTGCCTAGGGCAGAGGCACTGCTTCTGCTCCCTCTTTGTGCAGAGCCTCTCCCACTGCCTCGACGCACTGAGCTGCTTTGTAAAGCACTAGCAGCACTCCTCTCAGTTGGACTGGAGAAGATGATGGAATTCATCAGTGTGTCGTGGTACTCCCGCATTTTACGCTCCCGGGTCAACGCTGGGATGAGGTTTTGGACGTTGTCCCGGTAGCAAGGATCGAGGAGAGTGAACACCCAATAATCAGGCATGTTGAGAATGTGGTCGATGCGGCGGTCGTTTCTCAGGCACTGCAGCATGAAATCCACCATGTGCTGCAGACTGCCAACTGGCCCAGGAACGCTGTCCCCTGCTTGAGACATGATCTCTGCCCGCTCGTCATCACCCCACCCTCGCTGTACACACTGACCACTGGACAATTGTCTCACTCCCTCCTCTGGACGGAGCTCTTCCTCCTCCATTGACTCCTCCTCATCCTCCTCACAAAGTGGCACCTGCGTACCCCTTTGTGAGGAACCACGTGGCGCTGACTCTCCGGAAGCTGATGGAAAAGGTGACTCCTCATCCTCCACCTCTTCCACAACATCATCCCTTAACGCTTGCAAAGTTTGCTGAAGCAGGCAGATAAGGGGGACAGTCATGCTGACTAGTGCATCATCTGCACTTGCCGTCCGCATGGAATAATCAAAAGGACGCAAAACCTGGCAGACGTCCTTCATAGTGGCCCACTCTGTGGTTGTGAAGTCAGATCGGAGCTGACTGCGACTTTTTAGCGCCTGATGCAGCTGGTACTCCATTACTGCTTGCTGCTGCTCACACAACCGCTCCAACATATGTAACGTGGAATTCCACCTGGTAAGTAGGTCACATATGATGCGGTGTTCCGGAAGGCGGAATCGACGCTGCAGAGCAGCAATGCGGGATCTTGCCAAGCTGGAACGCCGCAAGTGAGCACACTCTAGGCGGACCTTGTGCAGCAGTGCATCAAGATACGGATAGTCCCTCAGAAAACTCTGCACAACCAAATTGAGCACATGTGCCAGACATGGGATGTGAGTGAGGTTGCCAAGGGCCAAAGCTGCCACCAGATTTCGGCCATTGTCACACACTACCATGCCTGGCTGGAGATTCGCTGGCACAAACCACACATCACTCTCCTGCTTTATGGTGTTCCAGAGCTCCTGCGCTGTGTGGCTTCGGTTCCCCAATGAAACTAGTTTCAAGACGGCCTGTTGACGTTTGGCCACGGCTGTGCTCATGTCGGTCATAGGTAAACGTTCACTGGTCCATGTGGAGGTGGACTGTGACGGCTCCTGCAGCGATGATTCTGAGGAACTTGTGTATGAGGAGGAGTAAATGCGTACAGACTGGATTCCTGCAATCCTTGGAGTGGGCAGGACACGTCCTGCGCCACTCGCACGATCTGTACCGGGCTCAACAACATTAACCCAATGGGCAGTGAGGGAAATGTATCGCCCCTGTCCATGTTGACTGGTCCACACATCGGTGGTGAGGTGGACCTTGCTACTGACGGCGTTCAGTAGCGCGTGTTTTATGTGTCCCCCCACATGCTTGTGCAGGGCAGGGACAGCTTGCCTGCTGAAGTAAAAGCGGCTGGGCACCTTGTACTGTGGGACTGCCAATGCCATCAAGTCACGGAAGCTGTCAGTCTCCACCAGCCTGAATGAGAGCATTTCCAGGGACAGAAGTTTGGCAATGCCTGCATTCAGAGCCTGTGCTCGGGGGTGGTTGGCCGAGAATGCCCGCCTTTTCTCCCATGCCTGTACTACCGATGGCTGTAGAGTAGACTGGGAGTGCGAGGATGACTGGGAATGTGGTGCTGTGGGTGGAATTACACTAGGTCTCTGGACAACAGTGCCAGAGGTTCTTCCATGGCGATCCGGGGAGGATGCCAAACCAGCTGTGCGTGAGCTGGAGGAAGAGGCAACACGAGCTGAAGAGGTGGTAGCTGCCGCTGTTGGTTGGCCTAGGTCTTCAGTGTGTTTTTGTAACTCCACCGCGTGCCTGGTCCACACATGTTTCCACATATTTGTGGTATTGAGGTTGCTGACACTTTTACCTCTTTTGACTTTCTGAAGACACAGCTTGCATTTGACAAAACAAATGTCATCTGCAACTGTGTCAAAAAAGGACCAGGCACTGCAAGTCTTGGGAGCGCCCTTTTTGGCTTTTGAAAGAGACAGGCTCCTAACAGGTGCCAAAGTGGAGGCTACAGGCTCCGCAGTCTTCCTCCTCCCTCTCCCTCTTTGGCCCGTTAGGGGAATCTCTTCCTCTGAGCTGCTCCCACCACCTTCCTGTTCCTCAGGCCACGATGGGTCAAGGACCTCATCATCTCCACTACCCTCTGCCACCAGCTGCTCCTCCTGGGTAATCTCGGCAGCACAGTACGCACCAGAAAGCGGCACCTGAGTGTTAGGTCTCGAGTTCCCGCTTCTGCACAGGGGGAATCTCGAGCCATCTCTGCTGCGGTCTCCCATTCTTATCCAGCCGCAGCGGAGTCTGCTCAGCAGGGACGTCGGTCCTAGCGTCTTGCTCGGTCTCGCTCTGTACAGAGAGTTACTGCTGCTTCTTCAGCTTCTGCCATTAAAGCCAGTGCTGGTCAGCAGCGAGCAGACTTCTCTGGGACTAAGTTCTTGTCTGCACACACTGAGCATGCCCAGGGCAAGATCTCCCGTTGGAGATCGAGGGTCATGTGCTCAGGCCCTGCAGCACATTCCATTGGTCCTCTTGGCAGGTCTTGGAAGGGCAAAGTTTCTGTGGCCACTTCCTGTGCTGCAACTATATAAACTGCGCATGACCGCATGGCCATGCGCTAGTGTACATTTGCATATGTGTGTTTGTTGTGAGTGCAAGTCGTTCTTGGATACCCCTTCCCTATTGAATGCCTGTTCGCGGAAGGTGTATGGTTGCTATCTAGCGCCCGACTTATCCTACAGCACGAATCACACATTACAGCGTCCAGTTGCTGTGACCGCCAGTACGGCGCCGTGCACTTCCTCTGTGCTTTCCTTACCCAAGCTTGGGTGGTTAGTGGCGTTCGTCAGTGCGGCACCGCATGCACTCTTGTGCCCTAATATAGTTATTTAGCTTCCTTACACACCCAGTTGCGGTGTTGTGCCAGCAAGGGTCTAATCGGACTTTAATCCTAGTTGGGGTTGAGTTCGCTGACTACTTGCTCGCGCTCTATGTGCGGTACCGCGATCCTGTGATGCAACAGGATCGCTTCCTTCACGCTGGGTGAAGTTTAACCCACATGTGTATACTTATGAGTACCGCCATATAGTCCGTCATTACTTGGCAGCAGGTTCCATCTCTGCACGGTGGACCCCGGGCTGCGAACGCACCATACTCTATCTGTCTTAGTATTTGGTGCGTTCCGCTAGCCCTAACATTACACTAGCGCCAGGGTCTGGCTAGTAATGACGGACAAACAGCAAGCCTTGCGGTATATCCAGCAGCTGGAGGGTAGGTTGACGGCTCTTGAGAGCGCAACCTCAGCTGTGGATGTTACCGCAGTTGCTGTACAGGCTGCTAGCGTGGCTGCAGCAACCCTGTCCATTGCCACCCCTGCTCCGACATTTTCTCGCCTCCCGCTGCCAGAAAAATTTTCTGGTGATAGCAAATTTTGTAGGGGATTTGTGAGTCAGTGCTCTATTCACCTCGAGCTCCTGGCTGCACGTTTTCCCACAGAGCGGGCTAAGGTGGGATTTATAGTGTCTCTCTTGTCGAACAGGGCGTTGGAATGGGCTACGCCGCTGTGGGAACGTGGCGATCATGTGGTGCAGAGTGCTTTGCTGTTTCTGAGCACTCTGAAACAGGTCTTTTTAGGACCTCAAGTCACTCATGATACTGCGCTCCAACTGCTGGCATTAACTCAGGGTGAGTCCTTGGTCAGTCATTTTGCCGTCCAATTCCGCACTTTAGCTTCTGAGCTGGATTGGTCGGATAAAGCTCTTATCCCTATATTTTGGAGGGGCCTGGCTGACCACGTTAAGGACGCTCTGGCCACTAGGGAGATTCCTGCCACACTGGAGGAGTTAATAACTGTCTCCACTCGAATTGACCTCCGTTTTAACGAGCGGAGGTTAGAGCGAGCCCAGTGTAGGCAGAGGTTTCGGCTGGCTCCTACCTTCGCCAAACCTCTGGAATCTCCGGTCCTGGTTCCTGAGTCACATGAGGCCAGGGAAGTGTCACAAGCGGGATCTAAGCCCCGGACCGCTTGTGCACTCAAGGTCTGTCATGTTTGCCAGCAGTCAGGACATCTAGCCACCAGATGTTCTCAGCGGTCGAGGAAACGTCAGCGTCTAGTGGTAGTAGGTGGAGGTACACTAGACACGGCGACGTTTGCCTCTAAATTGTCCTTTAAGGGGACAATTACTATAGGCTCATTCTCCCACTCGGTAGAGCACTGCGTGGATTCTGGGTCGGAGGGCAATTTTATGTCTTCTGCCTTCGCCCAACGTCACGCAATACCCCTGGTTATGCTAGCTCAACCAGTAACGGTACGAGTGGTGAATGGGTCGACACTGCCCTCACAGATAACACACCAGACCATCCCTTTTACTCTGTCCATGTCGCCATCTCATCAGGAGATTATATCTCTGCTCGTCATTCCTGAGGGAATTGATGAGGTCCTGTTGGGAATACCTTGGCTACGGTACCACTCTCCTCATATCGAGTGGTCCTCTGGCAGAATCCTGGGATGGGGCAAATCTTGTGGGGGTAGGTGTCAGAGGGAGTGCGTTCAGGTTGCTACTACAGAGGTACCCGCAGATCTTTCCTCTCTCCCCAAGCAGTATTGGTCTTATGCAGACGTGTTCTCCAAAAAGGCGGCGGAGATCCTTCCGCCCCATCGCCCCTATGACTGTCCTATTGATCTCTTGCCTGGTGCTGAGCCTCCCCGGGGTCGGGTCTATCCGCTATCTCTCCCGGAGACGGAGGCAATGTCACAGTACATCAAGGAAAATCTGGCAAGAGGATTCATTAGGAAGTCAGTGTCACCTGCTGGGGCAGGGTTCTTCTTCGTGCAGAAGAAGAATGGGGAATTGCGTCCATGCATAGACTACAGGGGTCTTAATGCCATCACCGTTAAAAATAAGTATCCTTTGCCCTTGATATCTGAGCTCTTCGATAGGCTTCGGGGAGCAAGGGTATTTACTAAACTAGATCTGCGGGGTGCTTACAACCTGATTCGCATCCGTGAGGGAGACGAATGGAAGATGGCTTTTAACACCAGGGATGGGCACTATGAATATCTGGTGATGCCCTTCGGGCTCTGTAATGCCCCAGCCGTTTTCCAAGACTTTGTGAACGATATCTTCCGGGATATGCTTTCCACCTCGGTCGTAGTCTATCTGGATGATATTCTCATCTACTCTCCAGATATTGACTCCCACCGGAGAGATGTTTGCAAAGTCTTCGACCTCCTACGGGCAAACTCCCTCTATGCCAAGTTGGAGAAGTGTATGTTTGAGCAGGAGTCCTTACCTTTCCTAGGCTACATCATCTCTGCCCAGGGATTGGCTATGGATCCTGCCAAACTACAGGCTGTGATGGACTGGCAGGAACCCCATTCTCTTAAAGCGGTGCAGCGCCAGTTGCACCGCCAGTTCATTCCGCCAGTTCATTCCGCACTTCTCAACTTTGGTAGCTCCCTTGGTTGCCCTCACCAAGAAGGGGGCGAATCCCAAATTGTGGTCTGAGGAGGTCTCCAAGGCCTTTAACTCTATAAAGTCACACTTCGCTAGCGCTCCCATCCTACATCGCCCCGATGTTGATAAGCCATTTATCATGGAGGTGGATGCCTCTTCTGTTGGTGCTGGAGCAGTACTCTTCCAAAAGGATGCTCAAGGTCGGAAGCATCCTTGCTTCTTTTTCTCCAAGACCTTCTCACCAGCAGAGAGGAATTATTCCATCGGGGACAGGGAGTTGCTAGCCATGAAGTTGGCTTTCTCGGAGTGGAGACATCTCTTGGAGGGAGCACGTTTTCCCTTCCAAGTCTTCACAGACCATAAAAATTTGGTGTACCTGCAGACAGCCCAGCGGTTGAATTCTCGCCAGGCCAGATGGTCCTTATTCTTCTCCCGGTTTCATTTCACCCTCCATTTTCTTTCTGGGGATAAGAACATTCGGGCCGACGCTCTCTCTCGCTCCGTTGTGTCATCTGCGGAGGAGGAGGAGGAGCCTCGGCTTATTGTCCCCACCGAGAGCTTGAGAACTGTGGCCCCGATTTCGCTAGAGTCTGTGCCTCCGGGCAAGACTTTTGTACCATCCAGTTTGCGACCGGAGGTTCTCTCTTGGGCACACTCGTCCAGGGTGGGTGGACATTTTGGTACCAAAAGGACATCTGAGTTACTGGCGAGGACATACTGGTGGCCGCATATGGCTCGTGATGTCGCAGAGTATGTTCGGGCGTGTGTCTCTTGCGCCAAGAACAAGACTCCTCGGCAACGGCCAGCTGGTTTGCTTTATCTTCTGCCGGTGGCGGACAGGCCCTGGGAGATGGTCGGGATGGACTTTGTGGTGGGCTTACCCAAGTCTTGTAACTGCACCATTATCTGGGTGATCACCGACCATTTTTCCAAAATGGTGCACTTGGTGCCTCTTCCACGGCTACCTTCTGCACGGGCGTTGGCTGTCTTGTTCGTCAAGCATATCTTTCGCCTACATGGTATGCCAGACAAAATTGTTAGTGACCGGGGTCCCCAGTTTGCGTCTCGATTCTGGAGAGAGCTTTGTCGTCTACTCAGTATTGAGTTGAATCTCTCTTCGGCATATCATCCCGAGACGAATGGGTTGGTAGAGAGGGCCAACCAGACCTTGGTCACATATTTACGACATTTTGTTTCTGCCAGGCAGGATGACTGGGCATCCTTGCTACCGTGGGCAGAGTTTGCACTTAACAATGCCGTAGCCGACCCCACCGGTCAGACGCCATTCCTCCTAAATTACGGCCAGCATCCGCGTGTTCCTGTGCCCATGCCTGTGTCTTCTGCTGACTCCAGGGTGGCAGACTGAGCTGTGGAGGCACGGGACATTTGGGACCGCACGCAGGATGCCATTCAGGCCTCCAAGGAGAGAATGAGGTCCTCCGCCGATGTTCATCAGCGCCCCGCTCCGACCTTTGCTCCTGGCGACTTGGTGTGGCTCTCCGCCCGTAACATCAGGCTGCGAGTTGAGTCCACTAAGTTTGCTCCTCGCTACTTGGGTCCCTTCAAGGTTCTCGAACAGGTTAATCCTGTGGTCTACCGTTTGACTCTTCCTCCACGCTTGGGTATCACCGACACCTTTCATGTGTCCCTCTTGAAACCCGTATACATGTCCCGGTTTTCCGAGTCATCTGCCGGGACATCGGGTTCGTCTACGGACGATTACGAGGTGAACGCTAATTTGGGGTGCAAGGTGGTACGCGGCAAAAAGTTCTATCTGGTGGATTGGAAGGGTTATGGCCCAGAGGACAGGTCATGGGAGCCTGCTGAAAACATTCGGGCCCCACAGCTCATTGCTGCCTTCGAGCGTAGCGAGGCCCAAGGAGGGGGGGGCCCTAGGAGGGGGGGTAATGTTAGGTCTCGAGTTCCCACTTCTGCACAGGGGGAATCTCGAGCCATCTCCGCTGCGGTCTCCCATTCTTATCCAGCCGCAGCGGAGTCTGCTCAGCAGGGACGTCGGTCCCAGCATCTTGCTCGGTCTCGCTCTGTACAGAGAGTTACTGCTGCTTCTTCAGCTTCTGCCATTAAAGCCAATGCTGGTCAGCAGCGAGCAGACTTCTCTGGGACTAAGTTCTTGTCTGCACACACTGAGCATGCCCAGGGCAAGATCTCCCGTTGGAGATCGAGGGTCATGTGCTCAGGCCCTGCAGCACATTCCATTGGTCCTCTTGGCAGGTCTTGGAAGGGCAAAGTTTCTGTGGCCACTTCCTGTGCTGCAACTATATAAACTGCGCATGACCGCACGGCCATGCGCTAGTGTACATTTGCATATGTGTGTTTGTTGTGAGTGCAAGTCGTCCTTGGATACCCCATCCCTATTGAATGCCTGTTCGCGGAAGGTGTATGGTTGCTATCTAGCGCCCGACTTATCCTACAGTACGAATCACACATTACAGCGTCCAGTTGCTGTGATTGCCAGTACGGCGCCGTGCACTTCCTCTGTGCTTTCCTTACCCAAGCTTGGGTGGTTAGTGGCGTTCGTCAGTGCGGCACCGCATGCACCCTTGTGCCCTAATATAGTTATTTAGCTTCCTTACACACCCAGTTGCGGTGTTGTGCCAGCAAGGGTCTAATCGGACTTTAATCCTAGTTGGGGTTGAGTTCGCAGACTACTTGCTCGCGCTCTATGTGCGGTACCGCGATCCTGTGACGCAACAGGATCGCTTCCTTCACGCTGGGTGAAGTTTAACCCAGGTGTGTATACTTATGAGTACCGCCATATAGTCCGTCATTACTTGGCAGCAGGTTCCATCTCTGCACGGTGGACCCCGGGCTGCGAATGCACCATACTCTATCTGTCTTAGTATTTGGTGCGTTCCGCTAGCCCTAACACTGAGTTTCATCATCAGATGCGTACTGCGCTGTGGTCACCGCAGGCACTGACCCACCCGCCTCTTCAGAGTCAGAGAGACAAAGCTGTTGGGCATCACTGCACACTGCCTCTTCTTCCATTTCTCCAATACTGTCTCTGGACAACAGTGCCAGAGGTTCTTCCATGGCGATCCAAGGAGGAAGCCGAACCAGCTGTGCGTGAGCTGGAGGAAGAAGCAACACGAGCTGAAGAGGTGGTAGCTGCCGCTGTTGGTTGGCCTAAGTCTTCAGTGTGTTTTTGGAACTCCACCGCGTGCCTGGTCCGCACATGTTTCCACATATTTGTGGTATTGAGGTTGCTGACACTTTTACCTCTTTTTACTTTCTGATGACACAGCTTGCATTTGACAAAACAAATGTCATCTGCAACTGTGTCAAAAAAGGACCAGGCACTGCAAGTCTTGGGAGCGCCCTTTTTGGCTTTTGGAAGAGACATGCTCCTAACGGGTGCCGAAGTGGAGGCTACAGGCGCCGCAGTCTTCCCCCTCCCTCTCCCTCTTTGGCCCGTTAGGGGAATCTCTTCCTCTGAGCTGCTCCCACCACCTTCCTGTTCCTCACGCCACGATGGGTCGAGGACCTCATCATCTCCACTACCCTCTGCCACCAACTGCTCCTCCTGGGTAGTCTCGGCAGCACAGTACGCACCAGAAAGCGGCACCTGAGTTTCATCATCAGATGCGTACTGCGCTGTGGTCACCGCAGGCACTGACCCACCCGCCTCTTCAGAGTCAGAGAGACAAAGCTGTTGGGCATCACTGCACACTGCCTCTTCTTCCATTTCTCCAATACTGCTTGACTGGCCCCCTGTTTCCAAGCCAAGAGATTCAGAGAACAGAAGTAGAGACGGCTCCTGTCCTGGGCTCTCTGACTGCCTGGCCAATTTGGCAGGTGGTGAAGAGACAGATGGCTGCTCTCAAGTGGTCTGTGCCTGAGAGGATGTGGCACTAATTGAAGTCGATGCCGATGCGTTAGCTGCCATCCATCTGACAACGGCTTCAATTTGATCTTCACGCAGCAGCGGTGCACGGCGCTCTCCGACAAAGCTGCGCATGAAGGACTGTTCCCTGCTGAAACTGAGTGATGACGAGTCACCGGTGCCCGCAGCAGGCACAGAATCAGGGCCGGCTCCAGGTTTTTGAGGGCCCCGGGCGAAAGAGTCTCAGTGGGCCCCCCCCCCTTTAACACATACCCAATTTATGATGCACAGATACGGCAGAGAAATGTATAGTACAATGCCAGATTTCACTTCTTACATGAGTGATAGCTATTGTAAATTCTGCAGTGTATATATACAGGACAGGAGGAGTGGTACTGTGCAGTGTATATATACAGGAGGAAAGGTGCTGTGCAGTGTATATATACAGGAGAGGTGCTGTGCAATGTATACATACAGGAGGAAAGGTGCTGTGCAGTGTATATATACAGGGGGAAAGGTGCTGTGCAGTGTATATATACAGGAGAGGTGCTGTGCAGTGTCGTGAGCAGGGCGTTGTTGTATCAGAAAATCTTTTCTGTTTTGAGTTTTTCTATGAAACAAAGACTTTTCTACATAAACAACGTTGTTTGGTTTTGCGGCCCTAACAGATCTGTGCTACAAAGTAACATCGCTCGGGCATTAATGAGGGACCTGATGCTGAATCCTTTCCACAAACCCTAATGACCCAATTAGTGCCCTGTCATTAGAAGCTCATTAAACGCCTCCCTGTCCCGAGCAGTCATGTACAGTATGGGGGGATCCTGCAGCCCACCCCCTGGCTGCTCCATACCATACACTACCCTCTGTCGCTCTCACTATTATCCTGTGCATTTCTCTGTCATCGTTACCCCATGTTACACTTGTCACCCCCCACTACAGAGTAGCAGGGCAGCCAATGTCACCCCCTCCCGGACCCTAATGGCAGCAGGAAATGTCTGCTCCTCTATTGGGTTGGAACCTGATTTAATCAAGGAATAATGTGGATTTGTTGCCGGTGGCTGCAGGGGAAGGGTTAAGTGATGCCATGTCCTTGGTGGGAGCAGTGGCAGCTGCTGGGACCTGGACAGACACAACCAATGATGCTGTGACTGCACAGTGTGACCTGGAGGAGAGAAGCTGAGACTCCGGAGCAGAAATCACCCACATGCCAGCACTGGGCAGAGTCCCTCCAGTCACCAGCCTGGGGCCACGGGGCCCCAACCTACAGCCCACATGGCAGCAGCTCCCCTTCCTCCTGGCATCTGGTTAACCCCATTTATGCGGGTCAGATTGTTATATTTAAGGTTTAGCAATAACCTTAATACAGATGGGAAGGGGTTAAGCTTCTTCCAACCCCACTGGTGCAGGTTTGGTGCAGCATGCATGTATTCTGGGGTTCTGGGAGAGCTGGGTGGCTGCAGGCTGCACCCCACCAGCTGCTCCTCCAGACATCACCCACATTTTTAGGCAGCGGAGACAGACAGCAGCAGACTGAGCCACAGGACCAACTGCAATTATTGCTGGATACCTTTGCACTCTGGTAGGACTAGCTCCTCCGGAATCTTCCTGATAAGTTCAGCTCAGCAGCACTGTCTGCAGCCAGCCAGGGGCCAGAGCAGAGAACTGCTCTCTCCGCCCACAAACAGTCACACTGGCTGCCTTCTCTTAACCCCTATGTGTGCCTGCCTGGCTGCACTGACTGAGTGAGAAGATGCTTGTGTCAGAGCTGGCACATAGGGGTTAAGAGAACGCAGCCAGCAGTGACTTTGTGGGCGGAGAGAGCATGTTATCTCCTGCTCTGCTCTCCCAGCTGCTAGTGGGCCCCCCTTTCTTCCCAAGGCCCCGGCATTTGCCCGCTGTGCCGGGTGCTGACGCCGGCCCTGCACAGAATCACCACGTCCTCTCCCTGCTCCTCTCCCTGCTCCGCGCCCATGCCCACGTGCCTTACTCCCTGCCCTCTTCATCTTGGTTGACAGATAAAGATAAGCAGAAAAGTACTAAGGCCTTAGTGTGCTTATTCCTGAAATGCTCCTCCTAACAGGTGTAAGAAACACTAATGTTGTAAAGTGTGGACTAGACTTTATTACTTATAAAATGTGGCCTACACAAATGTTAAGTGGTGTTTGGTGAACTTTCCTTTTTTTTTCTGCAGATTGGACTACAGAGCGAGTTTAACTCACACGGGGACCGTGCAGACAGCCGTAAACGGCGCTGCAAGGCCCAAAATCCCTCCTCTAGGTTATCCTATGTAGTGTTTTTCCACTATTTAGCTGTAGACGGGTGGAAAGACACTAATAGGAAATGTTTAAAAAAATTTTCAACAGGCTGCGCTATTTGAAAAAAAGGACAAGTTATTCAACGGTATGAGGCAGTGACGAACCCAGAGCTGAATCCAACCGGCTGTGGCTGCACACAGACTACAGGGCGAGCTGCGCTCACACGGAGACCGTGCAGACAGCCGTAAACGGCGCTGCAAGGCCCAAAAACCCTCCTCTAGGTTATCCTATGTAGCGTTTTTCCACTATTTAGCTGGAGACGGGTGGAAAGACACTAATAGGAAATGTTTAAAAAAATTTTCAACAGGCTGCGCTATTTGAAAAAAAGGACAAGTTATTCAACGGTATGAGGCAGTGACGAACCCAGAGCTGAATCCAACCGGCTGTGGCTGCACACAGACTACAGGGCGAGCTGCGCTCACACGGAGACCGTGCAGACAGCCGTAAACTGCGCTGCAAGGCCCAAAAACCCCCCTGTAGGTTATCCTATGTAGTGTTTTTCCACAATTTAGCTGGAGACGGGTGGAAAAACACTAATAGGAAATTTTAGAAAAAATGTGCAGCAGGCTGCACTATGAGCAAAACAGTTAAAACAGCGCTGCAAGGCAAGAGCAAGGTGAACAGTGAACAATACACAGCGTTTTGCTAAATTAGCCTTGGGAAAGCAAAATAAAGCAATTAGCTATCTCAACTGGCCCTCAGTTAGAACACAGCGTCCTGTCCCTAACTGAAATCACAGCAGAGTGAGCGCAAAATGGCGGCAGCGTTTTTTATAGTGCAGAGTGACATCATTTCAGCAGCCAATCACAGCCTTGCCAATACTTAGATGCCCACCATGCTAAACAGGATGTGCCCACACTTCCATTCATTCCTCATTGGCTGCTGCGTGCAGTTTGAATTCTGGGAACTTCCGATTCCGGTATCCGATACGCGGGAAGTATCGGAATTCGGTATCGGAATTCCGATACCGCAAGTATCAGCCGATACCCGATACTTGCGGTATCGGAATGCTCAACACTAGTCATAACCCTAACAGGCTAAATAAGGTCTGAAGCCTTGTTCAAAGTTATCAAATCTCCAAGGGTGTGCCATCTTTAGTATTGGGCCATTTTCCTTTTTGTAATTGCTAAAATGAAAAAAATGACTATATATATATATATATTTTTTTAAAAATATATATATAAATTCGCGCACAACGAGATCAAAGATAAAGTGGACGTAAGTTTAATAGAACAATAAATACATAAACCTGTACACAAACAATCTACAGATATAAGCTTGCACTCTTCCCAGAATAAATTCCAACTATAGTAAAGACTCCTAAGCAAAATATCAACAGTTTGTATGGCAATTATACAACACCGTAAGTTAAACCGAATTGATGTTAATGTCACCAGCAGCCCCTTATTTGTATATAAAAGGACTATAGTAACGATGTATCTGTCTGTAGCAATGTGTAACAGCTAGAAAGAGGAAAAAGATACTGAATGCCACGCACTTATTTAAAAGTAATAGCACAAAAGGAGTATTTCTATGAACTTTGTGTAGCTGAAAACGAATTCCCCACTGTGGGAATGCGGCAATAAGAAAAAAAAAAAATTTTAAAAAGGAAAAACTGGTGATAACAGTCATGATGCAAGAAGGTCGGTGGCAAAGCTTCACTAAAAAGGAGGGTAATGAGGCATACTGCAATTGGATTAAACCAGGTTGGAAATCCGATGCATGTACGCCACTGGTTACCTTAAGCAGAACACTGATAGTGGATAGACGAGATGTACTCCTTCCATGTTGCTCCTGCTGATGTAGATGTCCAGCGTCCTGTGTTGTCTGGAGAGTCCCGGCTGCCCATAGTAGTGGCTGCACGTGGTGATAGCGATCTCCTCACAGTGTGTGATCACAGAGCAGGACCTGCCGTGACATGACCAGTCACGTGATGCAGTGAAAGAAGTTCCAATAGAGTAAACGTGCAGATAGCAGAAAGGACCAATAGTATCCATATATTATTACCTTGGGACATTTTGCAGGATGATGCAGGCATGCAATCAGAACAGAAGGGCCTTGACGCGCGTTTCACTGCCATGGCTTCATCAGGAGAATCCTCCTGATGAAGCCACGGCGGTGAAAAGCACGTCGAGGCCCTTCTGTTCTGATAGCACGCCTGCATCATCCTGCAAAATGTCCCAAGGTAATAATATCTTAACCTTCTTTATGGGGATTGTTCTTTAACCGCCTAGGGACCGTGCAACATGCCCTTCACTCACTGAGTGGTAGGTTTTTAGGTTAATTAACCTAGTCACATCAAAAAATCTCTCTTATATTATGATTTCTGACTATCTATTGTGACGTCTTGGCAGTGCAGTGCTACAGCAGGATTTATTGTGTCGTCTCTTAGTGCAACTGTTACCATCCTGTGTCATCTTTGCACATTAGTTATTTTTAGCTGCTGTCTCCTATTCATTTTTTGTCTATTTATGTATTTAATGCTTTAATAAAAATTTTGTATTGATTATATACCTCTATCTCTGGCATGGTTTTTGTGCACAATCACATTGTGCACAATAATTGATATAGTACTTATCTAGTCATCCATAGCTGGCTTTTTCTTGTAGATGTATATATTGTGGCATAGAGATATGTTCTCTGTTGGCCAAGAGGACGCTTTTGTATAGGTTTACTAAACACACTTTGGTAGTTAAACAGTTGAGTTTAAATTTCAGGATTGTGAAGCTTTCTAAAAAAAATTGTCTTGCATGACTTAAAGTATAGGAATCACACTTATAGTGACATACTAGCTTTGAATTTAGATTTTGGTTTGAGTTGCAAAAGTAGCAATGGGGGGGTTCATACTGACCCTTCTTCCTTTCAAATGCAGCTATAAACCCCTTTCTGCCATTGGATGTACTATTCCATCCATGTGTGGTGGGCCTTACTTCCCAAGGATGGAATAGTACGTCCAGCGCGATCAGCCACGCTTACGGGGGGAGCGCGGCCGGGTGTCAGCTGACTATTGCAGCTGACATCCGGTACTATGTGCCAGGAGCGGTCACGGACCGCCCCCGGAACATTAACCCCGGCACACTGCGATCAAACATGATCACAGTGTTTCGGCGGTATAGGGAAGCATCGCGCAGGGAGGGGGCTCACTGCGGGCTTCCCTGAGACTCTCGGAGCAACGCGATGTGATCGTTGCTCCGAGGGTCTCCTACCTTCCTCCCTGCAGCAGGCCCGGATCCAAAATGGCCACGGGGCTGCATCCGGGTCCTGCAGGGAGGTGGCATACAAGTGCCTGCTCAGAGCAGGCACCTGTAAGCCTGGAGCTGTGCACGTCAGATCACTGCTCTTACACAGTGCTCTGCAAAGTGTCAGATCAGCGATCTGTCACTTTCCTGTGATGTCCTCCCCTGGGACAAAGTAAAAAAGTTAAACAAAATTACATGTGTAATAAAACAAAAATCCTAAAAAAATAATTAAAAAAAATATATTGTTTCAATAAATACATTCCATTATCTAAATAAAAAACAATAAAAGTAGACATATTTAGTACTGCCGCGTCCATAACGACCCAACCTATAAAACTGTCCCACTAGTTAACCCTTTCAGTGAACAACGTAAAAAAAAAGAAGAGGCAAAAAACAATGCTTTATTATCATACCGCCAAACAAAAAGTGGAATAACACGCGATCAAAAAGATGGATATAAATAACCATGGTACTGCTGAAAACGTCATCTTGTCCCAAAAAAAACGAGCTGCAATACAGCATCATCAGCAAAAAAATAAAAAAGTTATAGTCTTCAGAAGAAAGCAATGCAAAAATAATTATTTTTTCTATAAAATAGTTTTTATCGTATAAAAGCACCAAAACATAAAAAAAAGATATAAATGAGATATCGCTGTAATCGTACTGACCCAAAGAATAAAAATGCTTTATCCATTTTACCAAACGTGGAATGGTATAAACGTTCCCCCAAAAAGAAATTCATGAATAGCTGATTTTTGGTCATTCTGCCTCACAAAAATCAGAATAAAAAGTGATCAAAAAATGTCACGTGTCCGAAAATGTTACCAATAAAAATGTCAACTCATCCTGCAAAAAAAAAAGACCTAACATGACTCTGTGGACCCAAATATGGAAAAATTATAGCTCTCAAAATGTGGTAACGTAAAAAATATTTTTTTTGCAATAAAAAGCATCATTTAGTGTGTGACGGCTGCCAATCATAAAAATCCGCTAGAAAACCCGCTATAAATAGTAAATCAAACTCCCTTCATCACCCCCTTAGTTAGGGAAAAATTAAAAAATTAAAATAATGTATTTTTTTCCATTTTCCCGTTAGGGTTAGGGCTAGGGTTAGGGCTAGGGCTAGAGTTAGGGCTAGGGATAGGGATAGGGCTAGGGTTAGGGTTAGGGCTAGGGTTAGGATTAGTGTTAGGGCTAGGGTTAGGGTTACGGTTAGGGCTAGGGTTAGGGTTAGGTCTAGGGTTAGGGCTAGGGTTAGGGTTGGGGCTAGGGTTAGGGCTACAGTTAGGGTTGGGGCTAAAGTTAGGGTTAGGGTTGGGGCTAAAGTTAGGGTTGGGGCTAAAGTTAGGGTTAGGGTTTGGATTACATTTATGGTGGCGAATAGGGTTTGGATTAGGGTTAGGGGTGTGTCAGGGTTAGGGGTGTGGTTAGGGTTACCGTTGAGATGAGGGGTGTGTTTGGATTAGGGTTTCAGTTATAATTGGGGGGTTTCCACTGTCTAGGCCCATCAGGGGCTCTCCAAACATGACATGGCGTCCGATCTCAATTCCAGCCAATTCTGTGTTGAAAAAGCAAAACAGTGCTCCTTTCCTTCCGAGCTCTCCCATGCGCCCAAACAGGGGTTTACCCCTACATATGGGGTATCAGCGTACTCAGGACACATTGGACAACAACTTTTAGGGTCCAATTTCTCCTGTCACCCTTGGGAAAATGCAAAACTGGGGGCTAAAAATTAATTTTTGTGGAAAAAAAAAGATTTTTTATTTTCATGGCTCTGCGTTACAAACTGTAGTGAAACACTTGGGAGTTCAAAGTTCTCACAACACATCTAGATGAGTTCCTTGGGGGGTCTAGTTTCCAATATGTGGTCACTTGTTGGGGTTTTCTACTGTTTAGTGACATCAGGGGCTCTGCAAATGCAACGTGATGCCTACAGACCAATCCATCTAAGTCTGCATTCCAAATGGCGCTCCCTCCCTTCCGAGCTCTGCCATGTGCCCAAACGGTAGTTCCCCCCACATATGGGGTATCAGCGTACTCGTGACAAATTGGACAAAAACTTTTGGGGTCCAATTTCTCCTGTTACCCTTGGGAAAATACAAAACTGGGGGCTAAAAAATAATTTTTGTGGGAATAAAAAAGAATTATTATTTTCACGGCTCTGCGTTATAAATTGTAGTGAAACACTTGGGGGTTCAAAGCTCTCACAACACATCTAGATGAGTTCCTTAGGGAGTCTACTTTCCAAAATGGGGTCACTTGTGGGGGTTTCAATGTTTAGGCACATCAGTGGCTCTCCAAACGCAACATGGCGTCCCATCTCAATTCCAGTCAATTTTGCATTGAAAAGTCAAACGGTGCTCCTTCCCTTCCGAGCTCCCCCTTGCACCCAAACAATGGTTTACCCCCACATATGGGGTATCAGCATACTCAGGACAAATTGTACAACAACTTTTGGGGTCCAATTTCTTCTCTTAACCATTGGGAAAATAAAAAATTGGGGGCGAAAAAATCATTTTTGTGAAAAAATATGATATTTTATTTTTACGGCTCTGCATTATAAACTTCTATGAAGCACTTGGTGGGTCAAAGTGCTCACCACACATCTAGATAAGTTCCTTAGGGTGTCTACTTTCCAAAATGGTGTCACGTGTGGGGGGTTTCAATGTTTAGGCACATCAGGGGCTTTCCAAACGCAACATGACGTCCCATCTCACTTCCAGACAATTTTGCATTGAAAAGTCAAATGGCGCTCCTTCGCTTCTGAGCTCCGCCTTGCGCCCAAACAATGGTTTACCCCCACATGTGGGGTATCAGCATACTCAGGATAAATTGTACAACAACTTTTGGGGTCCATTTTCTCCTATTTCCCTTGGTAAAATATAACAAATTGGAGCTGAATAAATTTTTTGTGAAAAAAAGTAAAATGTTCATTTTTATTTAAACATTCCAAAAATTCCTGTGAAACACCTGAAGGGTTAATAAACTTCTTGAATGTGGTTTTGAGCACCTTGTGGGGTGCAGTTTTTAGAATGGTGTCACACTTGGTTATTTTCTATCATATAGACCCCTCAAAATGACTTCAAATGAGATGTGATCCCTAAAAAAAATGGTGTTGTAAAAATGAGAAATTGCTGGTCAATTTTTAACCCTTATAACTCCCTAACAACAAAAAAATTTTGGTTCCAAAATCATGGTGATGTAAAGTAGACATGTGGGAAATGTTACTTATTAAGTATTTTGTGTGACATATCTCTGTGATTTAATTGCATAAAAATTGAAATTTGGAAAATTGCAAAATTTTCAAAATTTTCGCCAAATTTCCATTTTTTTTCACAAATAAATGCAGGTAATATGAAAGAAATTTTATGACTATCATAAAGTACAATATGTCCAGAGAAAACAATGTCAGAATCACCGGGATCCGTTGAAGCATTCCAGAGTTATAACCTCATAAAATTACAGTGGTCAGAATTGTAAAAATTGACCCGGTCATTAACGTGCAAACCACCCTTGGGGGTAAAGGGGTTAAGGTGTAATTCCTGCAGCAAATCACAGCTAAAGCATTTTCTTATATATCACTTGAATCTTTAGATTAGCATTCACAGACTGAGACTCCCACTTTTAATCTGGTACATGATCACTGAAGTAGTACACCACAATCACATTATGCTTTTTTATATCTCTATCATGTGTGCTCTTATTTCATATTCATGCACATTACAGGCATGCAATGACATTCCTTTCCTCTTGATTTTAATTTCAGATAATTTGCATAGAATTGCAAAATTATTTATTTTTTTATTTTATTTTACTCATATTTACTTATATAGTGCCATTAATTCCACAGCGCTTCACATACTCAGAGTGGTGACTGAACCGGCACCAGCACCGCCCCTGTGATTGAACCCTTAACCATGACAGGGGGAAATAAAGTTAATTTTCTCCTCGCAGCCTTTGACTAAGTGCCAGGCAGGATTATAACACTTTTAATCTGCAAATTAAATCCATATCTGTAGGTTATTTGTTTATGTGATGGGTTCCCTTCAAGTTCAGTTGTGCTCAAAAGTTTCCATACCCCAGCGGAATTTTTGCTTTCTTGGTATTTTTCAGGTATTTGGGTTGTCATTATGATTTAAAAAGAGAAAACACAGTAGTTTGACAATAAATGGCTTCACCCAACCACTAACCATGAGTGGAGAAAAAGTTTTAGTGTTATCAGTCATATTCTCTGAAAAAAGGCCAAGAAAGCAAAAATTCTGCTGGGATATGTAAACTTTTGAGCACAACTGTATACATTGAGTTTGTATTCAATTGTTGCATATGCGCAGGAGATAAATGCCTGACTGTTGCCCCAGTCAGAATGTGTGCTTAGGCATCTGTCCACAATATGGACTCACTGTAAAAAAACAACAAATACTTCACTGCATATGTTTCAATGCAGTAGCCATATGTATAGGAAAACACATTCAGCTGCGCTTTCCTATGTACAGTCACTTGCAAAGCTATTCACCCCCTTGTCTTATTACCTATTTTGTTACATTACAACCTGTGTTTAATATTTTTGTAATCAGATTTGTGTGTGATGCACCAGCACTAGTGATGAGCGAATATATTCGTTACTCGAGATTTCCCGAGCACGCTCGGGTGACCTCCAAGTGTTTTTTAGTGCTCGGAGATTTAGTTTTCATCACCGCAGCTGAATGATTTACATCTGTTAGCCAAAATAAGTATATGTGGGGGTTACCTGGTTGCTAGGGAATCCCCACATGTAATAAAGCTGGCTAAGAGATGTAAATTGGGACGGATGTTAACCTTCCAACAAGACAATGACCCAAAGCATATTGTTAAAGCAACATGCGCGTGATTTAGGGCAAAACATGTAAATGTTTTAGAGTGGCCTAGTCAAAGCCTAGACCTTAATTTAATTGAGAATCTGTGGTCAGACTTGAAGATTGCTGTTCACCAATGGAAACTATCTAATGTGGCACCCCTAGGGGTATTTGCCACAAAAACAGTTACTGACACTAAATACAAATACTAAAATAGCAAGACTGCACTACCACCTCCGGCCAGAAGGGGGAGCTCCAGAGACTCCCCTTGATCCATTCTGGTCTGAGAGAAGAACTGGCAGTTGGGCTAAGGAGCTGAAAGTGAGAGGTCATACAGCTGAATTTCTAACAGCCCTCTAACGGTTTCCAGGCCCAAATCACCGGCCTGAGGAGAAAAGGGACAGAGAAAAAGGACATTGTGAGAACCGGGTAGCATTAATCACTACCCAGAACAGGTGCAAGGACGGATACCGGATCCGTGGCTGTATTCATTATATATAATACAGCAACCGGAAAAACGTGAGGTGATATCAGCTTCACTAGGGCCGGATGCAGCAACAGAAACAGAGTTCAGCGGTACTCCTGGAGGGGGTAAGCCGATAAAAGGACTCGGGTTGCCCGTCAAACCAGGACCCGGAGGGGACAGATTGGGCCGGCAGCCAGTTCACATACAGCAGCAGGGCCACACAGAAACTGCGTACAATAAGAGGCGAAGACCCCGGCAGGGTCAAAGTATCTCAGAGTTCCCATACAGACTCCGGTGACAGGACTGGTTGTAAATCCCTTTATGTTGAAGTAAATTGGTTAAACGTTTCAGTGCCTCAGACTTTCATTTGGACAATAGCTATCTATCCAGGATCAGGATCATCACCGCTGAGAGAACCTGCTGCTGATCAAGTAAGTGCCCGTTCCCTCATGATACCCCTTACACTGTGCATTGCCTGAGGCCACAGCACCGGGTCAAGCCACCCGTGACATCTCCCTCAAGAGACAGACCCCATTGGTCCGGTGCTGGGTACCCCGGTCTCCTGGGCGTCACAATTGGCGTCACGAACAGGATTCAGCCAGCCCGTATACCGGGTATTGTGTGCCGTGATTGGAGCCCAAAACTGTGAAAACTTGGATGAAAAATCTTGAAAATTGACTTTATTAAAGAAAATTCCATTTCCCATTAAAAACTATTGAAAGTGACTTTTCCCCATTGGTTATAATGGAGTAAAGATGGCCGCCATCACCTCATAACCGTTAGGCACGAGACTGTTAATTGAGCTACGCCATTACCTGAGCCCCAGTCTGACTGAAAAACTTCAGAATCCGCCATTACAGAGCGCGTGGCGGGCGGGAGCAGCAGGGGGCGTGTCATTGTGGGCGGCACCAAGCTGAGCGCTCTGACGTCAGAGCAAGGGGAAAACCAATCCTGCTGTGCAGCAGAACGAATCTACACTATCCCGACGGAAGCGGAGGACCGGAAGGGTCCGGATTAACTAAGGGGGCACAGTATGTCGCAGCACGGGGACGCCGCAGCACCCGGCGACGCTAATGCAGCTGAAAGACAGAGTGTCGATAGAGAGTCCGGTAGCGCAGCGGTGCAAGGAGCGGCGCCCATCATGCCGGTGCTGATGCCATATACCCCGGGTGGCCCGTGGCTTCCAATGTATGAAGGTGAGCCTAATACCCTTGACGATTTCAGAGAAAAGATGCTGGCCCATTTTGACATGTTCCCCGTGGGTGAAGTTCAGCGTGTTAGTCTCCTGATGATGCAGTTAAGTGGCCATGCTAAGCGAGAAGTCACAGCATGGGCAGCTGATCTAAAAGGCACTGTTGAACGCATATTTGCTGGATTAAAAGCTACATTTGAAACCACTGCCGGCAGCAAAGCTAAAGTACGATTCTTTAATTGCAAACAAAAAGCTAATGAGGGCGTGAGAGACTTTGCCTTAAACCTGCAGGAAGCCCTTAAATCACTTACACTGGCTGAACCCATTTTTAACACCGGAGCGGATAAACTGCTAAGAGATCAATTTATTGAGGGACTCTACACCCCTTCTCACCGGGGGCATGTGAGTATGCTTGTTTTTAAGAACCCTGAATTGACATTTGCCCAATTAAAGGAGAGCGCTATACGTCTCCAGCTGGCAGAGGCACCTCGGGATCAGGATCCTGCGCAACCCATGGCAGAGGCACCTCAACAACAGGGAGTGCAAGTGACATCAGCTATGTCCGGGGCCATTGCTAAGCCCCTGGGGCCCAGTACTAATGAGGCTCTTCAACAAAAGCTTGACTCTTTAACTGATGTTGTTGCTTCAATGGCTAAAACCATGCAGGAGATGAGAGGACCCAAGATGGAGTTGGCAAACCGTAGAGAGGATGTTCCATGGATGAGACCCCGGAAATACCCGACATGGAGAGGACGACCCCGCGACCGCTACCAACCGGATGGACAGCCCATTTGCTGCCGTTGCCAGCAGCCAGGCCACTTTGCACAAGATTGTGATTTAAACGGGAATCCCCTGGGAATGTGGGCCGCTTCACAGGAATGAACTTTCAAGGCCCAACACCCTGGCACGACAGGTACATCGGAGGACGACCCATTATCCCTATCGTGCTGGACGGAATTCCCCTCAATGCTTTGCTGGACACAGGTTCCCAGATTTCATCTATACCGTATATCCTTTATAAGAGGTACTGGCTGATGCAGATATTGATAAAGGGCCCTCTGATGTTGAACTAGATATATGGGCCAGTAATGGTAAGTTGGTACCAAAACTAGGATTCAGGGAGATGACCATAAAGATTGGTAAAGTAGAATTGAAGAAACAGGGTATAATTGTTGTTGATGTTGACCGGCGGAACTGTGAACCAACTGTATTGATAGGAATGAATGTGTTAGAGAACTGCTTTGCCGAAGTTATTTCTGTCTTACAGCAAATTGCTGAAACTGCCCAATCCTGCCAGCAGAGAGTTCTCCGGAGGGAAATAAAAGTATTGATGTTAAGGCAACAGGTAGAAGTTGCAGGTGGAGAAATCGGCAGTGTGAGGGTAAGTGATCCAACGTCAATTGTAATCCCACCAAAAACAGAAATGCTGGTATGGTGTAGAGCAGCCATTGGTACTAAGGGACGAGATTATCAAGCCTTAATAGAACCAGTGTACACCGACAGCAGGCCCACTATACTCACAGCACGAGGGGTAGTCGAGGTACACCGGGGACGAGTGCCGGTACGACTTTTGAACTGTGGAGAGGAAGAGGTCACTTTGCCAAGGTATGCTACAGTGGCAAAGCTATATACTGTTGACAACAATGCCATCACAACCATTGAGCCCTTAGAACCAACCTGTCAGGTGGAAGTCAACGGCTCAGATGGAGAATTGGAGGATTGGTGCCAACAGCTACACGTGGGCATAAATTCAACACCTACCCATCAAAAACAAGGGGTGTATAGGCTAGTGACGGAATATGAACAAGTCTTCAGTAAACACCCATTGGACTTCGGACGGATAGAAGGGGTAGAACACACAATCCCCACCGGTGACCATCCCCCAATAAAAGAAAGATATAGACCCATACCGCCCGCTCACTATCAATGTGCAAAAGATATGCTGAGGGAGATGAAACAGGCCGGGGTAATAAGAGACAGCTGTAGCCCCTGGGCGGCCCCTCTAGTGATTGTCAAAAAAAAGGACGGAACCATGAGAATGTGCGTAGACTACCGGCGGATTAATAACATCACCCATAAAGACGCCTACCCCTTGCCTAGGATAGAAGAGTCCTTGACTGCTTTGAAATCTGCTAATTATTTTTCCACCTTAGACTTAGCAAGCGGATATTGGCAAGTCCCTGTGGCTGAGAGGGATAAGGAAAAGACGGCATTCACCCCACCAATGGGTCTATGTGATTTTAATCGCATGCCATTCGGACTCTGCAACGCATCCGGTACCTTCCAGCGGTTGATGGAATGCTGCCTCGGACACAAGAACTTCGAGACCTTCCTCCTGTACCTAGATGATGTGATCGTCTACTCAAAGACTTACCAACAACACTTAAAAGACCTGGCAGAAGTGTTCGAAGCCTTATCCAGGTATGGCATGAAAATCAAGCCATCCAAATGTCACCTTCTCAAGCCAAAGGTACAGTACCTGGGACACATCGTGAGTTCGGAGGGAGTAGCACCGGATCCCGAGAAAATAAGCGCCATAAGGGATTGGCCAAGACCTACCAACGCAAAAGAAGTGAGGCAATTCCTGGGATTGGTGGGTTACTATTGCAGATTTATAAAAGGATTTACCAAGTTGGCAGCACCCTTGCAAGACGCCTTGGTAGGGCAGACGAAGAAACCTTCAAACCGAAACCCTCCTTTTCAGTGGAACGACGAAAGGGAAGACTCCTTTGAACAACTAAAGAAGGCACTAACCGGAGAAGAGGTTCTGGCATACCCAGATTACCATCAACCTTTCATCCTCTACACCGATGCCAGTAATGTGGGACTAGGAGCGGTGTTGTCACAAAAGCAAGAAGGTCGGGAGAAAGTCATCGCCTTTGCAAGTAGAAAGCTCCGGCCAACTGAAAGAAATTCAGAAAATTACAGCTCCTTCAAATTGGAACTACTGGCAGTAGTTTGGGCTGTGACTGAACGTTTCAAACACTATCTGGCCGCTGCAGAATTTATTGTCTATACTGACAACAATCCGTTGACCCATCTGGACACAGCCAAATTAGGTGCGTTAGAACAGCGATGGATAGCCCGGTTATCTAATTACAACTTCATAATCAAGTATCGAGCAGGTCACAAGAATGGAAATGCCGATGCCCTATCCCGGATGCCACACTTGAGAGATGTAGAAGAAGAAATGGGGGAGCTTCAAGAAATTGAACTACCAGCCTTCCATCATCCCAAGGCAAAACATCATCAGTCAAGTACCTATCAGAAACAACAAGAGGTGAATTTTAATCCGTTAGCACACCATAGATGGGCTGACACCCAAGACAGCAATCCGGCTGTGAAGTTGGTGAAGGAACTGCTGACTGAGCAAAGTGCATATCCCGATGAGGATGCCCCAGAAGAGACGCATCAACTCTGGAAAGAGAGAGGCAAAATGTTCCTGTATCAAGGGAAGCTCTGTAGAAGGTACACCAATCCGAAAACACATGAATTGGTTTGGCAGATTATCGTGCCTAAACATGATGTGAAGATGGTCCTCGAAGCTTACCATAATGGTGCTGGTCACTTCGGTTGGAAAAAGTTAGAAGTACTTCTAAGAGAAAGATTTTATTGGGTCGGGATGAGAAAATCAATCGAACAGTGGTGCAGAAATTGTGGCCCGTGCAACCTCAGAAGAAACGATCAAAAGAACCAAAGAGCACCACTGCAGCCCATAATCACCAAACAACCACTTGAACTTGTAGCCATGGACCATGTGAAGTTGACACCAAGCCGGTCCGGCTATGTCTATGCCTTGACCATCGTGGACCATTATTCACGCTTCTTGGTAGTAGTACCCGTAAAAGATCTGACAGCAAAAACAGCAGCCAAAGCGTTCCAAACGTACTTTTGTAGACCTCATGGATATCCGGAACAGGTTCTCACCAACCAAGGTACAGCCTTTGAATCTGAGATCTTCAGAGAATTCTGTAATATGTATGGTTGCAAAAAGATCCGGACGACGGCCTATCATCCACAAATAAACGGCTTATGCGAGAAGATGAACCATATTGTAATAGACCTACTAAAGACTTTACCTGAGACAGAAAGGAATCAATGGCCAGAGAAATTGCCTGACTTGGTGGATCTGTATAATCATGTCCCGGTGAGCTCCACCAACTGCACCCCAGCCTACCTTATGTGTGCAAGATCCGGCCAATTACCAATCGATCTAGAAATGGGAATTCTGAAACCATACGCAGAAGTTCAAGACTCCAATTGGGATATCATACGGCAAAAGCAGTATCGCCAAGTGCAAGAGAGTGTGGAAAGAAGCCTTCAGCAAACTAGAGAAAGACAAGAGCGAACTTTCAACCAGAATGCTCTAGCGACCCCATTAAGACCGGGTGACCAAGTGCTCGAGAGAAATCGTCGAACCAATAAACTAGACAATCAGTGGGAAGCCATACCCTACACAGTTTTACCAACAAGAATGGATAATCCTAAAATGTGTCTCATTAGCAAAAACGGAGGCTTAACATCTGTACTAGTGTCAAGGGACAATCTTAAATTATGTCCGGAAGCATTGAAAGAGCCAGAAGTTGTCCAGCCAGAACCAGAAGTTATTCAACCCATGCAGGTCCAACCAGTAAAGGAAAAAGAAGAGGAAATGTATCACACCTGTATAGGAGACTTTCCCAAAACCCTACTAACATACCATGGTGCAGTAGTGGTTCCCATGGTGGCCTTTTACCCAACACCGAACCCAATACCAGAAGTCCCAAGACAGGAAGAGGCTGACCCCGTACTACGGGAGGTTCCAGGCCAGGAAGAACAGATTCTTGATCAGAGTAATCCCATTCACGGTGGACTTGCCAACTCCATAGTCGTGGAATTATCTTTAGCAGAGCGGGCAGATACTACATCCGCAGTAGACAGTAGTACACCACATGAAGAGACACCGCTATTACGTAGATCACAGCGTAGTACCCAGGGTCAATTACCGGCCAGGTATGCGGATTAAAAACTATAAAACTATAGTCATTGTTATCATTCTGCAACGTTTAAGCCCAGTACCTACAGAGACTTGTCTGTATGAACTTATTGCATATTCTTGAACTTTTTATCAGCCCGGAGGCACTAAATCAAAGCTCCGGAAAGACTGCTTTTTGAACTTTGCTTTTTGCTCTTTTTGAACTTTCTTTAGACTTTATATTGGTAACTCCGTTGGAAAAATGGAACTAAATTCTTGGACACAAAGTGCAGTGCCTTTCCTAGTACCTTCAAGGATAGAACTGTATTAATGGACGCTATTTGAAGTGACTTTTTACAGAACTCTATTTTTGTTTCCTTGAGTGGTTTTTGTAACTTTTCATTTTTAAGACTCTGTACATATTAATTGTTATTTCAAAATGTTATCGTCCCACAGTCCCGGAGTACTGTTCTTAACTAAGGGGGAATGTGGCACCCCTAGGGGTATTTGCCACAAAAACAGTTACTGACACTAAATACAAATACTAAAATAGCAAGACTGCACTACCACCTCCGGCCAGAAGGGGGAGCTCCAGAGACTCCCCTTGATCCATTCTGGTCTGAGAGAAGAACTGGCAGTTGGGCTAAGGAGCTGAAAGTGAGAGGTCATACAGCTGAATTTCTAACAGCCCTATGACGGTTTCCAGGCCCAAATCACCGGCCTGAGGAGAAAAGGGACAGAGAAAAAGGACATTGTGAGAACCGGGTAGCATTAATCACTACCCAGAACAGGCGCAAGGACGGATACCGGATCCGTGGCTGTATTCAATATATATAATACAGCAACCGGAAAAACGTGAGGTGATATCAGCTTCACTAGGTCCGGATGCAGCAACAGACACAGAGTTCAGCGGTACTCCTGGAGGGGGTAAGCCGATAAAAGGACTCGGGTTGCCCGTCGAACCAGGACCCGGAGGGGACAGATTGGGCCGGCAGCCAGTTCACATACAGCAGCAGGGCCACACAGAAACTGCGTACAATAAGAGGCGAAGACCCCGGCAGGGTCAAAGTAACTCAGAGTTCCCATACAGACTCCGGTGACAGGACTGGTTGTAAATCCCTTTATGTTGAAGTAAATTGGTTAAACGTTTCAGTGCCTCAGACTTTCATTTGGACAATAGCTATCTATCCAGGATCAGGATCATCACCGCTGAGAGAACCTGCTGCTGATCAAGTAAGTGCCTGTTCCCTCATGATACCCCTTACACTGTGCATTGCCTGAGGCCACAGCACCGTGTCAAGCCACCCGTGACATCTCCCTCAAGAGACAGACCCCATTGGTCCGGTGCTGGGTACCCCGGTCTCCTGGGCGTCACAATAACTTGAAGGAGATTAAGCAGTTTTTCCTTAAAAAACTGTCAATAATCTCAGTGGCAAGATGCAGAAAGCTCGTAGAGAGACTTATCCAAAGCAAGTCGCAGTTGTAATTGCCAGACAGAGGCTGAAAGAACGCAGTAGTTTGTAAGTAGGTATTATATTCAATATCAATATCAGTAGTTTTTAAGCATAATAAGTACAATCATTGTAATATGCTATAGGGTAGAGCAGATGCATAATGAAGCTACTGATACATCCTTGTTATGGCTATGTGTGGAGCGTAGGGACTGGAGAAGAGCGAGTATACTCGGTATTCGAGACTTCCCAAGCACGCTCGGGTGTCCTGTGATTATTTGTAAGTGCTCAGAGATTTAGTTTTCTGGGCTGCAGCTGAATGATTTACATCTGTTAGCCAGCATAAGTACATATGGGGATTCCCTAGCAACCAGGCAACCCCCACATGTACTTATGCTGGCTAACATGTAAATCATTCAGCTGCAGCAATGAAAACGAAATCTCCGAGTACTTACAAATACTCGGAGGACACCCGAGCTTGTTCGGGAAATCTCGAGTACCGAGTATACTCGCTAATCACTAGTAGGGACATATGACCATTACAAGTGTGCATCAGTAGAATGACTATGCATCTACTCTGAACTATTGCATATTATAATGATTATACTTATGCTCAAAAACTACTGACCTTACATACTGTACATGAATGATTAATTTAAACTACATACATTATACATCGCACTAGTAAATGTTTACTTGTTTCCAGCTGTGTGTGATGCCTTGTCATTTTATTATTATTATAAATCAATAAAAGATTTTTTTTATATGAGACAATGTTTTCTTTTTTGTTCAGTCCAGCACGTTAGTGGTTTATGTATTCTTTATATGCCGTGCAGTTTCAGTCATTATCAGTATATTCATTTTTTAAAAATTTTGTATCTTATTGACCCTTATTCTTCAAGATATCTGAAAGTCATCCTGGCATTGACATTCTGGCTATCAACTTCTGGGCCAAATCCTGACTGATGGTAACTAGAGTTGAGCGACCTTGACCTTTTTAGAGTCGAGCCGGGTTTTGCGAAACCCGACTATGTCCAAAGTCGGGTCGAGTGAAATCGGCCGATTATGACGTAAAGTCGGGATCGACCGAAACACGAAACCCAATGCAAGTCAATGGGGCAGCATAGTCGGCAGTGAGTGGGGGCCAGGAAAACACCTAGAGTGCCCATTTTAATGTCAAAACCATCCATTCTTCTTAATGAAGCTTGTCAAGCGTAATTTACCTTAAAATAATTGGAAGGCATTTGAAATTGGGGGTCATTTGGCTAAAGTTGTGGGGGGTAGGGCTGGTTCAAGTAATTAGTGGGCCCAGTAAATCTGGACCACGTCACGGCAGTGGAGCAGGGAGAGGTAAGTATTTCAACTTTGCAAGTGCTGTGATCCTGAGCAAGCAGGGGGGGCCCACTCGTTGGCATTGGCACTGGCACAGGGCCCCTCAAAGTACAGCGGTGTGTTTGCACGGCGGGGGCGCCTCCCACCGGCAGCAACACTTTTGCGTACTATGAGAGGCCCTGTGCCAGTGACGTCGCCAACTAGTATTCCTCCCCCCACCTGATGAAGGAACCTGCACTTTCATCTGCACCTTCCTCTTTGTCCCCGTGTAAGGTGGTATGGTATGCGGGAAGAGCAACCTGACTTTCAGCAGGGTCACAATGTTGTTGTGTAGCGTGCACGGGGAATGTTGCGTTATGGGTCAATGTACCAGCAGACTCATCTATCACTGGCTGGGCAATGGGCACGATGAAGTGGAAACACAGATATAGGCCCAAAGAAGAAAGTGGGCTAAATGCAGTTCAAAATTGGTAACACAGGAATAACCAGGGGGCATTGCAGTGGAGGACAACTGGAATGAGAGGCTGACACAGAGAGTAGGGCCAAATCAGTAAGTAGTCGAAATGCAGTTCAAAATTGGCAACCGTAGTAAACAGGCGGCACAGCTTTGTTCAGTGGAGGAGAACAGCAAGGAGTGGCAGACACCGATAGTAGGCCCCAACCCAACTAGTAGGCCAAATGCAGTCTAACATTAACAACTACTTAACGAGAGGCTGAAAATGGAATTTCAGGACAGGAAACCAGGAGAACAGCAAGGAGTGGCAGACACCGATAGTAGGCCCCAAACCAACTAGTACGCCAAATGCAGTTGTTCCATTTAACCACAATTTAATGAGAGCCTGAAGATAGAAGCTCAGGAAAGGCAACCTGGGGAACACCTTGGAGTGTAACACACCATCTCTCTCCACCCCATACCCATTTTGTAGGCCTAATGCTGTGTACTTTTCTACAACTACTAAACGAGAGTCGGAAGACCGAAGCAATGGCAAGGAAACCTGGGGAACACCTTGGAGTGTAACACACCATCTCTCTCCACCCCATACCCAATTTGTAGGCCTAATGCAGCCTACTTTCCGACACCTACTAAACGAGAGCATGAAGATCGAAGCTCAGGAAAGGCAACCTGGGGAACACCTTGGAGTGTAACACACCATCTCTCTCCACCCCATACCCATTTTTTAGGCCTAATGCAGTGTACTTTTCTACAACTACTAAACGAGAGTCGGAAGACCGAAGCAATGGCAAGGAAACCTGGGGAACACCTTGGAGTGTAACACACCATCTCTCTCCACCCCATTCCCCATTTTTTAGGCCTAATGCAGCCTACTTTCCGACACCTACTAAACGAGAGCATGAAGATCGAAGCTCAGGAAAGGCAACCTGGGGAACACCTTGGAGTGTAACACACCATCTCTCTCCACCCCATACCCATTTTGTAGGCCTAATGCTGTGTACTTTTCTACAACTACTAAACGAGAGTCGGAAGACCGAAGCAATGGCAAGGAAACCTGGGGAACACCTTGGAGTGTAACACACCATCTCTCTCCACCCCATACCCAATTTGTAGGCCTAATGCAGCCTACTTTCCGACACCTACTAAACGAGAGCATGAAGATCGAAGCTCAGGAAAGGCAACCTGGTGAAAACCTTGGAGTGTAACACAACCTGTCTCTACACCCCATACACAATTAGTAGGCCTAATGCAGCGTAGTTTCCAACAGCTACTAAACGAGAGCCGGAAGATCGAAGCTCAGGAAAGGCAACCTGGGGAACACCTTGGAGTGTAACACAACCTCTCTCTACACCACGGAAGGGCTGATTCTTAGGAAGGAAGGCTGTTGTAAATAAGCATTGCGCGTCCGAGGGTGATTATATTCTTATTCGGTATCTACTCACCCTCGGACGCGCCATGCTTCTTGATTTGTAATTAATGTTTATTTGCAATGTGCTTTTGACTTACTCAATTATTTTTTTAATTATTGATTTTATTAAATTAATAGTTTAACATCTTATTGGAAATAATTTAAAGGAGACGCGACAGGACAACACTCGGTGGATGCCATATCTGTGTTAACAACTCCAAAAAACTTTCAGTTAACTTCTTGCAGGAGAAAGAAATTGTAGCTGTTGGACCTTTGTAGTACAGTTCCAGATATTTGTTGTGTGTTTGTTTTGATTGTTAAAATGTCTGCATTTGAGATCTCAACACGATCTTATTTTTTATAATCAAATTAATTTTTTAAATATTTTATTAGGTTGGTTCAAGGGGTACACGGGCCGCAGTAGACAGGTCAGTGGAGGCCTAGTGGAAGGAGGGACCACAGACAGGCATCGAAGGCCTAAAATAATAACACATGGCTGTAGGCAATTTTAAATTGGTTCCAGGGGTACACGGGCAGCAGTGCCCTGGTCAGTGTAGTAGTAGTTGAAAGAATGGACCGCAGACAGGCATCGAAGGCCTAAAATAACAAAATTGGGCTGGCTGTAGGCAATTTTAAATTGGTTCCAGGGGTACACGGGCAGCAGTGGTGTGGTCAGTGGAGGCCTAGTGGAAGGAGTGACCGCAGACAGGCATCGAAGGCCTAAAATAATAACACATGGCTGTAGGCAATTTTAAATTGGTTCCAGGGTTACACGGGCAGCAGTGGTGTGGTCAGTGGAGGCCTAGTGGAAGGAGTGACCGCAGACAGGCATCGAAGGCCTAAAATAATCACACATGGCTGTAGGCAATTTTAAATTGGTTCCAGGGGTACACGGGCAGCAGTGCCCTGGTCAGTGTAGTAGTAGTTGAAAGAATGGACCGCAGACAGGCATCGAAGGCCTAAAATAACAAAATTGGGCTGGCTGTAGGCAATTTTAAATTGGTTCCAGGGGTACACGGGCAGCAGTGGTGTGGTCAGTGGAGGCCTAGTGGAAGGAGTGACCACAGACAGGCATCGAAGGCCTAAAATATTAACACATGGCTGTAGTCAATTTTAAATTGGTTCCAGGGGTACTTGGGCAGCAGTGCCCTGGTCAGTGTAGTAGTAGTTGAAAGAATGGACCGCAGACAGGCATCGAAGGCCTAAAATAAAAAAATTGGGCTGGCTGTAGGCAATTTTAAATTGGTTCCAGGGGTACACGGGCAGCAGTGGTCTGGTCAGTGGAAGTCTAGTGGAAGGAGTGACCGCAGACAGGCTTCGAAGGCCTAACATAACAAACTTGGGCTGGCTGTAGGCACTTTTAAATTGGTTCCAGGGGTACATGGGCAGCAGTGTATGGTCAGTGGAAGTCTAGTGGAAGGAGTGACCGCAGACAGGCTTCCAAGGCCTAACATAACAAACTTGGGCTGGCTGTAGGCACTTTTAAATTGGTTCCAGGGGTACACGGGCAGCAGTGGTATGGTCAGTGGAAGTCTAGTGGAAGGAGTGACCGCAGACAGGCTTCCAAGGCCTAACATAACAAACTTGGGCTGGCTGTAGGCACTTTTAAATTGGTTCCAGGGGTACACGGGCAGCAGTGGTCTGGTCTGTGGAAGTCTAGTGGAAGGAGTGACCGCAGACAGGCTTCGAAGGCCTAACATAACAAACTTGGGCTGGCTGTAGGCACTTTTAAATTGGTTCCAGGGGTACATGGGCAGCAGTGTATGGTCAGTGGAAGTCTAGTGGAAGGAGTGACCGCAGACAGGCTTCCAAGGCCTAACATAACAAACTTGGGCTGGCTGTAGGCACTTTTAAATTGGTTCCAGGGGTACACGGGCAGCAGTGGTCTGGTCAGTGGAAGTCTAGTGGAAGGAGTGACCGCAGACAGGCTTCCAAGGCCTAACATAACAAACTTGGGCTGGCTGTAGGCACTTTTAAATTGGTTCCAGGGGTACATGGGCAGCAGTGGTCTGGTCAGTGGAAGTCTAGTGGAAGGAGTGACCGCAGACAGGCTTCCAAGGCCTAACATAACAAAATTGGGCTGGCTGTAGACACTTTAAATTGGTTCCAGGGGTACATGGGCAGCAGTGTATGGTCAGTGGAAGTCTAGTGGAAGGAGTGACGGCAGACAGTCTTCGAAGGCCTAACATAACAAAATTGGGCTGACTGTAGGCACTTTTAAATTGGTTCCAGGGTAACACGGCCAGCAGTGGCCTGGTCAGTGTAGTAGTTGTAGAAAGAAGGGACCGCAGACAGGCTTCGAAGGCCTAACATAACAAAAATGTCAAAACAATGGTATTGTCAGTGCCAGGCATTGAAGGATGTCAGCGCCTAGACTACACATTGGTGAAGCTGTGAGAGATAATTTTGCTAGTGGTAGAGCACTGTTTGAGCTGGGGGGGGGAACTGGCTTGTGGCCGGCGGTACAGGCACAGGGCCCCTCATATTACAACGGTGTGTCTGACGTTGGGTGCGCACCACCACCGCCAGAGACACTTTATTGTACTATGAGGGACCCAGTGGCAGTGCCGTCGACCAAAAGCGGCCACACCCACCTCTTCAGACAAACAGCACTCTCAAGGGTCCAAGCGCAAAGTGGCGATAGCACGGCCCCGTGTGGGGAGTTTGGCCATTTCGTGAGGTGGAAACATGTCGTATGCTGGACAATCAGGTGAAGAAAATTACGAGATTGGAAAAGTCATTCAGAATAGTCCACAGGCAAGACCTTTTCATAGGAAAGCTAGGTGTCAGCCGGGCAGGGTGGGGCAAAAGATTTTGAAATCCAGTTGTGGTTCATTTTAATGAAGGTTAGATCATCTACATTTTGGGTAGCCAGACAAGTCCTTTTTTCTGTTAGTATTGAACCTGCAGCACTGAATACTCTTTCTGATAGGACACTAGCTGCCGGGCAAGCAAGCTCCTGCAATGCATATTCTGCCAATTCTGGCCAGGTGTCTAATTTGGATGCCCAGTAATCAAATGGGAATGACGGTTGAGGGAGAACGTCGATAAGGGATGAAAAATAGTTTGTAACCATACTGGACAAATGTTGTCTCCTGTCACTTTGAATTGATGCTGCAGTACCTGTCCTGTCTGCGGTCATAGTAAAATCACTCCACAACCTGGTCAGAAAACCCCTCTGGCCAACGCCACTTCTGATTTCTGCCCCTCTAACACCTCTGGTCTGCTGGCCCCTGGAGCTCGTGTGAGAACGATCACGGGCGCTGTGTGCAGGGAATGCCAGAAGCAAACGGTCAACAAGAGTTGATTGTTTTGTTGCTAATATTAGTTCCAAGTTCTCATGTGGCATAATATTTTGCAATTTGCCTTTATAGCGAGGATCAAGGAGGCAGGCCAACCAGTAATCGTCATCGTTCATCATTTTTGTAATGCGTGTGTCCCTTTTGAGGATACGCAAGGCATAATCCGCCATGTGGGCCAAAGTTCCCGTTGTCAAATCTGCGGTTGTGCTTGGTTGAGGGGCAGTTGCAGGCAAATCTACGTCACTTGTGTCCCTCAAAAAACCAGAACCCGGCCTTGCCACGCCACCAATTTCCCGTGCCCCCGGGAAAGCTTCCTCATTAAAAATATACTCATCCCCATCATCCTCCTCATCCTCCACCTCCTCTTCGCCCGGTACCTCGTCATGTACACTGCCCTGACCAGACAATCGCTGACTGTCATCAAGGCTTTCCTCTTCCTCTGGTGCAGACGCCTGATCCTTTATGTGCGTCAAACTTTGCATCAGCAGACGCATTAGGGGGATGCTCATGCTTATTATGGCGTTGTCTGCACTAACCAGCCGTGTGCATTCCTCAAAACACTGAAGGACTTGACACATGTCTTGAATCTTCGACCACTGCACACCTGACAACTCCATGTCTGCCATCCTACTGCCTGCCCGTGTATGTGTATCCTCCCACAAAAACATAACAGCCCGCCTCTGTTCGCACAGTCTCTGAAGCATGTGCAGTGTTGAGTTCCACCTTGTTGCAACGTCTATGATTAGGCGATGCTGGGGAAGGTTCAAAGAACGCTGATAGGTCTGCATACGGCTGGAGTGTACAGGCGAACGGCGGATATGTGCGCAAAGTCCACGCACTTTGAGGAGCAGGTCGGATAACCCCGGATAACTTTTCAGGAAGCACTGCACCACCAGGTTTAAGGTGTGAGCCAGGCAAGGAATGTGTTTCAGTTGGGAAAGGGAGATGGCAGCCATGAAATTCCTTCCGTTATCACTCACTACCTTGCCTGCCTCAAGATCTACAGTGCCCAGCCACGACTGCGTTTCTTGCTGCAAGAACTCGGACAGAACTTCCGCGGTGTGTCTATTGTCGCCCAAACACTTCATAGCCAATACAGCCTGCTGACGTATGCCAGTAGCTGCCCCATAATGGGAGACCTGGTGTGCAACAGTGGCAGGTGCGGATGGAGTGTTTGTGCGACTGCGGTCTGTGGACGAGCTCTTGCTTCTGCAGGAGGACGAGGAGGAGGAGGAGGAGGAGGGGGTGCGAACGGCTACAGACAACTGTTTACTAGACCGTGGGCTAGGCAGAACTGTCCCAAACTTGCTGTCCCCTGTGGACCCTGAATCCACCACATTTACCCAGTGTGCCGTGATGGACACGTAATGTCCCTGGCCATGCCTACTGGTCCATGCATCTGTTGTCAGGTGCACCTTTGTGCTCACAGATTGCCTGAGTGCATGGACGATGCGCTCTTTAACATGCTGGTGGAGGGCTGGGATGGCTTTTCTGGAAAAAAAGTGTCGACTGGGTAGCTCGTAGCGTGGTACAGCGTAGTCCATCAGGTCTTTGAAAGCTTCGCTTTCAACTAACCGGTAGGGCATCATCTCTAACGAGATTAGTCTAGCTATGTGGGCGTTCAAACCCTGTGTACGCGGATGCGAGGCTAAGTACTTCCTTTTTCTAACCATAGTCTCATGTAGGGTGAGCTGGACTGGAGAGATGGAGATCGTGGAACTAGCGGGGGTGCCGGTGGACATGGCAGACTGAGAGACGGTGGGAGATGGTATTGTTGCCGCCGGTGCCCTAGATGCAGTGTTTCCTACTACGAAACTGGTGATTCCCTGACCCTGACTGCTTTGGCCTGGCAAAGATACCTGCACAGATACAGCAGGTGGTGCGCTAAATGGTGGTCCTACACTGCCGGAAGGGATGTTGCGTTGATGACTAGCTTCATTGGCCGAGGGTGCAACAACCTTAAGGGACGTTTGGTAGTTAGTCCAAGCTTTCAAATGCATGGTGGTTAAATGTCTATGCATGCAACTAGTATTGAGACTTTTCAGATTCTGACCTCTGCTTAAGGAAGTAGAACATTTTTGACAGATGACTTTGCGCTGATCAATTGGATGTTGTTTAAAAAAATGCCAGACTGCACTCTTTCTAGCATCGGATACCTTTTCAGGCATTGCAGACTGAGCTTTAACCGGATGGCCACGCTGTCCTCCACCAGGTTTTGGCTTTGCCACGCGTTTTGGGCAAGATACGGGCCCGGCAGATGGAACCTGTGGCGATGTTGATGCCTGCTGCGGCCCCTCCTCCTCCTCTGCTTCAGAACTGCTGCCGCCTGCACCCTGTTCCCCCAATGGCTGCCAATCGGGGTCAAGAACTGGGTCATCTAATAACTCTTCTTGTACCTCCTGCGCAACTTCGTCTGTGTCACCGTGTCGTTCGGTGGTATAGCGTTCGTGATGGGGCAACATAGTCTCATCAGGGTCTGATTCTTGATCAGCACCCTGCGAGGGCAATGTTGTGGTCTGAGTCAAAGGACCAGCATAGTAGTCTGGCTGTGGCTGTGCGTCAGTGCACTCCATGTCAGATTCAATTTGTAATGGGCATGGACTGTTAACTGCTTCACTTTCTAAGCCAGGGACGGTATGTGTAAAGAGCTCCATGGAGTAACCCGTTGTGTCGCCTGCTGCATTCTTCTCTGTTGTTGTTTTTGCTGAAGAGGACAAGGAAGTGACTTGTCCCTGACCGTGAACATCCACTAACGACGCGCTGCTTTTACTTTTACCAGTTTCACGAGAGGAGGCAAAAGAGCTAGAGGCTGAGTCAGCAAGATAAGCCAAAACTTGCTCTTGCTGCTCCGGCTTTAAAAGCGGTTTTCCTAATCCCAGAAAAGGGAGCGTTCGAGGCCTTGTGTAGCCGGACGACGAACCTGGCTCCACAGCTCCAGACTTAGGAGCAATATTTTTTTCCCCACGACCACCTGATGCTCCACCACTACCACTACCCTCATTACCAGCTGACAATGAACGCCCCCGGCCACGACCTCTTCCACTAGACTTCCTCATTGTTTTAAAAACGTAACCAAACTAACGTTATTTGTTGCAGTCACACAACTTACACGGTGAGCTATAACTTCAGTATGATTTAGCTACCCCTTTACAGGTTGGTGAGACCACAGCGAAAATCAGGCCCAATGTTACACACTCTTTTTTTGGTGGCTGCAAATTAGAGAGATGCCCCACACGCAGGACTGTCACTGAAGCACAAATGTTAATATTAATGTCACACTATTATTTTTTTTTTATTTTTATTTTTTTCAGGAACACTTTAGAAACCCCCCCAAAAAAAAAACATTGATTTTTGCAGGGAGAATTTAGAAAACAAATGTAACAAACTATATGCTTTCTATGGGCCACTGAGTGAGAGATGACGCACACAGGAATCAGGAGTGGCACACAAGCCCAGAGGCCAATATTTTTCTACCAATGATTGATGGAGTTATTTTCTCTGGTAGATTTTGGAACCCAAATCAAGGAAAAAAAATATAGGCTTTCTATGGACCACAATTGGAGAGAGAGAGAGAGAGAGAGAGAGAGATGGCACACCCAGGAGTCAAGACTGGCACACAAGCAGAAAGGCCAATATTAATCTCCCACTGTTTTTTTTGGTTGATTTTTTTTTTTTTTTTTCAGGGAGACTTTAGAAAAAAAAATAATAAAAAAAATATGATTTTATCAGGAAGAATTTAGAAACCAAATAAAATAAAATGATTTTTTCAGGGAGAATTTATAAAACAAATAAAACCAAAAATAGGCGTTCTATGGCCCACTGACTGAGAGATGACGCACCCAGGAGTCAAGACTGGCACACAAGCAGAAAGGCCAATATTAATCTCCCACTGTTTTTTTTTTTTTTTTCAGGGAGACTTTAGAAAAAAAAATAATAAAAAAAATATGATTTTATCAGGAAGAATTTAGAAACCAAATAAAATAAAATGATTTTTTCAGGGAGAATTTATAAAACAAATAAAACCAAAAATAGGCGTTCTATGGCCCACTGACTGAGAGATGACGCACACAGGAATCAGGAGTGGCACACAAGCCCAGAGGCCAATATTTTTCTACCAATGATTGATGGAGTTATTTTCTCTGGTAGATTTTGGAACCCAAATCAAGGAAAAAAAATATAGGCTTTCTATGGACCACAATTGGAGAGAGAGAGAGAGAGAGAGAGAGAGATGGCACACCCAGGAGTCAAGACTGGCACACAAGCAGAAAGGCCAATATTAATCTCCCACTGTTTTTTTTGGTTGATTTTTTTTTTTTTTTTTCAGGGAGACTTTAGAAAAAAAAATAATAAAAAAAATATGATTTTATCAGGAAGAATTTAGAAACCAAATAAAATAAAATGATTTTTTCAGGGAGAATTTATAAAACAAATAAAACCAAAAATAGGCGTTCTATGGCCCACTGACTGAGAGATGACGCACACAGGAATCAGGAGTGGCACACAAGCCCAGAGGCCAATATTTTTCTACCAATGATTGATGGAGTTATTTTCTCTGGTAGATTTTGGAACCCAAATCAAGGAAAAAAAATATAGGCTTTCTATGGACCACAATTGGAGAGAGAGAGAGAGAGAGAGATGGCACACCCAGGAGTCAAGACTGGCACACAAGCAGAAAGGCCAATATTAATCTCCCACTGTTTTTTTTGGTTGTTTTTTTTTTTTTTTTTTCAGGGAGACTTTAGAAAAAAAAATAATAAAAAAAATATGATTTTATCAGGAAGAATTTAGAAACCAAATAAAATAAAATGATTTTTTTCAGGGAGAATTTATAAAACAAATAAAACCAAAAATAGGCGTTCTATGGCCCACTGACTGAGAGATGACGCACCCAGGAGTCAAGACTGGCACACAAGCAGAAAGGCCAATATTAATCTCCCACTGTTTTTTTTTTTTTTTTTTTTCAGGGAGACTTTAGAAAAAAAAATAATAAAAAAAATATGATTTTATCAGGAAGAATTTAGAAACCAAATAAAATAAAATGATTTTTTCAGGGAGAATTTAGAAAACAAATAAAACCAAAAATAGGCGTTCTATGGCCCACTGACTAAGAGAGAGAGAGAGAGATGGAACGCTTAGTACTGGCACACAAGCCCAAAGGGCAATATTAATCTCCCTTTTTTTTTCCAGGGAGAATTTCTAAAACCCCCCCAAAAAAAAAATAGGCTTTCTATGGCCCACTATTTGTGAGAGAGATGGGACGCTCAGGACTGGCACAGATGGCACGCTCAGGACTGGCACAGAAGCCCAGAGGCCAATATTAATCTCCCTTTTTTTCTGGGAGAATTTATAAAACCAAAAAAATATTTAAATAGGCTTTCTATGGCCCACTATTTGTGAGAGAGATGGCACGCTCAGGACTGGCACAGATGGCACGCTCACAACTGGCACACAAGCCCAGAGGCCAATATTAATCTCCCTTTTTTCAGGGAAAATTTATAAAACCAAAAAAAAAATTAAATAGGCTTTCTATGGCCCACTATTTGTGAGAGAGATGGCACGCTCAGGACTGGCACAGATGGCACGCTCACAACTGGCACACAAGCCCAGAGGCCAATATTAATCTCCCTTTTTTCAGGGAAAATTTATAAAACAAAAAAAAAAATTAAATAGGCTTTCTATGGCCCACTATTTGTGAGAGAGATGGCACGCTCAGGACTGGCACAGATGGCACGCTCACAACTGGCACACAAGCCCAGAGGCCAATATTAATCTCCCTTTTTTTCAGGGAGAATTTATAAAACCAAAAAAAAAATTAAATAGGCTTTCTATGGCCCACTATTTGTGAGAGAGATGGCACGCTCAGGGCTGGCACAGATGGCACGCTCAGGACTGGCACACAAGCCCAGAGGCCAATATTAATATCCCTTTTTTTCAGGGAGAATTTATAAAACCCAAAAAAAAATAAAATAGGCTTTCTATGGCCCACTATTTGTGAGAGAGATGGCACACTCAGGACTGGCACACAAGCCCAAAGGCCAATATTAATCTCCCACTGTATTTTTATCAGGGAGAATTTATACACCCCACAAAAAAAAATACAGAAAAATGAAAAGGCTTTCTATGGCCCACTATGTGAGAGAGATGGCACACACAGGGATGGCACTCTAGCAGAAATGCCAAATTGCCAATCTTAATCTCCCACCAAAAAAAAAAAAAAAAAAAACACAGGGAATGTCCTACAATTACTATCTCCCTGACTGCAGTAATCTCAGCCAGGTATGGCAGGCAGCTACTATCTCCCTGCCTGCAGTAATCTCAGCCAGGTATGGCAGGCAGCAATAAGGAGTGGACTGATGCACAAATGAAATAAAAAGTGTGGACAAACAAAAAAGATAGCTGTGCAGAAAGGAAGGAACAAGAGGATTTGTGCTTTGAAAAAAGCAGTTGGTTTGCACAGCGGCGTACACACAGCAATGCAGCTATCAGGGAGCCTTCTAGGGCAGCCCAATGAGCTACAGCGCTGAGGGGAAAAAAAAAAAAAAAAAACTTCCACTGTCCCTGCACACCGAGGGTGGTGTTGGACAGTGCAAATCGCTGCAGCACAAGCGGTTTTGTGGTTAATGGACCCTGCCTAACGCTATCCCTGCTTCTGACAAAGCGGCAGCAACCTCTCCCTAAGCTCAGATCAGCAGCAGTAAGATGGCGGTCGGCGGGAACGCCTCTTTATAGCCCCTGTGACGTCGCAGACAGCAAGCCAATCACTGCAATGCCCTTCTCTAAGATGGTGGGGACCAGGACCTATGTCATCACGCTGCCCACACTCTGCGTTTACCTTCATTGGCTGAGAAATGGCGCTTTTCGCGTCATTGAAACGCGACCTTGGCGCGAAAGTCGCGTACCGCATGGCCGACCCCGCACAGGGGTCGGATCGGGTTTCATGAAACCCCGACTTAGCCAAAAGTCGGCGACTTTTGAAAATGTTCGACCCGTTTCGCTCAACCCTAATGGTAACCCATCCTTGCCTAAATAGTACTTGTAAGTTTATCACAATTTTTATGTTTTTGTTTATCCACCTGGTTTTTGAGGATTGACAACAGGTGTGATCAATGGGATTGAGATCTAGAAAATTTCCTGGCCTTGAACTCGAAATGTCAAAGGTTTGTTCACTGAGCCATTTAGCTATTACAGTACTTTTACCTAGTGACATGGTGCTCCTTCATGGTTCATCACTAAATTGCTCCTGGAACATTAGGAGAAGTTGCTATTGAAAGAATCTGGATACCATTCTTTATTCATGTTAGTGTTCTTAGGAAAATTGTGAGTGATCTCACTCCCTTAGATGAAAAGTAACCTCACACACGAGAATGCTTTACTGATGAAATGACAGTGTACTTGTGGTAGCGCTAACCTTTTCTTCTCTGGGCAATCAATCATCCAGATGTCCCAAACAGTTTGACCGTTGCTTCATCAGAAAAAAAAGTACAGGGAATGGACTGCAGAGGACTGGGTTAAAGTTATTGTTACACACCTGTCCCGGATCAATGCCTTTCTTCCCTCTTTATGGTCCTCTAGACTCGGCTGTGCGGCACATCGGGTTTAGCAGATTGCCTGGCGTGATCCCATTTGAGCATCAGCCTGGGTCTATTTATGGCTCACTGAGACACACCCGTGTGTCTTGGTAATGAATTACGACTTCTGTGTCGCTGGCTTGCTACTCAGCTTTTCCTGCACTACAAATGCCTGTGATTCCCTGCTCTCCACCTGCCTTCCTGCGATTTCCTGACGTCCTCCACCTGCATGCGGTTTCCTGCACTTTGTCTTCCTGCAGTTTCCTGATATACTCCACCTGCCTGCAGTTTCCTGATGTTCTCTGCTTGTCTGTAGTTTCTTGCACTTCACCTGCCAACTTGTATATTCCTGCAGTCCACCTGCTGTGGTTTCCTGACATTCTCCATCTTCATGTATTTTCCTGCACTCCACCTGCTGTTTTCCTGAAGTCTTCCACCTGCCTGCAGTCTCCCGCACTTCGCTTATCTGCCTGTGGTCTCTTGTTCCTTGTCTGTCCTTGTCCTGTGTGTTTCCCTTATCTTATACTCTGATGCTCTTTATCCGTGTGCCTACCCAGACCTTGGTTTTGGCAGATCTACCTCACTTAAAGAGTCTTAAGGTACCGTCACACATAACGATATCATTAACGATATCGTTGCTTTTTGTGACGTAGCAATGATATCGTTAAGGAAATCGTTATATGTGACAGCGACCAACGATCAGGCCCCTGCTGGGAGATCGTTGGTCGCTGAGGAAAGTCCAGAACTTTATTTCGTCGCTGGACTCCCTGCTGACATCGCTGGATCGGCGTGTGTGACGCCGATCCAGCGATGTCTTCACTGGTAACCATGGTAAACATCGGGTTACTAAGCGCAGGGCCACGCTTAGTAACCCGATGTTTACCCTGGTTACCAGCGTAAACGTTAAAAAAACAAACACTACATACTTACCTTCAGCTGTCTGTCCCCGGCGCTCTGCTTCTCTGCACTCCTCCTGCATCCTGTGTCAGCGCCGGCCAGCCGGAAAGAAGAGCGGTGACGTCACCACTCTGCTTTCCGGCTGACCGGCGCTGACACAGGATGCAGGAGGAGTGCAGAGAAGCAGAGCGCCGGGGACAGACAGCTGAAGGTAAGTATGTAGTGTTTGTTTTTTTAACGTTTACGCTGGTAACCAGGGTAAACATCGGGTTACTAAGCGCGGCCCTGCGCTTAGTAACCCGATGTTTACCCTGGTTACCGGGGACCTCGGGATCGTTGGTCGCTGGAGAGCTGTCTGTGTGACAGCTCTCCAGCGACCAAACAGCGACGCTGCAGCGTCGCTTAGTGTGACGGTACCCTTAGAGTTATTTTATCTTTTTTTTTACTGTTGCTATGCCAACAACAATGCATGAAAAAACTTTCATGAACAGGATTAATAATTGTTGAAATATTGTGTTCTTTATAATGCAGCCATAAGACCAGGTCTAACTGCTGGCTTTGTAACACAAACTAATAAACTAACACTTTATATAAAGTTGGCCCTGGTCTGGCTGGCACTTTCAGCTATAAAATGGAGAACAAAATATTCAGAGTTAATTAGCTCTAATAGAGAACTACTGTATATGTTGCTAAACGCTTCTGCATATAATTGGATATTAAATCGCAGCTGTTTGCAAAATATGCTGTACTATGTTGGGGCAGCATATTACAGCTATAGGTACCCAATTTGATTAGCCAAAATAGTTCATTTTATTTTTTTTACACCACTTGTTAGTTTTGTACTTTTTGTTAATAAGAGCAATAAAAGCTGTGAGATTGGCTTCAATATGTATAATTACGTCACACAAAGATTCGCAGGTGAATGTTTTACAATTAAATTGTAGAATGGACATGTCTTGAAATATTCATATGTGGCCTTTTCAGTCATGATTGGTATAATAGTTGTAAATTAATGTTGTGGCATCATGTAAGTCTCTTAATATTATATGGTTAATCAAAATGGTAAGGAAATCTCTATTTTAAGTTGTAAGCATTCTTTTTTAATATAATGTGACCTATGGCTGTTGTTGTTTTTTAATTTGAGCACATTATGTGTTGATCCTGCTATTAGCATAGGTGCAGAGGATACTCCATTCTGCCCCACTTATATTTAACACTACTTCTGCCACAAATTGGATAACTGATTTCTTATTGATCTTGCACAGAATAACTGGTGGATTCCCACCAGATCACAATTAGTGTCTGTCGAAGTTTGGTATGACTGTAATAATACTGGTCTGGAGAATTATTTTACCAGGCAATTTTTAAAGTGCAATCTATGTAAGTAAGAACACAACCCTAAAAACACTCGTGGAATTACTTTTTTTTTCTAAATTTTACCTTACTTGGAGGATAAAATGAGAGTGTAATAATGGAAATGTATCCTATCCAGAAGGGGATAGTATTCTTTTCTAAAAATACATAATCATTTCAATTATTCTGGCCATAAGAGTTTAAAAGGTTCATGGGAGAATATAGGAAGTTTTGCATACATTTAAAAATATAAATGCATATATACAAAGTTACTGTCGTTTAAACCTTTGTTAATTGTCTTTTAGCACACCAAAAAGCAATTGTTCAGCTTCATCATTTGTGCATGCATAAATTGAGTCATTACATGGTGGCCTACTAATTACAAATTGCTAAATGAGATCTGTGTAAAATTAAATCCTCTGCCTACAGCCACTCAAGTTTACAGTATGAAAAGGTCATAATATCCATTAGTAAAGCAGAAGATTAAAGTGTCCTAGCATTTGGAGGATTCAAGGTCATTTACTTTATTCATTATTTTCAATATAGGCTGTTAAAATTTTTAAGAAATTTTTTTTGTCATTTTTAAAAAAACATGTGATAATATTCATACGACTTAAAATCTAATATTTATTTCCATAACACAATTTATGTTACAGTCTAAATATGAGTAACCTAGCCCCTGCTACTATCAAATTTAAATTATACCCCCCAAAATTAAAATGTATATATACTTAATTGTTTAGTTGAAAATATTCGTAAATAGTAAAATAAAGTTTTAAAACAAACATGTCACAGATGTCATAAATAGTGATGAGTGAATACATTTGGCACTATTCGTTACTCATATGAATAGTACGCTATTCGAGCTATTTGTTACTAGGTGAGTAATTAGCTATTCGCTTCGGTATATTCGAGTGACCAAGGCAGCATGTTTGGCATTTTATTTGCAGCCAATGAAAATGCTGTGCTGACTTGCCAATGACAGTAATGCCATCTCCAACTTTGGTGTGGGATTACTGTGATTGGCAGGCCTTACAGCATCATAGGGGATATTTAAGCCCTGCCGGCGCCATCTTGGTTACATGTGGAAACAGCATAGTGAGAGCATAGTGTGAGCGTAGGGAGAGTGAAAGCAGCATAGAGGGAGAGTTTCTGATTCCAAAAACCTCCTTTAAGAAGAGCAAAGATTAGTTTTCTGTTAAGTTGAGATAGCGTAGGAAGAGATTTAATATGAGGGAGAGGGGAAGGCAGGTAGTGTGTTAGCATCTAAAGTACATGCTGCAGATCTCTGCTAGGTTACATTGTGTATACTGTATAACAGATTGTGGGAATAGGGAGAGAGGCAGGGTTTCATATCCAGTACCATAATATACAAAACAGCTCATTTTACAGCAAAGTAAAATTCCTCTGTACCAGCATATACTAACCATTTTTTAGAGCTAAATAATATTCCTGAGTACCAGCATATTCTAAACCGCTTATTTTACAGCTAAATATTATTCCTCAGTCCCAGTGTATACTAAACCGCTCTATTTTTATATCTAAATAATATTGAGTTAAATAATACTCCTCGCCTACTGCTGAAATAGTATATATTTATCTAGCAGTTGTATGACTGGCACAAAGCCTGCTGAGATACACAAACGTAACTATTTACCAGTAATTTCCCTGAGCCTGCTGTTTGCATGTGTCATTGTAAGCAGGTGCATAGATCCAGTACGCAGGGATTGCAGAGCAATGCGGTGTAACAATATTATTTAATTTAACAGTAAAGATGAAGATAATCTCCTCGCAGGGAGTTAATAAACAGTAAACAAGAATTAAAGAAAGAATAAGAATTAATGTGAAAGACTGAGATTTAAACAACACTTATTGTGACTCACGCTGGTCTTCTTTGATATACAGTCCGAGTGGGGTTGTAGTACCAGCAATGGCCCACGTAGAGTCCTCAAATTGGGTCCTCTGTTAACAGTCCAACTTCTGGTGGCAGCGGGGGGTCTCTGGATTTATATGCTGAGCTTGTAGTCCATAGGCCTGTGCAGCCAAAGTGAAGGAAGCTGCAGGAGTGCCTGTACCAAGCGTGAGCTAATGCGCGCTAGCCGGCAATGGATACCGCACCTCAGTGACCCGTAGCTGACAAACACTTCTCCGTACGAGTGCTGCCTGAAGTTTATCTGGGCGCACGGCGCTCTCCTCTGACACTGTCCTGCTGCAGCATTCGGGTAAGCCTGGTCGCAGCACACCTCGGATCTGCTGAGCTGGGTGCCGAGTGCGCTGCACACACTGCTGCACTCTCCCTGACAGCGGAAACTGTCTCCTACTTCACGTGCTTTCTCCTCACCGCCCGGCTTAGCCATGACCCCTCTCCAAGAGTCATGGGGCCTGTCCAGTCCCCTATTCTTTCCACTGGGCAACATGGGACGCAGCCTCAGCAGTTATGGAGCCGGTATGATGCAGGTAACCACCGCTCGGTCTTCCTCCTTGCATCATAAATGCAATATAAAAAAGAAAATGCTCTGCTATTGGTTAAATAGTGTATATTTATCTGGCAGTTTGTGAGACTTGCACAAAAGCCTGTTGAGATATACAAATGTCACTATTAACCAGTAATTTCCCTGAGTCTGCTGTTGGTGTGTGTGATAGAGGTGATATAAAAAAAAAATATTCTGCTATTGGTTAAATAAATAGCATTAATTTGTATAGCAGTTATGCTACTGGCGCACAGCCTGCTGAGATATACAAACGTTACTATTTACCAGTAATTTTCCTGAGTCTGCTGTTGCCCTGTGTTCTAAAGCTGATAGCTAAATAAAATTACCCACACATTGCTAGATACAGGAAATTTGTACATAACACCTCTATGAGGGTACTTGTAAAACATAAAGCTAGGATTTTTTTTTCATAATGCATTTAATGAGAGAAGAAGTGATGTTAAGGAATTGGGACATGGATGTTGTGGTGCTCACCAAGGCCGTGTGATAGTTCAGAAGGTGACTTTATCTTGTTCAAGCTTCCTGTCAAAATTTGGTCTTCAACGTGGTCCAGTCTCAGTAGCCAAGAGGCTGGGCCTCACAATCCTCAACCCGGTCCTCCTTCCTCCCCCATCAAGAGTCCCAGGAGATGTATGACCCCAACGCTTGCCACTCCGAGGAACCTTTTACGTTCCCATGTAATTATTCTGGACTCACAGTGCACCATTAAAGAGGGTTATGAAGAGGTCGAGTGCAGTGATGCGCAAACATTTGAACACCCACGGCCAGAAGAAAGTCATGTTGGGGAAAGTCAATTCATGTCTGAAGAGGTGGAGGATAATCATGATGCACAGTTGCCAACAGGTCATCCTAAAATCACAACTCAGAACTAGAATTAGATTGATGAATTGGAAAACAACGTGGTCGATGATGAGGCCACTGACCCCACCTGGCACAATAGCACACATAGCAAGTGCACAGAGGGATGGATCTGTAGCACAAAAACAGGCAAGAAGAGGTAGCGGTTTGACTAGTAGGAGAACTTGATCAACTGTTACACAGAGCCCCCCACTCAGCTAGATAACAGGTCAAGGGTGCGTTATTCCCCTGTATGGCAGTTTGTTCTTTAAATTCCTTCAGACAAAACAACTGTAATTTGCAGCATCTGCCATACCAAGATGGGAAGAGGCAAGAACACTGCCAACTTGAGCACCACCAGCATTCAGAAACACGTGACAGCCAAGCATCCCTGTAGCTGGGCAGAACTTCCGGTACAAAATCTGTGTCTGAAGGTGAAGCCACTGCCCCTTCCTAATGTTACAGTCTTCCCAATCTGCTGGCCAGGAAGCAGGTGCTGATGCCTCCAGCCTACAACCTGTGCTTGCACAGATACAACAGTCAACAACCATGTCCTGGTCATTGTCCCAGCGCAGTGTTCATTTGCCTATGCCCCAGACATTTCAAAGGAAGCAAAAATATCCACTCACCCACCCACAGGCCCAAACTGTAAACACCCACATTGCTAGATTGCTAGCCCTGGAATTGTTGTCATTTGAGCATGTGGGAACTGAGTCCTTCCACTGTTGTGAATTCTGTGGCTGAATTCACTCCTGTGGTCACAAGTGGTACTGCAGCTTCTGAGCTTCCTCCCTCAGGTGTTCTGGTGAGCTCGTTAACTGCTTCATTACTTAACTCCGCCTGATGCTGCTATCCTTGCTCCTTGTCAATGTTTCAGTGTTGGATCTGAGCTTCTCCTGATTGTTCCTGTGACCTGCTGCTCTATATAGCTAAGTGCTTTTTGCTTTTTTGTTGCTTTTTTTCTGTCCAGCTTGTCTTTTGTTTTGCTGGAAGCTCTGAGACGCAAAGGGTGTACCGCCGTGCCGTTAGTTCGGCACGGTGGGTTTTTTTTGCCCCCTTTGCGTGGTTTTGCTTTAGGGTTTTTTGTAGACTGCAAAGTTCGCTTTACTGTCCTCGCTCTGTCCTAGAATATCGGGCCCCACTTTCTGAATCTATTTCATCCCTACGTTTTGTCTTTTCATCTTACTCACAGTCATTATATGTGGGGGGCTGCCTTTTCCTTTGGGGAATTTCTCTGGGGCAAGTCAGGCCTATTTTTCTATCTTCAGGCTAGCTAGTTTCTTAGGCTGTGCCGAGTTGCCTAGGTAGTTGTTAGGCGCAATCCACAGCTCGTTCTTGTATTTTTGGGTATTTGTCAGATCACTGTGTGCACTCTGATCGCTAAGCACACTGTGTTTCTGGATTGCCTTCATAACACCTGTCATTAGCAAACATAACAGTACAAGGAGCCAAAACTAATGATTCTCAATAGAGGGAAAGAAAAAGTTCTGACATCATTTTTTTTTTTTTTTCTGCTCTGTGTTCACTTTTTTTTTTTTTTTCCCCTAGACATTTGGGTGATTCTGGACACAGGTGTGGACATGGATATTCAGGGTCTGTGCTCTTCAATGGATAATCTCTTTATAAATGTACAAAAAATTCAAGATACTATTGATCAGAAATCTATGTTAGAACCAAGAATTCCTATTCCTGATTTGTTTTTTGGAGATAGAACTAAGTTTCTAAGTTTCAAAAATAATTGTAAGCTATTTCTGGCCTTGAAACCTCATTCTTCTGGTAATCCTATTCAACAGGTTTTGATTATTATTTCTTTTTTGCGCGGCGACCCTCAAGACTGGGCATTTTCTCTTGCGCCAGGAGACCCTGTATTGAGTAGTGTCGATGCGTTTTTCCTGGCGCTCGGATTGCTGTACGATGAGCCTAATTCAGTGGATCAGGCTGAGAAAAATTTGCTGGCTTTGTGCCAGGGTCAGGATGATATAGAAGTATATTGTCAGAAATTTAGGAAATGGTCAGTACTCACTCAGTGGAATGAATCTGCGCTGGCAGCTTTGTTCAGAAAGGGTCTCTCTGAGGCTCTTAAGGATGTCATGGTGGGATTTCCTATGCCTGCTGGTTTGAATGAGTCTTTGTCTTTGGCCATTCAGATCGGTCGACGCTTGCGCGAGCGTAAATCTGTGCACCATTTGGCGGTACTGCCTGAGGTTAAACCTGAGCCTATGCAGTGCGATAGGACTATGACTAGAGTTGAACGGCAGGAATACAGACGTCTGAATGGTCTGTGTTTCTACTGTGGTGATTCCACTCATGCTATTTCTGATTGTCCTAAGCGCACTAAGCGGTCCGCTAGGTCTGCCGTCATTGGTACTGTACAGTCCAAATTCCTTCTGTCCATTACCTTGATATGCTCTTTGTCGCCGTTTTCTGTCATGGCGTTTGTGGATTCGGGCGCTGCCCTGAATCTGATGGATTTGGATTATGCTAAACGTTGTGGGTTTTTCTTGGAGCCTTTGCGGTGTCCTATTCCATTGAGAGGAATTGATGCTACACCTTTGGCCAAGAATAAACCTCAATACTGGGCCCAGCTGACCATGTGCATGGCTCCTGCACATCAGGAAGTTATTCGCTTTCTGGTGTTGCATAATCTGCATGATGTGGTCGTGTTGGGGTTGCCAAGGCTACAAACCCATAATCCAGTATTGGATTGGAATTCCATGTCGGTATCCAGCTGGGGTTGTCAGGGGGTACATGGTGATGTTCCATTTTTGTCGATTTCGTCATCCACCCCTTCTGAGGTCCCAGAGTTCTTGTCTGATTATCAGGATGTATTTGAAGAGCCCAAGTCCGATGCTCTACCTTCGCATAGGGATTGTGATTGTGCTATCAATTTGATTCCTGGTAGTAAATTCCCTAAAGGTCGATTATTTAATTTATCCATGCCCGAACACGCCGCTATGCGCAGTTATGTGAAGGAATCCCTGGAGAAGGGACATATTCGCCCATCGTCATCACCACTGGGAGCAGGGTTCTTCTTTGTAGCCAAGAAGGATGGTTTGCTGAGACCGTGTATTGATTACCGCCTTCTTAATAAGATCACTGTTAAATTTCAGTATCCCTTGCCATTGTTATCGGACTTGTTTGCTCGGATTAAGGGGGCTAGTTGGTTCACTAAGATAGATCTTCGTGGTGCGTATAATCTGGTGAGAATCAGGCAAGGAGATGAATGGAAAACTGCATTCAATACGCCCGAGGGTCATTTTGAGTATCTAGTGATGCCGTTCGGACTTGCCAATGCTCCATCTGTGTTTCAGTCTTTTATGCATGACATCTTCCGTGAGTATCTGGATAAATTCCTGATTGTTTACTTGGATGACATTTTGATCTTCTCAGATGATTGGGAGTCTCATGTGAAGCAGGTCAGAATGGTTTTTCAAGTCCTGCGTGCTAACTCTTTGTTTGTGAAGGGATCAAAGTGTCTCTTCGGTGTGCAGAAAGTTTCATTTTTGGGGTTCATCTTTACCCCTTCTACTATCGAGATGGATCCAGTTAAGGTCCAAGCCATCCAGGATTGGATTCAGCCGACATCTCTGAAAAGTCTGCAAAAGTTCCTGGGCTTTGCTAATTTTTATCGTCGCTTCATCTGTAATTTTTTTAGCATTGCCAAACCATTGACCGATTTGACCAAGAAGTGTGCTGATTTGGTTAATTGGTCTTCTGCTGCTGTGGAAGCTTTTCAGGAGTTGAAGCGTCGTTTTTGTTCTGCCCCTGTGTTGTGTCAGCCAGATGTTTCTCTTCCGTTCCAGGTCGAGGTTGATGCTTCTGAGATTGGAGCAGGGGCGGTTTTGTCACAGAGAGGTTCTGATTGCTCAGTGATGAAACCATGTGCTTTCTTTTCCAGGAAGTTTTCGCCCGCTGAGCGTAATTATGATGTGGGCAATCGAGAGTTGCTGGCCATGAAGTGGGCATTCGAGGAGTGGCGTCATTGGCTTGAAGGAGCTAAGCATCGCGTGGTGGTATTGACTGATCATAAGAACTTGACTTATCTCGAGTCTGCCAAGCGCTTGAATCCTAGACAGGCCCTTTGGTCGTTATTTTTTGCCCGCTTCGACTTTGTGATTTCGTACCTTCCGGGCTCTAAAAATGTGAAGGCGGATGCTCTGTCTAGGAGTTTTGTGCCCGACTCTCCGGGTTTATCTGAGCCAGCGGGTATCCTCAAGGAAGGAGTCATTGTGTCTGCCATCTCCCCTGATTTGCGGCGGGTGCTGCAAAAATTTCAGGCGAATAAACCTGATCGTTGTCCAGCAGAGAAACTGTTCGTCCCTGATAGGTGGACTAATAAACTTATCTCTGAACTTCATTGTTCGGTGTTGGCTGGTCATCCTGGAATCTTTGGTACCAGAGAGTTAGTGGCTAGATCCTTCTGGTGGCCATCTCTGTCACGGGATGTACGTACTTTTGTGCAGTCCTGTGGGATTTGTGCTAGGGCTAAGCCCTGCTGTTCTCGTGCCAGTGGGTTGCTTTTGCCCTTGCCGGTCCCAAAGAGGCCTTGGACACATATTTCGATGGATTTCATTTCTGACCTTCCCGTTTCTCAAAAGATGTCAGTCATTTGGGTGGTCTGTGATCGCTTTTCTAAAATGGTCCATCTGGTGCCCTTGGCTAAATTGCCTTCCTCCTCTGATTTGGTACCTTTGTTCTTTCAGCATGTGGTTCGGTTGCATGGCATTCCTGAGAATATTGTTTCTGACAGAGGTTCCCAGTTTGTTTCAAGGTTTTGGCGAGCCTTTTGTGGTAGGATGGGCATTGACCTATCCTTTTCCTCGGCTTTCCATCCTCAGACTAATGGCCAGACCGAACGAACCAATCAGACCTTGGAAACATATCTGAGATGTTTTGTTTCTGCAGACCAGGATGATTGGGTGTCCTTTTTGCCGTTGGCTGAGTTCGCCCTTAATAATTGGGCCAGCTCGGCTACCTTGGTTTCTCCTTTTTTTTGCAATTCTGGGTTCCATCCTCGTTTCTCTTCAGGACAGGTTGAGTCTTCGGACTGTCCTGGTGTGGATTCTGTGGTGGATAGGTTGCAGCAGATCTGGACTCAGGTAGTGGACAATTTGATGTTGTCCCAGGAGAAAGCTCAACTTTTCGCTAATCGCAGACGCCGTGTGGGTCCCCGACTTCGTGTTGGGGATCTGGTTTGGTTATCTTCTCGTCATATTCCTATGAAGGTTTCCTCTCCTAAATTTATACCTCGTTTTATTGGTCCATATAGGATTTCTGAGGTTCTCAATCCTGTGTCTTTTCGTTTGACCCTCCCAGACTCCTTTTCCATACATAATGTATTCCATAGGTCGTTGTTGCGGAGATACGTGGCACCTATGGTTCCATCTGTTGAGCCTCCTGCCCCGGTTTTGGTGGAGGGGGAATTGGAGTATATTGTGGAGAAGATTTTGGATTCTCGTGTTTCTAGACGGAAACTCCAGTATCTGGTTAAATGGAAGGGTTATGCTCAGGAAGATAATTCCTGGGTTTTTGCCTCTGATGTTCATGCTTCCGATCTTGTTCGTGCCTTTCATGCGGCTCATCCTGGTCGGCCTGGGGGCTCTGGTGAGGGTTCGGTGACCCCTCCTCAAGGGGGGGTACTGTTGTGAATTCTGTGGCTGAATTCACTCCTGTGGTCACAAGTGGTACTGCAGCTTCTGAGCTTCCTTCCTCAGGTGTTCTGGTGAGCTCGTTAACTGCTTCATTACTTAACTCCGCCTGATGCTGCTATCCTTGCTCCTTGTCAATGTTTCAGTGTTGGATCTGAGCTTCTCCTGATTGTTCCTGTGACCTGCTGCTCTGTATAGCTAAGTGCTTTTTGCTTTTTTGTTGCTTTTTTTCTGTCCAGCTTGTCTTTTGTTTTGCTGGAAGCTCTGAGACGCAAAGGGTGTACCGCCGTGCCGTTAGTTCGGCACGGTGGTTTTTTTTTACCCCCTTTGCGTGGTTTTGCTTTAGGGTTTTTTGTAGACTGCAAAGTTCGCTTTACTGTCCTCGCTCTGTCCTAGAATATCGGGCCCCACTTTGCTGAATCTATTTCATCCCTACGTTTTGTCTTTTCATCTTACTCACAGTCATTATATGTGGGGGGCTGCCTTTTCCTTTGGGGAATTTCTCTGGGGCAAGTCAGGCCTATTTTTCTATCTTCAGGCTAGCTAGTTTCTTAGGCTGTGCCGAGTTGCCTAGGTAGTTGTTAGGCGCAATCCACAGCCGCTTTTAGTTGTGTTTAGGATAGGATCAGGTGTGCAGTCTACAGAGTTTCCACGTCTCAGAGCTCGTTCTTGTATTTTTGGGTATTTGTCAGATCACTGTGTGCGCTCTGATCGCTAAGCACACTGTGTTTCTGGATTGCCTTCATAACACCTGTCATTAGCAAACATAACATTCCACGACCTCTTGGCGATGGCAGCCCCACGGTACTCAATTTCCATCCGCCATGTGCCGTCCCCGCGTTACATAAGCACATGTTACACAATATCAGCCGTGCTCTGGCCAACACAGTCAGAAGGAAGGTCCACCTAGCCATAGACACGTGGACAAGTTCTTGTGGACAGGGATGCTAAATTTCCCTGACAGCACACTGTCAGGGAACCTGGTAGAGTGTAGGACAGAGTCAGAGACTGGGACATTACACATTTTACCCGCACCAAGAATAGCTGGCCAAACTTCCATCAGGGTTTAAGTCTCCACATATGCCAGTTCCTTTCTCTTCTCCTCCTTCTCATCCTCAGCTGAACTAGCAAACCCATCACTCCCCAGCTGGGTGGTCTGCAGCACTGCCTTAACGAAGCGGATGCACGCTCTGCTGAAGCTCATCTGTTTAGGTGATAAAGATTACAACGCAGCCAAGCTGTTAAAAGGGATAAAAGAACAGACTGATCAGTGGCTCTTCTCTCTGAACATCCAACCAGGTTTGGTTGTGTGTGATAATAGGCGCAACTTGGTGGCAGCTTTAAAGCCTGGCAAGCTGGTACACGTTCCATGCATGGCCCACAGGCTAACTTTGGTTTTAAAAACTTACCCTGACTTACTGGACCTACTTGCCAAGGTACGTCATGTCAGTCTCCATTTCCAAACGTCATGTCAGTCTTTCGCCAGTCTGGCTGCACAGCAGCAGCGCTTTAATTTGCCTCGTCACCAATTGATTTGTGACCTGCCCACATGCTGGAATTCGACCTTTCATATGTTGGCAAGGCTTAGTGAGCAGCCGAGTGTAGTGTTTGAATTCCAGCTTCTCAATGCCTTTCAGAGTGACATTCAACTCCCAAGTTTGCTGCAGAATCTCAAAGAGGAATCTTTGAATGCCGAGCAAGTGGCTATGGAGCAGGATTTTACAGTTGTTAATAGCACACAGCCTGGCCTCACACAATATTCTCAGGCCACTTTGGGTGATGATGAGGATCAGGAGGAGGAACAGGAGTTTTTGGACAGCACTACAGAGGAGACTCCCAATCCCAGCTTCATGCCTATCCAGCATGAATGGTCCGAAGAGGAGGAGAAGGAAGCGATACATCGTGAGGAGTAGAGAATGGTTAGTGTTCATCCTGGTGGGGACACTAAACGTTTGAATCTTTGTAGTCTGCCACACATGGAAAAGTTCATGTCCAGATGCCTTTCCCAAGACCCTCGTGTGAAAGACATTTTGTCTACCTGAAATACTGGCTGTGCACCTTTCTTAATCCACGGAACAGGGAAAAATTTCCTTCTCTCGTGTCAGAGACAGATGTGCCATTTTTGGTGCATGCATGCCAGAGGGCTGTTGTTGAAGAGTTGCTTAAAATATTGCCATCAGACAATGATTCTGGCAAAGGTACCGACTCTTTTCACTCGAAAGGATAACAGGAAAGGGACACGCACACCAGGTGCAACTCTGGGGTTGTACGTCCACCAACTGGGCCATTTTCATGAAACCATCACATCAGCAAGAAATATCTGTGAGTGTAACTATGACAAGGAGAGAGAAGTTGACCAAGATGGTGAAGAAGTACTCATGTGCCCATACCTGTGTCATTCCTGATTCTTCAGTTCCCTTTAACTATTGGTTGTCCAAGCTGCATACTTCTCACAACTTTTTCTTGTATGCCTTGGAGGTGCTGCCATGCCCTGCTGCAAGTGTGTTGTGTGACCGGGTTTTTAGTTTGGCCAGTGCAATCATAACAGATAGGTGCACATGACTGTCAACAGAAAATGCAGACAGGCTAACTCTTCTAAAATTGAACAAGGGCTGGATTTCCCCTGACTTTGTAAGACCTACAGATGAAAGCAACCCAACAAAATGCAGCCCAAATGTTCATTTTTGGAAGTCGTCTTAGGGTCCATTCCTTATAATCCAAACCCATTTTGTTCTGGAAATCAGGTCCTACTACTCCTGCTTCTGCAACAAGTACATAGTGGTGACCTATGTATATCCCACATGGGTAATGTTTTTAAATTTGTAAACCTTTGTACATGGTGCAATGGTGAAACTTGTACTCCCTATCTCTGCCAATTTTAATAACTGCTAAATTTATTGTGAGGTCCCCAATACAGTATCTTTCAGTGGTGTATGATAAGACCTCTTGGGTCATTTTTTGGAAACCTTTGTACATTGGTTCAATGGTGAAACTTGTACTTATCTATAGCAATTATGATAACTGCAAAATTTATTGTGAGGTTACTATCACAGTCTCTTTCAAAGTGTATGATACAGACCCCTTGGGTAATATTTGAAAACCTTTGTACATTGTGCAATGGTCAAATTTCTACTCTTAATCTCTACATATTCTATTGTTATAATTTTTTTTTACTGTGTTGTCCTTCTCACAGTCTCTATAAACCCTTTAGCCCCAAGGGTAGTTTGCACATTAAAAACAAGGCCAATTTTTACAATTCTGACCATAGTCACTTTAAGAGGTATTAACTCTGGAATGCTTCAATGGATCCTGGGGATTCTGAGACTGTTTTCTTGTGACTAGTGTTGAGCGATACTTTCTGATATTTGAAAGTATTGGTATCGGATGGTATCGGCCGATACCGGCAAAATATCGGATCTCGTCGATACCGATACCCGATACCAATACAAGTCAATGGGACACAAATATCGGAATGTATCCTCGATGGTTCCCAGGGTCTGAAGGAAAGGAAACTTTCCTTCAGGCCCTGGGATCCATATTAATGTAAAAAATAAAGAATAAAAATAAAAAATATGGCTATACTCACCCCTCCGAAGAACCCTGGCTGTCACCGCTGCAAGCGTCCGCCTCCGTTCCTGAGAATTGCAGAGAGTGAAGGACCTTCGATGACGTCGTGGTCAGGTGACCGGTCCCCTGACCGCTCACGTGACCGCTCACCTGACCATGACGTCATCGAAGGTCCTTCACTCACTACAGTCTCAGGAACAGAGGCGGACGCTGCAGCGGTGACAGCCAAGGTCCTTCGGAGGGGTGAGTATAGCCATATTTTTTATTTTTATTCTTTATTTTTTACATTAATATGTATCTCAGGGCCTGAAGGAGAGTTTCCTCTCCTTCAGATCCTTGGAACCATACGCACCGCACACTCCAATACCGATTTCCGATATCACAAAAATATTGGAACTCGGTATCGGAATTCCGATACAGCAAGTATCGGCCGATACCCGATACTTGCAGTATCGGAATGCTCAACACTACTCGTGACATATTGTCCTTCATGATAGTGGTAAAATTTATTTGATATGACTTACGCACCAGTTCTCATTTGTCAGACAAACACTTAAGACGGTTCAGGTGTTCTCCAAAGGGTTTCAGATTGTCTGTGGAGATTTCAACCTCCCCATGTCTGCCATATTAGATTGCTCAAACAGACGTACCTCTAGGGGAGAGATGAAATCACTCATTTCGGAATATAACTTACATGATATCTGGAGATATCTCCACAGCTTCAAGAAAGATTACTCCCACTTCTCCTCTAGATTTAATTCCTATAGCAAGATAGACTACAGTTAGGTCCATATATATTTGGACAGAGACAACATTTTTCTAATTTTGGCTATAGACATTACCACAATGAATTTTAAACAAAACAATTCAGATGCAGTTGAAGTTCAGACTTTTAGCTTTCATTTGAGGGTATCCACATTAAAATTGTATGAAGGGTTTAGGAGTTTCAGCTCCTTAACATGTGCCACCCTGTTTTTAAAGGGGCCAAAAGTAATTGGACAGATTCAATAATTTTAAATAAAATATTCATTTTTAGTACTTGGTTGAAAACCCTTTGTTGGTAATAACTGCCTGAAGTCTTGAACTCATAGACATCACCAGACGCTGTGTTTCCTCCTTTTTGATGCTCTGCCAGGCCTTCACTGCGGTGGTTTTCAGTTGCTGTTTGTTTGTGGGCCTTTCTGTCTGAAGTTTAGTCTTTAACAAGTGAAATGCATGGTCAATTGGGTTGAGATCAGGTGACTGACATGGCCATTCAAGAATATTCCACTTCTTTGCTTTAATAAACTCCTGGGTTGCTTTGGCTTTATGTTTTGGGTCACTGTCCATCTGTAGTATGAAACGACGACCAATCCGTTTGGCTGCATTTGGCTGGATCTGAGCACACAGTATGTCTCTGAATACCTCAGAATTCATTCAGCTGCTTCTGTCCTGTGTCACCTGTGAACCCTCTGTGAACCCTCTGTATTTACTTTCATGCAGTCTTCTCTTTATGGTAGATTTGGATATTGATACGCCGACCTCCTGGAGAGTGTTGTTCACTTGGTTGGCTGTTGTGAAGGGGTTTCTCTTCACCATGGAGATTATTCTGCGATCATCCACCACTGTTGTCTTCCGTGGGCGCCCAGGTCTTTTTGCATTGATGAGTTCGCCAGTGCTTTCTTTGTTTCTTTCTCAGAATGTACCAAACTGTAGATTTTGCCACTCCTAATATTGTAGCAATTTCTCGGATGGTTTTTTTCTGTTTTCGCAGCTTAAGGATGGCTTGCTTCACGTGCATGGAGAGCTCATTTGACCGCATGTTTACTTCACAGCAAAACCTTCCAAATGCAAGCATGACACCTCAAATCAACTCCAGGCCTTTTATCTGCTTAATTGAGAATGATATAATGAAGGGATTGCCCACACCAGTCCATGAAATAGCCTCAGAGTCAATTGTCCAATTACTTTTGGTCCCTTTAAAAACAGGGTGGTACATGTTAAGGAGCTGAAACTCCTAAACCCTTCATCCAATTTTAATGTGGATACCCTCAAATGAAAGCTGAAAGTCTGAACTTCAAATGCATCTGAATTGTTTTGTTTAAAATTCATAGTGGTAATGTCTATAACCAAAATTAGAAAAATGTTGTCTCTGTCCAAAGATATATGGACCTAACTGTATATTCTTGTGGATGACAGAATTCTAGGAAGTGCACTTGAGACAACGATAGGTGCCATCTCATGGTCTGACCATGCTCTTGTCTCACTCATCATATCTGATAGTGATACTTTGGACAAAGCTAATAGGCCACCTAAATGATTTTTTACTGACCAACAAACAAAAAATTGAATTAATAGAGACCAAGTTAAAAGACTTCTTTGACATAAATGATAATAGCTCCAAGGCATACATGAGAGGTATTTTTATTAAGATGGCAGCAGTAGAAAAGAAAAGGAGAGAGGCAGCAGTGTCAGACCTATTAACCCAAATTAACAATTTGGAACAAATCAGCAAGAAAAACCCCACTCTACAGTTGTCCCAAAAAATAACGGAACATAGAATGAGACTGCGTGCTCTACGTTTGTTCCAGTATGAAAAAGCTCTTAACAAATCCAAAACAAAATATTATGCAATGGGTGATGGAAAGATTTTAGCTAGGAGAATAAAAAGAAGGGAGGTAAGAAATAGGATTGCATACTTGAATAATCCTTATGGGACAAAAGTATTGAATCTGATCGACATTGCTAAAGAATTTTATTATTCACTAATTCACTATACAACCTGAAAGAGGATCCCCATACAGTTCAGCCTAATCCACAAGAAATTGGTAACTTCCTAGAAAGAATGTCATTCCCCAAGTTATCGGTGGCTCAGCTAAGTAATCTAAATACTCCCCTATCTATCACTGAAATAGAACAAATAATCCATTCTACTAAAAAATCCTCTGCACCGGACAGATTTTCTAACACCTATTATCACTGTTTCATCAAAACTTTAGCTCCTTACCTCCTATAAACTTTAAATTTTTGGAAATGTAGTTCTTCAATAAGCCATGAAAACCTTGAGGCAGTAATCACAACTAGGGTTGAGCGAAACGGGTCGTTCATTTTCAAAAGTCGCCGACTTTTGGCAAAGTCGGGTTTCATGAAACCCGATCCGACCCCTGTGCGGGGTCGGCCATGCGGTACGCGACTTTCGCGCCAAAGTCGCGTTTCAATGACGCGAAAAGCGCCATTTCTCAGCCAATGAAGGTAAATGCAGAGTGTGGGCAGCGTGATGACATAGGTCCTGGTCCCCACCATCTTAGAGAAGGGCATTGCAGTGATTGGCTTGCTGTCTGCGGCGTCACAGGGTCTATAAAGGGGAGTTCCCGCCGACCGCCATGTTACTGCTGCTGATCTGAGCTTAGGGAGAGGTTGCTGCCGCTTCATCAGAAGCAGGGATAGCGTTAGGCAGGGTCCATTAACCACCAAACCGCTTGTGCTGTAGCGATTTCCACTGCCCAACACCACCTTCGGTGTGCAGGGACAGTGGAAGCTACATTTTTTTTTTCCCCCTCAGCGCTGTAGCTCATTGGGCTGCCCTAGAAGGCTCCCTGATAGCTGCATTGCTGTGTGTACGCCGCTGTGCAAACCAACTGCTTTTTTCAAAGCACAAATCCTCTTGTTCCTTCCTTTCTGCACAGCTATCTTGTTTGTTTGTCCACACTTTTTATTTAATTTGTGCATCAGTCCACTCCTTATTGCTGCCTGCCATACCTGGCTGAGATTACTGCAGGGAGATAGTAATTGAAGGACACTCCTGTTTTTTTTTTTTTTTTTGTGGGAGATTAAGATTGACATTTCTGCTAGAGTGCCATCCCTGTCTGTGTCATCTCTCACTCAGTGGGCCATAGAAAGCCTATTTATTTTTTTGCTTGATTTGGGTTATAAAATCTACCTGAAAAAATCACTACATCAATCAGTGGGAGAAAAATATTGGCCTCAGGGCTTGTGTGCCACTCTTGACTCCTGTGTGCATCATCACTCACTCAGTGGGCCATAGAAAGCCTATTTATTTTTTTGCTTGATTTTGGTTCTAAAATCTACCTGAAAAAATCAATAAATCAATCAGTGGGAGATTAATATTGGCCTTTGGGCTTGTGTGCCAGTCCTAAGCGTGCCATCTCTCTCTCTCAGATAGTGGGCCATAGAAAGCCTATTTATTTTTTATTTTTTTTTTTGGGTTTATAAATTTTCCCTGGAAAAAAAAAAAAGTGGGAGATTAATATTGGCCTCTGGGCTTGTGTGCCAGTCCTGAGCGTGCCATCTCTCTCACAAATAGTGGGCCATAGAAAGCCTATTTATTTATTTTTTTTTGGTTTTATAAATTCTCCCTTAAAAAAAAAAAGGGAGATTAATATTGGCCTTTGGGCTTGTGTGCCAGTCCTAAGCGTGCCATCTCTCTCTGTCTCTCAGATAGTGGGCCATAGAAAGCCTATTTATTATTTTTTTTATTGGGTTTATAAATTTTCCCTGGAACAAAAAAAAAAAAGTGGGAGATAAATATTGGCCTCTGGGCTTGTGTGCCACTCCTGACTCCTGTGTGCGTCATCTCTCACTCAGTGGGCCATAGAAAGCCTTTTTTTGTTTTATTTGTTTTCTAAATTCTCCCTGAAAAAATCATTTTATTTTCTTTGGTTTCTAAATTCTTCCTGAAAAAATCATTTTATTCTATTTTTTTTTCCTAAAGTCTCCCTGAAAAAACAAAAAAACAAAAACAAATCAGTGGGAGATTAATATTGCCCTTTCTGCTTGTGTGCCAGTCTTGACTCCTGGGTGTGCCATCTCTCTCTCTCTCTCCAATTGTGGGCCATAGAAAGCCTATTATTTTTTTAGCTTGATTTGGGTTCCAAAATCTACCTGAAAAAATCACTACATCAATCAGTGGGAGATAAATATTGGCCTCTGGGCTTGTGTGCCACTCCTGACTCCTGTGTGCGTCATCTCTCACTCAGTGGGCCATAGAAAGCCTTTTTTTGTTTTATTTGTTTTCTAAATTCTCCCTGAAAAAATCATTTTATTTTATTTGGTTTCTAAATTCTTCCTGAAAAAATCACTTTATTCTATTTTTTTTTTCCTAAAGTCTCCCTGAAAAAAAAAAACAAAAACAAATCAGTGGGAGATTAATATTGCCCTTTCGGCTTGTGTGCCAGTCTTGACTCCTGGGTGTGCCATCTCTCTCTCTCTCTCCAATTGTGGGCCATAGAAAGCCTATTATCTTTTTTAGCTTGATTTGGGTTCCAAAATCTACCTGAAAAAATCACTACATCAATCAGTGGGAGATAAATATTGGCCTCTGGGCTTGTGTGCCACTCCTGACTCCTGTGTGCGTCATCTCTCACTCAGTGGGCCATAGAAAGCCTTTTTTTGTTTTATTTGTTTTCTAAATTCTCCCTGAAAAAATCATTTTATTTTATTTGGTTTCTAAATTCTTCCTGAAAAAATCATTTTATTCTATTATTTTTTTTTCCTTAAGTCTCCCTTAAAAAAAAAAAAATCAAATCAGTGGGAGATTAATATTTACATTTGTGCTTCAGTGACAGTCCTGCGTGTGTGGCATCTCTCTCATTTGTTGCCACCAACAACAGAGTGTGTAACATTGTGCCTGATTTTCGTTGTGGTCTCACTCACCTGTAAAGGGGTAGCTAAATCATACTGAAGTTATAGCTCATCGTGTAATTTGTGTGACAGCAACAAATACCGTTAGTTTGTTTACGTTTTTAAAACAATGAGGAAGTATGGTGGAAGAGGTCGTGGCCGGGGGCGTTCATTGTCAGCTGGTAATGAGGGTAGTGGTAGTGGTGGAGCATCAGCTGGTCGTGGGAAAAAAAATATTGCACCTAAGTCTGGAGCTGTGGAGCCAGGTTCGTCGTCTGGCTAAACAAGGCCTCGAACGCTCCCTTTTCTGGGAGTAGGAAAACCACTTTTAAAGCCGGAGCAGCAAGAGCAAGTTTTGGCTTATCTTGCTGACTCAGCCTCTAGCTCTTTTGCCTCCTCTCGTGAAACTGGTAAATGGCAAAGCAGCGCGTCGTTAGTGGATGTTCACGGTCAGGGACAAGTCGCTTCCTTGTCCTCTTCAGCAAAAGCAACAACAGAGAAGAATGCAGCAGGCGACACAACGGGTTACTCCATGGAGTTCTTTACACATACCGTCCCTGGCTTAGAAAGTGAAGCAGTTAACAGTCCATGCCCATTACAAGTTGAATCTGACATGGAGTGCACTGATGCACAGCCACAGCCAGACTACTATGCTGGTCCTTTGACTCAGACCACAACATTGCCCTCGCAGGGTGCTGATCAAGAATCAGACCCTGATGAGACTATGTTGCCCCATCACGAACGCTATACCACCGACCGACACGGTGACACAGACGAAGTTGCACACGAGATACAAGAAGAGGTAATAGATGACCCAGTTCTTGACCCCGATTGGCAGCCATTGGGGGAACAGGGTGCAGGCGGCAGCAGTTCTGAAGCGGAGGAGGAGGGGCCGCAGCAGGCATCAACATCGCAACAGGTTCCATCTGCCGGGCCCGTATCTTGCCCAAAACGCGTGGCAAAGCCAAAACCTGTTGGAGGACAGCGTGGCCATCCGGTTAAAGCTCAGTCTGCAATGCCTGAAAAGGTATCCGATGCTAGAAAGAGTGCAGTCTGGCATTTTTTTAAACAACATCCAATTGATCAGCGCAAAGTTATCTGTCAAAAATGTTCAACTACATTAAGCAGAGGACAGAATCTGAAAAGTCTCAATACAAGTTGCATGCATAGACATTTAACCACCATGCATTTGCAAGCCCGGACTAACTACCAAACGTCCCTTAAGGTTGTAGCACCCTCAGCCAATGAAGCTAGTCAGCAACGCAACATCCCTTCCGGCAGTGTAGGGCCACCATTTTCCGCCCCACCTGCAGTATCTGTGCAGGTTTCTTTGCCAGGCCAAAGCAGTCAGGGTCAGGGAATCACCAGTTTCGTAGTAGGAAACACTGCATCTAGGGCACCGGTGGCAACAATACCATCTCCCACCGTCTCTCAGTCTGCCATGTCCACCGGCACCCCCGCTAGTTCCACGATCTCCAGCTCTCCAGTCCAGCTCACCCTACATGAGACTATGGTTAGAAAAAGGAAGTACTTAGCCTCGCATCCGCGTACACAGGGTTTGAACGCACACATAGCTAGACTAATCTCGTTAGAGATGATGCCCTACCGGTTAGTTGAAAGCAAAGCTTTCAAAGCCCTGATGGACTACGCTGTACCACGCTACGAGCTACCCAGTCGACACTTTTTTTTCCAGAAAAGCCATCCCAGCCCTCCACCAGCATGTTAAAGAGCGCATCGTCCATGCACTCAGGCAATCTGTGAGCACAAAGGTGCACCTGACAACAGATGCATGGACCAGTAGGCATGGCCAGGGACGTTACGTGTCCATCACGGCACACTGGGTAAATGTGGTGGATGCAGGGTCCACAGGGGACAGCAAGTTTGGGACAGTTCTGCCTAGCCCACGGTCTAGGAAACAATTGGCTGTAGCCGTTCGCACCCCCTCCTCCTCCTCTTCGTCCTCCTGCAGAAGCGAGAGCTCGTCCACAGACCGCAGTCGCACAACCACTCCATCCGCAGCTGCCACTGTTGCACACCAGGTCTCCCATTATGGGGCAGCTACTGGCAAACGTCAGCAGGCTGTATTGGCTATGAAGTGTTTGGGCGACAACAGACACACCGCGGAAGTTCTGTCCGAGTTCTTGCAGAAAGAAACGCAGTCGTGGCTGGGCACTGTAGATCTTGAGGCAGGCAAGGTAGTGAGTGATAACGGAAGGAATTTCATGGCTGCCATCTCCCTTTCCCAACTGAAACACATTCCTTGCCTGGCTCACACCTTAAACCTGGTGGTGCAGTGCTTCCTGAAAAGTTATCCGGGGTTATCCGACCTGCTCCTCAAAGTGCGTGGACTTTGCTCACATATCCGCCGTTCGCCCGTACACTCCAGCCGTATGCAGACCTATCAGTGTTCTTTGAACCTTCCCCAGCATCGCCTAATCATAGACGTTGCAACAAGGTGGAACTCAACACTGCACATGCTTCAGAGACTGTGTGAACAGAGGCGGGCTGTTATGTTTTTGTGGGAGGATACACATACACGGGCAGGCAGTAGGATGGCAGACATGGAGTTGTCAGGTGTGCAGTGGTCGAAGATTCAAGACATGTGTCAAGTCCTTCAGTGTTTTGAGGAATGCACACGGCTGGTTAGTGCAGACAACGCCATAATAAGCATGAGCATCCCCCTAATGCGTCTGCTGATGCAAAGTTTGACGCACATAAAGGATCAGGCGTCTGCAGCTGAGGAAGAGGAAAGCCTTGATGACAGTCAGCCATTGTCTGGCCAGGGCAGTGTACAGGACGAGGTAGCGGGCGAAGAGGAGGAGGAGGACGAGGAGGATGATGGGGATGATTATATTTTTAATGAGGAAGCTTTTCCGGGGCCACTGGAAATTGGTGGCGCGGCAAGGCCGGGTTCTGGTTTTTTGAGGGACACAAGTGACGTGGATTTGCCTGAAACTGCCCCTCAACCAAGCACAACCGCAGATTTGAGAACTGGAACTTTGGCCCACATGGCGGATTATGCCTTACGTATCCTCAAAAGGGACACACGCATAACTAAAATGATGAATGATGACGATTACTGGTTGGCCTGCCTCCTTGATCCTCGCTATAAAGGCAAATTGCAAAATATGATGCCACATGAGAACTTGGAACTAATATTAGCAACCAAACAATCAACTCTTGTTGACCGTTTGCTTCTGGCATTCCCTGCACACAGCGCCCGTGATCGTTCTCACACGAGCTGCAGGGGCCAGCAGACCAGAGGAGTTAGAGGGGCAGAAATCAGAAGTGGCGTTGGCCAGAGGGGTTTTCTGACCAGGTTGTGGAGTGATTTTGCTATGACCGCAGACAGGACAGGTACTGCAGCATCAATTCAAAGTGACAGGAGACAACATTTGTCCAGTATGGTTACAAACTATTTTTCATCCCTTATCGATGTTCTCCCTCAACCGTCATTCCCATTTGATTACTGGGCATCAAAATTAGACACCTGGCCAGAATTGGCAGAATATGCATTGCAGGAGCTTGCTTGCCCGGCAGCTAGTGTCCTATCAGAAAGAGTATTCAGTGCTGCAGGTTCAATACTAACAGAAAAAAGGACTCGTCTGGCTACCCAAAATGTAGATGATCTAACCTTCATTAAAATGAACCACAACTGGATTTCGAAATCTTTTGCCCCACCTTGCCCGGCTGACACCTAGCTTTCCTATGAAAAGGTCTTGCCTGTGGACTATTCTGAATGCCTTTTCCAATCTCGTAATTTTCTGCACCTGATTGTCCAGCATACGACATGTTTACACCTCACTAAATGGCCAAACTCCCCACACGGGGCCGTGGTATCGACACTTGGCGACAGCACCCGTGAGAGTGCAGTTTGTCTGAAGAGGTGGGTGAGCCCGCTTTTGGTCGACGGCACTGCCACTGGGTCCCTCCTAGTACAATAAAGTGTCTCTGGCGGTGGTGGTGCGCACCCAACGTCAGACACACCGTTGTAATATGAGGGGCCCTGGGCCTGTACCGCCGGCCACAAGACAGTTTCCCCCCACCCCAGCTCAAACAGTGCTCTACCACTTGCAAAATTATCTCACAGCTCCACCAATGTTTAGTCTATGCGCTGACATCCTTCAATGCCTGCCACTGACAATACCATTGTATTGACATTTTTGTTATGTTAGGCCTTCGATGCCTGTCTGTGGTCACTCCTTCCACTAGGCCTCCACTGACCACACCACTGCTGCCCGTGTACCCCTGGAACCAATTTAAAATTGCCTACAGCCATGTGTTATTATTTTAGGCCTTCGATGCCTGTCTGCGGTCACTCCTTCCACTAGGCCTCCACTGACCACACCACTGCTGCCCGTGTACCCCTGGAACCAATTTAAAATTGCCTACAGCCATGTGTTATTATTTTAGGCCTTCGTTGCCTGTCTGCGGTCACTCCTTCCACTAGGCCTCCACTGTCCACACCACTGCTGCCCGTGTACCCCTGGAACCAACATCAGAAAATATAAAAATAAGTATTTTGCTTATAAAAAAGAAAATACTGGAGAGATATCAAATGCAGACATTTTAACATTAAAAACAAACACATACAACAAAAATCTGGTACAGTACTAAAAATGGCCACCAGCTACAATAACTTTCTCCTGCAAGTAGTTAACTGAAAGGTTTTTTCAATTTTAAACACAGATATGGCATCCACCGAGTGTTGTCCTGTCGCGTCTTCTTTATATTATTGCCAAGAAGATGCAAAACAATGAAAATAATAAAATCATTATTTACCAAAAAAATAGAGTAAGTCAAAACCACATTGCAAATAAACATTCATTACAAATAAAGAAGCAGGGCGCGTCCGAGGGTGAGTATATACCTAATAAGAATATAATCACCCTCGGACGCGCCCTGCTTCTTTCCGACAGCCTTCCTTCCTAAGAATCAGCCCTTCCGTGGTGTAGAGAGAGGGTTTGTTACACTCCAAGGTGTTCCCCAGGTTGCCTTTCCTGAGCTTCGATCTTCCGGCTCTCGTTTAGTAGTTGTTGGAAACTACACTGCATTGGGCCTACAAATTGGGTATGGGGTGTAGAGAGATGGTGTGTTCCACTCCAAGGTGTTCCCCAGGTTGCCTTTCCTGAGCTTCGATCTTCCGGCTCTCGTTTAGTAGTTGTTGGAAACTACGCTGCATTAGCCCTACAAATTGGGTATGGGGTGTAGAGAGATGGTGTGTTCCACTGTAGAGAGATGGTGTGTTCCACTCCAAGGTGTTCCCCAGGTTTCCTCTCCATTGCTTCGATCTTCCGGCTCTCGTTTAGTAGTTGTTGGAAACTACGCTGCATTAGGCCTACAAATTGGGTATGGGGTGTAGAGAGATGGTGTGTTACACTCCAAGGTGTTCCCCAGGTTTCCTCTCCATTGCTTCGATCTTCCGGCTCTCGTTTAGTAGTTGTTGGAAACTACGCTGCATTAGGCCTACAAATTGGGTATGGGGTGTAGAGAGATGGTGTGTTACACTCCAAGGTGTTCCCCAGGTTTCCTCTCCATTGCTTCGATCTTCCGGCTCTCGTTTAATAGTTGTTGGAAACTACGCAGCATTGGGCCTACAAATTGGGTATGGGGTGTAGAGAGATGGTGTGTTCCACTCCAAGGTGTTCTCCAGGTTGCCTTTCCTGAGCTTCGATCTTCCGGCTCTCGTTTAGTAGTTGTTGGAAACTACGCTGCATTAGGCCTACAAATTGGGTATGGGGTGTAGAGAGATGGTGTGTTACACTCCAAGGTGTTCCCCAGGTTTCCTCTCCATTGCTTCGATCTTCCAGCTCTCGTTTAGTAGTTGTTGGAAACTACGCTGCATTAGGCCTACAAATTGGGTATGGGGTGTAGAGAGATGGTGTGTTCCACTGTAGAGAGATGGTGTGTTCCACTCCAAGGTGTTCCCCAGGTTTCCTCGCCAATGCTTCGATCATCATGCTCTCGTTTAGTAGTTGTTGGAAACTACGCTGCATTAGGCCTACAAATTGGGTATGGGGTGTAGAGAGATGGTGTGTTCCACTCCAAGGTGTTCTCCAGGTTGCCTTTCCTGAACTTCTATCTTCAGGCTCTCATTAAATTGTGGTTAAACGGAACAACTGCATTTGGCGTACTAGTTGGTTTGGGGCCTACTATCGGTGTCTGCCGCTCCTTGCTGTTCTCCTGGTTTCCTGTCCTGAAATTCCGTTTTCAGGCGCTCGTTAAGTAGTTGTTAATGTTAGACTGCATTTGGCCTACTAGTTGGGTTGGGGCCTACTATCGGTGTCTGCCACTCCTTGCTGTTCTCCTCCACTGAACAAAGCTGTGCCGCCTGTTTACTACTGTTGCCAATTTTGAACTGCATTTCGACTACTTACTGATTTGGGCCTACTCTCTGTGTCAGCCTCTCATTCCAGTTGTCCTCCACTGCAATGCCCCCTGATTAGTCCTGTGTTACCAATTTTGAACTGCATTTAGCCCACTTTATTCTTTGGGCCTATATCTGTGTTTCCTCCTCATCCTGCCCATTGCCCAGCCAGTGATAGATGAGTCTGCTGGTACATTGACCCATAACGCAACATTTCCCGTGCACGCTACACTGCAAGATTGTGACCCTGCTGAAAGTCAGGTCCCCCTTCCCGCATACCATACCACCTTACACGGGGACAAACAGGAAGGTGCAGATGAAAGTGCAGGTTCCTTCATCAGGTGGGGGGAAGAATACTAGTTGGCGACGTCACTGGCACAGGGCCTCTCATGGTACGCAAAAGTGTTGCTGCCGGTGGGAGGCGCCCCCGCCGTGCAAACACACCGCTGTACTTTGAGGGGCCCTGTGCCAGTGCCAATGCCAACGAGTGGGCCCCCCCTGCTTGCTCAGGTTCACAGCACTTGCAAAGTTGAAATACTTACCTCTCCCTGCTCCACTGCCGTGACGTGGTCCAGATTTCCTGGGCCCACTAATTACTTGAACCAGCCCTACCCACCACAACTTTAGCCAAATGACCCCCAATTTCAAATGCCTTCCAATTATTATAAGGTAAATTACGCTTGACAAGCTTCATTAAGAAGAATGGATGGTTTTGACATTAAAATGGGCACTCTAGGTGTTTTCCTGGCCCCCACTCACTGCCGACTATGCTGCCCCATTGACTTGCATTGGGTTTCGTGTTTCGGTCGATCCCGACTTTACGTCATAATCGGCCGATTTCACTCGACCCGACTTTTGAGATAGTCGGGTTTCGCGAAACCCGGCTCGACTCTAAAAAGGTCAAGGTCGCTCAACTCTAATCACAACCATTTCTAAGCTGGGGAAGCCTCCAAATACTCCTGGTAATTTTAGGCCTATCTCCTTAAAAAACTGTGATCTAAAAATATTCTCTAAAATCCTCGTGGCCAGAATGATGTCAGTTCTTCCCTCTCTGAGAGTTCCTGAGGAGGTTGGATTTGTCCCTGGGAGACAAGCCAAGGACGGCACTAGAAGAGTGATAGATTTGTTGGAGATAATGGAGACTAGTAAACTTCCTGATGTACTGCTGTCTCTTGATGCTGAGAAGGCTTTTGACAGAAGTTAAGTGTGGATTTGTGGGTGATATTAAAAAGGCTATATTGGCCATATACTCTAATCTGAATGCGGTGGTGAGTGCATCTGGCTTCACCTCAGACCAGTTTGTGATGTCCAATGCACCCAGCAGGGCTGCCCTTTTTTGCCGGTTAGCTTTGCTTTGCTAATGGAGCCCCTGGCAGAGGCTCTTAGAACTAATCCAAGCATACATGGAGTCCGTGTGGGAGATATGGACCATGTGGTGGGATTGTATGCAGATGATGTGATATTATCTCTCACCGTTGTAGAGGAGTCCCAGGTGGGTGTCATAGAGACACCTTAGCTGAATTCTCCAGAATCTCATATTACAAATTAATGCCACATATTCCCCCAAAATATTACACCTTTGTTAAAGGATAGAATACTAGAGCATTTTCCAGTTAAGTGGAAGGAAGCGGGTTTTACATATTTGTAAATTAAAATTACAAAATTTGAAAATTCTAATTAAGTTTAGCTGTTAAAACCCTGATTTCGGAAGTTCGTGGGGACTTGGAAAGGAAGACCCTTCTCCCACTATCCTGGGTTGCCAGAATACAAATAGTAAAAATTATGTTGCTGCCTAAGATTACCTACTTGTTTCCAACTAGATGGATAGGGCTCCTACAATTCCTACTTGGTAAGTTTATTTGGAGAAACAAAAAACCAAGGGTGGCGGTCGGGGCTCTGCATTTCCAATATTCCTGTGGTGGCATGGATGTACCAAATCTATCTTTGTAACACAAGGCAGCCATACTCGAGGCCGCAAAGGTTTGGTGGGCTGGGGATTTTAATTATAGATGGCTCCAAATAGAAAGACAACAACAGGTCTACTAGATTTTTTGCTAGAGATCGAACTACTGAAGTCCCTGAATTCAAATTTTCCCTTTCATACCATGTCCTTGCTGATGTCTTATTGGAATAATCTTGAGAGAACACTGACAAAATCCTTATTTAAATTAATTTCTATAAAAGCAATTGAAGCACACATCTCTGGATTGTCTCTAGACCTGTGGGTGAAATCAGGTGTAAGCACCCTTGACAAACTATTAGATGGCCCTATATTCCCCTCCTTTGCAGATTTTTCCCACCTTTACAAAATTCCCAAAACTTGCTTTTATCAATACCTCCAAATTTGTCATTTTATCCATTCATATACATTTCCAGCTTGGTGGAGCCCTGACCCATCAGACATGATGTAGAAATACTTTAAAGTAGAATACCCAAATGAACATGGATTGTCTCTGTTTAATAGGACTCTTAATTCGCCAGCAGAATCGGTCAAACTCCCTTATATGAAAGTCTGGGAGGAAGGACTCTCTTTCTCAACCACCCCTGAACACCAGTGGATTGCGGCCACATTTACTCAAAGGCACTTCTCCTGCAATAATCATCTTGAACAACTAAAGAAGATACATTTGAACTGGTATCTGACCCCTTATAAAATTTCCAAATTTAAGAAATAATATTCCTTATTATACTGGAAGGGATGTGGGAAAAAAGGGGATCTGGGTCATGTGTGGTGGTGGTGCCCCAAGATAAGAAAATTCTGGAATATAGTGGCAGACTTAATCAGGACCTTGATAGGTTTTCCTTTAACCCTAGAGGGGCCCTTGGCAGTCTTAAATATTGGGTTGGACCTCCTTCCCCCAAAGGTCATGGAGAAGGGAAGAAAAGACAGGCGTATAAAAATACAAGTAGGATTAACCATATGATCAGTTGCTTAGTATCTATACCTGAAAAAAAGTGACAGACATACTTATGCTTAAAATTAGCTGAAAGACTGTTGCTTGAATTCCGTACCTAGAGAAAAAAAAGAATGGCTATATCAGTATGCATTTACTAACGTATAAATATGGATGTCTGTCTGGTCCTGGTGCACCCTTAGGTGACCTTCAGACCTATTGGGGGCCAATCTTCGGTTCAATCAAAAGGCTTCAAGTGGAGATAGACAAGTCTTGTTCAGAATCCTCTGTCAAAGTCCAGATCTGATGTTGGCGTAGATGAAGATCCAGAGGAGGCCATAGGACATTGCAGACCTGTTGATTGTAAAAAAGCATTTCCTTTGTTCGGAGAGGTGATGGAGATAAAGCGTGAAGAGTAGTTCACTTTAAGGGTCGACGCTTGTGTCCATATGTAGGCGATCCCGGCCCGTCTGAGTCTGCTCGTGATGTGTGAAAAGGTCTTCCTTTTCTGTAGAGTCCCTTTCGATAGGTCTTTAAAGAAAGCCAATTGGCTATATGGCGAAGAGAGAAATTCTGGTTCCCTTGAGATGTTGAGAAGTGCGTTTCTTATCCAATTAGGGTAGAAAATGAAAATTACATCCCTTGACATGTTCTGGGGAAGAGATGACAATCTGCGCACTCTGAAAAGTCTGGCTATTAAGAATTTTTCGGTGGAGTTAGGGAACAAGTGAGATACCATTGATGTAATGTAGTTTTTGAGTTGGAAAGTTTGAACTGATTCTGGGATTCCTTTGATTTTAACATTGTTTTGTCTTTTATAGTTTTTGTAGTCAGCCAAGTTAGCTTTGAGGGTAGAGATGTCTTTCTGAATCCTATCCAGTGATTCTGGTAGTAGGGAATAGTTTCGTGAGATTTTAGCTTTGTTTGTTCCGGAAGGGTTTTTAGAATCAGAAGCGTAGCTGGGACCCATAGGGGATTTTGATTTAGCTAAATCGGCTTCATTAGTCACAAAAATTAACAAGTCCTTGAATAGTCTTTTTATAAAAGCTTCAGACGCTATAGGGTTACTTTGTCTATTGTGGTCGTATAATAAGTCCCTCTCCCAATTCCCAATAGCTTCGTCTTTCAAGAGGTTCACTGATATCAGGAAGGTTTTGAGTATGTCGGTCATGAAACCCTCCATCCGAAGCAGGGATCTCTTCAATAAGTGACAGACCCGAAGAGGACCCATTTATGTCAGAATTTTCAATCTGAGTATGGTACGCCTCAGAAATGTCACCCATCGAAGAATGCGCAGATGAGGAATCCTCAGATAAGTCAGTCTTAAAATAAACCGAAGAGTCCGAAAAGTCTTCCGAGCATGCATAATTTAAACTTTCCATGGATCCGGAAGAGCTAACTGAATGCTCTATCGGAACGCTCTCGTCGCCTCCATTCCCCAGGGCCTTAAAAGATGATTTGAATCTCTTGAGATTGGCCTTGATAAGCTTGCACAAGTAAAGGTGCAGATCAGGTTTAAGTTTTGTTTTTTTGAAAATGATCAGGAAGATCCTCAGAGAGTTTTACTTTTAATAAAATATCCTGTTTGTTGTAGGGATAACCAATGGCTGTGGAATCCTGCTTCCTAATTTGTGAGGTTGGAGTCTGTGTTGTGAATTCTGTTGTCGAACTCCCTCCTGTGGTCGTGAATGGTACTTCGGCGAGTTCTGTCTATGGGCTCCCTCTGGTGGCTATGAGTGAAGCTGCTGCTTCTGAGGTTCCTTACACAGGTGACGTGGTTTATCCTTTGGTTGGCTGCTCTATTTAACTCCTCTCAGATCGTTACTCCATACCAGCTGTCAATGTTTTTGCATTTGTTCAGTTCGCTCCTGGATCTCTCTGGTGACCTGCCTTCTCCTGCAGAAGCTAAGTTCCTGATAGTCATTATTTGTTCACTGTTTTCTTGTCCAGCTGGTTATCATGATTTTGTCTTGCCAGCTGGAAGCTCTGGGATGCAGAGTGGCCCCTCCGCACCGTGAGTCGGTGCGCAGGTCCTTTTTGCACACTCTGCGTGGTCTTTTGTAGGTTTTTGTGCTGATCGCAAAGTTACCTTTCCTATCCTCTGTCTATTTAGTATGTCTGGCCTCCCTTTGCTGAAACCTGTTTCATTTCTGTGTTTGTGACTTTCATCTTTACTCACAGTCAATATATGTGGGGGGCTTCCTTTACCTTTGGGGAATTTCTCTGAGGCAAGGTAGGCTTTATTTTCTATCTCTAGGGCTAGATAGTTCTTAGGCTGCGACGAGGCGCCTAGGTCTGGTCAGGAGCGCTCCACGGCTATTTCTAGTGTGTGTGATAGGATTAGGGCTTGCGGTCAGCAGAGCTCCCACATCCCAGAGCTCGTCCTGTATGAGGTTTAACTATCAGGTCATTCCGGGTGCTCCTAGCCACCAGGTCATAACAGGTCTGATGCTCTTCTTCCCCAGCTCTCTCCTCTGGTGTGGGCTGTTTAATGGATGGAATATGGGGAGACTGTGAAAGGCTGTTTACTTTCCTTGTACTGTGTCTAGCCCTACTAATTACATCTGCTCTTTTACTGAATTTTGCCGCTGTAAGGGGCCCCGCTGTAAGGGGCTTTACTTGTCCCTCCCCGCTCCTCCAGCCTGCCTCAGCACTCTGATCTAATTGCGGTCCAGGACCTCTCTGCCTCTGCATTCTGGGAGTGAATACTGGGGCATCGTATCTAAGCATCGCTCCTGAATCGCGCTTGTCAGGAGGGGTTCGGCTGAACTGTTGCTGTGAGAGCTCTACGGGACTTCCGGCCCTGCTGTGCAGCTTTGCGGCTTTTACACTCACTGCTGCTTCCTGGTCCCCGCTGGCCGGCGCTGCATCTCTGGTGAGTTCGGACTTTTTTCCCGTGTTGGGTCTGCGAGGCTGCTGTGCTTTAGGGAGGCTGTTGTGAATTCCGCTCTTGGGCTCCCTCCGGTTGTAAGTGGAACTTTTGTGAGTTCTGCTCTTGGGCTCCCTCTTGTGGTTTCTAGTGGTATGGCTGCTCCTTGGAGTTAGCTGTCATCAGCTGCCTCCACTTATCTTCTCTTCTGCTCGGCTATTTAGGTCTGGCTCTGTCTTCAGCCAGTGCCACTTGTAAATGGTTTCTGGTTGGATTCACATCTCTTTGGAGTTCCCTGTTATCCTGACCAGTTCAGCTAAGCTAAGTTTTTCAAAAAAGAAAAAAAAAAAAAAGAGCATGAACCATACATTCCAAAATCATACGTTGATCTAAAGCCGCTAGGCAAAAATTAATATAGCTGAATATGAGGTTTTCAGTTTAACATTCTGATCAGACTGTATGAAGCCTAGCGGCTTTAGATCAACGTATGATTTTGGGATGTGCGATTCATGCTCTTTTTTTTCTTTTTTGCAAAGCATGTTCTAGTCTTCTTCTTTGACCAGCACTCCTCCCATTTGGCTCAGGTGATTTTAATTAGCAGGAGACTGCAAAGTAAGGGGTCTAGCCCATTTTGGCTCTCACTGAAGAGCTGTAGGAAGGTGAGTTTAAGTGCTCCTTTCATTTTGGTGTTGGTGCTGTGTGGCGGCCATTGTTGCTGTGGCTTTGTGCTGGTGGGGCGGCGCGGTCTGAAGTCTTGGGGACTCAGTCTTGCAGCATGGGTGCTGTGGGGCAACAGGCCGTCCGCCCTGCTGGTGCATGGCCGCTGTGGCAGTGGGTGCCGCACGGCTCCGCTCCGTTAGGGCGATAGGACCCACTACGAGGTTTGCCGTGAAGGGGCAGTGGGCTTCATACAGTCTGATCAGAATGTTAAACTGAAAACCTCATATTCAGTTATATTAATTTTTGCCTAGCGGCTTTAGATCAACGTATGATTTTGGGATGTGCGGTTCATGCTCTTTTTTTTCTTTTTTGCAAAGCAGGTTCTAGTCTTCTTCTTGGACCAGCACTCCTCCCATTTGGCTCAGGTAATTTTAATTAGCAGGAGACTGCAAAGTAAGGGGTCTAGCCCATTTTGGCTCTCACTGAAGACCTGTAGGAAGGTGAGTTTAAGTGCTCCTTCTCCTTTCATTTTGGTGTTGGTGCTGTGTGGCGGCCATTGTTGCTGTGGCTTTGTGCTGGTGGGGCGGCGTGGTCTGGAGTCTTGGGAACTCAGTCTTGCAGCATGGGTGCTGTGGGGCAACAGGCCGTCCGCCCTGCTGGTGCATGGCCGCTGTGGCGGTGGACGCCGCACAGCTCCGCTCCGTTAGGGCGATAGGACCCACTACGAGGTTTGCCATGAAGGGGCAGTGGGCTTCATACAGTCTGATCAGAATGTTAAACTGAAAACCTCATATTCAGTTATATTAATTTTTGCCTAGCGGCTTTAGATCAACGTATGATTTTGGGATGTGCGGTTCATGCTCTTTTTTTTCTTTTTTGCAAAGCAGGTTCTAGTCTTCTTCTTGGACCAGCACTCCTCCCATTTGGCTCAGGTGATTTTAATTAGCAGGAGACTGCAAAGTAAGGGGTCTAGCCCATTTTGGCTCTCACTGAAGAGCTGTAGGAAGGTGAGTTTAAGTGCTCCTTTCATTTTGGTGTTGGTGCGGTGTAGCGGCCATTTTTGCTGTGGCTTTGTGCTGGCGGGGCGGCGCGGTGTGGAGTCTTGGGGACTCAGTCTTGCAGCATGGGTGCTGTGGGGCAACAGGTTGTCCGACCTGCTGGTGCATGGCCGCTGTGGTGGTGGGCGCCGCACGGCTCCGCTCCGTTAGGGCGATAGGACCCACTACGAGGTTTGCTGTGAAGGGGCATTGGGCTTCATACAGTCTGATCAGAATGTTAAACTGAAAACCTCATATTCAGTTATATTAATTTTTGCCTAGCGGCTTTAGATCAACGTATGATTTTGGGATGTGCGGTTCATGCTCTTTTTTTTCTTTATTGCTAAGCTACGTTTTTGCTTGCTCTTTTCTGTCCATAGATTGTGGACTTATCCATTCTGTGTTTTCTTTGTTTGTCCAGCTTATCAGTGTGAATTTTTTCTGTCTTGATGGAAGCTCTGGGAGGCAGATTTGCCCTCCACACCTTTAGTCAGGTGTGGAGTTTTTTTTGTAAACTCTGCGTGGATTTTTGTAGTGTTTTATACTGACCGCACAGTATTCCATCCTGTCCTATCTATTTAGCTAGACTGGCCTCCTGTGCTCATCCTGGTTTCATTCTGTGTATGTCTTTTCCCTCTCCACTCACAGTCATTATTTGTGGGGGGCTAATCTATCCTTTGGGGATTTTCTCTGAGGCAAGATAGTTTTCCTGCTTCTTTCTTTAGGGGTAGTTAGCTCTTAGTCTGTGGCGAGATGCCTAGGGAGAGTTAGGAGCATTCCACTTCTACTTCTAGTGTTGTGTTGAGCTTAGGGACTGCGGTCAGTACAGTTACCACGTCCTTCAGAGCTCGTTCCATGTTGATCCTAGACCACTGTATCATAACAGTACAAGTGGCCAAAAATGAATTAAATGCATCTCAAAAGACGGAAAAGAAAGTTCTGAACCATTTTTTTTTTCTGTGCTTTGGTTTGTCTTTTTTTTTTCTTTTCCTCTTGATATCTGGGTGGTTCAGGATATATGCTTTGGCATGGATGTTCAGGGTTTGTTTTCTCGTGTGGATCAACTTGCTGCAAGAGTACAGAGTATCCAGGACTATGTTGTCCAGACTCCGGCTTTAGAGCCCAGAATTCCTACTCCTGATTTGTTTTTTGGGGACAGATCCAAGTTTTTGAACTTTAAAAATAACTGCAAATTGTTTTTTGCTTTGAAACCCCGTTCTTCTGGTGATCCCATTCAGCAAGTAAAAATCATCATATTCTTGCTGCGTGGTGACCCTCAAGACTGGGCTTTTTCTCTTGAAACAGGGAATCCGGCATTATTGAATGTAGATGCATTTTTTCAAGCGCTCGGATTTTTGTATGACGAACCTAATTCTGTGGATCATGCAGAAAAGACCCTGTTGGCCTTGTGTCAAGGTCAGGAAGCGGCAGAGTTATATTGCCAGAAATTTAGAAAATGGTCTGTGCTCACTAAATGGAATGAAGAGGCTCTGGCTGCTATTTTCAGAAAAGGTCTTTCTGAAACCCTTAAAGATGTTATGGTGGGCTTTCCTACGCCTGCCGGTTTGAGCGAATCTATGTCTCTAGCCATTCAGATTGATCGGCGTCTGCGCGAGCGCAAAGCTGTGTACCATATGGCAGTATCCTCTGAGCAAAGTCCTGAACCTATGCAATGTGATAGGATTTTGACTAGAATAGAACGGCAGGAATTCAGATGTCAGATTAGGCTGTGTTTTTACTGTGGTGATTCGGCTCATGTTATCTCTGATTGCCCTAAGCGTACTAAGAGAGTCGCTAGGTCTGTTACCATTAGTACTATACAGCCTAAATTTCTCTTATCTGTGACCCTGATTTGCTCATTGTCGTCCTTTTCTGTCATGGCATTTGTGGATTCAGGCGCTGCCCTGAACTTAATGGACTTAGAATTCGCCAGGCGCTGTGGTTTTTCCTTGCAGCCTTTGCAGAGCCCTATTCCTTTGAGGGGCATTGATACTACACCCTTGGCCAAGGATAAACCTCAGCACTGGACACAGATGACTATGTACATGGCTCCTGCACATCAGGAAGATTGCCGTTTTCTGGTGTTGCATAACCTGCATGATGTTGTTGTACTGGGATTTCCATGGTTACAGGAACATAATCCGGTGCTGGATTGGAAAACTATGTCGGTGACTAGTTGGGGTTGTCGAGGAGTACATAGTGACGTTCCTTTGATGTCAATTTCCTCTTCCCCCTCTTCTGAGGTCCCTGAGTTTTTGTCGGATTTCCAGGATGTATTTGATGAGCCCAAGTCCAGTTCCCTTCCTCCACACAGGGACTGTGATTGTGCTATTAACTTGATTCCTGGTTGTAAGTTCCCTAAGGGCCGACTTTTCAATCTGTCTGTGCCAGAGCATGCCGCCATGCAGAGCTATGTTAAGGAATCTTTGGAGAAAGGGCATATTTGGCCCTCTTCGTCACCATTGGGAGCGGGTTTCTTTTTTGTTGCTAAGAAGGATGGCTCCTTGAGACCCTGTATTGATTATCGTCTTCTTAATAAGATCACGGTCAAATTCCAATACCCCTTGCCTTTGCTTACTGATTTGTTTGCTCAGATTAAGGGGGCTAGTTGGTTTACTAAGATTGACCTCCGAGGGGCATATAATCTTGTTCGTATTAAACAGGGTGACGAATGGAAAACTGCATTTAATACGCCCGAAGGCCATTTTGAATACCTTGTGATGCCATTTGGGCTCTCTAATGCTCCATCTGTGTTCCAGTCTTTCATGCATGATATTTTCCGCAATTATCTTGATAAATTCATGGTTGTATATTTGGATGATATTTTGATTTTTTCCGATGATTGGGAATCTCATGTGAAGCAGGTCAGGATGGTGTTCCAGATCCTTCGTGATAATGCATTATTTGTGAAGGGGTCTAAGTGCCTATTCGTTGTTCAGAAGGTCTCTTTTTTGGGTTTTATTTTTTCTCCCTCGTCTCTAGAAATGGATCCTGTTAAGGTCCAAACTATTCATGACTGGATCCAACCCACATCTGTGAAGGGTCTTCAAAAATTTTGGGCTTTGCTAATTTCTATCGCCGTTTCATTGCCAATTTTTCCAGTGTGGTTAAGCTCCTTACTGATTTGACGAAGAAAGGCGCTGATGTGACTAATTGGTCCTCTGAGGCTGTTGAGGCCTTTCAGGAGCTTAAACGCCGATTTACTTCTGCCCCTGTGTTGCGTCAACTGGATGTTTCTCTTCCTTTTCAGGTTGAGGTTGACGCTTCTGAGATTGGGGCAGGGGCCGTTTTGTCTCAGAGGGAGTCTGATGGTTCTTTGATGAAACCGTGTGCTTTTTTTTCCAGAAAGTTTTCGCCTGCGGAACGCAATTATGATGTCGGCAATCGGGAGTTGTTGGCTATGAAGTGGGTGTTTGAGGAGTGGCGACATTGGCTTGAGGGTGTTAAACACCGTGTTGTGGTCCTGACCGATCATAAGAATCTGATTTACCTCGAGTCGGCCAAGCGGCTGAATCCTAGACAGGCTCGATGTTCCCTGTTTTTCTCCCGTTTTGATTTTGTGGTCTCGTATCTTCCGGGATCTAAGAATGTTAAGGCTGATGCCCTCTCTAGGAGTTTTTCGCCTGATTCCCCTGGAGTCCTTGAGCCGGTTGGCATTCTTAAGGAGGGGGTGATTCTTTCTGCTATCTCCCCTGATTTGCGGCGGGTGCTTCAGGAATTTCAGGCTGATAGGCCTGACCGCTGTCCAGTGGGGAAGCTGTTTGTTCCTGATAGATGGACAAGTAAGGTAATTTCTGAGGTTCATTGTTCAGTGTTGGCTGGTCATCCTGGGATTTTTGGTACCAGAGATTTGGTTGCTAGGTCCTTTTGGTGGCCTTCCTTGTCGCACGATGTGCGTGCTTTTGTGCAGTCCTGTGGGATTTGCGCCCGGGCCAAGCCTTGCTGTTCCCGCGCTAGTGGGTTGCTTTTGCCTTTGCCGGTCCCTGAGAGGCCCTGGATGCATATTTCCATGGATTTTATTTTGGATCTTCCTGTTTCCCAGAAGATGTCTGTTATCTGGGTTGTTTGTGACCGGTTCTCTAAAATGGTCCATCTGGTACCTTTTCCTAAGTTTCCTTCCTCCTCAGATCTGGTGCCATTATTTTTTCAGCATGTGGTTCGTTTGCATGGCATTCCGGAGAATATTGTGTCTGACAGAGGTTCTCAGTTTGTCTCCAGATTTTGGCGGGCCTTTTGTGCTAGGATGGGCATTGATTTGTCTTTTTCTTCGGCGTTTCATCCTCAGACTAATGGCCAAACTGAGCGAACTAATCAGACCTTGGAGATCTATTTGAGATGCTTTGTGTCTGCTGATCAGGATGATTGGGTGTCTTTCTTGTCGTTGGCCGAGTTTGCCCATAATAATCGGGCTAGTTCGGCTACTTTGGTTTCACCTTTCTTTTGTAATTTTGGTTTTCATCCTCGTTTTTCTTCTGGGCAGGTTGAGCCTTCTGATTGTCCTGGTGTTAATTCTGTGGTGGACAGGCTGCAGCAGATTTGGACTCATGTGGTGGACAATTAGATGTGGTCTCAGGAAAGGGCTCAACGTTTTGCTAACCGCCGTCGGTATGTTGGTCCCCGGCTTCGTGTGGGGGATTTGGTTTGGTTGTCTTCTCGTCATGTTCCTATGAAGGTTTCTTCTCCTAAGTTTAAGCCTCGGTTTATTGGTCCTTATAAAATTTCTGAAATTATTAATCCGGTGTCTTTTCGTTTGGCTCTTCCTGCCTCTTTTGCCATTCATAATGTTTTCCATAGATCTTTGTTGCGGAAATATGTGGTGCCCGTTGTTTCCTCGGTTGACCCTCCTGCCCCGGTGTTGGTTGAGGGAGAGTTGGAATATGAGGTTGAGAAGATTTTGGATTCTCGTTTTTCAAGGCGGAGGCTTCAGTATCTTGTCAAGTGGAGGGGTTATGGCCAGGAGGATAATTCTTGGGTTGTTGCCTCTGATGTCCATGCCACCGATTTGGTTTGTGCTTTTCACTTGGCTCGTCCTGATCGGCCTGGGGGCTCTGGTGAGGGTTCGGTGACCCCTCCTCAAGGGGGGGGTACTGTTGTGAATTCCGCTCTTGGGCTCCCTCCGGTGGTTGTAAGTGGCACTTTTGTGAGTTCTGCTCTTGGGCTCCCTCTTGTGGTTTCTAGTGGTATGGCTGCTCCTTGGAGTTAGCTGTCATCAGCTGCCTCCACTTATATTCTCTGCTGCTCGGCTATTTAGGTCTGGCTCTGTCTTCAGCCAGTGCCACTTGTAAATGGTTTCTGGTTGGATTCACATCTCTTTGGAGTTCCCTGTTATCCTGACCAGTTCAGCTAAGCTAAGTTTTTGCTTGCTCTTTTCTGTCCATAGATTGTGGACTTATCCATTCTGTGTTTTCTGTTTGTCCAGCTTATCAGTGTGAATTTATTCTGTCTTGCTGGAAGCTCTGGGAGGCAGATTTGCCCTCCACACCTTTAGTCAGGTGTGGAGTTTTTTTTGTAAACTCTGCGTGGATTTTTGTAGTGTTTTATACTGACCGCACAGTATTCCATCCTGTCCTATCTATTTAGCTAGACTGGCCTCCTGTGCTCATCCTGGTTTCATTCTGTGTATGTCTTTTCCCTCTCCACTCACAGTCATTATTTGTGGGGGGCTAATCTATCCTTTGGGGATTTTCTCTGAGGCAAGATAGTTTTTCTGCTTCTTTCTTTAGGGGTAGTTAGCTCTTAGGCTGTGACGAGATGCCTAGGGAGAGTTAGGAGCATTCCACGGCTACTTCTAGTGTTGTGTTGAGCTTAGGGACTGCGGTCAGTACAGTTACCACGTCCTTCAGAGCTCGTTCCATGTTGCTCCTAGACCACCGTATCATAACAGGAGGCCATGCTTGGTTGGGAGTGCTCCGTCGGGCACTTGTTGCTTGTTTGGCGCTGAGACACTTCCGGCCCTGCTTCGCTGCTTCCCGCCATTAGAGCCGTGTTCAGGCTTTCCTCCATCTCATTGTTGGCTGGTATAAGGGCTCCGGTGATTGAGGGTTTCTTCCCCCCAAGGGTCCCACGGGGCTGCTGTGCATTAGGGAGTTTCAGGCTTACCAGGGTATGATGAGGGTTTGGTGCTGCAGCTGCCTGCCTGGTTTGTTTAGGTCCGAGTGCAGCTATGCCTCCACTGAGACTCCTCTTGTTTTTCTGTCCCAATAAAGGATTTTGTCCTGCAAATTCTGGTTTTTTCTTGTTGTAAGAGAATCCTGGCATGTTGTAGTTGCTTTAGGGTCAGTTTCTCCACTTTTAGTAGGATTTTTATTACTTTATTAAGAGGAATGGCAGGAGCTCCTGTGAAGCACGACCACTCAGTTCCCCTTGCAAACCACCCCCCCCCCTTTTAGATATTCTCATTACTTTAACAGGTATTAAAAAATCATTTTAAAAACCTCTAGAAACAGAGCAAAAAGGTATAATAAATATAAATATATATATAGAGAGAGAAAGGAGTGGAAAATTGGGGAAGAAGTTAGAGGTGGGGTGGGGAATTAATTTTATTTCTTTTATTGCATGTAGTTCAAAATCAAAATATAGACCTTTTGGGCTAAACTGTTAAAAAAGAAACTCCATTTAGACTCTGTCTGTGACACTTAGTCTATATAATTTCCGCCTCACCAATGTTTGTGTATAGTTTGGATACAAAAAAACGTTAGACTCTTACAGCATTGGTTATGATTTTCTTTGAAATGCCTTGACAGGAGGTAGCCTAAGTATCCTTTTTTGATGTTATTAAGATTTTCTTTTATTATTTCTAATAATTTTCATATTGTCCGTCCCACATAAATTTTATTACATGGGCATTTAATTACATATATCACCCCCCAGAGTTGATCATGTAATGGTATCCTTAAAACAGAATTCCTCAGTCCCCTCCATATTACTAACGTTAACTATGCATGTTATATTGTTAGAGAATTGTTTGCAGCATGAACAGAAGCTGCATGGCTTAAAACCTCCCTGTTCCAGAAGGCCACCTTTCCCTTTAGTGGCTGAAGGATTAATGCCCTTGTTAGTGGGAGTGATCTTTAAATCTAAAGTTGATGCATGTTTGTACACAAATCTATGGTGTCATGGTAGAAAATCCCCTATGATATTATCTTGTTGGAGAATATGCCAATGTTTATGCATTATATTTTTGAAGGCTCTGTTATTCATGTGGTATTGCGTGATAATAGGCATTTGATGATTTTTTTCTTGTATATTAAGTGATTTTAATGGTGACTTTCTATTGTGAATCAGACTATCTCTAGTTGTATTTTGGACCTTCTTTTACAGAGGCAATATTATAACCTTTACTGCAAAATAGTTTTTTTACAATTTGAGCTTCCTCCACAAAATCAGTGATTTTCGTACAGTTTCATCTAAGACGAGTAAACTGGCTTTTTGGAATATTGGACAACCAGGATGGTAGATAACAGCTGTTTATTGGAATATACTGTAGCTGTTAGAGTTGACTTCCTTCTGAAAAATTTTTGTGATCAGTTTCACTTGATCAACCAATATTGTTAAACCGAGAAAATTGATACTGGTAGAAGTGATTGTGGGGGTAAAAGTTAATCCAAAATTGTTAACGTTTAGATTAGTTAAGAAATCCGATAAAGTGCCATGGGAGCTTTCCCAAATAAAAATAATATCAGCAATAAAGCAATTCCATAGGACTAATCCCTGATGGAGTTATCCTTGATTGTAAATGGTTAACTCCTCCCATCCCCCTACATACAGATTGGTATAGCTTGGGGCAAATTTAGTGCCCATAGCTGTGCTCTATGTTTGAAGGTATAAATTTTGATTATAAGTAGAAAAATGTGTGTTAATATTAAAGTTAATACTTTCGTGGATAAATTGAATTTGAGAAGGAGTGTAAATATCCATTCTATTCAGAAAGAAACTAGCTGCCTGGCATCCTTTTTTGTGTTCTATTACTGTGTATCATTTCTAGGGTACCTAAAATGTAATTGGGTTGCCATTTTACCTTTTTATTATTTGGATAGCATGGCATGTATCTTTTAAGTATGCTGGCAAAAGGGGTAAGCATTGTAGACTGTAATCCACATATCGTGATAAATTAGCGGTAAGCAGTTAATGCTAGAAAAGAGCAACACTGGGGGTCATATTTAAAATAAACAGGAACTCCCTTTTGTTTAGTATTCCCATATATCTACCAGTATTGACCAATTTAGTCAATTCCTGTAGAAACACGGTGGTTGGGTCTCTCTTAAGAATTTTATATATTTTGATGTCCTCTAGGAGATGAAGGGATTCTTTGTGATAGGCATCAGTGTCCATTATCATAATCACTCCCTCTTATCTGCCCGACAAATAATAACTTGATGATTTTAATGTACAGGGTGGACCATGTATATGGATACACCTAAATACAATGGGAATGGTTGGTGATATCAACTTCCTGTTTGTGGCACATTAGTATATGGGAGGGGAAAATTTTTCAAAATGGGTGGTGACCATGGTGGCCATTTTGAAGTTGGCCATTTTGGATCCAACTTTTTTTTCTAATGGGAAGAACATCATGTGCCACATCAAACTTATTGGGAATTTCCCAAGAAAAACAATGGTGTGCTTGGTTGTAACATAACTTATTTCTTTCATGAGTTATTTACAAGTTTCTCTTTGTTTACAGCCATTGATATGTCGGAGAGGTTAACACGTGAGCAGTGGATAGAAATTGTGTTGATGTCTGGTGAACGCAGTACCCGGCTCATTGCAGCAGATTCCAATGCAAGACACCCTATGCAAGAATACTGTCACCATTCCCATGTTATTTAAGTGTATCCATATAAATGGGCCACCCAAAAAAGTTTGCCTCATCACTGAACATAATGTTATGTGTAAACTGAGGGTCCTGTTCAAATTTTTGTTTTGCCCATTCTGAAAATTCAGTGCGCCGATCTGGCATCAGTCCATCATCCCCATCCCTTCAGTGGATATTAGCTACTCACAAATGGCACCCTTACAAAATCCAGCTGCTGCAACATCTCAACGAGGATGAGCCAGATCGGCACGCTGAATTTTCTTTCAGGTGTTTATAAAGATTAAAAAATTTTTTCTCAGATTGAATTTTCAAATGCTCTGTTAATTTTAGAGTAATGCCACATGAAGCAGAACCTTTTGGTTGTAGCACGTTTGATAAATCAACAGAGATTCCACTGAAAAATTTGATGTACAAGTTTTATGTACTAAATTTGCCAGGGATTGTGATATGCATTCACAGTGGACTCCTCTCCTATCTTTTCACTAAAGAGTGTGCCTCGTTTAGTTGTTAGAAATAAGTACCGTAAGTATATTATAAATATTTATTTGAAATGCAAAAAGGTAAAACTATCAAATGACATCATTTGCACATTTCTCCCTAGGCATATAACAGTAAAACATGTAATTTATTTTTAAGTGAGAATAATTATTTTTGGAAGAATATGTTAGTGTTATCAAAAATAATTATAGCATGTGAAAAGAAGGTTGCTCTTACATACAAAGGCTCCTTTGATAAGCACAGATTTCCAACAGCTAATTGACAACATCAACAATTATATTTGAACAAACTTTGCTCTTTTTCACACATTTTCCTTTCTGGAGATTTCTTTCTGTCTATTTAACAAAAACTGTTCTCTAGAGGGCATGTTTATTGCCAACAAGTAATGATGCTGTAAATGCACATGAACAGTGCCAATAGAAGAGGGAGCTGTTATATTCTAATCAACATCACTAATTTCCTTTAGAATTTAATATTGAAAAATAAGAACAAAAGCTTTAGAATCCAATTCTATTATACTTACTTTGTTGTAAACAATTTTTCTAAAATAAGGGTTATTTAGCTAATATTTTGGCATTTACTAACGTGGGAAGGATAAATAGCAAAAAGAAGTTTTTCTTGTAACGGAAGAAGTTGAAAATATGAATTAGCTTTCATACTTTTCCAACTGTATGACTTGGTACTTAGTTATGATAACTCAGTAAATAGACATGTATAGTCTTTAACCTAGGCATGTTTCTTTACGGCAATGAAATTGTTGAATTCATAATGATAATATTGATATGCACAACTAGCACATGAAATATTTAGATTGTATTCAAGAGTTAAAGAGCACCTGTCAGCAGAATTGTGCACAGTAACCTACAGACAGTGTCAAGTTGGCTCCGTTATACTGATTAAAATGATCCCTTGGTTGATGAAATCCATCTTGTGGTTGTTGTTTAATCTTTATTTTGAGTTTTGAGATATGATATGCTTATTCTTTTGGGGTGGGCCTATGGGAGGGTCTTCATGTGGTGCATTCATTAGATATTCACCAGTAAGGATTTTGACAAATAACTGATCCCTCAGTGACCTGCCCCCTAGTTTACATAATAAATATTACATATAAATATTTGTAAATATCCCCTTCTGAAAGCAGGCGCTGGCCCTGCACCATGATCGCATCCATATTGCGCATTTTTTTTTATGGTATTCGTAAAGTCCTTAAAAAAAGGGCAGTTTCAAAATTGCACCGGCCACGCCGGTGCAGTAGCAGCTCTTGGGCATCCAATGGCGGCCACTGCGCAGGCGGTGCCATCTTGTTCGAGCAAAAAAAAGCCTCCTCTAAGATGATGCTGGTGGTGCCATCTTGGAAAGGGTTTGTTTTTTCTTTAGCAAGATGGCGCCGTCAGCGCCTGTGCAGTAGCAGCTATCGGATCGTCGACAGCTGCTACTGCCTAGGTGCGGCTGATGCCATTTTCAAACTAATTTTTTTTTTTTTTTTTAGGATACCATCAAAAGAGTAACTAAATGCACAATATTGATGCAATCATGGTACAGCACCGGCGCCTGCCTGCAGAAGGGGATGATTTTTAAAAAAAATAAATATAATATTTATTATGTAAACGGGGGCGGGTCACTGATGGATCAGTGACCTGTCAAAAGACTTACTAGTGAATACCTAAGCAAAGCATCACATGAAGACCCCCCACATCCTCACCCAGAAGCAAGAGCATATCAGCAACTTAAAACTGAAAATAAAGGTTAAACCACAAGATGGATTTAATCAACCAAGGTATTGTTTTAATAAGTGTAACGGCGCCAATCTGAGACTGTCTGTAGGTTACTATGCACAGTCCTGCAGACAGGTTCCATTAAAAGAGAACCTGTCACATCCATAAATGCAATTAACCAGCATATATGGGGTTAATCTGTGGGATAATAGCATTCCAAAGCTATGCATTCCAGAAGCAAAGAGGAAATGAGCTTTAATTCTCCCTGCAGCCTCCAGCTTTTACTCATAGAAGCGCAGGCTGATTGTGAAGAGCTGGCATGGAGAACCGGTACATCGATCTTATTGTTGTGTTTATTAGAGATTTGCTAATGTTTACATTTAGTGACAGTAAGCAGAGGAAAATGTGTATTCTGAATCTCATGTATGCATAAGGCCTATAATACATTAGTAGCGATGAGCGAGCTGAGCAACGAGCCCAATTGTAAGTCTATGGGAAACCCGAGTATTTTTCCTTCCAATAAGCCTTGGAACCGAGGTACTGAATGGCCACAGTCTTCAGTTGGTTCTGCCATAAAGTTTCCTTATGCATTGAATGCAAGGACCGCCTTGACCCAAATTTGCATGCACCCCAATACCCCATTGGAAGAAACATGGAGGAGGGCCTGATAAAAAAAAGTCCCATTACAAAGGAGCGTGGGCTGACAAACATTTCCCCATGGGGGGTAGATTTTTTTCAATTATTTTTATGGGGATCATAGACACCCTTGTCAAAAAATTGGCTGTAGCAGCATAGAACACGTTCACCCTGGTGTTCTAGTGGTGGTGGATGATGAGACGTGGAGGAAGGCCTTATTTTTAAAAAAGTCACAATTTAAAGGAGCGGGTCTCCTAGACTTGAAATGTCCATACACTAAGTGTATGGGCTGACAAACATTTCCCCATGGGGGTTCCTTTTTAAAAAAAAATAATTCAGCAGTTTAACAGTTTACTGTTTAGAGCTAGGGTAAAGAGTCAAAATTCAAAGCACACTCTAGTGGAATATATTGCAGAAATCATGACATTTATTATAAATACATATGGGAGCAAAAGGTATACTCAAGAAAAACGACTACACAGTATGACGTTTTGACCCCTTTGGTGTCTTAATCATGTGTCGCTGTGAAAGAAAAGAAACAAATCAAATATGAATTTAACAGGTTGGCATGATAAATAAGTGACCTCATAATAAGGTAATATAATAACCCCAAGGGTAAACAGTAGTCTATTTCAAAATTACAAACAATGTAACAACATGTATACATAAAAAAAATTAGAGTGACAGTGAAGCAGCAAAGCACATATGGGAGAAGGGTGGTAGAGATTTACCTTAGTCCAGTCTCATTCAGGCTCTGGGATCCATATTAATGTAAAAAATAAAGAATAAAAATAAAAAATATAGCTATACTCACCTCTCCAAAGAACCCGGACTGTCACCGCTGCAAGCGTCCGCCTTCGTTCCTGAGAATGTAGTGAGTGAAGGACCTTCGATGACGTCGCGGTCAGGTGAGCAGTCACGTGAGCGACCGCAACGTCATTGAAGGTCCTTCACTCTCTGCAATTCTCAGGAACGGAGACTGACGCTTGCAGCGGTGACAGCCAGGGTCCTTCGGAGGGGTGAGTATAGCCATATTTTTTATTTTTATTCTTCATTTTATACATTAATATGGATCCCAGGGCCTGGAGGAGAGTTTCCTCTCCTTCAGACCCCGAGAACCATCGAGGATACATTCCGATATTTGTGTCCCATTGACTTGTATTGGTATCGGAACTCGGTATCGGCGAGATCCGATATTTTGCCGGTATCGGCCGATACCATCCGATACCGATACTTTCAAATATCGGAAGGTATTGCTCAACACTACAGATGACACATACCTTAGTACTTGTGTTTAGCTCCAAACAGCAGCAACAGCTTAGGATAGTTCCTCTAATTCATGTGACAGATAACACAACTGAAGCACATGTATCCAGCTCCTTCCAGCAACCGATCTCCAATGTCCAAAGGCCATCCATCATGGGCACCAGGACCTCAGCAACAGATCCTTGCCCCTGGACCTCACCGCACAAACTCACTTACTAAACTTTTAGCTTATTTGTCTCCCTCTTCTGGGATTATCCCCATGGTTCGGCAGAGGTGTTCACACGCCCCCTAAACATTTGCTGACGAATATTCCAGAAGCACGGTCTCCAACCTGTCTTCAGGGTTGTGTATTAGGGATTCCCCCTGCAGAGATGAATAAAGACACACATACCCCCAACAGATGGAGGACAAAAATGCTAAAGTACAGTGATGAGCGAACGTGCTCGCCACTACTCGGTACTCGCCTGAGTATCACTGTGCTCGGTGTGCTCGGCGAGCACCGAGCATTTCTGGGATTATTCAGCGGGAGCTCGGGTCTCCTCCTTTTAGTTTTGGAGCTTTTTAGAGTGCCAATCAGCATGCAGGGATTGCCTGCCATGCACTGTAATACCGCAGCCATCTTTGTTGTTGTATTACAGTGATTGGCTGGCTGCACAGAGTCATCAGGTTTATAAGAGACCTGGCACTGCCCTGCTTGCCTCATTCTGCTCCGGACTCAGCTAGTGTAGGGAGAGCAGCTGCTGAGATATGGTCAGATTCTGACATTTATTAGTTAGTGTGGGTCTACCATAACAGAATTCACAAATCCTGATAAACCAACAGTCCTTTTTAGGGCTAATTTGAGGGTACATAGATTGCAGTGCTAGGTAGGCAGGGGAATCTATGTGCACATATACACATCAGTGCAAGGCTTGCAGGCACTGTATTAGAGTATACAGATCTCACTGCATACCTCAAAAAGCTCCATTCCTGTCTGCTGCTGCGTATTTTATATATACGTAGCTGCAGGTCTCTGTGGCAATTTTTTTTCAGCTTATACCTGCTCATTTTATTAGAAAGCAATCCATAGCCCCCTTTTTTCTACATTTATTTGCTTGGTAACGCTGCAGACTACAGCCAGGTCATTGCAATGCAAGAGTGTGAAAATCTAACAATTTTTTTTGTCCCAGGCATCAGATGTGATTACAGAGAAAAATCTGGCCTTTTTTTTGGTAATATATTATTTTTTGGAGTGTCTTCCAACATTTTAGGACACCGTTTTGCTGCCCCAAAAATCTGTAGCTGGCCCAAAAATATATAGCTACAGTTCTTATATTTATCCCTGTGATTTGTACTCCACACACATCGCATATCATTGCGCAAAATATCTTACAGTTTTAGTAGTACAATTTTTTTTTCGTGTCATAGCCTACTTATTGACCTAATATTGTGGGCTCCAAAAAATCAAGGCCACATTTTGATCAGTCTGTTATTTCCATCAGACGCCTGGTGCATCTGTGGTATCAAAATCCTCGCTTAGCAGGCATACATTGCATTGTTTTGTCTGCTATCCTTGGTCTACTCCTTATTTAGTGGATAAAATAAAAAAAAAACACACACTCATTTAAACGTTCTGTTATCTCCGTCAGATGCCTGGTGTATCTGTGGTCTACAAATACTTGCTTTCCAGCCATACTGATCACATATGTTTTCTCTGAATTAATCCATTTCTATTGAACTATTTGTTAGGGGTCGAGTTCCCACTTCTGCACAGGGGGAATCTCGAGCCACTTCCGCTGCGGTCTCCCATTCTTGTCCAGCCGCAGTGGAGCCTGCTCAGCAAGGACGTCGGTCCCAGCGTCTTGCTCATTCTCACTCTGTTCTGAGAGTTAGTGCTGCTTCTCCAGTCTCTGCCATTAAAGTCAGTGCTGGTCAGCAGCGAGCGGACTTCTCTGGGACTAAGTCCTTGTCTGCATGTACTGAGCATGCCCAGCGTAAGGTCTCCCGTTGGAGATCGAGGGTCATGTGCTCAGGCTCTGCAGCACATTCCATTGGTCCTCTTGGCAGGTCCTAGAAGGGCAAAAGTGCTGTGGCCACTTCCTGTGCTGCTGCTATATAAACTGCGCATGACCGCACGGCCATGCGCTAGTATTGTCTAACAATTGCTAATGTGTGTATGTTGTGAGTGCAAGTCGTCCTTGGAAACCCCTACCCTAGTGAATGTCTGTTCGCGGAAGGTGTATGGCTGCTACCTAGCGCCCGACTTAGCCTACAGCACTAAACACACATCTCAGCGTCCTGTAGCTGTGCCTGCCAGTACGGCGCCGTGCGCCTGCCTTGCGCTTTCCATACCCGAGTCTGGGTGGTTAGTGGCGTCCGTTAGTGCGGCATCGCTCGCACTCTTGTGCACTTATATTTCTTTAGGTTCTCTACACACCCAGTTGCGGTGTTACGCCAGCAAGGGTCTAATCGGGCTCCAATCCCTTCTGGGGTTAAGTCCGCTGACCACTTGCTCGCGCACTAGTGCGGTACTGCGGTCCTGTGAATTAACAGGATCGCTTTCTTCACGCTGGGTGAGGTTTAACCCACGCGTGTATCCTTTAGTGTACCGCCATATTGTCCGTCTTGCTAGCTGCAGGGTCTTTTACCTGCACGGTGGACCTCGGACTGCGAACGCACCTAGTTTCTTACCATCTATACTTGGTGCGTTCCGCCAGTCCTTAACATAATACTAGCGCCAAGGTCTGGCTAGTATGGCGGACATTCAGCAATCTTTGCGGTATATCCAGCAGTTGGAGGGTAGGTTGAAGGTTCTCGAGAACTCAACCTCAGCTGTGGATGTTACCGCAGTTGCTGTAAAGGCTGCTGGCGTGGCGGCAGCAACCTTGTCCACTGCCACCCCTGTTCCGACATTATCCCGCCTCCCGTTGCCAGAAAAATTTTCTGGAGATTGCAAAACTTGTAGGGGATTCGTGAGTCAGGGCTCTATCCACCTCGAGCTCCTGGCTGCACGTTTTCCTACAGAGCGGGCTAAGGTGGGATTTATTGTCTCGCTGTTGTCGGACAGGGCGTTGGAGTGGGCTACGCCGCTGTGGGAGCGTGATGATCATGTGGTGCAGAGTGCTCCGTTGTTTCTGGGCACGCTGAAAAAGGTCTTTCTAGGACCTCAACTCACCCATGATACAGCGCTCCAACTACTGGCATTAACTCAGGGTGAGTCCTTGGTCAGCCATTTTTCCGTCCGATTCCGTACTTTAGCTACCGAGCTGGAGTGGTCGGATAAAGCCCTTATCCCCATATTCTGGAGGGGCCTGGCTGACCATGTTAAGGACGCTCTGGCCACTAGGGAGATTCCTGCCACACTGGAGGAGTTAATATCTATTTCTACTCGTATAGACCTCCGTTTTAACGAGCGGAGGTTGGAACGAGCCCAGTGTAGGCAGAGGTTTCGGCTGGCTCCTACCTTCGCCAAACCTTTGGAATCCCCAGTCCAGGCATCTGAGTCACATGAGACCTTGGAGGTGACACGAGCGGGATCTAAGTCTCAGTCCGCTCGTGCACATAAGGTCCGTCATGTTTGCCAGCAGTCAGGACGTCTTGCCTCCAAGAGTCCTCAGCGGTCGGGGAAACGTCAGCGTCTAGTGGCAGTTGGAGGAGGTACACTAGACACGGCGACGTTTGCCTCAAAGTTGTCCTTCAAGGGGACAATTACCATAGGCCCATACACTCTTACGGTCGAGCTATGCTTGGATTCTGGGGCAGAGGGTAACTTTATGTCCTCCGCCTTTGCCCAGCGTCACGCAATACCCTTGGTGATGCTCGCCCAGCCAGTGACCGTTCGAGTGGTAAATGGGTCAACACTACCTTCACAGATTACCCACCAAACCATTCCTTTCACGCTATCTGTGTCTCCATCACATCAGGAGATAATCTCCCTATTAGTCATTCCTGAGGGAATTGATGAGGTCCTGTTGGGGATGCCATGGCTTCGCTACCATTCTCCTCATATTGAGTGGTCCTCTGGGAGAATTTTGGGATGGAGTAAATCCTGTGAGGGTAGATGTCAGAGGGAGTGCGTTCAGGTTGCTACTACACAGGTACCCGCAGATCTTTCCTCTCTCCCCAAGCACTATTAGTCCCATGCAGACGTGTTCTCCAAAAGAGCTGCGGAGACTCTTCCGCCTCACCGCCCCTATGACTGTCCTATTGACCTCTTGCCTGGTGCTGAGCCTCCCCGGGGTCGAGTCTACCCGTTATCTCTCCCGGAGACGGAGGCAATGTCCCAGTATATTCAGGAGAATCTGGCAAGAGGATTCATTAGGAAGTCAGTGTCACCGGCAGGGGCTGGGTTCTTCTTCGTACAGAAGAAGACTGGAGACTTACGTCCATGCATAGACTACAGGGGTCTTAACGCCATTACCGTTAAGAACAAGTACCCATTACCCCTGATATCTGAGCTCTTTGATAGGCTACGGGGAGCAAAGGTATTTACAAAGTTAGATCTGCGGGGTGCTTACAACCTGATTCGCATCCGTGAGGGGGATGAATGGAAGACGGCTTTTAACACCAGGGATGGGCACTATGAATATCTAGTGATGCCCTTTGGGCTCTGTAATGCCCCAGCCGTTTTCCAAAACTTTGTGAACGACATCTTTCGGGATATGCTCACCACCTCGGTCGTAGTCTATCTGGATGACATTCTCATCTACTCTCCAGATATAGACTCCCATCGGAGAGATGTTCGCAAAGTCTTCGACCTCTTACGGGCAAACTCCCTCTACGCTAAGTTGGAGAAGTGTGTGTTTGAGCAGGAGTCCTTGCCTTTCCTTGGTTATATCATTTCTGCCCAGGGTTTGGCTATGGATCCTGCCAAGCTACAGGCAGTAATGGACTGGCAGGAACCCCATTCTCTTAAAGCGGTGCAGCGCTTTATGGGGTTCATTAATTACTATCGCCAGTTCATTCAACACTTCTCAACTTTGGTAGCTCCCTTGGTCGCCCTCACCAAGAAGGGAGCAAATCCCAAGTTGTGGTCAGAGGAGGTCTCCAAGGCCTTTCTCTCGATTAAGTCACACTTCGCTAGCGCTCCCATCCTACATCGCCCCGATGTAGATAAACCATTCATCTTGGAGGTGGATGCCTCATCCGTTGGTGCTGGAGCAGTCCTTTTCCAAAAGGATGCTCAAGGTCGGAAGCATCCTTGCTTCTTCTTCTCCAAAACTTTACACCAGCGGAGAGGAATTATTCCATCGGGGACAGGGAGTTGCTAGCCATGAAGTTGGCTTTTTCAGAGTGGAGACACCTCTTGGAGGGAGCTCGCTTTCCCTTCCAAGTCTTCACTGACCACAAGAACTTGGTGTATATACAGACGGCCCAGCGGCTAAATTCTCGCCAGGCTAGATGGTCCCTGTTTTTCTCCCGGTTCCATTTTACCCTCCATTTTCTCTCCGGGGAGAAGAACGTTCGTGCCGACGCTCTCTCCCGCTCCGTAGTGTCATCTGAGGAGGAGGAGGAGGAGCCTCGGCTTATTGTCCCGCCTGAGAGCTTGAGAACTGTAGCTCCGGTTTCGCTGGAGTCTGTGCCCCCGGGCAAGACTTTCGTGCCAGCTAACTTGCGACCGGAGGTTCTCTCTTGGGCTCACTCCTCCAGAGTGGGTGGGCATTTTGGGACCAAGAGGACTTCTGAGCTTTTGGCGAGAACATATTGGTGGCCGCATATGGTCCGAGATGTCAAGGACTATATTCAGGCGTGCGTTTCTTGCGCCCAGAATCGGTCTCCTCGGCAACGGCCTGCTGGGTTGCTTTACCCTCTACCGGTGGCAGACAGGCCCTGGGAGATGGTCGGAATGGACTTTGTGGTGGGCTTACCCAAGTCGCGTGGCTGCTCCATTATTTGGGTTGTCACCGACCATTTCTCTAAGATGGTACATTTGGTACCGCTTCCTCGGTTACCCTCAGCACGGGCCTTGGCGGTGTTGTTCATGAAGCATGTTTTCCGATTGCATGGTATGCCTGATAAGATTGTCAGCGATCGGGGTCCCCAGTTCGCGTCTCGGTTTTGGAAAGAGCTCTGCCGTTTGCTCAGCATAGAGTTAAACCTCTCCTCTGCATATCATCCCGAGACGAATGGGTTGGTGGAGAGAACCAACCAGACTCTGGTGACATATTTGCGACATTTCGTCTCCGCTAGGCAGGATGACTGGGCATCTTTGCTACCTTGGGCGGAATTTGCCTTGAACAACGCCGTAGCCGATTCCACTGGCCAAACTCCTTTTCTCCTTAATTACGGCCAGCATCCGCGTGTTCCTGTGCCCATGCCCGTGTCATCCACCGATTCTAGGGTGGCAGACTGGGCGGTGGAGGCACGGGACATCTGGGACCGCACACAGGATGCCATTCGGGCCTCCAAGGAGAGAATGAGGGTTTCGGCTGATACACACCGGCGTCCCGCTCCGGTCTTTGCTCCCGGCGACTTAGTGTGGCTCTCCGCCCGTAACATCAGGCTGCGAGTTGAGTCCACTAAGTTTGCTCCTCGCTACATTGGCCCGTTTAAAGTTCTGGAACAGGTCAACCCTGTGGTTTACCGTTTGGCCATTCCTCCACGCCTTGGTATCACCGATACCTTTCACGTTTCCCTCTTAAAGCCCGTTCGTTTGTCTCGGTTTTCTGAGTTATCTGCTGGGACATCGGGTTCATCCACGGATGAGTTTGAGGTGAATGCTATTGTGGGAAGCAAGGTGGTACGTGGCAAAAAATTTTATTTGGTGGATTGGAAGGGTCATGGTTCAGAGGATAGAACCTGGGAGCCTGTGGAGCACATTCGGGCTCCGCAGCTCATTGCTGCCTTCGAACGTAGCGAGGCCCAAGGAGGGGGGGGGCCCTAGGAGGGGGGGTAATGTTAGGGGTCGAGTTCCCACTTCTGCACAGGGGGAATCTCGAGCCACTTCCGCTGCGGTCTCCCATTCTTGTCCAGCCGCAGTGGAGCCTGCTCAGCAAGGACGTCGGTCCCAGCGTCTTGCTCATTCTCACTCTGTTCTGAGAGTTAGTGCTGCTTCTCCAGTCTCTGCCATTAAAGTCAGTGCTGGTCAGCAGCGAGCGGACTTCTCTGGGACTAAGTCCTTGTCTGCATGTACTGAGCATGCCCAGCGTAAGGTCTCCCGTTGGAGATCGAGGGTCATGTGCTCAGGCTCTGCAGCACATTCCATTGGTCCTCTTGGCAGGTCCTAGAAGGGCAAAAGTGCTGTGGCCACTTCCTGTGCTGCTGCTATATAAACTGCGCATGACCGCACGGCCATGCGCTAGTATTGTCTAACAATTGCTAATGTGTGTATGTTGTGAGTGCAAGTCGTCCTTGGAAACCCCTACCCTAGTGAATGTCTGTTCGCGGAAGGTGTATGGCTGCTACCTAGCGCCCGACTTAGCCTACAGCACTAAACACACATCTCAGCGTCCTGTAGCTGTGCCTGCCAGTACGGCGCCGTGCGCCTGCCTTGCGCTTTCCATACCCGATTCTGGGTGGTTAGTGGCGTCCGTTAGTGCGGCATCGCTCGCACTCTTGTGCACTTATATTTCTTTAGGTTCTCTACACACCCAGTTGCGGTGTTACGCCAGCAAGGGTCTAATCGGGCTCCAATCCCTTCTGGGGTTAAGTCCGCTGACCACTTGCTCGCGCACTAGTGCGGTACTGCGGTCCTGTGAATTAACAGGATCGCTTTCTTCACGCTGGGTGAGGTTTAACCCACGCGTGTATCCTTTAGTGTACCGCCATATTGTCCGTCTTGCTAGCTGCAGGGTCTTTTACCTGCACGGTGGACCTCGGACTGCGAACGCACCTAGTTTCTTACCATCTATACTTGGTGCGTTCCGCCAGTCCTTAACACTATTAAAATATTTCAGTTGTCCATTTAAAATGGGCAAGGCAAGGGATGGGGAAGTGGACGTGATGCTTATGGTGCATGCAGAGGACAAGGCCGTGGCCAAGCTGAAAGTGGGCCACAACAAAGACCCACATTTTCTCGCTCGACCTTCCTGTCCCAGTTTCTAGGGGACCGCCAAACACCACTATTGAATCTGGAGCAGTGTGAAACGGTTGTTGGTTGGATAGCGGATAATGCTTCCAGTCACTTAGCCACCACCACCACCACATCTTCCTCACGGTCAAGTCTGAGTAGCCATGAATGTGGACAGCATATTACTCACCCTGATCCTCCTTCCTATATCCATGCCAAATGCCCTGAGAGAACTGATCCCACAATTGGACACTCTGAAGAGCTGTTCAGTTTTCCCTTTAATGATTCCTGACTCTCAGCCGGTCAACTTGAAGTGGGGCCAGATGAGATCGCACTTGAGATCGATGCCCAAAGGTTTGAACAGCCACGGTCACACGAAAGTGATGGTGGGAAGGTGTCACAAGAGGTGGACGATGATGAGACACAATTGCCAGAAGGTCAGTATGCACCTATTCAGACAATCTTGGATGTGCTAGTCAGTTTTTTCTTTTCTGCAAGATAGCTTACTGACGGAGCATTCTGCCCTCCACCATGCTGTGATTTTAATTACAGCGGGTTCCTACTTACCTATAAATGCAAGCTTCACATTCACCCAGGAATTCAGACATCAGCCTAAGAGAGGTATTCATACATGTAGGGACCCATCAGTTTTAGGACCACTTTGACATTGGTTAATGGACAAGCCAGATTTGGCCAAATTGTGTGCAAAGCGTCTCATATTTTTCCTAATATTCATAAGCTTTATTACTATTCAGATTTCACATATTTCATACTGACATGCTTTAGCATGATAGAGTGCAACCTTTTTATTTATATTTATTAAAATAATAGATTTTTTTCTTTTAATATAACATTACTGACACTTCAACATCGGACTAATGAAAACTATTGCCACTGGTGAATTGTGATGTTTGCTTTTCTCGGCTTGGATTGCACTAGTCGCACAACTGCTAGATAAAAATTCACTACTTATTTAACCAATAGAAAATTTTTTGTTTTTTTTAGATTGCCTTTATGAGACACGCCAACAGCAGACTCAAAGAAATTAATAGTAAATAGTGATGTTTCTGTAGCTCAGCAGGTTTTGCGCCACTAACACAACTGCTCGATAAATATTAGCTATTTAAGCAATAGACAAGGAATATTATTTAGCAATTAGCTTTTAAAATGGATGTTACTATATGCTGGCACTGAAGAATATTATTTAACTGTAAAAAATTAAGTTTTTATAGGCTGCTACACAGGAATATTATGTAGCTCCCAAAAAATATTTTTGTATATGCTGGTAATACCTAATTCTATTTGACTCTAAAAAGAGTTGATTTGCATAATATGATAGTGGATGAAACCCTCCATATTTCCCATAATCCCACAGTCTGTTTCTAATACTAAACTATGCAACACAATGGAAAATAGCAGAGATCTGCAGCATGTACTTGCAATGATGATAACACTGAGGTGCCTGCCTTTTACTCTACCTTCTGTTAAATCTCTCCCTATGCTATCTCCACCTAATAAAGAACTAATCTTCACAATCTTCAGCTCTTAAAAGAGCTTGTTGGAATTAATTACTCTAACAATATGCTCCCATCACTCTCTCTACACTCACACTTCACTCTCTACACTGCTTCCGGCTTCAATGTGCACAAGATGGCGCCAGTAGCTATTAAATATCCCCTTTGATGCTGTAAAGCTAGCCAATCACAGTACTGTCACACCAAAGATGCACCAACATTAACGTGATTGGCAAGCTAGCCCGGCATGATCATTGGCTGAAAATAAAGTGGGTCACTCGAATATACAGGAGTGAATACCAAATTACTCACTGAGTAACGAATAGCTCGAATAGCATGCTATTTGTGTGAGTAATGAATGGCGCTCATGTATTCGCTCATCACTATTACTAACTTCATACAGTAGTGGACATCTCACTTTAAAATTGTTTGGAGCATGTAGTCAATTTATACAGGCCTCATTGACAGGCTCCCCCCAAATTCTTCTGTTACTAATGTCATACAGCAGGGGACATCTCACTTTGAAATTGCTTGAAACATGTAGTCAATGTTATATGGGTTTCATTGACAGGCCTTCAAAATATTCTTCTATTACTAATGTAATACTGTAGGGGACATCTCATTTTGAATCTCGCAACTGCACAAACGAGGGTCGCTGCTGTGCTGACACAGGGTGGAGTATGGTGAACATATACATATACATATAATAATAAATAATAATAATAACATGTAAAGCTGCTGGACTGTGAGAGGTGCAGGTGGAAATGTTACTGTGGATTAAGAAAGCTGGGGTGTGAATGGTATGTAAGATCAGTCAAAAACAGCAGGCATTTCCATTTCCACATCAGCTGACAGGCTTTCAATCACCCCAACTGTAGAGGGTAAACAAGTGGAGGTTCTGCGGCCGGAGACCTGTGTGACAACACTTGCAACGATGAGGGAGGAGGAAGAATCAGAAGATGTGGTTCATAGGGTGGACAGTGATTGGTGTGGCCCACTAGTCTACATTTTAGAACAGTGATATTCCCAGATAATGCATGTTGATTGCGCATGTGCAAGTTCATGCATGTATTACTCAAATTATTTCATTTTTTTTAACTCTACTATGACATTTTTAAAAAAAGTTGACAGATAACATGGTTTTTAAGAATTTTACTGGTCTGAAAAAAGACCAAATCTAGACAACAGAAGAACCATGAATGTTGCTGTACACTGCCAAATTTGGGGCTCAGTATGCATTGGTTGTCGTGGTTGCCTAACTCTGTGCCTGAGCTACTCAGCTGCATGCCTTTGGGTTGACACAAAGTGTGATATACTACCTCATCGTCATGCTCTCTATTCTCCCACTCCTCACCCTCAGAGTCACCCTCCTCCTCCTTTCCTGAGGTTTGTAACAAGGAGGATATATCAAGTATGGAGAAATGAGGTGGTGACGAGTCAAAAATTTTGTACAGGGTGGGCCATTAACATGGATACACCTAAATAAAATGGGAATGGTTGGTGATATCAATTTCCTGTTTGTGGCACATTAGTATATGGGAGGGGAAAACTTTTCTAGATGGGTGGTGACCATGGCTGCCACTTTGAAGTCTGTCATTTTGGATCCAACTTTATTTTTTTCAAAGGGAAGAGGGTCATGTGACACATCAAATTTATTGAGAATTTCACAAGAAAAACAAGGGTGTGCTTGGTTTTAATGTAACGTTATTCTTTCATGAGTTATTTACAAGTTTCTCTTTGTTTACAACCATTGACATGTCACAGAGGTTAACACATAAGGAGCTGATAGAAATTATATTGATGTCTGGCGATCACAATACCCAGGTCATTGCAGCAGATTTCAATGCATGACACCCTATGCAAGAAAACTGTCACCATTCCCAATTTATTTAGGAGCATCCATATAAATGGCCCACCCAAAAAAGTGTGCCTCATCACTGAACAAAATGTTTTGTGTAGTATGAGGGTCCTGTTCCAATTTTTGTTTTGCCATTCTGCAAATTCAGCGCCCCGATCTGGGTCACCAACCATTCCAATTTTATTTAGGTGTATCCATATAAATGGCCCACCCTGTATAAGGCAATAGTGCCACATCAGACCAAATGCAGATCACCATAAGCAATGTGGTTGAGAGGGGACATTTCATGACTGTCTCTAAAGTAAATTACAAAAATAGTCCAATTGGGTCATACAGGTGAAGTTGTTAAAATTTGTACTTACCCATGGTATGTTGTGCCAAGTCACAGGCACCAGTGCAAACACCCTGATGTGTGTTTCACTCACGTGCTTTCTCAAGGGAAGTGTGCAAACTAGCAGAGATCTGCAGCATGTACTTGCAATGACAACACCCAGGTGCCTACCTTTCACTCGTATTAAATCTCTCCCTACTCTACCTCCAGCTAGAAAAGAGCTAATCTTCACTCTCAGTAGCTCTTAAAAGAGCTTTCTTTAATCACAAACTCTCCCTATACGCTGATTTCACTCTCCATATGCCCACACTATGCTATTTCCGGTTGTAATATGCGCAAGATGGCGGCGGCAGGGATTAAATATGCGACACTAATGATGGCACCGGCTTTAATGTGATTGGCAAGCAAGCCCAGCATGTTCATTGGCTGCAAATAAAGCGCCAAACAAGCTGGGTGGGTCACTCGACTATATCGAGGCAAATAGCAAATTACTCGCCGAGTAACAAATAGCCCGAATACAGTACTATCCAGATGAGAAACGAACAGTGCTAAATATATTCGCTCATCACTAGTAAGGTCTTGACATCATGATGTCATGACATGCACCTTGTCCTTGCCTATGCATGTGTAGAACCATCCCAGGCCTTATCAGACTCAGAAGCCCTAACTCAGTGTGAGTGGCCCTAAGATTTCAGAGCGCGCGGCGAGGATCAGAAGATGCAACGATAATCAGATGGTTAATGGTGAGATGCAGAGGAGCCAGAGGGGTGGGCAGTATGGGGAGTATAAGTATCTTTTTACATTTTTTCATTGTTTCTAACATCTGGTGGACATTTGAAGTTCATAAAAATTGCAGCGTATTTTTGGAAAATTTAGGTAGAATTAAATTCCACTCAAATTTATTCACTCATCTTTAAGTGCTTTCTTTTTATGTTTGACATCAATTATTGCAAAATAAACACATCTTTATATTGTGTTCAGCAATAGAAGATATAATGGCACTCACCTATCCTACTCCAGGACATGTTGAAGCGCAGGTACGCACGAAACGGACGTTGTCCCTCCTATGTGCTTCTTCCCTCTCTGCAGTTAATTTTAATGTAACATTGAGTAAAGAGGTTGGATTTTACAGGACCAGTGAGTGCCACTATCTCTTCTTTTGCTGAACATGTACGTATGTATTTTGTCATGTGAGCACCTGATTTCCTATGGCTTGATTGCCCAATCTTTTATTTCAATATATACGGAAACGCACAGGTTGTTAGTGGCGGCATTTCTCTTCATTTTATTCACATCTTTATATTGTATGCATACTATAATTATCCAAATATGACAAGCCATTTGAAGTCTACAAAGAAATAATCACTCAATACAGTAATGTATAACTTTACACTTGGTCTTTTTAATGTTTATGATAGGAAAGTCTAGGTGATACTATTCTTTTCGCATCACTCTTTGAGTTTCTGATATGTCAACATTTATTTATGCAGCTGAATACTCTAAAACTGTAAAACAACATCTGTTGCGTAAACTAGCATGAAAATTGCTGAAGACATTTCACTGTCAATTACCTTCTACAGTCTATAACTTTTCACAGATGTACCAATGTGTAATTTAGCATGAGAGGATAAGTGAAACAACTGGTTGATAAATTCTAATACTCAACCTCGCAAAATAAATAAGATCAATAGCATAGATAAGATAAATAAGTAGATCTGAAAATGATAGGCAGAAAATTAGAATGATCCATAAATACACTGAATTATTATTAATGATGAAAGCAAAAATTACTGAAAAGAAAAAACACTGCTTCTAATAGTACTGCATCCACCATATAAATAATCTTTACTACTTTTCCAGGTAATCACTTTTTAGCCACTTATTTGTACATATATCATGTAAAGAATTCTTCCATGATATATGTGTAATGGGAACCTGTCACCGGAATTTGGAGGGACCGGTTTTCGGTCATATGGGCGGAGTTTTCAGGTGTTTGATTCAACCTTTCCTTACCCGCTGGCTGCATGCTGGCCGCAATATTGGATTGAAGTTCATTCTCTGTCCTCCGTAGTACACGCCTGCGCAAGGCATCTGCTGCACCCTGTGACTGCTAACAGGGCACTATGAAGCAACAGAATTCGCATCAGTTCATACCAGGTGACGGAACCTGTGTTTATTCTGCTGTAGTATCGCCATATCAGCAGGTTCCATCTCTACACGGTGGACCCTGGGCTGCGAACGCACCTTATTACAATCTTTATATTTATTTGGTGTGTTCCGCCAGCCCTAACACCGTTTCATCTTTACATGAGATCATTCTTTATTTCTGTATACTCATCCTGATACCTTTGGTTGACATTGATTTTCAATTAGTAAATTTTGTCTGCATTTACAGTAAGAATTAGAAATCTATCTATCAGCCATTTTCGGTCACTCCCTAATTTCCTTCTTTTGAGAAATATATTAGTGTATCTGCCTGTCTACAGGTCCTTCTCAAAAAATTAGCATATAGTGTTAAATTTCATTATTTACCATAATGTAATGATTACAATTAAACTTTCATATATTATAGATTCATTATCCACCAACTGAAATTTGTCAGGTCTTTTATTGTTTTAATACTGATGATTTTGGCATACAACTCCTGATAACCCAAAAAAACTGTCTCAATAAATTAGCATATCAAGAAAAGGTTCTCTAAACGACCTATTACCCTAATCTTCTGAATCAACTAATTAACTCTAAACACATGCAAAAGATACCTGAGGCTTTTATAAACTCCCTGCCTGGTTCATTACTCAAAACCCCCATCATGGGTAAGACTAGCGACCTGACAGATGTCAAGAAGGCCATCATTGACACCCTCAAGCAAGAGGGTAAGACCCAGAAAGAAATTTCTCAACAAATAGGCTGTTCCCAGAGTGCTGTATCAAGGCACCTCAATGGTAAGTCTGTTGGAAGGAAACAATGTGGCAGAAAACGCTGTACAACGAGAAGAGGAGACCGGACCCTGAGGAAGATTGTGGAGAAGGACCGATTCCAGACCTTGGGGAACCTGAGGAAGCAGTGGACTGAGTCTGTTGTGGAAACATCCAGAGCCACCGTGCACAGGCGTGTGCAGGAAATGGGCTACAGGTGCCGCATTCCCCAGGTAAAGCCACTTTTGAGCTACAGAGAAGCAGCACTGGACTGTTGCTAAGTGGTCCCAAGTACTTTTTTCTGATGAAAGCAAATTTTGCACGTCATTCGGAAATCAAGGTGCCAGAGTCTGGAGGAAGACTGGGGAGAAGGAAATGCCAAAATGCCTGAAGTCCAGTGTCAAGTACCCACAGTCAGTGATGGTGTGGGGTGCCATGTCAGCTGCTGGTGTTGGTCCACTGTGTTTCATCAAGGGCAGGGTCAATGCAGCTAGCTATCAGGAGATTTTGGAGCACTTCATGCTTCCATCGGCTGAAATGCTATATGAAGATGAAGATTTCATTTTTCAGCACGACCTGGCACCTGCTCACAGTGCCAAAACCACTGGTAAATGGTTTACTGACCATGGTATTACTGTGCTCAATTGGCCTGCCAACTCTCCTGACCTGAACCCCATAGAGAATCTGTGGGATATTGTGAAGAGAAAGTTGAGAGACGCAAGACCCAACACTCTGGATGAGCTTAAGGCCGCTATTGAAGCATCCTGGGCCTCCATAACATCTCAGCAGTGTCACAGGCTGATTGCCTACATGCCACGCCGCATTGAAGCAGTCATTTCTGCCAAAGGATTCCCGACCAAGTATTGAGTGCATAACTGAACATTATTATTTGATGTTTTTTTTGTTTGTTATTAAAAAACACTTTTATTTGATTGGATGGGTGAAATATGCTAATTTATTGAGACAGGTTTTTTGGGTTATCAGGAGTTGTATGCCAAAATCATCAGTATTAAAACAATAAAAGACCTGACAAATTTCAGTTGGTGGATAATGAATCTATAATATATGAAAGTTTAATTGTAATCATTACATTATGGTAAATAATGAAATTTAACACTATATGCTAATTTATTGAGAAGGACCTGTATATAATATTATGTTATCTTTTCTCCCATATTGCTTGTTTTACTTCAAGCGGGAAAATGGCTCTATTTCAATTTACTTCCACAGAATCAGAAATAATTCTTGCATCTATATATTAGTTTATTATTGTTAATGTTTAACACTAGAACTACCGGAGGGGTCATTTTGACCCTTTTTGCTATTTCTTTTTCCTATAATTTCTAAAATTTTAACAAATGAGTTCTGAGTTTTTGTGACTTTTTGTGTGACTACTATTCATGGTAGTGTAAATTTTAGGACACAAAAATGAATTTAAACTTTTTCAGGGGCCCGGATTCTACAATTCATACCTATAAGTACTGAAGGGGTCAATTTGTCCCCATAAATAAAAGTAGTAGTAGGCAAGTCTCCTAATAACAAATACATATGAGACTACTCTGATGAAGAATGGTGACATCACTCTTACAGTTTACCAAGGTAAGCAAAATAAGAATGTAATTTTGCTCAGTAGTCTTCACCCAGATGTAGCAGTTGGAAATGACAAGAAAAAAAGGAAACGGTACAATTTTACAATAAAACAAAGGTTGAAGTGGACACAGTAGACCAGATGGCTCGAAAGTACACCACAAAATCTGGAAGCCGCCGATGGCCTGTTCAGGTGTTTTGTAATGTACTTGTTTTAGCAGCTATAAAAGCAACTATACTCTATAAAACAGCAACTGGGAGGAAAATTAGCAAACAGGAGATCATTTTTCAACTTCATGCTATGACCATGTAAAAGGAAAATGCATGCTGTGCTTGATCTTTACACTGTTCCTACTAAGTTAAAATAAATGTTCTTTAATTTGTTGGCAACAAAAAAGTTATTTTTACTCCAGAGTCAGTACTTTTGAATGGGGGTCAAAATGACCCCTAATGGTAGTTATAGGTATTATGAAACCTGCGGTAGTTCTAGTGTTAAATAACGCTTATTTTGTGTGGATATGCTTCTGGCTCACGTTGTCATCTGACATGATGGGAACCGCAGCTCTCTGACAACCGGTAATAATCTTACCACCAATAAGAGGCAGTGTTTGCCGTGGTGTCATGCAGATAACAGTATGGCAAACAGTGGAAATTTAGGCCCACCATTCATCTGACTGGGGTCTGGGTTCAGCTGTGGGTACTGTTCTTGTACACAAACCAAACTTTTTTTTAAATGTTTGGCCAAACCTGCCAGACCCGAACATCCAGGGGTTCGCCCATCACTATTAATTTTCTTTCAATATTTTGCTGGCCCTCTTTGGTTCAAGGTCGATTTGCTAAAAGAAAACAACACTCTGGAGAATACAGATTTTTTGAAATTCAAATATAATTAAATTTTACTTGAAAAAGTTTGCCCATTTCTAGTTGTTAGCTATGCTGACATCTGTTGTAGAAAATAATTTTATTGAGGAAATTACACCAGAGGATATATTTTTGATTTTTGACATTCTCCATTGAAATAGCAGAAAAAAAAAACATTTTATAATTGGCTAATCCTCCAAATATGTTCTATGTATTATATTAATAATAAAAAACAGCTGCCCCGTTAAAATAGGCAAATGACTTAGGGGAGCAACGGGAGTAAAATACGATAAAAAACTATCCACTTTAGACCTGGTGATAGGTTAATTTTAGAATATGGTGACACATTGAAGATTACATAGTAAATATACAGTAGCTGTCATTTAAAGCTATTACCCTTTCTTCAAAAAATAAGCTATGCTGAAGTAAAAATAAAAATTTGGTGACCTTTGGAAGTTGAATCACAGAAAAAGGTGGCCATATTTACCAATGCCAGGTTACAACACTAATACTTTTGGAAGAAAAGGCTAAAAAAAGAAGCAACTTTAGTGAACTTTAAGTTTGTTTACACTTGTTTCCTGTAAATTTTTGTTTAATTTTCCTCTTTTATCTTGCATTATTTTTTTAATGAATTCCTTTGCATAAGGATATCTAATATTCCGCAGCGCTTTACAAATTATAGAGGGGACTTGTACAGACAATAGACATTACAGCATAACAGAAATCACAGTTCAAAATAGATACCAGAGGAATGAGGGCCCTGCTCGCAAGCTTACAAACTAGAAGGAAAAGGGGAGACCCGAGAGGTGGATGGTAACAATTGCTTTAGTTATTCGGACCAGCCATAGTGTAAGGCTCGGGTGTTCATGTATAGCTGCATGAACCAGTTAACTGCCTAAGTATGTAGCAGTACAGACACAGAGGGCTAATAACTGCATAAAGTGTATGAGAACATGTTGCGAGGAACCTGATTATGCTTTTGTTTTTTTGTTTTTGTTTTTTTGAATGGGCCACACAGGGATAGTTAGGTTAATGCGTCGAGCTGGTAGGCCAATCTGAACAAATGTGTTTATAGTGCACGCATAAAACTGTGGGGATTGTGGATTAATCGTATTAACCTAGGCAATGCATTCCAAAGAATCGGCGCAGCACGTGTAAAATCTTGGAGACGGGAATTGGAGGTTCTGTGTTGTGAATTCTGTGGTCAAGCTCCCTCCTGTGGTCATGAGTGGTACTTCAGCTGGTTCTGTCCATGAGCTTCCTTTGGTGGATGTGAGTGGGGCTGCGGCTCCTGGGTTTCCTTCCTCAGGTGACGAGGTTAAGTCGTTAGGTGCTGCTCTATTTAACTCCACCTAGTTCTTTGTTCCTGGCCTCCAGTCAATGTTCCAGTATTGGTCTTGCTCTCTCCTGGATCGTTCTTGTGGCCTCTCTGCCCTGCATAAGCTAAGTTCTGCTTGTGTTACTTTTGTTTGCTATTCTTTCTGTCCAGCTTGCTATATTGGTTTGTCTTGCTTGCTGGAAGCTCTGGGACGCAGAGGAAGCACCTCCGTACCGTTAGTCGGTGCGGAGGGTCTTTTTGCGCCCTCTGCGTGGTTGTTTGTAGGTTTTTGTGCTGACCGCAAAGCTATCTTTCCTATCCTCAGTCTATTCAGTAAGTTGGGCCTCACTTTGCTAAAATCTATTTCATCTCTGTGTTTGTATTTTCATCTTTACTCACAGTCATTATATGTGGGGGGCTGCCTTTTCCTTTGGGGAATTTCTCTGAGGCAAGGTAGGCTTATTTTTCTATCTTCAGGGCTAGCTAGTTTCTCAGGCTGTGCCCGAGGCGCCTAGGTCTGGTCAGGAGCGCTCCACGGCTACCTCTAGTGTGGTGTGATAGGATTAGGGATTGCAGTCAGCAGAGTTCCCATGTCTCAGAGCTCGTCCTATGTGATTAGCAACTATCAGGTCATTTTCTGTGCTCGTATTCACCAGGTCCATTGTGGTTCTGAATCACCAGTTCATAACAGTACTGGAGGCCCAAAGTACTAATGCTTCTCAATAGAGGAAAAAGAGAAGTTCTGAGACCATTTTTTTTTCTTTGCACTGTGTTTTGTCTTTCTTTTCCCCTTTACATCAGGGTGGTTCAGAACACAGGTGCAGACATGGACATTCAGGGTCTGTCCTCTTTGATGGATAATCTCGCTATAAGTGTACAGAACATTCAAGATTTGGTGGTTCAGAATCCTATGTTAGAACCTAAAATTCCTATTCCTGAGTTATTTTCTGGAGATAGAGCTAAGTTTCTGAATTTCAAAAATAATTGTAAACTATTTCTGGCTTTGAAACCCCGCTCCTCTGGTGACCCAGTTCAACAAGAAAAGATTATTATTTCTTTATTACGTGGCGACCCTCAAGACTGGGCATTTTCCCTTGCGCCAGGAGATCCTGCATTATGTGATATTGATGCGTTTTTTCTGGCGCTCGGGTTGCTTTATGATGAACCTAATTCAGTGGATCAGGCAGAGAAAATCTTGCTTGCTCTGTGTCAGGGTCAGGATGAGGTAGAGATATATTGTCAGAAGTTTAGGAAGTGGTCTGTGCTCACTCAATGGAATGAATGTGCTCTGGCAGCAATTTTCAGAAAGGGTCTCTCTGAAGCCCTTAAGGATGTCATGGTGGGATTTCCTATGCCTGCTGGGCTGAATGAGTCTATATCTTTGGCCATTCAGATCGATCAATGCTTACGTGAGCGTAAAACTGTGCACCATTTGGCGGTATTATCTGAGCATAAACCTGAGCCTATGCAATGTAATAGGACTCTGACCTGAGCTGAACGGCTAGAACACAGACGTCGGAATGGGCTATGTTTTTACTGTGGTGATTCCACTCATGCTATCTCCGATTGTCCTAAGCGCACTAAGCGGTTCGCTAGGTCTGCCACCATTGGTACGGTACAGTCGAAATTTCTTTTGTCCGTTACTTTGATCTGCTCTTTGTCATCCTGTTCTGTCATGGTATTTGTGGATTCAGGCGCTGCCCTGAATTTGATGGACTTGGAGTTTGCTAGGCGCTGTGGGTTTTTCTTGGAGCCCTTGCAGCATCCTATTCCATTGAGAGGAATTGATGCTACGCCTTTGGCCAAGAATAAGCCTCAGTATTGGACCCAACTGACCATGTGCATGGCTCCTGCGCATCAGGAGGATATTCGCTTTTTGGTGTTGCAGAATCTGCATGATGTGGTCGTGTTGGGGTTGCCATGGCTACAAGTCCATAACCCAGTATTGAATTGGAAATCTATGTCTGTGTCCAGCTGGGGTTGTCAGGGGGTACATGGTGATGTTCCATTTCTGTCTATTTCATCATCCACCCCTTCTGAGGTCCCAGAGTTCTTGTCAGATTACCGGGATGTATTTGATGAGCCCAAGTCCAATGCCCTACCTCCGCATAGGGATTGTGATTGTGCTATCGATTTGATTCCTGGTAGTAAGTTTCCTAAAGGTCGACTGTTTAATTTGTCTGTACCTGAGCACGCCGCTATGCGGAGCTACGTAAAGGAATCCTTGGAGAAGGGTCATATTCGCCCGTCGTCGTCGCCATTGGGGGCAGGGTTCTTTTTTGTGGCCAAGAAGGATGGTTCGTTGAGACCTTGTATTGATTGCCGCCTTCTAAATAAAATCACAGTCAAATTTCAGTACCCCTTGCCGCTGCTGTCTGATTTGTTTGCTCGGCTTAAGGGGGCTAGTTGGTTCACCAAGATAGATCTTCGTGGTGCGTATAATCTTGTGCGTATTAAACGGGGCGATGAATGGAAAGCAGCATTTAATACGCCCGAGGGCCATTTTGAGTACCTGGTTATGCCATTCGGGCTTTCCAATGCTCAATCAGTATTTCAGTCCTTTATGCATGACATCTTCCGAGAGTACCTGGATTAATTCCTGATTGTATACTTGGATGATATTTTGGTCTTCTCGGATGATTGGGAGTCGCACGTGAAGCAGGTTAGAATGGTGTTCCAGGTCCTGCGTGCGAATTCTTTGTTTGTGAAGGGGTCAAAGTGTCTCTTTGGTGTTCAGAAGATTTCATTTTTGGGTTTCATTTTTTCCCCTTCTACTATCGAGATGGACCCTGTTAAAGTTCAGGCCATTTATGATTGGACTCAGCCGACATCTTTGAAGAGTCTGCAAAAGTTCCTGGGCTTTGCTAATTTTTATCGTCGCTTCATCAATAATTTTTCTAGTAAATGGGTTAGTAACTGGCTTAGTGATAGAAAGCAGAGGGTGGTTATAAATGGTATAGTCTCTAACTGGGTCGCTGTGACCAGTGGGGTACCGCAGGGGTCAGTATTGGGACCTGTTCTCTTCAACATATTCATTAATGATCTGGTAGAAGGTTTACACAGTAAAATATCGATATTTGCAGATGATACAAAACTATGTAAAGCAGTTAACACAAGAGAAGATAGTATTCTGCTACAGATGGATCTGGATAAGTTGGAAACTTGGGCTGAAAGGTGGCAGATGAGGTTTAACAATGATAAATGTAAGGTTATACACATGGGAAGAAGGAATCAATGTCACCATTACACACTGAATGGGAAACCACTGGGTAAATCTGACAGGGAGAAGGACTTGGGGATCCTAGTTAATGATAAACTTACCTGGAGCAGCCAGTGCCAGGCAGCAGCTGCCAAGGCAAACAGGATCATGGGGTGCATTAAAAGAGGTCTGGATACACATGATGAGAGCATTATACTGCCTCTGTACAAATCCCTAGTTAGACCGCACATGGAGTACTGTGTCCAGTTTTGGGCACCGGTGCTCAGGAAGGATATAATGGAACTAGAGAGAGTACAAAGGAGGGCAACAAAATTAATAAAGGGGATGGGAGAACTACAATACCCAGATAGATTAGCGAAATTAGGATTATTTAGTCTAGAAAAAAGACGACTGAGGGGCGATCTAATAACCATGTATAAGTATATAAGGGGACAATACAAATATCTCGCGAGGATCTGTTTATACCAAGGAAGGTGACGGGCACAAGGGGGCATTCTTTGCATCTGGAGGAGAGAAGGTTTTTCCACCAACATAGAAGAGGATTCTTTACTGTTAGGGCAGTGAGAATCTGGAATTGCTTGCCTGAGGAGGTGGTGATGGCGAACTCAGTCGAGGGGTTCAAGAGAGGCCTGGATGTCTTCCTGGAGCAGAACAATATTGTATCATACAATTAGGTTCTGTAGAAGGACGTAGATCTGGGGATTTATTATGATGGAATATAGGCTGAACTGGATGGACAAATGTCTTTTTTCGGCCTTACTAACTATGTTACTATGTTACTATGTTACTATGTTAGTATCGCTAAACCGTTGACTGATTTAACCAAGAAGGGTGCTGATGTGGTCAATTGGTCTTCTGCTGCAGTGGAAGCTTTTCAGGAGTGGAAGCGTCGTTTTTCTTCTGCCCCTGTGTTGTGCCAGCCAGATGTTTCGCTCCCGTTCCAGGTCGAGGTGGATGCTTCTGAAATTGGAGCAGGGGCTGTTTTGTCGCAAAGAAGTTCTGATGGCTCGGTGATGAAACCATGTGCCTTCTTTTCCAGGACGTTTTCGCCTGCTGAGCGTAATTATGATGTTGGCAATCGAGAGTTGCTGGCCATGAAGTGGGCATTCGAGGAGTGGCGTCATTGGCTTGAAGGGGCTTGAAGGAGCTAAGCATCGCATGGTGGTCTTGACTGATCACAAGAACTTGACTTATCTTGAGTCTGCCAAACGGTTGAATCCCAGACAGGCTCGTTGGTCGCTGTTTTTCTCCCATTTTGACTTTGTGGTTTCGTACCTTCCGGGCTCTAAAAATGTGAAGGCGGATGCCCTGTCTAGGAGTTTTGTGCCCGACTCTCCGGGTTTGCCTGAGCCGGCGGGTATTCTAAAAGAGGGGGTAATTTTGTCTGCCATCTCCCCTGATTTGCGGCGGGTGCTGCAAAAATTTCAGGCTAATAGACCTGACCGTTGCCCAACGGAGAAACTGTTTGTTCCTGATAAATGGACGAGTAGAGTTATCTCTGAGGTTCATTGTTCGGTGTTGGCTGGTCATCCCGGAATCTTTGGTACCAGAGATTTGGTGGCTAGATCCTTTTGGTGGCCGTCTCTGTCGCGGGATGTGCGTTCGTTTGTGCAGTCCTGTGGGATTTGTGCTCGGGCTAAGCCCTGCTGTTCTCGTGCCAGTGGGTTGCTTTTGCCCTTGCCGGTCCCGAAGAGGCCCTGGACACATATCTCTATGGATTTTATTTCGGATCTCCCCATCTCTCAAAAGATGTCGGTCATTTGGGTGGTTTGTGATCGCTTCTCTAAGATGGTCCATTTGGTACCCTTGTCTAAGTTGCCCTCCTCCTCTGATTTGGTGCCATTGTTTTTCCAGCATGTGGTTCGTTTACATGGCATTCCGGAGAACATCATTTCTGACAGAGGTTCCCAGTTTGTTTCGAGGTTTTGGCGAGCCTTTTGTGCTAGTATGGGCATTGATTTGTCTTTTTCCTCGGCTTTCCATCCTCAGACAAATGGCCAACCTGAACGAACCAATCAGACCTAGGAAACATATCTGAGATGTTTTGTTTCTGCTGATCAGGATGATTGTGTGTCCTTTTTGCCTTTGGCTGAGTTCGCCCTTAATAATCGGGCCAGCTCGGCTACTTTGGTTTCGACGTTTTTCTGCAATTCTGGTTTCCATCCTCGTTTCTCTTCAGGGCAGGTTGAGTCTTCGGACTGTCCTGGTGTGGATACTGTGGTGGATAGGTTGCAGCAGATTTGGACTCATGTAGTGGACAATTTGACATTGTCCCAGGAGAAGGCTCAACGTTTCGCTAACCGCAGGCACTGTGTGGGTCCCCGACTTCGTGTTGGGGATTTGGTTTGGTTGTCGTCTCGTTATATTCCTATGAAAGTTTCCTCTCCTAAGTTTAAGCCTCGTTTCATTGGTCCATATAGGATTTCTGAGGTTCTTAATCCTGTGTCTTTTCGTTTGACCCTTCCAGCTTCTTTTTCCATCCATAATGTATTCCATAGGTCATTGTTGCGGAGATACGTGGCACCTGTGGTTCCATCCGTTGATCCTCCTGCCCCGGTCTTGGTTGAGGGGGAGTTGGAGTATAAAGTGGAGAAGATTTTGGATTCTCGTATTTCGAGACGGAAACTCCAGTACCTGGTTAAGTGGAAGGGTTATGGTCAGGAAGATAATTCCTGGGTCTTTGCCTCTGATGTTCATGCTGCCGATCTGGTTCGTGCCTTTCATTTGGCTCATCCTGGTCGGCCTGGGGGCTCTGGTGAGGGTTCGGTTACCCCTCCTCAAGGGGGGGGTACTGTTGTGAATTCTGTGGTCAAGCTCCCTCCTGTGGTCATGAGTGGTACTTCGGCTGGTTCTGTCCATGAGCTTCCTTTGGTGGATGTGAGTGGGGCTGCGGCTCCTGGGTTTCCTTCCTCAGGTGACGAGGTTAAGTCATTAGGTGCTGCTCTATTTAACTCCACCTAGTTCTTTGTTCCTGGCCTCCAGTCAATGTTCCAGTATTGGTCTTGCTCTCTCCTGGATCGTTCTTGTGGCCTGTCTGCCCTGCATAAGCTAAGTTCTGCTAGTGTTACTTTTGTTTGCTATTCTTTCTGTCCAGCTTGCTATATTGGTTTGTCCTGCTTGCTGGAAGCTCTGGGACGCAGAGGAAGCACCTCCGTACTGTTTGTCGTTGCGGAGGGTCTTTTTGCGCCCTCTGCGTGGTTGTTTGTAGGTTTTTGTGCTAACCGCAAAGCTATCTTTCCTATCCTCGGTCTATTCATTAAGTTGGGCCTCACTTTGCTAAAATCTATTTCATCTCTGTGTTTGTATTTTCATCTTTACTCACAGTCATTATATGTGGGGGGCTGCCTTTTCCTTTGGGGAATTTCTCTGAGGCAAGGTAGGCTTATTTTTCTCTCTTCAGGGCTAGCTAGTTTCTCAGGCTGTGCCCGAGGCGCCTAGGTCTGGTCAGGAGCGCTCCACGGCTACCTCTAGTGTGGTGTGATAGGATTAGGGATTGCGGTCAGCAGAGTTCCCACGTCTCAGAGCTCGTCCTATGTGATTAGCAACTATCAGGTCATTTTCTGTGCTCGTATTCACCAGGTCCATTGTGGTTCTGAATCACCAGTTCATAACAGTTCTGATTATTGAGGATGCTAACCTGAAGTCATTAGTGGACCGGAGGGCACTGGTAGGGTGGTAGACTGAGACCAGAGAGGAGATGTAGGGTGGTGCTGAGCCATGGAGTGCTCATGGAGTGGATGAGGGTAGTAGTTTTGTACTGGATTCTTGAGTGGATGGGTAACCAGTGTAATGACTGGCACAAGGTAGAGACATTGGTGTAACGGTTGGTGAGAAATATAATCCTGGCAGCAGCATTCAGGACAGATTGGAGCGGGGAGAGTTTGGTAAGAGGGAGGCCAATTAGTAGAGAGTTACAATAGTCCAGATGAGAATGAATAAATGAAACAGTAAGAGTTTTTGCAGAGTCGAAAGTAAGAAAAGGGCGAATTCTATCTGTTGTTAACTCACTCTATTTCCAAATCTGAATATTTTTATTGTAAAATTAAAGTTTGTCCAGAGATTTCTTAATGATCCAATAAATAATTCCATACATTTGAAGAATTGTTGCAGATGTATTTGCACCTCATAGCAACTGGAAATGATAAAATGCCTTAATAAGGCTTAATTAATTAGATAAAAGGCTTTGTGTACTGGGAGATATTTACAAGGAAACTATTTATTTTAGTATTATAGATTTGATATAATCAATATAAATGTTAGATATTACTCTATTGTTTAAATAAATAGTTATTTTGACAGTCTTGTGAACTTTTGAACTGAACTTACATACATTTCCTTGTTCATAGCTAATTCCGATCCACCCCACCATTAAAAACATAACAGATGTTCTGAAAACTCAGACACTTATAAACTCTTTAATGAAAATTCAATAATTAAGAAGCAATAAAGTAATATACCTTTGAAATGACTAAAGGTTATATATAAAGTACATTATTACGCCATTAAACAACCAGCTATATGACCATGCACTGAAATACATTCAGGTCATTGTCTTGAAATGCAATTAATGCTGGAATATATCCCCAAGGATATCTCTAGGACATTCGTTGATAAACTGTTATGGCCACTTGATGCCACTGTTGATCCTTTGTCCTAAAACAGAAAATGTATCTATTAAAATGAAAAAAGGCAAAAACTTTAGAGTGACTTCTATTATGCGATATGACTACAAAATCTAAGATGAAAACACTTGTGTTATCGTATCGTATCGTATGTAAATAAAAATGATTCAGTTACACTATAGGTCACGCAGTTAAAATTAAAATTTTAAATGAAATTTAAAATGAAATTGCAGGACAAAGTATCATTACTATTTTATATTATTGATAGAAAGGTCGTGTTATTTCTATGACTTCCAGCATAAAAAGAAATAACTTCTCCTGCCTGTTCTCGGTTTAAGGCTATGGTCAAATGACTGATTTTCTCTTATCTGAGAAAATCGGGCTGATTATGTTAATCATGCTATGAATCACAGTGTGATCCAATTTTCTCGCATGTGGAGAATAAAGTAAAAAAAATTCTCCATCTTCTATATTTTGTCTGTCAGTGAATATCAGACTGCACTCAGATGTCATCGGAATAGGGCTAAGCAACAGCACATGTGAAAAAAAGTGTGTACACTAATAGATCACATACTGAACATGAGTCAAGAGGGGGATGCATCAGCAAAAAAGGTAAATGCAATTCTGGAATGTACTAAAAGAAGCATACAGTCTAGATCACTTGAAGTCATTATTACCCTCTACTCCTCTTTGGTCAGACCTCATCTGGAATATTGTGTCCAGTTTTGGGCACCACATTTTAAAAAAAGAAACTGGAGCAAATTCAGGGAAGAGCGACCAGAATGGTGATCGTTCTTCAAACCATGTCTTATGAGGAACAGTTACAGGATTTGGAAATGTTTAGCTTGCAAAAAAGATGACTGAGATGAGGCTTAATAGCTGTCTACAAATATCTCAAGGGCTGTCACATTGTAGAAGGATCATCTTTATTCTCATTTGCACAAGGAAAGACTAGAAGCAATGGGATGAAACTGAATGGGAGGAGACACAGATTGGATATTAGAAAAAACTTTTTGACAGTTAGGGTAATCAATGAATGGAACAGACTGCCACAAGAGGTGGTGAATTCTTCTTCAATGGAAGTCTTCAAACAGAGGCTGGACAGACATTTGTCTGGGATGAATTAGTGAATCCTGCTTTGAACAGTGGGTTGGACAAGATGACCCAGGAGGTCCCTTCCAACTCTACCATTCTATGATTCTATGAGTGTGGTCTGATTTTTTAAAAGGACCTATAGACATGAATGACCAAGTGTGATCAATAATTGAATGCAACTCATGCATGCTGCAATTTTTGCCCCGGACTGACTCAGTCTGTGGAAAGAGTCAGACGTGTGCACAGTCCCATAGAAGAACATGGGGATTGAAAATGAAAATGAAAATGACGGATAGCACCCATTTAATTTTTTCAGGTGTGCACAAGCACTCAAGAGAATACTGAGAAAACTGCCACACAGTTTTCTGCTGCATGAACACCACACAGTATATGAAGGCCATACAAAGAAACCTTGAGTTCTCTTTGGAATCCTGGGAAAATCTTTCACATATTGACAATTAATTATAATTCTTCATAGTAGAGGGGAGGTAACAGTTTGCAGGCATGCAGCTATGACACAGTTGTGAGCTGGAGTTGAACACAGGGGTTTTATTCATGCTTCTTTTCATCACGCAGGATCACTTCTGGAAACTATTGTGATCAGGTTATGCTCCCAATGTTGTTGCACTTGCATTGGTTCAAGGAAGAATCTTTGTTTTTCAAAAAAATAAAATATTATCAAAAAGTTGTATATATTTCAATATTATACATACCGTATATACTCAAGTATAAGCCCACCCGAGTATAAGATGAGGCACCTACTTTTGCCATGGAAAACTGGGTAAGCTTATTGACTCGAGTATAAGCTGGGTATGCATTGTCCCCTCATACCTGTCCTGGTATGCAAGGCTCCCCATCCCTGTCACTGTAGGCATGGCTCCTCCATCCTTGTCCTTATATGCATGTCTCCCCGACCATGTCCCTGTATGCATGCCTCCCCCTTCCTGTCATTGTATGCATGGCTCCCCATCACTGTATGCATGCCTCCCCCTTCCCTGTCATTGTATGCATGCCTCCCCATCACTGTACGCATGTCTACCCATCACTGTATGCATGCCTCCCCATCACTGTATGCATGCATCCCTGTCCCTGTCCCTGTCTGCATGCCTACACTGTCTCTGTGATTGTATGCATTCCTACTCATCCCTCTGTCCCTGTATGCATACCTCCTTATCCCCTATCCGTGATTGCATGTTTCATACTGAAAAAAAACAAGCATCCTACTCACCTACAGTACCTGCGCACCCTGTGTGCTGACACTGCATCTCGTTCCAGCTGCGGGCACCTGTCTGCTGCTCTTCCTGCCAAGCAATCGCATGGCCCGCTTAATAAGGTAATGAATAGGGTTGAGCGAAACGGGTCGGCAATTTTCAGAAGTCGCCGACTTTTGGCAAAGTCGGGTTTCATGAAACCCGACCCGAACCCTGTGTGGGGTCGGCCATGAAGTCGGCGATCTTCTGAATCTGGAATCGAAATTCCGATACCGATTCCCGATATGTTTAAGATATCGGGAATTGGTATCGGAATTCAGATTTAAATGTAAAATAAAGAATTAAAATAAAAAATATCGCCATACTTACCCTCTGACGCGCCCTGGTACTAACCGGGAACCTTCCTTCCTTAGAATCAGCCTTCCAAGACCTTGCGGTGACGTCGCGGTGACGTCGCGGCTTGTGATTGGTCGCGCGGCCGCCCATGTGACCGCTCGCGCGACCAATCACAAGCCGCGACGTCACCGAAGGTCCTGGAAGGGCTGATTCTTAGGAAGGAAGGCTGCCGGAAAGAAGCAGGGCGCGTCCGAGGGTAAGTATATACCTAATAGGAATATACCCGACCCGATCCTATAAAAGTAAAGGTCGCTCAACCCTAGTAATGAATATGTGCTCCATGCCTATGGGAGTGGAGACGCGTGCATATTCATTACCTTAATGAGCGTGGCCCCTTGATCGCTCAGCAAGAAGAGCTGCAGGCACCAGCGGCCGGAACGAGATGCAGAGCCAGCACCCAGGGCAGACAGGTACGTGAGTATGATGTGTGTTGGAAGCCGGCAGCTGTGGTTGGCACTGTGCACTATTACAGAAGTGGCACAAGCTTTAGCCACAGGCTCCTGCCTCTTTGTGTTCATGTCAGGCAGAATTTCGGTCCACTCTTCTTTGCAGATCATATCTAAATCATTACAATTTTGAGGCTGTCGCTTGGCAACTCGGAGCTTCACCTCCCTTCATAAGTTTTCTATGAGATTAAGGTCTGGAGACTGACTAGGCCACTCCATGACCTTAATGTGCTTATTTTTGATCCATTCCTTTGTTGCCTTGGCTGTATGTTTTGGGCCACGGCCATTTTTAATGTCCTGATGGAGACAAGGAGGTTGTCACACAGGATTTTACGGGACATGGCTCCATCCTTTCTCCCACTGATGCAGTGAAGTAGTCCTGTGCCCTTGGCAGAGAAACCCCCCCAAAACATAATGTTTCCACCTCCATGATTGGCAGTGGGGACGGTGTTCTTTGGGACATAGGCAGCATTTCTGTACCTCTTAACATAGCGAGTTGAGTTAATGTCAAATACCTCAACTTTTGTGTCATCTAACCCCAGAACCTTCTCCCAGTCACTCACAGAATAATTCAGGTGTTCATTGGCAAACTTTGAATGAGCCTACACATGTGCCTTCTTGAGCAGGGGGATCTTGCGGGCATTGCAGGATTTTAAAGGGAACCTGTCAACTGAATTTGGCGGGTCCGGTTTTCGGTCATATGGGTGGAGTTTTCAGGTGTTTGATTCACCCTTTCCTTACCTGCTGGCTGCATGATGGCCGCAATATTGGATTGAAGTTCATTCTCTGTCCTCTGTAGTACACGCTTGCGCAGGTCAAGATTGCCTTGCGCTGACGTGTACTACGGAGGACAGAGAATGAACTTTAATCCAATATTGTGGCCAGCATGCAGCCAGCGGGTAAGGAAAGGGTGAATCAAACACCTGAAAACTCCGCCCATATGACCGAAAACCGGTCCCGCCAAATTCAGGTGACAGGTTCCCTTTAAACCTTTACAGCATAATGTGTTACTAATGGTTTTCTTGGTGACTGTGGTCCCTGCTTCCTTGAATTTATTAGCAAGTTCCCCCTGTGTAGTCTTAGGCCGGCTTCACACTCAGCGTATGAAAATACGGTCCGTATATTACGGCCATAATACGCTGAAATGTCCCAAAAATAGTGGTCCGTAGCTCCTCCGTAGGCAGGGTGTGTCAGCGTTTTTTGCGCATGGCATCCTCCGTATGTAATCCGTATGGCATCCGTACTGCGTGGTTTTCTCGCAGGCTTGCAAAACCAACATACCGCTATAGAAATGATCCATGTGTCCCAAAAAGAAAAAAAAATATATATATACTGTCTATATATATATATATATATGTATATATATATATATGTCATTAGACACATATATGTATATATATTAATATTTTTTCCAGCGCTATACAGCTTGAAAGCCGGTAATTCAATTACCGGCTTTTTCTTTCTCCTTCCTAAAACCCGACATGATTTGAGACCTGGTTTACATACAGTAAACCATGTCTTCTCTCCATTTTTTTTGCAGATTCCACACTACTAATGTCAGTAGAGTGTATCTGCAAAATTTGGCCGTTCTAGCTCTTAAAATAAAGGGTTAAATGGCGGAAAAAATTGGCGTGGGCTCCCGCGCAATTTTCTCCGCCAGAGTAGTAAAGCCAGTGACTGAGGGCAGATATTAATAGCCTGGAGAGGGTCCACGGTTATTGGCCCCCCCTGGCTAAAAACACCTGCCCCCAGCCACCCCAGAAAAGGCACATCTGGAAGATGCGCCTATTCTGGCACTTGGCCACTCTCTTCCCATTCCCGTGTAGCGGTGGGATATGGGGTAATGAAGGGTTAATGCCACCTTGCTATTGTAAGGTGACATTAAGCCTAATTAATAATGGAGAGGCGTCAATTATGACACCTATCCATTATTAATCCAATTGAATGAAAGGGTTAAATAAAACACAAACACATTATTTAAAATTATTTTAATGAAATAAAAACAATGGTTGTTGGAGTATTTTATTCTACGCCCAATCCAGTCACTGAAGACCCTCGTTCTGTGAAAGAAAAAACATAATAAACCAACAATATACTTACCCTCCGCAGATCTGTAACGTCCAACAATGTAAATCCTTCTGAAGGGGTTAAAACATTTTGCAGCAAGGAGCTTTGCTAATGCAGGCTACTCCTCGCTGCAAAACCCCGGGGAATGAGTCTAAATATAGATCAATGAGCTATATTTAGCTTCATTTGCGGTGAGGCGCCCTCTGCTGGATGTTCATAGATCGTGGGAACTTTCCTAGAAAGCCTGGGAGCTTTCTATGAACAGCCAGCAGAGGGCGCCTCACCGCAAATGAAGCTAAATATAGCTCATTGATCTATATTTAGACTCATTCCCCGGGGTTTTGCAGCGAGGAGTAGCATTGACATTAGTAGTGTGGAATCTGCAAAAAAAATGGAGAGAAGACATGGTTTACTGTATGTAAACCAGGTCTCAAATCATGTCGGGTTTTAGGAAGGAGAAAGAAAAAGCCGGTAATTGAATTACCGGCTTTCAAGCTGTATAGCGCTGGAATAAATATTAATATATATACATATATGTGTCTTACTGACATATATATCTATATATACCTATTCTATGTGTACACATTTATTCTACCTATTCTACTGTAAGCTGTCAGTGTGATTTTACTGTACACCGCACTGAATTACCGGCTTTTCTCTCTAACAGCGCTGCGTATTTCTCGCAAGTCACACTGCTTGTCCGTGTGTAATCCGTATTTTTCAGGCTTCCATAGACTTTCATTGGCGTATTTCTTGCGCAGTACGGTGACAAACGCAGCATGCTGCGATTTTGTACGGCCGTAGAAAGCCGTATAATACTGATCAGTAAAATACGGCAGATAGGAGCAGGGGCATAGAGAATAATTGTGCCGTATTTTTTGCGAGTTTTACGGACGTAGTTTCTGCGCTCTTACGTCCGTAAAACTCGCAAGTGTGAAGCCGGCCTTAAGCTGATCTCTCACCTTCCTCATGATCAAGGATACCGCATGAGGTAAGATTTTGTATTGTGCCCCGGATCGATGTTGACTGACAGTCATTTTGTATTTCTTCCATTTTCTTACTATTGCACCAACAGTTGTCTTCTTCTCACCCAGCATCTTGTGTATGGTTTTGTAGCCCAATCCAGCTTTGCACAGTTTTATGATCTTGTCCCTGACATCCTTATAAAGCTCTTTGGTCTTGCCCATATTTTAGAGGTTAGAGTCTGACTGATTAATTGAGTCTGTGGACAGGAGTCTTTTATAAAGGTGACTAAGTAAGGCATTTGTCTTTAATGTAGGTAATGAGTTGATTAGGAGCGTCTAACTGATCTATAGGAGCCTGAAGTCTTAATGGTTGGTAGAGTATCAAATACTTATTTCTCACTACAGTATGCAAATAAATTTATATAATTTATACAATGTGTTTTCTGGATTTTATTTTTGATATTCTATCTCTCAATGTTAAAATTGACATGCCCTTAAAATTATAGACTGTTCATGTCTTTGTCAGTTGGAAAACTTACAAAATCAGCAAGGGATCAAATAATTATTTCCTCCTACATCTTATTCTAGAAAAAACAAGTCCCCAAACAGTTCCAAACACAAAAAAGTATGGTTTTCAATTTAGCAACACAAACTAAATTTGCATGCCAGTGAAGCACAACCTGTCAATTCAGAAACAAATTGCCCATTCTTTTCTTAAACAAAAATTACAGCCCTACACTAGTGATAGGTGATTTTTAAACAATAGGTTATTTTGTGGTGAGAACTTCCACTTAATATGTAGTGATTCCTAACTTAATAGCTGTGCTGCAAGGGCATAATAATTTTGTAAATTCTTTGTTTTTGATTGCTTTTAAATATTTTTCAAGTATTGTGTAGCGTTTTCGTTACTTCAGTTTCAAAGCGTGCAGATGTATGACCATTTAATAGTCTATATTATAAGAAGCTAATTTGTAATAATTATACTCTAATAGCTATTTTTTATCATCTATCCAGCAAGGTTTTCACTATGGTCTTACCTCTTTTTGGGTGATATCCCCTGGCTTTTCATTGCCTGTATATTCAATTTTGTGTATATATTTTTTGGAATTGTATGTTTGTTTTTATATATTATTAATAAACATTGCATTGATTTTATTGACTTTCAGTTTTTGATATTTGTGTTCGAAGTCATTATTGTGTAAGAAATGCTTTGAATCCAATAAGCTGGAAATGTTGACAACCAGAGTATCAAAGTAGTACATATTCGGGATTTTGGGCCAGTTAATACAATTCATAGAATTTCAGCATCGGAGGAATATAATAAAGAGAACATGTCAGCATGGTTTTAGAATATAAAGTAAAGACATGGCTAGAATGGCACTTTAATACAGATTAACCCCTTAATCCCATATGACGTACTATCCCGTCCAGGTGACCTGGGACTTAATTCCCAGTGACGGGATAGTACGTCATATGCGATCGGCCGCGCTCACGGGGGGAGCGCGGCCGATCGCGGCCGGGTGTCAGCTGACATCCGGCACTATGTGCCAGGAGCGGTCACGGACCGCTCCCGGCACATTAACCCCCGGCACACCGCGATCAAAGATGATCGCGGTGTGCCGGCGGTGCAGGGAAGCATCGCGCAGGGAGGGGGCTTCCTGCGGGCTTCCCTGAGACGATCGGTACACGGTGATGTACTCAACGTGTACCGAGCGTCTTCTCCCTGCAGTCCCCGGATCCAAAATGGCCGCCGGGCTGCATCCGGGTCCTGCAGGCAGCACTTCCGGGTCAGGATCAGGCTGCAGCTGCAGCTCTAATCCTGCCCGGCTGTATGTCAGATCACCGATCAAACAGAGTGCTGTGCACACTGTCAGATCGGTGATCAGTGATGTCCCCCCTGGGACAAAGTGAAAAAGTAAAAAAAAAAAATTTCCACACTCCAAAAAATTCCTAAATAAAGCAGAAAAAATATATATTATTCCCATAAATACATTTCTTTACCTAAAAAAAAACAAAAAAACAATAAAAGTACACATATTTAGTATCGCCGCGTCCATAACGACCCGACCTATAAAACTGGCCCACTAGTTAACCCCTTCAGTGAACACCGTAAGAGAAAAAAAAAAAAACGAGCCAAAAAACAACGCTTTATTATCATAACGCTGAACAAAAAGGGGAATAACACGCGATCAAAAAGACGGATATAAATAACCATGGTACCTCTGAAAGCGACATCTTGTCCCGCAAAAAACGAGCTGCCATATAGCATCATAACCAAAAAAATAAAAAAGTTATAGTCCTCAGAATAAAGCGATGCCAAAATAATTATTTTTTCTATAAAATAGCTTTTATCGTATAAAAGCGCCAAAACATAAAAAAAATGATATAAATGAGGTATCGCTGTAATCGTACTGACCCGAAGAATAAAACTGCTTCATCAATTTTACCAAACGCGGAACGGTATAAACGCCTCCCCCAAAAGAAATTCATGAATAGCTGGTTTTTGGTCATTCTGCCTCACAAAAAATCGGAATAAAAAGCGATCAAAAACTGTCACGTGTCCGAAAATGTAACCGATAAAATTGTCAACTCGTCCCGCAAAAAACAAGACCTCACATGACTCTGTGGACCAAAATATGGAAAAATTATAGGTCTCAAAATGTGGAGACGCAAAAACTTTTTTGCTATAAAAAGCGTCTTTTAGTGTGTGACGGCTGCCAATCATAAAAATCCGATATAAAAAACGCTATAAAGGTAAATCAAACCCCCCTTCATCACCCCCTTAGTTAGGCTAGGTTCACATTGCGTTAATGGGTTAACGCTAACGGACAGCGTTGCACGGCGAAAATGTCACAATTAACGCCGTGCAACGGGTCCGTTAGCACACCCATTGACAGCAATGTGATTTTCGGGTGTAGCGCATTGCTAGAGCGTGCCATTTTCGGCTTGCGCTAGCAAGGTGCCGTTCTTTTGTGGGCCGCCTCGGACGCTGCTTGCAGCGTCCGCGGCGCGCCCGAGGTCCGATCCCCGATCTTCCAGAGCGGGGACGTTAACGCGACCACTAAACACGACACCTAAAAAGACATTGCGTTAGCGCAATCCGCTAGTGCTAAACGGATTTCCCTAACGCAATGTGAACCTAGCCTTAGGGAAAAATAATAAAATTTAAAAAAATGTATTTATTTCCATTTTCCCATTAGAGTTAGGGCTAGGGTTAGGGCTAGGGTTAGGGTTAGGGTTTGGATTACATTTACGGTTGGGATTAGGGTTGGGATTAGAATTAGGGGTGTGTCAGGGTTAGGTGTGTGGTTAGGGTTACAGTTGGGATTAGGGTTAGGGGTGCGTTTGGATTAGGGTTTCATTTATAATTGGGGGGTTTCCACTGTTTAGGCACATCAGGGGCTCTCCAAACGCGACATGGCGTCCGATCTCAATTCCAGCCAATTCTGCATTGAAAAAGTAAAACAGTGCTCCTTCACTTCCGAGCTCTCCCGTGCGCCCAAACAGGGGTTTACCCCAACATATGGGGTATCATCGTACTCGAGACAAATTGGACAACAACTTTTAGGGTCCAAGTTCTCTTGTTATCCTTGGGAAAATAAAAATTTGGGGGGCTAAAAATCATTTTTGTGGGAAAAAAAAGGATTTTTTATTTTCACGGCTCTGCGTTGTAAACTGTAGTGAAACACTTGGGGGTTCAAAGTTCTCACAACACATCTAGATAAGTTCCTTGGGAGGTCTAGTTTCTAATATGGGGTCACTTGTGGGGGGTTTGTACTGTTTGGGTACATCAGGGGCTCTGCAAATGCAACGTGACTCCTGCAGACCAATCCATCTAAGTCTGCATTCCAAATGGCGCTCCTTCCCTTCCGAGCTCTGCCATGCGCCCAAACAGTGGTTCCCCCCACATATGGGCTATCAGCGTACTCAGGACAAATTGGACAACAACTTTTGGGGTCCAATTTATTCTGTTACCCTTGTGAAAATACAAAACTGGGGGCTAAAAAATAATTTTTGCGAAAAAAAAAAATTATTTTAACGGCTCTGCGTTATAAACTGTAGTGAAACACTTGGGGGTTCAAAGCTCTCAAAACACATCTAGATAAGTTCCTTAGGGGGTCTAGTTTCCAAAATGGTGTCACTTGTGGGGGGTTTTAATGTTTAGGCACATCAGGGGCTCTCCAAACCAACATGGCGTCCCATCTTAATTCCAGTCAATTTTGCATTGAAAAGTCAAATGGCGCTCCTTCCCTTCCGAGCTCTGCTATGCACCCAAAAAGTGGTTTACCCCCACATATGGGGTATCGTCGCACTCAGGACAAATTGCACAACAACTTTTGTGGTCTAATTTCTTCTCTTACCCTTGGGAAAATAAAAAATTGGGGGCGAAAAGATCATTTTTGTGAAAAAATAAGATTTTTTATTTTTACGGCTCTGCATTATAAACTTCTGTGAAGCACTTGTTGGGTCAAAGTGCTCACCACACATCTAGATAAGTTCCTTAAGGGGTCTACTTTTCAAAATGGTGTCACTTGTGAGGGGTTCCAATGTTTAGGCACATCAGGGGCTCTCCAAACGCAACATGGCATCCCATCTCAATTCCAGTCAATTTTGCATTGAAAAGTAAAATGGCGCTCCTTCCCTTCCGAGCTCTGCCATACGCCCAAACAATGGTTTACACCCATATATGGGGTATCAACGTACTCAGGACAAATTGGCCAACAATTTTTGAGGTCCAATTTCTTCTCTTACTCTTGGGAAAATAAAAAATTGGGGGCGAAAAATCATTTTTGTGAAAAAATATGATTTTTTATTTTTACGGCTCTGCATTATAAACTTATGTGAAGCAATTGGTGGGCCAAAGTGGTCACCACACATCTAGATAAGTTCCTTAGGGTGTCTACTTTCCAAAATGGTGTCACTTGTGGGGGGTTTCAATGTTTAGGCACATGAGGGGCTCTCCAAACGCAACATGGCGTCCCATCTCAATTCTTGTCAATTTTGCATTGAAAAGTCACATGGCGCTCCTTTCCTTCCGAGCTCTGCCATGCGCCCAAACAGTGGTTTACCCCCACATATGGGGTATCAGCGTACTCAGTACAGATTGTACAACAATGGTTGCCATCCATTTTATCCTGTTACCTTTGGTAAAATAAAACAAATTGGAGCTGAAATAAATTTTGTGTGAATAAAAGTTAAATATTCATTTTTATTTAAACATTCCAAAAAATCTTGTGAAACCCCTGAAGGGTTAATAAACTTCTTGAATGTGGTTTTGAGCACCTTGAGGGGTGCAGTTTTTAGAACGGTGTCACACTTGGGTATTTTCTATCATATAGACCCCTCAAAATGACATCAAATGAGATGTGGTCCCTAAAAAAAAATGGTGTTGTAAAAATGAGAAATTGCTGGTCAACTTTTAACCCTTATAACTCCCTAACAAAAAAAATTTTGGTTCCAAAATTGTGCTGATGTAAAGTAGACATGTGGGAAAGGTTATTTATTAAGTATTTTGCGTGACATATCTCTGTGATTTAAGGGCATAAAAATTTAAAGTTGGAAAATTGCGAAATTTTCTAAATTTTCGCCAAATTTCCGTTTTTTTCACAAATAAACGCAAGTTATATCGAATAAATGTTACCACTAAAATGAAGTACATTATGTCATGAGAAAACAGTGTCAGAATTGCCAAGATCCGTTGAAGCGTTCCAGAGTTATAACCTCATAAAGGGACAGTGGTCAGAATTGTAAAAATTGGCCCGGTCATTAACGTGCAAACCACCCTCGGGGCTTAAGGGGTTAAATTGATCCATTTGGTGAAAAAATATGCTATGTTAATATTCTTTAATTACTATTTGACGTTTTCTGCTAATACGATTTTGGTGCACAGGTGCTGGACTGTGCCCTGGGTCTTCCCCTCTCTGTCTTTGATTCCCTGCCTGTCTGCCTCTTCCAGTCTATGACCTGCCAAAATTGAATTAGTGGAAAACGTCAAATGCTGTTAACAGAAGAACCACAAAGATTATTTCTTCATCAAATATATTAATGTAATCAATATTACAGCGCCATTGCAGTCGTGCCTTTGCTATACATTACAAAATCATGCTGACAGGTTCTCTTTAAAGAAAAAAACTTTTGACACACTTTTTGATGCTAAAGAACTTTTTCCTTTTCTTCTCATAGGCTGCACTGTGTATTCAAGGTCCTCTAATTCTGTTGCTATTTTGGAACATAACTTTATGAAAGTAGTTTACCTAATTACTGATTTTGCCGTTTGTGTATAATGTTTTATCATATATTTAATCCATTTTGAAAAAATTTGCATAGATTAACTACTGTTCACTGAAAGAAGCCAGTTTAATCTCGAAAGTACAGTGGGATGGGTATTCATTATTTAAAGATTCTAAAAAGTCACCAGCTAAATGCCAAAGAACTTGAGATAAAGCAGCACCATGGGAACTCCACTGCAAACAGCATTATTTTAATCATCTTATAATACAAGGTGTCTTGACATTTGGAACAATTTTTTACTGTCAGACAAATTAAAATTAGTTTCTACCAGCTAATTATATTTGTCAGAGTATAAAGGTGTGATACTATCTTTCCTATTAAATCTGAAGTGTAAGGTTAATGAAATTAACAAATTAAAGAAATATTGTCAAACACATAAATGCTCTACTTATTATAATCAGGAAGGTAAATATTATGGTTTTCTACATTATTCAATCAAGGTGTAGAATCAAAATGTAATACACTATTCAGAGTTTACAAAAGGGTTGTCTGATGATGACAGCCCCTCTCAATATGTTCTCATTATATGGATTGACATTTAATTGAATTCCTAGCATATTATTTCTGCATGTAGGATGAAGGATGGCCGGGACTGAGACTGTCTACTACCATACATTCTATTCTCCATCAGAGAGTTCCCACAGGCCTCTACTGGATTCTCCCCTTTTGAACTTTATTTGTCCGACCTTGGATTGCACTGGCCTTGGTAGGGAGTGTATTAATCTGCCCAGGATGACCCTCCCCACCATCTGTTCTGGAGAGGAAGATTTAGGTTGCAACCATTTTTGGACCAGGTATAGGAAATCAATAATATGGGACCGGGGAGGTTTGTCACTGCAATAGGCCCAATGGTGCACCCATTGCATCCTGACAGTCAGAGTCACTTCTAAGCATGCCAAGATCTCAGCTATTAACTTGACATACACTTTTGGGTCCTGCAAGGCCAGGTTATATTAGGCCTTCTGTGGTTCATCTGTTAAATATGCCACCTGAACTTCTGCTAAGTGCTCCAGAGGCAATTTCTCTCATTATGCCACCCTTTCAAAAACCACCAGGAACACTTCAATGTCACCACCCAGGGTCATCTTTTGCAATACTCTTTTTACTATCTTCCTCATGTGAGAGTCATCACTTAGATTTGGGGTTCGGGCAGTTGCCCTGCCACGGATCGTCTTGGCTAGAGTTCCATCTGCTGCTTATGCTGCTGCTGCCATATCTGTTGCTGTTAGAGATTAACTTGTTTGAGTTGGTTTATTAATTCCTCCTTGTTGTATGTTTTTCCTCCTGCAGTTGCTTTCACCCAGGACATGCAGTATTTGTGCGGCAGTCACACTGCCCCTTGGGGATTCGTGACCGTGCTTCTAGCACCAATTGTAGAGGTTTGAACTCACTCAGCTGTGGATGAGGTAGGCACAGGAAGCATTATTGCTGAAATGTCCAGGCAAGTTTACTTAAACTACATAAATCCACTCAGGATAGCAAAAGAACAGCATTTTCCGGCACAAAGTGAAAACATTAATTAACCCCTTAACGACCGCCGATGCACCTTTTAAAGGCGGCAGTTAAAGGTACTTAAACCACAGCGCCGTTAATTAACGGCGCTGTGGAAAAAGTGAATAGCGCCCCCCAGAGTTGCATTTTCTCTGGGGTCTCAGTTGCCGGGGGGTAGCCAAGACCCCAGAAAACATGATTCGGGGTTTTTTTTACCGACCCCTGGGTTGCGATCGCCGGTAATTAACCGTTTACCAGCGGTCGCAAAAAAAACGCGATTTCCCATTTAATTTCTCTGTCCTCTGATGTGATTGCACATCAGAGGACAGAGAAATAGGGTCCCCGATTGCCCCCCGATACTCACCTGTCTCCCCCGGTGCTCCTCTTGGCTCCAGATGGGCACCGGCATCTTGTTCTGACCAAAAAATGGCGGGTGCATGCGCAGTGCACCCGCCAGCCAGCACCCGGAAGATCTTTGGGGTCTCGGCTGCCGGGAGTAGCCGAGACCCCAAAGAACATGATCGGGGTCGGAAAAAAAAAATAAAAGTGATGTGTCATTCTCTGTCATGTGATGTGATCGCACATCAGAGGACAGAGAAATAGGGGGATTTGGGGACCCTGTTATACCTAACGGTGTCCCTGGGCCCGCTTGCATCCCCTCCTGGCCGCCGACTTCTTCATCTGGTAAGAAAATGGTGGGCGCATGCGCAGTGTGCCCGCCATGATCTGCCGGCTGTCAGCTAGAGGAGTTGGGGTAAAGCTAGGGTTAGGGTTGGGGCTAAATTTAGGGTTAGGGTAGGGCTAGGGTTAGGGTTAGGGCTAGGGTTGGACTTCTTTCACACTTGCGTTGGTACAGGGCCATCGCAATGCGTCGGCTCTACGTACCGACGCACGCTATGGAAATTGTGCACAACATTGGCAGCGGATGCAGTTTTCAAATGCATCCGCTGCCCAGTCTATGTCTTGGGGAGGAGGGGGCGGAGTTTTGGCCGTGCATGCACGGTCTGAAATGGTGGAGGCTACGTACAAAAAAAGTTACATTGAACATTTTTTGTGACGACGGTCCGCCAAAACACAATGGATCCAGTGCATAACGGACGCGACGTGTGGCCATCCGTCGCGATTTGTTGGCAATACAAGTCTATGGGCAAAAAACGCATCCTGCGGGCACATTTGCAGGATCCGTTTTTTGTTCAAAACGATGGATTGCGACTGATGCCACACGATGCAAGTGTGAAAGTAGCCTTAGGGCTAGGGTTAGGGCTAGGGTTAGGGTTAGGGCTGGGACTAAAGTTAGGGATAGGGATAGGGCTAGGGTTAGGGTTGGGGCTAAAGTTAGGGCTAGGGTAAGTGTTGGGGTAAGGGCTAAATTTAGGGTTAGGGCTAGGGTTAGGGCTGGGCTAAAGTTAGGGCTAGGGTAAGGGATAGGGTTAGGGCTAGTGTTAGGGTTGGGGCTAAAATTAGGGTTAAGGCTAGGGTTAGGGATGGGGCTAAAGTTAGGGCTAGGGTTGGGGCTAATGTTAAGGATATGGTTGCGGCTAATGTTAGAGTTAGAGTTGGGATTAGGGTTAGGGTTTGGATTAGGGTTGGTATTAGGGTTAGGCTTGGCATTAGGGTTACGTTTGGGATTAGGGTTAGGTTTGGGTTTAGGGTTAAGGTTAGGGTTGGGATTAGGGTTAGGGGTGTATCGGGATTAGGGTTAAGTTTGAGGTTAGGGTTGAGATTAGGATTAGGGGTGTGTTGGATTTAGGGTTTTGATTAGGGTTATGGTTGGGGCTGGGATTAGGGTTAAGGGTGTGTTGGGGTTAGGGTTGGAGTTAGAATTGGGGGGTTTCCACTGTTTAGGTACATCAGGGGGTCTCCAAACTTTACAGCCAATTTTCCGCTCAAAAAGTAAAATGGTGCTCCCTCCCTTCTGAGCTCTGCTGTGCTCCCAAACAGTGGTTTACCCCCACATATGGGGCATCAGCATACTCGGGATAAATTGGACAACAACTTTTGGGGTCCAATTTCTCTTGTTACCCTTGTGAAAATAAAAACTCGGGGGCTAAAAAATCTTTTTTGTGGAAAAAAAATATTTTTTATTTTCACGACTCTGCATTATAAACTTCTGTGAAGCACTTGGGCATTCAAAGTTCTCACCACACATCTAGAAAAGTTCCTTGGGGGGTCTAGTTTCCAAAATGTGATCATTTGTAGGGGGTTTTCTACTGTTTAGGTACATCAGGGGCTCTGCAAATGCAACATAACGCCCGCAGACCATTCAATGTCTGCATTACAAAACGGCGCTCCTTCCCTTCCGAGCTCTGCCATGCGCCCAAAGAGTGGTCCCCTCCACATATGGGGTATCAGCCTACTCAGCATTAATTACACAATACATTTTAGGGTCCAATTTCTCCTGTTACCCCTGTGAAAGTAAAAATTTGGGGGTGAAAAGATCATTTTTGTGGAAAGAAATATTTTTTTTTATTTTCATGGCTCTACATTATAAACTTCTGTGAAGCAGTTGGGGGTTCATAGTGCTCACCACACATCTAGATAAGCTCTTTGGGGTGGTCTAGTTTCCAAAATGGGGTCACTTGTGGGGGGTTTCTACTGTTTAGGTACATCAGGAGCTCTGCAAATGCAACATGACGCCCGCAGACCATCCCATCAGTCTGGATTCCAAGCTGCGCTCCTTCCTTTCCGAGCCCCAATGTGTGCCCAAACAGTGCTTCCCCACATCAATCAGCATACTCAGTACAAACTGAAACCAAGAGAAAGAAAAAAGCAGCAAATAGTCCGGAATAATGCAAAAAATACAAAAAACTTTATTAATAATCACAACAGGTAAAAACATAACGGGGGGATATAACAATCCCCATACTACACATAGCATGCACAAGAAATGGGCAGGTGGTAGGTGCCCGTAGTATAAAGCTTATACACACTACTACCCTGTGGATACAATCCACCAAGCAATATAGGTACTGCAAAAGTAGCCAAAAATATCTACATATATTGAGACTCATATAATACAAGTAATAGGGCCAATGCATAATACCACATATACATACCGGGTAGAGCACAAAGATCACGAGTATCGGAAGGCACCACACACCTGTCCCCCCCGACGCGCGTTTCGGCTACTGCCTTTTTCACACCCCTTGAAAAAGGCAGTAGCCGAAACGCGCGTCGGGGGGGACAGGTGTGTGGTGCCTTCCGATACTCGTGATCTTTGTGCTCTACCCGGTATGTATATGTGGTATTATGCATTGGCCCTATTACTTGTATTATATGAGTCTCAATATATGTAGATATTTTTGGCTACTTTTGCAGTAGCTATATTGCTTGGTGGATTGTATCCACAGGGTAGTAGTGTGTATAAGCTTTATACTACTGGCACCTACCACCTGCCCATTTCTTGTGCATGCTATGTGTAGTATGGGGATTGTTATATCCCCCCGTTATGTTTTTACCTGTTGTGATTATTAATAAAGTTTTTTGTATTTTTTGCATTATTCCGGACTATTTGCTGCTTTTTTCTTTCTCTTGGTTTTGGTTATTATCATGCAGTGTGTCCAATATGGTCCTACATAGGGTCCCGTTACACTATATATATATTGATATACCCTGAATGGGTTTTTGTAATAATGTTGGTGACCTTCCGTTCATCCACCTTGTGTATTTATCAGTACAAACTGGTCAACAAATTTTGGGGTCCAATGTCTCCTGTTACCCTTGAGAAAATAAAAAATTGCAGGCTAAAAAATCGTTTCTGAGGGAAAAAAAAGATTTTTTATTTTCACAGCTCTACGTTATAAACTTCTGTGAAGCACCTGGGGATTTAAAGTGCTCACCACACATCTATATAAGTTCCTTAAGGGGTCTCGTTTTCAAAATGGTATCACTTGTGGGGGTTTTCCACTGTTTAGGCACATCAGGGGCTCTCCAAACGCGACATGGCGTCCGATCTCAATTCCAGCCAATTCTATATTGAAAAAGTAAAAGGGCACGCCTTCTCTTCCAAGCTCTGTGGTGCGCCCAAACAGTAGTTTACCCCCACATATGAGGTATAGACATACTCAGGAGAAATTGCACAACAACTTTTTAGGTCTAATTTCTCCTTTTACCCTTGTTAAAATAAAAATTTGGGGGCAAAAATATCATTTTTGTATAAAAAATGCGATTTTTTATTTTCATGGCTATACGTTATAAACTTCTGTGAAGTACCTGGGGGTTTAAAGTGCTCACCACACATCTAGATAAGTTCCTTAAGGGGGTCTAGTTTTCAAAATGGTATCACTTGTCGGGGTTTTCCACTGTTTAGGCACATCAGGGGCTCTCCAAACACGACATGGCGTCCGATCTCAATTCCAGCCAATTCTACATTAAAAAAGTAAAAGGGCACTCCTTCTCTTCCAAGCTCTGTGGTGCGCCCAAACAGTGGTTTACCCCCACATATGGGGTATTGCCGTATTCAGGAGAAATTGCACAACAACTTTTGTGGTCTAATTTCTCCTGTTACCCTTGTGAAAATAAGAATTTGTGGGCAAAAAATCATTTTTGTGCAAACAAATGTGATTTTTTATTTTCATGGCTCTACTTTATAAACTTCTATGAAGCACTTGGGGGTTCAAAGTGCTCACTACACATCTAGATAAGTGACACAATGGTGTCACTTGTAGAGCGTTTCCACTGTTTAGGCACATCAGGGGCTCTCTAAATGTAACATGGCATCCGATCTCAATTCCAGCCAATTCTGCATTGAAAAAGTCAAACGGCGCTCCTTCTCTTCCAAGCTCTGCGGTGCGCCCAAACAGTGGTTTACCCCCACATATGGGGTATCGACGTGTTCAGGAGAAATTGCACAACAAAATTTATGGTTACATTTCTGTTTTTACACTTTGGAAAATAAAAAAAATGGTTCTGAAGTAAAATGGTATAGCTTTGGTACTTACTTTTTCTTATTTGTTAAAAATCACTAATGAAATAGAGATGTCAAAACTGAAACACTGACCAAATACTGATGAAACTTGGATCTAAAATACTGTTGAACAATCAAACATGTTTTATATACAGTTGTGCTTAAAAGTTTACATACCCCGGCAGAAATGTTGTTTTTTGGCCTTTTTTCAGAGAATATGATTGACAACACCACAACTTTTTCTCCACTCTTGGATAGTCATTGTGTGAAGTCATTAATTGTCGAACTCTGTGGACAGGAACCTTTTATAAAAGTGACTATGTGAGACAGCTGGTTTTAATGCAGGTAACAATTTGATTAGGAGCGTCTAACTGGTCTATAGGAGCAAGAACTATTAGTGGTTGGTAGGGGATAAAATACTTAATTTTCACTGCAAAATGCAAATAAAGTTATATACTTTATACAATGTGATATTTTTGATTTTTTATATATATTCTGTCTCTCTCTCTCTCTCTCTATATATATATATATGGCAAAAATTAAGAGACCACCACATCAAAACACTGTCATTGGCAGCCCAATCTCCAGACCTGTACCACGTTGAAAACCTCTGGAATGTAATCAAGAGGATGATGGATAGTTACAAGCCATCAAACAAAGAAGAGCTGCTTAAATTTTTCTCTCCAGAGGCAGTGTGAAAGACTAGTGGAAAGCATGCCAAGACGCATGAAAGCTGTAATTAAAAATCAAGTTATTCCACAAAGTATTGATTTCTGAATTCTTCCTGAGTTAAAACATTAGTATTGTTGTTTCTAAATTTTTTGTCAAAAAAAAGCAAAATTTATTGCTTGAAAATTTGGAGACATGTTGTCAGAATTTAATAGACTAAGTGAACAATTTACTCAAAAATATACCTATGAAGAGAAAAATCAGACAAACTTAACATTTTGCAGTGGTCTCTTAATTTTTGCCAGAGCTCGTATATATATATATTTAGCATTAAACTGAATCTTTGCCCTGTGTACCAGAAAACCTAGATTTGCCTCTGCGTATAACAGTAGGCTTTTGCCCATACTTACATGAAGAAATCAATTTTTTTTTAAGTAGGTACAACCAAGAACATATTCCAAAAATGCTATTCCACTAGTTATTAGAAGTATTTGCTATAACATTCAAGCTTGGTAGATTTTTTTTTGTTTGTACAGCAAGGAAAAGAGAATTTTCATGGTGATGTAAACAGTGCTATGATAAAATAAAATAAAAATTTATATAAAGTAGTATTCACTTTCCCCTAGTCCAGCCAGGGCTCTCTGCCACTACTCTGGTCTCTGTGCATCAGCTATAGCAATGACATTATGACTACAGCATGCATCATTGCTGTAGTCATTCAGTGAGCTCAGCAATTCTGTGCATGAAGGTTATAGATAAACTTGGCACACACGTGGTCAGATGCAAGGTGAAATTTAATTGAAGGAGAGTACATACAATATGACGTTTCGGTCTCAGGTTAGACCTTCATCAATGTACTAAATAAAGAAATAGTGATAAATAAAATAAAAATAGAATATATACAACATATTATACAATATTAATAATCATATACAGGTCTCAATAGAACAATGATGGACATCAATATGAATGGTGCATAGGATATGGCAATTTATTGCTGAAGATAATACCATTCGCTTCCTAGTAATCATGCACTTATAATATGAGCGTTGGGACAAAATTCTACTATGATCGGAACGTAACACGTGATTGTGACCGTTAGGGTGAGATATAAGCAGCCTATAGTGTGGAAAGGGAAAGGCAACAGAAGGGAGGACCTACCCTCTCTAAGAATGTTTCTTAGATAAAACCTTTTAACAGGAGATTAATCTGCAAAATATGCAAGAAAAACCATTGTGGATCACCGCCGGGGGCTCCATGATGAACCGTAGATAGTATAAGGTAAAAATTAACATACCCCTCTCTTTTAAGTCTGGTACAGCTATTGATATTATGCCACACTTGGCGCTGTGGGGAAAGAAGGAAGAGGGGGAGCCGGACCAATATTAGTATGTTATGGTCCCGAACAACCTATACTAAGTCGCGGTCAGGGGTGTGTGCCACTTACCCAGTGCTGTGCTGATCGGACGCGGTATCCACCGCTCGTCCTGAGTGTGGAGTGACAGCCCCGGGTGCCGCTTTATGTGGGCGCGCTGGATGAAGGGAGACACGCGACCGGAAGTGATTGGCCGGAAGTGACCTCAGAATATGGGTATTCCTATGGTGCGTTCCACCTGTTAGAAAGTGGGTGGAGATATGCGTTCCACTGTGGGCATGCGCAGTGGATGTAGCTGGTAGTAACATGTCTGAGGCTGATAAAGTGCATCTAGGGAGATTATTCACAGCGTGCAGACTCATAGGTTATGAGGAGAGATTGCTCCTTTGTGGAAGCGTGGAGATAAATGTGATATATCCAAGTGACCGATCTCAGTGGTACTATGAGGAGGTGGGGATCCTGTGGCTATTTAGTATAGACGATTCTGTAAAGAGAAATATAGATGTTAGATTCATGCATAAGGGTGACATTGCAAACATCACAGAATGAGGTAGTAATATTAATAAATGTATGTAAATATACCGAGTTATCATTAATTAGGTCATAAAGGACTGGATATCATAGTCTCTATTCAGGCCCCTTGGGGTCAAAGTCTGCAATTCATGTATCCAGAACGCCTCCCTCTTTTTTAGGAGGCCTATCCTGTCGCCCCCTCTACGTGGTGGTGAAACCTGCTCGATTACCTGAAACCTTAATTGAGGCCTGAATAGAGACTATGATATTTAAAGAATCGTCTGTGTTTCAGTGAGAAATCAGAAGGCCAGACTTCCACTTAAAAATTGTTAGGCCTAATATTTTGGTGCAACCAGGAAGCCCAAAAAGCTAATCCAAATCAATTTGTTTTAAAAACTGTGTTTCAGTGGCAAATCAAAAGGCCAAATTTCCATGTAAAAATCATTAGACCTACTATAGTGTTGCAGCCTTGAGGCCCAATTAGCTACTCCTAATCGTTTGTGCTAAAACTGTGTTTCAGTGGCAAATCAGAAGGCCAGATTTCCAATTAAAAATCATTAGGTCTACTATAGCGGTGCAGCCAGGAGGCCGAATTAGATACTCCGAATTGTTTGTGCTAAAACTGTTTCAGTGGAAAATAAGAAGGCCAGATTTCCACTTAAATTTTTTTAGGCCTAAAACAGTGGTGCAGCCACAAGGCCAGTTAGCTAATTGAAATCGTTTGTGCTAAAACTTTGTTTCAGTGGCAAAAGTAGTCTATAAAACTGATGTTTGTGTCATCTGGGTGTTACTGGAATTAAAAAAAAATTGGAGGTGTTGCATGAGGTTTCAGGTCTCTCAGCTAAGAAGGCTTACATAGCTCCCTTAACCAGCAGGTCCTCGTTAAAACTTCAATTCCAAACTGTAAATGCTGGGCCAGGCCTTGATACCTCATGCATGGCACATGGCTGACTGCTTGTGTGCCATTATAACAGGTTCTACTTTGGGTCAATTGATCAGTCAACTATCTATGTTACTATTCTTAAATTTTCTATCAAAATGATGTTTGTGCCAACTAGGTGTATCTAGATTGAAAAAAAGAGGTGTTGCATGAGGTGTGAGGTTTCACAGCTAGCAAACATAAACAGTAAGATGTGGAGAGGGATAGGAGTAGTAGGAGGGAGAGGAGCAGCAGCAGATGGACCTGGGAGTATGAAAGTAGCACTCAGTGTGGATTTGATGAAGACAACAATGCTTTACTGCTAAAACAAGTACTTGATTCCTCACTGATTACAATATATTTGACATAATTGACCAGATGTTATCAGCTGCTTTGACAATCTGATTCACATAAGGAAACAGAGATGTATGGTCTTAACCCCTTCATGACCATGGGATTTTTCATTTTTCCGTGTTCGTTTTTCACTCCCCTCCTTCCCAGAGCCATAACTTTTTTATTTTTCTGTCAATTTGGCCATGTGAGGGCTTATTTTTTGCGGGACGAGTTGTACTTTTGAACGACATCATTGGTTTTAGCATGTCCTGTACTAGAAAACGGGAAAAAAATTCCAAGTGCGGTGAAATTGCAAAAAAAGTGCAGTCCCACACTTGTTTTTTGTTTGGCTTTTTTGCTAGGTTAACTAAATGCTAAAACTGACTTGACATTATGATTCTCCAGGTCAGTACGAGTTCGTAGACACCTTCCAAACTTTGCTAAAAGAAAAAAAAATGGCGCTATTTTCCGATACTCGTAGCGTCTCTATTTTTCATGATCTGGGGTCAGTTGAGGGCTTATTTTTTGCGTGCCGAGATGACGTTTTTAATGATAGCATTTCAGTGCAGATACGTTCTTTTGATCGCCCGTTATTGCATTTTAATGCAATGTCGCGGCGACCAAAAAAACGTAATTCTGGTGTTTCAAATTTTTTCCCCGCTATGCTGTTTAGCGATCAGGTTAATGCTCTTTTTTAATTGATAGATCGGGCGATTCTGAGCGCGGCGATACCAAATATGTGTAGATTTGATATTATTTTATTGATTTATTTTGATTGGGGCGAAAGGGGGGTGATTTAAACTTTTATATATTTTTTTTACTTTTTTAACATTTTTTTCAACTTTTTTTTTTTACTTTTGCCATGCTTCAATAGCCTCCATGGGAGGTTAGAAGCAGGCACAATGCGATCGCCTCTGCTATGTAGCAGAATTGCAGGGTGGCGCTCACAGCCACCGGCGATCAGTAGCCATAGAGGTCTCAAGGACCTCTATGGTTACAATGGAGATGCATCGACGAACCCCGATCATGTGACGGGGGTCAGCGATGACGTCATTTCCGGCCGCCCGGCCGGAAGCGGTAGTTAAATGCCGCTGCCTGTGTTTGACAGCGGCAATTAACTAGTTAATAGGTGCGGGCAGATCGCGATTCTGCCCGCGCCTATTACGGGCACATGTCAGCTGTTCAAAACATCTGACATGTCCCGCCTTTGATGCGGGCTCACCGCGGAGCCCTGCATCAAAGCAGGGGATCTGACCTTGGACGTACTATCCCGTCCAAGGTCAGATAGGGGTTAACAGCAAGGTTCAGTGATACCTGGACTGTGTAATTTTTCTTTTAAATCCCCTGATCTCTGATCCCATTAACTTATGGAAGATTGACAGCAGATTCAACTAGTGGCAAAAACTTGCTCAGTTTGCCAAGGACATACTGTTTTTTTCAGCTGCCAGTGTACTGTCAGAGAAGAAATTCAGCTCATCAATTGGCTTTGTCGTGCCCAAGCGAACCAGATTGTTCTCTGCAAGAGTCGTAAACCTTATATTTGTCAATATAAACCAGGGATTGGTCAGTGCTGATTTTCATTCACTTGTGGCTGATTTGGGTTTAAAAAGATTCACTCATCTCTACTTTTCAGTGGTGTAACTAGAGTCTGATGGGCCCTGATGCAGAATTTGGACTTCGGCCCAAATCTGAATATTGGTCAGATGTATGGGGGTCCTTTCAATGTTCTATGTCCAATAAAGAAATATCTGTTGGCACCCTCATGTAATAATGACCCCTATCCTGTAATAATGTTGCCATACCAGCTCCATTTTGTAATAATGTCCCCATCCTGGCCATTTCCTTTAATAATGTCCCACATCTTGGGCCATTTCTTGGCATAATGTCCACCATCCTGGGCCCTTTACTGTAATAATGTGCCGAATATTACATCTCTTCCTGATATCATGTCCCTCATCCTGGGCCCCTTGCTGAAATAATTTATCTTGCTGTAATAATTTATCTCCCTTCCTGTGCACCTTCCAGTAATAATGGCCCCTTCCTTTTATACAGTATGCAGTACATTGTTGCATTTAAGCTGAATGTGTGGCCTTGCAAGCAAGTACAGCTGAAATAGGCACTGTCATCAGCAGGTCCCCTTCCAAAACAGGCCTTGTCATCATTGCAGGTTATGTAACCACAATCTTTACTCCCTTGTTACTCAGTAAATTAAAATAATCAAAAGACACATTCTGTGTGTCATATTAGGACCAACAAAAAACATTTCTATACTTCTAGGATTTGCAGCTTTGCCTACTTTAAACTGAGTTTCCAATCATTTAAATTAGTGAAATATATATAAGGTAAGTGATATTTAATGCCGCTTCTGATTTATAGATGCCAATAAAAAGTTTAAATAAAATGTGAGAGCAGGAAAAATTAATTAAGTAGAATTAACTCATTTCACTGATGCTTTACTGTTAAATGGAACTAATCCAACTTCTTCACATATATTTAAACAAAGTCTGTTTGAATGTTAATTTTTTTCTTGTACATTTAAATTTCGTAAACTATCCAATGCAGCTTGGTCTTCTCCAAGTATTAACCCAATTCACCTTCCAAGGCTGTTTACACCTTCATGAACAGGTCAAATTTTACAATTATGATCCCTGACAATTTATGTGGTGATAACTCTAAAATGCTTCAACAGATTCCACTCATTCTAAAACCTCATGATAGTGGTACAATTTATTTGATACGACTTGTGTGTAATTGTGTTAAAATTTGGCAAATATTGTGAAAATTTTTCAATTTTCAAACTTTGAATTCTTTGCCCTTAAATCAGAGAGAGATTTCTTTAACAATTTATTTTTGTTAGGAAGTTATGAGGGTTAAAATGTAACCGGCAATTTCTCATTTTTCTAAGACAATTTACAAACTATTTTTTTAGTGACCACATCACATTTGAAGTGACTTTAAGGGGTCTATATACAGAAAACACCCAAAAGTGACACCATTATAAAAACTGTTCCCCTCAATGTGCTCAAAACCACATTCAATGAGTATATTAACCCTTCAGATGCTTCACAGGAACTGAAGCAATGTGGAAAGAAAAAATGAACATTTAACTTTTTTCACAAACATTTTATTTAGACACACGTTTTTATTTTTACAAGAGTAAAAGGAAAAAATGGATGCTCAAATCTGTAGATAAATTTCTCTTTTACATGCTCATACCCAATATGTGGAGGAAAACCACTGTTTGGACACGCAGCATGGCTCAAAAATGAAGGAGCACCATTTGATTTTTTGAACGCAGATTTGGCTAGAACTTATAGCGGATGCCATGTCATGCTTGGAGAGCCCCTGATGTACCTAAACAGTACAACCCCCCCAAAAGTGACCCAATTTTGGAAACTAGACCCCTCAAAGAACTTATCTATGGTAAGCACTTTAACCCTAGAATACATAAGATGGCCTTTTAGCTCCGGTAGCTTACTTTTTTGCTATTTACTGCAAAATTACTTTAGTTAGAATTTTAAAAATCTAGGCATTCCTCAAGTATGTCGTTGTTGGTGATATTTAGTTGTTCATATAATTTTATGTGATAGGCATTTTGGTATAGCGATGCTTCTTTGGGAAAACCCAATATTTACAGAACCTGGGCCTTTTAGACCCGAACTATGTTTATCTGGTACCCATCAGTGCTTGTGTCTCAAGATACTGTGTTATTGTAGTCACAGTTGCTGGGAGGGGGTGCATCATGCCTGTCTGTTGAAAGACCTGTAGTGATGTAATGACCATTTGATCTTGGGAGGGAGACTGACTCCTCCTTTCCAATGTGATAAGGCCATGACCTAATTGCAGGTCCTTCTGAACACAGTAGTGAGCAACAGGAGGACAGCATACACTGTGAGCTAATTGCTGAAGGACCTGTGATGATGCCAAGAGATGTTGGGAGGAAGGATTCAGCCTCTTTCTCAGCCTCTTTGTTTCTAGAAGAACTTTGCAAAGAGTATACCTTGTGAGCCACAAAAATACAGAATTTTGTACATCACCCAGAAGAAAGTCTAAAAGGTAAGAGCTGCTGAGGGTAAAAGAAGGAGGGGGAGGGGAAGTGAAGCACTTTACACTTATGTCACACATTAGTAAAGAGTGGACTACCCTGAATGCATTCATTGTTTTTTGTTTTAGTTTGCTGACATCTAAGTCAACTATGGCACAGTCTTCTTCCAACAGTTTGACTGACCAAGAGATTGCAGCAATCTTGTTTGAAAGTGATGATGAAAGTGAACTTTCTTTGTGTGATGAAGAGTACCTGCCACCAGATTGTGGCAAAGAAGTTGGCGCTCCAGTGCAGAAATACCTAGGTTCTGACATTGTAAAAAAAAAAAATGCTGTACCAATTTAAACTTCTGATAGAAAGATTACAATGGATAATTACTTTACTAGTGTTGAACTGAACAATTTTTGGCTTGAAAAAGATCTTACAGTTGTAGGTACTAAGAAGCCAAAACAACGAGTTTTTTTTCCAGCGATGAAGCACATTCCACAGCGAGCACTTTTTGATAGTGTCTATGATTTCAGCAACAAAGCAACAATGGTATCTTACAAAGCGGAGAAGGAAAAATCCATTATATTTCTCAGTACCATGCATCATGATTCCAGCATTGACAGCAATGACAGGAAACATAAACCAGAAATTATTCTGCACTATAATAAAACTAAAAGAGGTGTGGACAAAATGGATGAAATGGTTGGAGAATATTCATGCAAGAGGCTAACAGAATGTTGACCTGTAGTCATTTTTTTCAAATATGCCTGATTTATCAGCCCTTAATCCCTACATTATTTATTTATACTGAAACTCTTGCAGATTTTCATACTAGGAGGAATGAAAGGAGATGCCTATTCTTGAAGGACCCTTGCGATGAACTTGCAATGCCTCACATGATGCAGCGAAGCAACATAAAATGCTTGCCAAAGCAAACTAGAGAATCCATGAAACGGTGTGACGTATGTTTTCAGGCAATTTCAGAGCCATGAGAAATAAAACGAAAGCATTGTTTAATTTGTTAAACAAACAAAGACAGGAAAACTGAGCTTAATACTGTACCATTTGTGAAGAAAATGTCTGTAAATAACGTTCTTCAGAAAAGATAACGTGTAAATTATGCGGAAGATCAATAAAATTGAAAAGGAAAAGTTGGAGAAGAAATGTAGCTGCAGTTAGTTTACTTCAACATTTAAATACTCTTGTTTGTGTGTTTTTCATATCTTTGCTTGAAATTTGAAAACAAAATTGTTAAATGCTAAAAAAGGGTTAATCACATAGAAAGCATAATGCGGGTCTTTTAGGTCCATGTACTTACTTTTTTGGTGTTTTCTGAAAAATTATAATTACAATGTTGTACATTTTTCATATCTTACTTTTCAATTTTAAAATAGACATGTAAAAGTTATATATTTGAGTACCCTCATAAGATTTGCACAAGGGTCTAAAAGGCCCGGGTTATGTCAAAGTGTATATTTCAGACTGCAAGCATTCTAGCGTTAAACCCCTTGATGCTTCATACAAGTTTATAACGTGCAGTCATGAAAATAAAGGATCACATTTTTTGAACTAAAAGTATTTTTAGCCAAAATTGTTGTTATTATCCAAAGGTTTTACAGGAAAAATTGGACTGGAAGAGTTGTTGTGCAATTTTTCCTAAGTGCACTGATATGTGGGGGAAAACCAATGTTTGGGTGCACGGCAGAGCTTAGAAGGGAAGGAGCACAGTTTGACTTTTTGAATGCAAAATCGTCTGGAATTGAGTGCAGGCACCATGTCACGTTTGAAGAGCCCCTGATGTGCCTTAACAGCGGAAACTCCCAATAAGTAACCCCATTTTGGAAACCAGACCCTCAAGGAATTTATTTAGAAGTGTAATGAGCACCTTGATCGCCCAAGTGCTTCACAGAAGTTTATAACGTAGAGCCGTGAAAATGAAAAAAATCTAATTTTTTCAGCAAAAATAATTTTTTACACATTTTTTTGCTTTCACAAGGATAACAGGAGAAACTGGACTCTAAAATCTGTTGTGCAATTTCTCCTACATATGCTCATACCCCATATGGGGAGAAAAACCACTGTTTGGGTGCACGGTAAGGCTCAGAAGGGAAGGCGTGAGGTTTTGAAATGCAGACTTTGATGTAATGGTTTGTGGGCATCATATCATGTTTGGAGAGACACTGGTGTAATTAAACAGTAGAAATTCCCAACAAGTGGCCCTATGTTGATCTAGTGCATAGGTAAATTGTCTAGAATGCATCAGGTTAGCATATGTGAGTTATGTATTGTACATCAGGTTGGCATAATTCGATTGTGTTGTGTACATCAGAAATTAATTTACTAGTCTATGGATCACACTAGTCTAGTACAGTACAGTCTAAAGTATCCTTATATGCACAGGTCTGGTTTGTCGGGGCAGGTGTCGCATTGATAAGTGGTGTCTTTGCATATCCCCCTTCTGTAAAACACTAGACAATTTTTTTCCACCTTCCAGTTTTGTGGTTTGAGGGACCTCCCCCGGGGAAATGTTGGCCTGATACGAGATGAGTACCTTCAGTTCTGAAACTACTGTGACCCACTCCTTCCTGGTCTCCAAAGATTAGGGCCTTGATTACTACCTCCTGGAACTGCAGGTACTTCATACTGGTCTGGCCTGCACATCATGATAGCACGAAAACATTTTACATTGCCATCTATATGATGTGCACGGCCAGCTTCTTGTACCACACTTTGGCTTTTCTCTTCGCATTGTATGGCAGGAGGATATGATTAGAGATATCAACTCCCCAATGTACTTGTTGCACCCCAGTACACAATTTGCTTTGTTGACCTATGTAGAGGTACCTCGCACAGTATTGGGGGTGCTGCCATCACCAAGTATGGTGGTCAAGAAAGGGACATCCTTCTTGTCCTTGTACTTGACCACCAGCTTGTTGTTTCTACATTGGGCTCTGTTCTCACTTTTTCAGAGCAGCTGCCCAATTAGCATTCTAGGGAGGCCGCTCTTATTTTTGCGGATAGTACAGCAGAGTGCGTTAGTTCAAGCAAAGAGGGACTTGAACAGTGAGACCCTGGTATAAAGTTATCTACATAGAGGTGATAACCTTGATCCAGCATTAAGTGCACCAAATCCCACACAATTTTCCCACTCACTCCCAGGAAAGGGGGGCATTCAGGGGGCTCAATCTGTGAGTCCTTCCTTTCATAAACCCTAATCCTATGGGTGTATCCTGAGGTATTGTCACACAGTTTGTAGAGCTAATTTATTACCTGGCACCCTTACTAGGCAGGTAATGATGGAATTTGAGCCTCACCATGAAAGATATCCACGCAGATGTCCTTTTGAGACATGTAGACCTCAGCAAATTTGTTACTGAAGTGCTCAATGACCACCAGAACTTTGAAAAGACAGTCAAAGTCGGGGTCATCTCGGGGTGAACACTGTGCATTTTCAGTGAAATGCAAGTATTTGTGGATGGCTTCAAAGGATTTACAGGACAAGGCTGAACATCTGGCTTATTCACTAGCCCCATGTAAATAATCTGGCCCCTTGAAATATTCTGTTTCTTTGAAGTCGATGATGTCAAATTTGATTCCTGATTGCACCACAAAAACAGGAATTAGTGGCTCATAATCTTTGTGGGTTGAGGTCCATGCGGGATGAGTATCATTGGCCGCTGGCTCAGTTACTGATGAAACTAGATGATTCTATTTCCTTTATTCATCCAATAATTAGCTTCATCTTCCATTTTGCTAATGCTTGAAAAAGGCAGCTTTCTGGCTGAAAAGTTGCTTTTATGATGCATTTTTTTATGAATAAAGGAAATAGAATCATCTCTCTGGTGCCTTGGAAACAATTTGTCTCTGAATGATGTACATCAGTGATCAGCGCTAGATGGTTGCACTAATGATGCACAAATGTGATTCTTTTACCACTCTGACACTAACACTAACTCAATTCAGTAAAAAATAACATAGTAGACTACGAATAGCACAGGAAAAATAGAGAGGATAGCGGCACACCACTGATGAAAAAAATGAAAAAAAATTTATTCAGGCATAGCAAGCCATATTAAAAACATGGAAAGGGTTTCAGGTGCATGCAGCACCCTTAGTCAAAGAATATACAATTAAAATCACAGCCAGAATAAATATCAATGAACAACCAATCACAGAATACAAGTGATTAATTTCATATGCAGAATGTGTGTACACATGTAGCGAAGGACAAAAAAACAAAAAATACATGCCAACAAATATAAAATAAATCATTTCTTGATTTCATGCCCATCGGATATCTCTTGTCCAGCTTTAGAATCCAGAATGCTTCCCTTGAAGTTAATAGTTTCTGTTTGTTTCCACCTCGAATAGGATTAAAAACTTTTTAAATGCATAAAAAGCAAAATATGTGACGTCTCCTTGGTGAATATTCACAAAGTGTTTTGAGGCACCGGAGTAAGCCGTGTTTTTGTTTTGAATGTTGGCTGGATGTTCAGCTATGCGTTTCTTAATTTTTCGGGTAGTGTAACCAACATACAACAGATACAGTAAATTACATATTGTGTGCCACAATTCATGAAAGATGTAATCTTCTGTGAAAAAGAAATAATAGATTTAGTTTTAGCAAGTGCATATACGCACACATTGGAACGATTACCAGCACATTTGTAAAAACCAGTAGTGGACAGCAAGGATTTAGGAGTAGAATGTTGTTTGAGAACACTAGGAGAAAGCATATGTGCCTAAACTAAAATCTTTCCTTTCTACATATCCAGCCATTCCTGGTAATTTGACATAATTTGTCATCTTGATTAACTACAGGTAAATATTTTTTCACTATATTTTTTATAAAGTTAAATTGGGGACTATAGGGGTGGAAAATGTAACAATGGAATCTGAATAAGTAGGGGGAAGGACTCTGGTGGATAAAAGGAATCTAGGTTTTCTGCAAACCGTGTTGAAAGCTTCTCTGATATCATGACAATTATAACCTCTATCTGTCAAACGTTCAGTGACACATGATATTCCTGAAAAAAAATATCCTGATTAGAACATAGATGTTTGATTCTGCTAAACACACCATAAGGGATAGCCTTAATAATATGTTTCGAATGAGAGGAGGAAGAAAGAAGTAGAGAATTTCCTGAATTACCTTTTCTGTATGCCGAAGTATGTATCTTATGTAAAATGGAATCACCTGTTAACAATACATCCAAAAAAGGAATTTTGTTTCCTAGACCACTGATGGTAAAAGATAAATTTAAATAATTGGTATTACGATACATATGAAATTTGTACAGATCTGCTGTAGAACCCTGCCAAATTAAGATCATATTGTCCACATATCTGCCAAACCAATATATATCATCAGCAAATGGATTAGAATCATTGAAAAGAAAATGTTCCTCCCACCAAGCCATGTACAAAATTGCAAGCAAAGGTGACAACTTCAAGTCCATAGGAGCACCAATATTTTGTAAATAATTTTTATGTCAAAAATGAAAAGACAAGTGAGAGAATTGATTACATTGTGAAAGCGTGTGTTATTCTGCATAATTACATCCTGGCAAAAGAGCAACCCCACTTTGAACTTGACAAACCTGTTAATACCATATTGCCGGATTATCATGGTCACCCTCTGAGGACTACAGTGGAAGTTGCCCAAATGAGGGATAAATTGGTTGCCTACTTTGTCACTGATATTGGACGTGTCTCATGGCAAGATGAAATGGTTTAAGCTGTCAATAAGTAAAATGTACCTGTAATGTTATTTACCTGTACTTTTTTTCTGACTGTAATATTGACTCCTTGAATGTAAATTTAGTAATAAATACCTTAACTGTAGCATTCAATACTTCACTCAACAATACACTCAACAATACACACATGATTAAATAAAGAGCTAAAAAAACAGTGAGACAGTTATTGTGAATCAAAAGAATTTTCATTAACAAAAATAAAACCAATTTTTAATTAAAAAAAAAAATGATACTGTGATTTACTTTAGGGTTCTGTGGGAGCGAGTTACATGGTGGACCTGGGGGGTGTCAGGCTGTGATGGTAGGTTTGGAGTGGTTGGGGAACTAGGGGAATTGGAAGTGGAAGACCATTGGAGGATTGGGTCAGAAACATTAGCTGAGGACACATTGGGGGAAGAGGAAACATTGGGAGTGGAAAACAAGTTGGAAGGGATTATCACATTTGATGGGAAAGAACCAAGGGAAAGTGTGGACAGACTTGATAAAAAGACCCATTCAGAGGTGAGGGTGGGGGGTGGTTAATGTTTTTTAGCAGCTTTTCATTTCCTGGACTTTGCTTTGCTGCTTCCTCAGCCTTTTGCTTCCTGTTGCTGCGTGATGGGAGTTGAAATCTGGGCTGCTGCACTTGGCTGCATAATTGAAGCGGAAGGCTGGGCTGCTGTATTCGGCTGCATGGTATAGCTGGGTACTTTTGGATCAGTCCTAATGTCCGGCGGTGGTTGTGGTGGTCGTGGATAGGTTGGGAAAGGTGCTAGTGGATTCTGCCACTGATGCTGTCCTGGAGCTCGTTGCGCTGTAGGAAATGAAGTTTTTGCCTGCTGCTGATATTGGGACCACTGCATGGCCTCAGTTTAAGCATCCTGACAGGCCTTCATCACATAAGGTCATGCCACATTCTATAGAGGAAAAATAATGTTGCACCGGTCTATTAAGGTGGGCTTCCAGGCGGTCAAGGCGTCTGTGGACGTCCTGGAAAAGTGGGTTCACCTGAGTAAACCCATTTTCCAGTCTTTCTACAACTGCCTTCATTCCAGCCTGGAAGACCAAGCTTAAGTGAATAAACTCGGACATGACTGACATCTCCTAGGCCCTCTGCCCTAGGAGAGGGGAAAAACAGATGGGCCGGCTTCCTGTTCCCCAGCCTGTGAAGCCTGCCTGGTTGCTCCATTACTGGTGGGTGATTAGGCCTGTTCATTGGCTGGTCAATGAGGGGCTGCTCCAACAGGGGACGATCCAGGTTATGTGGTGCTGCACCAGGTTCTGTGTGGAAAATAAATAAAAAACATTAGTAAAAAAATTAAAAGTATAAATAATAGTAAGACAACACAAAAGATACTCACATTCACTGAGCATGCGCAGACCTCAGAAAAAAAGCCAATGATGGTTCTTATATTTTCTGACTTTTTGAGCAGCACCACTTCGAACCCGATTCTGCTCTCTCATATCCTTATTGAAGCGATACTTCATTGAATGCCAACAAACTTTTCCTCTCTTCACTGTGAAGGGGGAAGAAAAATTGTAAAAAAACTACCAACATTTACAGCAAAACTGACAAAGACCACATTGCAATACTTACGAACATCCTTGCATGATCTGGCCACTTCTTCCCAGAGTCGTTGGATCAAGGCTGAGTCGGAATGATTTCTATCACGAGGGTCCCACAATGCTGCTTGCTCTTGCACAGCTTGAATAAGGACATCATTATCGATATCCGGTTATCCTTCCTCTCATTGTGGAACCTGTAGATGAAATTAAAAAAAAGAATTTGTAAGTAAACAAATTCAATTACAACTCTGATAAAGGCTACTTACACCCCATCTTTCTTCCTCAGCATCTTGAGGCTGATTACCCTGGGAAGAATCATTTCCACTAGACTGCTCATGCTCTCCTGCACTGTTAGGTACCTGTAAAGAAAATACATGATTTAACACATGTCTAGTATTGACAGTCAATACATATCAATCAGTAAATCAAATGTGATTACATAATCCGTGTCTGTCCACTTTCGGAAGCTTCAATGGAGGACATGTTGGAAGAGGAGGCAGCAGTCAAGTGAAGCACTAGAGAAAAGAAGAGATAAGAAAAAAATAACTTGCTAAGAGCCAAACACAATGTAGCAGAAAAAAATAACAATGGACACCAATACTTACATTATAGGCAGTAGTCCAACAGCACCACAGTCCGGCAGCACCAGGACGGCAGCACCAGGTTGGCAGTAACAGGGCGGCAGTAACAGGACTGGAACAGCAAACAGTCTACATTGGGCTGCACTTTAATGGGGAGGGTGCAGCTGTGTTGGGGAGAAAATGGCTAGAAGGTTGGAGGAGTGTTTAAACTAGGGATTGGGGGGAGGGTATTCATTTTATAGGAGGGGAAGATAGTGCAGATAGAGACCTGGGCACAAATAAGGAAGATGGGGGTGGCGGTGGCATGCGGGTTGGGGTTAGAACAGTTAATAATTTAAGAAAGAATAGAGGTACAGAGAGGAATATCAATTGCATGTATTCTAATGCCCGAAGCCTTGCCAACAAAATGGACAAATTAGAATTAATGTTGTTGGAGCATAATTATGACATGGTGGGGATATCTGAAACGTGGCTGGATGAGAGCCATGACTGGGCTGTTAACTTGCAGGGTTATAGTCTGTTCAGAAAAGACCAAATGGATAGGCGAGGGGGAGGGGTGTGTCTATATGTAAAATCGTCCTTAAAACCCATCCGTCATGATAATATAGGACCTATATTATAGGTGACTCTAATGAAAATGTAGAGTCCCTGTGGGTGGAGATAAGGAAAGGGGGGAAAATAATAAATTACTGATAGGGGTTTGTTATAAATCTCCAAAAATAATGGAAGCAATGGAAAATATCCTCGTAAAGCAAATAGATGAAGCTGCGACTCAAGGGGAAGTCATTATTATGGGGGACTTCAACTACCTTGAAATAGATTGGGGAGCAGAAACCTGCTGTTCCAGCGAAGGTAATCGGTTTTTGACAACTATGAGAGACAATTACCTTTCACAACTGGTTCAGGGCCCAACAAGAAGGGAGGCACTGCTAGACCTAATATTAACCAACAGGCCAGACCGCATATCAAATATAAGGGTTGGGGGTCACTTGGGGAATAGTGATCACAAAATAATAAGTTTTCATGTATCCTTTAATAAGATGTGTAGTAGATGGGTTACAAGGACACTAAACTTCCGGAGGGCAAATTTCCAACGGATGAGAGAGGATCTTGGTGCAATTAACTGGGACAATATCCTGAGACATAAAAATACACAAAGAAAATGGGAGACGTTTATTGGCATCCTGGATAGGACCTGTGCACAGTATATACCGTATGGGAATAAACATACTAGAAATAGGAGGAAACCAATATGGCTAAATAGAGCTGTAAGGGGAGCAATAAGTGACAAAAAGAAAGTATTTAGAGAATTAAAGGAAGTAGGTAGTGATGAGGCATTGAATAAATACAGAAAATTAAATAAATTCTGTAAAAAGCAAATCAAGGCAGCAAAGATTGAGACAGAGAGACTCATTGCCAGAGAGTAGGGTTGAGCGACCTTTACTTTTATAGGATCGGGTCGGGTTTCACGAAACCCGACTTTTTCAAAAGTCGGATCGAGTGAAATCGGCCGATCCTATAAAAAAGTCGGGGTCGGGGTCGGCCGAAACTCGAAACCCAATGCAGTGTATTGGGTTTCCAATGGTTCCCAGGGTCTGAAGGAGCGGAAACTCTCTTTCAGGCCCTAGGATCCATATTTAAGTGTAAAATAAAGAATTAAAATAAAAAATATCGCCATACTTACCCTCTGACGCGCCCTGGTACTAACCGGGAACCTTCCTTCCTTCAAATCAGCCTTCCAGGACCTTGCGGTGACGTCGCGGTGACGTCGCGGCTTGTGATTGGTCGCGCAGCCACCCATGTGACCGCTCGCGTGACCAATCACAAGCCGCGACGTCACCGTGACGTCACCGAAGGTCCTGGAAGGGCTGATTCGAAGGAAGGAAGGCTGCCGGAAAGAAGCAGGGCGCATCCGAGGGTGAGTATATTCCTATTAGGTATATACTCACCCTCGGACGCGCCCTGCTTCTTTCCAGCAGCCTTCCTTCCTAAGAATCAGCCCTTCCAGGACCTTCGGTGACGTCGCGGCTTGTGATTGGTCGCGCGAGCGGTCACATGGGCGGCCGCGCGACCAATCACAAGCCGCGACGTCACCGCGACGTCACCGCAAGGTCCTGGAAGGCTGATTCGAAAGAAGGAAGGTTCCCGGTTAGTACCAGGGCGCGTCAGAGGGTAAGTATGGCGATATTTTTTATTTTAATTCTTTATTTTACACTTAAACTTGAATTCCGATACCAATTCCCGATATCTTAAACATATCGGGAATCGGTATCGGAATTCCGATTCCAGATTCAGAAGATCGCCGACTTCATGGCCGACCCCACACAGGGGTCGGGTCGGGTTTCATGAAACCCGACTTTGCCAAAAGTCGGCGACTTCTGAAAATTGCCGACCCGTTTCGCTCAACCCTACCAGAGAGAGTAAAAATAATCCCAAAATATTCTTTAACCCCTTCCCGACCTTTGACGCCACGTAGGCGTCATGAAAGTCGGTGCCAATCCGACCCATGACGCCTATGCGGCGTCATGGAAAGATCGCGTCCCTGCAGATCGGGTGAAAGGGTTAACTCCCATTTCACCCGATCTGCAGGGACAGGGGGAGTGGTAGTTTAGCCCAGGGGGGGTGGCTTCACCCCCTCGTGGCTACGATCGCTCTGATTGGCTGTTGAAAGTGAAACTGCCAATCAGAGCGATTTGTAATATTTCACCCATTATAACGGGTGAAATATTACAATCCAGCCATGGCCGATGCTGAAATATCATCGGCCATGGCTGGAAATACTAGTGTGCCCCCACCCCACCCCTCCGATTGCCCCCCCACCCCCCCGATCTGGCCGGTACACTGCTCCGGCTCCCCTCCGCCCTGTGCTCCGCTCCCCCCCGTACTCGTGTCCGCTCCCCCCGTGCTCCAATCACCCCCCCGTGCTCCAATCACCCCCCCTGCACTCCGATCCACCCCCCCCGTGCTCCGTTCCACCCCCCCGTGCTCCGTTCCAGCCCCCCCGTGCTCCGTTCCACGCCCCCCGCGCTCCGTTCCACCCCTCCCGCGCTCCGATTCCCCCCCCCGTGCTCCGATCCCCCCCCCGTGGTCCCCCCCCACCCTATCATACTTACCGATCCAGCCGTGGTCCCGTCCGTCTTCTCCCGGGCGCCGCCATCTTCCAAAATGGCGGGCGCATGTGCAGTGCGCCCGCCGAATCTGCCGGCCGGCAGATTCGTTCCAAAGTGCATTTTGATCACTGAGATATAATCTATCTCAGTGATCAAAATAAAAAAAATAATAAATGACCCCCCCCCCCTTTGTCACCCCCATAGGTAGGGACAATAAAAAAATAAAGAAATTTTTTTTTTTCCACTAATGTTAGAATAGGGTTAGGGGTAGGGTTAGGGGTAGGGTTAGGGTTAGGGGTAGGGTTAGGGGTAGGGTTAGGGGTAGGGTTAGGGGTAGGGTTAGGGGTAGGGTTAGGGTTAGGGGTAGGGGTAGGGTTAGGGGTAGGGGTAGGGTTAGGGGTAGGGTTAGGGTTAGGGCTAGGGTTAGGGTTAGGGTTAGGGTTAGGAATGTGCACACGTATTCTGGTCCTCTGCGGATTTTTCCGCTGCGGATTTGATAAATCCGCAGTGCTAAACCGCTGCGGATTTATGGCGGATTTACCGCGTTTTTTTCTGCGCATTTCACTGCGGTTTTACAATTGCGATTTTCTATTGGAGCAGTTGTAAAACCGCTGCGGAATCCGCACAAAGAAGTGACATGCTGCGGAATGTAAACCGCTGCATTTCCGTGCAGTTTTTCCGCAGCATGTGTACAGCGATTTTTGTTTCCCATAGGTTTACATTGAACTGTACACTCATGGGAAACTGCTGCGGATCCGCAGCGTTTTCCGCAGCGTGTGCACATACCTTTAGAATTAGGCTATGTGCACACGGTGCGGATTTGGCTGCGGATTCGCAGCAGTGTTCCATCAGGTTTACAGTACCATGTAAACATAAGAAAAACCAAATCCGCTGTGCCCGTGATGCGGAAAATACCGCGCGGGAACGCTGCGTTGTATTTTCCGCAGCATGTGAATTCTTTGTGCGGATTCCGCAGCGTTTTACACCTGTTCCTCAATAGGAATCAGCAGGTGAAATCCGCACAAAAAACACTGGAAATCCGCGGAAAATCCGCAGGTAAAACACAGTGCCTTTTACCCGCAGATTTTTCAAAAATGGTGCGGAAATATCTCACACGAATCCGCAACGTGGGCACATAGCCTTAGGGTTAGGGTTGGAATTAGTGTTGTGGTTAGGGGTGTGTTGGGGTTAGGGTTGTGATTAGGATTATGGCTACAGTTGGGATTAGGGTTAGGGGTGTGTTGGGGTTAGTGTTGGAGTTAGAATTGAGGGGTTACCACTGTTTAGGCACATCAGGGGTCTCCAAACGCAACATGGCGCCACCATTGATTCCAGCCAATCTCGTATTCAAAAATTCAAATGGTGCTCCCTCACTTCCGAGCCCCGACGTGCGCCCAAACAGTGGTTTACCCCCACATATGGGGTACCAGCATACTCAGGACAAACTGCGCAACAATTACTGGGGTCCAATTTCTCCTGTTACCCTTGTGAATCTAAAAAAATGCTTGCTAAAACATAATTTTTGAGGAAAGAAAAATGATTTTTTATTTTCACGGCTCTGTGTTGTAAACGTCTGTGAAGCACTTGGGGGTTCAAAGTGCTCACCACATATCTAGATAAGTTCCTTGGGGGGTCTAGTTTCCAAAATGGGGTCACTTGTGGGGGGTTTCTACTGTTTAGGCACACCAGGGGCTCTGCAAACGCAACGTGACGCCCGCAGACCATTCCATCAAAGTCTGCATTTCAAAAGTCACTACTTCCCTTCTGAGCCCCGACGTGTGCCCAAACAGTGGTTTACCCCCACATATGGGGTATCAGCGTACTCAGGAGAAACTGGACAACAACTTTTGGGGTCCAATTTCTCCTGTAACCCTTGGGAAAATAAAAAATTCTGGGCTAAATAATTATTTTTGAGGAAAGAAAACGTATTTATTATTTTCACGGCTCTGCATTATAAACTTCTATGAAGCACTTGGGGGTTCAAAGTGCTCACCACACATCTAGATAAGTTCCTTTCAGGGTCTAGTTTCCAAAATGGGGTCACTTGTGGGGGGTTTCTACTGTTTAGGCACATCAGGGGCTCTGCAAACGCAACGTGACGCCCGCAGAGCATTCCATCAAAGTCTGCATTTCAAAACGTCACTACTTCAATTCCAAGCCCCGGCATGTGCCCAAACAGTAGTTTACCCCCACATATGGGGTATCACCGTACTCAGGAGAAACTGGACAACAAATATTGGGGTCAAATTTCTCCTGTTACCCTTGGGAAAATTAAAAAACTCTGGGCTAAATAATTATTTTTGAGGAAAGAAAACGTATTTATTATTTTCACGGCTCTGCATTATAAACTTCTATGAAGCACTTGGGGGTTCAAAGTGCTCACCACACATCTAGATAAGTTCCTTTGGGGGTCTAGTTTCCAAAATGGGGTCACTTGTGGGGGGTTTCTACTGTTAAGCCACATCAGGGGCTCTGCAAACGCAACGTGACGCCCACAGAGCATTCCATCAAAGTCTGCATTTCAAAACGTCACTACTTCACTTCCGAGCCCCGGCATGTGCCCAAACAGTGATTTACCCCCACATATGGGGTATCAGCGTACTCAGGAGAAACTGGACAACAACTTTTGGGGTCAAATTTCTCCTGTTACCCTTGGGAAAATAAAAAATTGCAGGCTAAAAGATCATTTTTGAGAAAATAATTTTTTTTTTTTTTTTCATGGCTCTGCGTTATAAACTTCTGTGAAGCACTTGGGGGTTCAAAGTCCTCACCACACATCTAGATTAGTTCCTTTGGGGGTCTAGTTTCTAAAATGGTGTCATTTCTGGGGGATCTCCAATGTTTAGGCACACAGGGGCTCTCCAAACGTGACATGGTGTCCGCTAATGATTGGAGCTAATTTTCCATTTAAAAAGCCAAATGGCGTGCCATCCCTTCCGAGCCCTGCCGTGCGCCCAAACAGTGGTTTACCCCCACATATGGGGTATCAGCGTACTCAGGACAAACTGGACAACAATATTTGGGGTCCAATTTCTCCTATTATCCTTGGCAAAATAGGAAATTCCAGGCTAAAAAATCATTTTTGAGGAAAGAAAAATTATTTTTTATTTTCATGGCTCTGCGTTATAAACTTCTGTGAAGCACCTGGGGGTTTAAAGTGCTCAATATGCATCTAGATAAGTTCCTTGGGGGGTCTAGTTTCCAAAATGGGGTCACTTGTGCGGGAGCTCCAATGTTTAGGCACACAGGGGCTCTCCAAACGCGACATGGTGTCCGCTAACAATTGGAGCTAATTTTCCATTCAAAAAGTCAAATGGCGCGCCTTCTCTTCCGAGCCCTGCCGAGTGCCCAAACAGTGGTTTACCCCCACATATGAGGTATCGGCGTACTCAGGAGAAATTGCCCAACAAATTTTATGATCCATTTTATCCTACTGCCCATGTGAAAATGAAAAAATTGAGGCGAAAAGAATTTTTTTGTGAAAAAAAAGTACTTTTTCATTTTTACAGATCAATTTGTGAAGCACCTGAGGGTTTAAAGTGCTCACTAGGCATCTAAATTAGTTCCTTGGGGGGTCTAGTTTCCAAAATGGGGTCACTTGTGGGGGAGCGCCAATGTTTAGGCACACAGGAGCTATCCAAACGCGACATGGTGTCCGCTAACGATGGAAATAATTTTTCATTCAAAAAGTCAAATGGCGCTCCTTCCCTTCCGAGCCTTACCATGTGCCCAAACAGTGGTTTACCTCCACATGTGAGGTATTGGTGTACTCAGGAGAAATTGCCCAACACATTTTAGGATCCATTTTATCCTGTTGCCCATGTGAAAATGAAAAAATTGAGGCTAAAAGAATTTTTTTGTGAAAAAAAAGTACTTTTTCATTTTTACGGATCAATTTGTGAAGCACCTGGGGGTTCAAAGTGCTCACTATGCATCTAGATAAGTTCCTTGGGGCGTCTAGTTTCCAAAATGGGGTCACTTGTGGGGGAGCTCCAATTTTTAGGCACACGGGGGCTCTCCAAACGTGACATGGTGTCCGCTAAAGAGTGGAGCCAATTTTTGATTCAAAAAGTCAAATGGCGCTCCTTCCCTTCCAAGCCCTGCCGTGCGCCAAAACAGTGGTTTACCCCCACATATGAAGTATCAGCGTACTCAGGACAAATTGGACAACAACTTTCGTGGTTCAGTTTCTCCTTTTACCATTGGGAAAATAAAAAAATTGTTGCTAAAAGATAATTTTTGTGACTAAAAAGTTAAATGTTCATTTTTTCCTTCCATGTTGCTTCTGCTGCTGTGAAGCACCTGAAGGGTTAATAAACTTCTTGAATGTGGTTTTGAGTACCTTGAGGGGTGCAGTTTTTAGAATGGTGTCACTTTTGGGTATTTTCAGCCATATAGACCCCTCAAACTGACTTCAAATGTGAGGTGGTCCCTAAAAAAAATGGTTTTGTAAATTTCGTTGTAAAAATGACAAATCGCTGGTCGAATTTTAACCCTTATAACTTCCTAACAAAAAAAAATTTTGTTTCCAAAATTGTGCTGATGTAAAGTAAACATGTGGGAAATGTTATTTATTAACTATTTTGTGTCACATATCTCTCTGGTTTAACAGAATAAAAATTCAAAATGTGAAAATTGCGAAATTTTCAAAATTTTCGCCAAATTTCCGTGTTTATCACAAATAAATGCAGAATTTATTGACCTAAATTTACCACTAACATGAAGCCCAATATGTCACGAAAAAACAATCTCAGAACCGCTAGGATCCGTTGAAGCGTTCCTGAGTTATTACCTCATAAAGGGACACTGGTCAGAATTGCAAAAAACGGCAAGGTCTTTAAGGTCAAAATAGGCTGGGTCTTGAAGGGGTTAACTACGTAAATAGAAAGAAACTAAAAAATGATAGTGTTGGCTCCTATAAAAATAGTCTGGGTGAAATGGTGGATTAGGATGAGGAAATAGCCAATATGCTAAATGACTTTTTTTCTTCAGTATTTACACATGAAAATCCCATGGCAGACAAAATGACTAGTGATAAAAATTCCCCATTAAATGTCACCTGCTTAACCCAGCAGAAAGTACGTCGGCGTCTAAAAATCACAAAAATTGACAAATCTCCGGGCCCGGATGGGATACACCCCGAGTACTGCAGGAATTAAGTACAGTCATTGAAAGACCATTATTTTTAATCTTTAAAGACTCCATAATAACAGGGTCTGTACCACAGGACTGGCGTATAGCAAATGTGGTGCCAATATTCAAAAAGGGGACAAAAACTGAACTTGGTAATTATAGGCCAGTAAGCTTAACCTCTACTGTGGGTAAAATCCTGGAGGGCATTCTAAGGGATGCTATACTGGAGTATCTGAAGAGGAATAACCTCATGACTAGTGTTGAGCATTCCGATACTGCAAGTATCGGGTATCAGCCGATATTTGCTGTATTGGAATTCCGATACCGAGTTCCGATATTTTGTGATATCAGAAATCGGAATCGTAATGTGCGATGCGTATGGTTCCAAGGGTCTGGAGGAGAGGAAACTCTCCTTCAGGCCCTGGGATCCATATTAATGTAAAAAATAAAGAATAAAAATAAAAAATATGGCTATACTCACTCCTCCGATGAACCCTGGCTGTCACCGCTGCAAGCGTCCGCCTCCATTCCTGAGAATGTAGTGAGTGAAGGACCTTCGATGACGTCGCGGTCAGGTGAGCGGTCACGTGAGCGGTCAGGTCACCTGACCACGATGTCATCGAAGGTCCTTCATTCTCTGCAATTGTCAGGAACGGAGGCGGATGCTTGCAGCGGTGACAGCCAGGGCCCTTCGGAGGGGTGAGTATAGCCATATTTTTTATTTTTATTCTTTATTTTTTACATTAATATGGATCCCAGGGCCTGAAGGAGAGTTTCCTCTCCTTCAGACCCTGGGAACCATCCAGGATACTTTCCGATATTTGTGTCCCATTGACTTGTATTGGTATCGGGTATCGGTATCGGCGAGATCCGATATTTTGGCGGTATCGGCCGATACAATCCGATACCGATACTTTCAAATATCGGAAGGTATCGCTCAACACTACTCATGACCCATTTATCAGCACGGGTTTACTAGGGACCGTTCATGTCAGACTATTCTGATCAGCTTCTATGAAGAGGTAAGTCCAGGACTGGACCAAGGGAACCCAGTGGACGTAGTGTAAATGGACTTTTCAAAAGCTTTTGATACTGTGCCACACAAAAGGTTGATACATAAAATGAGAATAATGGGGATAGGGGAAAATATGTGTAAGTGGGTTTCAGAGCTGGCTCAGGGATAGGAAAGAAAGGGTGGTTATTAATGGAGCACACTCGGACTGGGTCACGGTTAGCAGTGGGGTACCACAGGGGTCAGTATTGGGCCCTCTTCTTTGTAACATTTTTATTAATGACCTTGTAGGGGCCATTCAGAGCAGAATTTCACTATTTGCAGATGACACTAAACTCTGCAAGGTAATCAATACAGAGGAGGACAATTTTATATTACAGGATGATTTATGTAAATTAGAAGTGCAGGCTGATAAATGGCAAATGAGCTTTAATGGGGATAAATGTAAGGTCATGCACTTGGGTAGAAATAATAAGATGTATAACTATGCGCTTAATTCTAAAACTCTGGGCAAAACCGTCAATGAAAAAGACCTAGGTGTATGGGTGGATGACAAACTCATGTTCAGTGGCCAGTGTCAGGCAGCTGCTACAAAGGCAAATAAAATAATGGGATGCATTAAAAGAGGCATAGATGCACATGAGGAGAACATAATTTTACCTCTATACAAGTCACTAGTTCGACCACACTTAGAATACTGTGCACAGTTCTGGTTTCCGGAGTATAAGAAAGACATAGCTGAACTAGAGCGGGTGCAGAGAAGAGCGACCAAGGTTATTAGAGGACTGGGGGGTCTGCAATACCAAGATAGGTTTTTACACTTGGGGCTATTTAGTTTGGAAAAACAAAGACTAAGGGGTGATCTTACTTTAATGTGTAAATATATGAAGGGACAGTACAAAGACCTTTCTGATGATATTTTTAAACATAGACCTGAGACAGGGACAAGGGGGCATCCTCAATATCTGGAGGAAAGAAGGTTTAGGCATAATAACAGATGCGGGTTCTTTACTGTAAGAGCAGTGAGACTATGGAACTCTCTGCAGTATGATGTTGTAATGAGTGATTCATTACTTAAGTTTAAGAGGGAATTGGATACCTTTCTTGAAAAGTATAATGTTGCAGGGTATATGTACTAGATTCCTTGAGAGGGCGTTGATCCAGGGAACTAGTCTGATCGTCGTATGTGGAGTCGGGAAGGATTTTTTTTCCCCAATGTGGAGCTTACTATTTGCCACATGGTTTTTTTTGCCTTCCTCTGGATCAATATGTTAGGGCATGTTAGGTTAGGCTATGGGTTGAACTAGATGGACTTAGGCTACGTTCACATTAGCGTTTTGCGCGGTTGCGTCGGGCGCACCCGCGGCGACGCATGTGTCATGCGCCCCTATATTTAACATGGGGGCGCATGGACATGCATTGTGCTGCGTTTTGCGACGCATGCGTTTTTTTGGCGCAAGCGTAGGGCGCAGAGGACGCAGCAAGTTACATTTTTTTTGCGTCCATTTTTCGGCAAAAAAGGACGCATGTGTCGCAAAACGCAGCATTTTAGCGTGCGTTTTGTTGCGTTTTTGTTTGCGTTGTGCGGTGCGTCGCCGACGCAGCCCCGCACAACGCAAATGTGAACGTAGCCTTAAAGTATTCCTTCAACCTTAATAACTATGTTACTATGTTACAAGGAACAGAAAATAATTACTACAGAGTACAGACTGCAAAGACAAACAAACATTTTCAAAGCTTCTATACTTACATCCAGCAGCACCAGGACAGCAGTACCAGGAAGATGGCAGCACCAGGAAGGTGGCAGCACCTGGAAGACTGCAGCATCAGGACGGCAGCAGCACTAGGATGGCGGAAGCACTAGGACGGCAGCAATAGGACAGCAGCAATAGGACCGAAGCAGCAAACAGTCTACAAGGAACAGAAAGAAATTAGTACAGAATATAAACTGCAAAGCTTTTATACTTACATCCAGAGGCTTGTCCTGATTCTTGTGCTTCCATCCAGAGTCTTGAGAGTAATTGACTACCTGGCTTTAGAACCCCTTTTATACTTCAGTGATTTTGTTGGTGTTGACATCATTTCCTGGACATGATTAATGTGAAGTACGCATTGCGTATCAAACGCATGCGTACGCATGTCCTTGCATACCAATGTGTCAATCAAGGAAGAAGAGGGTGGGGATACATATAAATAGGAATGTCCCTGAACCTCTTGATCCCAACAAAGCTGCACAGAGATGCCATTTTTACTAGAGCTATGTGTTAGGATTCTCCTGCTATATGGGATAGATCCCAAGCCTTATCTGCCTCTGCTTTCTCCCATTCAGGTCCAGATGCTCAGATTGCTGCTCCGCATAGATGTCATTCCCAGCGTCTTGCTCAGGCTCCTGGTATGTGCTTGGTTACTGATGGCTCTCCAGCCAAACCTATAGTAACCAGTGTTACACAGATGCAGTCTTGTGCTCTGGAGCCTATGTTCAGTAATCACCTTACTGAGCATGTCTGTGATGTGGCAGCTCTGGATTGGCATGCGGGCGATGTCACGGCCAGCTGGGAGTGAGTGTTTGCGGTGGAGCCTAATGTTTAAAAGGCTCTCAGAGGCACATGCTGATGCACTAGTGTCATTTTATGTAAGGCTATGTGAGTGGAATCTCTACCACTCTGTCTGCAAGTGTTGAGTGTCTGTCTTGCTTGGGACTGTACACGAAGGCAGGCAGCTAGCTTCAGTGGGGGCAATTAGCCATTGGCTTAGCATCTGGTTCCAAGATGTGTGCGGTTAGCACAATAGAGTTCCAGAGCAAGCACAACCCTAGTCAGAGTATTAAGCTCAGAGCATATGTTCCATTTCTGTGTGTGATCGACAGCTCAGTTGCAGAGCATCTGTTTTGTTTCTGAGTGCAAGTGACACAGCTCAGTTTCAGAGCATCAGTTTCGTTCCTTGGTTCGAGTTCAGTCCATGTGCTTGTCCTGTGATGTTTAACAGGGCATAGCACTGTTTAGTACTCTTTAGTACTGTTCCTCTCTGTGGAGTAACAGAGCTTGGAATTCAGCTTCCCATTCACACTGAGTGGTGTTTAACTCTGTGTGTACAAGTAATCGCTCACTGTGTTCACAGCAGTTTAAGTGTGATTGCACTTTATCATTACATTTATTTAATGCAATTCACTAACCCTAACACTATGTCCCTTCAAAGATGCAAAGTTTCGACACTTATTTAGTGTTGACATAATATATTTCATAATAAAAAATAAAAAGGCCAGCAAACATCCACTTTTCATATTGTGTAAACACATTTAAAACGGCATTGTATAGTTTACAAATGTTTAAAGTACTAGTAAAAATGAAAATTATATCCATACCTTTATTTGTATGATATGCAAATAAATATAAAAATACAGTTTTCGACAAATGTCAAAACTTTGTAATTGGTAAAGTTCTAGACACTATTTCAGTAATACTTAGGGATTACACTAAAAGCCATTTCTTACTAAAGGGTAAATTTAATGTAACAATTATAATTTTAAGGTCAACATTAAAATAAACTAAGGCTACTTCTCATAATGTGTGTAAATGTCATTTTATCACAAATGCACATTGTTTGGATAGATGGTATAAATTTTAATCTGCAAGATAATACCCAAATGCAATACTTACTGAATTATGTCTGATTCACGACTAATCATGAAACACAAAATTATGTAATATACGGTAAAAAAGTGATGGAATTTATTTTTTCAGTTTGTTGTTTTGTTCCTTAGAATTATGTTATATTTGGTTTCATGTATTAAGAATTTCACTTATGTATTTTGCCTATAAGATAGTGAAATTCTGAGGAGAAAACCAGGAAATAAATATTACAATAGTTTAGCAGTTTGTTTTGTAAGATATATGTATATTTGACTCACAAATACTCACTTTGTTTGCACCGTGTGCATAAATATTAGGCAATTTGCATTTTGATGATTACATTTATAATAAAAAATTACGATTCTGTCTGTCAATCCAAAAAGGAAATAAACGTGAAATATGTATATATTTAAGGGAGTGAAAGTGATGTTTTGTATTGAGAATATCTATTTGTGCATAATTTTTAGGCAACAATTAGTGACCAGAATTATTTTGTAACTAAATGAAAAACATAAGTTTTCCAACTTCAATTGTTTATTTTAATCTGTTAAATTGAGAATAATAACCAAATAGTTCAAAATGTAAAAATAAATTTCTGCCATCTAACAAAAATTATACAGTGACCAAAATAGCCATGACTCCTTTCAATAACAGTCCTAAATCTCCCATCTATGGAGTCTGTCAGTATTTAAATGTGTTGATGATCAACTTTTTTGACAGCACCAACCACAGCTTCCCAGACACTATTCAGAGAGCTGTACAGTTTTCCTTCACATAAATCTCCCATTTAAGAAGGGCCCACAAGTTATCTATCTATCTATCTATCTATCTATCTATCTATCTATCTATCTATCTATCTATCTATCTATTATAATCAGAAATGACAATTCACAAGGCCTGTGTATAATAACATTGGAAACCAGTGGAGAAGGGGAAAAGGAGAGTCAGCTCACCTTTGATGCAGCCACAATCCTGCTGAGAATTGCACAGAAAATCCTGGGATTAGGTTGAGGCAAACAAAGAGGAATAATCCAGCATAGAAGCAGGTAACTAAAATGTCCAAGTTTATTAAAGAAATAATCACATCCTTAAAACATAGCAAGTGCGGTTCTGGTCACAGTGAATACAACCGATGCATTTCAGCTCCGATGAACCTTATTCATGGTTGTTTAGACAGTGTGAACAAGCACGGCTATGAGAATAAGGCCATGTTCACACAGTGCGTTTTTTACTGCGGAACCGCAGCGGTTTTGCCGCTGCGGTTCCGCAGCTGTTTTCCATGCAGGGTACATAACAATGTAACCCTATGGAAAACAGTCACTGCTGTGCACATGATCCGTAATTTCGTTTAAAAAGCCGCGCAGAATAGCTGCGGCAAAAAAGAAGGAGCATGTCACTTCTTTTTCCTGAACCGCAGCGGTTCTGCACCCATAGACCTCCATTGTGAGGTCAAAATCGCAGTAAAACCCGCAGATCAAAAATATATCTGCGGGTTTTACTGCGATTTGATGTGCAGAACCGCTGCAGCAGGAAGTGCGGGGGAGCGGGCAGAAGTGCGTGGGCGGAGTGTGGCTGCCCCCCCGTGCTCCGATCCCGCCCCCCGTGCTCCGATGCCCCCCCCCGTGCTCCGATGCCCCCCCCAGTGCTCCGATGCCCCCCCGTGCCCTAATCTCCCCCCCTTATACTTACCCGGCGTCCCGGTGTCCGTCCGGCCATCTTCTCCCTGGGCGCCGCCATCTTGCAAAATGGCGGGCGCATGCGCAGTGCGCCCGCCGAATCTGCCGGCAGGCAGATTCGCTCCAAAGTGCATTTTGATCACTGAGATATAACCTATCTCAGTGATCAAAATAAAAAAATAGTAAATGACACCCCCCCCCACTTTGTCACCCCCATTGGTAGGGACAATAAAAAAATTAAGATTTTTTTTTTTTCACTAAGGTTAGAATAGGGGTAGGGGTAGGGTTAGGGGTAGGGTTAGGGTTAGGGGTAGGGTTAGGGGTAGGGTTAGGGTTAGGGGTAGGGGTAGGGTTAGGGTTAGGGTTAGGGGTAGGGTTAGGGGTAGGGTTAGGGGTAGGGTTAGGGTTAGGGGTAGGGTTAGGGGTAGGGTTAGGGTTAGGGTTAGGGGTAGGGGTAGGGTTAGGGTTAGGGTTAGGGGTAGGGTTAGGGGTAGGGTTAGGGGTAGGGTTAGGGTTAGGGGTAGGGTTAGGGTATTTTCAGCCATTTTAGCCCTAAAAAGCTTCCTAGGAAACACACAGTCTCTGCATAGAAAACTGCATAAAAAAAGGATAAAAAAACGCATCAAAAAACGCATCAAAAAAGGACAAAAAAGGACCAAAAAAAGGACCTGCGTTTTCTGCCAAGAGCTGCAGTTTTTTAAAAAAACTGTCCTGAAAAAAAAAGGATGGAAATCCTGAACGTGTGAACATACCCTAAAAGTTTGTCAAGCCACACAGCTATATCATTCCAATTGGTAGGTACATTGATGTTAAATTAAGAGTGCAAACATCTGAGGAGAGAATAACCCATTACCCACATTGAGTGTGTGAACAGAGACTTAAAAACAGACCAAATACACATTTAAAAGAAAAAAGAAAGGTAAAAAGTAGGAGTTATTTGTATCTTCTGTTGCTCAAACAAGGGACACTCAATGAGTAATTTGCTTTTCCCTTCTGTATATTTGAGTGACCTTCCCAGCATGTTTGGTGCTTTATTTGCAGCCAGTGAACATGATTGGCAAGCAAGCCAATCACAGTAATGCTGGTGCCATCTTTGGTGTGCATTACTGTGATTGGCTGGCCTTACAGCACCATAGGGGATATTTAATCCCTGACGGTGCCATCTTGCGCACATTGCAGCCTGAAACAGTGTAGTAAGAGCATAGTGTGAGCGTAGGGAGATTGAAAGCAGTATTTAGGGAGAGTTTGTTATTCCAAAAAGCTCTTTTAAGAGCTACTGTGGGTGAAGATGAGTTCTTTGTTAGGTGAAGATAGCATAGGAACTAGGGAGAGATTTAATACAGGGAGAGTGAAAGGCAGGCACCTGGGTGTTATCATGATTGCAAGTACTTGCTGGACATCTCTGCTAGTTTGCATTGTTTTGTATAGCTTAGGAACAGACTGTGGGATTAGGGAGAGATAGGTAGGGTTTCATGCACTACCATAATTTACAAAGCAGCGCTTTTTAGAGCCAAATATTAGTTAGCACCAGCATATACTAAACACAATTTTTGTAGATACATAATATTCCTGCATACCAGCATATAAAAAACATTTTTATTCAGATAATAATATTCGTCAGTGTCAGCATTGTTAGCACCATGCCGGCTTCCTGGCGTTTCAGTTCACTCACCTGTACTGTAGTTTGTTCCTCTCCCTCTCATGCTCCACATGCTTCCAGCAGCACTTCCAGCCAGGCCTCTGGCTATGTTCTAAGGGCATGCACGTGCATGCCCCCACCCTCTTAAAAAGCTTCGTCTCCACTAGGGAGGTGCTTGAGCAACCTTCCTGTTTCAGTCTAGGTTGTGTAATGTTGCATACCAGTGCAAATCCTACCTTCTGTAGTCTAAGTACAAATCCTGCCTGCAATACTCTGAGTGCCAATCCTGCTTGCTGTACACCAAGAGCAATCCAACTTGCTGCACTCAGAAGCAAATCCTGCTTGTTGCACTCAGAAGTAGATCCTGCTTGCTGTACTCAGAAGTCAATCCTGCATGCTTAACTTAGAAGCAAATCCTGCTAGCTGCACTTAGACACAAACTCTGTCTCTGATGCAAACTCTGCCTGCTGCTACACTCAGTCTGTCCTACGGGTCCAGCTGCTGTGTCACTCATGGTCTGCCCTGTAGTGGTACCTGGCATTCATTGGGAGCCAAGTCTAACCTCACCATCAGAGGCTTTAATGAATAGTCAGGTGATCGCTTAGTCACACCCCTCCAGGCTCTCTGCAGCCCATGGCACAGTGGTTTCAAAAACCATGATTGTGACAAGCAAACATACAGTAAACATCCTTTTCAAAAACTAATTGCTAAGTAATATACCACGTCTATTGCTGAAATAGCTAATATTTATCTAGCAGTTGTTTGACTGGTGCAAAAACTGCTGAGCTACACAAACGTCACTATTTACCAGAAATTTCCCTGACACTGCTGTTGGCGTGTCTCATAAAGGTGATATGAAAAATAAAAAAACTTATATTGGTTAAATAAATAACATATCGTTATTTAGCAGTTGTGCAACTCCTGCAAAGCCTGCAGAGACATGCAAAAGTCACAATTTAGCAGTGGCAATAATTTTCCTTATTCTGCTATAGGCATGTGTCCTAAAGGTGATAAAAAAAATAATCATTTCCTATTGGTTAAATAAATAGCATCTCTCTATGTAACAATTGTGTGACTGGCGCAAAGCCTGCAGAGATACGCAAACATCACAATTTACCATTGGCAATAATTTTCCTTAATCTGCTGTTGGCATGTGTCCAAAAGGTGATATAAAAAATAATTATTTTGTATTGGTTAAATAAATAGCATATCTTTATCTAGAAGTTGTGCATCTGGCACAAAGCCTGCGGAGAAACACAAATGTCACAACTTACCAATGGCAATAATTCTCCTTAATCTGCAGTTGGCGGGTGTCTTGAAGGCGATATTAAAAAATTATAAGTGTCTATTTGTTAAATAAATTGCATATATTTATCTAGCAGTTGTGCGACTGGCACAAACCTTGCAGAGATACACAAAAGTTACAACTTGACAGTGTCAATAATTCTCCTTAATCTGTTCATGGCATGTGTCCTAAAGGTGATATAAAAAAATCATAATTTTCTATTGTTTAAAAAATAGCATATATTTATGTAGCAGTTGTGTGATTGGTGCAGAGCTTGCAGAGATACGTAAATGTCACAATTTACCAGTGGCAATGATGTTCCTTAATCTGAATTTGGGGTATATCATATAGGCAGTATAAAAAAATTATAATTTTCTATTGGTTAAATAAATAGCGTATATTTATGTAGCAGTTGTGCGACTGGCGCACAGCCTGCAGAGATACGCAAACATCACAATTTACCAGTGGCAACAATTGTCCTTACTCTTCAGCTTGTGTGTCCTAAAGAAGATATAAACAAGCAAATAATTTTCTATTGGATAAATAAATAACATATCATTATCTAGCAATTGTGCAACTGGCGCAAAGCCTGCAGAGATCCGAAAATGCTACAATTTTTTTGATTGATTAAGGGAGCTTAGTCTCCAGAAATGCATTGAGATTCTTACCTATATGGTTCGTGCTGAAGTCTGTATCCTCTATGTTTAAAGTTTGTGAATAAAGAAAACTCTTTTTTACGGCTGGACATTCTCTTCACTTTTTGGACAATTTTTTTGTGGCAATAATTTTCCTTACTCTGCTGTTGGCATGTGTCCTAAAGGCAATATAAACAAAATAATAATTTTCTACTGGCTAAATAAATAGCGCATCTTTATCTAGCAATTCTGTGACTGGCACAAGTGCTCAGAAATGCGCAAATGTCACAATTTACCAGTGGCAATAATTTTCCTTACACTGCTGTTGGCATGTGTCGTGAAGGCGATATAAAAAACATTCGAATTTTCTTTTGCTTAAATAAATAGCGTATCTTTATGTAGCAGTTGTGCAGTTGTGTCGTTAACTGAACCCCAGCGTTTGCAGTTGCAAACCACGCTGGAACCCTTCCAGGTCGTGTTCTCCAACCGACCTGGGAGGACTGAGTTAGCAGTCCACGAGGTGGACACCGGGAATCACGCCCCACTACGGCGAACACCCTATTGAATCTCTGACCAGGTGCAGCAGATTATGTGCAAAGAGATCGATGAGATGTTACAGCTGGGGGTGATTCGACAGTCAAAGAGCGCGTGGGCCTCACCTGCAGTTTTCGTGCCAAAGACCACCCGGTTCTGCGTGGACTACAGGGGGCTCAACGCCATCACAGCCTCTGACGCGCACCCAATGCCGCGCATCGAGGAGCTGCTTGAGAGGTTAGCTGGAGCAAAATACCTGACAATAATGGATCTGAGTAGAGGATACTGGCAGATTCCCCTGAGCCCCGAGGCGCAGGAAAAGTCCGCCTTTATCACACCCTTTGGACTCTACGAGTCCACGGTCATGCCCTTCTGCATGAAGAATGCCCTGCCACTTTCCAGCGGATGGTCAACCTTCTGCTTCAGGGACTGGAGAAGTACGCAGTGGCGTATTTGGATGACATTGCCATCTTCAGTCCCTCCTGGAAGGAACACCTGCAGCATCTCGAGGAGGTGCTCAGGCGAAATCACCAAGCAGGACTGACTATCAAGCCGGGAAAGTGCCAGATGGGCATGAGGGAGGTCCACTACCTGGGGCACCGGGTAGGCGGAGGCACCCTAAAGCCAGAGCCTGACAAAGTGGGAGTGATCGTGAACTGGCCCACTCCCGTAACCAAGAAACAGGTGATGTCCTTCCTGGGCACTGCAGGGTACTATAGGCGCTTCGTACAGCACTATAGTAGCCTGGCAAAACCCTTGACGGACCTCACCAGGAAGAAGCTACCCCACATCGTCAACTGGACCGATGGCTGTGAGGGGGCCTTCCAGGCGTTGAAAACCGCACTGTGCAACGCCCCTGTGTTGAAAGCAGTCGACAGGAGTCGACCGTTTTGGTGCAGACCGACACCAGCGAGTTTGGCTGTGCTCAGCCAGGTCGACTCGGAGGACCAAGAGCACCCCGTGTTATACCTGAGCTGGAAACCTTTGCCGAGGGAAGTGGCCTACTCCACCATCGAGAAGGAGAGCCTGGCCATAGTCTGGGCCCTGCAGTGCTTGCAGCCCTACTTATAAGGTCGCCCCTTCACTGTGGTGACCGACCACTACCCTCTGCGCTGGTTAAACACCATGTGTGGAACCAACGGCAGGTTGCTACACTGGAGCCTTGCCCTTCAGCAGTTTGACTTCACCATTGAACACAAAACGGGCAAAGAGCATGGGAATGCAGATGGACTGTCCAGCCAGGGTGAACCCACTGAGGTGCGCATGGAGGCATACCGTGGGGTTCTACCTCCCTAGCGCACACCAAAAGTGGGAGGTGTCACGATATGGTATGAAATATCACATAAGTAGTTTCTCTTGCTAGCAGGCTGTGGGCTAAAAAGCCCCCCTTCCCTTTCACTCAGCCAAGAGCTGCCTTGCCAATGTACTGGGGGGAGTTTTATTGAAGAAAGGAATTTACGATCGCTTTGGAAGGTTCCAACTCTTCTCCAGCTATAACTGGATTAGAAATTTCCAGAATCCATGAAAGTTCTTTGTTCTGTTTTTGTAAGATATTAGGCAAACGATTTGAGATAAGAACATGAAAATATATATTCTTAATCTCCCTCGGTGGATCTACCCATCACTCTAAACATGGGCTTCTAACTCCATCTTGTAAAGAAGTAGGGATTTCTCTGTAAATATGTATCACAGATAGGACATATTTGATCTCATTAGAATGCCCATGTTAATCCGAGATGAATGCTGGGTTTGTTATGACTATGACATGTTTTGTAGCGGAGTTAGGGTAAAATTAGTTAACTGAAGAGGTAGGAGGGACGAGGTGATCCAACCCCTTTCTGGGATGTCACAGGCTGCAGCTATAACTGTCTGCCCAGATCTCAGCAGCCTCTTCTTCTCTTTTTCCTGGAGAGCCCGGAGCACGTCCCATGAACTTGGATGTATGGAAGCTCCACTAGCCTGGTTGCCTGCAATGCTCTGAGAACATGTGAGTGTTATCTTTTCTCCTGTAATCCCTTTATGTTATAATTACCTTGTATATATTTGCAATTGTCTCATTTGTAACATCTTTGTAAAATATTTTGATAAAGCACTGCCTAAATTTTGTGGGGTATATTATTTAATACTAGTTCTTTCTCCATGCTCTAAAAACGTATCCTAAGTCTCCTGAAGGGAATTACACTACTGTGTTGGGTTAGCTTTGGACCCGTTTAATCGAAGCTGGTGGCAGCGTACCGTGTGCAGGCTTTTGAGTGATGTTGTAGCGACTGCGACGTTAATAATTATTGTTCCTGCCTGAGTGGGAGTAGTTTATCGCGTCGCTGCAGCGTGCCCAATAGCCAGTACATAGCAGGCAGCCTGTCTGGCGACTAATTACCCAGGGTGCAGTACCTAATCTGACCTGAGAGTAAGGGGGGTGCCAGAGAGCTGCAAGTGTTAAGTGGAACTGTAAGCGGGATATACATAAATCCCTGCAGTTTGTGGTATAGTGAAGAGCAGTGGGATACCTAAAATAAGCCCCTGCTGTAAACTAAGAGGTCAATAGCCTTGTGTGTGTGTTTTCATCACATTGTGGCGTGGTGGGATAACTAAGATAAGCCCCCCTGCACATGTGATAGCCGTCTGTTGGCCTAAAGTCACCCCGACCCGTGACGTAGGGGTGACGGTCACGGTGTGAATCGTGACAATGTAGTATGTATGTAGTATGCATCTAGTGTGTAGTACATACAGTACAGATCAAAAGTTTGGACACACCTTCTCATTGAACAATTTTTCTGTATTTTCATGACTATGAAAATTGTACATTCACACTGAAGGCATCAAATCTATGAATTAACACATGTGGAATCATATACTTAACAAAAAAGTGTAAAACAACTGAAATTATTATTAATTATATCTTATATTCTAGGTTCTTCAAAGTAGCCACCTTTTGCTTTGATGACTGCTTTGCACACTCTTGGCATTCTCTTGATGAGCTTCAAGAGGTAGTCACCGGGAATGGTCTTCCAACAATCTTGAAGGAGTTCCCAGAGATGCTTAGCACTTGTTGGCACTTTTGCCTTCACTCTGCGGTCCAGCTCACCCCAAACCATCTCGATTGTGCTCAGGTCTGGTAACTGTGGACGCCAGGTCATCTGGCGTAGCACCCCATCACTCTCCTTTTGGTCAAATAGCCCTTACACAGCCTGGAGGTGTGCTTGAGGTCATTGTCCTGTTGAAAAATAAATGATGGTCCAACTAAACGCAAACCGGATGAAATATCATGCCGCTGCAAGATGCTGTGGTAGCCATGCTGGTTCAATATGCCTTCAATTTTGTATAAATCCCCAACAGTGTCACCAGCAAAGCACCCCCACAGCATAACATCTCCTCCTCCATGTTTCATGGTGGGAACCAGGTATGTAGAGTCCATCCGTTCACCTTTTCTGCGTCGCACAAAGAGACGGTTGTTGAAACCAAACATCTCCAATTTGGACTCATCAGACCAAAGCACAGATTTCCACTGGTCAAATGTCCATTCTTTGTGTTCTTTAGCCCAAACAAGTCTCTTCTGCTTGTTGCCTGTCCTTAGCAGTGGTTTCCTGTCAGCTATTTTAACATTAAGGCCTGCTGCAAAGTCTCCTCTTAACAGTTGCTGTAGAGATGTGTCTGCTGCTAGAACTCTGTGTGGCATTGATCTGGTCTCTAATCTGAGCTGCTGTTAACCTGCGATTTTTGAGGCTGGTGACTCGGATAAACTTATCCTCAGAAGCAGAGGTCTTCCTTTCCTGGGGCGGTCCTCATGTGAACCAGTTTCTTTGTAGCACTTGATGGTTTTTGCCACTGCACTTGGGGACACTTTCAAAGTTTTCCCAATTTTTCGGACTGACTGACCTTCATTTCTTAAAGTAATGATGGCCACTCGTTTTTCTTTACTTAGCTGCTTGCAAATTCAAATTCTAACAGTCTATTCAGTAGGACTATCAGCTGTGTATCCACCAGACTTCTGCTTAACACAACTGATGGTCCCAACCCCATTTGTAAGGCAAGAAATCCCACTTATTAAACCTGACAGGGCACACCTGTGAAGTGAAAACCATTCCTGGTGACTACCTCTTGAAGCTCATCAAGAGAATGCCAAGAGTGTGCAAAACAGTTATCAAAGCAAAAGGTGGTAACTTTGAAGAACCTAGAATATAAGACATATTTTCAGTTGTTTCACACTGTTTTTTTGTTAAGTATATAATTCCACATGTGTTAATTCATAGTTTTGATGCCTTCAGTGTGAATGTACAATTTTCATAGTCATGAAAATACAGAAAAATCTTTAAATGAGAAGGTGTGTCCAAACTTTTGGCCTGTACTGTATATAGTATGTATGTAGTATGTATGTAGTATATAGTATGTATGTATGTAGTATGTAGTATGTAGTATGTAATGTATGAATGTATTGTATGTAGTATGTATGTAGTATGTAGTATGTATGTAGTATGCATGTAGGCAGTATGTATGTAGTATGTATGTTTTATGTATGTAGTATGTATGTAGCATGTATGTATGTATGTATGTATGTTGTATGTATGTAGTATGTATGTTGTATGTATGTAGTATGTTGTATGTAGTGTGTATGTAGTATGTATGTTGTATGTGTGTAGTATGTATGTAGTATGTATGTAGTATGTATTTTGTATGTAGTATGTATGTAAAATGTATGTTGTATGTATGTAGTATGTATGTAGTATGTAGTATGTACGTAGTATGTATGTAGTATGAATGTAGTATGTATGTCGTATGTATGTCGTATGTATGTTGTATGTATGTCGTATGTATGTAGTATGTATGTAGTATGTTGTATGTAGTATCTATGTAGTATGTATGTTGTATGTGTGTAGTATGTATGTAGTATGTATGTAATATGTATGTTGTATGTAGTATGTATGTAAAATGTATGTTGTATGTATGTAGTATGTATGTAGTATGTGGTATGTATGTAGTATGTATGTTGTATGCATGTAGTATGTATGTAGTATGCATTTATGTAGTATGTATGTAGTATGTATGTAGTATGTTAGTATGTAGTATGTATGTAGTATGTATGTAGTCATTTTTTTTTTACATTCAACACATTAGCCGGATGATGGGACTACTACTGTCCCATCATTGGCTAATGTGTCAATCACTGTCATTGTTGCAGGCATTGTCCGATGGGACTTGCAGTCCCATCAGACGATGCCTGCACAGACCCCCGGCAAGCCCGCACAGATCTCCGGCAGGCCGCACAGAGCCCTGGCAGGCACGCACAGAGCCCCAGCAGGCCACACAGAGCACTGGCAGGCCACACAGAGCCCCGGCAGGCACGCAAAGAGCCCCGGCAGGCCGCACAGAGCCCCGGCAGGCTGCACAGAGCCCCAGCAGGCCACACAGCTGCAGCACGCAGGCACAGAGCCCCGGCAGGCTGCACAGAGCCCCAGCAGGCTGCACAGAGCACCAGTAGAGCCCAATCATTTTGGGCTTAGTAGCAGTGTCTGCAGGTCAGCGGAGTAGCCTGCCTGTTAAGCAAACTACACCGCCTGTGTATCTAATAATTTTTTACTGCATCTAACCCAGTAAATTGTTTTGGGCTTAGTAGCAGTGTCTGCACCTCAGCGGAGTAGCCTGCCAGTGAAGCTAGCTACACCATCTGTGTATCTAATATTTTTTTACTGCATCTAACCCAGTAAATTGAAAAGAAAATCGAAACCGCGCTAGGAGGGAAATAGAGAAGCCTGTATGTACAAATAGTGACAAGGATGCTAGGTACAAAATACTATGTCACAATACTTGAGAGAGACGATCAGAGAAAGGGAAGAGAAGGGTGCATTTGAACCACTGAGGGGCCCACGTGGGTAAATATGAAGATCAGATGGACGGTTCACAGATCGCCGAGAGCTGGAGATTCTGCAGCGGAAGGAGGGAGGTGGGCGTAGACGGAGGCAGCGGTGCTACGCAGAGCCAGAGAGACCCCGGCCGGTGGCATCTCTGGATGCGTGCAGGAAAAAGAGGAAACATTTCCTCTTTTTCCTGCACGCATCCAGAGACGCCACCGTCCGGGGTCTCTCTGGCTCTGCATAGCACCGTTGCCTCCGTGCTCCGCCTACGCCTGCCTCCCTCCTGCCGCTGCAGACTCTCCAGCTCTCGGCGATCTGTGCACCGTCCATCTGATCTTCATATTTACCCACGTGGGCCCCTCAGTGGTTCAAATGCACCCTTCTCTTCCCTTTCTCTGATCGTCTCTCTCAGGTATTGTGACATAGTATTTTGTACCTAGCATCCTTGTCACTATTTGTACATACAGGCTTCTCTATTTCCCTCCTAGCGCGGTTTCGATTTTCTTTTCAGTTTGTATTATTCATATGACAGTGTTATCGGCACCCACCTGTCCCGAATCCAGCTGCTGAGGGCTTTCTTCTTTTTTCTTTCCTCTTTAGTTAGCGCTGGTGCATCTTTTTATCATCTAACCCAGTAAATTGTTTTGGGCCTAGTAGCAGTGTCTGCACGTCAGCGGAGTAGCCTGCCTGTGAAGCTAGCTACACCACCTGTGTATCTAATAATTTTTTACTGTGTCTAACCCAGTAAATCCTTTTGGGCTTAGTAGCAGTGTCTGAACGTCAGCGGAGTAGCACGCCTGTGAAGTTAGCTACACTGCCTGTGTATCTAATAATTTTTACTGCTGTCTAACCCAGTAAATCCTTTTGGGCTTAGTAGCAGTGTCTGAACGTCAGCAGAGTAGCCCACCTGTGAAGCTAGCTACACCGTCTGTGTTTCTAATAATTTTTTACTGCATCTAACCCAGTAAATCGTTTTCGGCCTAGTAGCAGTGTCTGCACGTCAGCGGAGTAGCCCGCCTGTGAAGCTAGCTACCTTGCCTATCTATCTAATAATTTTTTACTGCATCTAACCCAGTAAACCCTTTTGGGCTTAGTAGCAGTGTCTGAATATCAGCGGTGTAACCCACCTGTGAAGCTAGGTACACCGCCTGTGTATCTAAATTTTTACTGCATCTAACCCAGTAAATTGTTTTGTGTTTAGTAGCAGTGTCTGCACGTCAGCGGAGTAGCCCACCTGTGAAGCTAGCTACACCGCCTATCTAATAATTTTTTACTGCATCTAACCCAGTAAATCGTTATGGGCTTAGTAGCAGTGTCTGCAGGTCAGCGGAGCAGCCTGCTTGTGAAGCTAGCTACACCACCTGTGTATCTAATAATTTTTTACTGCATCTAACCCAGTAAATCCTTTTGGGCTTAGTAGCAGTGTCTGCACGTCAGAGGAGTAGCCTGCCTGTGAAGCTAGCTACACCGCCTGTGCATCTAATACTTTTTTACTGCATCTAACCCAGTAAATCGTTTTCGGCCTAAAAGCAGTGTCTGCATGTCAGCGGAGTAGCTCACCTGTGAAGCTAGCTACACCGCCTGGGTATCTAATAATCTTTTACTGCATCTAACCCAGTAAATTGTTTTGGCCCTAGTAGCAGTGTCTTCATGTCAGCGGAGTAGCCCACCTGTGAAGCTAGCTACACCGCTTGTGTATCTAATAATTTTTTACTGCATCTAACCCAGTAAATCGTTTTGGCCCTAGTAGCAGTGTCTGCACATCAGCGGAGTAGCCTGCCTGTGGAGCTAGCTACACCGCCTGTGTATTTAATAATTTTTTACTGCATATAACACAGTATATCATTTTGGGCTTTGTACCAGGGTCTGCACGTCAGCGGAGTAGCCCACCTGTGAAGCTAGCTACACCACCTGTGTATCTAATAATGTTTTACTCCATCTAACCCAGTAAATCATTTTGGGCCTAGTAGCAGTGTCGGCACGTCAGCGGAACAGCCCGCCTGTGAAACTAGCTACACCGCCTGTGTATCTAATAATTGTTTTACTGCATCTAACCCAGTAAATTGTTTTGGGCTAGTACCACAGTTTGGCCACTCAGCTCTGCTCGGTTTCCATTAATAGTTTTTTGTGCCAACAACTACAGAGTTGCCAATTAGTTAAGCACCAAAATGAGTTTCTAAAGGCCTGCTGCTGGTGGAAAGGGGAATAGGCGTATTGGAAAGGGAAAAAAAGGTTGTGTCCATGGGGTAGGTGGTAAAGCAACAGTAGCATTTGCAGACGAAAGACCATCTTCAAGCCAAAGTAAGATGCCTACTCCTTTTCGTGGACAATCTGATATGATCACTTTCTTACGAACATCGCTACGAGCATCGCTACAAATTCCAGATGAGGCACAAAAAGAGCACGTGCTTGAACGGATATCAAGTGCTCCTTCAAGTGGGCTCTCCTCCACCTCAACTTAAACATCACAAATAAACCAGTCCTCAGAGGTTTCACCCCAATCGCACTTTCTTCTTCACAGGTCCCAAGTCTGTCACCGCCCATTTCTGTATGGGGTAACACAGATGGTTGAGTCCGCAGAGCATCTTTCTCATACTATAGCCTGGGAATCAGAGGTCTGCTCCAGAGCTTCTGTTAATCCAGATGACTAAATGATCTGCACTGATGCCCAGAATCTTTGTGAGTCGGATCCAGGCCCAGATGAAGAAAGTTCTGAGCATAATGTAGACCCTCGTTCCCAAACTGTATCTCCTGTTGGTGGAGACAATGAGGAAGATGATGATGAGACTGAGATACCTAATTGGAACGAAAACTTGACTTTTCGGTCAGGGCAGGCAGAGGTTGGCTCTGAGGATGACGGTGAGGACGATGGGTGTGTGAACACACAGGGTGATGATGACGAGGTTGGAGACCCCACTTACTGTCAACCCACAGTCCGCCAGTCCATGAGGTCAGCAGAGGAGGTGGAGAAGGATGCTAGTGACAAAGAGGTTAGGCTGCGCCTTCCTGGACAGAGACAGAGTACTGGAAGCACGTCAACAACTGCATCCTCAATCACAACTGTGCCTCTGAGCACAAGTCGTGGTGGCTCTTCAGGTCGCATGGGTTTTAAGCCTTGCATAGCCTGGACATTTTTTTGAGATCGCAGAGGATGACCCAACTCATGTTGTCTGTAAGATTTGTCACCAAAACCTCAGTAGAGGCCAAAAAATGAATAGTTTGAGTTCCTCATGCATGAACCGTCACATGGATATGAGGCATAAGTTGCAGTGGGAAGCTCACTGTGCTATTATGCAACCTAGTGGGCCAGGCCAACCACCGTCTGCCCCATCAAGTGCATCTGCGGCCTCAACATCCTCTGTGACTGTGGGTACAGCAGTTGCACATGGTTTTGGACGCAGATCTTCCATCTCTTTACCCGCAACAGCCAGTGTGATTGGCAGGTCATCAGTACATTTGCAAGTGGAAACACCTGCTGGTGTTGAGCACTCTCTGACATCAAGACCACCACATTTTGATCAAGGCAACATAATATCTCCGCCTGCTCCTTCCTCACAGACCAGCAGTTTGCCGGGGACACCCTACTCAACCCCATCTATGCACGGCAGCCAGCCTTCGGTCCCTCAGATGTGGACAAATAAAACACCATTTCTTCCTAGCCATGACAAAGCTAAGAGGTTGAATTTCACCATCTGCAAGCTGTTGGCTACAGAAATGCTGCCTTTCCGCCTGGTGGACACAGAGGATTTTCGAGACCTTATGTCCGTCGCAGTGCCCCAGTACCAGATGCCCAGTCGCCACTACTTCTCAAGGAAAGCTGTGCTTGCGCTACACCAGCATGTTGCACACAACATCACCGCTTCCTTGAGAAACTCTGTGTGTGACAGGGTGCATTTCACCACAGACACTTGGACGAGTAGACATGGACAGGGGCATTACATGTCGGTGACTGGGCACTGGGTAACTATGGTGACAGCAGAAGAAGGGGCTGCTGTCCAAGTCTTGCTGTCCCCATGAGCTGCGTGTCGATCCTCTGTATCTCTAAGTTCCTCCACTGCTTCTGCCTCCTCAACCTCCTCTCGGTCCTCCACCTGCACCCAAAGCTTGTCTGGTAATGCCACCCGTGTTCTAACTGCGCAGAAGGAATCCTGCACACTTCCTTACTATGCTGTCACCAGGGCTCAATGGCATCAGGTGGTGTTTACCTTGAAATGTCAGAGAAATGTGAGTCACACAGCTGAGGAGTTGTGGTCAGCTCTGGAGACCGAGTTCCATCAATGGTTGTCTCCACTGAACCTGCAGGCCATGTGCGACAATGCTGCAAACCTGGGTTTGGCCCTTCGCTGGGGCAATGTCACACACGTGCCTTGTATGGCTCACGTTTTGAACCTGGTTGTCCAGCAATTTTTATCCAACTATCCTGGACTAGATGGGCTTCTGCAGAGGGTACGGTCGCTGTGTGCTCACTTCCACCATTCACATCCTGCAGCTCAACGACTTACATCTCTATAGAAGTCGTTGGGCCTTCCAGTTCACCGGCTGAAATGCAATGTGCCCACACGGTGGAATTCAAATCTGCACATGTTGCAGCGACTGTGGCAGCACCGACAAGCCCAGGTGCAATACGTTATGATGTATAGCATGGGCCAACAAGATCCAAAGGTGGAGCAAATCACGCTGCAGGAGTGGTCTCAGATCAGGGACCTATGCACCCGTCTGCACAGTTTTGAAATAGCGACAAAGAGTTCTGACGATGCCATTATCAGCATGACTATTCCGGTCATTTACATGCTGGAGCACACCTTAAACAGTATTCGGAGTCAGGTGGTGGGACAAGAGGAGGAGGAGGAGGAACAGGAGGAGTCATATGCGGAGGGGATAATATCTCCAAGGTCCAGTCGGTCGGCAGCACCAAGTTGGCTGGCATTGGAGAGTGGGGGAGAGGGATTACTTAGGGCGCATGGTAACAGCCAAACTGTTGAGGAAGGTGCAGGAGGTGAGGAAGAAGTGGAGGACGAACTGGCGCTGGGCATGGAAGACTCATCAGATGAGAGAGACCTTGATCAAATTTCTGTTGTGCGAGGTTGAGGGCAGAGGAAGAAAGCATGATTCTCACCTCACCGCTACCAAGACAACAAGGATTTGGTCCTCCTGGATGCGCAAGACACATGAGTGCCTTCTTGCTGTACTACCTGCAACATAACCCTCGGATTGTCAGAATCCGAAGTAATGCCGACTACTGGGTTGATACACTCTTAGATCCCCTGTACAAAAGTAAATTTGGCGAAATAATTCCTGCCATAGAAAGGGATTCACACATGCAGGAGTATCAGCAGAGACTGTTACAGAATCTTACATTTGCTTTTCCACAAAACACTAGTGGTGCACATAGTGAATCTCTGAATTCTAACTTGCCAACCGTGGGACTGTCGAGTCATCACTCAAACCGTAACAGTAACATCGTATCTGGTGGTAACAGCAATTTTTTCCAATCGTTTCAACAATTTTTTAGACCATCCTTTGCAAAGGCCACAGGAGACAAGAAGTTTGACGCATAGCCAATGCCTAGAGAGGATGGTACAGGAGTTTCTCCAAGTTAACATCAATGCCATGACTGTGTAACTGAACCCTTGCTCATTTTGGGCTTCCAATCTGGAAAAATGGCCTGAGCTCGCCACTCACGCCTTGGAGATCTTGTCGTGCCCCGCAGCCAGCGTTCTCTCTGAACGTATGTTCAGCACTGCTGGTGGTGTGCTGACAGATAAGCGCATGCGGCTGTCCAGTGAGAATGTAGACAGACTAACGTTCATCAAGATGAACAAATCCAGGATCCGCAAGGACTTTTGTACCCCTGTGTCATCCTGGGGAGACTAAAAGCTTGATGATTTTAGAAAATCACCTTATCAACTATTTTAACTCTGGGGAATTTGATGCCACTTAAATGGTGTCTGGGGCCCAATTTTGGGAAAAAATGGAGACTCTTTTTGGAGTCCTCTTGCTGTGTGTTACATGACATTGGCATCGTCAATTCCAGGTGGTTGGGGTCACTCCTCCCCCCTTTTAACCTTTAGAAACTACATACACTATGGCTTGGGGTAACACAGATGGTTGAGTCTGCAGTGCTGTTTACTCATACTATGGTCTGGGATTCAGAGGTCTGCTCCAAAGCTTCAGTGTCTGCTAGTCAGCAGATTAGCCCACTCATGAAGCAAGCTACACCACCTGTTTATCTAATTACTAATTTTTAACTGCATCTAGCCCAGGCAATACTTTGGGCCTACTAGCAGTGTCTGCTATTGAGCAGAGTACCCCACCCATGAAGCAAGCTACACCGCCTGTAGATCTAATTACTAATTTTTAACTGCATCTAGCCCAGGAAATCCTTTTGGGCCTAGTAGCAGTGTCTGCTACTCAGCAGAGTACCCCACCCATGAAGCAAGCTACATTGCCTGTAGATCTAATTACTAATTTTTAACTGCATCTAGCCCAGGAAATCCTTTTGGGAATAGTAGCAGCTACTGCTACTCAGCAGAGTACCCCACCAATGATGCAAGCTACACCACCTGTTTATCTAATTACTAATTTTTAACTGCATCTAGCCCAGGCAATACTTTGGGCCTCAGCAGAGTACCCCACCCATGAAGCAAGCTGCACCGCCTTTTTCGTTTCTCAACCTAACCTCTCGGCTCTGGGGTGTCTGCTCTCCCTCCAGCTCTCTCCTTCTCACAGGTGGATTACCGCGTGTATTCACACTGTGGCGAATCTTTTGGGCCCAAGCATAAGAAGTTATCGAGGTAAGGGATAATATGTGGGGCAGCACGGTGGCGCAGTGGTTAGTTCTGCAGCCTTGCAGCACTGGAGTCCTGGGTTCTAATCCCATCCAGGACAACATCTGCAAAGAGTTTGTATGTTCTCTCCGTGTTTGCGTGGGTTTCCTCCGGGCACTCCGGTTTCCTCCCACATTCCAAAGACATACTGATAGGGATTCTAGATTGTGAGCCCAATTGGGGACAGTGATGATAATGTGTGCAAAACTGTAAAGCGCTGCGGAATATGTTAGCGCTATATAAAAATAAAGATTATTATTATTATTATGTGCCCCTTAGAAACATACATGACGACCCATTCGAGGAAGCAACTAAATGCCTCAAATAGTGAGCAGGATATGGAGCACCCCATGGGCAAACAGCGATCTGCATAGTATGCACCTTCACAGAAGCAGCCCAATAGGCGGACACTATTCGGTGGCACAGGTAGTAACCGGAATGCCCCCTCAATGTCTGTTTTGGCCATTATAGTGCCCCTTCCCAACTTCTTGACCCGCCTGATTGCCTCTTCAAAGGAGGTACAGTATATAGTACTGTACTTGGTTCTGCATCGATGTTGTCGTTTACTGACCTGCCCCTTGGATATAACAAATGGTGCATTAGTCTGAATGTATTGGGTTCCTTTTTTGGCATGACTCCCAACGGCGATACCACTGCATCTTTTAAGGAAAGTGTTCTCAATGGACCCGCCATTCTACCTAAAATATTTATTTTTAAAATTTTTTGTCACGACGTCTGGGTGATGGTAGGCTGATTTTACATTTTTACTCCAGCCTTTCTTGATTTTAGAAGGGCATGACATGCCTATATCTGTGTCTCCTCCTCCTTTTACTCCTCCACCTCTTTTCTTTTTGCATGACTATATGTACTTGTGACTTTTCCATGTGTTTGTTGTGTCTTCTGAGCAGTTTGTCAGCTTTTGAACACCTTTTAAGGTGTTTTTTATGTGTTTTCTATGTGTTTGTATGTTTTTGTGTTTGCCTGCCATTGGTTTCAATGGGGGTCGATGGTGTGCGTCGAACGTTCGACGAACATTTGTTGAACACGTCCCAATTCGACGAACCGAACCGAACTCGAACACTAGGGGGGTGGCTCAACACTAATTGTGAGCCCCATCTGGGAAAGCGATGATAATGTGTGCAAACTGTAATGTGCTGTGGAATATGTTAGCGCTATATAAAAATAAAGATTATTATTAAGAGGTCCAGATACACATGATGAGAGCACTATACTGCCTCTGTACAAATTTCTGGTTAGTCTGCACTTGGAGTACTATGTACAGTTTTGGGCACCGGTGCTGTGAAAGGAAATAATGGAACTAGAGCGAGTACAAAGGAGGGCAACAAAATTAATAAAGGGGAATGGGGGGACTGCAATACCCAGAGAGATTAGCAAAATTAGGATTTTTTAGTCTAGAAAAAAGACGACTGAGGGGTAATAATAATCTTTATTTTTATATAGCGCTAACATATTCCGCAGTGCTTCACAGTTTGCACACATTATCATCACTGTCCCCGATGGGGCTCACAATCTAGAATCTCTATCAGTATGTCTTTGGAATGTGGGAGGAAACCGGAGTACCCGAAGGAAACCCATACAAACACGGAGAGAACATACAAACTCTCTGCAGATGTTGTCCTGGGTGGGATTAGAACCCAGGACCCCAGCGCTGCAAGGCTGCAGTGCTAACCACTGCACCACCGTGCTGATCTAATAACCATATATAAGTATATAAGGGGGCAATACAAATATCTCTCCAAGGATCTGTTTATACCAAGGAAGTGACGGTTACAAAGGGGCATTCTCTGCATCTGAAGGAGAGAAGGTTTTTCCACCAACATAGAAGAGGATTCTTTACTGTTAGGGCAGAGAGAATCTGGAATTCCTTGCCTGAGGAGGTGATGATGGCGAACTTAGTCGAGGGGTTCAAAAGAGGACTGGATGTCTTCCTGGAGCAGAACAATATTGTATCTTACAGTTTTTAGGTTCCTTAGAAGGACGTAGATCTGGTGATTTATTCTGACTGAATATAGGCTCAACTGGATGGACAAATGTCTTTTTTCGGCATTGCTAACTATGTTACTATGTTACTATTTTACTATGTAAGTGAAGGCCACATAATGACATTGTAGTGGACATGGTGTTGGTCGCGGGCAAAGCCCAAAATTTAAATGGGCATGTTTGAAATCGCATTGTAAAGGGATGGGGAATATGTATTCCACTATCTTGCTTACTATTTGGCATGAGGGAGGGACCTCCCAAATGCAGGAGTTATAGTTCTCACAAATGTATGATACAGCACCTGCTGGCACTCTGCAAATTGTAAGCGAGGGCCGCATAATTACATGGCACTAAACATAGTGGTGATGGCGGGCAAAGCCCAAAATTCAAATTTGAATGTTTGAAATGGCATTGTGAAGGGATGAGGAATATGTTTTCCACTTTCTTGCTAACTATTTGGCATGAGGGAGAGACCTCCCAAATGTAGGCATGAGAGCCCTCACAAATGTTAAAGGAAAAACAAAAGCCAAAATGTTCCATGTGAACATATGCTGAACGGGAGGTATAATGATTATTATAATTTTTTTTATTTAGCATTATATACATGTAATTATGAAGGAAAAATGTACTTAGCATTTTTCCGTTTAAAAAAAATGTGGTTAGGTTTTGTTGGTCTTTTTGAATATTCATAAAACCGGCACAATGATCTGACGACCTGACAACATTATTCCCAGATATCATATGTGAGTCAGAAAGGCACACAGGCATATTCTCCAAGCTGTTCCCATTTAATTTTAGTTCTTTCCCATCAATTTCAGCTTTTTTCCCATGCCCTCAGACCTATTTGTTGGGTCCAGCAGATAAATATTCGGCTTTCCCATTGAATTAGAATTACTTGTGCCGCTTTTCCCAAATTCGAATAGTTCACTATTCGATCATCACTACTATTTATATTTTACAGGACATACGTTAGTGGTATAATACTTTATCTACTAATTGATTAACAGATCTCTCACCCATATTCTATATCTCATCTATTCTCTCAAATGTACACCCTTATTTTTATGAGGTACATTGTGTCATTGTCAATATAAGCTTTGTGTTATATTATTTATATTCACTATTTCTGCCATCTTTTATATTGATTATATACAGTGCCTTACAAAAGTATTCTGCTCCCTGGAACTTTTCAACCTTTTCCCACATATCATGCTTCAAACATAAAGATACCAAATGTAAATTTTTGGTGAAGAATCAACAACAAGTGGAACACAATTGTGAAGTTGAATGAAATTTATTGGTTATTTCAATTTTTTTTTAAATTCAAAAACTGGAAAGTGGGGTGTGCAATATTATTCGTCACCTTTACTTTCAGTGCAGAAAACTCACTCCAGAAGTTCATTGTGGATCTCTGAATGATCCAATGTTGTCCTAAATGCCTAATGACGATAAATATAATCCACGTGTGTGTAGTCAAGCCTCCTTATGAATGCACCTGCTTTGTGATAGTCTCAAGGGTTCTGTTTGAAGCACAGAGAGCATCATGAAGAAAAAAGGAACACAACAGGTAGGTCTGTGATACTGTTGTGGAGAAGTTTAAAGCCGGATTTGGATACAAAATGATTTCCAAAACTTTGAACATCCCAAGGAGCACTGTGCAAGTGATCATATTGAAATGGAAGGAGTATCATACCACTGCAAATCTACCAAGACCCGCCTGTCCCTCTAAACTTTCATCTCAAACAAGGAGAAGACTGATCAGAGATGCAGCCAAGAGGCCCATGATTACTCTGGATGAACTGCAGAGATCTACAGCTGAGATGGGACAGTCTGTCCATAGGACAACAATCAGTCGTACACTGCACAAATCTGGCCTTTATGGAAGAGTGGAAAGAAGAAAGCCATTTCTCAAAGATATCCATAAAATGTTTTGTTTAAAGTTTGCAACAAGCCACCTGGGAGACACACCAAACATGTGGAAGAAGGATGCTCTGGTCAGATGAACCCAAAATCAAATTTTTTGGCAACAATGCCAAACGATGTTTGGTGTAAAGGCAACACAGCTCTTCACCCTGAACACACCATCCCCACTGTCAAACATGGTGGTGGCAGCATAATGGTTTGGGTCTAATTTTCTTCAGCAGGGACAGGGAAGATGGTTAAATTGATTGGAAGATGGATGGAGCCAAATACAGGACCATTCTTGAAGAAAACATGTTTGAGTCTGCAAAAGACCTGAGCCTGGGATGAAAATTTGTCTTCCAACAAGACAATGATCCCAAACATAAAGCAAAATATACAATGGAATGGTTCACAAATAAACGTATCCAGGTGTTAGAATGACCAAGTCAAAGTCCAGACCTCAATCCAAACGAAAATCTGTGGAAAGAGCTAAAAATTGCTGGTCACAAATGATCTCCATCAAACGTCACTGAGCTCGAGCTGTTTGGCAAGGAAGAATGGGCAAGAATTTCAGTCTCTCGATGTACAAAACTGATAGAGACATATCCCAAATAACTTGCAGCTGTAATCGCAGCAAAATGTGGCAAAACAAATCCTGAAGTGCACATGCTGTGAGGATTCAGAAGTCTGCAGTCACTTAAAGTGACTACAGACTTTCACCACAAGACTGAACAATCCATTTAAATGATTATTATTTTTGTATGCATATGCAAAAGTGAGGTACTCATTTTTAATGTTTCCCAAAAATTTGAAACAGTCCACCATTATCTTGTTCCAATATTTCACTAGGCTCCAAAATTTATAATTAATTAAAATGAAAAAAAAAGCAGTAAAACAATAACACTGGCGCTCACCCAGAAACTATCAGTCCTCAGCTGCTGGAATCAGTCAGGGTAGTGCCCCCTGTATGACAATATAAATCAATGCAACCAATAGATGCCGCGCTTGAGGATGCTAGAAACAGATGCCACCTACATGCAATATCTGGTGAGAAGTAATCCACCAAAATCCCACCTGTATAGCTAGTGGCAACAAATCCCAGGACCAGTACCAAATAATCAGTGTACCCCCAGGTTCCTCCACTAACCGCACGCTAAGTTAGAGTGACACTCAGACGCCGATGTCCCTCAGCTTACCTTATATCAATTAGATGCGGCTGAGTGTGGACCCGTGCTGAGTTGTTTCCTATCCCCCTTTTTTGAGCGTTCTAGCGCTCCTTACTGCAGGTGACGTCACGAGGTAGGAGGAGCCTATCGGCCATCTTTTTTGTTACACGTGGTATTCTGGGAACGCTACCGGCCGGGGCTTCCCTATACCGCACCGATACAGATATTGCATGTAGGTGGCATCTGTTTCTAGCATCCTCAAGCGCGGCATCTATTGGTTGCATTGAAAAAAAAAACCTGTAATGTTTGACGGAGATTTGGCAAAAAAATAGAAGAAAAACAAACAAAAAAATGATTTATTACACTTCTTAACTATTCTACATTTCAGTTCTGTAACATATTTAAAGTTGCTCGTTATTTATGCTTAGCTTTTATGATTCATTAAATTTTATTTTTGTTCTTTTAGAAGCATATTACAGTAAACACCTACATGAGCTGCATGATTTACTTTGAACGTGTTTTGTAATGAAACCCATAATAGATTTTGTTGATGGTAAAATAAAATAAAAATTTGAATTTGAGGATTACCCCAGGCATGTAGCACATAGTTTATAGTATTTAGCGCTCTCATATTTAAGTGGAAAACTATCCATTTTAATATTTGCACAACTTAAATAACAAATTCATGAATTATTTTAGATGTGTGAAAAGCTTATTGAGATCTGAAATAAATACTATGCAAAGATACTTAGCTGTCACCAAAGTAGGTTAAGTACATAAGAATTGGTTCTAGATATCAACATTATATATTGAATTATGCATTTTGAAAATTTCTTTAAAGTGTAAATAGCTTAAAATATGTCTGAAATAAAGAAAAAATATTTTTATCTGTCGTGCACTCTATAGGTTTAGATCTCTAGTTGTGTGAAGAGCTTCTGCTATTTTAAATCTTTCTTATTTAATTTAAATTAACTTTATTTTAAATTTTAGATTAACTGTATCACACATACCTTTCATTCTCCATTTCAGACAGAGAGCTAAATAACACAATTTGGTTACTTTCAGCTACCAGTAGAAACATCTTTCTGAAGATGGACCTGTATGTGCATGCTAAAGACCCATAGGTAATTAATATTCTACCTCAGTGAGTCATTGTATAAAATCAGATTACCAAAATGTCTGCATGTTTTATAAAATATCATACTGTATGATAATGAAATTTAGGACTCTAAACTGAATGGTGTCTTATCAAAAAAAATTCAAACAATTTGAATAAATTTCTTAACAATGATAAGAATGATAAGTTCATTTTACAAAAACAAATCAAATTTATAAAAAAATGTACCATTCTTTTATGAACCATATGTGTAGTATGTTATATTGTTAAATGATTTCAACACTCCAATTAATTAATACTAATTGTTGAGATATTGATATGGTTTCAATTAGTTTATTATGTAATATTCAGTATATCCTTACTTTATGGCATTAACAGAAGGTCATTGAAACTTGTTCAACCATATAGTCAATTTTCCAGTGACACCATATAACTAGTTGTTGTTACACTTATCTAACAAAAGAATTTAAATGACCAGCAATTTGTTTATAAACTAACAAAGGATTGTTGGCATTCAAAGATGAGAGCTGCCTGATTAGGTCTTTCCAGGACATCTTTGTCCCTCATATATGTTAATTGGAAGTCATTAAGTTCTCAGGGATGCAAGGTGGTGAAATGTTATCTACATGGCTCAAAGCCTTCAGATAACTTCAATGAACAGTTTTGGCATATAAAATAGAACTGAGTTTTAGTAAGACAAAGACACAGATGGAAGAGAGACGGGAGGGGGCGTGGCTAACAGCTGAAGAAGCAGGATGCACATTTTCTGAGCTCCCTTGCTAAGCCTTATAATCAGGCCAATCCGGGGGTCTTGAAAGCCCTATTTTACCATCTGAAGGCCTCATCCATTTGCCTAAGACCACCAGAGTCACTTATCGGTGATTTGGCTCGCGAACTAGCGCTCCAAACCTCAGGGGGGACTTGAGGCCTATGACAATCAGGCCTGAGGCCTAGCAGCAGGAAGCAAAGCCCTGCCAAACAGCTCACCCACCCAATAGAGGGTAATAAGAACCAGCGCTACTGAGGTGAAATTCACCACTTTTTATCCAGAATTCCGGCATTTCACAGAAAATCCTGGTGCATATGGGAGGCGAGGGATGCCCCATTGATCGGTCGGTGGCTTCCCGCCCTCCCCCCGCCCTCGCTGTGGGGCCAGGCCCGAGCTCCCAGCTCGTCTACTGAAGGGGCGACACAGCAAGCTGAGCGCGAACACCTCCCTACCTGCCCGAAGCATATCCTCCAGCTGGATTGAAAGAGAGCTGCCATGCCGCTGAAGTTCCGACCGGAGCAAATAAAGGTGCGACGCCGGCTTGACAGGCGTGTGCAGAGGAGCGGCGCCGATCGCTGCGGGAGGTGAGGAGACCGACGAGATCAAGTAGGCAGCGAGCGCGCCGGCGGCGCCTCCCGCTCTCCCAGCCCTCCTTCCTTGCAGTGGAGACCGGGCACAGAGTGCTGATGACAGTGGCGGTGCCTAGCAGGGGAGAGACCGGCAGCACTTACCAGTGTGCTGAGCGCTCCGGAGCCACCTCTAGCAGGAAACCCGAGATCCAGCGACATCTCGTGGAACCTGATCCCCGTGGTGTTCACCAGTGGAGAGTGAGGTATGGGGAGGTGACCGACAGACGGGGGTGAGCGGTGACTAAAGTGTGCTGGCTATCGAAGCTGCTGACACTGAGGCTGGGGTGGTCAGACCTGTGCTGATGAGAGCTGGTGGTTCCCTGACAGGTCACGCTCTTGTAGCCAGAGAGCACATCTAGATCCCCCTTGAGAGAAGCACGGGGAGCCGGGACTGGGCACAGTAGACACCTCGCCCAAGAAGGTGCATAAGCTGAACTGCCGGAGCTCACCATCCCTCCCCAGTGCACATAAGATAAGGTGAAACCAGGACAATAATAATCAAAAACACAAACGGTCATTACCCTTCCCTCGGGGCCTTTGAGTCCAGAGAAACATATTGAATACTGCAAAGGATACTAAACTGCTCGCCTGAGCTTAAGCAGTCCTGTACTGACACCTACTGGTCACATAAGGGAATTACCAGCTTTGCTAATCACTCAGAACTGCAGAACTCTCTGAGCACTACTGCCTTGACTGTAGTAATAAAACTGACAAGCTGTGAGATTGTTATGGTCCAAATATGATGAAACTATAATAGTCTTCTCAGACAACTAGACGAGGAATTAGAAGCATCCTTTTGTAACCTAAAACAGGGCACAATGGTTAAATCCAGTACTAAAATGCCTAGATCAACCAAAGCCAATACTCTGACTTCGCAATCAGACATGAACAAGTATCTAAAAAAGCGACTAACCACTGCCAGTGCCGTTAAAACAAACTACCCTTCTGACCCAGCTCCAGATGGGGAAACAGACACAGACATGGAAAGTGACTCTGATATTGGTTCAGGTGGCAAAGACCTGCTGCTAACACGTTCCTTTATTAAACGAATCCTGTCCAAGGTACTGAAACCCATTGGGAAGGAACTGACTGACATTAAGCAAGAAATATCCCAACAAGGCCACAGACTGGAGTCTTTAGAGAATGCCCAAAGTAACCATATGGAATACTCCAATGCCATTTTGACCTGTATTAAAGCACAAGAGGAACAGATACAAATCGTACACTCTACTTTAGAGGATCATGAAAATCGAGAGCGCAGGAACAACATCAGGATAAAAGGACTGCTGGAATCCGTGGCCTCTGAGGCCCTAACCAAGGCTGCTACAGAGATATTCCGCTCCCTCCTATTAGATCAAGACCCACAAGATATAGAAATCGCAAGGATCCATAGGGCACTCCGTCCCAAGGCTAAACAAGGGGACCCTCCTCGAGATGTATTATGTAGATTTCTTGATTTCCGCACTAAAGATTTACTACTAAAATGCACGAGGGAGGCGCAAGAAGTTAAGTTTGAAGACTCGCTGCTCAAACTGTTCCAGGACTTATCAGCGATAACCCTGAGGAAACGCTACATGCTTAAACCATTCACAGAGGCTCTCATCCAGAAAAAACTGCAGTACCGCTGGCTTTACCCATTTGGGATACAGGTCATTACAGAGGATAAAAGACTTCAAGCCAGATCATTGGCAGACATCAGGAAAATCTGCAAAGAACTGAACATCTCCCTGGACCAGTACCCAGACATTGAGTCTTTTCATGCAGCCTCCTCACTGCAACCCCTTCCTACTCCAGCACCATGGCAATCTATTTCCACTCCTAAATCTCAGAAGTCAAGACGCAAAGGTTCCAGAACGACTCCTATCAAAGACCAGGACACTTGAAGAGAGCATCAAAGTTGTATGGATAACTTTAATAGAACTGAGTCTTAAATGGCTCTCCCAGAGATTGAGCTCCTGTTCATTTACCAATTGTGCACTTCTTATGCACTAGTTTAAAGCAATGTTTTTTTTCCCGGTTATTTAATGCAGTTACTGTTATAGTTTACTTACCTCCAAACTAGCTGACAGTATGTCACTACTTTCAGATCAATATTCTAATATGTTGCACTCAACCGAGTGCGTTGTTGTCCTAAATCCCTTTTTGATGTTTCAACTTTTCCTATTACCTGTGCTCTTCCCCTCTCTCCTCCTCCTGGCCCCTCCCCCCTCTTCATCTCCTCAGGCACCTTTGGGTGATTTCCTTCCTGCAATGAAATACCCAGATGGCTGATAACCAGAAGATATTCAAACTACTCACGTTCAACACTAAAGGGTTCAACTCACCAGTAACCAGAGGCCAAACTCTCTCGCACTTCAAGAAGAAAGGTATCGATTTACTTCTTCTACAAGAAACGCACTTTACTGACAATAAAGTCCCTTCATTTAGCAAAGCACATTATGACAGATGGTTCCACGCCACCTCGCCTCAAAAAAAGTCAAGAGGAGTATCAGTGGCCATAGCTAAGGATATTCCTTTTCAACTCCATGATGTGAAGAGCAGAACAAAAATGATTACCTCAATGAACAAAAATAAAAAAAAAGAATTTGTGATAAATATTGACCTGTCCATTCAAGGACATTTTAGCTATAGTATGAAATCCTGTTTTTCTTGTCTGTGGAATTGCCTTTGTACTGTTTATTGTGAAACTGCCGCCCACGAAACTGTTTTCTTTTCTTTTCTTTCTTTCCTGTTTTGTCTCTTTGTTTAAACATGCAAAACTTGTATAACCACTAAACCTACTGAAACAACTATATAAAGAAGGGATAGCACCTTGAAGGCAGGCGTGCTTCAGAGACTTCCCAGTGATACACTATACAAGACGTGTCTTGTGTATTATTTCTGGTGATTCCCCACTTCCAAAGGCTGCTCCGACTGAGTGTGATCCCGACATTTCCTGGCGCCCGAACAGGGACCCGAGGTCTGTGTATTCCTTCAAGAACACCGGCAGAATAAGAACGAAAAGAGAATCTGGGATAATGGACGGCAGATGAACAAAAACCTGGCCAGGTAAGAGACACTGTTAGATCTCTTATATCTGCCCTGCACTGTCCGTAAGATTTTCTGTGTCGTGTTCTTTAGCGGGTAGTTCTAGTAGAGGAGGATACCTATAGCTCGGGTTCTTGAACTATTTAGGAATTGATCACCTCACGGAGTACGGCATTGAATGAGAGTGAATGTGAATAGAAGGTGTGTGGAAGTTGGGAATAGCCCTATAAGCCGCCCAGGGGGTTGAAACAGAAGAAGTGACTGTCCCACTGGGCAACGTGGTTGCGTCCTTTCGGTGAGACCTCCGCGCCTATGTTCAATCTCTGATCCTGTCTTTGACAAAAACCTGGTGATGGATAAGTGTATGATAGTATGAGCCCAGGACAGATAAATTAGCCTGGGACAAGAATACGTTGTATGTGATAGTATAAGCCCAGGACAGATAAATTAGCCTGGGACAAGATACGTTGTATGTTCTTTTTCTTTTTCTGTCTGGTTGCATTTGTGTTGTTTGCTATAGGTGTAGGAATCAGGATTTTCTTACATCAACACAGTTTAAACATCCTAGCTCCTTAGGAAGAAGGTAACGAGGTATTCTCATACCCAAACGCCACCTAGGGCAAGAAAAAGACATCCTAGCTCCTTAGGAAGAAGGTAACGAGGTATTCTCATACCCAAATGCCACCTAGGGCAAGAAAGCTCAGGATAAGAAAATGGGGAATAAGCAAACAAAGTCGGAACCAGAAGAATTAGATATCTATACTATCATAAAGGAGAGAAGTGGTGAAGATGCCACTAAGGGGCTGAAAAAGATTTTTAGTAAGTTTGGAGTTACTAGGGCAGAAGCTTTTAGTAGAAAACTATGGGAAGGAATTCAGGAAAGGAAAAAAGGCATAATCAGAGACAAGAAATGGATAGATCAGATCCAAGCATTGATTGATGTCTCTAGGGTAGCAGAAAATGAGGGATGGACATATAATCAACAGAGTAAAAAGTGGTGTATTAGACCCACAGGCTGTGGAGAAAAACAAAATGTGGAATCTAAAAATACCCCACCCCCATACCTTAACCCACATGCCCCATCTTTTCTCCAAACACCACCTCAAAGTTTAGCCGGACCAGGAGGATGGGTATGTCCGCACTGTGGACAACAAAATCCAGACTGGAGAAATGATTGCCTAGCCTGTGGTACACCTAGACATGGCGCTGTACTTGCCCCTGTTAGGGTAGTACCAAGACCCTTTAGGGAACCTGGTGCTGACGGAGTAATGGGAACAAGATATCACCAAACTCGACAATATTTCCCTTGGTCCCCCGCTGAAGGCATGTCTCTCTTGCACAACGCACCAGATCCCACCCAGTGTCCAGTTAGATTTGCACAATATATACAGCAAATTATGCAGACTCACGCTGGAGTTTGGGCAGATGGAGAAGAATTATGTAGAATGAAAATGACTCCTGGACTCTTCCAGGAGCTATTAGCAAATCTACAGGTACATAGGCCCCAAGCAGGAGATGGTGCCTTACAAACGATAGAATCAGGTACACAATTTGTAGATCACTTAATGGTTTTCATGAGGGAGAGACAGAGGCAGAGAGGAACAACGGGAGTGGTGGCTCAGAAATCTGGACAATCAGTAGACGAATATTATCTAAGTGTAGAAAATAATTTCAGAGATGAAGGCATGGATCTAACCGCTCCAGGAATGATGAGGTTAGTTACAAAAACCTTTATAGATGGATTGTCTCCAAAAGTGAAGGAAAAGCTTAAGGCCGCAACCCCTGATTGGAGAACCTTGGAAGACCCACACCTGGCTAGACAGAAAGCTGTAGGGATAGAAATGGACTTAAGAGAAAATTCTAAGCCAGTAAGAATTGCACAGGCTAATACTGGCTCTGCTAATCAAAAGTTTACTTGTCATTACTGTAAGAAGCCAGGACATTTCCAAAGGGAATGTAGGAAGAGAAAAACAGATATAGATTCAGGAACCTTTGTACCCAAAAATAGGATAAATAACCCAGTGCCTGATCAAACAGACAGCTCAGAATGACTGAAAGTTATGCAGGTCTCTCTTCCTTCTAGAAGACCAATAATACAAGTTGAAGTTGAGGGTAAAAATGTACCTTTTCTGATAGATACGGGAGCAACATCCTCCATTTTAAATCAGGACCTTTTACCATATCCTGACAATATATCCTCAAAGGTTACATATGCAGAAGGGTATGATGGTAAAATTCAGGCGTTGCCCTTTACAAAACCTTTAAATGTGAGCTTTGGCCCTAAAACTTTTGAATCCAAATTTTTATTTGCTAAAGGTGCACCTACCTGCTTGTTGGGTACTGATGTCTTAAGTAAAATGCATGCAAACATCCATTTTAGAGAAGATGGCACAGTTATGCTGACCATCCCTGAAGATGCAGAAACTCTGGAACCATATGTTAGAATACAGGCAATGGAGGATTTTCCCGAAATTTACACTCAACAAGCAAAAATTGACTTGTCTCGGGTTCCTGACAGCCTATGGGCAAAAGGAGACACTGATGTAGGATTTTTATCAGTAGCTCCTATACTGTTAGAAACTGCCCCGGGAACCATATTACCTCAGCTTAGGCAATACCCCATCAGCGCCCAGCAAGAACAGGCGATTTCTCAACAAATTCAGGATTATGTGTTACAAGGTGTTTTGGTAGAAATCAGGTCACCCGCCAATACACCCTTATATCCTGTTAAAAAGAAAGTGTCCTCCAAAGAAACTATGGTGAAATATCGCATGGTGCACGACTTACGGGAAATCAATAAGGTTTTGGCACCGGTCACCCCTGTGGTACCGAATCCTCATACCTTACTGTCTCAAATTCCCAGCACTGCTGCATATTTTACGGTAATTGACTTATCAAACGCATTTTTTTCTGTGCCACTACATAAGAACTGTTGGCATTTGTTTGCCTTTACATTCAAGGGTAAACAATTAGCATGGACAAGATTGCCACAAGGTATGGTACACTCACCAACTCTGAAGCAATGCAGACCGTGCTAAAAAATTTCATCCCAGAACCAGGAGTAGTCATTCTACAGTATGTAGATGACTTACTTATTTGTTGCCCTGATGAACAGACGGCAGTTACCTCAACTGTTAATTTCTTAATTTTCCTAGCGCAAGAAGGCTGTAAAGTAAATAGACAGAAACTCCAGGCTTGTCAACAAACAGTCGTGTTTTTAGGTCACTGCATATCACAGGGCATCAGACACCTCACACCTCAACGTACGGAAGCCATACGTAACATGCTTGAACCCAGGAATCACAAACAGCTGCGTGCTTTCCTAGGTATTGTTTCACACTGTAGACAGTGGATCATACATGCAAGTCAACTCATGCAGCCTTTATATGACTGTATTGCCAACACACCATATTCACTCAGTGAAGAGGCTAAACAGTCATTTTCCTCTTTGAAAACAGCACTGGTATCAGCTCCGGCTTTGGGACTCCCAGACTACACTAAACCTTTTCAATTGATGGCAGCTGAGATATCCTCACATGCTACAGGGGTGCTCACACAAAAACATGGAAACAAACAGAGACCTGTGGCATACATATCAGCTCATCTGGACCCTGTAGCTAGAGCCGCACCTTCTTGTGTAAGAGTAGTAGCCGCAATTTCACTGTTATTAGATAAAGCTTCTGAGATTGTTCTTGATCACCCACTTCTAGTTCAGACCACTCATGATGTACATGGCATTCTTAACCAGGTCCAACCTAAACATATTTCAATGGCCAGACACCTCCGTCTCCAATGTTCCCTACTACTGCCGCCCAACATTTCCTTTGCCAGGATTCAGACTCTTAATCTTGCGTCTTTGCTCCCTTTAGAGTCTGAGGGGGGTACCATACCTGAGGAAACTGCACTCTCCAACTCCTTTGAAACTGCACTCTCCAACTCCTTTGACCCATCAAAGTCAATGCATGATTGTGTACAATTAATGGAACAAGAGACTCAGGGCTTATGTAATGTACATGACAAGCCACTCTGTAATGCTACATTTGAACTTTTCATAGATGGCAGTAGATATGCAGATATGAATGGACAATTTCATACAGGTTATGCGGTAGTAACTCAGCATGAAGTGCTGAAAGCAGAACCTCTCCCTGCTAATCAGTCTGCACAAGAAGCAGAACTTACGGCATTAGTTGAAGCTCTAAAAATAGCCAAAGATCAGACAGCAAACATATACACTGATTCTAGATATGCACATGGCATTATTTTCGATTTTGGCGTAATATGGAGAGCCAGAGGTTATATGACTGCTTCAGGCCAACCTGTTAAACATGCCTCCCTCATTAGACAGATTCTGGAGGCAGCACAAGAAACTAAAGAAATAGCGGTGATAAAGGTAGCTGCACATGTGAGACTCGACACCGAGGAAGCCAGGGGTAACGATAAAGCCGATAAGGCAGCAAAACAGGCAGCACGTAAACCCTTACATCATGCCCACACACTAGATAGCTCTGAAGATGATGAGGAAAGATTGAAGGAAGCTCAGAAACAGGTAGACGACGAAGAACGAGGGCAGTGGCAGAAAAAAGGGGCAGAAGATCAGCAAGGATTATGGAAAAAAAGGAACTTTGTTGTGTGAACCCAGAGCCTGGTACCCCGCAGTGGCAAGTGACCTCCACCTACCCACGCATGTGTCGGCAAATGGTATGACGCTCAAGGTAAAAGAAAGGTGGTTGGCTCCAGGCTTTGGTAATTTTGCTCGGAACATGTGTGCTGCATGCGCTATATGCCTGGCACACAATCCAGGTCAGGCCATTAAAACCCCAACCAAGCATCATGTAAGACCACTGTATCCCTTTCAAAGACTCCAGATCGACTACATCCAACTTCCTAGGTACAATGGATACGAATATGTGCTTGTGTGTGTGGACATGTTCTCAGGGTGGCCAGAGGCTTATCCAGTTCGTAAAGCCTCAGCAAAAACTACTGCCATTAAAATAGCACATGAACTGATACCCCGTTACGGCATGCCTGAGGTGATCGAGTCAGATAGGGGTACCCATTTTACTGGGGAAATATTCCAGAATGTTATGAAAATGTTGGGAGTAGAAAACCAGTTTCACACTCCATATCATCCACAGAGTTCAGGTAAAGTGGAAAGATTAAATGGGACAATAAAATTAAAAATCCAGAAGGCCATGGCAGAAACAGGAAAGCCTTGGACCGAGTGTCTATCACTTGCCCTATATTCCATCCGAAACACCCCAAGGGGGAAGGCTAAGCTGTCACCACATGAGATTCTTTTTGGTAGAGCAGCAAATTTGGGTTGTTATTTTCCACAACAACTGATGTTGAATACTGAGACTTTAACTGCTTATGTACAAGAATTACAAAAACGTTTAACTAAAGTGCATTCGCAAGTTTTTGCTTCCCTTCCAGATCCAGAAAATCTCAAAGGAGGCCACAAGTTGGAACCTGGTGATCAAGTCTACGTGAAAAGACACACCAGAAAGACTCTGGAACCGAGATTTGACGGACCTTTCCAAGTTCTGTTAACAACTCCAACAGCAGTCAAGCTTGAAGGAAAGGCATCATGGATACATGCAAGCCATTGCAAAAAAGCAGTATAAGACTCATGATATTGATGTTAATAATGTTAACCTCAACGGAGGCATGGGGAAGACTGAATTCTCTAGCCCCTTTGAACAATAGATTCGTACAACATCATAGAAAATTAGTGCATGACTTGTTAAATAATACGCAACCCCTGGCAGATTGTTGGATCTGTACCCATTCACCAGTATCAGCCACAAGTATACCTTTTCTAGCAGTTCCCGTGTCAGCTGAAGAAATATTCGCTTGGCCTAATTGTTCAGACAACCTGGCCAACAACCAACCTGGCAATACTAGACTTTGGAATACTACAATCGCCATACCAATTGTGGGATGGGTAGAATTTCCTTGGTGGCAGGGCAATCTTACAGGAAAAATAGACAACTTACAATATTTAGCATTCAAGGGAGGAAAATGGGTACCTAGGAATAAGACTGGATTAACTGATTTAGGACAGGTCCCCACTGAAAATCTACAGCTCAGTTTCAGTACAACCACCCCTTCCTCTGATGCTTTCAAACCTACAGTATTGGAAAGATACATACATAATAGAAAATGGGAACATTCTGAGTTGTTCCCCCAAGGTGATGCAGACAGTTGTACAAGTAAGCCGGGGAACCTGGTTTGTAATGAATCCAATGAGTATGTCAACGGAATGCATGTATGTGGGAATCCCGCAGCCGGGTACTGTAGCCCCTTGGGACAAAAACCCTCTTGGTGTATGCTTCAGAATGTATCTAGTTTTGTGGATTTGGCTCACAGATTGGTATTGCAGCACTCAGCTTTGTGGGATCTGCCTGAGGGTACATTTTGGATATGCGGAGAAGGAGCATATAAATGGCTTCCCGTAGGTATAAAGGGTACTTGTACATTAGGACGCCTAACCCCGGCTACTTTCATAATTTCAAATAAACAAGTGAATATGCAAGCCGTGCCCAAGCACACACTGTATAAAAGAGCTGCAGATAACTCACCACGTCCCTCGGGGAGGCCTCATATAGTACAAATGGGAATTCCCAACAAAATTGCTAGTACCATTTTTATTTATCCTATGTTAACACAAATGTGGGATAAATTAGTTAGAGCCACGGATTATCTAGATGATCAGATTTGGGATATATTGGACATATTAAATACTAGTATAGCTGTACAGAATCAGCTTATAATAGTCACTAACCAACATACCCTGGTATTGGATTACCTAACTGCCTCACAAGGGGGTATGTGTCAAATCATCGGACCCACCTGCTGTCATTATATAGACCCGAATAGTACTATGAGTATGAAATTTAAATTAAAAGACGTACAATGACTCAGGGATCAGTATGACAAAGACAATGACCAAAATAAGGATAGCTGGTGGTCAGATACCTTTTCTTTTCTTAACCCGGCCAATTGGTTCAGAGGGATCGGTGGGTGGGTTACCGGGATTATGCAAAGCCTAATACATACAGTTATGGTTATTGTAATTATATATGTATTATTCAAGGTTGTACTCAAGGGTATCTCGGTATGCACAAATAAATTTTGTGTAATGGATGCGAGAATATAAAGTTTTTTTTTGTAATATCACAAAAAGAATGACTAAAATGATCGACAAGGTTTTGAATGGAATATGTCAAAGGGGGGATTGTGAAGAGCAGAACAACTGACTGAGTGTGATCCCGACAATGATCAGATGATAGATGCAAACGGTCGCTATCTACTAGTAAGGGGGATTTTGGCGGGAGTGGCTGTAACCATAAGCAATGTTTACACCCCAAACAAGAAACAGTTGAAATGGCTATTAACCATATTCAAGAAAATAAGAGACTTTAGGGAAGGCATCCTCATATTGGGAGGTGACTTTAATCTAGCTCTTGAACCAAGTATAGATACTACAAAAAAAGTGTGATCTCCTTAAGAGACCTAGCTAGATTAAAACAGTCACTGCACTCTTTAAATCTGATAGATGTTTGGCGTTACATGCACCCATCAACACGAGATTACACCTTTTACTCTCACCCGCACAGTTCATACCATCGTATTGACTACCTATTCGCACCAAAATCCTTATTACCCAAAATTAAGCATGTGGAGACAGTTCCCTCCCTATTTTCTGACCATTCTTATGTAATGACTGAACTAATACTGTCCAAGCAATTTTCCCCGTGCAGAACCTGGCAACTAAATGATTCTCTACTTGATAATGCCGCAAATAAACTACGTATCCAAAAAGCCATAACAACATATTTTGAATTAAATAATAACGCAGAGACATCACCGCTAATAATCTGGGAGGCACATAAATCTGTGATAAGAGGAGAATTTATATCAATAGCATCTTATTTGAATAAAATGAAGGGCAGGAAGATAGACTCTCTTCATGAAGAGATTATACACTTAGAATCCCAACATAAGAAAACCTTACTACTACAAACCCTGATAGAACTCACAACCAAGAGGCAAAGATTAAAAGATATTCTGAGAGAGCAATCAGCTAAGTTCTTTGCTTCTTGGAAAAACCGCATGTTTGTACATGGAGATAAGGCCTCAAAACTAACCATGTCACTAATAAAAAAAAAGACAGGCCCGCACATTCATTCATCTTATTAAAACAAAAGTGGGTTTAAAGACCCAGAATTACTCTGAGATAGAGAAATAATTCTTGTCCTACTATAAGCCTTTATATCAATTACGCCCGAAAGAAGGAGAAAAAGAAAAAAACCAAAGGAGACAATATATCCAATCCTTTTTAAAACATTTAAAGCTTCCGACCCTATCTAATTCCCAACAAGTACAATTAATTAAGCCATTTACTCTTGTGGAATTCCTGTCGGCCCTGTTAAAGTGCCCTAAAGGGAAACCACCAGGCCCAGGTGGTTTCTCGGCTCATTATTATAGCACCAATTCTGAGATCTTGCTCCCCCACTTGCTCAACATGTGTAATGGTCTTCGGGAGGGGGGGTGGCCCCGCGGCAACTACTCGAAGCCAGCATCTCACTGATCTATAAAGAAGGGAAAGATCCGGAACAATGTGGCAGTTATAGACCTATACCATTGTTAAATACGGATCTGAAGATATATTTGAGAATGATGGCAGACAGGGTTGCGGTGGTGCTCCCTCAATTAATCTCCTTGAACCAAACTGGATTCGTGAAAGGAAGAGAGGGGAAAGACAATACATACAAAATCTTACATTTAATGCAATATGCTAAACTAAGAAAACTACCAATTGCACTAATGAGTATTGATGTTGAGAAGGCATTTGATAGGGTTGACTGGATTTTCCTACAAGAAACATTATTATTATTCACTTGGCTTCCCCCCTTCAGCAATATCTGCTATCATGGGAATGTACTCATGCCCCTCAGCTAGAATCAGACTAAATGGATCATTGACAGACTCATTTCAGATTCATAACGGTACAAGGCAGGGCTGCCCCCTGTCCCTGTTATTATTTGTATTGTCAATCAAACCACTCTTGCAAGCCATCCAACAATGCACTGAAATAACAGGCCTACAGATCCAGGGGGGCCACTATAAAACTGCAGCATTTGCAGATGACCTTATGTTGGTAATCTCTAAACCACTGAGGAGCATCCCAGCCATACTAGCTACCCTGAAAAAATTCAGTGAACTGTCAAACTTTAAGATAAACTAAACAAAATTGGAATTCTTAAATTTAGGCCTACCAATACATGTAGAAAATAAGCTTAAACTAGCATACTCATTCCCTTGGCAACCGAAGAGCCTTAAATACTTGGGCATACAGTTGTGCGCGTCTGACTTAGCTTCCAAATAGTCGCCCCTATTGGAATAGTCGCCGACTATTTGGAAGCTAAGTAGATCAGGGCTAATACCCTCCTCTGGCTACCTTGTATATTATCTACACTAACATGCAGAGGCTGTATATTACTGATAATGGTGATTTACTTGCAGCTTAGTGCCTAGTGATAAGTTTTTTCTACCAGACATCAACACTGTCTTTTACACTGTCTGAGATGGATTACATGTTGTATCACTTACCATCCATCTCTGTACTACTGGCACATGCTGCTTGAGATTGTTTAAAGAATGTTTGCCATAAACAGTCTGTTGTTATATTGAACCAGATTATTTTAGGTTATTTTACCTACCCCTGCTACCAATGTTCTTTTGTCTTAGTTTTCAACCTCTTGCAGTGCCGGCTGCATCTGTATATCTAGTGGCCTCTACCCGGCACGCTACGAGTTGAGCAATTGTATGTTGGGACTGTTATTTGTATGCAGTACATATATTAAGCTTTGTTGCAGGTTTCTGTACATAGGGGTTTAGTTTTGACTTTTGTTGTGCACCTTAGCCTATTACCTTACACCTTCCTTCATTTCTTTTATTAGCTCATTGTTTTCCCACCTATAGCTTGTTAGAAATTTAACAGGGTGAGTCGGGGTCAGCCGCTGCCGAGTGGGGGCGCCAAATCGTTCTATCAGGGTGCCAACCTCCACTGTTAGGAAGGGATAGCAGCTAAGTGTAGGGCTATTTGTCAGGATAGGTGCACAATTAGATCTTTTTTACGTATATATATTTTTTTGTGTTTCACCGGGATTTGGTATTTTTATAATATTTATAATAAAGCTATTGTTTTAAGGGACTACATGTGACACAGTTTATAATTTTCCCTGATTTTCTATATTGATTTTTTGACGTCCAGATACCAGTGTATACGAAGGTTAATGAAGGTAAAATATCATGAAGTGATGAAGCTAGGTGTGAATTGTACTTGGGATGCAGTTCTTTCATTGGCTGGTGAGACTTCCTCTATGCCACTGTGCATTTTTACATTTTTTACCTATGGTATTTATATCTCTCTCACTTAATGATGCTTTACTTTCATTAACCTACCTATACAATGGTATCTGCCTGCAGTACTGGGATAGTACAGTGCTGTATCTATTTCTGTGCGTATATAATTTTATTTATTTATTTGCCCTCATGTTTGTAGGTTTTTCTTCTCTTCATATGTGCATATTGGCTTTTTTTACCCTTGCTCATCATACATATGTAGATCTAAGAACCAAATTAATAAACATTTCCATCTTTTGCATCTTGGCTCTTCCTTTCTTTATTTTATACAAAAATATAAAAAATATGAATTTCACAATAAATAACCAGAATAGTCATGTGAAATTCAAAAAACATAAGGCTCTTTTTTTTTTGCTTTTCCTATTTAATTTAGGAATTATGTTCAGAATCAGGATGGCTGCGGCTTTTACATTTAAAGTCACTGAATTAGTTTATCATACATTAGATTATGTACACCAAATCTTCCAATTATTTTGAGCAACAATCTTTCATTTAGACAGTTGATAGTGAGCAGCATGCACAAGTGAATTATTTGCTCACGGTTTTTCCAGTAAATCCTTGGTTGCAACTGTAAAGATACCAATGTTTCTCATAGATCTGAAAAGTAAAAGTTAATTATGTTTCCTTTATATTTGAAGCAGTAGAATTTTATAAGAATTTCCAGTAAAAACAAGAGAAATTCTTCTTCTGTCATTTCTTTTCACTTTGAACAATAATACGAGGAAAATAAAATAGTTGGAAAGTTAAATGAACAGTAGTAGAGGAGTCATCCCATTAAAGAGAGGTTATTAACACTTTCTACATTTTATCTGCAACTTTACCGTAAACAGTTTCAAAGCTTTCTATTTTAGTTCCATTGTAATAATGAAGTAATGTCATATAGTAATAGAACATAATAGAACATAAGGTGACATAATGCAAAAAGTTTGATACCAATTTTCATTTGCACCTTAATTGAAAAGAATAGAAAAAAAATACACATTTTTCATTGGCTAAGGATTATTTTATTTTCTGGAGTTCCAGTTACTATTTCATTTGACCACATTTTGCTTATAGAATGACAATATCATTTCATTCTTTTTAAATGGATATCTAAATAAAAGTTTTTGAACTTATGAATGGACTTGCCAGAATTTTCCCTTGGCCTTTTTTTTATATGTGCCATGCACCCTTCCTTAAAGAATTCAGTTCATCGTATATTTGTATCTGGACTGGTGAGCTCCAAATTTTCCCTTTTTCTCGGATTCTAACAGCATGAACACTACACAGTAAAATTTTCAGTCACTGCTTGCCAAAAGATTAGCCTTGTCTGGAAACCCCGTTGAGCGTTATCTTTCTGCATTCTTAAAGCTTTCTTGTATGGTAGTTTAAGAATTACTACATCTTAATCTATGCTATAAACTCTCTACCGTTTTCATATGTATAATGTCAAGGAATATAGTCAACAAAAATGTATAAATAAAAGATAACATGAATCTGAGATCTCATTTTTCTATAAAACAAACAACTTACTAGCACCTCTGAACAAAATAAAGCAAGTGTGAACAGGAGCAAGCTGCTATGACTGCACAATAAGGGAAACAAAGTACAGCAGCATGATTTAAGCACTAAAATGTATGCAAGCATTGAATCTATAAAATTTGGACTGCATTACTGCTGCATAGAATATTTTGGCCACATATATACAGCCCACTAGCTGTGGCAAAGCACATTTTTGTTTCATGGGACCCCAGCCTAATTTTTATCAAACATGGCTCTACTGGGCAAAAAGCTATTTGTATATTATGCAATTATAGCAGCTTGCAGCTATTCACACTTGCTTTATCTTGTCCAGAGGTGCTGGTTAGTTTTTTTTTATAGTATAATACTGTAAGTGTGTTCATATTTGGCTGAGCACTCCTCCCATCGTCCTAAATTTGTTTTTAATTAAAGCAGAATCTTACATGCCTTTAAAATTTGTAGTCTTATAGGATGGGAGAGGCATGTTGGAAAATATTAGGTAAGGGTTCAATTAAAGAAAGGTTGCCTTGTTGTGTCTGATGGGCTCTCTTGAGTTGGCCAATTTATGCCCTAAGTACCTTAATGTTTATAAGTATATTCTATATACAGTACTACATTCTAGTGTATATAAGGTACTGCTGTATTCTTTTATTTGTATCTAATTTCTTCAGTCATTCAAGGTGCTTGGAAAGAATTCCAGTCACACGGTTGAGAATAAAAATCTGAATAGGAGCTCATCTGCAATACTCAAAAGTGAACAATAAACAATGGGATGGAAAGTGGTCTCCTATGCCATACACGATATACAGTATCATGCAAAGGTTTGGTTACCCCTAGTCAAAATTGCTGTTATTGTGAATAATTAAGCAAGTTAAAGATGACATGTTCTCTAACAGACCTTAATTAAAGGTTATACATTTTCTTTGTATCTTAGTAGAGATGAGCAAATATTTCAATGTTCGGTTCGGATTTGCAATATTTGACAATTAATTAGTTGAATATTCGCCGAACATAACCGAATGCCATTCACATCAATGGGAGGCAAAAACAAACGCATTCACAACACCTTATCCACAACACCAAATGCTGCTAAAACACATCAAACTGTGCAAACTGTAAAGCGCTGCGGAATATGTTAGCTCTATATAAAAAAAAGATTATTATTATTATTATTATATTATATCAAATGAGGGACAGACGCCAGGAAAGTGGTCTTCAGCACCTCTACCTGCTTTCATGCTCAGCCACATTCAGGTGGCACAGATATCAGTTTTGGTGACTACCATAGTCAGAAAAATTTAAGGATAGTAACACTGGTAGTTGAGTCCAAGGAAGTGGAGGCCTGATGGCCATGGAGGCCTGTTGTTACAGGCAACGCGCATGAGGGAAACCCAACCAGGAGTTTATAAATTCACAAAAATTAGTGGCAGACACCAAAAAGTGGCATCAATTTCAATAACGTAGAATTAGTATAGCAATGACCATCACCTCTTCCACTACAGCCAACCCAGCAGATGGAGACTGTAACGGGCAATGTGGTGGAATCACTGTTCCGTATGCCTCTGAAAGCCTGGAAGGGGTCTACACTAGGAGTCTACACATTTACAAAAATTAGTGTCAGACACCAACTAAGTGGCATCAATTGCAATGAGGTAGAATTAGTATAGCGGGAACTGACACCTCTTCCACTACAGCCAACCCAGAAGATGGAGACTGTAATGGGCAAGGTGGTGGCATCACTGTTCTGTATCCCTCTGAAAGCCTGAAAGGGTTGGAACTTAGTGGCCTACCAAATCCCTAATTGGACAAGTGGCAGCAGATGAAAACTGCGACCCAATTAGGTACAAAGAGGTGGCACCAAGTGCTATTTCATGGCTGACCTACAGAATGTGGCAGCTGACCCATACAGCAGGTAAGCTGCTACGGCCCAATGGAGGGATGAAAAAAGCAGGCAGGCACTGTAGGGATTCTGGAACCATGGGTGAATATGGGACCAGCTGAGGATGAGAAAAGCACTGGCAGGTGCGGGCTGTAATGGGTAATAGACAGATGGGCACTGGCAGGTGCGATCTGGACCAGCTGATGGGCAGACTAGTGCAGACAGGTACGAGCAGATAGGCATAGACAGGTAAGAGCAGATCGGTTCAGGGTAGACAAGCAGACAGGCCTACCTGGGGAACCTGACAACTAGCAAGCATGCAAGGCAAACTAACAATGTAGCTCAGGCATCTCCATATTGGAGGAGAAGCCTTAAATAGGAGGTGTCGTCCATATATAGGTCGGGAATACCTTAGGTTGATGTGGGCGGTCCCTTTAAGAGGGAGGGAATGCGCACATGCTCCCTCTAAGCATAATTACCTGTACTGCAACTGAACCTTGGTGGACACTGACACATAGGGGGCAAGATGAGGAGGTGGTGTGTGAATGGCAGACACTGAATGTGCTCTTAGGCATGAGGAGATCCCACAAAGGGCCAAGTCTGTATTGTCAACAGGTCAGAAAGTCTGTAATAAGAATGGTCCACTGAGTCAAAGACAGATGTCAGTTCCAGGAGAAGGAGGAGTACAAACTAGTGTCGCTTTCATTTGGCGGGTAGGAGGTTGTTGCTGATTTTAGTCAGGGCAGTTTCAATGGAATGGTGTGGTCTGAATTCAGATTGTATGCAGTCAAAGAGAGAGCAACAGGAGAGGTGGGAGGACAGTTCAAAATGGACATGTTGTTTCAGTAGTTTGGTGGCACAGGGGAGAAATGATATGGGGTGATAGGAAGACACAGAGGATGGGTCAAGGGTGGGCTTTTTGAGGATGGGGGTGTGATCGAGGAATGTTTCAATCAGGATGGAAGACACCAGTTATTAATGACAGGTTGAAGAGGTGGGTTATGCTTGTGATGAAGACTGTGGTAAGGTTTGGAATGTGATGGGATGTTACTGTGTCAAGCTCACAGGTGGTGAGGCAAAAGAGGGAGGGGGAACTTGTGGATGCAGAAAATAATTGAAAGTACTGAATAGCTGTTTCAGGTTGTGAGACAGGTATGATACGAGGGATGAGAAGTCGGTTTGTTTTGCTGCAGTCAGAATTTGCACACCTTTTTTACAACTTCTGTTATGAGAAGGGCAACTCTGCTCCCTTTCTTTGTCAGCCATACAGGGGTACGCTTTGAAGATGAGGGCTAGAAAGAACATGTGCTCCAGTAGTTGCCAAACACTACATTAAGTTGCCTCTGCTCCTCTTCCTCCATCTTAACGTCACACACAGTACAGTTCTCAGTGGTGGCACCCCAATTAACCTTTTTTTCCCCACATCACAACTCTCCAAGAGCCCAAATGACTGTTGGGAACCACAGATGTCTGCAGATCTCTTCACGCATTGTATGCCATGGGCATCGGAAGTGTACTCTAAAGATTCCCGCAGTCAAAAGAAGGAAATCACCTGCACCGATGAGTAAATTTTTTCTCAGTTTGATCCATGGCCGGGCGAAGTTTTGTTTAAAGGGGTTGTCCACTACTTTCAATTAGCCCCCCAATGTACCCCCCCGGGGCCCCTAATGAATTGTGCAATTACCTTCTGTTGCCGTTTTTGCCTGTGAGCGGCGCTATTCTGGCTGCTGAATCCGGCTCACGTGACCCCCAGGCTGCAGCCGCCGCTCATTTCCACCAATGTCACGTCAATTTCCAGACTCTAGAAATTGACTGACGTCAGCAGCAGGCGTGACCAGCCCCCACAGTCAGCAGTCACTCATCAAGAGTGACTGGGCTGTGGGCGGTGCTGGGGGTGGGCGAGGCTGTGTGTGCTCAGTGCTCTCTCTGAGTGCTGGGATCTGCGGGCGGGCGGGGCTGTGCTGCGGTCGCCGGGGGTCTGCGGGCCGGCGCCGGTGTTTGCGGACCGGCGCCGGTGTCTGCCTGCTGGCGCCGGTATGTGCGTGCCAGCGCTGTGTGTGTGTGTGCCGGCGCCGGTGTCTGCCCGCCGGCGCCGGTGTTTGCAGACCGGCACCTGTGTCTGCCTGCCGGCGCCGGTATGTACGTGCCGGCGCTGTGTGTGTGTGTGGCAGGCATCGTCTGATGGGACTACAAGTCCCATCGGGCTATGCCTGCTACACTGACAGTGAGTGACACATTAGCCAGTGATGGGACAGTAGTAGTCCCGTCATCCAGCTAATGTGTTGAATGTAAAAAAAAAAAAAAACATACACAGTACATACATACATACATACAACACACACCATGTAACACCATGCGACTACATGCACCATGCGACGACATGCACCATGCGATGACATGCACCATGCAACATGCTACAAGCACCATGCGATGACATGCACCATGCGACATGCTACATGCACCATGCAATGACATGCACCATGCAACGACATGCGACGACATGCTACATGCGACGGCATGCTACATGCGACGACATGCACCATGCGATATGCTACATGCACCATGCGACGACATGCACCATTTGACGACATGCGCCATGCGACGACATGCACCATGTGACGACATGCACCATGCGATGACATGCGACATGCTGCATGCACCATGTGATGGCATGCGACATGCTGCATGCACCATGCAACGACATGCACCATGCGCCGGCATGCACCATGCGATGACATGCTACATGCACCATGCGACGGCATGCACCATTTGACGACATGCACCATGCAACGACATGCGCCATAAGACGACATGCACCATGCGCTGACATGCACCATACGACGACATGCACCATGCGTCGACATGCACCATGCGACGACATGCACCATGCGACGACATGCGGCATGCACCATGCGATGACATACACCATGCGACAACATGCGACATGCTACATGCACCATGCGACGACATGTGTTGACATGCGACATGCACCATGCAACAACATGCACCATGTGACATGCACCATGTGACGACATGCGACATGCACCATGCGACAACATGTGACATGCTACATGCACCATGCGACGACATGCACCATGCGACGACATGCTACATGCACCATGCGACGAAATGCACCATTTGATGACATGCACCATGCAACGACATGTGCCGACATTCAACATGCTACGACATGCTACATGCACCATGCGATGACATGAACCATTTGATGACATGCATGCGCCATGCGACAACATGCACCATGTGCTGACATGCACCATGCGACATGCACCATGCGACATGCACCATGCGACATGCACCATGCGACATGCACCATGCGACGACATGTGACATGCACCATGCGACGACATGCACCATGCGACGACATGCTACATGCACCATGCAACGACATGCGCCAACATGCGACATGCACCATGTGACAACATGCACCATGCGAGATGCACCATGCAACAACATGCAACATGCACCATGCGACAACATGCGACATGCACCATGCTACATGCACCATGCGACGACATGCACCATGCGACAACATGCACCATGCAACGACATGCACCATGTGACATACTACATGCACCATGCGACGACATGCACCATGTGATGACATGCGACATGCACCATGCGACGACATGCACCATGTGACGACATGCAACATGCACCATGTGACGACATGCAACATGCAAAGACATGCACCATGCAACGACATTCACCATGCAACGACATGCGACATACAGTACATATAACATAGAGTACATACTCACCATCACTTGTCACTTTGTTCCCCGAAGCCATTGTCACCTGTAAAAAATATTAAAATAATAAACAAACACTATGCTCCCTGTCCGCAGAAATCCAATGAAAACGAGTGTCCCACGACGATCTCCCGTGGAGAGCAGGAGCATCAGCTGATGCGACCACTCTCCAGGGGCTCCAGGAACACAATGATGGAAGGTATCCTTCCATCATGTATTCCTCACAAGGTATTCCTACGCCCCTGTGAGAAAATAGTCCCTAGTCTCACTATTGGCATTGCTGGGTGAGACATTTTCCCACGCAGCAATTGCCATAAAGTGAGACCAGTGAACTAGAGTAACCTCAGTGATGCACTGCAGGAGCCATTGTCTCCTGTCAGTGTGTCACTGACGGTCCTATAGAGCAGTGACATCACCCGATGTCACTGTTCTATAGGGGAGATCGTCATGGGACATTTGTTATTAATTGGACTACGGCGGACAGGTAGTATACAGTTTATTATTTTACTTTTTTTTGCAGGCGCTGAAGTATGGTAAGTATGGTTAAATGAAGAATATTAAAATACTTTTTTCCAAATGTGTGTGTGTTTTATTAACCCCTTCTTACTATTGAATTAATAATGGATAGGCATCTTATTGACGCCTCTCCGATATTAACCCGGCTTAATGTCACCTTACAGTAGCAAGGTGACATTAACCCCTTATTACCCCATATCCCACCGCTACTCGGGAGTGGGAAGAGAGGGGCTAAGTGCCGGAATTGGTGCATCTTACAGATGCGCCATTTCTGGGGCGGCTGTGGACTGGTATTTGTAGCCAGGGGGGGCCAATATCCATGGCCCCTCTCTAGGCTATGAATATCAGCCTGCAGCTGTCTGCGTAGCCTTTCTGGCTATAAAATATAGGGGGACCCCACGTCATTTTTTTGGGGGGGTCCCCCTATTTTAATAGCCAGTAAAGGCTACGCAGACAGCTGCGAGCTGGTATTCATAGCAGGCTACAGATATTGGCCCCGGCCGTCAGCTTTCCCCCTCATGCGCAGAAAATTTAAATTCAATGCTCATTAAGGCCTCTTTCACTCTTGCGTCAGTACGGGTCCATCGCTATGCGTCGGGCCGACGTACCGACGCATGTTATGAAATTTGTGCACGACGTGCGCAGCGGATGCAGTTTTTCAATGCATCCGCTGCCCATTCTGAAGTGCGGGGAGGAGGGGGCAGAGTTTCTGCCACGCATGCATGGCAGAAAATGGCGGGCGCGACGGCCAAAAAATTTTCATCAATTGAACGTTTTTTTGTGCCGACGGTCTGCCAAAACATGACAGATCCGTAGCACGACGGAGGCGATGTCTGGCCATCTGTCACGATCCGTCACTATTACAAGTCTATGGGTAAAACGCATCCTGCGAGCATATTTGCAGGAACCGTTTTTTTGCACCGGATCGTTTTTTTTCCGCCAGATTTGTTTTTATCAACCGGATCCGTTTTTTTCCGCCGGATCCATTTTTTTCCACCGGATGTTTTTTTTTCCGCCAGATCTGTTTTTTCTCATAGTTGTATTAGCGCCAGATTGCGCCTGATGGCCACACGTTTAATCCGTTTTTGCAGGATCCATCAAAAAAGCTGTTTCCGCCGGACGGAAAACACATACAGAGGAACGGTTTTTCGGTACGTCGAAAAAATGCACAGCGACGGATCTAGCAAAAAACGGATGAAACGTGTGGCCATCAGACGCACTCCGACGCTAATACAACTCTATGAGAAAAAAACGGATCTGGCGGAAAAAAACGATCAGGTGGAAAAAAAATGGATACGGCGGAACAAAAAAAAATCCGGCGAAAAAAACCGGATCCTGCAAATGTGCTCGCAGGATGCGTTTTGTACCCATAGACTTGTATTAGCAACGGATCCGTCGTGTTTTGGCGGACGCGACGCACAAAAAAGTTCAATGTAACTTTTTTTGTGCGACGTTTCTGCCATTTCCGACCGCGCATGCGTGGCTGGAACTCCGCCCCCTCCTCCACGCTCATCACAATGGGCAACGGATGCATTGTAAAACTGCATCCGCTGCCCACAATGTGCTAAATTTAGCATAACGTCCGTCGGTACGTCTGTCCAAAGGTTTGCGACGGCCCCGTACTGACGCAAGTGTGAAAGTAGCCTTACATTTGAATTTGCTGAGTATAATGCAGCCACCCCAGAGTATAATGTAACCCCCAAATAATATAATGCCGCCCCCATAGAGTATGATGCAATCACCCCTCATGGAATATAAATATAATACAGCCCCCCATAGAATATAATGTAGCCCCGAATAGAATAGAATGTAGCCCACCTCCCCTTAGAATATAATGCAGCCCCATCAAAGAGTATGATGCAATCATCCCTCATAAAATCTAATACAGCCCCCCATAGAATATAATGCAGCCCACCTCCCCATAATATATAATGTAGCCCCCATTGAATATAATGTAGCCCCCATAGAATATAATGCAGCCCCCCATAGTATATAAGACAGCCTCCCCCATAGAATATAATATACCCCCCATAGTAGTAGTAGTATACACAGCACAGCCCACACAGTGGTATATACACAGCACAGCCCACACAGTGATATATACACAGCACAGCCCACACAGTGGTATATACACAGCACAGCCCACACAGTGGTATATACACAGCACAGCCCACACAGTGGTATATACACAGCACAGCCCACACAGTGGTATATACACAGCACAGACCACACAGTGGTATATACACAGCACAGCCCACACAGTGGTATATACACAGCACAGCCCACACAGTGGTATCTACACAGCACAGCCCACACAGTGGTATATACACAGCACAGCCCACACAGTGGTATATACACAGCACAGCCCACACAGTGGTATATACAGCACAAACCACATCTCATCCCCCCGATAATGGCTCCACAATCCAGTAAAAAAAAATACACTCTCCTCACCTTTCCTCTTGCCCGCGCTGCTCCTGGCTCCTGTCTCCAGTCTCGGTGGCTGCAGTCTGCCCGGGACACAGCAGGTGTGCGATGATATGATGTCATTGTGCACCCGCAGTGTCAGAGGCAGCGCGGGGAATGATGGGAGAGGGAGCGTCAGCGGACGCTCTCTCCTCCATCATTGCATTGAGCTATACCGGCATCATAGACGCCGGTTTCGTTGAATGCGGCGGAGGCACTGGTGGGAGGAGGGGGGAAAGAGTGCAGCGGACCACTACTGGCACCGGCCCTTCTGGCATTTGCCAGAAGTGCCTGATGGCCAGTCCGGCCCTGGTCACCGCCCACACACTTCCCTCCTCCTGAACTGCAGCATTTCTCGGACCCTCATCCGCAGCAAAACTGCAGATATTTTTTACATCTCAATGAAAGTCTAAGGCCGGAGTCACACTACAGCGAGATACGGCCGAGTCTCGCAGGTTAAATACAAGCTCTGGCACCGGCACTCCGGAGCGGAGCGTGCGGCTCCATGTATTGCTATGCGGCTGCACGCTCCGCTCCAGAGTGCCGGTGCCAGAGCTTGGTTTTAACCTGCGAGACTCAGCCGTATCTCGCTGTAGTGTGATCCCGGCCTAAGGGTGCAGAAATGCTGCAGTTCGGCACAAAAGAAGTGACATGCTGCGGAGAAAAAAAAAGGCTGTGTTTCGGTGCAGCCTTTTCCGCAGCATGTGCACAACAAGTTTGCGGCTCCCATAGGCTTACATTGGTTGTGCACTACACTGCGGATTTGATGCAATTCCGTACGGCAAAAAACGCTGCGGATCTGCTATCAAATCCGCAACGTGTGCACACAGTCTTAGCATTTAGGGAACCTAGCAAAAAGGCAAGCAAAAAACAAGTGTGGGATTGCACTTTTTTTGCAATTTCATCGCACTTTGAATTTTTTTCACATTTTCTGTTACACGACATGCTAAAACCAATGGTGTTGTTCAAAAGTAGAAATTGTCCCGCAAAAGATAAGCCCTCACATGGCCATATTGACGGAAACATTATGGCTCTGGAAAGAAGGGGAGCGATAAACGAAAAAAGCTCCAGGGGTGAAGGGGTTTAGAAACATGGATATGGACATATCTATGGAAACAGATATATAGATATATCTCTGTATGTATCTATCTATCCCATATCTAATTCTATCTATCTATCTGTCTGTGTCTGTCTATCTATCTATCTATCTATCCCACATCTATCTATCCCACATCTATCCCATATCTATCTATCTATCTATCTATCTATCTATCTATCTATCCCATATCTATCTATCTATCTATCTCTGTGTGCAATGGAGTGTGGGTTGGACAAATGTAAAAGAGGAGTTGGACAGAAATGACATCACAAATCTTTTTGAAGAGAGAGGAGTGAGAGGAGGGAGGGGTGTGGGTGTGTTTTTGGAGTGGGTGTGCTAGGTTCGGGCTTAGTGGCAGTGCAAAGCATCATGGAACTTGTAGTATTAGAGCACAATAACTCAGGAGAAAGGAAGTTGTCGATTAACCCCATGAGAGTTAAATCCAGCACTGAAGATGTGCTGCTACAACATGATAACAGGTAATATTGCTAAAATAAACACAGTAGATGTTTTCAGTGGCACATAATAGCAAGATTTATGAAAAAAAGCAAACTTTATAGTAGTGGACAACTTCTTTAAGCATAAATCAAACCCTCATCAACAGACGTTAACCCCTTGGTTGAAGGTGATCCATTTGTGATGAGACACAGGAATTTGAGGCGCCTGCAGACTGTACTGTGCTGTCAAGGCAGGAAGAGAAGGACGGTGACTCTCAGGGTGAGGAGTAGGAGAACAGATAGGATGACGATGAGGTAGTTGATCACACTTGGTGTAAACCCAGATACATGCAGCTGAGTAGCTGAGCAGAGGAAGACAATGAGGTTAAGAAGACACAGAGTTATGCAACCATGAGAACCAATGCATCCTGAGGCCAAATTCTGGCAGTGAGCAGCAGCATTCGAGGTTCTGCAGTTGGCTAACTTGGGTCTTTTTTCAAACAGGCAAAAATCTAAAAAATCATGTTAGCTGTCAAATTTAAAAAACAAGACCTAGTAGAGTAAAAAAAATTCAATAATTTCAGTACTACATGCATGAACTGGTACATGCACAATCAACATGCATTAATCTGGTAATGTCATTGTGGTAAAATGCAGACTAGCTGGTCTCGTCGGCCACTGTCTACCCCATCAATCGCATCTTCTGATTCTGCCTCCTCCCTTACCATAGCAAAAGTTGTCACACAGGCCGAAGATTCTCCAATTGTTTACCCCTACAGTTGGGATGATTGAGATCCTGTCAGGTGATACGGAATTGGACATGCCTGCTGTTTTTAACTGATCTTACATATCAAGCACACCCCATCTTTCTCAATCCACCGTAACATCCCCACCTGCACCTCTCTCACATTCCAGCAGCTGGTCGTGTTCACCCAACTCCACCCTGTGTCAGCACAGCAGCAAATCCTCATTTGTGCAGTTGTGCTCACATAAAAGATTCTTTACTCCTACACATGGAAAAGTTATCAGCTTGAATTTTAACATTTTCAATCCACTAATAATAATGATCTTTATTTATATATCACAAACACATTATGCAAAGCTTTACGAGTCAGCAGTTCATATAAAACAGTCGAAAGTTACCAAGTTTCAGAAAATTAAACAATTAATGCAAAAATAATGACAACTCTGCTCTTCATAGCTTACATTCTACAATGAGGTGGCATGACAATTACATGTGCTTATTTACAATGATGGCACAATCATCTTGAGGAAATGGGGGCTAGATAAAGGTCACATGAGCCTTATGGGTACATTTGAGTTTGATGGTGAATTATGTTCAGAGAAGTCCAGAATAAGCTATACAGTTAAGTCCATATATATTTGGACAGAGACAACATTTTTCTAATTTTGGTTATAGACATTACCACAATGAATTTTAAACAAAACAATTCAGATGCAGTTGAAGTTCAGACTTTCAGCTTTCATTTGAGGGTATCCACATTAAAATTGGATGAAGGGTTTAGGAGTTTCAACTCCTTAACATGTGCCACCCTGTTTTTTAAAGTGACCAAAAGTAATTGGACAATTGACTCCAAGGCTATTTCATGGACAGGTGTGGGGAATCCCTTCATTATGCTATTCTCAATTAAGCAGATAAAAGGCCTGGAGTTGATTTGAGGTGTGGTGCTTGCATTTGGAAGGTTTTGCTGTGAAGTAAACATGCGGTCAAAGGAGCCCTCCAATGCAGGTGAAACAAGCCATCCTTAAGCTGCAAAAACAGAAAAAAAACCATCCAAGAAATTGCTACAATATTAGGAGTGGCAAAATCTACAGTTTGGTACATCCTGAGAAAGAAAGAAAGCACTGGTGAACTCATCAATGCAAAAAGACCTGGGCGCCAAGGAAGACAACAGTGGTGGATGATCGCAGAATAATCTCCATGGTGAAGAGAAACCCCTTCACAACAGCCAACCAAGTGACCAACACTCTCCAGGAGGTCGGCGTATCAATATCCAAATCTACCATAAAGAGAAGACTGCATGAAAGTAAATACAGAGGGTTCACTGCACGGTGCAAGCCACTCATAAGCATCAAGCATAAAAAGGCTAGACTGGACTTTGCAAAAAACATCTAAAAAAGCCAGCACAGTTCTGGAAGAACATTCTTTGGACAGATGAAACCAAGATCACCTTCTACCAGAATGATGGAAAGAGAATAGCATGGTGAAGGCGTGGTACAGCTCATGATCCAAAGCATACCACATCATCTGTAAAACACGGCGGAGGCAGTGTGATGGCTTGGGCATGCATGGCTGCCAGTGGCACTGGGTCACTAGTGTTTATTGATGATGTGACACAGGACAGAAGCAGCCAAATGAATTCTGAGGTATTCAGAGCCATACTGTGTGCTCAGATCCAGCCAAATGCAGCCAAACTGATTGGTCGTCGTTTCATACTACAGATGGACAATGACCCAAAACATAAAGCCAAAGCAACCAGGAGTTTATTAAAGCAAAGAAGTGTAATATTCTTGAATGGCCAAGTCAGTCACCTGATCTCAACCCAATTGAGCATGCATTTCACTTGTTAAAAGACTAAACTTCAGACAGAAAGGCCCACAAACAAACAGCAACTGAAAACCACCACAGTGAAGGCCTGGCAGAGCATCAAAAAGGAGGAAACACAGCATCTGGTGATGTCCATGAGTTCAAGACTTCAGGCCGTCATTGCTAATAAAGGGTTTTCAACCAAGTACTAGAAATGAACATTTTATTTAAAATTATTTAATCTGTCCAATTACTTTTGGTCCTTTTAAAAACAGGGTGGCACATGTTAAGGAGCTGAAACTCCTAAACCCTTCATCCAATTTTAATGTGGATACCATCAAATGAAAGCTGAAAGTCTGAACTTCAACTGCATCTGAATTGTTTTGTTTAAAATTCATTGTGGTAATGTCTATAACCAAAATTAGAAAAATGTTGCCTCTGTCCAAATATATATGGACTTAACTGTATATATGAATAGGACTTTGAATAGGGAATGTGATAAGCAACCCTAAACAGATGTGTTTTTAGAGAGCACCTAAAAATGTATACTCATAATTTCATGGGGGACAAAGGGTAAGAGGTGAGTCATCTAGGTAGGAAATTGAACTGAGCCAGACAAAGTCCAGATCAGATGTATTACTGTCCTTGTGTGCCTCAGAGTTTGAAAGATTTGAGAGTCCACGAGAATTGGCTAAAGACAGAAGTTGGGTTGCAGGTACTGTGTAGAAAGAAGCGGCAACACTCACCGGTCCTGTGTGGTCTGAGTCTTTATTTAGAAGATTACAACCATCGTATCTTCACGGCGTCGGGATACAAACGAAGGGGGAGGTGAGCAGGATGTGACGACGGCCGTTTCGCGCCAACGATAGCGCTTCCACGGGTCCCGTGACTCGTGGAAGCGCTATCGTTGGCGCGAAACGGCCGTCGTCACATCCTGCTCACCTCCCCCTTCGTTTGTATCCCGACGCCGTGAAGATACGATGGTTGTAATCTTCTAAATAAAGACTCAGACCACACAGGACCGGTGAGTGTTGCCGCTTCTTTCTACACAGTACCAGTGGTTTGACTTGTCTCCTGCGTGCACCTCTACCTGGCGGTTGGATCCAAGACTAGTGATACATGCACCGCTGATATCGCCCATGTGTAAGGAACAGCTGTGCGGCGGTTTCGTTCTAGATTGCGATGAGAAGTTGGGTTGCAGTTGGAGCTGTTGAAATCTCCCAGGATAAGGGTTGTCAATCCTGAGGACATGAATTGGGTGATCCTGGGGGCCGGTATTATTATTATTATTATTATTATTATACATTTTTATAGCGCCATTTATTCCATGGCGCTTTACATGTGAATACGGGGCAAATATAGACAATTACATTAAACATGAGCAGATAACAAGGCACACGAGTACATAAGGAGGGAGGACCCTGCCCGCGAGGGCTCACAGTCTGCAGGGGGTGGGTGAGGATACACTAGGAGAGGGAAGAGCTGGCTGTGCGGCTGTTCAGTAGGTTGAGGATCACTGCAGGCTGTAGGCTTGTCGGAAGAGATGAGTCTTCAGGTTCTTTTTGAAGGTTTCTATGGTAGGCGCAAGTCTGATGTGTTGGGGTAGAGAGTTCCAGAGTATGGGGGAAGCACGGGAGAAGTCTTGGATGCGGTTATGGGAAGAAGAGATGAGAGGGGAGTAGAGAAGGAGGTCTTGGGAGGATCGGAGGTCGCGTGTAGGTAGGTACCGGGAGACCATGTCACAGATGTATGGAGGAGACAGGTTGTGGATGGCTTTGTATGTCAGTGTGAGGGTTTTGAACTGGAGTCTCTGGGCGATAGGAAGCCAGTGAAGGGCTTGACACAGGGGAGAGGCTGGGGAATAGCGGGGGGACAGGTGGATTAGTCGGGCAGCAGAGTGTAGGATGGATTGGAGTGGTGCCAGAGTGCTAGAGGGGAGTCCAGAGAGTAGGAGGTTGCAGTAGTCGAGGCGGGAGATGATAAGGGCATGCACTAGCGTTTTTGCAGTGTTGCGGTCAAGGAAAGCACGGATCCGGGAAATATTTTTGAGTTTGAGACGACAGGAGGAGGCAAGGGCTTGGATATGTGGCTTGAAAGAGAGGGCAGAGTCGAGGATCACCCCGAGGCACCGGGCGTGTGGGACTGGGGATAGTGAGCAGCCATTGAAATTGATGGATAGATGTGGTGGAGGGGTAGAGTGAGATGGGGGAAAGATGATGAATTCTGTTTTGTCCATGTTCAGTTGTAGGAAATGTCGGGATCACACTCAGTCGGAGCAGCCTTTGGAAGTGGGGAGTCACCAGAAATAATACACAAGACACGTCTTGTATAGTGTATCACTGGGAAGTCTCTGAAGCACACCTGACTTCAAAGTGCTATCCCTTCTTTATATAGTTGTTTCAGTAGGTTTAGTGGTTATACAAGTTTTGCATGTTTAAACAAAGAGACAAAACAGGAAAGAAAGAAAAGAAAAGAAAACAGTTTCGTGGGCGGCAGTTTCACAACAAACAGTACAAAGGCAATTCCACAGACAAGAAAAACAGGATTTCATACTATAGCTAAAATGTCCTTGAATGGACAGGTCAATATTTATCACAAATTCTTTTTTTTTATTTTTGTTCATTGAGGTAATCATTTTTGTTCTGCTCTTCACAATCCCCCCTTTGACATATTCCATTCAAAACCTTGTCGATCATTTTAGTCATTCTTTTTGTGATATTACAAAAAAAAAAACTTTATATTCTCGCATCCATTACACAAAATTTATTTGTGCATACCGAGATACCCTTTATACCTACGGGAAGCCATTTATATGCTCCTTCTCCGCATATCCAAAATGTACCCTCAGGCAGATCCCACAAAGCTGAGTGCTGCAATACCAATCTGTGAGCCAAATCCACAAAACTAGATACATTCTGAAGCATACACCAAGAGGGTTTTTGTCCCAAGGGGCTACAGTACCCGGCTGCGGGATTCCCACATACATGCATTCCGTTGACATACTCATTGGATTCATTACAAACCAGGTTCCCCGGTTTACTTGTACAACTGTTTGCATCACCTTGGGGGAACAACTCAGAATGTTCCCATTTTCTATTATGTATGTATCTTTCCAATACTGTAGGTTTGAAAGCATCAGAGGAAGGGGTGGTTGTACTGAAACTGAGCTGTAGATTTTCAGTGGGGACCTGTCCTAAATCAGTTAATCCAGTCTTATTCCTAGGTACCCATTTTCCTCCCTTGAATGCTAAATATTGTAAGTTGTCTATTTTTCCTGTAAGATTGCCCTGCCACCAAGGAAATTCTACCCATCCCACAATTGGTATGGCGATTGTAGTATTCCATAGTCTAGTATTGCCAGGTTGGTTGTTGGCCAGGTTGTCTGAACAATTAGGCCAAGCGAATATTTCTTCAGCTGACACGGGAACTGCTAGAAAAGGTATACTTGTGGCTGATACTGGTGAATGGGTACAGATCCAACAATCTGCCAGGGGTTGCGTATTATTTAACAAGTCATGCACTAATTTTCTATGATGTTGTACGAATCTATTGTTCAAAGGGGCTAGAGAATTCAGTCTTTCCCATGCCTTCGTTGAGGTTAACATTATTAACATCAATATCATGAGTCTTATACTGCTTTTTTGCAATGGCTTGCATGTATCCATGATGCCTTTCCTTCAAGCTTGACTGCTGTTGGAGTTGTTAACAGGACTTGGAAAGGTCCGTCAAATCTCGGTTCCAGAGTCTTTCTGGTGTGTCTTTTCACGTAGACTTGATCACCAGGTTCCAACTTGTGGCCTCCTTCGAGATTTTCTGGATCTGGAAGGGAAGCAAAAACTTGCGAATGCACTTTAGTTAAACGTTTTTGTAATTCTTGTACATAAGCAGTTAAAGTCTCAGTATTCAACATCAGTTGTTGTGGAAAATAACAACCCAAATTTGCTGCTCTACCAAAAAGAATCTCATGTGGTGACAGCTTAGCCTTCCCCCTTGGGGTGTTTCGGATGGAATACAGGGCAAGTGGTAGACACTCGGTCCAAGGCTTTCCTGTTTCTGCCATGGCCTTCTGGATTTTTAATTTTATTGTCCCATTTAATCTTTCCACTTTACCTGAACTCTGTGGATGATATGGAGTGTGAAACTCGTTTTCTACTCCCAACATTTTCATAACATTCTGGAATATTTCCCCAGTAAAATGGGTACCCCTATCTGACTCGATCACCTCAGGCATGCCGTAACGGGGTATCAGTTCATGTGCTATTTTAATGGCAGTAGTTTTTGCTGAGGCTTTACGAACTGGATAAGCCTCTGGCCACCCTGAGAACATGTCCACACACACAAGCACATATTCGTATCCATTGTACCTAGGAAGTTGGATGTAGTCGATCTGGAGTCTTTGAAAGGGATACAGTGGTCTTACATGATGCTTGGTTGGGGTTTTAATGGCCTGACCTGGATTGTGTGCCAGGCATATAGCGCATGCAGCACACATGTTCCGAGCAAAATTACCAAAGCCTGGAGCCAACCACCTTTCTTTTACCTTGAGCGTCATACCATTTGCCGACACATGCGTGGGTAGGTGGAGGTCATTTGCCACTGCGGGGTACCAGGCTCTGGGTAAACACAACAAAGTTCCTTTTTTTCCATAATCCTTGCTGATCTTCTGCCCCTTTTTTCTGCCACTGCCCTCGTTCTTCGTCGTCTACCTGTTTCTGAGCTTCCTTCAATCTTTCCTCATCATCTTCAGAGCTATCTAGTGTGTGGGCATGATGTAAGGGTTTACGTGCTGCCTGTTTTGCTGCCTTATCGGCTTTATCGTTACCCCTGGCTTCCTCGGTGTCGAGTCTCACATGTGCAGCTACCTTTATCACCGCTATTTCTTTAGTTTCTTGTGCTGCCTCCAGAATCTGTCTAATGAGGGAGGCATGTTTAACAGGTTGGCCTGAAGCAGTCATATAACCTCTGGCTCTCCATATTACGCCAAAATCGAAAATAATGCCATGTGCATATCTAGAATCAGTGTATATGTTTGCTGTCTGATCTTTGGCTATTTTTAGAGCTTCAACTAATGCCGTAAGTTCTGCTTCTTGTGCAGACTGATTAGCAGGGAGAGGTTCTGCTTTCAGCACTTCATGCTGAGTTACTACCGCATAACCTGTATGAAATTGTCCATTCATATCTGCATATCTACTGCCATCTATGAAAAGTTCAAATGTAGCATTACAGAGTGGCTTGTCACGTACATTACATAAGCCCTGAGTCTCTTGTTCCATTAATTGTACACAATCATGCATTGACTTTGATGGGTCAAAGGAGTTGGAGAGTGCAGTTTCAAAGGAGTTGGAGAGTGCAGTTTCCTCAGGTATGGTACCCCCCTCAGACTCTAAAGGGAGCAAAGACGCGAGATTAAGAGTCTGAATCCTGGCAAAGGAAATGTTGGGCGGCAGTAGTAGGGAACATTGGAGACAGAGGTGTCTGGCCATTGAAATATGTTTAGGTTGGACCTGGTTAAGAATGCCATGTACATCATGAGTGGTCTGAACTAGAAGTGGGTGATCAAGAACAATCTCAGAAGCTTTATCTAATAACAGTGAAATTGCGGCTACTACTCTTACACAAGAAGGTGCGGCTCTAGCTACAGGGTCCAGATGAGCTGATATGTATGCCACAGGTCTCTGTTTGTTTCCATGTTTTTGTGTGAGCACCCCTGTAGCATGTGAGGATATCTCAGCTGCCATCAATTGAAAAGGTTTAGTGTAGTCTGGGAGTCCCAAAGCCGGAGCTGATACCAGTGCTGTTTTCAAAGAGGAAAATGACTGTTTAGCCTCTTCACTGAGTGAAGATGGTGTGTTGGTAATACAGTCATATAAAGGCTGCATGAGTTGACTTGCATGTATGATCCACTGCCTACAGTGTGAAACAATACCTAGGAAAGCACGCAGCTGTTTGTGATTCCTGGGTTCAAGCATGTTACGTATGGCTTCCGTACGTTGAGGTGTGAGGTGTCTGATGCCCTGTGATATGCAGTGACCTAAAAACACGACTGTTTGTTGACAAGCCTGGAGTTTCTGTCTATTTACTTTACAGCCTTCTTGCGCTAGGAAAATTAAGAAATTAACAGTTGAGGTAACTGCCGTCTGTTCATCAGGGCAACAAATAAGTAAGTCATCTACATACTGTAGAATGACTACTCCTGGTTCTGGGATGAAATTTTTTAGCACGGTCTGCATTGCTTCAGAGTACAAAGTTGGTGAGTGTACCATACCTTGTGGCAATCTTGTCCATGCTAATTGTTTACCCTTGAATGTAAAGGCAAACAAATGCCAACAGTTCTTATGTAGTGGCACAGAAAAAAATGCGTTTGATAAGTCAATTACCGTAAAATATGCAGCAGTGCTGGGAATTTGAGACAGTAAGGTATGAGGATTCGATACCACAGGGGTGACCGGTGCCAAAACCTTATTGATTTCCCGTAAGTCGTGCACCATGCGATATTTCACCATAGTTTCTTTGGAGGACACTTTCTTTTTAACAGGATATAAGGGTGTATTGGCGGGTGACCTGATTTCTACCAAAACACCTTGTAACACATAATCCTGAATTTGTTGAGAAATCGCCTGTTCTTGCTGGGCGCTGATGGGGTATTGCCTAAGCTGAGGTAATATGGTTCCCGGGGCAGTTTCTAACAGTATAGGAGCTACTGATAAAAATCCTACATCAGTGTCTCCTTTTGCCCATAGGCTGTCAGGAACCCGAGACAAGTCAATTTTTGCTTGTTGAGTGTAAATTTCGGGAAAATCCTCCATTGCCTGTATTCTAACATATGGTTCCAGAGTTTCTGCATCTTCAGGGATGGTCAGCATAACTGTGCCATCTTCTCTAAAATGGATGTTTGCATGCATTTTACTTAAGACATCAGTACCCAACAAGCAGGTAGGTGCACCTTTAGCAAATAAAAATTTGGATACAAAAGTTTTAGGGCCAAAGCTCACATTTAAAGGTTTTGTAAAGGGCAACGCCTGAATTTTACCATCATACCCTTCTGCATATGTAACCTTTGAGGATATATTGTCAGGATATGGTAAAAAGTCCTGATTTAAAATGGAGGATGTTGCTCCCGTATCTATCAGAAAAGGTACATTTTTACCCTCAACTTCAACTTGTATTATTGGTCTTCTAGAAGGAAGAGAGACCTGCATAACTTTCAGTCATTCTGAGCTGTCTGTTTGATCAGGCACTGGGTTATTTATCCTATTTTTGGGTACAAAGGTTCCTGAATCTATATCTGTTTTTCTCTTCCTACATTCCCTTTGGAAATGTCCTGGCTTCTTACAGTAATGACAAGTAAACTTTTGATTAGCAGAGCCAGTATTAGCCTGTGCAATTCTTACTGGCTTAGAATTTTCTCTTAAGTCCATTTCTATCCCTACAGCTTTCTGTCTAGCCAGGTGTGGGTCTTCCAAGGTTCTCCAATCAGGGGTTGCGGCCTTAAGCTTTTCCTTCACTTTTGGAGACAATCCATCTATAAAGGTTTTTGTAACTAACCTCATCATTCCTGGAGCGGTTAGATCCATGCCTTCATCTCTGAAATTATTTTCTACACTTAGATAATATTCGTCTACTGATTGTCCAGATTTCTGAGCCACCACTCCCGTTGTTCCTCTCTGCCTCTGTCTCTCCCTCATGAAAACCATTAAGTGATCTACAAATTGTGTACCTGATTCTATCGTTTGTAAGGCACCATCTCCTGCTTGGGGCCTATGTACCTGTAGATTTGCTAATAGCTCCTGGAAGAGTCCAGGAGTCATTTTCATTCTACATAATTCTTCTCCATCTGCCCAAACTCCAGCGTGAGTCTGCATAATTTGCTGTATATATTGTGCAAATCTAACTGGACACTGGGTGGGATCTGGTGCGTTATGCAAGAGAGACATGCCTTCAGCGGGGGACCAATATTGTCGAGTTTGGTGATATCTAGTTCCCATTACTCCGTCAGCACCAGGTTCCCTAAAGGGTCTTGGTACTACCCTAACAGGGGCAAGTACAGCACCATGTCTAGGTGTACCACAGGCTAGGCAATCATTTCTCCCGTCTGGATTTTGTTGTCCACAGTGCGGACATACCCATCCTCCTGGTCCGGCTAAACTTTGAGGTGGTGTTTGGAGAAAAGATGGGGCATGTGGGTTAAGGTATGGGGGTGGGGTATTTTTAGATTCCACATTTTGTTTTTCTCCACAGCCTGTGGGTCTAATACACCACTTTTTACTCTGTTGATTATATGTCCATCCCTCATTTTCTGCTACCCTAGAGACATCAATCAATGCTTGGATCTGATCTATCCATTTCTTGTCTCTGATTATGCCTTTTTTCCTTTCCTGAATTCCTTCCCATAGTTTTCTACTAAAAGCTTCTGCCCTAGTAACTCCAAACTTACTAAAAATCTTTTTCAGCCCCTTAGTGGCATCTTCACCACTTCTCTCCTTTATGATAGTATAGATATCTAATTCTTCTGGTTCCGACTTTGTTTGCTTATTCCCCATTTTCTTATCCTGAGCTTTCTTGCCCTAGGTGGCGTTTGGGTATGAGAATACCTCGTTACCTTCTTCCTAAGGAGCTAGGATGTCTTTTTCTTGCCCTAGGTGGCGTTTGGGTATGAGAATACCTCGTTACCTTCTTCCTAAGGAGCTAGGATGTTTAAACTGTGTTGATGTAAGAAAATCCTGATTCCTACACCTATAGCAAACAACACAAATGCAACCAGACAGAAAAAGAAAAAGAGCATACAACGTATCTTGTCCCAGGCTAATTTATCTGTCCTGGGCTTATACTATCACATACAACGTATTCTTGTCCCAGGCTAATTTATCTGTCCTGGGCTCATACTATCATACACTTATCCGTCACCAGGTTTTTGTCAAAGACAGGATCAGAGATTGAACATAGGCGCGGAGGTCTCCCCGAAAGGACGCAACCACGTTGCCCAGTGGGACAGTCACTTCTTCTGTTTCAACCCCCTGGGTGGCTTATAGGGCTATTCCCAACTTCCACACACCTTCTATTCACATTTACTCTCATTCAATGCCGTACTCCGTGAGGTGATCAATTCCTAAATAGTTCAAGAACCCGAGCTATAGGTATCCTCCTCTACTAGAACTACCCGCTAAAGAACATGACACAGAATATCTTACGGACAGTGCAGGGCAGATATAAGAGATCTAACAGTGTCTCTTACCTGGCCAGGTTTTTGTTCATCTGCCGTCCATTATCCCAGATTCTCTTTTCGTTCGTATTCTGCCGGTGTTCTTGAAGGAATACACAGACCTCGGGTCCCTGTTCGGGCGCCAGGAAATGTCGGGATCACACTCAGTCGGAGCAGCCTTTGGAAGTGGGGAGTCACCAGAAATAATACACAAGACACGTCTTGTATAGTGTATCACTGGGAAGTCTCTGAAGCACGCCTGCCTTCAAGTGCTATCCCTTCTTTATATAGTTGTTTCAGTAGGTTTAGTGGTTATACAAGTTTTGCATGTTTAAACAAAGAGACAAAACAGGAAAGAAAGAAAAGAAAAGAAAACAGTTTCACAACAAACAGTACAAAGGCAATTCCACAGACAAGAAAAACAGGATTTCATACTATAGCTAAAATGTCCTTGAATGGACAGGTCAATATTTATCACAAATTCTTTTTTTTTATTTTTGTTCATTGAGGTAATCATTTTTGTTCTGCTCTTCACAAAAGCGAGCAGAAAAGAAGGCTGAAATGGCAGACAGACAGTGCGGGATTTTGGTAAGCAAGGAGGAGAGGTCAGGTCCGGAGAGGTAGATCTGCGTGTCGTCGGCGTAGAGATGGTACTGCATACCGTGGGATTCTATGAGCTGTCCCAGGCCGAAAGTGTAGATGGAGAAGAGTAGGGGTCCTAGAACAGAGCCTTGAGGAACACCGACTGACAAGGGGCGAAGTGAGGAGGTGGTGTGGGGGAGGGAGACACTGAATGTTCGGTCTGTCAGATATGACGAGATCCAGGAAAGGACCAAGTCTGTGATGCCAAGGGATGAGAGGATTTGTAGCAAAAGGGAGTGGTCAACAGTGTCAAAGGCAGAAGACAAGTCCAGGAGAAGGAGGACAGAGTAGTGTCGCTTGCTCCTGGCAGTTAGTAGGTCATTGGTGACTTTAGTTAGGGCAGTTTCAGTTGAGTGATGGGAACGGAAGCCTGATTGTAACCGATCAAAGAGGGAGCAGGAGGAGAAGTGGGAGGACAGTTCAAGATGGACGTGTTGCTCCAGCAATTTGGAGGCATAAGGGAGAAGAGATATTGGGCGATAGCTAGACACAGAGGATGGGTCGAGGGAGGGCTTTTTGAGGATGGGTGTGATCTTGGCATGCTTGAAGGATGAGGGAAAGACACCTGTTGTGAGTGAGAGGTTGAAGAGGTGCGTTAGGGTTGGGATGAAGACCGTGGAAAGGTTAGGGATGAGGTGGGATGGGAGCGGGTCAAGCGTGCAGGTGGTGAGGTGTGATCTTGACAGGAGGGTGGAGAGCTGATCTTCTGTCATGTGGAGAAGCTGGTTTTGGAGGAGCAGGGTTGAGCAGCTAAGAGGGGCAGTGGGCGCTGTGGGCCAAAGCTTTCTCTGATCGTATTGATCTTCTGTTTAAAGAAAGAGGCGAAGTCATCAGCAGAAATGAGGGGGGAGGGAGGAGGTGCGGGGGGACGGAGTAGAGAATTGAAAGTGTTGAAAAGCTGTTTAGGGTTGTGAGACAGGGAGGATATGAGGGATGAGAAGTAAGTTTGTTTTGCGGCAGTGAGCGCAGACTTGAAGCTGGCGAGGGACTGCTTGTATGCAGTGAAGTGGTCGGCAGAGTGGGATCGCTTCCATCTCCGCTCAGCAATCCTGGAAGCCCGTCTCAATTCTTTGGTCAGGCTGGTCAGCCAGGGCTGCCTGTTAATTGTACGAGTTTTACTATGCATGAGTGGGGCAGCCGAATCGAGTGTTGTTGTTATTGTGGTGTTATAAAAAGTGGCAGCAGCATCTGTGTCATGAAGGGAAGCTATGTCTGTGAGAGGGAGAAGGGACTCAGAGAGTGATTGTAAGTTGAGATGTTTGAGATTTCTGCGAGGGTGAGTGAGTTTGTGGAGTGGGGGTTGCACACTAGGAGAGGAGAGGGACGAGAATGTCAGTAGGTTGTGGTCAGACAGGGGGAGGGGTGTGTTAGTGAGATTAGTAAGGGAGCAGAGGCGGGTGAAGATGAGGTCCAGCGTGTGGCCATCTTTGTGAGTGGCCTCAGAGGACCATTGAGTGAGGCCAAAGGAGGCAGTCAGTGATAAAAGTTTAGAGGTAGCTGATGTGAAAGTGTCAATGGGGACATTGAAATCACCCATGATGATAGTGGGGATGTCAACAGAGAGGAAATGAAGTAGCCAGGTGGTGAAGTGGTCGAGAAAGGTGGAGATGGCTAGTTCTGGGGGGCGGTAGATGACAGCCAGCTGGAGGTTGGAGGGGGAATAGATGCGGACAGAGTGCACCTCAAACGAGGGAAGAGTAGCGGAGGGTGGTAGCGGGATTGGAGTGAAGGAGCAGGTGTCGGACAGGAGCAAGCCAACTCCTCCACCGCGTTTGTTGCTGGGGCGAGGGGTGTGAGAGAGGTGGAATCCGCCATAGGAGAGCGCAGCTGGAGAGGCCGAGTCAGAGGGGGTGAGCCAGGTTTCAGTGAGGCCGAGGAAGGAGAGTTTGTTGGTGATGAAGAGGTCATGGATAAATGTCAGTTTGTTGCAGATGGAGCGTGCGTTCCATAGTGCTCCAAGTAGGGGGAGCTGGGGAGTGGGGGCTGGATGAATGGGTATGAGGTTGTCGTGGTTGGGAAAACATGCAGAGGATCGTGGCAGGGGGTTAGAAACGAGTGTGGGGATGAATTGAGGAGGGCCGGGATTTGGGGATATGTCACCAGCAATGAGGAGTAACAGACAGATCATTAGAAGGTGGGAGCAGGATAGGACATGATGCGGCCGTGTGTGTCTGGAGAAAAAGGATTGTATGTGGAGGAACAGTTCTGAGGAGAAGGTGAGATGGCTGGGGAGTATGGAGGAAGAAATGACTAGTTCCTTACTAGGAGGAGGGATTGCAGGAGATTGTAAGAAGGAAAGTAGTATGGGGGTGAAAGAGAAAAGAAACCGAAACATTGTAGTGGTTAGTAGTCTGTTACCTTCCAGTCAATTCCAGTCCAATTCAGTCTAATTCAGAATCATAATTAAAAAGATGTAATTTAAAAGATGGAAGTTGTTGTGAGTTCTGTTTTTGGGCTCCCTCTGGTGGTTACTGATGGTACTGGGTGACTTGTCTTTCCTGGGTTTCTGGGTTCCACCTGTTCCATCAGCATATGGGAGGTTCCTATTTAACCTGGCTTTGCTGGCAGTTCCTCGCCGGTTATCAATGTATCCAGTGTGTCTTGTTACCTCTGCTCCCTGCTCCTAGAACCTTCTGGTCAAGCTAAGTTTGGATTTTCCTGTTTTGGTGTTTTGCTTTATTTGGTTTTTAGTCCAGCCTGCAGATATGTGATTCTTGCTGCTGGTTGCTCTAGTGGGCTGAAATTGCTCCTCATGTACCATGAGTTGGCACATGAGTTCAAGTAATTTCAGGATGGTTTTTTGAAGGGTTTTTCGCTGACCGCGCAGTTCACTTTTGTATCCTCTGCTATCTAGCTTTAGCGGGCCTCATTTTGCTGAAACTGTTTTCATACTGCGTATGTGCTTTCCTCTCATTTCACCGTCATTATATGTGGGGGGCTGCTATTTCTGTGGGGGATTTCTCTGGAGGCAAGAGAGGTCTGTGTTTCTTCTAATAGGGGAAGTTAGATCTTCGGCTGGAGCGAGACGTCTAGGATCATCGTAGGCACGTTCCCCAGCTACTTTTATTTGTGTGTTAGGTTCAGGGTCGCGGTCAGCTCAGGTTCCATCGCCCTAGAGCTTGTTTGTATCTGTGCTTGTCCTTTAGTGATCCCCTGCCATTGGGATCATGACAGTATAACCGGTCCACAAAGTGTTAATTGTATTGGCTGAAGTAGGAGGATAAGTAGTCTGAGGAAGTTTTTTTTTTTTTTTTTTTTTTCCCCTCAGAGTTTGCTGCCTAGCCTTATTGCAGCCTGGCTACTTCCTCCTCCTCTTAATCTTTGAATGGCTCTGATCCCAGCTGTTTATCATGGACATCCAGAGTTTGGCTTCCAGCCTGAATAATCTTGCCACTAAGGTTCAAAATATACAGGATTTTGTTGTACATGCTCCTATGTCTGAACCTAGAATTCCTGTCCCAGAGTTTTTTTCTGGAGATAGATCTCGTTTTCTGAATTTTAGGAACAATTGCAAGTTGTTTCTTTCTTTGAAATCTCGCTCCTCTGGAGACCCTGCTCAGCAAGTCAAGATAATTATATCTTTCCTGCGGGGTGACCCTCAGGATTGGGCATTTGCATTGGCACCAGGGGACCCTGCATTGCTTAATGCGGATGCGTTTTTTCTGGCATTGGGTTTGCTCTATGAGGAACCTAACCAAGAGATTCAGGCTGAAAAAGCTTTGTTGGCCCTCTCTCAGGGGTAAGATGAAGCAGAAATTTATTGTCAAAAATTTCGAAAGTGGTCGGTACTTACTCAGTGGAATGAGTGCGCTCTGGCTGCAAAGTTCAGAGATGGCCTTTCTGAGGCCATTAAAGATGTTATGGTGGGGTTCCCTGCGCCTGCTGGTCTGAATGAGTCTATGACTATGGCTGTTCAGATTGATCGGCGTTTACGGGAGCGCAAACCTGTGCATCATTTGGCGGTGTCGTCTGAACCGTCACCTGAGATAATGCAATGTGATAGAATTCAGTCCAGAAGTGAACGGCAAAAGTATAGGCGGAAAAAAGGGTTGTGCTTTTATTGTGGTGATTCAGCTCATGTTATATCAGCATGCTCTAAACGCACAAAAAAGGTTGATAAGTCTGTTGCCATTAGTACTTTACAGTCTAAGTTCATTCTGTCTGTGACTCTGATTTGTTCATTATCATCCATTTCCGTCGATGCCTATGTGGATTCAGGCGCTGCCCTGAGTCTTATGGATTGGTCATTTGCCAATCGCTGTGGGTTTAGTCTGGAGCCTCTGGAAGTCCCTATTCCTTTGAAGGGAATTGACTCTACACCTTTGGCTATGAATAAACCTCAGTACTGGACACAGGTGACCATGCGTATGACTCCCGTTCATCAGGAGGTGATTCGCTTCCTGGTACTGTATAATTTGCATGATGTTCTAGTACTTGGTCTGCCATGGTTACAAACTTATAATCCAGTCCTTGACTGGAAATTAATGTCTGTGTTAAGCTGGGGTTGTCAGGGGGTTCATGATGATGCACCTCCGATTTCTATCGCTTCATCTACTCCTTCTGAGATTCCTGTGTTTTTGTCTGACTATCGGGATGTTTTTGAGGAGCCTAAGCTCAGTTCGCTTCCTCCTCGCAGGGATTGCGATTGTGCTATAAATTTAATTCCAGGCAGTAAATTTCCTAAAGGTCGTTTGTTCAATCTGTCAGTGCCAGAGCATACTGCTATGCGGGATTATGTTAAGGAGTCCTTGGAAAAGGGACATATCCGTCCATCTTTGTCCCCTTTGGGAGCAGGTTTTTTTTTCGTGGCCAAAAAAGATGGTTCCTTGAGGCCTTGTATAGATTATCGTCTTTTGAATAAGATTACCGTAAAATATCAGTATCCTTTGCCATTGTTGACTGATTTGTTTGCTCGCATTAAGGGGGCTAAATGGTTCACTAAGATTGATCTTCGGGGTGCGTATAATCTTATACGAATAAAGCAAGGTGATGAGTGGAAAACCGCATTTAATACGCCTGAGGGCCATTTTGAGTATTTGGTAATGCCTTTTGGACTTTCTAATGCTCCTTCAGTCTTCCAGTCCTTTATGCACGATATTTTCCGTGAATATCTGGATAAATTTATGATTGTGTATTTGGATGATATTTTGATTTTTTCTGATGACTGGGAGTCTCATGTTCAGCAGGTCAGGAAGGTGTTTCAGGTTCTGCGGGCCAATTCCTTGTTTGTAAAAGGCTCAAAGTGTCTCTTTGGAGTCCAGAAGATTTCTTTCTTGGGGTATATTTTTTCCCCTTCTACTATTGAGATGGATCCCGTCAAGGTTCAGGCTATTTGTGACTGGACGCAGCCTACATCTCTTAAGAGTCTACAGAAGTTCTTGGGCTTTGCTAATTTCTATCGTCGTTTTATAACTAATTTTTCTAGTGTTGTTAAGCCTTTGACGGATTTGACTAAGAAGGGTGCTGATGTTGCTAATTGGTCTCCTGCGGCTGTGGAGGCCTTTCAGGAACTTAAGCGCCGGTTTTCTTCTGCTCCTGTGTTGTGTCAGCCAGATGTTTCGCTCCCTTTTCAAGTTGAGGTTGATGCTTCCGAGATTGGAGCGGGGGCGGTTTTGTCACAGAGAAGCTCCGATGGTTCAGTGATGAAGCCATGCGCGTTTTTTTCTAGAAAGTTTTCGCCGGCTGAGCGGAATTATGATGTTGGTAATCGGGAACTTTTGGCCATGAAGTGGGCATTTGAGGAGTGGCGTCATTGGCTAGAGGGTGCTAGACATCGTGTGGTGGTCTTGACTGATCACAAAAATTTGATTTACCTTGAGTCTGCCAGGCGTCTGAATCCTAGACAGGCTCGTTGGTCACTGTTTTTCTCTCGTTTCAATTTTGTGGTTTCATACCTGCCAGGTTCAAAGAATGTGAAGGCGGATGCTCTTTCTAGGAGTTTTGTGCCTGACTCCCTTGGAAATTCTGAGCCCTCTGGTATCTTTAGGGATGGGGTGATTTTGTCTGCTGTCTCCCCAGACTTGCGACGTGCTTTGCAGGAGTTTCAGGCGGGTAAACCTGATCGTTGTCCGCCTGAGAGACTGTTTGTTCCGGATAATTGGACCAGTAGAGTCATCTCCGAGGTCCATTCTTCTGCGTTGGCAGGTCATCCTGGAATATTTGGTACTAGAGACTTGGTGGCCAGGTCTTTTTGGTGGCCTTCCTTGTCGAGGGATGTGCGTTCTTTTGTGCAGTCTTGTGAGGTTTGTGCTCGGGCTAAGCCTTGCTGTTCTCGGGCCAGTGGATTGTTGTCACCTTTGCCTATCCCGAAGAGGCCTTGGACGCACATTTCCATGGACTTTATTTCGGATCTCCCTGTCTCTCAAAAAATGTCCGTCATCTGGGTTGTGTGTGATCGCTTTTCTAAAATGGTCCATCTGGTACCCTTGCCTAAGTTGCCTTCCTCCTCTGAGTTGGTCCCTCTGTTTTTTCAGAATGTGGTTCTCGTGAGGGTTCGGTGACCCCTCCTCAAGGGGGGGGTACTGTTGTGAGTTCTGTTTTTGGGCTCCCTCTGGTGGTTACTGATGGTACTGGGTGACTTGTCTTTCCTGGGTTTCTGGGTTCCACCTGTTCCATCAGCATATGGGAGTTTCCTATTTAACCTGGCTTTGCTGGCAGTTCCTCGCCGGTTATCAATGTATCCAGTGTGTCTTGTTACCTCTGCTCCCTGCTCCTAGAACCTTCTGGTCAAGCTAAGTTTGGATTTTCCTGTTTTGGTGTTTTGCTTTATTTGGTTTTTAGTCCAGCCTGCAGATATGTGATTCTTGCTGCTGGTTGCTCTAGTGGGCTGAAATTGCTCCTCATGTACCATGAGTTGGCACATGAGTTCAAGTAATTTCAGGATGGTTTTTTGAAGGGTTTTTCGCTGACCGCGCAGTTCACTTTTGTATCCTCTGCTATCTAGCTTTAGCGGGCCTCATTTTGCTGAAACTGTTTTCATACTGCGTATGTGCTTTCCTCTCATTTCACCGTCATTATATGTGGGGGGCTGCTATTTCTGTGGGGGATTTCTCTGGAGGCAAGAGAGGTCTGTGTTTCTTCTAATAGGGGAAGTTAGATCTTCGGCTGGAGCGAGACGTCTAGGATCATCGTAGGCTCGTTCCCCGGCTACTTTTATTTGTGTGTTAGGTTCAGGGTCGCGGTCAGCTCAGGTTCCATCGCCCTAGAGCTTGTTTGTATCTGTGCTTGTCCTTTAGTGATCCCCTGCCATTGGGATCATGACAGGAAGTTAAAAGATGATTTGCAGCAGACTGAGTCTATAGCAGACTCATGCATGTGAATATATCCCCAGTTAAGGGCAATCAGGTGTGAATGAGGGGGTGGCTGGGTATGGGAGACCAGATGTAGAGAGTTAAGCAAAGGTCATAAAGTGAGGGAGGGGTAAGACTGACCACTCAAAGAGATGCCAGGATCACACAATGGGATACATGAAAACAGGTCATGGAAACAAGCTCATAGGTGAGAAAGCATACTAAAAGGATTATATGTGCTGCACCAAGACACTCAGATCCAGGGGAAGCATAGAAAAGCCAGTGCAGTATACAGAGACATTCAGAAGCCAGGGAGAGCTGGGTAAAGTCAGTGCATACCATGGAAAATCAATGCAGTATACAGAGACATTCAGAAGCCAGGGAGAGCTGGGTAAAGTCAGTGCATACCATGGAAAATCAATGCAGTATACAGAGACATTCAGAAGCCAGGGAGAGCTGGGTAAAGTTAGTGCATACCATAGAAAATCAATGCAGTATACAGAGACATTCAGAAGCCAGGGAGAGCTGGGTAAAGTCAGTGCATACCATGGAAAATCAATGCAGTATACAGAGACATTCAGAAGCCAGGGAGAGCTGGGTAAAGTCAGTGCATACCATGGAAAATCAATGCAGTATACAGAGACATTCAGAAGCCAGGGAGAGCTGGGTAAAGTCAGTGCATACCATGGAAAATCAATGCAGTATACAGAGACATTCAGAAGCCAGGGAGAGCTGGGTAAAGTCAGTGCATACCATGGAAAATCAATGCAGTATACAGAGACATTCAGAAGCCAGGGAGAGCTGGGTAAAGTCAGTGCATACCATGGAAAATCAATGCAGTATACAGAGACATTCAGAAGCCAGGGAGAGCTGGGTAAAGTCAGTGCATACCATGGAAAATCAATGCAGTATACAGAGACATTCAGAAGCCAGGGAGAGCTGGGTAAAGTCAGTGCATACCATGGAAAATCAATGCAGTATACAGAGACATTCAGAAGCCAGGGAGAGCTGGGTAAAGTCAGTGCATACCTGTGGGAAGAGGAGAACAGCTCGATTAGATGGTGCAGATGATGATAATATTGTAGTAGTGATGAGTAGCCAAATGCATTCTAGAATTCAGTCTAATTCAGAATCATAATTAAAAAGATGTAATTTAAAAGATGGAAGTTAAAAGATGATTTGCAGCAGACTGAGTCTATAGCAGACTCATGCATGTGAATATATCCCCAGTTAAGGGCAATCAGGTGTATATGACTGTTACTCTGAGTGAGAGGGGATGAAACACCCTGATGGTGTGAACCTCAAAAGAAGAATGGCGTCCAATCGGCCTGCATTTATTTATTGCGTTAAAAACAGGATTGTTGTTGGCAGCATGGAGTGTAGAGTTATCGTGGAGTTAGCAGTGATCATACAGCAGGATATACGCATATTCAATATGTCGTAATCTGGACTTGGATAAGCCATACACTCACTCTTACTTTTCTAAGAACTAATTATTGTGAACAGCTTGCAGCCTCTTCAGATGATTCGTTGCCCAATCATGTCATTGTCTGGATGATAGGGGCCAGCTGAGAGCTATTCACTACCAAGATCACAGCGCTTGCTTCTGTATGACTCATGACCTGTGATTTCTGTGATTATTTCATGGCCACTCCAATCTGTTGGCCATAGAAATGCAGACTTTCTGCCTTATGGATACAGCCTTTTTACAAAAGCTGTCCTACCAATACCAGTTGCTCAGTAACCATAGCTTCTCTAAGAAAGATGTGCATGCGCTACAGCAACAAATCGCCGACAACATCACCTGTTCCCTTGAAAATTCTATGTCTGCCAGGGTGCATTTCAGCCATGATATCTGGACGAGCAAGCATGGACAGGGGTGTTACAACTAGATGGCTGGGCACTGGGAGGTTATGGTGGCTGTAGGGTCAGTCAGGGAAGGGGCTGTTCCACAAGTCTTGCAATCCCCAAGGCTTGCAGGGCGCTTGGAGATAGAGAAATAAACCATTACACACCATAAGATGGATAACTAAACTACTAGACAACAGGAGTTGGAGAACTAAACTTCTAAACAGGGTTGTAGAACTAAACCACTAAACTCCATAAAATGGATAACTAAAATAACAGACAACAGCCAATTTTCACCTTAATGAAAAGGCCAAATTTTTTAAATCTGACCAGCGTCAATTTATGTTTTAATTACTCTGGAATACTTCAAAGGATCCCATTGATTCTGAGAGTGTCTTTTCATGACATATTGTACTTCTAAATAGTGGTGAAATTAGTTTAATATGACTTGTGTTTATTTGAGAAAATATTGGAAATTTGGTAAAAATTACAACAATTTTGTAATGTTCAAACATTTAATTCTTATGCCCTTAAATCAGAAAGGTATGTTACACAAAGTAGTTAATAAATAACATTTTCCACATGTCTACTTTACATCTGCATCATTTTTTAAACATTTTTTTTGTTATAAAGTTAGAAATGTTAAATGTTGATCAGCAATTTCTCATTTTTCCAATAAAATTTCCAAACCATATACAATTAAAAAAATACTTAAAAGTGACACCATTCTAAAAACAGCACCTCTCAAAATACTCAAAACCACATTCAAGAAGTTAACTTACTCTTCTAGTGCTTCACAAACACTAAAGCAACGTTGAAGGAAAAGATGAAAATTGAAAATATTTTCACAAAAATGTTTACTTATCTCTAAATTTGTTATTTTCACAAGTGTAACAGGATAAAATTGATCATAAAATGTGTTGTTCATCGTCTCCTGAGTATGCAGATACCCAATATGTGGTCTCAGTCTACCACCATCAATATGGTCTCAGTCTACCACCCTACCCGTGCCCTCCGCTCCGCTGATGACCTCAGGTTAGCATCCTCAATAATCAGAACCTCCCACTCCCGTCTCCAAGACTTTACACGTGCTGCGCCGATTCTTTGGAATGCACTACCTAGGATAATACGATTAATCCCCAATCCCCACAGTTTTAAGCGTGCCCTAAAAACTCATTTGTTCAGACTGGCCTACCGCCTCAATGCATTAACCTAACGATCCCTGTGTGGCCTATATTAAAAAAAAAAAAAAAAAAATTAATTAACTGGTTCATGCAGCTTTACATGAACACCCAAGCCTTACACTATGGCTGGTCCGAATAACTATAGCAATTGTTACCATCCACCTCTCGTGTCTCCCCTTTTCCTCATAGTTTGTAAGCTTACGAGCAGGGCCCTCACTCCTCTTGGTATCTGTTTTGAACTGTATTTCTGTTATGCTGTAATGTCTATTGTATGTACAAGTCCCCTCTATAATTTGTAAAGTGCTGCGGAATATGTTGGCGCTATATAAATAAAAATTATTATTATTATTATTATATGTGGGGGAAATCCACTGGTTGTTCACACGGCAGATCTCAGAAGGGAAAGAGCACCACTTGACTTTTTGAACATAAAAAGCCTGTAATCAAGAGCAGTTTATGACGTGAAGTAGTCCTGTGCCTTCAGCAGAAAAACACCGACAAAATATAATGTTTACACCTCCATGCTCGACAGTGGGGACAGTGTTCTTTGGGTCATAGGCAGCATTTCTCTTCCTCCAAACACGGCGAGTCCTAAATTTTTGTCTCATCTGACCACTGCACCTTCTCTCAATCACTCACAGAATCATCCAGGTGTTAATTGACAAACATCAGATGGGCCTGCACATGTGCCTTCTTGAGCAGGGGGACCTTGCAGGCACTGCAAGATTTTAAATCTTTACGGCGTAATATGTTACCAATCGTTTTCTTGGTGACTGTGGTCCCAGCAGCCTTGAGATCATTAGCAAGTTCCCCCATGTAGTTTGAGGCAGATCTCTCACCTTCCTCATGATCAAGGACACAACACGAAGTGTGATTTTGCATGGTACCCCAGATCGATGTATTTCTTCCATTTTCTTACTATTGCACCAACAGTTGTCTCCTTCTCACCCAGCATCTCACTTATGGTTTTGTAGCTCATTCCAGCTTTGCAAAAGTTTATGATCTTGTCTCTGACATCCTTATAAAGTTCTTTGGTCTTGCCCATGTTGTAGATGTTAGAGTCTGACTGATTAATTGAATCTGTGGACAGGAGTCTTTTATAAAGGTGACTATGTAGGACAGCTGTCTTTAATGCAGGTAATGAGTTGATTAGGAGCGTCTAACTGGTCTTTATGAGCAAGAACTGTTCATGGTTGGTAGGGAATCAAATACATATTTCTCACTGAAAAATGCAAATAAATTTATATAATTTATACAATGTGATTTTCTGAATTTTATTTTTGATATTCTATCTCTCAATGTTAAAATTAACCTATCCTTAAAATTATAGACTGTCAATGTCTTTGTCAGTGGGCAAACTTACAAAATCAGCAAGGGATCAAATTCTTATTTTCCGCATTGTATATATATATATATATATATATATATATATATATACATATATATATATATAACTGGCTAAGGGGTACTTCCATCTGTTTGTAACTTCTGTCTGTGTGTCTGTTTGTCTGTAACGGAAATCCCGGGTCGCTGATAGTTCGTGGCCCCTCCCGACTCTCCTCCAGTCAGTGCCAGTGTGTCGCCCCATCCCCGACCAACTTTTTACTATTGATGCTGCCTATGCAGCATCAATAGTAAAAAGATATGTTAAAAAAATAAAAAATTGGGCTCTTCTCACCTTCCGACATCCACCGATGCGTGCGATGCGGCTGCCAGCTTCCGTTCCCAGAGATGCATTGCGAAATTACCTAGATGCCAGCTTCATTGGACGACGGAGGGTGAGTATATAACTATTTTTAATTTTATTTTTTTTTAACAGGGATATGGTGCCCACACTGCTATATGCTACGTGGGCTGTGTTATATGCTACGTGAGCTGTGCTATATATTACATTGGCTGTGTTTTATACTGCCTGGCTGCTATATACTATGGGGCCAATGTTATAAACTGCGTGGCCTGTGTTATATACTGCATGACCTGTGTTATATACTACGCGGCCTGTGTAATATACTGCATGGCCTGTGTTATATACTGCGTGGCCTGTGCTATATATTACATTGGCTGTGCTATATACTATGTGGCTGCTATATACCATGTGGCTGCTGTATACTAAGTGGCTGCCATATACTACGTGGCTGCTATATACTACGTGGCTGTGCCATACACTACATGGCTGTGCTATATACTGCATGGCTGTGGTATATACTATGTGGCTGTCTGTGTTATATACTATGTGGCTGTGTTATATACTACGTGACTGTGCTATATACTATGTGGCTGTGCTAAGCAACGTACATACAGTACATACATATTCTAGAATACCCGATGCGTGTTATATACTACATGGGCTGTGCTATATATTATGTGGGCTGTGTTATATACTGCCTGGCTGCTATATACTACGTGGGCAGTGTTATATACTGCATGGGCTGTGTTATATACTACGTGGCCTGTGTTATATACTGCGTGGCCTGTGCTATATATTACGTGTGCTGTGCTATATACTGTGTGGCTGCTATAAAATATGTGGCTGCTATATACTACATGGCCATGCTATATACTATGTGGCTGTCTGTGCTATGTGGGCTGTGCAATATAGTATGTGGCTGCTCTATACTATGTGGCGGCTATATACTATGTGGATGTACTATATACTATGTGGCTGTGCTATATAATATGTGGCTGTGCTATAAACTATGTGGCTGTGCTATATACTATGCGTCTGTGCTATATACTACTTGTATGTGCTATATACTATGTGACTGTGGTATATACTATGTGGCTGTCTGTGTTATATACTATGTGGCCTATGTTATATACTGCATGAGCTGTGCTATATATTACGTGGGCTGTGCTTTATACTATGTGGCTGCTATATACCATGTGGCTGCTATATACTACATGGCTGTCTGTGTTACGTGGACTGTGCTTTATAGTATGTGGCTGCTATATACTATGTGGCTGTGCTAAATACTATGTGGCTGTGTTATATACTTTGTGGTTGTGCTATATACTATGTGGCTGTGCTATATTCTACGTGGCTGTGGTATATACTATTTGGCTGTCTGTGTTATATGCTACATGGCTGTGCTATATACTATGTGGCTACTATATGCTATGTGGCTGTGCTATATACCACATGGCTGTGCTATATACTACGTGGCTGTGGTATATACTACGTGGCTGTCTGTGTTATATACTACGTGGCTCTGTTATATACTACGTGGCTGTGCTAAGTGCGACGTACATACATGCAAACATATTCTAGAATACCCGATGTGTGTTATATACTACATGGGCTGTGCTATATATTACGTGAGCTGTGTTATTTACTGCCTGGCTGCTATATACTATGTGGGCAGTGTTATATACTGCGTGGGCTGTGTTATATACTACGTGGCCTGTGTTATATACTGTGTAAGTGGTGCTATATATTACGTGGGCTGTGCTATATACTACGTGGCTGCTATATACTACGTGGCTGTGCTATATACTGCATGGCTGTCTGTGTTACGTGGGCTGTTCTATATCGCATGTGGCTGCTATATACTTTGAGGCTGCTATATACCATGTGGCTGTGCTATATACTATGTGGCTGTGCTATATATTATGTGGCTGTGCTATATACTACGTGGCTGTGGTATATGCTACATGGTTGTCTGTGTTATATACTACATGGCTGTCCTATGTACTATGTGGCTTTGCTATATACTACGTGGCTGTGGTATATACTATGTGGCTGTCTGTGTTATATACTACGTGGCTGTGCTAAATACTACGTGGCTGTGCTAAGCACGATGTACATACCTACATACATATTCTAGAATACCCGGTGCACTAGAATCGGGTCACCATCTAGTATATACATATATCTATATGCTCCTATCTTGTACACCCCTGTTTAACTCCTCACATGTGTGCATACCACCTGCTTCCTCCATCCGGTATTTCTATTTAATAAAAATGTTGCATTTTAATTATTACTTGGAACTATTGGTTGTTGCTTTTTTTGCCCTCACATATATCTGGTCTCTCAGTGGATGCTGGCGGTGTGATTATGGATGTCATCACCCTGAGGACGACTCCTGCATTGCACCGGCCTCCAGAAGTAAGTGAAGGAGTCAGTGGCTCTGTGCTTAGTCACAACGTTAACAGTACCTGCCCGTGCAAAATATGGAGTGCTAAGCAGAGAGGAGTTCCAATCCATTTACATGTGCATTTCTTATTAGTCAATGACATGACAAGCAAGAACGCTTACTAATCAATAACTTCAAGTTATTCATTCATAACTAAAGGTACAGGGCTGTTTTTCTTCTCCCAGAGGACACTTGAACTAAAATTATAATCAAACAAACTACAGATGGTTCAATGTTAATTCACTGAAAACAGCTCCATAAATCTTTATGTTTCTTTGGAGTATGCTTACAATTATTGGACTTAGAATACAAATTAGGAGTTGATATAATTATTTCACTCTGCTTTATATTCTTCTCAAAACTAATTCATGAGCATACGTTTATATTAATGCTCTTGAAACTGCTGTCATTTTTATTTGTTTGATAATGGTAATATTCTTCCTAGATGTTTATCACACATCTGTGTTCTTCTGAAAACATCTGGTCTTTCACTTGTACTTTCTAATTTATTTAAAACCATGCACAAATACTATACAGTGGTACACTGAAAAACTTTCTGCATCTTAATTTGGCCAAAATTATCGTTAAGTGGTTTGATAAGCTATATTTAGGTGTTTCTTTACTGTAATGAGGCTATGTGAACATGATTCTGCTATACTGATTTTAAATAGGTAAAGAACTCCAAATCCATGCGGTTACACCACCAAAATGAAATGTATATGGCTTCTATAATGTACATAGAAAGCTCCCCAATCTTCAGCCCATGCAAAAACGGATTATAATTAGAGAAATCTGACCTGCTGGGTTATGGCCTGAGTATCCAGGGGTCCATGGTCACATTGCCCTCATCATTAGTGGCAAGTCGGGCAGGAAGTATTCCTTCAACTTCACTACCTACAGAAGAAAATGGCAGCAGAGCTGCAGGAAGTAGTTCTTGACTGGCGTTTTCTCTATGACTCAAGGGTGCATGGCATGATGATGTTGGCATGCAGGCTGCACCGTTTAGAAAGAATAAAGCTGGAACAGTAAAGAAGCAGTGGTGCAGGGAACCTTCTAGAAAAGTGAATTATTCTATTTTCTTTTATATATATATATATATATATGTATATATATATATATATATATATATATACAGTTATATGAAAAAGTTTGGGCACCCCTATTAATCTTAAGCTATTTCAGTTTCATATATCTAATAACTGTTGGACACAGTAATGTTTCTGCCTTGAAATGAGGTTTATTGTGCTAACAGAAAATGTGCAATCTGCATTCAAACAAAATTTGACAGGTGCATAAGTATGGACACCCCACCAGAAAAGTGACATTAATATTTCGTAGATCCTCTTTTTGCAAAATTAACAGCCTCTAGTTGCTTCCTGTAGCTTTTAATGAGTTCCTGGATCCAGGATGAAGGTATTTTTGACCATTCCGCTTACAAAACAATTCCAGTTCAGTTAAGTTTGATGGTCGCCGAGCATAGACAGCCCTCTTCAAATGATCCCACAGATGTTCAATGATATTCAGGTCTGGGGACTGGGATGGCCATTCCAGAACAGTGTAATTGTTCCTCTGCATGAATGCCTGAGATTTGGAGCGGTGTTTTGGATCATTGTCTGTTAGGAGTTGAGTTTCCTCTGCTGCACAGGGGGAATCTCGATCCGTCTCCGCTGCGGTCTCCCATTCTCCTCCAGCCGCAGTGGAGTCTGCTCAGCAGGGACGTAGCTCCCAGTGTCTTGCTCGCTCTCACTCTGTACAGAGAGTTACTGCTGCTTCTTCAGCTCCTGCCATTAAAGTCAGTGCTGGTCAGCGGCGAGCGGACTTCCCTGGGACTAAGTCCTTGTTTGCGCACACTGAGCATGCCCAGAGCAAGATCTCCCGTTGGAGATCGAGGGTCATGTGCTCTGGCTCTGCAGCGCATTCCATTGGTCCTCTTGGCAGGCCCTGGAAGGGCAAAGTTTCTGTGGCCACTTCCTGTCCTGCAATTATATAAACTGTGCATGACCGCATGGCCATGCGCTAGTGTACAATTGAATACGTGTGTTTGTTGTGAGTGCAAGTCGTTCATTAAATACCCCTACCCTATTGTATGACTGTTCGCGTATGGAGTATGGCTGCTATCTAGCGCCCGACAAATCACTCAACGTGTCACACACATATCAGCGTCTATTGCTGTGACCGCCAGTGCGGCGCCACGCGCCAGTAGTGCGCTTCCTGACCCACGTCTGGGTGCTTAGTGGTGCCTGCCAGCACGGCACAGTTCGCACTTCGGTGCTCTAATTATAAGAGTTGCCTAACACACCCTGTTGCGGTGTTGTGTCAGCAAGTGGTCTAATCGGACTTCAATCCTAGTTGGGGTTAAGTTCGCTGACTGCTTGCTCGCCTTCTATGTGCGGTACCGCGATCCTGTGACGCAACAGGATCGCTTCCTTCACGTTGGGTGAAGTTTAACCCACGCGAGTATACTTATGAGTACCGCCATATAGTCCGTCATTACTCAGCAGCAGGTTCCATCTCTGCACGGTGGACCCCGGGCTACGAACGCACCGTACACTATCAGTCTTATTATTTGGTGCGTTCCGCTAGCCCTAACATTACACTAGCGCCAGGGTCTGGCTAGTGATGACGGACAAACAGCAATCCCTGCGGTATATACAGCAGCTGGAGGGTAGGTTGGCGGCTCTCGAGAGCGCAACCTCAGCTGTGGATGTTACCGCAGTTGCTGTACAGGCTGCCAGCGTGGCTGCAGCAATTTTGTCCATTGCCACCCCTGTTCCGACATTTTCACGCCTCCCGCTGCTAGAAAAATTTTCTGGTAATAGCAAATTTTGTAGGGGATTCGTGAGTCAGTGCTCTATTCATCTCGAACTTCTGGCTGCACGTTTCCCCACAGAGCGGGCTAAGGTGGGATTTATTGTGTCTCTAGTGTCGGACAGGGCGTTGGAATGGGCTACGCCGCTGTGGGAGCGTGGCGATCATGTGGTGCAGAGTGCTCCTCTGTTTTTGAGCACTTTAAAACAGGTCTTTTTAGGACCTCAAGTCACCCATGACACTGCGCTCCAACTGCTGGCATTAACTCAGGGTGAGTCCTTGGTCAGTCATTTTGCCGTCCAATTCCGCACTTTAGCATCTGAGCTGGAATGGTCGGATAAAGCTCTTATCCCCATATTTTGGAGGGGCTTGGCTGACCATGTAAAGGACGCTCTGGCCACTAGGGAGATTCCTGCCACACTGGAGGAGTTAATAACAGTCTCCACTCGAATTGACCTCCGTTTTAACGAGCGGAGGTTAGAGCGAGCCCAGTGTAGGCAGAGGTTTCGGCTGGCTCCTACCTTCGCCAAACCTCTGGAATCTCCGGTCCTGGTTCCTGAGTCACATGAGGCCAGGGAAGTGTCACAAGCGGGATCTAAGTCCCGAACCGCTTGTGCACTCAGGGTCTGTCATGTTTGCCAGCAGTCTGGACATTTAGCCACCAGATGCCCTCAGCGGTCGAGGAAACGTCAGCGTCTAGTGGTCGTAGGTGGAGGTACACTAGACACGGCGACGTTTGCCTCTAAATTGTCCTTTAAGGGGACAATTACTATAGGCTCATTCTCCCACTCGGTAGAGCTCTGCGTGGATTCTGGGGCGGAGGGCAATTTTATGTCTTCTGCCTTCGCCCAACGCCACGCAATACCTCTGGTTATGCTAGCTCAACCTGTAACGGTACGAGTGGTGAATGGGTCGACTCTGCCCTCACAGATAACTCACCAGACCATCCCTTTTACTCTGTCCATGTCGCCATCTCATCAGGAGATTATTTCTCTGCTCGTCATTCCAGAGGGAATTGATGAAGTCCTGTTGGGAATACCTTGGCTACGGTACCACTCTCCTCATATCGAGTGGTCCTCAGGCAGAATTCTGGGGTGGGGTGAATCTTGTGGGGGTAGGTGTCAGAGGGAGTGCGTTCAGGTTGCTACTACAGAGGTACCCGCAGATCTTTCCTCTCTCCCCAAGCAGTATTGGTCGTATGCAGACGTATTCTCCAAAAAGGCGGCGGAGACCCTTCCGCCCCATCGCCCCTATGATTGTCCTATTGACCTCTTGCCTGGTGCTGAGCCTCCCCGGGGTCGAGTCTATCCGCTATCTCTCCCGGAGACGGAGGCAATGTCACAGTACATCCAGGAAAATCTGGCAAGAGGGTTCATCAGGAAGTCAGTGTCACCTGCTGGGGCAGGGTTCTTCTTCATGCAGAAGAAGAGTGGGGAATTGCGTCCATGCATAGACTACAGGGGTCTTAATGCCATCACCGTTAAGAATAAATACCCTTTACCTTTGATATCTGAACTGTTCGAGAGGCTTCGGGGAGCAAGGGTATTTACTAAATTAGATCTGCGGGGTGCTTACAACCTGATTCGCATCCGTGAGGGGGACGAATGGAAGACGGCTTTTAACACCAGGGATGGGCACTATGAATATCTGGTGATGCCCTTTGGGCTCTGTAATGCCCCAGCCGTTTTCCAAGACTTTGTGAACGATATCTTCCGGGATATGCTTTCCACCTCGGTCGTAGTCTATCTGGATGATATTCCCATCTACTCTCCAGATATTGACTCCCACCGGAGAGATGTTTGCAAAGTCTTCGACCTCCTACGGGCAAACTCCCTCTATGCCAAGTTGGAGAAGTGTATGTTTGAGCAGGAGTCCTTACCTTTTCTAGGCTACATCATCTCAGCCCAGGGATTGGCTATGGATCCTGCCAAACTACAGGCTGTGATGGACTGGCAGCAACCCCATTCTCTTAAAGCGGTGCAGCGCTTTATGGGGTTCATCAATTATTATCGCCAGTTCATCCCGCATTTCTCAACTTTGGTACCTCCCTTGGTTGCCCTCACCAAGAAGGGGGCGAATCCCAAATTGTGGTCTGAGGAGGTCTCCAAGGCTCTTATCTCTATAAAGTCACACTTCGCTAGCGCTCCCATTCTTCATCGCCCCGATGTTGATAAGCCATTTATCATGGAGGTGGATGCCTCTTCTGTTGGTGCTGGAGCAGTCCTCTTCCAAAAGGATGCTCAAGGTCGGAAGCATCCTTGCTTCTTTTTCTCCAAGACCTTCGCACCAGCAGAGAGGAATTATTCCATCGGGGACAGGGAGTTGCTAGCCATGAAGTTGGCTTTCTCGGAGTGGAGACATCTCTTGGAGGGAGCACGTTTTCCCTTCCAAGTCTTCACAGATCACAAAAATTTGGTGTATCTGCAGACAGCTCAGCGGTTGAATTCTCGCCAGGCCAGATGGTCCTTGTTCTTCTCCCGGTTTCATTTCACCCTCCATTTCCTTTCTGGGGAGAAGAACATTCGGGCCGACGCTCTCTCTCGCTCCGTTGTGTCATCTGCGGAGGAGGAGGAGGAGCCTCAGTTTATTGTCCCCACCGAGAGTTTGAGAACCATGGCCCCGGTTTCGCTGGAGTCTGTGCCCCCGGGCAAGACTTTTGTTCCATCTAGTTTGCGACCGGAGGTTCTCTCTTGGGCGCACTCGTCCAGGGTGGGTGGACATTTTGGTACTAAAAGGACATCAGAGTTACTGGCGAGGACATACTGGTGGCCGCATATGGCTCGTGATGTCACGGAGTACGTTTGGGCGTGTGTCTCTTGCGCCAGGAACAAGACTCCTCGGCAATGGCCAGCTGGGTTGCTTTATCCTCTGCCCGTGGCTGACAGGCCCTGGGAGATGGTCGGGATGGACTTTGTGGTTGGCTTACCCAAGTCTCGTAATTGCACCATTATCTGGGTGATCACCGATCATTTATCATTTTTCCAAAATGGTGCATTTGGTGCCTCTTCCACGGCTACCATCTGCACGGGCGTTGGCTGTCTTGTTTATCAAGCATATCTTTCGCTTACACGGTATGCCAGACAAAATTGTTAGTGACCGGGGTCCCCAGTTTGCGTCTCGATTCTGGAGGGAGCTATGTCGTCTACTCAGTATTGAGTTAAATCTCTCTTCAGCATATCATCCCGAGACGAATGGGTTGGTAGAAAGGGCCAACCAGACCTTGGTCACATATCTGCGACATTTTGTTTCTGCCAGACAGGATGACTGGGCATCCTTGCTACCGTGGGCAGAGTTTGCACTTAACAATGCCATAGCCGACTCTACCGGTCAGACTCCATTCCTCTTAAATTACGGCCAGCATCCGCGTGTTCCTGTGCCCATGCCTATGTCTTCCGCTGATCCCAGGGTGGCAGACTGGGCTGTGGAGGCACGGGACATTTGGGATCGCACGCAGGATGCCATTCGGGCCTCCAAGGAGAGAATGAGGTCCTCCGCCGATGTTCATCGGCGCCCCGCTCCGACTTTTTCCCCTGGCGACTTGGTGTGGCTCTCCGCCCATAACATCAGGCTGCGAGTTGAGTCCACTAAGTTTGCTCCTCGCTACTTGGGTCCCTTCAAGGTTCTCGAACAGGTTAATCCTGTGGTCTACCGCCTGGCTCTTCCTCCACGCTTGGGTATCACCGACACCTTTCATGTGTCCCTCTTGAAACCCGTATACATGTCCCGGTTTTCCGAGTCATCTGCCGGGACATCGGGTTCGTCTACGGATGATTACGAGGTGAACGCTATTTTGGGGTGCAAGGTGGTAAGCGGCAAAAAGTTTTATTTGGTGGATTGGAAGGGTTATGGTCCAGAGGACAGGTCTTGGGAGCCTGCTGAAAACATTCGGGCCCCACAGCTCATTGCTGCCTTCGAGCGCAGCGAGGCCCAAGGAGGGGGGGGGCCCTAGGAGGGGGGGTAATGTTAGGAGTCGAGTTTCCTCTGCTGCACAGGGGGAATCTTGATCCGTCTCCGCTGCGGTCTCCCATTCTCCTCCAGCCGCAGTGGAGTCTGCTCAGCAGGGACGTCGCTCCCAGTGTCTTGCTCGCTCTCACTCTGTACAGAGAGTTACTGCTGCTTCTTCAGCTCCTGCCATTAAAGTCAGTGCTGGTCAGCGGCGAGCGGACTTCCCTGGGACTAAGTCCTTGTTTGCGCACACTGAGCATGCCCAGAGCAAGATCTCCCGTTGGAGATCGAGGGTCATGTGCTCTGGCTCTGCAGCGCATTCCATTGGTCCTCTTGGCAGGCCCTGGAAGGGTAAAGTTTCTGTGGCCACTTCCTGTCCTGCAATTATATAAACTGCGCATGACCGCACGGCCATGCGCTAGTGTACAATTGAATACGTGTGTTTGTTGTGAGTGCAAGTCGTTCATTAAATACCCCTACCCTATTGTATGACTGTTCGCGTATGGAGTATGGCTGCTATCTAGCGCCCGACAAATCACTCAACGTGTCACACACATATCAGCGTCTATTGCTGTGACCGCCAGTGCGGCGCCACGCGCCAGTAGTGCGCTTCCTGACCCACGTCTGGGTGCTTAGTGGTGCCTGCCAGCACGGCACAGTTCGCACTTCGGTGCTCTAATTATAAGAGTTGCCTAACACACCCTGTTGCGGTGTTGTGTCAGCAAGTGGTCTAATCGGACTTCAATCCTAGTTGGGGTTAAGTTTGCTGACTGCTTGCTCGCCTTCTATGTGCGGTACCGCGATCCTGTGACGCAACAGGATCGCTTCCTTCACGTTGGGTGAAGTTTAAACCACGCGAGTATACTTATGAGTACCACCATATAGTCCGTCATTACTCAGCAGCAGGTTCCATCTCTGCACGGTGGACCCCGGGCTACGAACGCACCGTACACTATCAGTCTTATTATTTGGTGCGTTCCACTAGCCCTAACATTGTCTTGCTGAAAGATCCATCCCTTGCGTAACTTCAAATTTGTCACTGATTCATGAACATTATTGTCAAGAATCTGCTGATACTGAGAGGAATCCATGCGTCCCTCAACTTTAACAAGATTCCCGATGCCGGCATTGGCCACACAGCCCTCCACCAGGAACCTCCACCAAATTTTACTGTGGGTAGCAAGTGTTTTTCTTGGAATGCTGTGTTTTTTGGCTGCCATGCATAACGCCTTTTTTGTATGACCAAAAAACTTAATCTTGGTTTCATCAGTCCACAGGACCTTCTTCCAAAAAGAAATTGGCTTCTCCAAATGTGTTTTTGCATTTTGCATACCTCAGCCGACTCTGTTTGTGGCGTGCTTGCAGAAACGGCTTCGTTCGCATCACTCTCCCATACAGCTTCTCCTTGTGCAAAGTGCGTTGTATAGTTTTTTGTATCCCTCCCCTGAACAACTCTGTTGAATAATCTTTGTTTTCAGATCATTAGACAGTTGTCATTAGACAGTTTTTTGAGGAGCCCATGATGCCACTCTTCAGAGGAGATTTAAACAGGAGAACAACTTGCAAGTGGCCACTTTAAGTAGCTTTTCTCATGATTGCATACACCTGGCTATGAAGTTCAAAGCTCGATGAGGTTAGAAAACCAAAAATAGTGCTTTAGTAAGTCAGTAAAAAGTAGGTAGGAGTATTTAAAATAAGAAAATGATAAGGGTGCCCATACTTATGCACCTGTCAAATTTTGTTTGAATGCAGATTGCACATTTTCTGTTAGTACAATAAACCTCATTTCAAGGCAGAAACATTACTGTGTCCAACAGTTATTAGTTATATGAAACTGAAATAGCTGTTGCAAAAAAAAACAATTTTTATAAAACATTAAGCTTAAGATTAATAGGGGTGCCCAAACTTTTTCATATAACTGTATATATATTTGGTAGGGCAAAATGGGTGGAGAAGAGGATAGGATGATTTGTAATGAATTAACGGTGATGGAGGGCACTATCACAGACATATAATGCATTATGAATGTTTTACAGCACTATTAAGAATTATAATGAATTGGAGAGTGGGGGATGCTAAACTTTGACTTATAATGAATTGGGCTGGGGAAGAGGATGTAAACAGGGACTTATAATGAACTGGCTGTTGGGGGAGGACATTATCAGTGATTTATAATGAATTAGGGAGAGGGGAATAACTCTATACAGTGGAGAAAAAAGTATTTAGTCAGCGACCAATTGTGCAAGTTCTCACACTTAAAAAGATGAGAGAGACCTGTAATTGACTTCATAGGTAGACCAAAACTATGAGAGTCAAAAGGAGAAAACAAATCCAGAAAATTACCTTGTCTGATTTGGCAAAATTTATTTTGCAAAATATGGCAGAAAATAAGTGTTTGGTCACCTAAAAACATGCAATATTTCTGGCTCTCACAGACCTGTAACTTTTTCTCTAAGAGACTCCTCTGTCCTCCACTCATTACCTGTAGTAATGGCACCTGTTTGAACTTTTTATCAGTATAAAAGACACCTGTGCACAACCTCAAACTGTCACACTCCAAACTCCACTATAGTCAAGACCAAAGAGATGTCGAAGGACACCAGAAACAAAATTATAGCCCTGCACCAGGCTGGGAAGACTGAATCTGCAATAGGCAAGCAGCTTGATGTGATGGAATCAACTGTGAGAGCAATAATAAAAAAATAGAAGACAAACAAGACCACTGATAATCTCCCTCGATCTGGGGATCCACAAAAAAAACTCAACCCGTGGGATCAAAATGATCACAAGAACTGTGAGCAAAAATCCGAGAACCACATGGGGGGACCTAGTGAATCACCTGCATAGAGCTGGACCCGCGGTAACAAAGATTAACGTCAGTAACACACTACACCACCTGAGACTCAGAACCTACAATGCAAGACGTGTCCTCCTGCTTAAGCCAGTACATGTCTGGGCCCAGCTGAAATTTGCTAGAGAGCATTTAGATTATCCAGAAGAGTATTGGGAGAATGTCATATGGTCTGATGAAATCAAAGTAGAACTGTTTGGTAGAAACAAAACTTGTCGTGTTTGGAGGAGACACAATGTTGCATCCAATGAACACCATATCTACTGTGAAGCATGGGGGTGGCAACATCATGCTTTGGGGATGTTTCTCTGCAAAGGGACCAGGACAACTGATACATGTACATGAAAGAATGAATGGGGCCATGTATCGTGAGAGTTTGAGTGCAAACCTCCTACCATCAGCAAGGGTATTAAAGATGAAACATGAATGGATCTTTCAGCATGATAATGATCCCAAGCACACCACCAGGGCAACGAAGGAGTGGATTCGTAAGAAGCATATGGAGTGGCCTAGCCAGTCTCCAGATCTCAACCCCAACAGTGTGTGCCAACTTTGTGAAGACTTACAGAAAATGTTTGACCACTGTAATTGCCAACAAAGGATATTTATTATTATTATTATTAGTTATTATTATAGCGGCATTTATTCCATGGCGCTTTACATGTGAGATATATAACAAAATATTGAGATTAACTTTTATTAATGACCAAATACTTATTTTCCATCATAATTTGCAAACTAAATCTTGCCAAATCAGACAAGGTGATTTTCTTGATTTGTTTTCTCATTTTGACTCTCGTAGCTATGGTCTACCTATGATGTCAAATAGAGGCCTCTCCCATCTATTTAAGTGGGAGAACTTGCACAATTGGTGGCTGACTAAATACTTTTTTCCCCACTGTATAGAAACTTATAATGAACTCTGGGATGAAAGATGATGTTATAACTTACAATGAAGTTGTGAAGGGGTATAGAGGATAGTATATGAACACTGTTAATGAATGAGGGGTGTTAAGGCCCCTTCACATTAAGCGACGCTGCAGCGATACCGACAACGATCCGGATCGCTGCAGTGTCGCTGTTTGGTCGCTGGAGAGCTGTAACACAGACAGCTCTCCAGCGACCAACGATGCCGGTAACCAGGGTAAACATCGGGTTACTAAGCGCAGGGCCGCGCTTAGTAACCCGATGTTTACCCTGGTTACCAGCGTAAAAGTAAAAAAAAAAAACACTACATACTTACCTACCGCTGTCTGTCCCCGGCGCTCTGCTTCTCTGCACTCCTCCTGTACTGACTGTGAGCACAGCGGCTGGAAAGCAGAGCGGTGACGTCACCGCTCTGCTTTCCGGCTGCCCGGCGCTCACAGCCAGTACAGGAGTAGTGCAGAGCACAGCGCCGGGGACAGACAGCGGTAGGTAAGTATGTAGTGTTTTTTTTTTTTTACTTTTACGCTGGTAACCAGGGTAAACATCGGGTTACTAAGCGCGGCCCTGCGCTTACTTACCCGATGTTTACCCTGGTTACCAGTGAAGGCATCGCTGGATCGGTGTCACACACGCCGATCCAGCGATGTCAGCGGGAGATCCAGCGACGAAATAAAGTTCTGGACTTTGTTCAGCGACCAACGATCTCCCAGCAGGGGCCTGATCGTTGGTTGCTGTCACCCATAACGATTTCCTTAACGATATCGTTGCTACGTCACAAAAAGCAACAATATCGTTAACGATATCGTTATGTGTGAAGGTACCTTAAGAAAAAAGGGTGAAGAAGCTTGATCATGCCAGTTCAAATGCAGACAGGAGGATCAGACTGTAGGGTGCCATGTCTCAGGTTGGTGCAGTGCAGCAATGACGAACCAGGGGAGATCGGAAGAGACAGCACAAAGTTAACAAATAAATGTAAAAATTTCTTTAATCTGTATCCATTAAAATGTCAGACAAGGTATTTAAAACCGACACATTCTTTGTATTACAATGGTCTTATTTAAAGCACAATGACCCACTCATGGTAGACAAACACATGACATAAATGTATCTAACAGGGAAACCACATGTCTGGGGATAATCATTAACACTAATGGAGAGTTTAAATCAGTATGTATAATTACAAGAGAACGAAAAAAAATGGGGGGCAGAGAGGGAAGGAGTGGGTGGCTTCAATAACCTATGTCAATCTCGCATATCTGTAGGTTAACAGCGTTATTTCTAGTAACTGCTTTTGCGAGGGAATAAAACCAAGGAATTCTACTCTTTACAGGGTGAGATTTTTAACCCCTTTACCCCCAAGGGTGGTTTGCACGTTAATGACCGGGCCAATTTTTACAATTCTGACCACTGTCCCTTTATGAGGTTATAACTCTGGAACGCTTCAATGGATCCTGGTGATTCTGACATTGTTTTCTCGTGACATATTGTACTTCATGACAATGGTAAAAATTCTTTGATAGTACCTGCGTTTATTTGTGAAAAAAACGGAAATTTGGCGAAAATTATGAAAATTTCGCAATTTTCCAACTTTGAATTTTTATGCAATTAAATCACAGAGATATGTCACACAAAATACTTAGTAAGTAACATTTCCCACATGTCTACTTTACATCAGCACAATTTTGGAACCAAAATTTTTTTTTGTTAGGGAGTTATAAGGGTTAAAAGTTGACCAGCAATTTCTCATTTCTACAACACCATTTTATTTTAGGGACCACATCTCATTTGAAGTCATTTTGAGGGGTCTATATGATAGAAAATACCCAAGTGTGACACCATTCTAAAAACTACACCCCTCAAGGTGCTCAAAACCATATTCAAGAAGTTTATTAACCCTTCTGGTGCTTCACAGGAATTTTTTGAATGTTTAAATAAAAATGAACATTTAACTTTTTTTCACAAAAAATTTAATTCAGCTCCAATTTGTTTTATTTTACCAAGGGTAACAGGAGAAAATGGACCCCAAACATTGTTGTACAATTTGTCCTGAGTATGCCAATACCCCACATGTGGGGGTAAACCACTGTTTGGGCGCATGGCAGAGCTCGGAAGCGAAGGAGTGCCATTTGACTTTTCAATGCAAAATTGACTGGAATTGAGATGGGACGCCATGTTTCGTTTGGAGAGCCCCTGATGTGGCTAAACATTGAAACCCCCCACAAGTGACACCATTTTGGAAAGTAGACCCCCTAAGGAACTTATCTAGAGGTGTGGTGAGCACTTTGACCCAACAAGTGCTTCACAGAAGTTTATAATGTAGAACCGTAAAAATAAAAAATCATATTTTTTCACAAAAATTATCTTTTCGCCCCCAATTTTTTATTTTTCCAAGGGTAAGAGAAGAAATTGGACCCCAAAAGTTGTTGTACAATTTGTCCTGAGTACGCTGATAGCCCATATGTGGGGGTAAACCACTGTTTGGGCGGATGGGAGAGCTCGGAAGGGAAGGAGCGCCGTTTGACTTTTCAATGCAAAATTGACAGGAATTGAGATGGGACGTCATGTTGCGTTTGAAGAGCCACTGATGTGCCTAAACATTGAAACCCCCCACAAGTGACACCATTTTGGAAAGTAGACCCCCTAAGGAACTTATCTAGAGGTGTGGTGAGCACTTTGACCCACCAAGTGCTTCACAGAAGTTTATAATGTAGAACCGTAAAAATAAAAAATCATATTTTTTCACAAAAATTATCTTTTTGCCCCCAATTTTTTATTTTCCCAAGGGTAAGAGAAGAAATTGGACCCCAAAAGTTGTTGTACAATTTGTCCTGAGTACGCTGATACCCCATATGTGGGGGTAAACCACTGTTTGGGTGGATGGGAGAGCTCGGAAGGGAAGGAGCGCCGTTTGACTTTTCAAAGCAAAATTGACAGGAATTGAGATGGGACGCCATGTTGCGTTTGAAGAGCCACTGATGTGCCTAAACATTGAAACCCCCCACAAATGACACCATTTTGGAAAGTAGACCCCCTAAGGAACTTATCTAGAGGTGTGGTGAGCACTTTGACCCACCAAGAACTTCACAGAAGTTTATAATGCAGAGCCGTAAAAATAAAACAAAATTTTTTTCCCACAAAAATTATTTTTTTAGCCCCCAGTTTTGTATTTTCCTGAGGGTAACAGGAGAAATTGGACCCCAAAATTTGTTGCCCAATTTGTCCTGAGTGCGATGATACACCATATGTGGGGGGAACCACTGTTTGGGCACATGGGAGGGCTCAGAAGGGAAGGAGTGCCATTTGAATGCAGACTTAGATGGAATGGTCTGCAGGTGTCACATTGCGTTTGCAGAGCCCCTAATGTACCTAAACAGTAGAAACCCCCCACAAGTGACACCATTTTGGAAACTAGACCCCCTAAGGAACTCATCTAGATGTGTTGTGATAGCTTTGAACCCCCAAGTGTTTCATTACAGTTTGTAACGCAGAGCCGTGAAAATTAAAAAAAAAAATCTTTCCCCCCAAAATTATTTTTTAGCCCCCAGTTTTGTATTTTCTTGAGGGTAAGAGGAGAAATTCGACCCCAAAAGTTGTTGTCCAATTTGTCCTGAGTACGCTGATACCCCGTATGTTGGGGGAAACCAACGTTTGAGCGCATGGCAGAGCTCGGAAGGGAAGGAGCGCCATTTGGAATGCAGACTTAGATGGAATGGTCTGCAGACGTCACATTGCGTTTGCAGAACCCCTAATGTACCTAAACAGTAGAAACCCCCCACAAGTGACCCCATATTGGAAACTAGACCCCCCAGGGAACTAATCTAGATGTGTTGTGAGAACTTTGAACCCCCAAGTGTTTCACTACAGTTTATAACGCAGAGCCGTGAAAATAAAAAATTCTTTTTTTTCCCACAAAAAATATGTTTTAGCCCCGAGTTTTGTATTTTCCCAAGGGTAGCAGGAGAAATTGGACCCCAAAAGTTGTTGTCCTATTTGTCCTGAGTACGCTGATACCCCATATGTTGGGGTAAACCCCTGTTTGGGCACACGGGAGAGCTCGGAAGGGAAGAAGCACTGTTTTACTTTTTCAACGCAGAATTGGCTGGAATTGAGATCGGACGCCATGTCGCGTTTGGAGAGCCCCTGATGGGCCTAAACAGTGGAAATCCCCCAATTATAACTGAAACCCTAATCCAAACACATCCCTAACCCTAATCCCAACAGTAACCCTAACCACACCTCTAACCCTGACACACCCCTAACCCTAATCCCAACCCTATTCCCAACCGTAAATGTAATCTAAACCCTAACTGTAACTTTAGCCCCAACCCAAACTGTAGCCCTAGCCCTAACCCTAGCCCTAACCCTAATCCTAACCCTAGCCCTAACCCTAGCCCTAGCCCTAACCCTAGCCCTAGCCCTAACCCTAGCCCTAACCCTAACCCTAGCCCTAACCCTAGCCCTAACCCTAGCCCTAACCCTAACTCTAACCCTAGCCCTAATGGGAAAATGGAAATAAATACATTTTTTTAATTTTTCCCTAACTAAGGGGGTGATGAAGGGGGGTTTGATTTACTTTTATAGCGGGTTTTTTAGCGGATTTTTATGATTGGCAGCCGTCACACACTGAAAGACGCTTTTTATTGCAAAAAATATTTTTTGCGTTACCACATTTTGAGAGCTATAATTTTTCTATATTTTGGTCCACAGAGTCATGTGAGGTCTTGTTTTTTGCGGGACGAGTTGATGTTTTTATTGGTAACATTTTCGGGCACGTGACATTTTTTGATCGCTTTTTATTCCGATTTTTGTGAGGCAGAATGACCAAAAACCAGCTATTCATGAATTTCTTTTGGGGGAGGCGTTTATACCGTTCCGCGTTTGGTAAAATTGACGAAGCAGTTTTATTCTTTGGGTCAGTACGATTACAGCGACACCTCATTTATATCTTTTTTTATGTTTTGGCGCTTTTATACGATAAAAACTATTTTATAGAAAAAATAATTATTTTTGCATCGCTTTATTCTCAGGACTATAACTTTTTTATTTTTTTGCTGATGATGCTGTATGGCGGCTCGTTTTTTGCGGGACAAGATGACATTTTCAGCGGTACCATGGTTAGTTATATCTGTCTTTTTGATCGCGTGTTATTCCACTTTTTGTTCGGCGGTATGATAATAAAGCGTTGTTTTTTGCCTCGTTTTTTTTTTTTTTTTCTTACGGTGTTTACTGAAGGGGTTAACTAGTGGGCCAGTTTTATAGGTCGGGCCGTTACGGACGCGGCAATACTAAATATGTGTACTTTTATTGTTTTTTTTTTTTTATTTAGATAAAGAAATGTATTTATGGGAATAATATTTTTTTTTTTTTTTCATTATTTTGGAATATTTTTTTTTATTTTTTTTTACACATTTGAAATTTTTTTTTTTTACTTTTTTACTTTGTCCCGGGGGGGGACATCACAGATCAGTGATCTGACAGTTTGCACAGCACTCTGTCAGATCACTGATCTGACATGCAGCGCTGCAGCCTTCACAGTGCCTGCTCTGAGCAGGCTCTGTGAAGCCACCTCCCTCCCTGCAGGACCCGGATCCGCGGCCATCTTGGATCCGGGGCTGGAGGGAGCAGGGAGGGAGGTGAGACCCTCGCAGCAATGCGATCACATCGCGTTGCTGCGGGGGGCTCAGGGAAGCCCGCAGGGAGCCCCCTCCCTGCGCGGTGCTTCCCTGTACCGCCGGCACATCGCGATCATCTTTGATCGCGGTGTGCCGGGGGTTAATGTGCCGGGGGCGGTCCGTGACCGCTCCTGGCACATAGTGCCGGATGTCAGCTGCGATAAACAGCTGACACCCGGCCGCGATCGGCGGCGCTCCCCCCGTGAGCGCTGCCGATCGCATATGACGTACTATTGCGTCCTTGGGAAGTAAAGCCCACCCCACATGGACGCAATAGTACGTCTAATGGCAGAAAGGGGTTAATATTGCTAAATTTATCAATTGTGACAGTCTGTTAGGAGTCGAGTTTCCTCTGCTGCACAGGGGGAATCTCGATCCGTGTCTGCTGCGGTCTCCCATTCGGTGTCGGCCGCAGTGGGCTCTGCTCAGCGGAGACGTCGCTCCCAGCGTCTCGCTGGGGCTGATTCGGTGCATAGGGTCACTACTGCCTTTTCTGGTTTTCCTATGGTACCCTGCACTGATCTGCGGCGAGCGAGCCTCTCTGGGACTAAGTCCTTGTTTGCTCGCACTGAGCATGCCCAGGGCAGGGTCTCCCATTGGAGGTCGAGGGCCACATGTTCGGTCACATGCTCAGGTGCTGCAGTACATTCCATTGGTCCTTCTGGAAGGTCCTGAAAGGGCAAAACATGCTCAGGTACTGCAGCACTTTCCATTGGTCCTTCTGGAAGGTCCTGAAAGGGCAAAAACTTCAGTAGCAGCTTCCTGTGCTGCAACTATATAAACTGCGCATGACCGCACGGCCATGCGCTAGTATCGTCTTTTGCTATATGCTTTGCGCTAATGTGGTCATGTGTTTGTATGTGTTCAGAGACCCGGCTGAAATAAGCCCCTAGAATGCTGGCACCTCCGGCGAGGAGATTGTGTATAAGTGTGTTCAGGGACCCGGCTGAAATAAGCCCCTAGAATGCTGGCTCCTCCGGCGAGGAGATTGAGTATGCATGCATGACCACTCACTGCTCACATCTGGGTAGTTGGCCTGTGCCTCTGTGAAAGTCTAACAGGGCACAGAGCTCACCTCTCGCGGTTGCTCTGTGAGGCTAACAGAGTTAGTATATACCGCCATATAGAGCCGCCATTATTTAGCAGCAGGTACTTTCCTGCACGGTGGATCCCGGGTTGCGAACGCACCAATTCCTTTTAATAAACAATATATTTGGTGCGTTCCGCCAACCCTAACACAGTCACCACACAATTTATTGCATTGATTGCAGTACACGCAAGATAAAATACATAGCATGCACCATTAGAAAATTGAAGCAACTTCTTTCAGAACACCTTTACCCCCGAAAGTTGTTTACTGGTGATGAGTGAAGAGCATTGTTGCTCAGGTCTCCCCAAGCATGCTTGGGTGATCTCCGAGTATTTGTTAGTGCTCGGAGATTTCGTTTTCGTCCCGCAGCTGCATGATTTACAGCTTCTAAACAAGCTGAATAGATGTGAGAAATGCCTGTTTGTTAGGGAATTCCCACATGTATTCAGGCTGTCCAGGAGCCGTAAATCATGCAGCTGAGGTGAGGAAAGCTAAATCTCTGAGCACTAACAAATACTCGGAGATCACCCAAGCATGCTCGGGGAGACCCAAGCAACAATGCTATTCCCTCATCACTATTGCTTACACGCTAATGACCACGCTAATTTTTACAATTCTGACCACTGTCATTTTATGAGGTAATATCTCTGGAAAACTTCAATGGATCCTTGTGATTCTGAGACTTTTTTTCACGACATATTGTACTTCCTGATAGTGATAACATTTCTTTGATAAGACTTGCATTTATTTGCGAAAAAAAAGGAAATTTGGAGAAGATTTTGAAAATTTTGCAATTTTCCAAATTTGAATTTTCAGGCCTTTAATTCACAGAGATATGTCACACAAAACACTTAATAAGCAACAGTTCCCACATGTCTACTTTACATTAGTACAATTTTGTAACCAAACTTTTTTTATTAGGACGTCATAAGGTTTAAAAGATGACCAGCGATTTCTCATTTTTACAACAAAATGTACCACTTCTTTTACGGACTACATCATATTTGAAGTCCTTTTGAGGGGTCTATATGATAGGAGATATTCAAAAGTGAGACCATTCGAAAAACTGGACGCCACATTCAAGAAATTTATTAACCATTCACAGGAATTTTTGGAATGTGAAAAAAAATTAACATTTAACTACTTTTTTTCACAAAAGATGTTCTTCATATCCAATTTTTTTATTTTGACAAGGGAAACAGGAAAAAATGGACCACAAAATTTGTGTCATTTGTGAGGGAGAAAACCACAGTTTGGCTGCACGGCAGAGCTTGGAAGAGAATGAGCCCCATTTGACTTTTAGAATGCAAAATTTGGTGAAATATTTGGCAGATGCAATTTCACGTTTGGAGAGCCTCGGATGTGCATATACAGTTAAAATCCCCCACAAGAGACACCATTTTGGGAAATGATCTAGATGTGTGGTCAGCACATTGAACCCTCAGGTGCTTCACAGAAGTTTATAACGTTGAGCCATAAAAACACAGTAGAAAAGTATTCCCCACAAATATGTTTTTAGCACAAAATATTGCATTTTCATAACAGTAACAGGAGAAATTGCACCATACAATTTGGTATGCAATTTCACATTAGTATAACTAATATGAGGGAGAAAACTGCTGTTTGGGCACACAGCAGGGCTCGGAAGGGAAGGAGCATCATTTGACTTTTTGAATTTAAAATTTCCTGGAATCATTAGCGCATGTCATGTACCATTTGGAGAGCCCGTGATGTGCCTAAACAGTGGATACCCCCCACAAGTGACCCCATTTTGGAAATTAGACTCCTTAAGGAATCATTTTGGATGTGAGGTGAGCACCTTCAACCAACAGGTGCTTCACACAAATTTATAATGTTGAGCTGTCGAAATAATAATATTACATTTTCCTCGCAAAAATGTTATTTTAGCCCCAAACTTTGCATTTTCATAAGGGTAGCAGAAGAAATTGCACCATACAATTTGTAGAGCAATTTATCCTGAGTACGCTGATACCCCATATGAGGGAGAAGACTACTGTTTGGGCACACAACAGGGCTCAGAAGGGAAGGAGCATAGTTTGACTTTTTGAATGTAAAATTTCCTGGAATCATTAGCAGATGTCATGTTACATTTGGAGTGCCATATGCATGGTGAGCATATTGAAACCCCAGGTGCTTCACAGACGTTTATAACATTAATCCATGGAAATAAAGAAATCATATTTTTCCCACCAAAAATGTTATTTTGGCCCCAAATTTTGCATGTTCATAAGAGTAACTGGAGAAATTGCATCATACAGTTTGTTGTGCAATTTCTCCTGAGTATGCCGATACCCAATATGTGGGGAATACTACTTTTGAGGCACAGTACAAAGCTCAGAAGGGAAGAGGTGCCATTTTGGAGTTCAAATTTTGCTGGAATGGCTTAAGTGTGACATGTCACATTGGCAGAGACACAGAGATGCCAGAACAAGAGAAACCCCCCTATATGTGAACTCATTTTACAAAGTACACTCCCCGATGAATTCATCTAGTAGTGCAGTGATCATATTAACACCACATGTGCCTCAAAGAATTTAATATCCCTGAGCATTGAAGAAATAATACATTACATTTTTACCTCTAGAACACTGTTTTAGCCCCAAGTTTTTAATTTTTCTAAGGGCTAATAGGATTTTTTTTTTACAACAAACTGAGTTAAATTTTTTCCTTAGTGTGCCAATATCCTATACGTAATCAGGAATTTGTTTTCAGGCACTGTGCAAAGCTCAGGAGGTAAGTAGCGCCAGATTTTAATGTTATGGTTTGCAGGAGCCATGACCCACTGGGAGAGCCCATGAGGAGCCAGAACAGCATAACTCCCGATAAGTGACCCCATTTTACAAACTACACCTCTCAAGGAATTCATCTGGGGTGCAGTAATCATATTGACACCACGGGTGTGTCACAGAACTTTATACCATTGGACAGTGAAGAAAAAATAACTACATTTTAAACACCCAAATTTTGTTTTAACTCCAAATTTTATATTTTCACACAAGAAGTGGGTAAAAATGGCACCAACATTTGTCATACAATTTCTACTGAACCTGGTAATACCCCATATGTCACTGTACCGTACTACATAGCCATGCAGAGAGACTTGGGAGGAACAAAATGCTTTTTGCCTCCTGGTGCACAGATTTTCCTAGAACAGTTTGCAGACTCCATATATAGAGTCCCTATCTTGCAAGAAGAGCAGATTCCCTTCTCAAGTGACCCCATTTTGGAAACTATACCCCTTAGGGAATTTATCTACAGATGTAGTGATGGTTTTGACTCCATGAGTATTTTACAGAGACAAGCAGCAATGAATGTTGCCAAGTGAAAATTGCAAACTGCCGTTGTTGTGGCTAGTGCGTTGTAGTGATCAGTATAATGTAGTGACCAGTACAATGCAGTCACCAGTACATTATGCCCAGTCCGTACTTCTGGAGGCATGCATCCGTAGGTTAGGTGGGCTCTCATTGCTTCAGAAATGCCAAATGTGGATGCAATATGTGGCTTAGAAACACTGTAGGGCTCATAAGGGAGAGGGGCATTTGGACTTCAGAGTGGAGAATTTGCTGAATTTCTTTTGGTGGCTGTGGAGCCATTTTGGTTTTCCAGAGCCTGTGTACTACCAGTAACGTGGAAGCCCCCTTGCTTTTGTGGATTGAGTTGAAGCTTTTATTGGGAACATTTTACGTAACGTTAGGGATCATAGTTAACTAGCCCTCTACGTTGACCACTTACTTTGGGGCTTCCTGCAAAATCTCTGAGTAACGTGATTCAGATAAACCCCCGAGGGATCCATTCACTATAATGACGCAGCACAGTTACTCTGGAGTCCGTCTGGCCTCTGTTCAGTGGTGACCATTAGAGTTGAGCGACTTTTACTTTTTTAGGATCGAGTCGGGTTTCGTGAAACCCAACTTTGTCACAAGTCGGGTCGGGTGAAATAGGTCGATCATTTTGAAAAGTCGGGGGCTGACCGAAACACAAAACCCAATGCAAGTCAATGGGGAATCAAAGTCGGCAGTGAGTGGAGGACAGGAAAACACCTACAGTGCCCATATTAATGCCCAAAACATAAATTCTTATTTCTTAAGCTTGTCAATCTTAATTTACTTTATAATAATAGTTAGGCATTGAAAACAGGGGGTCATTTGGCTAAAGTTGTGGGGGGGTAGGGCTGGCTCAAGATTTTCGTGTGCCCAGGAAACGTCGAATACGTCACGGCGGTAGAGCAAGGAGAGGTAAGTATTTCAACTTTCCAAGTGCTGTGATCCTGAGAAAGCAGGGGGGCCCACTCGTTGGCACTTGGCTCTGGCACAGGACCCCTCATAGTATGGTGGTGTGTTTGACGGTGGGTGGTGCCTCACACTTCCAGAGACACTTTTACGTACTATGAGGGGCCCTGTGCCAGTGACGTCGCCAACAAGTATGTCCCCCACCTGATGAAGGTACCTGCACTTTCATCTGCACCTTTCTCTTTGTCCCCGTGTAAGGTGGTTTAGTATGCGGGAACGGGAACCTGACTTTCAGCAGGGTCAGATTCAGGCTGTGTAGAGTGCAAGGGGAATGTAGTGGTCTGGGTCAATGTACCAGCAGACTCATCTAGCAGTGGCTGGGCAATGGGCAGGATGAGGAGGAAACACAGATATAGGCCCAAATAATAAAGTAGGCTAAATGCAGTTCAAAATTGGTAACAGGACTAAACAGGGGGCATAGCTTTGTTCAGTGGAGGACAACTGTAATGAGTGGCGCAGACCCAGTTAGTAGGCCTAAAATAAAAAAAATAGGCTAAATGCAGTTCAAAATTGGTAACAGGAGTAAACAGGCGGCCTAGCTTTGTTCAGTGGAGGACAACTGTAATGAGTGGCACAGGCACAGTTAGTAGGCCCAAAATAAAAAAGTTGGCTAATTGCAGTTCAAAATTGGTAACAGGACTTAACAGGCAGCCTAGCATTGTTAAGTGGAGGACAACTGTAATGAGTGGTGCAGACACAGTTAGTAGGCCCAAATACAAAAGTAGGCTAAAAGCAGTTCAAAATTGGTAACAGGACTAAACAGGCTGCTTAGCTAGGTACTGGGGTGGGCTCCTCTGCTGAGAAACAGACAGTGGTAGTAGGCACAAAGTATTAACTGGTCTAAATGGAGGCCAGGGCCCCTGTATATTTTAACTATCATCTATCATTTCAACAAATTTTTATTGGCAGTGCCATTGAAGGATTTAACAGCACAGACTACACAGTGGTGGAGCAGGGAGAGGTAAGTATTGCAAGTGGTAGAGCACTGTTCGAGCTGGGGGAAACACTCTCTCGTGGGTGGCGGTATTGGCACAGGTCCCTCATATTACGACGGTGTGTCTGACATTGGTTGTGCACCACCACCGTCAGAGACACTTCATTGTACTATGAGGGACCCTGTGCCAGTGCCGTCGCCCAAGAGTGGGCGCAACCACCTGTCCAGGCAAACGGCACTCACACGGGTACTTGCGCCAGGTGGTGACCACGGCCCTCTGGGGGGAGTCAGCCCATTTAGGGAGGTATAAAATGGCCTATGGTGGACATTCAGCAGCTGCAAATGGTGGAATTGGAGAAGTCAGTAAGAGGAGGCCAAAAGCAAGACATTTTTCAGGCAAGCTACATGTCAGCAGGAGAAGGTGGGGCATAATAATTTTAAATCTATGATTGGTTCATTTTAATGAAGGTTAGATCATCAACATTCTGGGTAGCCAGACGTGTCCTTTTTTCGGTCAGTATTGAACCAGCAGCACTGAAGACTCTTTCTGATAGCACACTAGAAGCAGGGCAAGCGAGCTCCTGTAATGCATACTGTATTCTGCCAATTCAGGCCAGGTGTCTATTTTAGATGCCCAGTAATCAAAGGTTAATGACCTGTGAGGGAGAACATCGATAAGGGAGGAAAAGTGATTTGTAACCATACTGGACAAATGCTGTCTCCTGTCACTTTGAATCGATGCAACTAAAAATAAGAATAGTGGCGGGTGCACCACTAGAATATAAGCAAGTATATAATGAGGTAACAGGGTGCTACATTAGGCATGGAAACAGCAAATATAATCAAAGAAGAAAAAGAGCCAAAAAGAACGTGCACACCTACTACAAAATATATAGCAAAATAAAGAATAAATTTTATTACAAGCAAAGACACCATACAAATATAAAACCAATTAAAAAACTGTACCAAAGTACACAACACCCCCATATAACAGCCTATGCAGGAAATGCAAAATCTGCAAAAAACACACTAAATATACTGTACTAATAAACACCTTGTTCACAAGAAATACAATATCAGGTATACCAACATGAATGTTTAGAACAAAGATACACAGACCAAGCCCTCTAAAGAACACACACACACACTATAGGCGACCCTATATGTGTCTTAAATGAAAACAAATGAAAGGGCATATAGCATGTACACATATATAATATGCTGGTGGCCCTGAAAGGGTGAAAGGAATGCTGCAAATGAGTTAAATCTCGCAAAGTACGAGCCTGCAAATAAACCCTGGGAACCACAGAGAGTAGAGAGAAGCTCAAGTAAATCAGGCAATAAATACAACCTGGAGCCCGGTCATGTAGATGGCAAAAAAAGAAAAAATTGTGGACCACAGAGAGAGCAGGAAACAATGTGCAATGCTGAAAAGTGAAGGCAGCAAGGAAAATAGTCCACAAAACACCCAGGCATATCAGGGCCAAAATGTGGGGTGTGGGAAAATCCCACGCGTATCGCTGCTAAAGAGCAGCTTTGTTGGGGAAGCTGCTCCTTAGCAGCGATACGCGTGGGATTTTTTTTTTGCCAGATACATGACCGGGCTCCAGGTTGTATTTATTGCCTGATTTACTTGAGCTTCTCTCTACTCTCTGTGGTTCCCAGGGTTTATTTGCAGGCTCGTACTTTGCGATATTTAACTCATTTGCAGCATTCCTTTCACCCTTTCAGGGCCACCAGCATATTATATATGTGTACACGCTATATGCCCTTTCATTTGTTTTCATTTAAGACACATATAGGGACGCCTATAGTGTGTGTGTGTTCTTTAGAGGGCTTGGTCTGTATATCTTTGTTATAAACATTCATGTTGGTATACCTCATATTGTATTTCTTGTGAACAAGGTGTTTATTAGTACAGTATATTTAGTGTGTTTTTTGCAGATTTTGCATTTCCTGCATAGGCTGTTATATGGGGGTGTTGTGTACTTTGGTAAAGTTTTTTAATTGATTTTAGATTTGTATGGTGTCTTTGCTTGTAATAAAATTTATTCTATATTTTGCTATATATTTTGTAGTAGGTGTGCACGTTCTTTTTGGCTCTTTTTCTTCTTTGAGTATACTTTGAATCGATGCAGCACTACCTGTCGTGTCAGCGGTCATTGCGAAATCACTCCACAACCTGTTCATAAAACCCGTCTCTCCAATGCCACTTCGGATTTGTGCACCTCTAACACCTCTGCCATGTTGCCCCCTGTTGTGAATTCAGCTTTTTGGCTCCCTCCGGTGGTTGTAGAGGGTAATGCAGTTGTGCCTGGACTGCAGGAGTGGACAGGTGTATCTACTAATTGCAAAACTGACTGGGGTATATAGCTTTGCAGGATCCTTTAGTCAGTGCCAGTTGTCCATTGTTCTGGAAGGATTCACTTCCCTGCTGGTCTCTCCAGTTTGCTGTGCTTTTCTACAAAGATAAGTCCTGGTTTGGTTTTTGCTGTCCACCTGCAATGGACTTTATAGTTCTGTGCATTTTCATGTTTTTGTTTTGTCCAGCTTAGTCTGTGAAGGATTTTTTGCAGCCTAGATATTTCTCTGGAGATGCAGATATACCCCCCATGTCTTTAGTCAGATGTGGTGATCCGTATTTTCTGCGGTGGATATTTTCTAGTGTTATACTGACCACATAGTACTCTGTTCTATTCTTTCTTTTTAGCTAGTATGGCCTCCTATGCTAAAATCTGATTTCATATCTGCGTATGTTATTTCCCTCTCCTCTCACAGTCAATATTTGTGGGGGGCTATCTATCCTTTGGGGATTTTCTCTGAGGCAAGATAGGTTTCCTGTTTCTGACTTTAGGGGTAGTTAGATCTTAGGCTGTGCCGAGGGGTCTAGGGAGTGTTAGGTACCCCCCACGGCTACTTCTAGTTGCGCTGCTAGGTTCAGGGTTTGCGGTCAGTACAGGGACCACCTTCTCCAGAGTCCGTCTGATGCTGCTCCTAGACCACCAGATCACAACAGTACAACTGGCCAACAATGAGTTAATTGCATCTCAGAAGAAGGGCGGGAAGCTTTTGAGCCATTTTTTTTTCTTTAGCCTGTTTGGAATTTTCCTCCCTCTTTACCTCTGGGTGGCTACGGGGTCTAGTATTAACATGAATGTTCAGGAGTTAGTTTCTCGGGTGGATCAGCTTGCTGCTAGGGTACAGGGTATTTCAGATTTCATTGTTCAAACTCCTGCCTTAGAACCTAAGATTCCCACTCCTGATTTATTCTTTGGTGACAGATCCAAATTTTTGAGTTTCAAAAATAACTGTAAACTGTTTTTTGCATTAAGACCCCGGTCTTCTGGTGATCCACTTCAGCAGGTTAAAATCATCATATCTCTGCTGCGTGGTGACCCACAGGATTGGGCATTTTCCCTGGAATCTGGCAATCCTGCTTTGCTTAATGTTGATTCGTTCTTTCAGGCATTGGGGTTGTTGTATGATGAGCCTAATTCTGTGGATCAGGCTGAAAAAATCTTGTTAGCCCTGTGTCAAGGTCAAGAAGCGGCAGAATTGTACTGCCAGAAATTTAGAAAATGGTCTGCACTGACTAAATGGAATGAGGATGCCTTGGCGGCAATTTTCAGAAAGGGTCTTTCTGAATCCGTTAAAGATGTTATGGTGGGGTTCCCCACGCCTGCTGGTCTGAGTGATTCTATGTCTCTGGCCATTCAGATTGATCGGCGCTTGCGCGAGCGCAGAGTTGTGCACACTGTGGCGTTGCCCTCTGAGCGGAGCCCTGAGCCTATGCAGTGTGATAGGATTTTGTCTATAGCTGAACGTCAAACATTCAGGCGTCAGAATAGGTTGTGTTTTTACTGCGGCGATTCTGCTCATGTTATTTCTGATTGCCCTAAGCGTACTAAGAGAATCACTAGTTCTGTTGCCATCAGTACTATACAACCTAAATTTCTGTTATCTGTGACCTTGATCTGCTTATTTTCATCATTTTCTGTCATGGCATTTGTGGTTTCAGGCGCCGCTCTGAACTTAATGGACTTAGAATTTGCCAGACGTTGTGGTTTTTCCTTGCAGCCTTTGCAGAACCCTATTCCTTTGAGGGGCATTGATGCTACACCATTGGCTAAAAATAAACCTCAGTTTTGGACACAGCTGACCATGCGTATGGCGCCAGCCCATCAGGAAGATTGTCGTTTTCTGTTGTTGCATAATTTGCATGATGATATTGTGCTGGGTTTTCCATGGTTGCAGCTACATAATCCGGTGTTAGATTGGAAATCCATGTCTGTGACTAGTTGGGGTTGTCAGGGGGTTCATGATCAGGTTCCTTTGATGTCAATTTCCTCTTCTCCCTCTTCTGAAGTTCCTAAGTTTTTGTCTGACTTCCAGGATGTATTCGATGAGCCCAAATCCAGTTCCCTTCCACCGCATTGGGACTGAGATTGTGCTATTGACTTGATTCCAGGTTGTAAGTTCCCTAAGGGCCAACTTTACAAGCTGTCTGTGCCTGAACATACCGCCATGCGGAGCTATATTAAGTAGTCTTTGGAGAAAGGGCATATTCGGCCATCTTCTTCACCGTTGGGAGCGGGGTTCTTTTTTGTTGCCAAGAAGGATGGCTCCTTGAGACCCTGTATTGATTATCGCCTCTTGAATAAGATCACGGTTAAATTTCAATACCCCTTGCCTTTGCTTACTGATTTGTTTGCTAGGATTAAGGGGTCTAGCTGGTTTACTAAGATTGACCTTCGAGGGGCATATAATCTTATCCCTATCAAGCAGGGTGACGAATGGAAAACTGCATTTAATACGCCCGAAGGCCATTTTGAATACCTTGTGATGCCATTCGGACTCTCTAATGCCCCATCTGTGTTCCAATCCTTCATGCATGATATCTTTCGGAGTTATCTTGATAAATTCATGGTTGTATATTTGGATGATATTTTGATTTTTTCCAATGATTGGGAGTCTCATGTGAAACAGGTCAGGATGGTATTTCAGATCCTCCGTAATAATGCTTTATTTGTGAAGGGGTCAAAGTGCCTCTTTGGAGTGCAGAAGGTTTCCTTTTTGGGTTTCATTTTTTCTCCCTCATCTATAGAAATGGTTCCGGTTAAGGTTCAGGCCATTCATGATTGGATTCAGCCCACATCTGTGAAGAGCCTTCAGAAATTCTTGGGCTTTGCTAATTTTTATCGTCGTTTCATTGCCAACTTCTCCAGTGTGGTTAAACCTCTAACCGATTTTACCAAGAAAGGCACTGATGTGAGGAATTGGTCCTCCACGGCTGTTTCTGCCTTTCAGGAGCTTAAACGCCGATTTACTTCTGCCCCTGTGTTGCGTCAGCCAGATGTTTCTCTTCCATTTCAGGTTGAGGTTGACGCGTCTGAGATTGGGGCAGGGGCCGTTTTGTCTCAGAGGAATTCTGATGGTTCCTTGATGAAACCATGTGCCTTCTTTTCTCGGACGTTTTCGCCTGTGGAACGCAATTATGATGTCGGGAATCGGGAGTTGTTGGCTATGAAGTGGGCATTTGAGGAGTGGCGACATTGGCTTGAGGGGGCCAAGCACCGTATTGTGGTCCTGACCGATCATAAGAATCTGATTTACCTCGAGTCTGCCAAACGGCTAAATCCTAGACAGGCTCGATGGTCCCTGTTTTTCTCCCATTTTGATTTTGTGGTCTCGTACATTCCTGGTACTAAGAATGTTAAGGCGGATGCCCTCTCTAGGAGTTTTTTTCCTGATTCCCCTGGGGTTCTTGAGCCGGTCGGCATTTTGAAGGAAGGGGTGATTCTTTCTGCCATCTCCCCTGATTTGCGACGGGTTCCTCAGGAATTTCAGGCTGATAAGCCTGACCGCTGTCCTGTGGGGAAACTGTTTGTTCCTGATAGATGAACTAGTAAAGTGATTTCTGAGGTTCATTGTTCTGTGTTGGCTGGCCATCCTGGGATTTTTGGTACCAGAGATTTGGTTGGTAGGTCCTTTTGGTGGCCTTCTTTGTCACGGGATGTGCGTTCTTTTGTGCAGTCCTGTGGGATTTGGGCGCGGGCTAAGCCTTGCTGTTCCCGCACTAGTGGGTTGCTTTTGCCATTGCCGGTCCCTGAGAGACCTTGGACGCATATTTCTATGGATTTTATTTCCGATCTCCCTGTTTCCCAAAGAATGTCGGTTATCTGGGTTGTCTGTGACCGATTTTCTAAGATGGTCATTTGGTACCTTTGCCTAAATTGCCTTCTTCTTCTGATTTGGTTCCGTTGTTTTTTTTAGCATGTGGTGCGTTTGCATGGTATTCCGGAGAATATTGTGTCTGACAAAGGTTCCCAGTTTGTTTCCAGGTTTTGGCGGGCCTTTTGTGCCAAGCTGGGCATTGATTTGTCTTTTTCCTCTGCATTTCATCCTCAGACAAATGGCCAGACTGAGCGAACTAATCAGACCTTGGAGACCTATTTGAGATGCTTTGTGTCTGCTGATCAGGATAATTGGGTGACTTTTTTGCCATTGGCCGAGTTTTCCCTTAATAATCGGGCTAGTTCGGCTACTTTGGTTTCGCCTTTTTTTTGTAATTTTGGTTTTCATCCTCGTTTTTCTTCTGGGCAGGTTGAGCCTTCTGACCTTCCTGGTGTGGATTCTGTGGTCGACAGGTTGCAGCAGATTTGGGCTTATGTGGTGGACAATTTGGTGCTGTCTCAGGAGGAGGCTCAGCGTTTTGCTAACCGTCGTCGGTGTGTTGGTTCCCGACTTCGGGTTGGTGATCTGGTTTGGTTATCTTCCCGTCATGTTCCTATGAAGGTTTCTTCCCCTAAGTTTAAGCCTCGATTTATTGGTCCTTATAGGATTTCTGAGATTATTAATCCGGTGTCCTTTCGCCTGGCGTTTCCAGCCTCTTTTGCTATTCATAATGTCTTCCATAGATCTTTGTTGCGGAAATATGTGGAGCCCGTTGTTCCCTCTGTTGATCCTCTGGCCCCTGTATTGGTCGATGGGGAGTTGGAATATGTTGTTGAGAAGATTTTGGATTCCCGTTTTTCGAGGCGGAAGCTTCTGTACCTTGTCAAGTGGAAGGGTTATAGCCAGGAGGATAATTCTTGGGTTTCTGCCTCTGATGTCCATGCCGTTGATTTGGTTCGTGCCTTTCATCGGGCTCATCCTGATCGGCCTGGGGGCTCTGGTGAGGGTTCGGTGACCCCTCCTCAAGGGGGGTACTGTTGTGAATTCAGCTTTTTGGCTCCCTCCGGTGGTTGTAGAGGGTAATGCAGTTGTGCCTGGACTGCAGGAGTGGACAGGTGTATCTACTAATTGCAAAACTGACTGGGGTATATAGCTTTGCAGGATCCTTTAGTCAGTGCCAGTTTGCTGTGCTTTTCTACAAAGATAAGTCCTGGTTTGGTTTTTGCTGTCCACCTGCAGTGGACTTTATAGTTCTGTGCATTTTCATGTTTTGTCCAGCTTAGTCTGTGAAGGATTTTTTGCAGCCTAGATATTTCTCTGGAGATGCAGATATACCCCCCATGTCTTTAGTCAGATGTGGTGATCCGTATTTTCTGCGGTGGATATTTTCTAGTGTTTTTATACTGACCGCATAGTACTCTGTTCTATTCTTTCTTTTTAGCTAGTATGGCCTCCTATGCTAAAATCTGATTTCATATCTGCGTATGTTATTTCCCTCTCCTCTCACAGTCAATATTTGTGGGGAGCTATCTATCCTTTGGGGATTTTCTCTGAGGCAAGATAGGTTTCCTGTTTCTGACTTTAGGGGTAGTTAGATCTTAGGCTGTGCCGAGGGGTCTAGGGAGTGTTAGGTACCCCCCATGGCTACTTCTAGTTGCGCTGCTAGGTTCAGGGTTTGCGGTCAGTACAGGGACCACCTTCTCCAGAGTCCGTCTCATGCTGCTCCTAGGCCACCAGATCACAACAGCCCCCTACGGCTCGTGTGAGAACCATCACCGCCGCTGTGTGCTGGGAACGCCTGAACCAAGCAGTCTACAAGAGTTGCTTGTTTGGTAGCCAATATTTGCTCAAGGTTCTCATGTGGCATGATATTTTGTAATTTTCCTTCATATCGTGGATCCCAGAGGCAGGCCAACCAGTTATCGTCATCGGTCATCATTTTGATAATGCGAGGGTCCCTTTTTAGGATACGCAAGGCATACTCAGCTATGTGGGCCAATGTTCCAGGTGTCAGTTCACTGCTTGTGCTGGCTTGAGTAGCACTTTTTTGCAAATCAACATCACTTGTGTTCCGCAAAAACCCAGTACCTGACCTTGCAATGCCACCAGTTTCTATTGCCTCCTGTAAAGCATCCTCCTCCCATAAATATTCTTCCCCATCATCCTCCTCCTCCTCCTCTTTATCCGCCACCTCGTCCAGGAGAGTTCCTTGAGCAGACAATGGCTGACTGTCATCAAGGCTTCCCTCCTCCTCGGCTGCAGACACCAGCTCCTTAATGTGCATCAAACTTTGCATCAGCAGATACATTAGTGGGATGCTCATGCTTATCATGGCGTCGTCTGCATTTACCAGCCATGTGCATTCCTCAAAACACTGAAGGACTTGACAGAGGTCTTGGAGCTTCGACCACTGCACACCAGACAACTCCATGTCTGCCATCCAACTGCCTGCCCGTGTATGTGTATCCTCCCACAAATTAATTACAGCACGCCTCTGTTTGCACAGCCTCTGAACCATGTGCAGTGTGGACTTCCAACTTGTTGCAATGTCGATTATTAGGCAGTGCTGGGGAATATTCAGCGATCGTTGATGGTTCAGCATATGGCTGGAGTGTATGGGCGACCAGCGGATGTGCGAGCAAAGTCTTTGCACCTTTAGGAGCAGGCCTGGTAACTTCGGATAATTTTTGAGGAAGCACTGCACCACCAGGTTCAAATGTGTGAGCCAGGCATGGTATGTGTTTAAGTTCTGAAAGGGCTATGGCAGCCATAAAATTCCTTCCGTTATACCTTGCCTACTTGAAGATGTTCACTGCCCAGCCATGACTGAGTTTGTTGCTGCAAGTACTCGGCCAGTACTTCCGTGGTGTTTCTGTTGTCACCCAAACACTTCATTTCTAACACAGCCTGCTGACGCTTACCGCTAGCTTTTCGATAATGGGACACCCCGTGTGCAACACTGGCAGCTGCAGATGGAGTGGTCGTGCGGCTGCGCTCTGTGGTTGAACTTTCGCTTCTGGAGGAGGAGGAGGAGGGGTAGCGAACGCCTACAGCCAACTGTTTCTAGACCGTGGGCTAGGCAGAACTGTCCCACTATGGCTGTCCTCTGTGGACCCTGCATCCACCACATTAACCCAGTGTGCCGTGATGGACACGTATCGTCCCTGGCCATGCCTACTGGTCCATGCATCTGTTGTGAGGTGCACCTTTCTACTGACTGATTGCCTCAGTATATGGACAATGCAGTCTTTGACATGCTGGTGGAGGGCTGGGATGGCTTTTCTCGCAAAGAAGTGTCGATTGGGTAGGTTATAGCGTGAAAAAATTGGCACACTGCACTTTTCCTACTATGGAATACCTTTTCAGGCATTGCACGCTGTGCTACTTTCACTGGATGGCCACGCTGTCCTAAAACTGTTTTTGTTTTTGACAAATGTTTTTGGCCTGATACGGGCCTGCCACATGACAGCTGTTGCGATGTAGATGGCTGCTGCGGATCATCCTCCTCCACTTCAGAGCTACTGGCAGCGGCACCCTCTTCCCCCAATGGCTGCCAATCTGGGTCAACAACTGGGTCATCTATAACCTCCTATTCAATGTCATGTACACCTTCCTCTGTGTCACTGTGTAAGGTGCTATAGCATTCGGGACGGGGCACCATAGTCTCATCAGGGTCAGATTATGGCTCAGTACACTGCGAGGGCAATGTAGTGATCTGAGTCAATGGAACAGCATAATAATCTAGCTGTGGCTGTGAATCAGTCCACTCCATGTCCGATTCATCTTGTAATGGGCAGTTAACAATTTCCCGTTCTAACCCAGGCACGGTATGTGTAAAGAGCTCCATGGTGTAACCTGTAGTTTCGCCTGACGCATCCTTCACAGTTGATTTGGGTGAAGGACACAAGAAAACGACTTGTTCCTGACCGGGAGCATCCACTGACGACTTGCTGCTTTTATATTTGGAATTTTCTGAAGAGGAGGCGAAAGAGCTAGAGGCTGAGTCAGCATGGAAAGCCAAAACTTTTTCCTGCTGCTCCAGCTTTAAAAGCTGTTTTCCTACTCACAGATAAGGGAGCCTTCGAGGCCTTGTGTAGCCAGACGATGACGCTGGCTCAACACCTCCAGCCCTAGGTGCTATTGTGCTTTTGCAACTACCACCAGATGCACCACCACCACCATCAGTGCCAGCTCGCAACCACCACCCGCGGCTTCTTCCACCTGACTTCCTCATTTTTTGGAAAATCTAACCAAAATAACAACCGTTATATGGTACTGTAAAACAAGGTAGAAGGTGTATATAAACGTGTTGAGATTTTAAATCTCCCTTTTTTGGGGGGCAGACTGAACAAAAAATCAGGCCCTATGCAAAAAACAACACAATGTAAGTGGCTGAAAGTGGCTGGTTGATATACGGCAAACTAACAGGACATAAGTATATCCACTTTTTGAGAATTTGAATCTCCCTCTTTTTTTGGGAGACTGAACCACAACTTAGGCCCAGTGTATATAACAATGCAATCTAAGTGGCAGAAAGTGGCTGGCTGATATACGACAAACTAACAGGACAGAAGTATATCCACTTTGTAAGAATTTGAATCTCCCTTTTATGGGGGAGACTGAACCACAACTTAGGCCCAGTGTATATAACAACGCAATCTAAGTGGCAGAAAGTGGCTGGCTGATATACGACAAACTAACAGGACAGAAGTATATCCACTTTTTGAGAAATTGAATCTCCCTTTTTTTGGGAGACTGAACCACAACTTAGTCCCAGTGTATATAACAATGCAATCTAAGTGGCAGAAAGTGGCTGGCTAATATACGACAAACTAACAGGACAGAAGTATATCCACTTTGTGAGAATTTGAATCTCCCTTTTTTTTGGGAGACTGAACCACAACTTAGGCCCAGTGTATATAACAACGCAATCTAAGTGGCAGAAAGTGGCTGGCTGATATACGACAAACTAACAGGACAAAAGCATATCCACTTTGTGAGAATGTGAATCTCCCTTTTTTTGTGGGAGACTGAACCACAACTTAGACCCAGTGTATATAACAATGCTATCTAAGTGGCAGAAAGTGGCTGGCTGATATACGACAAACTAACAGGACAGAAGTATATCCAATTTTTGAGAATTTGAATCTCCCTCTTTTTTGGGGGGAAACTAAACCACAACTTAGGCCCAGTGTATATAACAACGCAATCTAAGTGGCAGAAAGTGGCTGGCTGATATACGACAAGCTATCTCAGGAAAAGTATGGCAGCAATAAAAAGGACTGCTGCACACAAAAGTGTGGACAAAAAAACAAGATAACTGTGCAGAAAGGAGCAACAGGATTTTTGCAGTTGGTTTGCACAGTGGCATGCAAACAGCAATGCAGCTATCAGGGAGCCTTATTAGGCAGCCTAATAAGCTACAGAGCTGATGCACAAAAATATAGCCTCCACTGTCCCTGCAAACAAATGGTGGTGTTGAACAGTGGAAATCGCTACAGCACAAGCAGTTTTGGGGCTTAATCTTCACTCCCTAACTAAATCCCTTCTTCTGATGAAGCTGCGGCAACCTCTCCCTATGCTACAATCGGCAAAAGTAAGATGGCGGTCAGCGTGCATGCCCCTTTATAGCCCCTGTGATGCCAAAGAAAGCAAGCCAATCACTGTCATGCCCTTCTCTAAGATGGTGGGGACCGAGACCTATGTCATCATTCTGCCCACACTCTGTGTCCTCCTTCATTGGCTGAAAAATGGTGCTGAAAGCGTCATACGAGACGCGACTTTGGCGCAAAGATCGCCGACCTCATGGCCGATCCCACACTAGGATCGGGTCAGGTTTCATGAAACCTAACTTTGCCGAAAGTCGGCAATTATTGAATTTGTCCGATCCGTTTCGCTCAACCCTAATTTGTGTACCTTAAAGAGCTCACTTGAAAAGCTCCTTTCCTGTGTAGCCTGGTTGCTCACATTGGACATAATACACTTCATATAAATTTGATAATGCAATGTTGTTATTTTGGCTCAGTAGTTTATTACAAATATTTATTTTTCCACAATATTTTAGTTTCTCTCCGTGAGAGCCTTTGTCTGCCTCAAATATACAAATGGCGAATATTCAAATGGCGATTTGAAATCCAGTATACTGTATACCGAATGCATTCAGACAATCACATAGCTGCATTTCTTGTAAAACATTTAGAGTTGTGATAGACATTGCTCATAGTGACACAATCTTGAGAAATGTTTGATTATTCACTTCACAAACAGTTCTAAGCCTCTATATGTTTGCTTTTTGTCATTGTAAAACATTAAGGTTTACTGAAACTATGCCGGTGGTGGTTTGATCTAAATTCTTGTGGCTTTTATTTTCTAGGGGATTATGGCCCCTCATCTGATGACTCCATGATATCTTAGTTTCATCCAACCTTGAAAAGTGGCCACTTGAATGTGTGGGTTAAACTAGAGTTACTACATAGTGTAATTCACTATATAAGACCAGAGAAACATGACTAAGACAGATGCCAAAAATGGGGTACCTGTATATGTACAGTGTGCTGATACCTGCATAATTGGGGACGCCCATGCAGTGTAGGTAATCTTCCAGGGGTTCTCTGTCTTGGTGTTGCTTCTCTGATATTCCAGATGGATGATGTTTAAAAGCCTCTTGGTGATAATCTAAGTATACTGTATGTAGTTAATCTTCATGTATACATAATCACTATATTTATTTAATGATTATATGTACTTATTAACCTGTGTATGTTAACACATACAAAAGTGTATGCACTTACACTATTCAATCATACTATTCCTTGAATTTTGTAGTTTGCAATTGCTTTGTATTGCAAGTATTAGCCTTTTTTAAAGCCGTATCTGAAATTTAGTGTTAAAAATATGTCAAATAAAATTGCCAAATTCTCCAGTAAATTATTGTGCAAAGAGGGAACCATCATACCATTAAAAAATACAAGTGAAATTTCCTGGGCCCATCCATTTTGTGGGTTTCAAGGCCTAATGGGGTGCATATGACTGACTATGCAGCAGGGCTCGCCTTCCTGCCAATGTGTAAAACAAAGGAGTATGGCGCACAAAATGCATATTGTGAAGTGGATTTTCATGGGCCCATCCAGTATGTGGGTTCCAAGGCCTAATGGAGTGCATATGACTATGCAGCAGGGCTCACCTTCCTGCCAATGTATAAAACAAAGGAGTATGGAGCACAAACTGCATATTGTGAAGTGGATTTTCATGGGCCCATCCAGTATGTGGGTTCCACGGCTTAATGGGGTGCATATGACTGACTATGCAGCAGGGCTCACCTTCCTGCCAATGTATAAAACAAAGGAGTATTGGAGCACAAAATGCATATTGTGAAGTGGATTTTCATGGGCACATCCACTATGTGGGTTCCAAGGCCTAAAGGGGTGCATATGACTATGCAGCAGGGCTGGCCTTGCCGCCAATGTGTAAAACAAAGGAGTATGGGAGTACAAAATACATACTGGGAAGTGGATTTTCATGGGCACATCCAGTATCTGGGTTCCAAGGCCTAATGGAGTGCATATGACTGACTATGCAGCAAGGCTGGCCTTGACGCCAATGTGTAAAACAAAGGAGTACGGAGTGAAAAATGTATATTGTGAAGTGTATTTTCATGGCCCCATCCACTATGTGGGTTCAAAGGCTTATTGGGGTGCATATGAATTGGTAGCGGGGCAGGCCTTGAATTCAATGCAACACTTTTTCAGGAATCCCCCTGGACATCTTATGACAGGGGTATTGTGGTGCGTCGTAATTCTTGGCAGCCCATCCACTCACAGCATAGGCTACAACAGCTTAGGAGACCCAATGTTTCATAATGGCCCTTTAAAGGAAACCTGTCACCTGAATTTGGCGGAACGATTTTCGGTCATATGGGCGGAGTTTTCGGGTGTTTGATTCACCCTTTCCTTACCCGCTGGCTGCATGCTGGCCGCAATATTGGATTGAAGTTCATTCTCTGTCCTCCGTAGTACACGCCTGCGCAAGACAACCCTAGCTGGCCATGTGGTGTGTGACACATAAGCAGACCCATCTTGTTTCATGTACGAAGGAGGGACTCTTAAAGTCACACAGCCTATTTTTACTGGTGCATCAGGCAGCATTAATCTTCTTAAAGGGAACCTGTCACCTGAATTTGGCGGGACCGGTTTTTGGTCATATGGGCGGAGTTTTACGGGTGTTTGATTCACCCTTTCCTTACCCGCTGGCTGCATGCTGGCCGCAATATTGGATTGAAGTTCATTCTCTGTCCTCCGTAGTACACGCCTGCGCAAGGCAATTCCTTGCGCAGGCGTGTACTACGGAGGACAGAGAATGAACTTCAATCCAATATTGCGGCCAGCATGCAGCCAGCGGGTAAGGAAAGGGTGAATCAAACACCCGTAAAACTCCGCCCATATGACCAAAAACCGGTCCCGCCAAATTCAGGTGACAGGTTCCCTTTAAGAAGATTAATGCTGCCTGATGCACCAGTAAAAATAGGCTGTGTGACTTTAAGAGTCCCTCCTTCGTACATGAAACAAGATGGGTCTGCTTATGTGTCACACACCACATGGCCAGCTAGGGTTGTTAAATGTTACAATGACATTTCCCAGTTAATGCATTTGTAGTGGTTGAAAGCAATGTTATAGTTGAAAAATGCTTCGAAAATGCAGCGTCTGAACTAAGCCTAAGTGGGAGATCAAATTTTCTTTCTGGGGATAAATATTTGGCCTTACAGGCAAGCCATTAACCTGCAAAGGATGTACCTTGACATACTTCCAAGTAAAACCCATTTTGGTTTCGTTTTCATGTGTTTTTTGTGGCCCTGGGAAAAATGGCATAAATCTCGTAAAAAAATGATTATAGCTGTCAGCTAGGAGTCAGGAATACTTCCAGGGGCGATCCCCATGATGTCCCTGTGTCATTTGAGCAGTGTTTTCATCATTTTCAGAAGTTTTTAGACCTTAAAAGGACCCACGGGGGCGATCTTGTTAAAATACATTGGTCTCGATGTTCTGGCCAAGTACCCGAGGATCCCAATTTGCTCGACCCGAGCAACGAACACCCGAGCATTTTAGTGCTCGTCCATCACTAATAACTTTCCATCCTTCAACCAATTTGATGGTGAAACATGTAATAATGTAAAGTAGCTGTGTTAGGGATGGCAGATTGCGCTAAGTAAAATAAATGATAAAGCACAATCACAACCCGCGGTCCACAGTGCAGAGATGGAGAACTGCTGTAAGTAAACCATGATGGCACACACAGCGAGTGATTACTTGTGCACACTGGGTTATCATCACTAAGTGTGAACATGCCACTGAGTTCCACACTCTGTTACACAGGAAGAAACAGTTCAAATGAGTACTAAGTGCCCTGTCCTGTTAAACGTCACAGGACAAGCATGTGAACTGAACTCGCACACAGAAACAATACAGATGCTCTGCACCTGACCTGTGTCAATCACACACAGAAACAAAACAGATGTTGTGTAAATGAGTTGTGTCACTCACACACAGAAACGAAACAGATGCTCTGCATAATATCCTGACTAGGGTTGACCTTGCTCTGTAACTCTACTGTGCTAACCGCACACATGTAGGTGACAGATGCTAAGCCAAGTGGCTAATTGCCCCCACTGATGCTAGCTGCCTGCCTATGTGTACAGTCCCAAAGCTAGAAAGACATATGACACTTGCAGACAGAATGGTAGGGTCTTCACCCACATAGCCACACACAAAGGATACTAGCACGCCGGTGTGTGCCTCTGAGAACCTTTTATACACTAGGCTCATGTCCAGTTGTAGAGGACAATGCCCGTGGACAAATTCAGTACGGTGATCTCCGGACTTAGACTCCAGAGTGCTGGACTGTCCCTGAATATTACTGGTTACTTAGGACTTGGCTGGAGAGCCAGCAGTAACCAAGCATACACTGCGAGTCTGAGCTAGACACTGGGACTGATGTCTATGTTGAGCAGCACCTGCAGCAGCCGAGTCCGAATGGGAGACCACAGAGGTAGACAGGGCTTGGGTTATACCCTGTGCAGCAAAAGAATCCCATCACCTAACATTACCCCCTAGTGACGTTCACCACACTCAAAAGCCGCAATAAGCTGGGGGCATGAATGTGCTATATAGGCTCCCAGGTTCTATCCTCTGGTCCATGACCCTTCTACTCCATCAAAAAAATTTTTTGCAGCACACCACCTTGGACTCGCCAATGGAATTGACCTCAAAATCTTCAGTCAGAAGACATATCCGAACTCCCAACAGGAGTCCCAGAAAACCGGATCATATATACGGGTTTTAAAAGGGACACATGGAAGGTGTCGGTGATGTTCAAATGTGGTGGAAGGCTGAAGCAATAGACTACAGGATTCACCTGTTCAAGGACCTTGAAAGGACCTAAATAGTGGTGAGAAAATTTAGTGGACTCTATTCACAGCCTGATGTTATGTGCTGACAGCCACAATAAATCGCCAGAAGCAAAGACAGGAGCGGGACGAGGATGCGCGTCTGTGGAGACCCTCATTCTCTCCTTAGAAACCTTGATGGCATCCTGCGTGTGATCCTAGTTGTCACAAGCCTCCACTGCCCAGTCTATCACCCTAGGGTCAGAAGACAAGACGGGCATGGGCACGGGAACATGTGGATGCTGACCGCAGTTTAGGAGAAGCGACGTCTGCCCCGTGGAGTCAGAGGCAGCATTATTTAGGGCAAACTTTGCCCAAGGCAGCAAGGACGCCCAGTTGTCATGCATGGCAGACACAAAATGCCATAAATACGTGACTATAGTCTGATTGGTCCTTTCCATCAGCCCATTTGTCTTAGGATGGTACGTAGAGGAGAGTTTGAATACTGAGCAGACGACAAAGCTCTATCCAGAACCGAGACGCGAAATGGGGACCCTAGTCACTGACAATCTTGTCAGGCATCCCATGAAGATGGAAAATACTGTATGCTTAGCGAATATTACTGCCAAGGCCCGTTCAGATGGTGCACGCGAAAGGGAGACCAGATGCACCATTTTTAGAAAAATGGTCGGACTACCCAAATAATCTTGGTGTTATGGGACTTAGGCAAGTCCACAATGAAGTCCATCCCGACCATCTCCCAGGGCCAATCTGCCTCTGACAAGTCCACAGGTATCTGCCTGGAAGGCCGATTCCTGGCACACGAGACGCAAGCTAGAACGTAATCCCTTACATCACACATTATCCAAGGCCACCAATAAGACCTCGCCAAAAGCTCAGTGGTCCTATTGATGCCTAAATGGCCACCTAACTTGGAAGTGTTTGCCCAAGAGAGAACCTCTGGCTGCAGGTTAAGTGGTACGTAAGATTTGCCAGGAGGCACCTGCTCTAGCCAAACCGGTGCCACAGTTCAAAGACTCTCCGAAGGGACTTTAACCGTGACTCATCCTCCTCCTCTGATGAGACTAAAGAATGGGACAGGGCATCAGATGTAAATTCCTCTCCCCAGACAGAAAATGGATGGTGAAATTAAACCGGGAGAAGAATAAGGACCACCTGGCCTGGTGAGAATTTGACTGTTGAGCCATCTGCAAGTTGAGCAGAGTTTTTTGGGTCAGAGAAAACCTTGAAGGTGTGCCGATCCCCCTTTAGAAGGTGTCTCCACTCTGAGAAGGCCAATTTCATGGCCAGTAACTACCTGTCCCCGATAGAATAATTCCTCTCTGCCGGAGAGAAGGTCTTAGAAAAAAAGAAACAAGGATGCTTCTGACCTTGAGCATCCTTCTGATACAGGACTGCTCCTGCACCAACGGAAGAAGCATCCACTTCCCGGATGAAGTGCTTACTCACAACGGGCCAATGTAGCACTGGCGCCCTAGCAAAGTGGGACTTCAGGGTAGTAAAGGCCTTAGAGACCTCCTCAGACCACTGCTTAGGATTAGCTCCCTTCTTGGTGAGGGCTACCAATGAAGCTGCTAGGGTAGAGAAGTGGGGAATGAACTGGTGGTAATAGTTGATAAACCCCATGAAGTGCTGCACTGCTTTAAGGGAATGTGGTTCCTGCGAGTTCATCACTGACTCCAGCTTGGCATGTTCGTTTGCAAAGCCCTTGGCTGAAATAATGTTTCCTAGGAAAAGTACAGACCCCTGCTCAAACACACAGTTCTCCAATTTGGTAAAAAGGGAATTGGCGCGTAATAGTTTGAAGAATCTACAGAAATCTCTTTGGTGAGTGTCAAGATCTGGAGAGTAGATAAGTATGTCTTCCAGATATACCACTACACACGTGGATAACAGCTCCGGAAAGATGTCAACAAAGTCCTGAAAAACTGCGGGAGCATTAAAGAGACCGAACGGCATTACTAAGTGCTCATAACGACCATCCTGAGTATTAAATGCAGTCTTCCATTTGTCCCCTTCTCGTATGCAAATTAAATTGTAGGCCCCACGCAGATCCAACTAAAGGTACCTTCACACATAACGATTTTGTTAACGATATAGTTGCTTTTTGTGACGTAGCAACGATATCGTTAACGAAATCATTATGTGTGACAGCGACCAATGATCAGGCCCCTGCTGGGAGATCGTTGGTCGCTGGGAATGATCAGGACCTTTTTTTGGTCGCTGATCACCCGCTGTCATCACTGGATCGGAGTGTGTGACGTCGATCCAGCGATGTGCTCACTGGTAACCATTGTAAATATCGGGTTACTAAGTGCAGGACCGCACTTAGTAACCCAATGTTTACCCTGGTTACCATTGTAAAAGTTAAAGAAACCAAACAGTACATACTTACATTCCCATGTCTGTCACGTCCCCCGGCGTCAGCTTCCCTGCACTGACTGTCAGCGCCGGCCGGCCGTAAAGCAGAGCACAGCGGTGACGTCACCACTGTACTCTGCTTTACGGCCGGCCAGCGCTGACACAGTGCAGGGAAGCTGACGCCGGGGGACGTGACAGACACCGAAGTGTAAGTATGTACTGTTTGTTTTTTTTAACTTTTACAATGGTAACCAGGGTAAACATCGGGTTACTAAGCGCGGCCCTGCACTTAGTAACCCTGGTTACCCGGGGACTTCGGCATCGTTGGTCGCTGGAGAGATGTCTGTGTGACAGCTCTCCAGCGACCACACAACGACCTAAACAGCGATGCTGCAGCGATCGGCATCGTTGTCTATATCGCTGCAGCGTTGCTAAATGTGATGGTACCTTTAGTAAATACCCTCGCATCCCATAGCCTATCAAAGAGCGATGAGTGGCAAAGGGTATTTGATTTTGATGGTGATGACATTTAAAACCCTATGATCAATGCAAGGACGAAGTTCTCCACTCTTCTTGACAAAGAGGAAACCAGCCCCAGCAGGAGACACTGATTGCCTTATAAACCCTCTCGCCAGGTTCTCCTTGATGTTTTCCGACATAGCCTCCGTCTCCTTGATACACAAAGGGTAGATATGCCAATTAGGAGGCTCTGCTCCCGGAATAAGGTCTATAGGGCAATCATAAGGACGATGGGGAGGAAGAGTCTCCGCTGCCTTCTTTGAAAACATGTCGCCATATTGCCAGTAGTGCTTAGGAAGAGAGGTTAGATCATAAATGACCACAGATGACCCATCCAAACTTGGGCCCTAAGACACTGTCCCTACCATGACCTACTCCATCCCAGTATACTCCAATCTATATGAGGTGAATGGCAGGTGTGCCCAAGGTGTGCCCAACATTACCTCATCAATACCCTCAGGGATGACCATCAAAGAAATTATCTCCTCATGTTTTGGAGAGATTATGAGTGTTAAAGGAATGGCTTGATGAGTGATTTGGATAGAAAAGGCAGACCTATTAACAACATTTATGGTTATTGGCTAGGGGTATTGCGTTCCGTCAGGAGAAGGTGGAAGATAGAATATTGCCCTCCGCCCCGGAGTCCACACAAGCCTCAGTAATGTGAGTGGTCGACCCATATGACAGAAGGATGAAGGTTAATTTGGAGGACACATTTGCCGTGTCTAGTGAGCCTCCTCCGATAGCCACTAGATGCAGTCATTTCCCTGCCACCATGGATACTTGTTAGCGTAATGACCTGCCTGCCCACAAACAAAGCAGGTCGGGTGTGGACAAACGGAATGGGACCTAGGTTCAGCTCGAAATGCCTCCATGGCCTCCACAGGCTCGCTCACCTGAGCCAGAGACTCCAAAGGCTTGGTAAAGCTAGGGGCCAACCGAATCCTTTGTCTACACTGGGCTCGCTCCAATCTTCGTTCAACGTTCAACGTGCCGAAGATCAATGCAAATGGACACCGATATTAAGTCCTACAGTGTAGTAGGAATCTCCCTAGTGGCCAGAGCATCTTTTACGTGGTCAGCAAGGCCCCTCCAGGAGACGGGAATCAAGACCTTATCTGGCCACTCCAAATCAGATGCTAAAATCCAAAACTGGATGTCAAAATGACTGACCAATAACGAACCCTGGGTTAAAACCAAGAGTTGTAGTGGGGCGTCATGAGTAACTTGAGGTCCTAAAAAGACCTGTATCAGGGTGCCCAGAAAGTGAGAGATGCTTTGAACCACCTGGTCATTACGCTCCAATATCGGCATAGCAAACTCCAACCTCCTACCTGTCAATACAGACATCACAAATCGCACTTTGGCCCGCTCAGATGGGAAACGTGAGGCCAGTAGCGCGCTGGTTCACGAATCACCTAGAAGCTTTGCTGTTCCCCGAGAGCTTATGCTGAAGCAGGAAGCGTGGGAAAGATGGAACAGGAGTTGCAGCAGAAACCCTGGTAGGGGCCTTACTAGCAGCTTGTGCCGCTACTGCAGTAAGATCCACTGCTGAAGTCGCCCACTGAAATTTGGACAACCTGCCCTCAAGCTGCTGGATGTACCATTGTAGATGCTGCTCATCCACCATTGCTAGCCAGAACCTGGTGCTAGTACGCTGTTAGGGTTGGCAGATTGCTCTAAATAAAATAAATGATCAAGCGCAATCGCAACCTGGAGTCCACCGTGCAGAGATGGCAAAGTGCAGCTGATAAATCATGACGGAACACACAGTGATCGATTACTTGTACACACTGGGTTAAAGCCACTCAGTGTGAACATGTGAACAGGACATTGAGTTCCAAACTTTGTTGCTCCACAGGAAGGAACAGTACAAACGAGTAGTAAGTGCTCTGTCCTGTTAAATGTCACAGGACAAGCAGGTGAACTGAACTCGCACACAAAAACGAAACAGATGCTCTGCACCTGAGCTGTGTCAATTGCACACCGAAACTAAACAGATGCTTTGCAAATGAGCTGTGTCACTCACACACAGAAACGAAACAGATGCTCTGCATAATACCCTGACTAGGGTTGAGCTTGCTCTGGAACTCTACTGTGCTAACCGCACACATGAAGGTAACAGATGCTAAGCCAAATGGCTAATTACCCCACTGATGCTAGCTGCCTGCCTACGCATACAGTCCCAAAGCTAGACAGACATAAAATATTTGCAGACAGAGTGGTAGGGTCTTCACCCACATAGCCACACACAAATTATACTAGTGTGCCAGTGTGCACCTCTGAGAACCATTTATAAACTCGGCTCATGTCCAGTTGGACAGGATCTTGCCCGTGGACCAATCCGGCACTGCCACCTCACCAAAGCAGCTGACCAATGAAAAGACACCACATCACGGACATGCTCAGTACGGTGATCTCCGGACTTTGTAACCAAACGTACACCACAAGCCTAAGCTAGACACTGGGACCAATGTCTATGCTGAGCAACACCTGCAGTGACTGAGTCTGAATGGGAGACCATCGAGGCAGACAAGTCTTGGGTTCTACCCTGTGCAGCGGGAGAATCCCGGCCCCTAAAAAGCTGTACCCCTCCTGTCTTTATACCAGGTGCTCTATCATTTTGATGTTTTCCACCAACAGGCCGACAACCATTATTAATCTTATTGATATCATTCCAAGGCATGTAACTATTTGTATTATGTGCCTACTTGATACTGAATAAATCTACATTTAAAAAGAAAATATTTCCATTTTTTCATAGCTTGTCTATTGATAACATAACTATTGATCCTGTCATGTCTATTACACCTCAACTTTTCCTTCTTGGTGCTGCAGTTTCAATATTGAGGCAAGTAGATAAACTTCTCTAATTGCACCTTGTCACATATTGGGAATGTGCATATTTCACATAGATAATTTCTGCCCTAACTATGAAGTGTAATTGTATGATTAAAATTTCAAAAACGTCTTTTTGAACATGCCACAAAACAGTGTGATATAAAGGCCCTTAGCATTCAAAAGGAGAGGAGTAATGTTGTGTACGTGCATTGATTAAAGTTGCATGTTAACATCATTACTTAAAAAATGCTATCAGAAGTAAAACATGTTGTGTTATGAATGATTTAAATAGAAACATGACTGGAAGCAATAACTGTATTGTTCCTCAGACAATAAAAGGTCACTTTCTTTAAAAGGATACTCAAAATATTTGAAGGGCCTTAAAAGCAATTTGAAATTCATTAGAATAATATGCAAATGTACTTATCTCTTGGTATATTGGTATATTATCATGATTGCGCCTCTTGATGAAGAGTTTCTAGGAAGATGCACTGGATACATTGTGATAAAAAAATAAATTTATAGTACAAGACATTCCTATTAGACTTTCACATGTGTTTTCATTGGCTGACATTGAATCTCAATAGATTTAACAATTATTATTAGTGATTAGTGAGTATACTCGTTGCTTGGGTTTTCCTGAGCACGCTCGGGTGACCTCCGAGTATTTATTAGTGTTCTGAGATTTAGTTTTCATCACGGCAGCTGAATGATTTATAGCTATTAGCCAGGCTGAGTACATGTGGGTGTTGCCTGGTTGCCAGGTAATCTCCAATTGTGATCAAGCTGGCTAATAGCTGTAAATCTTGCTGCTGAGGCAATGAAAACTTAATCTCCGAGCAGTCATAAATACTCGGAGACCACCCGAGCATGCTCGGGAAAACCCGTGCAATGAGTACACTCGCTCATCACTAATTCTTCTTATTATTTATTTATATAGCACCGCTGATTCCATAGTGCTGTACATGAGAAGGAGTTACATACAAATGATTTTTGGATTCAAGATCTACACAAGAGATACCCTTGATAAGCCTAAATTTGTTAATTTGGAAAAATGTTTTGCTCTCTATACCTCAAACAACATTATCACTTGTAAATCAAGATAGTTGTATTTTCTTTCTCTGTGTACTCTGCATAAAACAATGAAGAGGTGCCAATGCAGAGCAGAAAATAATAATAATAATAATAATTTTTATTTATATAGCGCCAATACATTCCGCAGCAATTTACATTATAGAGGGGACTTTACAGCATAACTATAAACACAGATCAAAACAGATACTAAGAGGAATGAGGGCCCTGCTCGCATGCTTACAAACTATGAGGGAAAAGGAAAGACACGAGAGGTGGATGGTAACAATTGCTTCCGTTGTTCGGACCAGCCATAGTGTAAGAATCGGGTGTTCTTGTAAAGCTGCATGAACCAGTTAACAGCCTAAATATGAAACAGTACAGACACACAGGGCTATTAAATGCATAAAGCATATGAGAACATGATGCAAGGAACCTGATTATGGTTTAAGTTTTTTGAATGTGCTATACAGGGATAGTTAGGTTAGTGTGTTGAGGCTTTAGACCAGTCTGAACAAATGCGTTTTTAGGGCACGCTTAAAACTGTGGGGACTGGGGATTAATCGTATGCACCTGGGTAGTGCATTCCAAAGAATTGGAGCAGCACATGAAAAGTCTTGGAGACGGGAGTGGGAGGTTCTGATTATTGAGGATGTTAACCACAGGTCATTAGCAGAATGGAGAGCGCAGGTAGGGTGGTAGGCTAAGACCAGGGAGAAGATGTAGCGTGGTGTTGAGCCATGGAGTGCTTTGTGCATGAGGGTAATAAGTTTGTACTGGATTCTGGAGTAGATGGGTAACCAGTGTAATGACTGGCACAAGGTAGAGGCTTCGGTATAATGATTGGTGAGGAATATGATCCTGACTGCAGCATTGAGGGCAGATTGGAGAGGGGAGAATTTGGTCAGAGTGAGGCCAATTAGTAGAGAGTTATAATAGTCCAGACGAGAATGAATAAGAAAAACAGTTTTTGCAGAGTTGAAAGTAAGAAAAGGTTGAATTCTAGAAATGTTTTTGAGGTGCAGATCGAGCCAGTGATCGGATGTGGGGGGTGAATGAAAGCTCAGAATCAAGTATGACCCCAAGGCAGCGAGCATGTTGCTTGGGAGTAATGGTGGAACCACACACGGAGATGGCAATGTCAGGCAAAGGTAGGTTAGTAGAGCGAGAAAAAATGAGGAGTTCAGTTTTTGACAGGTTCAGTTTCAGATAAAAGGAGGACATGATGTTAGAGACAGCGGTAAGACAATCACTGGTGTGTTCTAAAAAGGCAGGCATGATATCAGGAGAAGAAGTGTATAATTGGGTGTCATCTGCATAGAGATGGTACTGGAACCCAAATCTTCTGATTGCTTGTCAAAAAGGGGTTGTATGCAAAGAGAAGAGGAGGGGGCCTAGGACGGATCCTTGAAGAACCCCAACAGTAAGGGGAAGATGAGATGAGGAGTAACCAGCAAAATATACAGTGAAAAGAGCAGTCAGAGAGATAGGAGGGGAACCAGGAGACAACGGTAGCATAGTGAGGAGGAGCTGATGATCCACAGAGTCGAATGCTGTGGAGAGATCCAAGAGAATTAGCATGGAGTAGTGACCATTAGGTTAGATTAGATTTAGCTGTTAGTAGATCATTAGAGACTTTAGTTAGGGCAGTTTCAGTAGAGTGTAAAGAGCAGAAACAAGATTGAAGAAGGTCAAGAAGATAGTTATCTGAGAGATAGCGAATAAGATGGGAGTGGACCAGGTGTTCGAGGAGTTTAGAGATGAAGGGAAGATTAGAGACAGGTCTATAGTTAGCAGCACAGTTTGGTCGAGGGATGGTTTTTAAGCAATGGATGTATAAACCCATGCTTAAATGAGGAGGGAATGATACCGGAAAAGAGAGAAAGGTTGAATATTTTTTCAAGATGAGAGGTGACAGCAGGCGAAGGGACTGGAAGAGATGTGACGGAATGGGGTCACTGATGCAACTGGCGAGGAGATGCAAGGAGCCTGATTACTTCTTCTTCTGCAACTGGTTTAAAGTCAGAGAGTGAGCTAGATGCAGGGGGGAGGGAGGACAGTGCATGGTGTGAGGGGATTGGGAGATAATTTCCTGTCGGATGTGGTCAATTCTTTGAATTAATTGGCCAGATCGTCAGCCTCGAGATTCGTGGTTGGGGCTTACACTCTTGGGTAGAGTAGGGGATGAAAAGTATCAAAAAGAAGTTTAGGGTTCTTGGACAGTGAGGTGATGAGGGTGTTGAAATAGGTTTGTTTGGAGAGGTGAAGGGCAGAGTTGTATGTTTTAAGCATAAACTTATAATGGATGAAATCTTTGGGTAGATTAGATTTTCTCCACAGGCATTCAGTGCACCTGGAGCACCTCTGCAGGAAACCAGGAAGCGTGTTTGCAGCGGGTGCCACAGCTGTCGCCGTCTGTGCCGAGTTGTTCTATGTATAGGAGGTGCAATTTCATCCAGGGCACTTTGCAGGGTTTCATTGTAATTCTTCAGTGCAGAATCAGTACATGAGAGGGAGGAGATAGGGGTCAATGATGGCTGCAAGATCTTCATACGTTTCTGGGTGTTAATGGACTGTATGTTTCTATAAGAGTGGAAAGTGGAGGTGACCTGAGCAGGATGGCAGTTCTTGATAGAGAATGAAAGAAGGTTGTGGTCAGAGAGTGGGAGAGGGGAGTTTGTGAAATCATCCACTGAGCAAAGCCGAGAGAAGATCAAGTCGAGGGAGTTTCTGTCTTCATGCGTTGTAGAGTTAGTATGCTGCGAGAGGCCAAAAGAGGAAGTTAGAGATAAAAGGTGAGATGCAGATAGGGAGAGGGAAAAAGCAATGGGGATGTTGAAATCACCCATGATGAGGGTGGGGATGTCACAGGAGAGAAAATGTGGAAGCCAGGTGGCAAAATGATCCAGGAATTGATGGGAGGGGCCCGGAGGACGATACACCACCTCTACTCGCATGGAGGAGGGGATGTAGATTCTGATAGCATAGACCTCAAAACAAAGGAAGACAAGTGAGGATACTTGGAGGATAACTTGGAAGGTACATTACTAGTAATGCAACAAACTTTTGGATAACTCAGGAAAAAAATACGCTGACCATAAATCTTTTGGTATTTAAATAAGTGGTAATTCACAGCACCTCACGTAAACAAAGGGTCAACTTTACCCACATTAAAAGTGCACATCATATCTTGATAAAGATCTGTATAGATCGAACCTTTGCAACAGATGACACATGGCAGAATAAAGTGATTGAATTTTACCAACTTGGGAAGCGCTGTCCTCTCTTTTTTATAAAAAAAAGAGCATGAACCGCACATTCAAAAGTCATACATTGATCAAAAGATGCTAAGCAAAATTTATATAACTGAACATTAGGTTCTTTGTTTAACATTCTGATCAGAGTGTATAAAGCCCACTGCCACGTCACGGCAAACCTCATAGTGGGTCCTACCACCCTAATGGAGAGGAGCCGTGTGCCGACCTCTGACACAGCAGCAATGCTCCAACAGGGCAGATGGCCTGGTGCCCCAAAACACCCATGCTGCAAGACTGAGTCCCCATGACTCCAGACCATACTGCCTCACCAGCACAAAACCATAGCAACATTGGCCATCACACAGCATTCACACCAAATGAAAGGAGTACTGAAACTCACCTTCTTTCAGCTCTTCAGTGAGAGCAAAAATGAGCTAGACCCCTTACTGAGCAGTCTCCTGCTAATTAAAATTACCTGTACCAAATGGGAGGCTCGTTCCATGTCATTTTCCTCTATGTCCTCTGTCGATGAGAAGTCATCAGGTGTGGAGAAGAAGAAATTGGGAGTTGAATGGAATGACTCCCACAGAGAGAAATGGCAAAGAGTGACCCAATTTAGTAACAAACAAAAAATTGTGGGTTCACCACATAGAGACAAGAAACCCAAGACCAACACTCTTGAGGTAATCAGTTTATCTGAACACAAAAAAAAGAGTATATTTCAGCTCACCCTTAGTTCATCTGTCCAATGTGGTAAGTATCCATCCAAGCACGGAAACAAAGTGTTGCTGCCACAACACTGGTCGACGTGTAGAGAAAGGAAATGTGGCTCCAGCTCCAGGAATAAAATGTTAAAAACTTTATTAGTTCACATTAAAATGCTGCTGAGACATGACCGGCATAGTGGGTAAAGGAGAGCAACCAGCGCCCGACTGGACGCGTTTTGAGCAACAAATGTGCCCTTAGTCCTCAGTATGCTGATAGAAACACAGGTTGCAATAAGTATGTTCACAGCAGGTGAGTACAATTAAAATGGACATGTGATATAGATACAAACGTGATAAACTCAACATAGTGAACAAATTAAAACTACTTGACGAAAAGGTTGACAGAAAAATATGTAAATAAAGAACGTGCGATTACATGGAAAAAATGAAAATAATAATAAGGAAAGAAAAAACAAAAACAAAAAAACCCCACAAGATTCGTTAGTAATGGAGCATAATCTCCTTTCTAAGATTTAACCCCGAAGGGGCTCTGGTATTGAGTCTAAAAATCCAGAAAGCCTCCCTATCACGCAGTTTTTTTTCCCGATCACCACCACGTATATCTTTATGTATTTGCTCAATGGCAAATGTCTTAAGATGCATAGTTTGCCTGTTATGATTATTAATAAAGTGGTTAGATACATTGGATACATGTCGAAGTGTGGGATGTACTATATCATAAAGATGTTCTCTGAATCTTTCTCTGAACTTCCTTATAGTAGATCCAACATAGAACAATTTACATTCAGTACATTCAACAATGTAAACCACATGATCAGAGTTACAATTGAGAATTTTTTTTATGGGAAAAGTGGTTAAATTTTGTGAGCAATTAAAAAATGTGGTTTTTTTCATGTAAGCACAAGTTTTACAGGAGTGCGAACCGCACTTAAAACAGCCTGTGAAGGACAACCAATCTGCATGATTTTTAGTTTTTTTGGAATGTAAAAAACTAGGCGATAAAGCATTCCCCAATGTAGGGGCTCGTCTTGATACGATTCTGATGCCGTCCTTCAAGATAGAATCCATGATATGGTCGTCTCTGAGTAAATTTAGATTACGTGTAACAATTTGGGAGACAGATTTGAAAAAAGTACTATAAGTAAGAACCAGCACAGGCTGTGCTGAATGCGCATTGCAAAGGGAATTTATGCTGGACACAGTATTTATTTGAGTGCGACTATCAATTACTGTAGGTTCAATGAGTTCTGACCTCTGTCTGGAATCAGCAATGTTAAAGGCTCTGTTCAAAGTCCAATTAGGATATTTTCTGTAGAGAAGCCACTGTTTGATAATTGTTTTTTCACGGCTGAAAGAGGATTCAAGACTGCAGTTTCTACGTGCTCTCAAGGCTTCACCTAAAGGAATCGACTGAATGGTATGTGGGGGATGGAAACTTTTAGCATGTAAAACGGTGTTACCTGCAGTTTCTTTTCGATATGTGTGACTTCTGATGTTTTCAGAAGGAATACCCTCAAGGCAAAGGTCCAGAAAATTAATACGATTTTTATTCCATAAATAAGTGAATTTTAGATTAAACGGATTGTTATTGATATACAAAATAAAATTAGATATGGATTCCTGATCACCTTCCCACACAAGCAATAAATCATCAATGTATCTAGAATACCATTTGATGTTGTCCAAAAAAGGATTATTGTGAGAATAAATATAATGTTCTTCCCACCATGACATTGTTAGATTGGCGACTGAAGGGGAAAATTTAGCACCCATTGACACACCACTGGTTTGAATGAAAAATTTGCCATCAAATAGAAAATAATTATGTGATAACAAAAAAGATAATACTGATAAAATAAAAGACTTAAAATCATGAGAAAAATTACTGTACTTGAACAAATGAAATTCAACCGCTGTCAGTGCAACCTTGCGTGGAATGGAAGTGTACAAAGAAGAAACATCAGAAGTTAGCCAAGACCATTGCTGATTCCATAAAACCCCTTTAAACATATTCAAAACATCTCTAGAATCTTTAAGATAGCCTGGGACACGTTGTGCCAATGGTTGTAAAATGGTATCCAACCATTCCCCAAGGTGTTCACTGTATGAGCCTATGCCCGAAACGATAGGTCGCATAGGAGGTGGAAAGACACCTTTGTGGGTTTTCGGTAGCGCATGCAATATAGGAATGATAGGGTTATCAACATATAGATGTTCAGATTGTTGTCTGGTAAGAAAATCCAATTCAAAACCATTATCAATAAGCTCCTTGATCAATAACATGAATGCAGAAGTGGGATCTGATTTCAATACACTATATATTTCACTTTCTGCAAGCATGTCATGAATGGCTTTAAAGTAATCAACTTTATCCAAAATGACGACCGACCCTCCTTTATCGGACATTTTAATCACTATGTCTGAATTAGCTCTAATTTTCACAAGAGAATCCCGTTCACTTCTGGACAAATTGGATTTATCTGAGAAACAGGTTGTTTCATTGACAAGATGACGAATGTCTCTTTCCACTGACTCCTGAAACCTATCCATGGCCTCCGTTCTGGACTGGATTGGATAAAAAGTGGGATTTTTTTATCCTGAAGGATGGAATAGAATTTATGTCCTTCACTAGCGATTTTTCAGAGTCCATATCCAAAAGCATGGTAAGTGTGAACTGTTCACAAAAATCTTTTTTGGAAAAATCATTGGGAAGAAAAATATTTGTGGGATTAATTTCCTTATCATGCTCTTCATAAAAATGTCTTTTGACTGTTAAATCTCAAACAAATTTATTGATGTCCTTTAGAGTTGCAAAAACGTCCAGTTCCTTATTGGTGGGTACAAAATTCAAACCACGGGATAACAATTTGATATCAGCATCAGAAAAAACAGTAGATGACAGATTGAGGACATTTAATGAAAGGTTCTGTTCTGGCTCCTGAGACGATTCTGAAAGATGATGGGAGCGCTTGGAATGTTTTCTTCCGCCCCTCCTGGAGCGTTTCTTGATCCGTTTTTTGAAGAATACGACTTGGATTTATTTTTCCAATAATAACGTGATTGGGGGGCGTGGCCTAGGCAGCAATGGTGTAAGGTGTGCGGTGCCTAAGCTCCTGAGTGACATCGTCTGAAATCAACTCAAACCGTGGAAAAACAGCATCCTTTGGTAAAAATAATCAAGGATATGTTCCCAGTATGTCTCTAGGATAACAGAGAGCCTAAATTTGTGACTTAATTGTCTCTTCTGAGAGAAATTCCTGTCAGCATTTTGAGGCCTGTCAATCTTTGTGACAGGAATCCTCAGCTGTTTTTCCTGCCAGTTTTCTCCCTGTTAAATTGACTGTGATTCCTCAACTTGTCCACCCAGTACTGTGACAACCCACCTGACAACAGAAGAACCCTCAAAATTAACGGGTCACAGAGTTTATTACCTTCACCCCGACACCGGCCCGGCTAGTTAGAGAAGTACCAGCTCTCCGGGCTCCATCTTAGAAAATCGTCATCTGACACAATAGGAGTATTTACCTGCCCATCTCTATACAGCACCAAGCCTCCCCGGTCTGAAAGGCGGAGGCAGAAAAGAACAATTAAGGATTCAGGGAGGATCCGGTGAAGTGACAGACAGCGCTTCTCGCCACCTCCAACACTCCCCTGGACTTTGCATCATAGGAGAAAACCGAAGACGCCGCCATTTTATTGGTGGCCAGCGGCGGACCAGGCGACACACACGACCGACTCCTGTTAAAGCTGCGCTGGACAACCCAAGCTGGACCCGATCAGCTGCAAATCTAATCGGCGGTAAGTTCCAGCTCCTGGCTGGGAAAGTCCCTGCACCGGAAGACGACAACGCGGCAACACAAGCTGAGGACTTAGACAGCCGGCCGGACTGCTTCAGCGCCATTTCTGGAGGTGGTGAGTTCCAGCTTATGCTGGATGCTGCATCACAGGGGGTAGAGAGATTAACGGAGTCCGACGGTCCGGAACGCCGTTGGCTTTGAAGACCCTGCCAGATCCACTAGCAAGAAGAGGAGACTACAACTCAACTAATCCTGCTGACGACTAGTTAGGAGCCTGAAGGGCTTTTAATGCAAAAGAGCTATAACCTAATTTCTCTGGTCGGATCAAACCCAGGTGAATAGTATTAGTTTACACACCCCTCTGCATCTCTGCATAGTCATAACTACTGCCTGCCTATATAGTACCTTCTCTCTCCTAAATTATATTCTTAGGGTTATTCTAATAAGCAACCCTTTGTCTCTTACTTCAGAGTTACCAGTAGAGAATTCTGATTAATCCTCCCTAAAATTCTTCCACGACAACATATAAATCATTCTATATAACTCCAACTTTGCTGGGAGATTTAGAGTGTGGGCAACCCTCCTACCCTATTCTGTGACTGTCTTAGTTACTACTATCTGAATTCTAGAGCACAGATCGGGGATAATTATGAGTAAATCCTCGGCCAAACCCCAATTCTCAAACATGGCCTTATCTAATTCTCAAAAAGCCCAAAAATTTAAAGGGGTAGGGCGAAATACATCAAAAGACTTGATAACTAAAACAAGTCCCAATAGGTCCAGGTCCCCACTAAAAGATGAGGAAGATTCAGACCACGAAAAACTCTCTAACCAAAATGACGTAAAACAATGCTCCCCCACTACTATTATAGAGATGGATTCATCTACCTCTTTAAAGAGGAAAATTCCAGAGGCTATAGCCGAAAAATACACTACTCCACATGACTCATCTGACGAGGTCTCAGAAACCTCTCCTAACTTGAGTCCAGCTAAATCCAAGCAAAAAATAAGCAACCCAAACATAGACGATACCCAGGGATTTGATCTGAATTCTGTGGGGATTCTTATATCTAAATTGACAGAGAAAATGGACAAATTCGAAAATGGTATGAATGAAAAATTTGATAAACAAAATAAATTACTAGAAGACTCATTGTCCCTCCTCAGCAAAAGGATGGACGGGTTTGAGGACAGAATTAAAAAAATAGAAGAGAGGCCAGATCTAACCTCTAAAATAAATAAAGACATCACAAAAGAGTTGCACAAGCTGAAGCTCAAAGTAGCGGATTTAGAAGATCGAAATCACAGAAACAATATTAAAATTAGGGGCATCCCTGAGACCATAGGCCCAAACAAACTGGAGGAATTTACCAAAAAATTATTCAGGAAAATTATTCCCTCCCTAACAGAGCAAGAGCTAGAAATTGACAGAATACATAGGCTGCGAAAACCGCCCACCATCCCTAAAGACCTACCCAGAGACACACTCATGGGAGTGCACTTCTTCAAAACAAAAGAAAGAATCCAAAATTACTTTAGAGAAAATAAACATTTCCCTGAGCCATTTGAAAAACTAAAAATATATGCTGACCTCTCCAAAGAAACGATTGAAGGGAGGAAAACTTTTCAAAGCATTACCATACCTCTCAGGGACAATGAAATCTCCTATAAGTGGGGATTCCCACTCAAGTTAATAGTCAACTACAAAGGCAACTTTATCGTTCTTAATTCTCCAGAAGAAGGCAGAGACTTCTTGCACTCCATCAGTATTCCTCTTCAACCACGACATAAGGATCGCCTTGACTCTGATGGTAAAACATGAAGAGTTTTTGTTCAAGTTTATTGTTTACTTAAATGGGAAACTATCCCGATAAGAAGCTAATACCTATTTTTGGTCGTTCTTGTTAATGTTACATGGGTATAAGTTCAACAACCAAGAAGGTGTTGCTTGGGAGCTAGTAACACAAACTTTTCCCCCAACAGGTGAAGTCAGGTTCACCGTAGTGGACAACTTCAAGTGGACATTACAGTTTATTGTTTATTGTTCTTACTCTTACTTAACGTATATTGATTTCTTAATCCTCACAGGTTTGCTGCTACACAATGAGTTTAAAGATATTATCTTACAATGTTAGAGGCTTATATAGTCCACACAAAAGACACACCCTTTGGAGAGAACTATCCAAAAGCCATGCCAATATAATTTGTTTACAGGAATCCAAATTTAAACACTCAGACAACCCAAAATTTTCGCATAAAAATTTCCCACATATTTACAAGTCGGACAACACAAAAAAGAAAGCCGGTGTGGTCACAATCGTTAAAGGATCTATCTCATTTGAATTTCTAGAGGAGATCAAAGATGCTAAAGGGAGGTTTCATATTCTTGTTTGTTGCTTGAATAACCAGATTTGCACAATCATCAATATTTACGCCCCCAACACAGGTCAAATAGGTTTTCTGAACAAAGTAAATAAAAAAGTAATGTCAATCAAGAGAGGTGCCATGATTTGGTTGGGAGACTTTAATTTGGTACCAAATGCAAATATGGATTCCTCCACCCCAAATAGATACCGACCACATACTTTAGACAATTGGATACACCAAAATGAATTATTTGACATCTTTCGGTGTCTAAACACCACTTCAATTGAATACACCCATTTCTCTGACCCTCATCAATCAGCGTCACGAATTGATTTAATCTTATCGGACATTTTTACGCTCCCTAAAATCTATAGAATCACAATAGAAAGGAAAACATTCTCGGACCACTCCCCAGTTTCAGCAGAAATCCAAATTGGCCACTTGGTTAATAAAAATTCACTATGGAAATGTGACGCTAACCTACTACACCACCCTGACCATAGATCAATATTAGAAAAATCACTAACAAATTATTTCACAGAGAATTCACCTACTGAAACATCCCCTTTCACCCATTGGTGTGCCCATAATGCAGTCATGAGGGGTATCATGATCCAAATCTCTGCAAAAAGGAAAAGGTTGCTTAGAATTCAGATTGAAGACATTCAAAATAAAATTAAAGACAAAGAAAACGAACAACTAAGTTTAAACACCCCCTCTACTCAAATTAAAATAGAGCTACTGAACCTCAGGCAGGAGCTTAAGAAAATCATATTTTCATCTTTCCACACCATGGTCAAAATTTCCAAAATGAAGCAATATTCCTCAATTAATAAGCCAACGCGTTACATGATTAATAGAATGAAAAAAATAAGACAAGCAAACAGGATCACCAAAATACAAACAAAAAATGGTACAACGGTATCTCATCCCCAAGATATAGCCAACTCCTTCGCAGATTATTACAGCAAATTATATAATTTACATTCCCAGCCCTCCACCCCACTTCCAAATGTTTCTGACATTGAAAAATTCTTGACCTCAATTAGCCTTCCAAAATTGACCCTTGATGATTTAGAAAACCTAACCTCCCCTTTTTCCCTAGAAGAAATAGAAAGAACCATTCTTCAACTCAAGGACTTTAAATCGCCAGGCCCTGATGGTTTTGGAAACGAATATTATAAAACCTTCACCAAATTACTCTCCCCACATCTACAAAACCTTTTTAATATAGCTAGTTCCTCAGGTAAATTCCCAGCAGAAATGTTAGAATCGACAATTATTTTAATTCCCAAACACAATTCGGACTTAACCCTTGTTAATAATTACAGGCCAATTTCCTTAATCAATACAGATCTGAAAATTTACTCCAAGCTAATTGCAAATAGGCTCAAATCCTATTTGCCGTTATTGGTTCATGGGGACCAAATGGGTTTTATAACAGGTCGTCAAGCGTCAGATGGTACTAGAAGACTTATCAACTCAATTAAATTGATTCATTCCTCTAAAGTGCCATCTGTAATTATTACTCTAGACGCCAAAAAGGCTTTTGACTGATTAAACTGGCTTTATTTAACATCAGTACTTCAAAAATTTGGGTTTAATGAAAAAAATATCAACAGCGTAATGGCACTCTATTCAAAACCAACAGCCAAAATTTATGCAAACAACTACTCCTCTACACCATTTAACATTTCAAATGGTACAAGACAAGGGTGCCCTTTATCTCCGCTGCTTTTTATTTTATCAATGGAACCACTAGCGCAATCAATTAGGCAAAATAATTCCATAAAAGGTCTACAAACGCGAACACGCCATTATAAGATAGGGCTCTTTGCCGACGACATGATGTTTACCCTGACGGACCCCTATGAATCAGTTTCGGAGCTACAAAAAACCCTTCAATTTTTTTCAACTATTACCCTTTTTAAGATAAACGAAAATAAATCCAAAATATTGCCATTTTACTTGACGGAATTAGAAACAAAGAAAATGAAAGATATAGTTTCATTCAGTTGGTCGGAAGGAGACCTAGACTATCTAGGTATAATCATTTCAAAAAACTTAGACACATTAATGAAGAAAAACTTGAACAAACTCTTGGAAAATATAACTAAAATTTTTATTGTCCCAAAAATCTCTTATATACTGAGAACACTTCCCCTAAAGATCAACACTTCCTACCTGACTAGCTTCCAATCAACAATAAATACGTTTATTTGGAATAAAAAAAGGGCCCACATTTCCACAAACATTCTATATAAATGCAAGGAATTTGGGGGCATAGGCTTACCAAACATTACAGCTTTATATCTATCGAATTTAATAAAACAAAGCCAGTATTGGTTCATGAAAGAAGATCCTCCGAATTGGCTTGACCTTGAAATTGAACTTAACCATAGGAAATCTCCCAAAGAATTGGTTTTTGACCATATTCTCAACAGACCTTATAAGGCATACGCCCATCACCATATCTTTTCTCCCATTATATATGCCTGGAATAAATTGTCCAAACGAAAGAGAGGCTCCAACAGGAAAATCCTCCTCCAAAATACCCCTATAGAGATTATCATGCTTACCCAAAATATTAACCCCTCCCCCATATGGAGAGACAATGGGATTCAAAAATTAAATGATATTCATGATGGGGTTAAATTTCTCACCTTCAGCTCTATTAGATAAAAATTTAAAATACACTCCTTAGCCTTTTTCCCTTACATGGTACTAAAGGACCAAGTTCAAAAATTCATTACAAACAAACCAAAAATATCTGAAGCAACTATTAATTTACTAAAAAATCCCACACACAATTTATTTTGGAATAACAAGCAAATATATCGGTGGTTTAACAATGACATACAATTCAATAAGTTAGCTCATATGATAAAATGGGAAGGGGATCTGAATGTAACGTTCACTCCAGAACAGTGGGAAAATGCAATCCACTTTACTTATGCATCAAACATCTGCATGACACTGAAAGAGGCCTATTATAAAATAATAACAAGATGGTACTATACTCCGGCTCGCCTTTCTCATCTGCCGTCAGGAGGATCTCCATTATGCTGGAGAGAATGTGGAGAGCGTGGAAGTTTGCTACATGTGTTTTGGTCATGCCCCCGGGTAAAACCCTTATGGAGGCAAGCCATAAAATTAATTAACAAATTATTAACAGGTAATATTATAGTTACCCCTGCAATGGCCTTGTTGTCCCAGAACTGGGAAAAAATAGACACAAATGTGAGATCTCTTATCATCCATATCTGCCTTGTGGTCAAACAAATCATAGCTTTCCATTGGAAGAATCCGACTTTACCGGCTTTTACTGAAATTATAGACCAAATTAACTTACACAAGACATACGAAGAAAACTTCGCAATAGTAAATAATTACTATACGAAACATGATAGGAAATGGAAGAAATGGGTTGAGGTAAACTCCAATCTATCGCATTAAAGGAAAGATGATGGCTTCTACATACCTGTGAGGTTATTACGACTTATTATATGCTCTTTGCTATTATTATATGCTATTATATGTTACTATATGTTAATCTGTTAAAAATTGTTAATCATTATCAAATTTTGTTTAAAATGGACAGTGTGTCCACAATGTTGTTCTTACCTTTCCCCAAACCCCCCCACCTCCTTCCCTCTCCTTCCCCTATTCCCTTGTGAGCTGACTCCACATGCTAATATTAAATTTCAAAGATATAATAAAATTATTTGAATAAGTAATGATCACAGGTTACCATTCCCCAAACCCATCTCCCCTACCTCCCTCCCTCTCCTTACCCTTATTCCCTTGCGAGCTGACTATATGACTATTTCCACATGCTAATATTAAATTTCAACGTTATAATAAAAATTATTTGAACAGATAATAACGTGATTGAGTTTTAAAGTTCTCATTGAATGCAGGTGGATCAATGTCTCGACTGGATGGGCCCACGGATGTGTCAGACGATTCAGGATCCGAAGAGGAGAATGTGACTTGACTACGACGTGTGAATGATGATTCACGATTGCATTTTTTGAGAATAGATCTGGGTGTGACTGGTTGTCTCTCCCACCTGCCCCATTCATAAACCTGGTCATTGGTATAATCAAATAAATCTCTGTTAAATTTTCTTTTCTTTACCAAAATTATGGATTCCTCCAGAGATTGTAACTTGGTTTTAAGATTTTTTTGAAAGTCCTCATATTCCTGATTGGTGACCATCGACTTATATGATGTCAGTTCTTTGTCCAAGTCAGATTTTAATTTTAATAACTCTTCATTCTCATGTTTCACAATGAGCTGAATCAATTGTGTGGAACAAGTGGATAGTATAAAATTCCAATCCTTGACAAAATCACTGTTATAAACAGTAGTTGGAATTTTTTTAATTCTCAGTCCTCTAGGAATAATATTTTGTTCCAAATAATGCGTTAAGGTGGCTTGATCCCACCAGATGCGCATTTCATTTAATGATGCTTTCTCTATTGAAGACATGAGATTTAATGTGTCAGAAGATGTGTCTGAACATGGACCAACTGATTGGAAAACTTGTGCTGCACGTTCCCTTCTCAAGGGATCAATTAAGAAATCCATATTTGCAAAAAGCCAACCAAATCGTATAAGAAAAAACACTTAAATAGTGTCCAACATAAATTCCCTTTGCAATGCGCATTCAGCACAGCCTGTGCTGGTTCTTACTTATAGTACTTTTTTCAAATCTGTCTCCCAAATTGTTACACGTTGTTAGGACTGGCGGAACGCACCAAGAAAGATGTAATAGATGCGTTCGCAGTCCGGGGTCCACCGTGCAGGTGAAAACCTGCTGCTAGTAAATGGCAGCGTAATATGGCGGTGGAAGCGAACCCGGTAAAGCCACAGGTCCGCAATACCGCACTAAAGAGTGCAAGCAAGGAGTCAGCGAACACAACCCCAAGACTCAGGATTGAAGTCCGATTAGACCACTTGCTGACACAACACCGCAACTGGGTGTGTTAGGTAACTATTATAATTAGAGCACCGAAGTGCGAACTGTGCCGTGCTGGCAGACACAACTAAGCACCCAGACGTGGGTCAGGAAGCGCACCACTGGCACGTGGCGCCGCACTGGCGGACCCAGCAATAGACGCTGATACGTGTGTGACACGTTGAGTGGTTAGTCGGGCGCTAGATAGCAGCCATACTCCATACGCGAACAGTCATACAATAGGGTAGGGGTATTTAATGAACGACTTGCACTCACAACAAACACACGTATACAAATGTACACTAGCGCATGGCCGTGCGGTCATGCGAAGCTTATATAGCTGTAGTACTTTCAGGACCTTAAATAAAGGACCAATGGGCAGCTGCCACAGAAGTTAGCACTTTCAGGACCTGCCAGGAGGACCAATGGGAACCACTGCAGCATCTGAGCATGTGACCCTTGATCTCCAACGGGAGATCTCACCCTGGGCATGCTGAGAAGGGAAAAAGGAGGACTTAGTCCCAAAAGCGTCCGCTCGCTGCTGCCCAGCACTGGCTTTAATGGCAAAAGCTGGAGAAGCAACAGCAAGCCTAAGCACAGAGTGAGACTGAGCCAGACGCAAGGACCGACATCTCCGCTGAGCAGGTTTAGCTGCGGCAGGAGAAGAATGGGAGACCGCAGCAGAAGCGGCCCGAGATTCCCCCTGTGCAGAAGCGGGAACTCGACCCCTAACATTGCCCCCCCTCCTTGGGCCTCGCTACATTCGAAGGCAGCAATGAGCTGCGGAGCCCGAATGTGCTCAGCAGGCTCCCAGGATCTTTCCTCAGGACCGTAACCCCTCCAGTCCACCAAATAAAATTTTTTGCCACGAACCACCTTGTACCCCAAGATAGCGTTCACCTCGTAATCGTCCATAGATGAACCCGACGTCCCAGTAGATGACTCAGAAAACCGGGACATGTACACGGGCTTAATGAGGGACACATGAAAGGTGTCAGTGATACCTAGGCGTGGAGGAAGGGCTAGACGGTAAACCACAGGATTAACCTGTTCGAGGACCTTAAAAGGACCTAAGTAGCGAGGTGCAAACTTGGTAGACTCAACTCGCAGCCTGATGTTACGGGCGGAGAGCCACACTAAGTCGCCAGGAGCAAAGGTTGGAGCGGGGTGCCGATGTGCGTCGGCGGAGGACCTCATTCTCTCCTTGGAAGCCCGAATGGCATCCTGAGTGCGATCCCAAATGTCCCGTGCCTCCACAGCCCAGTCTGCCACCCTGGAATCGGCGGAAGACACGGGCATGGGCACAGGTACCCGCGGATGCTGACCATAGTTAAGGAGGAATGGGGTCTCTCCAGTGGAGTCAGCTACAGCATTGTTAAGAGCAAACTCCGCCCATGGTAGCAAAGATGCCCAGTCATCTTGCCTAGCAGAGACAAAATGTCGCAGATATGTGACCAAGGTCTGGTTGGCTCTCTCCACCAACCCATTTGTCTCGGGATGATATGCCGAAGAGAGATTTAACTCAATACTGAGAAGATGACAAAGCTCTCTCCAGAACCGAGACGCAAACTGGGGACCCCGGTCACTGACAATTTTGTCTGGCATACCGTGAAGGCGGAAGATGTGTTTAATAAACAACGCTGCCAAGGCCCGTGCAGAAGGTAGCCGAGGAAGCGGCACCAAATGCACCATTTTAGAAAAATGGTCGGTGATTACCCAAATGATGGTACAGCCACGAGACTTGGGCAAACCCACCACAAAGTCCATCCCGACCATCTCCCAGGGCCTGTCTGCCACCGGCAGAGGGTATAACAAACCAGCTGGCCGCTGATGGAGAGACTTATTTTTGGCACAAGAGACACAGGCTCGAACGCAGTCTCCGACGTCACGAACCATATGTGGCCACCAGTACATTCTCGCCAGCAACTCAGATGTCCTCTTTGCCCCAAAGTGTCCACCCACTCTGGACGAATGAGCCCAAGAGAGAACCTCCGGTCGCAAATTGATGGGAACAAAAGTCTTGCCCGGAGGCACAGACTCAAGCGAAATCGGAGCTACGGTTCTCAGACTCTCCGAAGGGACAATAAGCCGAGGCTCCTCCTCCTCCTCCTCAGTTGACACAAGGGAGCGAGAGAGAGCATCAGCACGAATGTTCTTCTCCCCGGCGAGATAATGTAGAGTGAAGTGGAAATGGGAGATAAACAAGGACCATCTGGCCTGACGAGAATTCAGCCGCTGGGCTGTTCGCAAATAGACCAAATTTTTGTGGTCCGTGAAGACTTGGAATGGAAACCGAGCACCCTCCAAAAGATGTCTCCACTCCGAAAAGGCCAACTTCATTGCTAGCAACTCCCTATCCCCGATGGAGTAATTTCTCTCCGCTGGTGTGAAGGTCTTTGAGAAGAAGAAGCATGGATGCTTCCGACCTTGAGCATCCTTTTGATAGAGAACTGCTCCAGCACCAACGGATGAGGCATCCACCTCCATAAGGAATGGCTTATCCACATCGGGACGATGTAAGATGGGAGCGCTAGCAAAATGGGACTTTATAGAAGTGAAGGCCTTGGAGACCTCTTCCGACCACAATTTGGGATTCGCTCCCTTCTTGGTGAGGGATACCAAGGGAGCTACCAAAGTGGAGAAGTGGGGAATGAACTGGCGATAGTAATTTATGAACCCCATAAAGCGCTGCACCGCTTTAAGAGAATGGGGTTCTTGCCAGTCCATCACAGCCTGTAGTTTGGCAGGATCCATAGCCAATCCCTGGGCCAAGATTATATAGCCCAGGAAAGGTAAAGACTCCTGCTCAAACACACACTTCTCCAACTTTGCATAAAGAGAATTCGCCCGTAAGAGTTCGAAGACCCTGCCAACATTTCTCCGGTGGGAGTCAATATCTGGAGAGAAGATGAGAATATCATCCAGATAGACTACAACCGAGGTGGAAAGCATATCCCAGAAGATATCGTTGACAAAGTCCTGAAAAACGGCTGGGGCATTACAGAGCCCGAAGGGCATCACCAGGTACTCATAGTGCCCATCCCTGGTATTGAAAGCCGTTTTCCATTCGTCCCCCTCACGGATGCGAATCAGGTTTTAGGCACCCCGCAGATCTAGTTTGGTGAATATCTTAGCTCCCCTTAGCCTGTCAAAGAGCTCCGATATCAGGGGCAACGGGTACTTATTTTTAATGGTGATAGCATTGAGACCCCTGTAATCGATGCAAGGATGTAATTCCCCGTTCTTCTTCTGTACGAAGAAGAATCCCGCCCCTGCAGGAGACACTGACTTCCTAATGAACCCTCTTGCCAAATTCTCCTGGATGTATTGAGACATAGCCTCCGTCTCAGGGAGAGAGGGGATATACCCTTCCCCGAGGAGGTTCAGCTCCAGGCAAGAGGTCAATAGGACAGTCATAGGGGCGATGAGGCGGTAGAGTCTCTTCTGCCTTTTTAGAGAATACATCTGCATAGCACCAATAGCACCTTGGAAGAGATGAAAGGTCTGCGGGTACCTCGGTAGTAGAGACCTGTACACACTCACTCACACACCTGCCCATACAAGACTTACTCCAACCCAATATTCTCCCTGAGGACCACTCAATATGTGGGGAGCCAGGTTATTCCCAGTAAAATCTCATCCATTCCCTCGGGAAGGACTAGAAGGGAAATAATCTCCTGGTGGGAAGGGGACATGGACAACGAGAATGGAACAGTCTGGTGTGTGATTTGTTGTGGAAGTGTCGACCCATTCACAACTCTAACAGTTACAGGTTTGGCGAGCATAACAAGTGGTACAGCGTGGCGCAGAGCAAAAGCAGAGGACATGAAATTTCCCTCTGCTCCTGAGTCCACACAAAGCTTGACTGTTAGAGTGGATGAGTCAAACAGGATTGTCCCTTTAAAGGACAGTTTGGAGGAAAAAGCCGCTGTGTCTAGTGAACCTCCCCCTAAGGTTACTAGACGCGATCGTTTTCCCGACCGCCGTGGACATTTATTAGTGTAATGTCCTCGTTGGTGACAATTTTTACAAACCATTGGTACTCGAGCGGCCTGAGACTTAGGTCCCTCTTGAGAAACCTCCATGGCCTCATGGGAGTCGGACGCCAAAACCGAAGATTCAAGAGGTCTGGCGAAGGTGGGAGCCAGTCTAAACCTCTGCCTACACTGGGTCTGCTCTAACCTTTGTTCGTGAAAACGGAGGTCAATGCGGGTGGATAGAGAAATAAGCTCCTCCAGTGTGGCGGGTATCTCCCTGGTGGCTAAGGCATCCTTCACGTGGTCTGCCAGTCCCCTCCAGAACACCGGAATTAGCACTTTATCCGACCACTCTAACTCCGAGGCTAGAGTCCGGAACTGGATGGCAAACTGGCTGACCACGGACGAGCCCTGAGTAATTGTCAATAACTGGAGTGCGGTATCGTGTGTAATACGGGGTCCCAAAAAGACCTGCTTCAGAGCGTCCAGAAAGAGCGGAGCACTCTGTAGCACACGGTCATCACGCTCCCAAAGTGGCGTTGCCCACTCCAACGCCCTGCCCGACAAGAGAGATAAAATAAATCCCACTTTCGCCCGTTCCGTAGGGAAACGCGCCGCCAGGAGCTCGAGATGTATGGAGCACTGGCTTACGAATCCGCGACATTGTTTACTGTCACCAGCAAACTTGTCAGGAAGCGGTAGATGGGATAAAGTCGGGGCAGAGGTGGCAGCGGACAAACTGGCTGCGGCTACACTTGCAGCCTGAACAGCGACAGCAGTGACATCCACAGCTGAGGTTGAACGCTCTAGAACCGCCAACCTTCCCTCCAGCTGCTGGATGTACCGCTGTAAACGCTGATCGTTTGCCATTTACTAGCCAGACCCTGGCGCTAGTGTTCTGTTAGGACTGGCGGAACGCACCAAGAAAGATGTAATAGATGCGTTCGCAGTCCGGGGTCCACCGTGAAGGTGAAAACCTGCTGCTAGTAAATGGTAGCGTAATATGGCGGTGGAAGCGAACCCGGTAAAGCCACAGGTCCGTAATACCGCACTAAAGAGTGCAAGCAAGGAGTCAGCGAACACAACCCCAAGACTCAGGATTGAAGTCCGATTAGACCACTTGCTGACACAACACCGCAACTGGGTGTGTTAGGTAACTATTATAATTAGAGCACCGAAGTGCGAACTGTGCCGTGCTGGCAGACACCACTAAGCACCCAGACGTGGGTCAGGAAGCGCACTACTGGCACGTGGTGCCGCACTGGCAGACACAGCAATAGACGCTGATACGTGTGTGACACGTTGAGTGGTTAATCGGGCGCTAGATAGCAGCCATACTCCATACGCGAACAGTCATACAATAGGGTAGGGGTATTTAATGAACGACTTGCACTCACAACAAACACACGTATACAAATGTACACTAGCGCATGGCTGTGCGGTCATGCGAAGCTTATATAGCTGTAGTACTTTCAGGACCTTCCAATAAAGGAGCAATGGGCAGCTGCCACAGAAGTTAGCCCTTTCAGGACCTGCCAGGAGGACCAATGGGAACCACTGCAGCATCTGAGCATGTGACCCTTGATCTCCAACGGGAGATCTCACCCTGGGCATACTCAGAAGGGAAAAAGGAGGACTTAGTCCCAAAAGCGTCCGCTCGCTGCTGCCCAGCACTGGCTTTAATGGCAAAAGCTGGAGAAGCAACAGCAAGCCTAAGCACAGAGTGAGACTGAGCCAGACGCAAGGACCGACGTCTCCGCTGAGCAGGTTTAGCCGCGGCAGGAGAAGAATGGGAGACCGCAGCAGAAGCGGCCCGAGATTCCCCCTGTGCAGAAGCGGGAACTCGACCCCTAACACACGTAATCTAAATTTACTCAGAGACGACCATTCTATCTTGAAGGACGGCATCAGAATCGTATCAAGTCGAGCCCCTACATTGGGGAATGCTTTATCGCCTAGTTTTTTACATTCCAAAAAAACTAAAAATCATGCAGATTGGTTGTCCTTCACAGGCTGTTTTAAGTGCGGTTCGCACTCCTGTAAAACTTGTGTTTACATGAAAAAAACCACATTTTTTAATTGCTCACAAAATTTAACCACTTTTCCCATGAAAAAAATTCTCAATTGTAACTCTGATCATGTGGTTTACATTGTTGAATGTACTGAATGTAAATTGTTCTATGTTGGATCTACTATTAGGAAGTTCAGAGAAAGATTCAGAGAACATCTTTATGATATAGTACATCGCACACTTCGACATGTATCCAATGTATCTAACCACTTTATTAATAATCATAACAGGCAAACTATGCATCTTAAGACATTTGCCATTGAGCAAATACATAAAGATATACGTGGTGGTGATCGGGAAAAAAAACTGCGTGATAGGGAGGCTTTCTGGATTTTCAGACTCAATACCAGAGCCCCTTCAGGGTTAAATCTTAGAAAGGAGATTATGCTCCATTATTAACGAATCTTGTGGTTTTTTTTTGTTTTCTTTCCTTATTATTATTTTCATTTTTTCCATGTAATCGCACGTTCTTTATTTACATATTTTTCTGTCAACCTTTTCGTCAAGTAGTTTTAATTTGTTCACTATGTTGAGTTTATCACGTTTGTATCTATATCACATGTCCATTTTAATTGTACTCACCTGCTGTGAACATACTTATTGCAACCTGTGTTTCTATCAGCATACTGAGGACTAAGGGCACATTTGTAATCAGTTTATCTACTCATATTATTACTGAAGCTCAACGTGAGGTCTTGGGTCTCGGTCTCTCCTTTGCTCCTTGTAATATTTTCAATTATTTCACAGCTGTAAAAGATTTACACCTATTCTCTCGCAAGTTGGTTCTGAAAAAACTACACTCCAGGTCTAATGCTGAGAGTAATATGGCGATTCCTACTGAACAAGAGGCTATTAAAATACTGGAGGAATTGGAAAATGAATCTTTGTCTAGAACAACAGGTATTACTCCTCCATTTATCTGTGCCAGATCTACCACGTTTCCTCCCTTCTCCCTCTGTCCACAGGTTGATATTTTTACTAAGTTAGTTACATCTGACTTTAAGACTATTGGGAATAATAGAATGAGGGATAATCTAACTAGGAATCAAAGAACAGCATTGAAAGAGTTAAAATCAATGACAGACGTGGTGATTAAACCAGCAGACAAGGGGAGAAACGTGGTGATATGGCAGGTGGAAAAATATGAGAAGGAGGCTTTCAAGCAATTACGAAATGAGGAGACATATGTGTTGCTACCCCAAAACCCGTTACCTTTGTTTGAGATTGAGTTAAATGAGATTCTGAGGGAAAGTTTTGAAAATGGGGTGATCAGTAAAAAGATTTTGGATGGTCTATCTGTTAAATTTCCTGCCGTCCCTACTTTATATATTCTCCCCAAGGTCCATAAAGATGCAACTAATCCCCCTGGACGTCCAATTGGCTCTGGCATGGTGGGGCTGTGCGATCCAAAATGTAAATATATTGATTATTATTTGAAGCCCCAAGTGGAGACGCTGCCCTCCTATGTCAGAGACACTACGGACGTACTGAAACGCCTTGATGGTATGATACTGGAACCCGATATGCTCCTCATCACAGCGGATGTGGAGGCTCTATATACCTCCATCCAACATGCCGATGGATTTGAAGCTACTCCATTCTTTCTGGCTTCAAGTAATATCAAGGTTGGAGTTAGGAGCCTGGTATTGAGACTTTTGCGATTCATCCTGACATTCAACATCTTTACATTTAAGGATAAATTCTACCTCCAGAATCATGGTACTGCCATGGGGGCGGCGTGTGCGCCCTCCTATGCAAACCTCTTCCTGGGATATTGGGAGAGGGACATCTTTCAGGGGGGCGTGCAATTTATGATGGATTTGAATCGTAACGGTCTCAACATCAGGCTCACATACAATTATCATCCAAAAACTATACCCTTCCTGGATATTAGTTTGCACATCCAGGAGAATGGCTCTATCCATACAGATGTTTTTCGTAAAAACACATCGGTGAATTCACTACTTCACGCATCTTCATCCCATGAATACTCTACAATTAAAGCTATTCCAATGGGACAGTTTTTGCGCATGAGAAGGATCTGTACATCTGATGAGGCCTTTGAAAGGCAGGCAATGGACCTTGGGGAGAGATTTCGGGCCCGAGGATATAGCAACAGAAGTATAAAATATGGTTGTTCCCGGGCTAGAAACTCAAGGAGGAATGATTTACTTGTCCCCCATAAAATTGATAAACCTAAAAACTCAGAAATACGATTTCTCTCAACATGCAATCACCAATGGGAGACTTTGCGCAGGATCATGCAGAGACATTGGTCTGTCTTGAAAATGGAACCTACTCTGTCAAAACATCTATCGGATCGACCCATGATGACTGCATGTAGAAGTAAAAACATGAGGGACATTATGGTCAGAAGCCACCACTTGGCCCATGAACCAGATGTCCTTCAGGCAGGGAAGCGAAAGAGGGGCTTCTACCCCTGTGGGGATTTTAAAGCGTGGTGGAACCATGTACGTGCAACGTTATTTGCCTCTGCTGATGACTGCAAAGAATATAAGATCACTAATTACATTTCATGCAGTACAACTTTTGTGGTTTATTATGCCACGTGCACATGCAAATTGATACAGTGGGGCAAAAAAGTATTTAGTCAGTCAGCAATAGTGCAAGTTCCACCACTTAAAAAGATGAGAGGCGTCTGTAATTTACATCATAGGTAGACCTCAACTATGGGAGACAAACTGAGAAAAAAAAATCCAGAAAATCACATTGTCTGTTTTTTTAACAATTTATTTGCATATTATGGTGGAAAATAAGTATTTGGTCAGAAACAAACAATCAAGATTTCTGGCTCTCACAGACCTGTAACTTCTTCTTTAAGAGTCTCCTCTTTCCTCCACTCATTACCTGTAGTAATGGCACCTGTTTAAACTTGTTATCAGTATAAAAAGACACCTGTGCACACCCTCAAACAGTCTGACTCCAAACTCCACTATGGTGAAGACCAAAGAGCTGTCAAAGGACACCAGAAACAAAATTGTAGCCCTGCACCAGGCTGGGAAGACTGAATCTGCAATAGCCAACCAGCTTGGAGTGAAGAAATCAACAGTGGGAGCAATAATTAGAAAATGGAAGACATACAAGACCACTGATAATCTCCCTCGATCTGGGGCTCCACGCAAAATCCCACCCCGTGGGGTCAGAATGATCACAAGAACGGTGAGCAAAAATCCCAGAACCACGCGGGGGGACCTAGTGAATGAACTGCAGAGAGCTGGGACCAATGTAACAAGGCCTACCATAAGTAACACACTACGCCACCATGGACTCAGATCCTGCAGTGCCAGACGTGTCCCACTGCTTAAGCCAGTACATGTCCGGGCCCGTCTGAAGTTTGCTAGAGAGCATTTGGATGATCCAGAGGAGTTTTGGGAGAATGTCCTATGGTCTGATGAAACCAAACTGGAACTGTTTGGTAGAAACACAACTTGTCGTGTTTGGAGGAAAAAGAATACTGAGTTGCATCCATCAAACACCATAACTACTGTAAAGCATGGTGGTGGAAACATCATGCTTTGGGGCTGTTTCTCTGCAAAGGGGCCAGGACGACTGATCCGGGTACATGAAAGAATGAATGGGGCCATGTATCGTGAGATTTTGAGTGCAAACCTCCTTCCATCAGCAAGGGCATTGAAGATGAAACGTGGCTGGGTCTTTCAACATGACAATGATCCAAAGCACACCGCCAGGGCAACGAAGGAGTGGCTTCGTAAGAAGCATTTCAAGGTCCTGGAGTGGCCTAGCCAGTCTCCAGATCTCAACCCTATAGAAAAGCTTTGGAGGGAGTTGAAAGTCCGTGTTGCCAAACGAAAAGCCAAAAACATCACTGCTCTAGAGGAGATCTGCATGGAGGAATGGGCCAACATACCAACCACAGTGTGTGGCAACCTTGTGAAGACTTACAGAAAACGTTTGACCTCTGTCATTGCCAACAAAGGATATATTACAAAGTATTGAGATGAAATTTTGTTTCTGACCAAATACTTATTTTCCACCATAATATGCAAATATATTGTTAAAAAAACAGACAATGTGATTATCTGGATTTTTTTTTCTCCGTTTGTCTCCCATAGTTGAGGTCTACCTATGATGTAAATTACAGACGCCTCTCATCTTTTTAAGTGGTGGAACTTGCACTATTGCTGACTGACTAAATACTTTTTTGCCCCACTGTATATATTGGCCTCACTTCACGGGAACTTCGGGTACGAACCCGCGAACATGTGAAGGACATTATGGCAGCCAGAGAGGTGGATGACATTTCAAGTTTAAAAACGATTCTGCGGCACTTCAAACTACACCATGGATTCAACCCCAGGGATTTCAATGTCTCTGGTATCGATCGGGTATGTGGTGGGATTAGGGGTGGTAACTTGAAGCGCCTACTTGCGCAGATCGAATGTCGTTGGATCACAATGTTAGGTACCAAGACACCAGCGGGTCTAAACGAGCAATTAAGTTTTGTTCCATTTTTGTAAATATGATGCCCTGATTTGGATTTTAATTGAGATGTTGTTTGTTTAATTTTAGTTTTTTGATGATTGATGGCTCACAAGCTCTAGTATTCCTGCCGTCTGGACTCTATATGCATTTGGGGAGTGACATCGGGCCGGTATCTGGATTGGAAACAGTCCCATCTTCTTTCTGAAGTTTTTACTCCAGCACGTATATGACTATGATGAATCTCGCCTATCAGGAACGCTGACAGCCAGAGGAGCGGTTCTTTATCACTTATTGTGTTTATATATATATATATATATATATATATATTTATAATGTGCACTGTGTATGTTTGCATTATTTTCTTTTATTATGTTGCTAAGCAAGTACCCCTGCTTTAGTTTATGATTGATATTTTAGAATTGAGGTTTATTCACATTTACATACGTTCTTCTTCCTTTCTTTTTTTCATCTATATTACTATGCACGTGCCACTTTAATATCAGACCTTCTACACACTTATATGCTGCTCAATGTTTTGTTTACTTTTTTGTGCACTTGTCACTTTAAATAGGGGATTCTCTTCCGTGCCCGGAGACTAGAGAGGGACCCGATATCTGTCCCATCTCATCTGCCCATTTCTAAAATGGCCGATTCACACGTGTGCATGCCCACTGAGATGGTATCTATGGGGCGTCATTTCCGGCACCTTTAAGCAACCAGGCGAGGTCCCTGACATCACTAGGGATTTCCTCCTGACTTGCCTTGCTGCTGTTGATGCCTGATGTGTCGCCACTTCCGGGATCCATGTACGGTGCACATGCACCATCTAGCTTGATCGGCATTATCCAGATTGTATATAAACCCGGTTTGGATACACCGCATTACAGCCCCCCAAGGAAGCCCATGCAAAACGTGCGTCGAGGCTGTACTAGACCTCCAATCCTGCAGATATATCCATGGGTAAGCTGCTCTCCTAATATACTTATTTAGGTTATACTTTTTTTGGTGCTTTGTGTCAGTGCTTCTGCTGTGCAGCTTTTAGTGAGACCCTTATTTGGTACTCCTCCTTTTTGGGTTTGGAACACTTGTGCAATTAATACCATTTGAGGTACCAGTTCACTTTACATTGATTCTAGCTTCAGTGGTGTATCTGATGTGCACCTTATATATGTTAATATAACATAGGTAGAGTAGCACTCCCTTGGTTCTGCCCACATATTGGGATGTGTTTTGGTCTTCACACCTGAGCCTTTCTAGCTGATTGATCTATTTGTATATTTATACTGCTTTGCTAACATTTCTCATGTCTAATTACTTAAATAAAATGTTTTTGGTTTCAAAATATTCTCCTGGACTATAACTCCGTTGCTTTCTATAGGATATATTGTATGGGAGTGTCCTCATATGCTGTTTTTTTTAGATCGGTAGTGCCAGCTTACATGGATGTTTAGGATGTATCAGTGGTTTTTGTTTACAAATGGGAGGAGTGGTAGTCCAAGAAAGGAAAAAGAACATGCTTTGCAAAAAAAAAAGAGCATGAACCGCACATCCAAACGTCATACATTGATCTAAAGCCGCTAGGCAAAAATTTATATAACTGAACATTGCAACAGATGGCAGAATAAAGTTATTGAATTTCACCAACTTGGGAAGCGCTGTCCTCACTTTTTATACTGTATAAATCTTTTGGTGTCACGCGCGGGTTGTGAAAGTCCAGCGGAGGGCACAATACACACACAATGGGATAGAAAGAGAGAGGGGAAAGCCCTAACAGTAGGGAGCAAGGGATGGGGCACCTCCTAACAACAACCTGTGCCTATCCCTAAGCTCCCCTATGTGGGTCCTTCCCCCCACCGAATGTCATGTACCTAGGCCCTAGTTGTCACCTCACAATACCCTGACTAGTGCACTGGTCGGCAAGAGCGCTAGCCTAGTCACTGCAGATGGCATCAACACAGGGGGTAGTGACAAACATGAGACAGACAGGGAAAGGAAAAAAGAAACTTAACTCCAACCTCTGCTGCCAAGCTCCACACCGCAGAGGACGCGGAATCAGGAAACCATGCTCCAACAAAGCAGCAGACACACAACTGGCACAATAGAGCTGCAAAACTCCAAGGCTGGTCTTCATAGATAAACTCTATTACCAACAGTCAGCTGATGCATCATGTGACTATTTAAAGGATGTTAAGAGTGGTCACCACCCACATCAACTGACCAGCAACAAAGCAGCGGCCAGCAAAGAAATTGACATTAACCTTTGCTGGCCCAAAAGAAAAAAGCAAATTTAAATTAAATCAGAACCAGAGCTGTCACAACTCCAAAAATGAGTTGTGACATTTGGCATATCATTGGGAATCTGTTTAAAATTATTTAAGTTTTTTCTTTATAGTATTCTATATATGCTTAATTATTTTACTAGCTTATAAAGTGCCATTAATTCCATAGCGCTTTACAGACATGGTCAGCGCTGTCTCCAATTGGGCTCACAATATAAATTGCCTATCAGTTTATCTTTGAAGTGTGGGAGGAAACCAGATACCCAGAGGAACTTCACTCAAGCATGGAAAACATACAAATTCTTTGCAGATGTTGACCTTGGTGGCATTTGAACCCATGATCTCAGCACTGAAAGGCTGCAAGGCCAACCACAGTGCTGCCATACTTCCCTATTATGAAAGGTAACATTTATTCAATATACACTCCTTGCAACACCAAGAGGGAAATTATGAAAATGACAGGATAATAACATGTTAATAATATGCAAATGTTGAAACTAAACTTTCAAAACATCTCAATTTAATCAGTATTGAGGGTGGCATGAAACGCAGAAAAAATGCACTTATATGCCTTGGTATGCTACCAAAGAGGTTAATGATGGCTGTAGGAGGTATGTTCTTTCATAATTAATGCAGTTTGGCATGCAAATTATCAAGCTCCACTTCTGGCAGCTCCCTTTGCAGTTGCCAAATAATGACATCCCGGATGTGCTTGATGATAGAAAAGTCTGTAGACGATGCAGACTATGGTAGCACATTAGGTCATACTGGCTGGTCACTGTAGCACATGTGCAGCCTGCTGTTGTGTTGGAAATCAGCTAGAGGTTCACTTTAGAGGAATAGCACTACCTGTGAATCCACCACCAATGAATGTAAAGCGAACTTGTTAGTGTACCTGGAATGAAGACTAGAGTGGTCCGGCTAACATACACAATGCCAACCTTCACCATAATCTCAGGAGTATGACCAGTTTGATATTCTTCTGTGAATGGTCTCTTCATTGACCTCATACTACCGCTTACAAAGGCTATTATGGTACAAAGTAATACTCTTCAGTGATGATTTCTGCTTTTTTCTTGGAGGCAGTGTCACTTGGCATAATGTATTGTAGATAAACTTATCTAAACTTCATTTCAAGTACACCAATAGCTTGGTGTTTCATTGATTTAATGGTGGAACCAGTGGTATCACCATTTCTCCAAAGTGAAGTGACACAGGAGCCATTTTCAACATGACATTGCCAGGATGCATGTTGATCAATCTACTGTGAGCAGCCTACACTATGGCCTTCATCATCTCTAGGTTTGTTTCACATTGCACATGGATCACCCCATCAGGGCAGCGGGGTACTCGGTATCGGGTCCTGCTGTTCATAGGGGATGTCACGGTGGCTGACCTGGTCCGTTGCCCTGGGACGTCCATGTAAAAGGGGAAGGTCTTTAAAGGGATAAAGTTTGTGTTTGTGATGCCAACTGTGGTATTCAGCCAGGGTGACCGCCGCTGCTTTAAGGGGTCTGCTGGGGTGATGTTATGGCAGCTAGATGGTATACCTTCCCACAGGGGAAGTATGTCCCCAGGGCTTCCCAGTGTGTAGATGGTGGTATGGTGAGAGGCGCAGAGAAAAACGAGGACACAAGGTTGCAATCTCTTTACCTTTACTGAAGACTTGAGCATTCACAGTACAGGGCACCAGACCACAGGGCAGGCAGAGTCCGGCCGGTTTGGAGGCATGTCCAGAGTTCCCTTGTCCAGGTGGAAATCAGTAGCCTTCCTCTAGTGCTTCAGTGTTGTAGTCCCTTACTGATAAGCTTCTCATAAGGTCCTCACAACTGTTGTAGATGTTATGTGTCTCTCTCTGTCCTCCAGATAGGATAGGACAAACCCGTATGACTGGTGGCTTGAGGCGGTTTATTTGTACTCTATCATGCCCTAGCCTCTAAGGGGTGCCACCTGGGTGTAGGGTGGACAAGTAACATGAAATTAGCTGTCCTGCCGGTCTTTGGAGCACGGCATAAAAATCATTACTCCCTCGGTGTTCCGGCTACCGGGCTTCTGCGCCTCAGAAGGAGGCAGCCTGTGTAGGGCTGGTCCCCTTCTGGTATCCACTCCTTTGCTACGACTTCCTTGCGCGCTCACTGCAATACAGTTCTACCTTTCAATGTCTCTTTCTGGAAGCTGCAGCTCTGAGGGCATGTACAGCTCCTTTAACCTTCTGTCCTCCTCAGACTCTGGTGTGAACACGCCACATACAGAGTATTTTATCTTAGTGCATTGGTGTACCACATGGCCAAACCCTTATTGAAGGCTGGCTGTTTCATTAGGTATTGCACCTGTGCATTTGCTATTTTGTTTGGGTCCGCTGCACCCTGCTTGTGCATTTGTATTGAGGCCTATTTAGACAGGTAAGCATCTTTGCCTGTTTTTGGTGTTTTTTAATAATAAATACCAATTGCTAGAATATGCAAATATGTGTTATTAGTTGCATTTTTTATTTCAAAAGAATAGAAAAAAATAATTTCTGCCTTTATACCACACATATCTGATCTGGAAACCTATCACTTACAATCACAAATGCAAATATGCTATTAAAAAATACCAGTGAACCTTGACCAAAAGGGCATATGCTCCAATAAATGAAGCATTTATGCTTTTAAAAAATATGCTACTAAAAAAAATGTTTTAAAATTTTTTGGCTCCTTTTCCTCCTCAGACTGCTACCCAAAGGACCTGAGGTTCTGATCATATGCATTTTTTTGCCAAAATCTTTTATTATACAAGTCAGTATGATATTGGCTATATTACATTTAAAGGGAAAGGTTACCAGTTTTTCATATATTATCTACATCCACCACTATTTAACAGCCTTCCAGCAAACTGTTTGTAGGTTCCCAGCACCCACCCCCCCAAATACCTCTTACAACATATGCTAATCAGAGCTGTTCTGGTCTGATTGGCGTCGGTGGTCCTTTTCGGTGCCTTCTCTATCCCTGAATCATTAGCTCTCCTGAATCTATTGGGTTGGATGACATCTCCTACATTACCTACAGTCTGTTCAACTTTCACACTAGTGGTAATGTTTTTTGTCTCTTCTTTTCCTAGTGCAAATTGACCATACACCATGCCATACTCATCTATACTCACCTGTGGAGCGGTCCGGTCAGGGGATGTCGCTCTTTGTGGTCCGCACCTCCCATCTTCATACGATTGCTGTCCTCCTTCTTGTTTCATGTAGATGATGCATCCCTGCATCATCCACACAGTCTGCATGGCATCACACTCCTGGGCAGGCGTACTAATCTGCCCTCAGCTGGGCCTCTCTGCCCTTTCCTGGCACCTGCTCACTGCAGTACTTTGCTCTGCTCTCAAAAGGGCAGATAAGTACGCCTGCGCAGAAGCACGATTCCGTGGAGCCTGTCTGGATGACGCAGAGATGAGTCATCCACATGAAGCAAGCAGGAGGGCGGCATTGCAAGAAGATGGGAGGCAAGGGACCAAGAAGAGTGACACTCCTCAGACTGGACCACCCCCAGGTGAGTATAATAAAGGTTATTTTTCTTCTCTTACAGGTCGGATCGGGGGCTTATCTACAGCATTATGGAATGCTGTAAGTAAGCCCTGAAAGGCAGTGGCCTTAACTCGCATCAGCCAAACCTAGTGACAGGTTCCTTTTAATGGCTAATTGAAAAGATTGTTATGAGGTTTCAGCTACTGACATCTCCTAATTTTTATTATTTTTTATCTACTAGCTAACATGGTACAAGTATAAATCTTTCCTCTAATATGATATTCAGATGTGCTCTTCTTTAGTTTTCCTCTTTGAGGCTGTTAGTTTGTGTCAGAAACCTGTGGATAGTCCTGGCACTGTAGTGTTTGCAAGGATGGTGAAACAGATATATGTGAATTGAGCCAAATGCCTTGACCAAAGCACATTGCATTCCTGTTTCTGGGACCAATTTTTTATGCCATTTACAGTAATGTTAAAATAAAAATATGAATGCAATTAAAAAAACAAATCAAATGAAGGAGTTTTTTTCCATATAACCTTGAAAAAAAAATATGCTTTAAAAGGAAAAAGTTATCAATATCAGATTTGTGGGATGAACACCTGTCACCTTCATTAACCCCTTTACCCCAAAAGGTTGGTTTGCATGTTAATGACCTGGCCAATTTTTTAAATTCTGACCACTGTCCTTTTATGAGGTTATAACTCTGGAACGCTTCAACAGATCCTGATGATTCTGATAATGTTTTCTCGTGACATATTGTACTTCATGATAGTGGTAAACTTTCTTTGATATTACCTGCGTCTATTTGTGAAAAAAATGGAAATTTGGCGAAAATGTTGAAAATTTTGCAATTTTCCAACTTTGAATTTTTATGCCCTTAAACCACAGAGATAGGTCACACAAAATACTTAATAAGTAACATTTCCCACATTTCTACTTTACATCAGCACAATTTTGAAAAAAACATTTTTTTTGTTAGGGAGTTATAAGGGTTAAAAATTGACCAGCAATTTCTCATTTTTACAACACAATTTTTTTTTAGGGACTACATCACATTTGAAGTGACTTTGAGGAAGTATGATAGAAAATACCCAAGTATGACACCATTCTAAAAACTGCACCCCTCAAGGTGCTCAAAACCACAATCAAGACGATTATTATCCCTTCAGGTGTTTCACAGGAATTTTTGGAATGTTTAAAAAAAATGAACATTTAATTTTTTTTCACAAAAAATGAATTTCAGCTCCAATTTGTTTTATTTTACCAAGGGTAATAGGAGAAATTGAACCCCAACAGTAGTTGTGCAATTTGTCCTGAGTACGCTGATACCCCATATGTGGGGGTAAACCACTGTTTTGGGGCACAGCAGAGCTCGGAAGGGAAGGAGCGCCATTTGACTTTTCAAAGCAAAATTGACTGGAATTGAGATAGAAAGCCATGTCGCGTTTGGAGAGTCCTTGATGTGCCTAAACATTGAAACCCCCCACAAGTGACACCATTTTGGAAAGTAGACCCCCTAAAGAACTTATCTAGATGTGTGGTGAGCAATTTGACACACCAAGTGCTTCACAGAAGTTTATAATGCAGAGCCGTAAAAATAAAAAATCATATTTTTTCACAAAAATGATATTTTCGCCCCCAATTTTTTATTTTACCAAGGGTAACAGAAAAAAATTGGACCCCAAAAGTTGTGCAATTTGTCTTAAGTACGCTCACACCCCATATGTGGGGGTAAATCCCTTTTTGGGTGAACAGCAGAGCTCGGAAGGGAAGGAGAGCCATTTGACTTTTCAATGCAAAATTGACTGGAATTGATATAGGACGCCATGTTGCATTTGGAGAGCCCCTGATGTGCCTAAACATTGAAACCCCCCACAAGTAACACTATTTTGGAAAGTAGACCCCCTAAGGAACTTATCTAGATGTGTGGTAAGCACTTTGACCCACCAAGTGCTTCACTACCATTAAAAACACAGAGCCATGAAAATAAAAAAACTTTTTTTTTCCACAAAAAATATATTTTAGCCCCCAGTTTTGTATTTTCCCAAGGGTAACAGGAGAAATTGGACCTGAAAAGTTGTTGTCCAATTTGTCCTGAGTACGCTGATACCTCAAATGTGGGGGGGAACCACCGTTTGGGCGCATGGCAGAGCTCGGAACAGAAGGAGCGCCGTTTGGAATGCAGACTTAGATGGATTGGTCTGCAGGTCTCACGTTGCATTTGCAGAGCCCCTGATGTACCTAAACAGTAGAAACCCCCCATAAGTGACCCCATATTGGAAACTAGACCCCCCAAGGAACTTATCTAGATGTGCTGTGAGAACTTTGAACCCCCAATTGTTTCACTACAGTTAATAATGCAGAGCCGTGAAAATAAAAGATCTTTTTTTCCCACAAAAGTTATATTTTAGCCCTCTTTTTTGTATTTTCCCAAGGGTAGTAGGAGAAATTGGACCCCAAAAGTTGTTGTCCAATGTGTCCTGAGTACACTGATACCCCACATGTCGGAGTAAATCCCTGTTTTGGCACACGGGAGTGCTCGGAAGGAAAGGAGGATTGTTTTACTTTTTCAAAGCAGAATTAGCTGGAATTAAGATCGAACACAATGTCGCGTTTGGAGAGCCCCTGATGTGCCTATACAGTGGAAATCCCCCGATTCTAACTGAAACCCTAATCCAAACACACCCCTAACCCTGATCCTAACGGTAACCCTATCTACACCCCTAACCCTGACACACCCTAACCCTAATCCCAACCATTAACCCCTTAAGCCCCAAGGATGGTTTGCACATTAATGACCAGGCCAATTTTTACAATTCTGATTACTGTCCTTTTATGAGGTTATAACTCTGAAACGCTTCAACAGATCTTGATGATTCTGACAATGTTTTCTTGTGACATATTGTACTTCATGACAGTGGTAGAATTTCTTCGATAAGGCTACGTTCAGACTAGCGTTGTGCTAGTCTGCGTCGGCGCCGCGTCGGGCGACGCAGCGGCGACGCACGCGTCATGCGCCCCTATGTTTAACATGGGGGATGTATGCGTTTTTGCTTGTTGCGTTTTGCGACGCATGCGTCTTTTTTGCCGCAAGCGTCGGACCAAGAAAACGCAACAAGTTGCATTTTTCTTGCGTCCGATTTTCGGCAAAAAACGGCGCACGCGTCGCAAAACGCAGCGTTTTTGCGTGCGTTTTGCCGTGCGTTGTGCGTCGCGTCGCCGACGCAGCGGCGCACAACGCTAATCTGAACGTAGCCTAAGACTTACGTTTATATGTGAAAAAAATGGAAATTTGACTAAAATTTAGCAATTTACTAAATTTTTATTTTTATGCCCTTAAATCACAGAGATATGTGACACAAAATACTTAATAATTGACATTTCCCACATGTCTACTTTACATCAACACAATTTTGGAATCAACATTTTTTTTATTAGGGAGTTATAAGGGTTAAAATTGACCAGCAATTTCTCATTTTTACAACACCATTTTTTTTAGGGACCACATCTCATTTGAAGTCATTTTGAGGGGTCTATATGATAAAAAATAACCAAGTGTGACAGTATTCTAAAATCTGCACCCCTCAAGATGCTCACAACAACATTCAAGAAGTTTATTAACCCTTCAGGTGTTTCACAGAAATGTTTTTGGTATGTTTAAATAAAAATGAACATTTAACTTTTGTTCTCAAAAAATTTACTTCAGCTCCAATTTGAATTATTTTACCAAGGGTAACAGGAGAAAATGGACCCTAAAAGTTGCTGTACAATTTGTCTTGAGTACGCCGATGCCCCATATGTGGGGGTAAACCACTGTTTGGGCACATGGCAGAGCTCGGAAGGGAAGGAGCGCTATTTGACATTTCAATGCAAAATTGACTGGAATTGAGATGGCACGCCATGTTGCGTTTGGAGAGCCACTGATGTGCCTGAACATTAAAACTTCCCACAAGATACACCATTTTGGAAAGTAGACCCCCTAAGAAACTTATCTAGATGTGTGGTGAGCACTTGGACCCATTAAGTGCTTCACAGAAGTTTATAATGCAGAGCAGTAAAAATAAAAAATCATATTTTTTCACAAAAATGATATTTTTGCCCCCAATTTTTTATTTTCCCAAGGGTAAGAGAAGAAATTGGACTCCAATAGTCATTGTGCAATTTATTTTGAGTACGCTGATACCCAATATGTGGGGTAAACCACTGTTTTGGCGCATGGCAGAGCTCAGAAGGGAAGGAGCGCCGTTTGACTTTTCAATGCAAAATTGACTGGAATTGAAATGGGACGCCATGTTGCGTTTGGAGAGACACTAATGTGAAACCCCCAAAAGTGACACCATTTTGGAAAGTAGACCCCCCAAAGGAACTTATGTAGATGTGTTGTGAGAGCTTTGAACCCCCAAGTGTTTCACTACAGTTTATAACGCAGAGCCGTGAAATTAAAAATTATTTTTTCGCATAAAAAATATTTTTTAGCCCCCTGTTTTGTATTTTCCCAAGGGTAACAGGAGAAATTAGACCGCAAAACTTGTTGCCAGTTTGTCCTGAGTACGCTGATACCCCATATGTGGGGAAAAACCACCGTTTGGGCGCATGGCCGAACTCCGAAGGGAAGGAGCGCCATTTGGAATGCAGACTTAGATGGAATGGTCTGTGTTGTGAATTCCGTTCTTGGGCTCCCTCTTGTGGTTTCAAGTGGTATGGCTGCTCCTTGGATTTAGCTGTCTTCAGCTGCTTCCACTGATTGTCTTTTCTGCTCGGCTATTTATGCCTGGCTCTTTCTTCAGCCAGAGCCACTTGTAAATGGTTCCTGGTTGGATTCACATCTCTTTGGATTTCCCTGTTATCCTGACCAGTTCAGCAAAGCTAAGTCCTTGCTTGCTCTTTTCTGTCCACAGGTTGTGGACTTATCCGTTCTGTGCTTGCTATGTTTGTCCAGCTTGTCAGTATGATTTAATTCTGTTGCTGGAAGCTCTGGGAAGCAGATTTACCCTCCACACCTTTTGTCAGGTGTGGAGATTTTTGTAATCTCTGCGTGGATTTTTGTAGTGTTTTATACTGACCACACAGTATTCCATCCTGTCCTATCTATTTAGCTAGACTGGCCTCCTGTGCTCATCCTGGTTTCATTCTGTGTATGTCTTTTCCCTCTCCACTCACAGTCATTATTTGTGGGGGGCTAATCTATCCTTTGGGGATTTTCTCTGAGGTGAGCTTTCCTGTTTCTATCTTTAGGGGAAGTTAGCTCTTAGGCTGTGACGAGGTGCCTAGGGAGAGTTAGGAGCATCCCACGGCTACTTCTAGTGTTGTGTTGAGCTTAGGGACTGCGGTCAGTACAGATACCACTTCCTTTAGAGCTCGTTCCATGTTGCTTCTAAACCACCAGATCATAACAGTACAAGTGGCCAAAAATGAATTAAATGCATCTCAAAAGAAGGAAAAATTCTGAGCCATTTTTTTTTCTGTGCACTCTGTTGTCTTTTTTTTCCTCTTGACATTTGGGTGGTGCAGGATTTGTGCTCTGGCATGGATGTTCAGGGTTTGTTTTCTCGTGTGGATCAACTTGCTGCAAGAGTACAGAGTATCCAAGATTATGATGTCCAGACTCCGGCTTTGGAGCCTAAAATTCCTACTCCTGATTTGTTTTTTGGAGACAGATCCAAGTTTTTGAACTTTAAAAATAACTGCAAATTGTTTTTTGCTTTGAAACCTCGTTCTTCTGGTGATCCCATTCAGCAAGTGAAAATCATCATATCCTTGCTGCGTGGTGACCCTCAGGACTGGGCATTCTCCCTTGAATCAGGGGATCCGGCATTGCTGAATGTAGACGCATTTTTTCAAGCGCTCGGATTATTGTATGATGAACCTAACTCTGTGGATCATGCAGAAAAAACCCTGTTGGCCTTGTGTCAGGGTCAGGAAGCGGCAGAATTATACTGCCAGAAATTTAGGAAATGGTCTGTGCTCACTAAATGGAATGAGGATGCTCTGGCTGCTATTTTCAGAAAGAGTCTTTCTGAAGCCCTTAAAGATGTTATGGTGGGCTTCCCTACGCCTACTGGTTTGAGCGAATCTATGTCTCTAGCAATTCAGATTGATCGGCGTTTGCGCGAGCGCAAAGCTGTGCACCATATGGCAGTGTCCTCTGAGCAGAGTCCTGAACCTATGCAATGTGATAGGATTTTGACTAAAACAGGACGGCAGGAATTCAGATGTCAGAATGGGCTGTGTTTTTACTGTGGTGATTCTGCTCATGTTATTTTTGATTGCCCTAAACGTACTAGGAGGGTCGCTAGGTCTGTTACCATTAGTACTGTACAGCCTAAATTTCTTTTATCTGTGACCCTGATTTGCTCATTGTCGTCCTTTTCTGTCATGGCATTTGTGGATTCAGGCGCTGCCCTGAACCTAATGGACATAGAATTCGCCAGGCGCTGTGGTTTTACCTTGCAGCCTTTACAGAGCCCTATTCCTTTGAGGGGCATTGATGCTACTCCATTGGCCAAGGATAAACCTCAGTACTGGATGCAGATGACCATGTACATGGCTCCTGCACATCAGGAAAATTGCCGTTTTCTGGTGTTGCATAACCTGCATGATGTTGTTCCACTGGGTTTTCCATGGTTACAGGAACATAATCCGGTGCTGGATTGGAAAACTATGTCTGTGACTAGTTGGGATTGTCAAGGGGTTCATAGTGACGTTCCTTTGATGTCAATTTCCTCTTCCCCCTCTTCTGAGGTCCCTGAGTTTTTGTCGGATTTCCAGGATGTATTTGATGAGCCCAAGTCCAGTTCCCTTCCTCCACATAGGGACTGTGATTGTGCTATTAACTTGATTCCAGGTTGTAAATTCCCTAAGGGCCGACTTTTCAATCTGTCTGTGCCAGAGCATGCCGCCATGCAGAGCTATGTTAAGGAATCTTTGGAGAAAGGGCATATTCGGCCGTCTTCGTCACCATTGGGAGCGGGTTTCTTTTTTGTTGCTAAGAAGGATGGCTCCTTGAGACCCTGTATAGATTATCGTCTTCTTAATAAGATCACGGTCAAATTCCAATACCCCTTGCCTTTGCTTTCTGATTTGTTTGCTCAGATTAAGGGGGCTAGTTGGTTTACTAAGATTGACCTCCAAGGGGCATATAATCTTGTTCGTATTAAACAGGGTGACGAATGGAAAACTGCATTTAATATGCCCGAAGGCCATTTTGAATACCTTGTGATGCCATTCGGGCTCTCTAATGCTCCATCTGTGTTCCAATCCTTCATACATGATATTTTCCGCAATTATCTTGATAAATTCATGGTTGTATATTTGGATGATATTTTGATTTTTTCCGATGATTGGGAGTCTCATGTGAAGCAGGTCAGGATGGTGTTCCAGATCCTTCGTGATAATGCTTTGTTTGTGAAGGGGTCTAAGTGCCTATTCGGAGTTAAGAAGCTCTCTTTTTTGGGTTTTATTTTTTCTCCCTCGTCTATGGAAATGGATCCTGTTAAGGTCCAAGCTATTCATGATTGGATTCAACCCACATCTGTGAAGGGCCTTCAAAAATTTTTGGGCTTTGCTAATTTCTATCGCCGTTTCATTGCCAACTTTTCCAGTGTGGTTAAGCCCCTTACTGATTTGACGAAGAAAGGCGCTGATGTGACGAATTGGTCCTCTGCGGCTGTTGAGGCCTTTCAGGAACTTAAACGCCAATTTACTTCTGCCCCTGTGTTGCGTCAGCCGGATGTTTCTCTTCCTTTTCAGGTTGAGGTCGACGCTTCTGAGATTGGGGCAGGGGCCATTTTGTCTCAGAGGGAATCTGATGGTTCTTTGATGAAACCGTGCGCTTTTTTTTCCAGAAAGTTTTCACCTGCGGAAAGCAATTATGATGTCGGCAATCTGGAGTTGTTGGCTATGAAGTGGGCGTTTGAGGAGTGGCGACATTGGCTTGAGGGAGCTAAGCACCGCGTTGTGGTCCTGACTGATCATAAGAATCTGATTTACCTCAAGTCGGCCAAGCGGCTGAATCCTAGACAGGCTCGATGGTCCCTGTTTTTCTCCCGTTTTGATTTTGTGGTCTCGTATCTTCCGGGATCTAAGAATGTTAAGGCTGATGCCCTCTCTAGGAGTTTTTCGCCTGATTCTCCTGGAGTCCTTGAGCCGGCTGGCATTCTTAAGGAAGGGGTGATTCTTTCTGCCATCTCCCCTGATTTGCGACGGGTGCTTCAGGAATTTCAGGCTGATAGGCCTGACCGCTGTCCTGTGGGGAAGCTGTTTGTTCCTGATGGATGGACAAGTAAGGTGATTTCTGAGGTTCATTGTTCAGTGTTGGCTGGTCATCCTGGGATTTTTGGTACCAGAGATTTGGTTGCTAGGTCCTTTTGGTGGCCTTCCTTGTCGCGCGATGTCCATGCTTTTGTGCAGTCCTGTGGGACTTGCGCCCGAGCCAAGCTTTGCTGTTCCCGCACCAGTGGGTTGCTTTTGCCTTTGCCGGTCCCTGAGAGGCCCTGGACGCATATTTCCATGGATTTTATTTCGGATCTTCCTGTTTCCCAGAAGATGTCTGTTATCTGGGTTGTTTGTGACCGGTTCTCTAAAATGGTCCATCTGGTACCTTTGCCTAAGTTGCCTTCCTCCTCAGATCTGGTTCCGTTGTTTTTTCAGCATGTGGTTCGTTTGCATGGCAATCCGGAGAATATTGTGTCTGACAGAGGTTCTCAGTTTGTCTCTAGGTTTTGGCGGGCCTTTTGTGCTAGGATGGGCATTGATTTGCCTTTTTCTTCAGCGTTTCATCCTCAGACTAATGGCCAAACTGAGCGTACTAATCAGACCTTGAAGACCTATTTGAGATGCTTTGTGTCTGCTGATCAGGATGATTGGGTGTCTTTCTTGCCGTTGGCCGAGTTTGCCCTTAATAATCGGGCTAGTTCGGCTACTTTGGTTTCACCTTTCTTTTGTAATTTTGGTTTTCATCCTCGTTTTTCTTCTGGGCAGGTTGAGCCTTCTGATTGTCCTGGTGTTGATTCTGTGGTGGACAGGCTTCAGCAGATTTGGACTCATGTGGTGGACAATTTGACGTTGTCTCAGGAAAGGGCTCAACGTTTTGCTAACCGCCGTCGGTGTGTTGGTCCCCGGCTTCGTGTGGGGGATTTGGTTTGGTTGTCTTCTCGTCATGTTCCTATGAAGGATTCTTCCCCTAAGTTTAAGCCTCGGTTTATTGGTCCTTATATAATTTCTGAAATTATTAATCCGGTGTCTTTTCGTTTGGCTCTTCCAGCCTCTTTTGCCATTCATAATGTTTTCCATAAATCTTTGTTGCGGAGATATGTGGTGCCCTTTGTTCCCTCGGTTGACCCTCCTGCCCCGGTGTTGGTTGAGGGAGAGTTGGAATATGAGGTTGAGAAGATTTTGGATTCTCGTTTTTCGAGGCGGAGGCTTCAGTATCTTGTCAAGTGGAAGGGTTATGGCCAGGAGGATAATTCTTGGGTTGTTGCCTCCGATGTCCATGCCACCGATTTGGTTCGTGCTTTTCACTTGGCTCGTCCTGATCGGCCTGGGGGCTCTGGTAAGGGTTCGGTGACCCCTCCTCAAGGGGGGGTACTGTTGTGAATTCCGTTCTTGGGCTCCCTCTTGTGGTTTCAAGTGATATGGCTGCTCCTTGGATTTAGCTGTCTTCAGCTGCGTCCACTGATTGTCTTTTCTGCTCGGCTATTTATGCCTGGCTCTTTCTTCAGCCAGTGCCACTTGTAAATGGTTCCTGGTTGGATTCACATCTCTTTGGATTTCCCTGTTATCCTGACCAGTTCAGTAAAGCTAAGTCCTTGCTTGCTCTTTTCTGTCCACAGGTTGTGGACTTATCCGTTCTGTGCTTGCTATGTTTGTCCAGCTTGTCAGTATGATTTAATTCTGTTGCTGGAAGCTCTGGGAAGCAGATTTACCCTCCACACCTTTAGTCAGGTGTGGAGATTTTTGTAATCTCTGCGTGGATTTTTGTAGTGTTTTATACTGACCGCACAGTATTCCATCCTGTCCTATCTATTTAGCTAGACTGGCCTCCTGTGCTCATCCTGGTTTCATTCTGTGTATGTCTTTTCCCTCTCCACTCACAGTCATTATTTGTGGGGGGCTAATCTATCCTTTGGGGATTTTCTCTGAGGCGAGATAGCTTTCCTGTTTCTATCTTTAGGGGAAGTTAGCTCTTAGGCTGTGACGAGGTGCCTTGTTGTGAATTCTGTGGCTGAATTCACTCCTGTAGTCACAAGTGGTACTGCAGCTTCTGGGCTTCCTCCCTCAGGTGTTCTGGTGAGCTCGTTGGCAGCCTTGTTATTTAACTCCACCTGATTCTGTCTTCCTTGCTCCTTGTCAATGTTCCAGTGTTGGATCTGAGCTTCTGGATCTTTCCTGTGGCCTGCTGCTCTGCTTAGATAAGTGCTTCTTTGCTTTTGTTGCTGTTTTTTTCTGTCCAGCTTGTCTATTCGTTTTTGCTGTAAGCTCTGAGACGCAAAGGGTGTACCGCCGTGCCGTTAGTTCGGCACGTGGGTCTTTTTGCCCCCTTTGCGTGGTTTTTGCTTTAGGGTTTTTTGTAGACTGCAAAGTTCTCTTTGCTATCCTCGCTCTATCTAGAATATCGGGCCTCACTTTGCTGAATCTATTTCATCCCTACGTTTTGTCTTTTCATCTTGCTAACAGTCATTATATGTGGGGGGCTGCTTTTTCCTTTGGGGTATTTCTCTGAGGCAAGTCAGGCTTGTATTTCTATCTTCAGGCTAGTCAGTTCCTCAGGCTGTGCCGAGTTGCATAGGTAGTGTCAGGTGCAATCCACAGCTGCCTTTAGTTGTGTTTAGGATAGGTTCAGGTATTGCGGTCTACAGAGATTCCACGTCTCAGAGCTCGTTCTATTGTTTTTGGGTTATTGTCAGATCACTGTATGTGCTCTGATTACTCACACACTGTGTTACTGGATTGCCTTCATATCAGTACAAGGAGCCAAACTAATGATTCTCAATAGAGGGAAAAAAGAAATTCTGACATCATTTTTTTTTCTCAGCTCTGTGTTCAGTCTTTTTTTTCCCCTAGACATTAGGATGCTTCAGGACACAGCTGTGGACATGGATATTCAGGCTCTGTGCTCTTCAATGGATAATCTCGTTATAAATGTACAAAAGATTCAAGATACAATTGATCAGAAATCTATGCTAGAACCAAGAATTCCTATTCCTGATTTGTTTTTTGGTGATAGAACTAAGTTTCTGAGCTTCAAAAATAATTGTAAGCTATTTCTGGCCTTGAAACCTCATTCTTCTGGTAATTCAGTTCAACAGGTTTTGATTATTATTTCTTTTTTGCGCGGCGACCCTCAGGACTGGGCATTTTCTCTTGCGCCAGGAGACCCTGCATTGAGTGGTGTCGATGCGTTTTTCCTGGCGCTCGGATTGCTGTACGATGAGCCTAATTCAGTGGATCAGGCTGAGAAAAATTTGCTGGCTTTGTGCCAGGGTCAGGATGATATAGAAGTATATTGTCAGAAATTTAGGAAGTGGTCAGTACTCACTCTGTGGAATGAATCAGCGCTGGCAGCTTTGTTCAGAAAGGGTCTCTCTGAGGCTCTTAAGGATGTCATGGTGGGTTTTCCTATGACTGCTGGTTTGAATGAGTCTATGTCTTTGGCCATTCAGATCGGTCGTCGCTTGCGCGAGCGTAAATCTGTGCACCATCTGGCGGTATTGTCTGAGATTAAACCTGAGCCTATGCAGTGCGATAGGACTATGACCAGAGTTGAACGGCACGAACACAGACGTCTGAATGGGCTGTGTTTCTACTGTGGTGATTCCACTCATGCTATTTCTGATTGTCCTAAGCGCACTAAGCGGTTCGATATGTCTGCCGTCATTGGTACTGTACCGTCCAAATTCCTTCTGTCCATTACCTTGTTATGCTCTTTGTCATCGTATTCTGTCATGGCGTTTGTGGATTCAGGCGCTGCCCTGAATCTGATGGATTTGGATTATGCTAAACGTTGTGGGTTTTTCTTGGAGCCTTTGCGGTGTCCTATTCCGTTGAGAAGAATTGATGCTACACCTTTGGCCAAGAATAAACCTCAGTACTGGGCCCAGCTGACCATGTGCATGGCTCCTGCACATCAGGAAGTTATTCGCTTTCTGGTGCTACATAATCTGCATGATGTGGTCGTGTTGGGGTTGCCATGGCTACAAACCCATAATCCAGTATTGGATTGGAACTCTATGTCGGTATCCAGCTGGGGTTGTCAGGGGGTACATGGTGATGTTCCATTTTTGTCTATTTCGTCATCCACTCCTTCTGAGGTCCCAGAGTTCTTGTCTGATTATCAGGATGTATTTGAAGAGCCCAAGTCCGATGCCCTACCTCCGCATAGGGATTGTGATTGTGCTATCAATTTGATTCCTGGTAGTAAATTCCCTAAAGGTCGTTTGTTTAATTTATCCGTGCCTGAACACACCGCTATGCGCAGTTATGTGAAGGAATCCCTGGAGAAGGGACATATTCGCCCATCGTCATCACCACTGGGAGCAGGGTTCTTTTTTGTAGCCAAGAAGGATGGTTCGCTGAGACCGTGTATTGATTACCGCCTTCTTAATAAGATCACTGTTAAGTTTCAGTATCCCTTGCCATTGTTATCTGACTTGTTTGCTCGGATTAAGGGGGCTAGTTGGTTCACTAAGATAGATCTTCGTGGTGCGTATAATCTGGTGAGAATCAGGCAAAGAGATGAATGGAAAACGGCATTTAATACGCCCGAGGGTCATTTTGAGTATCTAGTGATGCCGTTGGACTTGCCAATGCTCCATCTGTGTTTCAGTCTTTTATGCATGACATCTTCCGTGAGTATCTGGATAAATTCCTGATTGTTTACTTGGATGACATTTTGATCTTCTCTAATGATTGGGACTCTCATGTGAAGCAGGTCAGAATGGTTTTCCAGGTCCTGCGTGCTAATTCTTTGTTCGTGAAGGGATCTAAGTGTCTCTTCGGTGTGCAGAAAGTTTCATTTTTGGGGTTCATCTTTTCCCCTTCTACTATCGAGATGGATCCGGTTAAGGTCCAAGCCATCCAGGATTGGACTCAGCCGACATCTCTGAAAAGTCTGCAAAAGTTCCTGGGCTTTGCTAATTTTTATCGTCGCTTCATCTGTAATTTTTCTGGCATTGCCAAACCATTGACCGATTTGACCAAGAAGGGTGCTGATTTGGTTAATTGGTCTTCTGCTGCCGTGGAAGCTTTTCAGGAGTTGAAGCGTCGTTTTTGTTCTGCCCCTGTGTTGTGTCAACCAGATGTTTCTCTTCCGTTCCAGGTCGAGGTTGATGCTTCTGAGATTGGAGCAGGGGCGGTTTTGTCACAGAGAGGTTCTGGTTGCTCAGTGTTGAAACCATGTGCTTTCTTTTCCAGGAAGTTTTCTGCTGCTGAGCGTAATTATGATGTGGGCAACCGAGAGTTGCTGGCCATGAAGTGGGCATTCGAGGAGTGGCGTCATTGGCTTGAAGGAGCTAAGCATCGCGTGGTGGTATTGACTGATCATAAGAACCTTACTTATCTCAAGTCTGCCAAGCGCTTGAATCCTAGACAGGCCCGTTGGTCGTTATTTTTTGCTCGCTTCGATTTTGTGATTTCGTACCTTCCGGGCTCTAAAAATGTGAAGGCGGATGCTCTGTCTAGGAGTTTTGTGCCCGACTCTCCGGGTTTATCTGAGCCGGTGAGTATCCTCAAGAAGGAGTCATTGTGTCTGCCATCTCCCCTGATTTGCGGCGAGTGTTGCAAAAATTTCAGGCTAATAAACCTGATCGTTGTCCGGCCGAGAAACTGTTCATCCCTGATAGGTGGACTAGTAAAGTTATCTCTGAACTTCATTGTTCGGTGTTGGCTGGTCATCCAGGAATCTTTGGTACCAGAGAGTTAGTGGCTAGATCCTTCTGGTGGCCATCTCTGTCACGGGATGTACGTACTTTTGTGCAGTCCTGTGGGATTTGTGCTAGGGCTAAGCCCTGCTGTTCACGTGCCAGTGGGTTGCTTTTGCCCTTGCCGGTCCCGAAGAGGCCTTGGACACATATTTCGATGGATTTCATTTCTGACCTTCCCGTTTCTCAAAAGATGTCAGTCATTTGGGTGGTCTGTGATCGCTTTTCTAAAATGGTCCATCTGGTGCCCTTGGTTAAATTGCCTTCCTCCTCTGATTTGGTGCCTTTGTTCTTCCAGCATGTGGTTCGTTTGCATGGCATTCCTGAGAATATTGTTTCTGACAGAGGTTCCCAGTTTGTTTCAAGGTTCTGGTGAGCCTTTTGTGGTAGGATGGGCATTGACCTATCTTTTTCCTCGGCTTTCCATCCTCAGACTAATGGCCAGACCGAACGAACCAATCAGACCTTGGAAACATATCTGAGATGTTTTGTTTCTGCAGACCAGGATGATTGGGTGTCCTTTTTGCCGTTGGCTGAGTTCGCCCTTAATAATCGGGCCAGCTCGGCTACCTTGGTCTCTCCATTTTTCTGCAATTCTGGGTTCCATCCTCGTTTCTCTTCAGGACAGGTTGAGTCTTCGGACTGTCCTGGTGTGGATTCTGTGGTGGACAGGTTGCAGCAGATCTGGACTCAGGTAGTGGACAATTTGACCTTGTCCCAGGAGAAGGCTCAACTTTTCGCTAATCGCAGACGCCGTGTGGGTCCCCGACTTCGTGTTGGGGATCTGGTTTGGTTATCTTCTCGTCATATTCCTATGAAGGTTTCCTCTCCTAAATTTAAACCTCGTTTTATTGGTCCGTATAGGATTTCTGAGATTCTCAATCCTGTGTCCTTTCGTCTGACCCTCCCGGACTCCTTTTTCATACATAATGTATTCCATAGGTCGTTGTTGCGGAGATACGTGGCACCTATGGTTCCATCTGTTGAGCCTCCTGCCCCTGTTTTGGTGGAGGGGGAATTGGAGTATATTGTGGAGAAAATTTTGGATTCTCGTGTCTCTAGACGGAAACTCCAGTATCTGGTTAAATGGAAGGGTTATGCTCCGGAAGATAATTCCTGGGTTTTTGCCTCTGATGTCCATGCTCCCGATCTTGTTCGTGCCTTTCATTTGGCTCATCCTGGTCGGCCTGGGGGCTCTGGTGAGGGTTCGGTGACCCCTCCTCAAGGGGGGGGTACAGTTGTGAATTCTGTGGCTGAATTCACTCCTGTGGTCACAAGTGGTACTGCAGCTTCTGGGCTTCCTCCCTCAGGTGTTCTGGTGAGCTCGTTGGCTGCCTTGTTATTTAACTCCACCTGATTCTGTCTTCCTTGCTCCTTGTCAATGTTCCAGTGTTGGATCTGAGCTTCTGGATCTTTCCTGTGGCCTGCTGCTCTGCTTAGATAAGTGCTTCTTTGCTTTTGTTGCTGTTTTTTTCTGTCCAGCTTGTCTATTCGTTTTTGCTGTAAGCTCTGAGACGCAAAGGGTGTACCGCCGTGCCGTTAGTTCGGCACGGTGGGTCTTTTTGCCCCCTTTGCGTGGTTTTTGCTTTAGGGTTTTTTGTAGACTGCAAAGTTCTCTTTGCTATCCTCGCTCTATCTAGAATATCGGGCCTCACTTTGCTGAATCTATTTCATCCCTACGTTTTGTCTTTTCATCTTGCTAACAGTCATTATATGTGGGGGGCTGCCTTTTCCTTTGGGGTATTTCTCTGAGGCAAGTCAGGCTTGTATTTCTATCTTCAGGCTAGTCAGTTCCTCAGGCTGTGCCGAGTTGCATAGGTAGTGTCAGGCGCAATCCACAGCTGCCTTTAGTTGTGTTTAGGATAGGTTCAGGTATTGCGGTCTACAGAGATTCCACGTCTCAGAGCTCGTTCTATTGTTTTTGGGTTATTGTCAGATCACTGTATGTGCTCTGATTACTCACACACTGTGTTACTGGATTGCCTTCATAACAGTGCCTAGGGAGAGTTAGGAGCATCCCAAGGCTACTTCTAGTGTTGTGTTGAGCTTAGGGACTGCGGTCAGTACAGATACCACTTCCTTTAGAGCTCGTTCCATGTTGCTCCTAAACCACCAGATCATAACAGGTCTGTAGGCGACACATTGCGTTTGCTGAGCCCCTAATGTGTCTAAACAGTAGAAACCCCCCACAATTGACCCCATACTAGAAACTAGACCCCCCAAGGAACTTATCTAGATGTGTTTTGAGAACTTTGAACCCCCAAGTGTTTCAACACAGTTTATAATGCTGAGCCGTGAAAATAAAAAATCATTTTTTTTCCCACAAAAATGTTTTTTTAGCCCCCCAATTTTTTATTTTCCCAAGGGTAACAAGAGAAATTGGACCCCATATGTTGGGGTAAACCCCTGTTTGGGTGCACGGTAGAGCTCGGAAGGGAAGGAGCACTGTTTTACTTTTTCTACACAGAAATGGCTGGACGTTTATTGTTTTTTTTTATTTAGATAAAGAAATGTATATATTGGAACAATATTTTTTTTTTCTTTATTTAGGAATTTTTTTTATTTTTATTTTTTACACATGTAAATATTTTTTTATTTACTTATATTTTACTTTTTTACGTTGCCCCATCGCTGATCTGACACTTTACACAGCACTGTGTAAGATCAGCGATCTAGTAATGTAAAATTATACCGCACTCAAAAGTGGAATAACATGCAAAAATTGGAACAATTTATTGTGTACAACAATAACATAGCATCACTATACAGAGTCCAAAATCAAAGCGTAACCAAAAGACGTTTCGGACCCTCCGGGTCCTTACTCATATACCGCTTTGATGGAGTGATGTGTGATATGAGAATACACCCAAAAGGGTAGAGAACATAATATAGAGTCCGTATGCTAGCTGGATGGTATAGGGCGTTAATGTAGAGGATATGTCACAAATGTCGCACCTGGTAAGCCGGTCTAGAAAAGCTGCGCTCCCGCGCCCTGCTGTAGCTGTGTTCTCTACCCTTTTGGGTGTATTCTCATATCACACATCACTCCATCAAAGCGGTATATGAGTAAGGACCCGGAGGGTCCGAAACGTCTTTTGGTTACGCTTTGATTTTGGACTCTGTATAGTGATGCTATGTTATTGTTGTACACAATAAATTGTTCCAATTTTTGCATGTTATTCCACTTGTGAGTGCGGTATAATTTTACATTACTAGTATTTAGGACTCTTGTCCACTATACCAGCACCACCGTTTACATTGTTAAAGAGTGCAGACCAATTATACTCATAAGATCAGCGATCTGACAGGCAGTGCTCCTGGCTTTCCAGCGCCTGCTCTGGGCAGGCGCTTGTAAGCCACCACGGTGCAGGACCCAGAAGCAGTCCCACAGCCATTTTGGATCCTGGGCCTGCAGGGAGAAGGAGGTAGGAGACCCTCGGAGCAACGCGATCACATCGCATTGCTTGAGGTTCTCAGGGAAGCACGAAGAGAGCCCCCTTCCTGCGCGATGCTTCCCTATGAAGCCGGAATGCTGCAATCATGTTTGTTGTTTGTTTGATCACAGTGTTCCAGGGGTTAATGTGCCAGGAGCGGTCCGTGACTGCTCTTGGCACATAGTGCCTGATGTCAGCTGTGATATTCAGCTGACACCCGGCCGCGATCGGCCGTGCTCCCCCCGTGAGCACGGCCGATCGCATATGACATACTATCCCGTCGGTGGTCATACGGGCCCACCCCACCTCGACGGGATAGTACATCTAATGTCAGAAAGGGGTTAATCAGCTACTAGCAGCTCTGCCTGTGACTAGAAATACAGTGGCATGTGAAAGTTTGGCATGTCATCTGTGCATAAACAATTCCAGAATGCGGCTGCAGTTTTAGCACTTCTTGCTGTCCCTTTAACTGCAGGAAGGTGAGTGAGAATGTATTGAGGTTCCCTACGTTTAGTTTGCATGGGTGGCTTATTGCTCCATTTGTTTTTTTTTATCTCATCCCATATAATATGTTTCTATACCTTTCTTCTTCATCCTCATCACTCTCACCATCTTGCTCTGTTTCAGAATCAATTTCACATATTTCACCTCATCATGAGAATCAATCTCACTTTCTTCCCCTAAATCCTCTTGCATTGTGGGGCCTGCATCATCATCATCATCATCATCATCTAGCAGTGTCTTCACTTCATCAACATGAATTGGTTTTGAAAAATCATACATTTTCCTGTCCATTTCAGCAGACAATCTGAAGCAAGATAGAGGATATGTGTTATTGAACAATGTGCCTGAGAAGCACACTTTCATTAGTAAGATAACCTTACTTATTTCTATGAAATCTCCACAAACTTTGCACTATCCTTTCATAAAGCAAGCTAAATTAACAATTTTGATGACTAAAAACATAAAATACCAACCTTATATAGTGTGATGTGTTTGGGAACAATGTATATGGGAAGCCAGCACAGTTATACTGTATGTGCTCTACAGAGTCTCTGCAGTATAAGTGTAATCAGGGCCGGACTGGCCCGCCGGTGAACCAGAGATTTCTCAGGTGGGCCCAGGCACTTAGACTTGCTGGCATACAGGGCTTTAAGCTGCCTAGGACCCCCGTTGCTCCAGGGGCCCCCAGCCAGTGGTGTGTCGTTAAGGCTAGGTTCTGATTTCATTTTAGCGTGAGCGCTAACGGACAGCGTTGCACGGCGAAATTAACGCCGTGCAACGCGTCCGTTAGCGCTCCCATTGCCAGCAATGTTAAAGCACATTGCTAGCGTGTGCCATTTTCAGCACGTGCTAGCGATGTGCCGTTCCTTTGTGGTGCGCCTGGGACGCTGCTTGCAGCGTCCGCGGCACCCCCGAGGTCTGTTCCCTGCTCTTGCAGATCGGGTATCTGCGCTAGCCGGGACGATTAACGCGACCCCTAAAAAGACATTGCGTTAGCGCAATCCGCTAGCGCTTAGCGCTAAATGGATTGCCCTAACACAATCTGAACCTAGCCTAATAGCAGCACATCCAGCTGCTATGGGGCCCATGAGTCAGGGGGGCCCACCAGTGCGAGCAGAGCAGCAGCTGAAGACAGGAGCCTGTCCCCGATGCTAAAGATAAATTAATATTCATGATTCCCCACGCCACCATGGGTGTGGAGAGGAGTGAATGTTCATTTCACTTTAATAGCGGGCAGTGTTAGCCGCAGGCTGAGGCTAACACTGCCTGCAGGCTAAATGCTAGAATGTATGGGCTGCTTCCAGGTATGATGTCACTTCTGAGAGACAGCTAGAATGTATGAGCTGTAGTCAGGACATGGAAGGAGCCCATGCATTCTAGATACAACTGACAAAGCTGCCAGAAATGAAGATGCTCCTGGGATGTGCTGTGGCTGTGGGAAACGTGCAAAGAGGTGAGTGGTGCTGTGTGTCTGTCTGTGTGCGTGCATGAGTGATGCAGTACTGTGTGTATGTGAGATTGGTGCAGTGCTGTGTGTGAGTGAGAGTGGTGCGGTGCTGTGTGTGTGAGAGAGAGTGGTGTGATGCTGTGTGTGTGCATTTGAGAATAGTGCTGTGTGTATTGGAGAGGGCAATGATGTGGGTGATGGAGAGAGCAGTGATGGGGTGGTGGGGGAGAAGGCAATGTTGTTGGTGTTGGAAAGGACAATGGGGTGGTGGGGAAGGAGGCAATGATGGAGGTGGTGGAATCGGCAATGATGGGGTGGTGGGGAGAAGGCAATCATGCAAGTGGTGGAATGGGCAATGATAGGGGTGGTGGTTGAGAAGGCAATGATGGAGGTGGTGATGAGGACAATGATGGGGTGGAGGGGGAGAACAATGATGGAGGTGGGAGGGCTGCATTATAACCTATGAGGGGGGCTGCATTATACCCTATGAGTGGGCTGCATTATGCTATATGAGGGGGCTGCATTACACTTTATGAGGGGGCTACATTATATTCGGTGGGGGGCTGCATTATACTCTGTGTGGGGGCTGCATTATTCTCTCAGGGGCTGCATTATATTCTAGGGGTTACATTATACTATATGCGGGGAGGGGGCTACAGCATATTTTATGAGGGGCTGCATTATACCTGATGAGGAGGTTGTATTATACTATGAGGGGACTAAATTATATTCTGTGGAGGGGCTGCATTATACTATATGAGGAGGGCTGCATTATACCCTATGAGGGGCTACATTATATTCTATGGGGAATTGTGTTATACCTTATGAGGGGGTTGCATTATATTTTATGGGGGGCTGCATTATACCCTGTATTATATTCTATGAGGGGTGCTGCATTATATTCCATGAAGGGGGCTACATTATATTCTATGAGAGGGGCTACTTTATATTGTATGAGGGGGCTACCCCAACCACTGCCACATAACTAAGATGTGTACTACCTTATATTATACCCTGATATTAGCGTGTTTTACCACACAATTGGTGGTCTAGTATTTATTTCTATGTAGCGAACTAGTGGCCCCCAAAAATAATTTTCTCTGGTGTGCCCTAGTTGCTCCAGTCCAGTGTGGTATCAGGTTTCACAAAGCATCAAGTGTCAGGAAGGTATTGGAGGGTGGGGGATTCTGGTGATGGAGGGAGAAATGAAAATAAAAGAGCTACTCCTGTCAGATCAGTTGTTCCTGATGGAGGGTTAAAATGTTAAAAATGACAATATACATTTTTTTAATTCCCTAAAATACAAAGGAAATCTGTCATCTTTAACTTTAGGCATTTTAATGATCATTTTATCTTCAAATTGCTTAACTGTTCATATAACAGTAACTTTGACTAGTGGTGCCCAAACCTTTATATTCCACTGTATATGGTATGCTTGTATCTGAAGTGTTAGCAACATGAAAATTAGTTGCCCAAAGTAAAAAAAAATATATATATATGTTTCTATACCTTTCTTCTTCATCCTCATCACTCTCACCATCTTGCTCTGTTTCAGAATCAATTTCACATATTTCACCTCATCATGAGAATCAATCTCACTTTCTTCCCCTAAATCCTCTTGCAGTGTGGGGCCTGCATCATCATCATCATCATCATCATCTAGCAGTGTCTTCACTTCATCAACATGAATTGGTTTTGAAAAATCATACATTTTCCTGTCCATTTCAGCAGACAATCTGAAGCAAGATAGAGGATATGTGTTATTGAACAATGTGCCTGAGAAGCACACTTTCATTAGTAAGATAACCTTACTTATTTCTATGAAATCTCCACAAACTTTGCACTATCCTTTCATAAAGCAAGCTAAATTAACAATTTTGATGACTAAAAACATAAAATACCAACCTTATATAGTGTGATGTGTTTGGGAACAATGTATATGGGAAGCCAGCACAGTTATACTGTATGTGCTCTACAGAGTCTCTGCAGTATAAGTGTAATCAGGGCTGGACTGGCTCGCCGGTGAACCAGAGATTTCTCAGGTGGGCCCAGGCACTTAGACTTGCTGGCATACAGGGCTTTCAGCTGCCTAGGACCCCCGTTGCTCCAGGGGCCCCCAGCCAGTGGTGTGTCGTTAAGGCTAGGTTCTGATTTCATTTTAGCGTGAGCGCTAACGGACAGCGTTGCACGGCGAAATTAACGCCGTGCAACGCGTCCGTTAGCGCTCCCATTGCCAGCAATGTTAAAGCGCATTGCTAGCGTGTGCCATTTTCAGCACGTGCTAGCGATGTGCCGTTCCTTTGTGGTGCGCCTGGGACGCTGCTTGCAGCGTCCGCGGCACCCCCGAGGTCTGTTCCCCGCTCTTGCAGATCGGGTATCTGCGCTAGCGGGGACGATTAACGCGACCCCTAAAAAGACATTGCGTTAGCACAATCCGCTAGCGCTTAGCGCTAAATGGATTGCCCTAACACAATCTGAACCTAGCCTAATAGCAGCACATCCAGCTGCTATGGGGCCCATGAGTCAGGGGGGCCCACCAGTGCGAGCAGAGCAGCAGCTGAAGACAGGAGCCTGTCCCCGCTGCTAAAGATAAATTAATATTCATGATTCCCCACGCCACCATGGGTGTGGAGAGGAGTGAATGTTCATTTCACTTTAATAGCGGGCAGTGTTAGCCGCAGGCTGAGGCTAACACTGCCTGCAGGCTAAATGCTAGAATGTATGGGCTGCTTCCAGGTATGATGTCACTTCTGAGAGACAGCTAGAATGTATGAGCTGTAGTCAGGACATGGAAGGAGCCCATGCATTCTAGATACAACTGACAAAGCTGCCAGTAATGAAGATGCTGCTGGGATGTGCTGTGGCTGTGGGAAACGTGCAAAGAGGTGAGTGGTGCTGTGTGTCTGTCTGTGTGCGTGCATGAGTGATGCAGTGCTGTGTGTATGTGAGATTGGTGCAGTGCTGTGTGTGAGTGAGAGTGGTGCGGTGCTGTGTGTGTGAGAGAGAGTGGTGTGATGCTGTGTGTGTGCATTTGAGAATAGTGCTGTGTGTATTGGAGAGGGCAATGATGTGGGTGATGGAGAGAGCAGTGATGGGGTGGTGGGGGAGAAGGCAATGTTGTTGGTGTTGGAAAGGACAATGGGGTGGTGGGGAAGGAGGCAATGATGGAGGTGGTGGAATGGGCAATGATGGGGTGGTGGGGAGAAGGCAATCATGCAAGTGGTGGAATGGGCAATGATAGGGGTGGTGGTTGAGAAGGCAATGATGGAGGTGGTGATGAGGACAATGATGGGGTGGAGGGGGAGAACAATGATGGAGGTGGGAGGGCTGCATTATAACCTATGAGGGGGGCTGCATTATACCCTATGAGTGGGCTGCATTATGCTATATGAGGGGGCTGCATTACACTTTATGAGGGGGCTACATTATATTCGGTGGGGGTCTGCATTATACTCTGTATGGGGGCTGCATTATTCTCTCAGGGGCTGCATTATATTCTAGGGGTTACATTATACTATATGCGGGGAGGGGGCTACAGCATATTTTATGAGGGGCTGCATTATACCTGATGAGGAGGTTGTATTATACTATGAGGGGGCTAAATTATATTCTGTGGAGGGGCTGCATTATACTATATGAGGAGGGCTGCATTATACCCTATGAGGGGCTACATTATATTCTATGGGGAATTGTGTTATACCTTATGAGGGGGTTGCATTATATTTTATGGGGGGCTGCATTATACCCTGTATTATATTCTATGAGGGGGGCTGCATTATATTCCATGATCGGGGGCTACATTATATTCTATGAGGGGTGCTGCATTATATTCCATGAAGGGGGCTACATTATATTCTATGAGAGGGGCTACTTTATATTGTATGAGGGGGCTACCCCAACCACTGCCACATAACTAAGATGTGTACTACCTTATATTATACCCTGATATTAGCGTGTTTTACCACACATCGGGTTGATGGCCTTATCGTGGAGGAAAATATGCTTTTGGTTACGGCTGATGTCGAACAATTGTACACGAGTATTCGACATGTGGATGGGTTGAAAGCCTCAAGATTTTTTCTGGAGGCAAGTAACTTGGACCCGGATTTACGTGAGCTGGTGTTGGAGCTGTTGGAATTCATCCTCACACATAATTTTTTTATTTTTAAAGATCGTTTTTTTTTTTTTCTCCAGCGGCAGGGCACTGCCATGGGGGCGGCCTGTGCGCCATCCTATGCAAATTTGTTTTTAGGACTTTGGGAGCGTGAGATCTTTCAGGATGGCGCACAGTCCGCCCCCTCTGTCCACCAAATTCTTGGTTGGTACAGATATATTGATGATATCTTATTTATATGGCAGGGCCCTGTCCTGGAGTTACATGAGTTTATGGTAGGATTGAATGATAACGGCTCCAACATCAAGCTCACCTACATGTACCATCATGAAGAAATTTCATTTTTAGACATCACGCTAAGGGTCCAAGGTAATGGCGAAATTTACACAGACATGTATAGAAAAGAAACCTCTGTGAACGCGCTTCTTCATTCATCTTCGTCCCATCCACCCTCCACGATAAGAGCCATCCCCATAGGGCAGTTCCTTCGGGCTCGAAGGATCTGTGCCTCAGATACTTTATTCGAGAGGCAGGCTGTGGACCTTGGGGAACGATTTCACCAACGTGGATATAGCAGACGGACTATCAAGAGGGGGTATAGAAGGGCAAAACAGACATGTAGAAATGATCTTTTGGGTGACAATAAGAAAGCTAGAGGTAAGATGGAGGATAACCAACCTAGATTTATATCAACCTTTAACCACAGGTGGGACGAGATGAGATGCGTTTTGAATAAACACTGGCCCATTCTAAAAACTGACCCCCTACTCAAGAATTGCCTCTCTGAACGACCTCTAATGACATCACGCCGTAGTAGTAACATCAAAGACATACTTGTACACAGTCACTACGTGGCTAAGAAATATGATCCATTCAAAGCCGGAAAACCTAAAAATGGCTTTTTTCCATGTGGTGACTGTATGGCTTGCAGAAATATGGTTAGATCTTCCACCTTCTGCTCATCTGATGGCAAGCGTGAGTTTAAAATAATGGATCATATCACATGTAGTACGACTTATGTCGTATACTTTGCGATATGTACATGTAAACTCATTTATATTGGTTTGACATCAAGAGAGTTGAGAATCCGTGTACGTGAACACGTGCGTGATATTAAGGCGGCAACTGAGGTGGAAGATGTAGAAAATTTAAAACCAATCCCGAAACATTTTCGGAAGTGCCATAATTGCAACCCTAAAGAACTCAAAGTATGGGGAATTGAAAAAATTCATATGGGAATTAGAGGTGGTGATGCCAAACGGAAACTATCTCAAAGAGAATGCCGCTGGATTACCATACTGAATACACTTGCTCCAGCGGGTCTCAATGAGCAATTGAGTTTTAGTTCCTTTTTGTAGTACATGTCTCCGGTTTTTATTTGTTTTTATTTGGTGTTGCTTTGTGTTTGTTGTATGTTGGTATTAATTTTTTCCTTTTTTTCTATATTCACAATAGTATGTTGCTCGAGGTGTACGTACCATGGGGCTGGCTTTGCGGCTTGGTTTAGACTGTGTTGTCACGATGAGGCGTGTCCTCTGGGATGCAGCGTTCTCGATCATTCTGAATTTCTTCTGTTGGTGCGTTCTGAAAGGACAGCAGCTTTGGATAAATGAAGATGGATCATTATATTCCTGTGTCTTTTTATATAGGAGTTCATTATTTGTGGCTATATGCACTGTTGTATGTAAATTTATGGATATTCACTGTTCACATCACATTATGATTAACATATTTTTGGATTTAATGTCAAACTATTAAACTCTAGTATAACAAACACAATATAGTTGCTTGGATAAGTATGCTATATAATTGTTTAGTATAGCTTTAGTATACTATGTATAATTCTTTTTTATCTCTGGAGAGTTTTTTCTCTCTCTTTTTTTTTTCGTCTTTTATGCCTGTTGTATTATACTGTGCATTTATATGTAAGAATATTATTCACACCCCTTTATTGTTATATTGTTTATAACCATCACTGCGACCTGACTGGGTATCATATATATGTATATTTTTTTACACAATGTGGCACTATTTGAAAATGAGCTCCTTAATGGGTTAAAACCTCTTCATCCGCAGCACAGCGGCTGGCGCTGTGGTTGCTGAGCCCTTTGACATTGCTCCCTCTCTATTCTTGTCCCTGTGATGATTGGCCTGATAGTCTTGGACGCCCGGGCCCACTGTGCGCATGTCCGCTTGCGTCTGGATTGTGGGACATTGCAGGCGGCGCCGTTGATGACGCGTGCGGTTCAGTGACGCCACTTCCGGCGGAACTGACCGCGGCGCCATTTTGGATGCCGCCTGGGATGTAATTCCCTGCCGGACGGGCGGTAACATGCGCCGTAACACGTGGGCTGAATCCCGATAATTAGAGCAACCTTTATAAGATACCCTTTTGACATGTAGCAGCACTGCCCCCTGACGAAGCTGACGCGAAACGCGCGTTGGGGCCACTGCGTGGAGCGTCCTAACTGCCAGCATCTGGGTAAGATTTATCTGGGCACTTCTATATGTAGGTATTAATATACCTGTACTAAATAGCTTTCTGAGCCTTTGCGCACGGCTTAGTGTAATTGGCAACAACAATTGTCATGACGTACTTTGAATACTGTATAGTGCCCTGATCCTAGCCCAGCTCTCATTTGCACTAAGCACTTTATGAAAGGATCTTTTGGCATTGGGTATATCCACGCAGTGTCTTTCCATCTCTTTTGCTACCACTACCCCTCTTTTTTGTTTTAGGTTTATATTTATATGTATTGTAGAAACTTGTTGTATCAATATTAGAATTTTGTGGTTGTTAACTAATAAAAATCTGATTATTTATGGACAGTAACTCCGTTTCCTCATGATTATTTCTGTATTGTGGAGTGTCCAGCCTTGAATTGTGGCTCTCTTTGTGAGGCTCCCCCACTAGGGTTGTGAGCATGGTAGAGAAATCTGTGAAATATTTCAATTTGGTCTTTTTCTGTTATGCTATTATCTGTGTTTTCACAGTAACCAGATTTGAAGATATGGACTTTCGTGAACGCGAAAAAGCGTGGCTAAACCAGCTTGATCAAGTTTTTAATGAGGGTGCTGGTAGCACAGCTGATTTTAGATCCGGAGACACTAGTATTCTTACCAACAAATATAAGGAGCTACTCCACAGACGTATTCGTCTGTGGTGGAATAAGGCTTTTCTTGAGCGGTATATAGGATGTGATCTAGTCCCGAGGGGTTTACGGGTGCAAGTGTTCCCATCTTTTGTGGTAAATGATAATGATTTTATTCAGCAATGGGAAGATGCGGCATCAGCATGTTCAAAAAGATTTATGGAACTATTGGCCAAACATAATGAAAAACAGCTGAAAGAACTTGATGACGAATTGAATGGAATACAGGAAGAAATTAATAAATGCTTGACGGGGGAAGCAAAAACTAAATTTAAGGATGAAATGGATCTGTCTCTTAAGAAATGGGAGACAGAAGTAGTACAAAATAAAACAAAAAAATACCAGCGAGATGTAACGGACCGACAACAAGGCCATGTATATAAGTGGTATAATAGACGTACATTCAATAAATCAGTCCCTAGGAGTCGGTCCGTATCCTTTTCCTCTGTATCCTCGGCTGAGGAGAAAGTATCAAGAGCTGAAAATGGTAGACCATTTTGGAGTAAAAAAGATCAGGAGAGAAACGAGTGGAAAAGTGGAAGATTAAGGAATAAGCGTAAAATGGATTTATCTCCTGTGAGAGATAAAAAAATGAAATCTAATGTACTGGAGGTAATTAATTTATCCACTCATGCCCTCTCTGAATCACAGAGGGAGGTTTTGGGTCTGGGTTTGTCTTTCTCCCCATGCAATAATTTTGATTTTTTTGTAGCATTGAAAGACCTACACCTATTTGCCCGGAAGATCATCCTTAAAAGGATTCATCTACGTTCCTCAGGACATGTTGATATTAAGGATCCCATTGAATTGGAAACCTTGAGGGATCTGGAAGATCTTGAACGGGAGTCCCTTGATATGGGGGTAAGTGCCTCTCCACCTCACATTTCGGCCAGATGTACCACATTTCCTCCCTTGTCTCTCTGTCCACAGGTGGAAATCTTTACTAGATTAGTGGCAGAGGACCTCAGTAAAATCAGTAATTACAAGAAAAAAGATAATCTCACACCTAAGCAGAGAGAGGCTCTACAAGAGATTAAGATGTGGGATGATGTGGTTGTAAAACCAGCAGATAAGGGGGGAAATGTGGTCATCTGGCCAGTGGACAGGTACGAAAAAGAAGCGTTTAGGCAGTTGAGGAATAGGGATACATACACCCCTCTAACACAAAATCCTTTATCGAATTTTCAGAAACAGCTTCAAACTATTTTAGAAATAGCTTGTGAAAGAGGTATTATCAATAAAAAAACGTTGGGGGGTCTGCTCACCCAATGTCCGGTGATACCTACCTTTTACTTACTCCCCAAGGTCCACAAAGACCTCCTCTCTCCGCCAGGGCGTCCGATTGTCTCTGGCATAGGAGGGCTATGCGACACAACATGCAAATTTATTGAACACTACTTAAAACCACAGGTAGAAACGCTGCCCTCGTATGTCAGAGACACTACGGACGTCCTGCGTCGGGTTGATGGCCTTATCGTGGAGGAAAATATGCTTTTGGTTACGGCTGATGTCGAACAATTGTACACGAGTATTCGACATGTGGATGGGTTGAAAGCCTCAAGATTTTTTCTGGAGGCAAGTAACTTGGACCCGGATTTACGTGAGCTGGTGTTGGAGCTGTTGGAATTCATCCTCACACATAATTTTTTTATTTTTAAAGATCGTTTTTTTCTCCAGCGGCAGGGCACTGCCATGGGGGCGGCCTGTGCGCCATCCTATGCAAATTTGTTTTTAGGACTTTGGGAGCGTGAGATCTTTCAGGATGGCGCACAGTCCGCCCCCTCTGTCCACCAAATTCTTGGTTGGTACAGATATATTGATGATATCTTATTTATATGGCAGGGCCCTGTCCTGGAGTTACATGAGTTTATGGTAGGATTGAATGATAACGGCTCCAACATCAAGCTCACCTACATGTACCATCATGAAGAAATTTCATTTTTAGACATCACGCTAAGGGTCCAAGGTAATGGCGAAATTTACACAGACATGTATAGAAAAGAAACCTCTGTGAACGCGCTTCTTCATTCATCTTCGTCCCATCCACCCTCCACGATAAGAGCCATCCCCATAGGGCAGTTCCTTCGGGCTCGAAGGATCTGTGCCTCAGATACTTTATTCGAGAGGCAGGCTGTGGACCTTGGGGAACGATTTCACCAACGTGGATATAGCAGACGGACTATCAAGAGGGGGTATAGAAGGGCAAAACAGACATGTAGAAATGATCTTTTGGGTGACAATAAGAAAGCTAGAGGTAAGATGGAGGATAACCAACCTAGATTTATATCAACCTTTAACCACAGGTGGGACGAGATGAGATGCGTTTTGAATAAACACTGGCCCATTCTAAAAACTGACCCCCTACTCAAGAATTGCCTCTCTGAACGACCTCTAATGACATCACGCCGTAGTAGTAACATCAAAGACATACTTGTACACAGTCACTACGTGGCTAAGAAATATGATCCATTCAAAGCCGGAAAACCTAAAAATGGCTTTTTTCCATGTGGTGACTGTATGGCTTGCAGAAATATGGTTAGATCTTCCACCTTCTGCTCATCTGATGGCAAGCGTGAGTTTAAAATAATGGATCATATCACATGTAGTACGACTTATGTCGTATACTTTGCGATATGTACATGTAAACTCATTTATATTGGTTTGACATCAAGAGAGTTGAGAATCCGTGTACGTGAACACGTGCGTGATATTAAGGCGGCAACTGAGGTGGAAGATGTAGAAAATTTAAAACCAATCCCGAAACATTTTCGGAAGTGCCATAATTGCAACCCTAAAGAACTCAAAGTATGGGGAATTGAAAAAATTCATATGGGAATTAGAGGTGGTGATGCCAAACGGAAACTATCTCAAAGAGAATGCCGCTGGATTACCATACTGAATACACTTGCTCCAGCGGGTCTCAATGAGCAATTGAGTTTTAGTTCCTTTTTGTAGTACATGTCTCCGGTTTTTATTTGTTTTTATTTGGTGTTGCTTTGTGTTTGTTGTATGTTGGTATTAATTTTTTCCTTTTTTTCTATATTCACAATAGTATGTTGCTCGAGGTGTACGTACCATGGGGCTGGCTTTGCGGCTTGGTTTAGACTGTGTTGTCACGATGAGGCGTGTCCTCTGGGATGCAGCGTTCTCGATCATTCTGAATTTCTTCTGTTGGTGCGTTCTGAAAGGACAGCAGCTTTGGATAAATGAAGATGGATCATTATATTCCTGTGTCTTTTTATATAGGAGTTCATTATTTGTGGCTATATGCACTGTTGTATGTAAATTTATGGATATTCACTGTTCACATCACATTATGATTAACATATTTTTGGATTTAATGTCAAACTATTAAACTCTAGTATAACAAACACAATATAGTTGCTTGGATAAGTATGCTATATAATTGTTTAGTATAGCTTTAGTATACTATGTATAATTCTTTTTTATCTCTGGAGAGTTTTTTCTCTCTCTTTTTTTTTTTTTTCGTCTTTTATGCCTGTTGTATTATACTGTGCATTTATATGTAAGAATATTATTCACACCCCTTTATTGTTATATTGTTTATAACCATCACTGCGACCTGACTGGGTATCATATATATGTATATTTTTTTACACAATGTGGCACTATTTGAAAATGAGCTCCTTAATGGGTTAAAACCTCTTCATCCGCAGCACAGCGGCTGGCGCTGTGGTTGCTGAGCCCTTTGACATTGCTCCCTCTCTATTCTTGTCCCTGTGATGATTGGCCTGATAGTCTTGGACGCCCGGGCCCACTGTGCGCATGTCCGCTTGCGTCTGGATTGTGGGACATTGCAGGCGGCGCCGTTGATGACGCGTGCGGTTCAGTGACGCCACTTCCGGCGGAACTGACCGCGGCGCCATTTTGGATGCCGCCTGGGATGTAATTCCCTGCCGGACGGGCGGTAACATGCGCCGTAACACGTGGGCTGAATCCCGATAATTAGAGCAACCTTTATAAGATACCCTTTTGACATGTAGCAGCACTGCCCCCTGACGAAGCTGACGCGAAACGCGCGTTGGGGCCACTGCGTGGAGCGTCCTAACTGCCAGCATCTGGGTAAGATTTATCTGGGCACTTCTATATGTAGGTATTAATATACCTGTACTAAATAGCTTTCTGAGCCTTTGCGCACGGCTTAGTGTAATTGGCAACAACAATTGTCATGACGTACTTTGAATACTGTATAGTGCCCTGATCCTAGCCCAGCTCTCATTTGCACTAAGCACTTTATGAAAGGATCTTTTGGCATTGGGTATATCCACGCAGTGTCTTTCCATCTCTTTTGCTACCACTACCCCTCTTTTTTGTTTTAGGTTTATATTTATATGTATTGTAGAAACTTGTTGTATCAATATTAGAATTTTGTGGTTGTTAACTAATAAAAATCTGATTATTTATGGACAGTAACTCCGTTTCCTCATGATTATTTCTGTATTGTGGAGTGTCCAGCCTTGAATTGTGGCTCTCTTTGTGAGGCTCCCCCACTAGGGTTGTGAGCATGGTAGAGAAATCTGTGAAATATTTCAATTTGGTCTTTTTCTGTTACAATTGGTGGTCTAGTATTTATTTCTATGTAGCGAACTAGTGGCCCCCAAAAATAATTTTCTCTGGTGTGCCCTAGTTGCTCCAGTCCAGTGTGGTATCAGGCTTCACAAAGCATCAAGTGTCAGGAAGGTATTGGAGGGTGGGGGATTCTGGTGATGGAGGGAGAAATGAAAATAAAAGAGCTACTCCTGTCAGATCAGTTGTTCCTGACGGAGGGTTAAAATGTTAAAAATGACAATATACATTTTTTAATTCCCTAAAATACAAACGAAATCTGTCATCTTTAACTTTAGGCATTTTAATGATCATTGTATCTTCAAATTGCTTAACTGTTCACAAAAACAGTAACTTTGACTAGTGGTGCCCAAACCTTTATATTCCACTGTATATGGTATGCTTGTATCTGAAGTGTTAGCAACATGAAAATTAGTTGCCCAATGTAAAAAAAAAAAAAAGTTTTCATTTCATGGTGAAATTTTTATGCATTGAGACTTAAATAGAATAATTTATTAAATGCCAAACTAGGCACATTATGATAAAGTTCCACATCATGATAAAGTGACTTCTCACCTCTGTTGCAGAGAATTTAGCTTGTGAAGTTTATATATTAATTTTCATTATAACCAAAGTGGCATTAAATTCATAACTATTCATTACAAGTGCAGAGCAAAGCTGAGTTTCTGGGAAAGGTACAAGAGTGGTGCTCTCCTCTTGATGCTTGTAAGCACAGTAGGTACCAGTGGTGAGATCTCTGTGTGATAAAGGTAGACACATTGGTCTTACCATACCACACAGAGCAGACCTGTTCTGACCTTTTCTGGGGGCATTTTTTTTATTTTTCTTTACATTACAAGGCCTTGTTCAATCATTAAAATCCCTACATATTAGCAAACAAACTTTATATGCCAATATCTGTATAATAGCATATAAATACATTTTATTCAGATCTTGAGCCATATCATCATGATATGACCAGTTTAACCCTGCTGTTCTGTTCGCATTTGCTGTACACTTGTACTGTTCCCGGGTCAATATGACCCAAACTATTATTTCTTGATTTTTAGCTACTCTAAGTGTTTTATTTGAATACTTTTTTCATTATTATACTGTATTTGAACATGGTTGATCATAAACAAATGAAAAATTTAAATTTAAACTTAATAATTTTTTTTTTTCATAAAAAGGTTACACAGGCTTTTTACAATTATCTTTGATTGTTGGCATTCTGCACACCAGTAACAAGCTTTACATTACTATTACTAAAACATGAAATTTAACTTTTTGAAAACAATATTTATAAATCAACAACGAAAAATCATAAAAACTTCAACCTTTTTAGAAAGAAAAAAGAAAAACTGAACATGTTCATGCGTTTTTACACTGAACACAATAATAAGACACATGTCCTTTACACAGATATTTTGCACATCCAGCACATGTCATATTAGTCTTATTGTCGCAGGAAGATGGACAGAAGCTACATCTCTTCCTTTTTTTGCTGGTAGCTGTGCTGCTGGTAGCTGTGCTGGTGGAGGCCGTGGATGTGGAGTCTCTTTCTTGGGCATGCTGGACACTTTTTACAATGGCTGTTGCTCCTTCACTTCTGGGGGTCACTTTTCTGCTCTCAATATATGGCCTAACCAGGGATTTGCCCAATTCCTCAAGAAATAATCTTCTTTTTTATGTAGCTTATGCCGGTTCAAATCGGGGTCGATTTCTCTCCATAAGACAAATGCATTCTATGCAGAAACGTCCAGTATGTTATAAAATAAAATCATTGGCCACCGATTGGTTTTGTGTTTGCATGTATATGTTGATATTGCTTGGTCTAAAGTATCAACTGCTCCCTTTGTGGCATTATAATCCAAAATAATGTCAGGCTTTCTGTCTTCTCTATCACTTACGGCATTATCATGGTGCATTGTGCTCATTAGAATTATCCGCTTGGTTTTTTTTGTAACATAAGAAACAACAGTTGTATTTCCAGAAAAAAAAGTAGAGCTGTGCACCTCTCTTGCTAAGGATACCTTGCGGTAGTTCAGGTTTGTTTTTTCTTATAGTACCCAGCATGGTAAGATGTTTTTTTTTCAACATCTGGCCTAGTTGATAGGATGTAAAAAAGTTGTCACATGTGACATTTTGTCCTTTTAGTCCATGAGTCAAATCGAGAACAATACGCATACCCTGATTTTTTTCAGGTCTTTCACCAGGGGTTTTTCCTGTATACACTTGAACATTTAGAGCATATGAACTTGCTGTCACAAAGTGTCCAGATCTTGATGCCGTATTTTGCTGGCTTACTTGGTATATATTGTCTGAATGGGCACCTACCTCGGAATGCCACCAGTTGCTCATCAACAGTTACATTTTCACCACTATTATACAATTTTGGTAGAATCTCTACCCATTGATTCCAAACATTTCTAATAGGTGCTAGTTTATCTTTAGCTCTTCTTTCCATTCTATCTGTTTTAGAATCAAACCGCAGTACTCTAGAAATGTCATGAAACCTTTCAAGACACATTGTAGCTCTAAATATGTGGCGACCGGTTTCGCAATTCCACAAACTTTTAGTTGATTCACCATAAGATTTCTATACTCCCACTAAAAGAAGTAAACCAATATAAGCATTTAGAGCTGTCACATCTAATTTTTTCCATTTATCACCATAAACCAGTTGTCACACACATAAAAAAACATAACTTTTGCAGTCAGAAATAATCAGAGACGTGTAGAACAGTATAAAATGCTATCGGGTCATATTGACCCGAACAGTACAAGTGTAACAATCAGCGTGTAGCAAAAAGTAAACAAACAAAAAAAAAAATATATAGAGCTCCACAAATGAGGAGAAGTCAAGATACCACTAGTTTCAAATTCTCATATAAAAAATTCTACAGGGTCTCAAAAATCCTTTCGGGTCATATTGACCCGAACAGTACAGCAGGGTTAACATGTAAAGAATAGTGAAATATCATCTTTAAAGCATGTAAATGAAATCAAATTAACCAAAATCTGGTATGATAACGTTTGGAAAGTTATTGTGTTTAATGTCCATCTGTTATCACATTGAAAAACAAAAGTGATATACTGCCACTTATATATACTAAATATATAATACTAAACTTCATGTACTGTCTGTTACCATTTGAATATTCAAGATATGTTCCGCATTCAAAAGTGGACGAGGGTCTGGTAAATGCATTTCAGAATTGAATAAAGATGTCATGCTTTCTAACTTCCAGGAACATCTCCCAGATTGTAGTGATTGCCGTTCACAGATTCAGAATTATTTACCAGAAAAATACTTAAATTTATGAAAAGTCTAGACATGTTCATGAGAACACAGTTAAATCAATAGATATGCTCTTAATCAAGCTTTATATTAGATAAATTCAACATGTTTTTAGATTTCTCTGTAATTGTCTTGTCTAATTACACAGCATAAGGTTTGATGCAAAATGCAGAACTCAACGCTAATGTAATAATTTGTTCATTTAAGGAGATTTCCCACTAGTGTGCTCTCGGTGACCACTGCTTAGGATGGGTTATCAATATCAGATCAATGTAGGGATCGACACAGATAAGATGTTTTCAGCTCCAGCAGCAGCTGGATGCAAGCCTTGCAATTAGGAAAATACCACTGCTACTTCACAGTGTTTAGTAAGGACTCCTGTGTAATGCAGATTGGCGCCTATTCTGGGTGTTAGACCCTACCAATCTGATTCTGGAGAACTATCCGGGGAATATGTAAAAAAAATCATAATAATGGAAATCCCATTTAAATGATGGTCCTATGGTATGAAATTGCATCGTCCATACTACAGTTGCTAAAAATAACAGAGACCAAAGTATTATTTCAACACTGCTTGATTTGTACCATGATCCATGCACATTATTTTCAAAATTGTATATGACACAGTTTTATTTTTTAGCCAGCCACTATCTGTGCAGATATGAAAAGATCAAATAAATACAGAGGAATAATGTGATTAAGGGAATAAAAAAGAAAGTAGGGTTATAGTGATAGGTAGGGCAGACTGTTGCTTTCCGGCTGCCTACTTTTCAAACATTTAAACGATTCCTTTCCTCCATACAATGCAATATAAATATGCAATGAATAAATGCAATTCTGTCATTGTTTCATGGATTTAGATTTTGTGGTATTCTTTTTAGGGCAGAGACACACTGTCGTATTTCTCCTCCGATAATCGCATGGCCCTACACGGACTGGCCGGCACCTCTCCTGACCTGAGCATGACATCATGATGGATTACTATGCAGCTGTCAAGCTCAGGTCAGGAGAGCCCACAGCCAGTACAACGTTTACTATGTGATTCTGGCATGAGAAGTAAGGCAGTGTGTCTCTGCCCTTATAGCAAAAATGGGCTGTGGACATAATTTTTCAGATCAGTACATTTATGGCAATACCCAACTTTCACAGATTAAAAAAAATATATAAAAAAAGTTTGAGACTCATATTGCTTTTTTCATAAATGTAGCTGCATGTTGGCTTGTTTTTTTGCATGGTGATCAATTGTTTTTAGAGATACCAATTTGGGGTACATATGATATTTTGATTGCATTTTTAAGGAACTAAGGTGACAAAGTCCCAAAATTCTGGCATTAGTTTTTTTCTCTTTATAATAAGAGTTCATTAATACATCACCAAAAAAACAAGAATGCATCACAATAACTGGTATTAGTAGATTAATATATAGCGCCCGCTAGGACTGTGGGGCACTCGGTACCGGGTCCGGCAGTACTTAAAGGGGTGATCACAGTGGCAGTGACCCGATCCGTGGCCCTGGGCGTCCAATAAAAGGGGATGTGAATGGGGAATAAAGTTTATGAAAGTTAATGTTTGTGATGCCACCTGTGGTATTTGGCCAGGGGTAGCCGACGCTGCTTAAAGGGGTCCACTGGGGCTGATGGTATTGCAGCAGAGTTGGTATAGCTCCCCACAGGTAGAGCTTGGTCCCCAGGGCTCCCGGTGTAGTTGGTAAAGGATAATAGATGTGGAGATGCAGGAAAGAATTGAAGGACACAGGGTTGCAGTCTCTTTAACTTTTACTGGTAGTATGCAGCCACAGTCCAGGGTACGGATCACAGATGATAGAGAGGTCCTGCCAGATAGGAAGCCATTCGGAATCCCCCTAGCCAGGTGGGGTTGGAAGCCTTCCTTACTGCGCTGTGTTGTAGTCCCTTGCTGCCTATGGCTTCACACAAGGTCTTCTCTTTCTCCCTCTGTCCTTTTAGTAGGACAATATCCATCTGACAGGCTACTCAAGCCTTTTTACAGGTGTCCCTACTTGTGGCGACTCCGGGCTTTATATGCTGCTGTGCCTTTAGATGTAATGGTGGACAGGTGACTTGAAATCTCCTGCCCTCCGGTTTCTGCTGTGGGGCATACAGTTACCCCCACAACCTCAGAATTCCGGCTTCTGGTTACTTGCGCCGATTCTGGAGTGAGCAGCTCCCAGTATCTTTCCTCTCCTTTGCCTCTTCTCCCCTCACAGTCTCTTACAATCTGCTCTGCCTCTCTCTTCTCTTTCCAGGAGCTGCAGAACCTTGTGTCTGCACGGCCCCAGCTTTCCTCAAGACTGTCTACCTAACTCCTACTCCAGCCAGAATATATAGGGAAGCCACCCACAAACTGGATCAGAGCTCCCCCTTCTGGCATAGGGAATAGAACAGTGTTGTGTGTATGTGCTACCTGTTAGAGGGATCTTCCTCTCTTCCAAGCATGGCATTACCCTCCCCGTGAGGAAGGCAATACCACTGTGACAACCAAACTCCTGGGGTGTCACAAACACATCACCAAAAGCCACCATCATCACATCAATACAGCACCAGAAAGACTATCAGTACATGAATACAGCAGTAGAACTATGAATATACCACCAGAACACCAATCCTAAACTAAACCTCGCACCTTAGCTTCCAACACTTCTCTCATGCTGCTCAATTTCCATGAAGTGCACTACTACAGACCATCGGACTGATACCTAGCCCCTACATTTTTAAGCACACTTTAAAACACATCCCTTTAAACAAACCTATCACCTCAACTCACTAACCTAACTCTCCCCTGTTCCCTCCTTTTAAATATTATTTAAAAGCTGCTCCTTCCTATTCATATGCCCCACACTCCCCATGCCCATGATAACTGTACTTTATAATTGCACTTAAACACATTGGCTCATGGATCCGTATATTATAATTGTTGGACCTGAAACAAGCACTTTTCACCTATTGTGTTTCTCCCCATTTCCTTATCCTCTTCCCGACTTGCGCCATACTAGTATTGCTCTGTGAGTACTAGTATTGCGCTGAGTGCCACAGCGATTGCGTACCTGTGTCAGTGGTATATGACAGCTGACACCCCGCAGCAATGCCCATGATTGGTGCTAGCATCTATCGTGGACATTTACCCCTCTGATGCCACTGTCAGATGCGATCGCAATGTCCTAATGGTCTCTTTGGAGACTCCCAACACCAAGGTGACCACGGGGTCTTTTCAGTTCCTGCAGGGAGGTGGTTTGTGTGTACCTGCTGAGAGCGGGCACTGGCATGCCTCCTTCCCTGCCTGCAGTGGAGAGTGTCAGATCAGTGATCTGACATTGTATAGTGATGTCCTGTCCTGGGACAATGTGAAAAAGTAAAATAAAATATTAGAATGTGTAAAAATATATATGTTTTAAATTCCTAAATAAAGAAAAAATATATACCGTATTTTTCGCTTTGTAAGACGCTCCGGAATATAAAAGCACCCCAAATTTTGAGGACAAAAATAGGAAATACTTTTTTTAATAAATTGGTGGGGCGTCTTTAAATCCATGCATCTTATTACCTACCAGGGGTTGTGGCTGCGGTGGATCAGGGTCCCAGGGTCATTGCTGGAGGCAGGAGTGGAGCATTGCTGCAGGCTGGGATGAGGGGGTTTGCTTCTGTGCTGCAGGGGGCTCCTGTGCTGCAGGCTGGGATGAGGGGGTCTGCAGGGGGGCTCCGGTGCTACAGGGGGCTCTTGTGCTGAAGGCTGGGATGAGGGGGTCTGCAGGGGGGCTCCGGTGCTGTCTCTGGCGCTGCGGGGGGCTCTGGCGACATTTTGTGAAAGACCAGAGCCCCCCGGCAGTTCGTCCATGCGTTCCTGTATGACTGACTCCAGGAAAATGGGATCTCAGCGCCGAAATCTCATCTCCCGAGATTCCGGCGGCCATTTTCCCGGAGTCAGTCATACAGGAACGCATGGACAAACTGCCAGGGGGCTCTGGTCTTTCACAAAATGTCGCCAGAGCCCCCCACAGCACCAGAGCCTCCAGCATCACCCGGGGCAGCAGCGGTGGTGGACAAGGTGACAGCGGTGGCGGTCGGTGGTGGGCGGCAGCGGCGGCGGACACCCCCTCATCCCAGCCTGTAATGGTAAGTGGTATATCTGCTTTGTAAGACGCACCCCCATTTCCTCCCCAAATTTGGGGGAAATAAAGTGCGTCTTACAAAACGGAAAATACGGTATATATATTTTTGCAATAAATAATTTTATTTTTGTAAGTAAAAAAAACAATAAAAGTACACATATTTGGTATCGCCACATCCGTAACAACGCGCCCTATAAAACTATACCACTAGTTACCCCTTTCAGTGAACACCATAATATTTTACATACATATTTTACATTCAAAAAGTCAAATAGCGCACCTTTCCATCCAAGCCCTGCCGTTCACTCAAACAGTTGTTTTCCTCCACCTTTTGGGTATCTGCGCACTCAGGAGAAATTTCACAACAAATTGTATGGAGCAATTTCTTGTTACCCCTCATTCTAACAGTTTAAAATGTCTTACCTTGCACTGCATTTATTGTCTGTATTTGTCACCAATTACTTATTATAATTATATTATCATTACCAAAATACAACAAAGTCATCATCAGTACATGAATATATATCCTCAGAACCATTATCAGGGCATCGGCTCTCCCTTCCTTATGCCCAGTAGGTCCTATGCTGTAATGGAGAAAAGGAAAAAAGAGGAAAAAGAGGAGTTTAGGTAAAGAAACCAAAATGTTTCAGTTTATAGTGACATAAGGATCAAATTATAGCACTAAGTGGTATATGCAAACCAAGCACAATAGTTCATTATTAGAGATGAGCGAGCTCTAAAATACTCAGGTCCTCGTTACTCAAGCTGAGCAATTCCTAATACTCGCATGCTCCTTTCAAATAACAAGTATAATGGTAGTCAATGGGAAAGCTAAGCTTTTTTCTGGCAGACACTACAAAGAGGTTTGGGAGGCAGTGAAAATGTTCAAATGGATGGGGGTCTAAGGGGTAACGTTTCTCCTTATGGAAAGTGGCATACCTGCTCTGGCTTGTCAAGGTAAGGAGGCTTATTCGCCGTGTAATGCTCCTCTGGGAAATTTAATATGCAAATTGCCTCTTCAGAGAAAAAGAGGACTTAAACTCTATAGCGTCACCTGTTGGAAGTAGCGATCCTACAAGTCACAATCAACCATTTAATGAGTTGTGCAATATGACTTAGGATAAAAGCCAAGTCAGTATCTCAATTCGCAGACACGGTGTTTCGGGCTGTTGGACCTCGTCACTGCGAAGCATGAGAATTGATTTGGCTAGATGAGAGGCTCTGGACTGAGGTCTAAGGGGTAACGTTTCTCCTTATGGAGAGTGACATACCAGTTCTGGCTTGTCAAGGTAAGGAGGCTTATTCGCCGTGCAATGCTCCTCTGGGAAATTTAACATTCAAATTGCCTCTTCAGAGAAAAAGAGGACTTAAACTTTATAGTGCCGCCTGTTGGAAGTAGCGATCCTACAAGTCACAATCAACTCTTTAACAAATGGATGGGAAAAGTGCTGAATGGAAGAAGAACAGCGTGGGGAAGACCCCTGGAAGCAACTCTGACTCCCAGATCACCGCTGAGAACAATTTTTCTCCACTTTAAGGAGTGACAATAAAACATTCTAACCGTATGAGAAATTGCATTTTACAAATAAAAAAAGTTAAACATTTTTCCCTGTACAATGACTTGGATGTAAGGCAAAATTTAAAAAGTATGTAAAAAAATATAATTTAAATAAATTAAAATTGATTTTTTTATTAAAATTCAGTTTCATTTATGAAGGAAGCAAGAACTGCTAAAAATAAGTGACTCAGATACACTCTGTATTAGATAAACTGTACCTCAGGGCTTCATACACATTCTGTTCAAGTTGTCATGTATTGGCACTAATAGACTCAAAGACTATACATTTTTCAGGGATATACAGTATACCAAGGAAATGCACTTCAGACCATGAAATAGTCTACGGGGGAAAAGTATAATACTGTTTAGAGTGTATGAACACGTTGAGTATAATTTCTGCACCATTTTGGCATCTCATGGCAGGAAAAACACAGCTGCAAAAAGGTGTTTTTGCCTGTGTTTTTGATTGATTTGAGTGCAGTGAATTTTGAAAAATGCAAGGCAAAAATACAGAGAATTGACATGCTGCCAATTATTTTCTACATCAAATCTGCAAGTAAAAAATACTCAATGTGTACATGATACTTCAGGTTTCTCAACCACTTTGCTGGCATCAGGTTTTTCTTCAGGTTTTTCACAAATGCGATCAGAAAAAATGCCACAAAAATGGACCAAATCTACAATGTGTGCACACAGCTGAAATTTTGAACACATTTTTTGAAGGTTACATACTAGCAAAATGTACCCAAGAATATGTACTGTATTACCCTATGAGTGAGCAGTATGATACCAATAAATTTAAAAAAAGTTTTTTGAGGCTTTTATAGCAAAAAAAAGTACCCAAGAAGATGAAATACCCCATGAGTGAGCAATATGATAGCGATAAATTTGGAACAATTTTTTGGAGGCTTATATAGCAACAAAATGTACTCCAGACAATAGAATAGTCTACAGATGAGGATTATTATACCAATAATTTCTTTAACAAGTTTTTTGAGCCATTTATATCAACAAAATGCACCAAAGAAGATATAATTCCTTATGAGCAAGCAACATAATACCAATACATTTTGAACAACTTTTTTGAGACTTTTACAGCAGCAAAACGTAATCAAGAAGATGTAATACCCGATGGATGAGCAATATGGTTTAAGAAAAAGAACATGATATTTGGAACAAGTTTTTGGAGGCTTAAATAGCAACAAAATGTACTCCAGACTATGGAATAGTCCATAGACAAGAACCATAAATATTGATGCATTTTTTAACAAGTTCTAGAGCAAGGAAAAGGGCAGGAGGCTTATGTGTCAGTATTTTAGACAGAGAATTTTAAAGCACCGAGCACTGGGGAAGAGGCTGTGGTGTCACCCAAAGGCACCAATCATAGACTCAGGCGTTCGGCTCACCAAGTCAAGTGCTTGGACGACGTGTGCCTGATCATGCTGGTGGTGGTTAGATTCTTTTTGTGCAGATCTTTGCATGGCACAGATTTCAAATTGCCATTTTATTGGTTTCAGAACTCAAAATTTCCATACTGGGGAACAACTAACTCATTGACAGAGAAATTTAGGACTGTCGGGTGTTCAGCAGAACAGTTGCCTGCCTTCTTCCTGTGGTCATCCCACTGCCTCTTCCTATTTGTTTTGGTGCTGCCAATCTCTCCGTCTTAGCACTTCTGGCATTTCTCTGTATGCCAGCTTCCCATTTTGAGTCAATTTGTTCATTATCCACCACCTTGTCTTCCACTACTGCACCCTGGCCATCCTGACTTCATGACTTAACAATAATAAGACTTATCGGCAAATGTGTCTCATCATCATCTTCCTCCTTATCCCAGATTTGCCATTCCCCACTGTCATGTTTTTGTGGCTGTGGCTGCTCTAAGGTTTGTTCATCACTAAATAGCATGTTCTCCTGTCTCTCTTAGAGAATGCAGGTTGAGACTCCACAATTAAGATATTATGTTGTAAAGAGTTCCTTGGAGTGCACTAGTGTGCAATTGCAAGTCTCCTGGGAATCAACATGGGGGAGGATGGAAGATCAGGGTGAGTATTAAGTGATTGAGACTTTTGGCTAGTGCGACTGGACCATGTGGAAGCATTATCTGCTATGCAACCGACCACCTGTTCACATGGCTCTGGCTTCAGAAGTGGTGTATTGTGCCTCCAGGCAAAGTAGGATTGGAACCTATGTGTCAGGGGTGTTTGTGTTTCTTATGCTCCAACAACATGCATAGTCACATTTGCCCCAGTTCCAAGGCATCTGCGTGCACCATCATAAGCACTTCCCATCCCTTAACGCACACCTTATGAATTTTGTAATTGCTATTGTGACGCCCAGGAGACCGGGATACCCAGCACCGGACCAATGGAGTCTGTCTCTTGAGGGGGATGTCACGGGTGGCTTGACCCGGTGCTGTGGCCTCAGGCAATGCACAGTGTAAGGGGTATCATGAGGGGACAGGCACTTACTTGATCAGCAGCAGGTTCTCCCAGCGGTGACGATCCCGATCCTGGATAGATGGCTATTGTCCAAATGAAAGACTGAGGCACTGAAACGTTTAACCAGTTTACTTTAACATAAAAGGATTTACAACCAGTCCTGTCACCGGAGTCTGTATGGGAACTCTGAGTTACTTTGACCCTGCCGGGGTCTTCGCCTCTTATTGTGCGCAATTTCTGTGTGGCCCTGCTGCTGTATGTGAACTGGCTGCCGGCCCAATCTGTCCCCTCCGGGTCCTGGTTCGATGGGCAACCCGAGTCCTTTTATCGGTTTACCCCCTCCGGGAGTACCGCTGAACTCTGTGTCTGTTGCTGCGTCCGGCCCTAGTGAAGCTGATATCACCTCACGTTTTTCCGGTTGCTGTATTATATATAATGAATACAGCCACGGATCCGGTATCCGTCTTTGCGCCTGTTCTGGGTAGTGATTAATGCTACCCGGTTCTCACAATGTCCTTTTTCTCTATCCCTCTTCTCCTCAGGCCGGTGATTTAGGCCTGGTAACAGTCACAGGGCTGTTAGATATTCAACTGTATGACCTCTCACTTTCAGCTCCTTAGCCCAACTGCCCTTTCTTCTCTCAGACCAGAATGGATCAAGGGGAGTCTCTGGAGCTCCCCCTTCTGGCCGGAGGTGGTAGTGCAGTCTTGCTATTTTAGTATTTGTACTTACTGTCAGTAACTATTTTTGTGGCAAATACCCCTAGGGGTGCCATATTCCCCCTTAGTTAAGAACAGTACTCCGGGACTGTGGGACAATAACATTTTGAAATAACAATTAATATGTACAGAGTCTTAAAAATGAAAAGTTACAAAAACCACTCAAGGAAACAAAAATAGAGTTCTGTAAAAAAGTCACTTCAAATAGCGTCCATTAATACAGTTCTATCCTTGAAGGTATTAGGAAAGGCACTGTACTTAGTGTCCAGGAATTTAGTTCCATTTTTCCAACGGAGTTATCAATATAAAGTCTAAAGAAAGTTCAAAAAGAGCAAAAAGCAAAGTTCAAAAAGCAGTCTTTCCGGAGCTTTGATTTAGTGCCTCCGGGCTGATAAAAAGTTCAAGAATATGCAATAAGTTCATACAGACAAGTCTCTGTAGGCACTGGGCTTAAACGTTGCAGACTGATAACAATGACTATACTACATTTTCTGTTTAACTATATACGGCATAACATATATACAATTCACATTATGAGCTTTATAGTTGGTAATCTGCATACCTGGCCGGTAATTGACCCTGGGTACTACGCTGTGATCTACGTAATAGCGGTGTCTCTTCATGTGGTGTACTACTGTCTACTGCGGATGTAGTATCTGCCCGCTCTGCTAAAGATAATTCCACGACTATGGAGTTGGCAAGTCCACCGTGAATGGGATTACTCTGACCAGGAATCTGTTCTTCCTGGCCTGGAACCTCCTGTAGTACGGGGTCAGCCTCTTCCTGTCTTGGGACTTCTGGTATTGGGTTCGGTGTTGGGTAAAAGGCCACCATGGGAACCACTACTGCACCATGGTATGTTAGTAGGGTTTTGGGAAAGTCTCCTATACAGGTGTGATACACTTCCTCTTCTTTTTCCTTTACTGGTTGAACCTGTATGGGTTGAATAACTTCTGGTTCTGGCTGGACAACGTCTGGCTCTTTCAATGCTTCCGGACACAATTTAAGATTGTCTCTTGACACTAGTACAGATGTTAAGCCTCCGTTTTTGCTAATGAGACACATTTTAGGATTATCCACTCTTGTTGGTAAAACTGTGTAGGGTACGGCTTCCCACTGATTGTCCAGTTTATTGGTTCGACGATTTCTCTTGAGCACTTGGTCACCCGGTCTTAATGGGGTCGCTAGAGCATTCTGGTTGAAAGTTCGCTCTTGTCTTTCTCTAGTTTGCTGAAGGCTTCTTTCCACACTCTCTTGCACTTGGCGATACTGCTTTTGCCGTATGATATCCCAATTGGAGTCTTGAACTTCTGCGTCTGGTTTCAGAATTCCCATTTCTAGATCGATTGGTAATTGGCCGGGTCTTGCACGCATAAGGTAAGCTGGGGTGCAGTTGGTGGAGCTCACCGGGACATGATTATAGAGATCCACCAAGTCAGGCAATTTCTCTGGCCATTGATTCCTTTCTGTCTCAGGTAAAGTCTTTAGTAGGTCTATTACAATATGGTTCATCTTCTCGCATAAGCCGTTTGTTTGTGGATGATAGGCCGTCGTCCGGATCTTTTTGCAACCATACATATTACAGAATTCTCTGAAGATCTGATTCAAAGGCTGTACCTTGGTCGGTGAGAACCTGTTCCGGATATCCATGGGGTCTACAAAAGTACGTTTGGAACGCTTTGGCTGCTGTTTTTGCTGTCAGATCTTTTACGGGTACTACTACCAAGAAACGTGAATAATGGTCCACGATGGTCAAGGCATAGACATAGCCGGACCGGCTTGGTGTCAACTTCACGTGGTCCATGGCTACAAGTTCAAGTGGTTGTTTGGTGATTATGGGCTGCAGTGGTGCTCTTTGGTTCTTTTGATCGTTTCTTCTGAGGTTACACGGGCCACAATTTCTGCACCACTGTTCGATTGATTTTCTCATCCCGACCCAATAAAATCTTTCTCTTAGAAGTACTTCTAACTTTTTCCAACCGAAGTGACCAGCACCATTATGGTAAGCTTCGAGGACCATCTTCACATCTTGTTTAGGCACAATAATCTGCCAAACCAATTCATGTGTTTTCGGATTGGTGTATCTTCTACAGAGCTTCCCTTGATACAGGAACATTTTGCCTCTCTCTTTCCAGAGTTGATGCGTCTCTTCTGGGGCATCCTCATAGGGATATGCACTTTGCTCAGTCAACAGTTCCTTCACCAACTTCACAGCCGGATTGCTGTCTTGGGTGTCAGCCCATCTATGGTGTGCTAACGGATTAAAATTCACCTCTTGTTGTTTCTGATAGGTACTTGACTGATGATGTTTTGCCTTGGGACGATGGAAGGCTGGTAGTTCAATTTCTTCAAGCTCCCCCGTTTCCTCTTCTACATCTCTCAAGTGTGGCATCCGGGATAGGGCATCGGCATTTCCATTCTTGCGACCTGCTCGATACTTGATTATGAAGTTGTAATTAGATAACCGGGCTATCCATCGCTGTTCTAACGCACCTAATTTGGCTGTGTCCAGGTGGGTCAACGGATTGTTGTCAGTATAGACAATAAATTCTGCAGCGGCCAGATAGTGTTTGAAACGCTCCGTCACAGCCCAAACTACTGCCAGTAGTTCCAATTTGAAGGAGCTGTAATTTTCTGAATTTCTTTCAGTAGGCCGGAGCTTTCTACTTGCAAAGGCGATGACTTTCTCCCGACCTTCTTGCTTTTGTGACAGCACCGCTCCTAGTCCCACATTACTGGCATCGGTGTAGAGGATGAAAGGTTTATGGTAATCTGGGTATGCCAGAACCTCTTCTCCGGTTAGTGCCTTCTTTAGTTGTTCAAAGGAGTCTTCCCTTTCGTTGTTCCACTGAAAAGGAGGGTTTCGGTTTGAAGGTTTCTTCGTCTGCCCTACCAAGGTGTCTTGCAAGGGTGCTGCCAACTTGGTAAATCCTTTTATAAATCTGCGATAGTAACCCACCAATCCCAGGAATTGTCTCACTTCTTTTGCGCTGGTAGGTCTTGGCCAATCCCTTATGGCGCTTATTTTCTCGGGATCTGGTGCTACTCCCTCCGAACTCACGATGTGTCCCAGGTACTGTACCTTTGGCTTGAGAAGGTGACATTTGGATGGCTTGACTTTCATGCCATACCTGGATAAGGCTTCGAACACTTCTGCCAGGTCTATTAAGTGTTGTTCGTAAGTCTTTGAGTAGACGATCACATCATCTAGGTACAGGAGGACGGTCTCGAAGTTCTTGTGTCCGAGGCAGCATTCCATCAGCCGCTGGAAGGTACCGGATGCGTTGCAGAGTCCGAACGGCATGCGATTAAATTCACATAGACCCATTGGTGTGGTGAATGCCGTCTTTTCCTTATCTCTCTCAGCCACAGGGACTTGCCAATACCCGCTTGTTAAGTCTAAGGTGGAAAAATAATTAGCAGATTTCAAAGCAGTTAAGGACTCTTCTATCCTAGGCAGGGGGTAGGCGTCTTTATGGGTGATGTTATTAATCTTCCGGTAGTCTACGCACATTCTCATGGTTCCGTCCTTTTTTTTGACAATCACTAGAGGGGCCGCCCAGGGGCTACAGCTGTCTCTTATTACCCCGGCCTGTTTCATTTCCCTCAGCATATCTTTTGCACATTGATAGTGAGCGGGCGGTATGGGTCTATATCTTTCTTTTATTGGGGGATGGTCACATGTGGGGATTGTGTGTTCTACCCCTTCTATCCGTCCGAAGTCCAATGGGTGTTTACTGAAGACTTGTTCATATTCCGTCACTAGCCTATACACCCCTTGTTTTTGATGGGTAGGTGTTGAATTTATGCCCACGTGTAGCTGTTGGCACCAATCCTCCAATTCTCCATCTGAGCCGTTGACTTCCACCTGACAGGTTGGTTCTAAGGGCTCAATGGTTGTGATGGCATTGTTGTCAACAGTATATAGCTTTGCCATTGTAGCATACCTTGGCAAAGTGACCTCTTCCTCTCCACAGTTCAAAAGTCGTACCGGCACTCGTCCCCGGTGTACCTCGACTATCCCTCGTGCTGTGAGTATAGTGGGCCTGCTGTCGGTGTACACTGGTTCTATTAAGGCTTGATAATCTCGTCCCTTAGTACCAATGGCTGCTCTACACCATACCAGCATTTCTGTTTTTGGTGGGATTACAATAGACGTTGGATCACTTACCCTCACACTGCCGATTTCTCCACCTGCAACTTCTACCTGTTGCCTTAACATCAATACTTTTATTTCCCTCCGGAGAACTCTCTGCTGGCAGGATTGGGCAGTTTCAGCAATTTGCTGTAAGACAGAAATGACTTCGGAAAAGCAGTTCTCTAACACATTCATTCCTATCAATACAGTTGGTTCACAGTTCCGCCGGTCAACATCAACAACAATTATACCCTGTTTCTTCAGTTCTACTTTACCAATCTTTATGGTCATCTCCCTGAATCCTAGTTTCGGTACCAACTTACCATTACTGGCCCATATATCTAGTTCAACATCAGAGGGCCCTTTATCAATATCTGCATCAGCCCAGTACCTCTTATAAAGGATATACGGTATAGATGAAATCTGGGAACCTGTGTCCAGCAAAGCGTTGAGGGGAATTCCGTCCAGCACGATAGGGATAATGGGTCGTCCTCCGATGTACCTGTCGTGCTAGGGTGTTGGGCCTTGAAAGTTCATTCCTGCGAAGCGGCCCGCATTCCCAGGGGATTCCCGTTTAAATCACAATCTCGTGCAAAGTGGCCCGGCTGCTGGCAACGGCGGCAAATGGGCTGTCCATCCGGTTGGTAGCGGTCACGGGGTCGTCCTCTCCATGTCGGGTATCTCCGGGGTCTCATCCATGGAACATCCTCTCTACAGTTTGCCAACTCCATCTTGTGTCCTCTCATCTCCTGCATGGTTTTAGCCATTGAAGCAACAACATCAGCTAAAGAGTCAAGCTTTTGTTGAAGAGCCTCATTAGTACTGGGCCCCAGGGGCTTAGCAATGGCCCCAGACATAGCTGATGTCACTGGCACTCCCTGTTGTTGAGGTGCCTCTGCCATGGGTTGCGCAGGATCCTGATCCCGAGGTGCCTCTGCCAGCTGGAGATGTATAGCGCTCTCCTTTAATTGGGCAAATGTCAATTCAGGGTTCTTAAAAACAAGCATGCTCACATGCCCCCGGTGAGAAGGGGTGTAGAGTCCCTCAATAAATTGATCTCTTAGCAGTTTATCCGCTCCGGTGTTAAAAATGGGTTCAGCCAGTGTAAGTGATTTAAGGGCTTCCTGCAGGTTTAAGGCAAAGTCTCTCACGCCCTCATTAGCTTTTTGTTTGCAACTAAAGAATCGTATTTTAGCTTTGCTGCTGGCCGTGGTTTCAAATGTAGCTTTTAATCCAGCAAATATGCGTTCAACAGTGCCTTTTAGATCAGCTGCCCATGCTGTAACTTCTCGCTTAGCATGGCCACTTAACTGCATCATCAGGAGACTAACACGCTGAACTTCACCCACAGGGAACATGTCAAAATGGGCCAGCATCTTTTCTCTGAAATCGTCAAGGGTATTAGGCTCACCTTCATACATTGGAAGCCATGGGCCACCCGGGGTATATGGCATCAGCACCGGCATGATGGGCGCCACTCCTTGCACCGCTGCGCTGCCGGACTCTCTATTGACACTCTGTCTTTCAGCTGCATTAGCGTTGCCGAGTGCTGCGGCGTCTCCGTGCTGCGACATACTGTGCCCCCTTAGTTAATCCGGACCCTTCCGGTCCTCCGCTTCCGTCGGGATAGTGTAGATTCGTTCCGCTGTGCAGCAGGATCGATTTTCCCCTTGCTCTGATGTCAGAGCGCTCAGCTTGGTGCCGCCCACAATGACACGCCCCCTGCTGCTCCCACCCACCGCGCTCTGTAATGGCGGATTCTGATGTTTTTCAGTTAGACTGGGGCTCAGGTGATGGCGTAGCTCAATTAACAGTCTCGTGCCTAACGGTTATGAAGTGATTACCTCAGGGGATGGCGGCCATCTTTACTCCATTATAACCAATGGGGAAAAGTCACTTTCAATAGTTTTCAATGGGGAATGGATTTTTCTTTAATAAAGTCAATTTTCAAGATTTTTCATCCCAGTTTTCACAGTTTTGGGCTCCAATCACGGCACACAATACCCGGTATACGGGCTGGCTAGATCCTGTTCGTGACGCCAATTGTGACGCCCAGGAGACCGGGATACCCAGCACCGGACCAATGGAGTCTGTCTCTTGAGGGGGATGTCACGGGTGGCTTGACCCGGTGCTGTGGCCTCAGGCAATGCACAGTGTAAGGGGTATCATGAGGGGACAGGCACTTACTTGATCAGCAGCAGGTTCTCCCAGCGGTGACGATCCCGATCCTGGATAGATGGCTATTGTCCAAATGAAAGACTGAGGCACTGAAACGTTTAACCAGTTTACTTTAACATAAAAGGATTTACAACCAGTCCTGTCACCGGAGTCTGTATGGGAACTCTGAGTTACTTTGACCCTGCCGGGGTCTTCGCCTCTTATTGTGCGCAATTTCTGTGTGGCCCTGCTGCTGTATGTGAACTGGCTGCCGGCCCAATCTGTCCCCTCCGGGTCCTGGTTCGACGGGCAACCCGAGTCCTTTTATCGGTTTACCCCCTCCGGGAGTACCGCTGAACTCTGTGTCTGTTGCTGCGTCCGGCCCTAGTGAAGCTGATATCACCTCACGTTTTTCCGGTTGCTGTATTATATATAATGAATACAGCCACGGATCCGGTATCCGTCTTTGCGCCTGTTCTGGGTAGTGATTAATGCTACCCGGTTCTCACAATGTCCTTTTTCTCTATCCCTCTTCTCCTCAGGCCGGTGATTTAGGCCTGGTAACAGTCACAGGGCTGTTAGAGATTCAACTGTATGACCTCTCACTTTCAGCTCCTTAGCCCAACTGCCCTTTCTTCTCTCAGACCAGAATGGATCAAGGGGAGTCTCTGGAGCTCCCCCTTCTGGCCGGAGGTGGTAGTGCAGTCTTGCTATTTTAGTATTTGTACTTACTGTCAGTAACTATTTTTGTGGCAAATACCCCTAGGGGTGCCACACTAGGTATCTTAAAACCAACTTTACTTATAATAAAACAAAAAAAATATCACCTGCAGCAGTCAAAGCGATTTTTGTGAGTTTACTCCACCATACTATAACAGAAAGAAAGCAAAAGCATATGAATGACAATCAAATTCAGTAAAGAAAAATATTTCAATGCTCTTTCTCAGTTTTAGAGATCATAGAAATGTTCACAGACCACATACCACTGTACGCCTGAGAAATGGAACCCTACAAAAATTTTAAAGCTTTTGTTCACCTTTAGATATCAAAGAAATGTTCACAGACCATGTAACACTGTATGTTTGTGGAAATGAAAGCCTACAACATTTTCAATTTTTTTTAATCAGATTTAGACATCACAGAAATGTTTTCAGACCACGTAACACTGGATGTCTTTGAAATTGAAGCCTACAAATTTTTTAAAAGCTTTTTTTCACTTTTAGAGATCACTGAAATGTTCACAGACCACTTAACACTGCATTTATGAGAAATTGATGCCTACAACATTTTTAAAGGCTCTTGTTCATTTTTAGAGATCACAGAAATGTTTACAGAGAGTGTAACAATATATGTTTGAGAAATGGAAGCCTACAGAATTTTTAAAAGCTTTTTAGCAGTTTTAGAGATTTCAGAAATGTTCACAGACTATGTTACACTGTATGTCTGAGAAATGAAGCCTCGAAAATATTTAAAAGCTTTTTATTATTTTTAGACATCACCAAAATGTTTACAGACCACGTAACACTGTATGTCTGAGAAATGGAACCTTAAAATTTTTTAAAAAGCTTTTGTTCACTTTGAAGATTACAGACATATTCACAGACCATGTAATACTTTATGTCTTTGAAATAGAAGCCTACAAAATTTGTAAAAGCTTTTTTCACTTTTAGAGATCACAGAAATGTTCACATACCACGTATCATTGTATGTCTGAGAAATGGAAGCTTGCAAAACTTTTAAAAGCTTTTGTTCACGTTTAAAAATCATATAAATGTTTACAGACCACGTAACAATGTATATCTGAGAAATTAAAGCTTACAAATTTTTAAAAGCTTTTTATAATTTTTAGACATCACAGAAATGTTCGCAGACCATGTAACACTGTATGTATGAGAAATGGAAGCCTACAACATTTTTGAAAGCTTTTTTTCATTTTTAGAAAGCACAGACCACACATCACTCACTGTGTGTCTGAAAAATGGAAGCCTGCAAAGTTTTTAAAAGCTTTTGTTCACTTGTAGAGATCACAGAAATGTTCACAGACCACGCAACACTGTATGTCTGAGAATTTTTAAAAGCTTTTTAACAGAAATGTACTCTGCACTATCGTGTATGGCTAAGAAATATAGACCAGGAAAATGCTTCAGTGAATTTTGGGCTTGCTATATAACACAAAAAAGGACCTCAAAGTACTTAATATTTGATGGATCAAAACATATTACATTTTTTCAGCCCCCACACAAAAATGCAGCTATATATTTGACAACGGACTGCACTCTCCCTGCTCCTGCGATTCTCTTTCTCCCTAGGCTAAATGCAGATTGTATGTGATACAAACAATTAGCCCTCAGAAGGGTTGTTAGTATGATGGCTCAGCTTCAGCATCAGTATCAACACTACAGGCCTTTGATTTGTTATACTGTACACACAGGCACTGATAAGCACTATCTCCCTCCAATACGGAGTGTCACAGAGTTGTGCAATGGCCTCAGTGTGCCGAGCCTGGTGGTGCCTGTCATTTTATAATCCCTGATGATATCAGGTGGGCAGCCAATCACAGTTATGCCACAACCAAGATTACTATTGCATAACAGTAGCTTACAGGCAATACCCATACGCTCATTGGCTGCATTACAGGTGCCAAAGATGGATTTGAGTTTTACATCAAACACCACACATTACGAGCACATCCAAGCACCGTGATACGCGAGTGATAACTAAGTATCACCAACCCGTTCGATCATCCTTACTCATTATATACATTATATATCTTACTAATTTCATGGCTATAATATCGCAAATGCTTAGTTATATGTCCATAGATGCAACCGACATTAATATGATGATCTAAGATAAAAGGACATGTACATCCTGATACCAATGAGAATAAATTGAAGGCAGTATGAGATAACATGTAGGCCCTGCTTTGCTCCTTAGAAACTACAATGTATACAGGTCAAGATAAGTCATGCAATGTATGAAATTTCAGTTTGGGTGTTTAAAGCTAATTAAGAAACTCGACCCATTTCCTCATTGATTATCTCAAAGGTTCATCAGGAGTATATATCACAAATGGTATTTAGCTTTTATTGTCATCCAAAAATTATTCTTAGATGGCACATACAGAGATAGAAAGATAAAGTGGTGCATACACAATGGTACTCAGCTTGTGCTATTAGTTATTGATAAGTGCATGTTGAAATAGAGTAGTACATTGGTGGTTCAGGGCTGTTTGATCCTGTTCGTATTGGGGGAAAATCTCTTTGGGCATGACTTATCATGATGAGCATCTGGCCTGAATAAAGATTAAGGCCAGAATTTAATCCGGCAGCAAGAAGATACATTTCACTCCGGTGGCAGGAAGTGACGTACATGCATTCCACTGTGGAACACACGCATCATCTAAAGCGCATCCAGAAGTGCCTTTAGAACAAGATGGGAAAAACAAGAAAGGAGAAACAATGACCAAAATTGTTACCCTCAAACAGGTGGTTCTGCACCCTTAAATCCCCCCCATATTGTCTAGCTCATCTTTCTCCTCATCCTAAGCCCTTTTTTTTAGAAAGAGAAAACAGATACCAGGATGCTATGCGCTAAGGAAGAGATCAGGATGAAGTTGCAGATAATAAGTGGTCATGGTGATAACAAAATTATCAACCTATCATTTTATCACTTCTCCAATATCGGACTTGGAGTCCTTTAAAAGGGAATCTCGTTTGTGTCAACCATTAGGTATGATGATTTCAATTGGATTGAAGATTTGAATCTATTTTCAGAAACCTAAAGGTGGAAAAAGTTCTTTAAGTGTCAATAGGTCTAAATATGCTTTGCTACTAATCACGAAAAAGGATCTTCCCAGTGTAAGAATACAGGCAGATGTCATAGATGAGAATATTAGAGAAAAGGTCTGGAATCATTTATGGACCTGAAACCAGCACTATAATGCTCCCGATTACAGAAATAAATAGCATAAACATCTTCACTAAATTAGTAACAAAAGACTTAAAGAAACTAAGAGACACCGAGAGAAAATACCCCTCCAACCTGTCAAGGATTGAAAGAGAGGTTTTTGGCAATTTGGCCAACAATGATCAAATATTTGTAAAGACTCTGACAAGGCATAAAATGTAGTTATTATGGATCACCCCACAAATAGAAACATGTGTCTGGATATACAGTAGGTACGGAAAGTATTCAGACCCCTTTACATTTTTCACTCTTTGTTTCATTGCAGCCATTTGGTAAATTCAAAAAAGATCTTTTTTTCTCATTATTGAACACTCTGCACTCAATCTTGACTGAAAAAAAAACAGAAATGTAGTAATTTTTCCAAATTTATTAAAAAATAAAAACTGAAATATCATATGGTCATATGTATTCAGACCCTTTGCTCAGTATTGAGTAGATGCACCCTTTTGAGCTAGTACAGCCATGAGTCTTCTTAGGAATGATGCAAATCCTCTCCAGTTCCATCAGGTTGGATGATGAACATTGGTGGACAGCCATTTTCAGGTCTCTCCAGAGATGCTCAATTGGGTTTAGGTCAGGGCTCAGGCTGGTCCAGTTAAGAATGGTCCCTAAGTTGTTCTGAAGTCACTCCTTTGTTATTTTACCTGTGTGCTTAGGGCTCATTGTCTTGTTGGAAAGTGAACCTTCGGCGAAGTCTGAGGTCCAGAGCACTCTGGAAGAGGTTTTCATCCAGGATAACTCTATGCTTGGCTGCATTCATGTTTCCTTCAAAGACAACCAGTCGTCTTGTCCCTGCAGCTGATAAACACCCCCATAGCATGATGCTGCCACCACTAGGGTTGAGCGAAACGGGTCGAGATTTTTCAAAAGTCGCCGACTTTTGGCAAGGTCCCGACCCGACCCCAGTGTGGGGTCGGCCATGAAGTCGGCGATCTTTTGAATCTGGAATCGGAATTCCGATACCGATTCCCGATATGATTAAGATATCGGGAATTGGTATCGGAATTCAGATTAAAGTGTAAAATAAAGAATTAAAATAAAAAATATCGCAATACTTACCCTCTGACGCGCCCTGGTACTAACCGGCAGTCTTCCTTCCTTAGAATCAGCCTTCCAGGACCTGGCGGTGACGTCGCGGTGACGTCGCGGCTTGTGATTGGCAGCGCGGCCGCCCATGTGACCGCTCGCGCGACCAATCAGAAGCCGTGACGTCACCGAAGGTCCTTCAAGCGCTGATTCTTAGGAAGGAAGGCTGTCGGAAGGAAGCAGGGCGCTTCCGAGGGTGAGTATATTCCTATTAGGTATTAGGACTTCCGTCAGGCCACTCTGCCATAAAGGCCTGACTGGTGAAGGGCCGCAGTGATAGTTGAATTTGAGGAACTTTCTCCCATCTCAATACTGCATCTCTGGAGCTCAGCCACAGTGATCTTGGGGTTCATCTTTACCTCTCTCACCAAAGCTCTTCCCCATGATTGCTCAGTTTAGCTGGACAAGCAGGTCTAAGGCTACGTTCAGACTAGCGTTGTGCGCCGCTGCGTCGGCGACGCGACGCACAACGCACCGAAAAACGCGGCAAAACGCACGCAAAAACGCTGCGTTTTGCGACACGTGCGTCGTTTTTTGCCGAAAATCGGACGCAAGAAAAATGCAACTTGTTGCGTTTTCTTGGTCCGACGCTTGCGGCAAAAAAGACGCACGCGTCGCAAAACGCAACAAGCAAAAACGCATGCGTCCCCCATGTTAAACATAGGGGCGCATGATGCTTGCGTCGCCGCTGCGTCGCCCAACGCGGCGCCAACGCAGACTAGCACAACGCTAGTCTGAACGTAGCCTAAAAAGACATCTGGTTGTGCCAAACTTCTTCCATTTACGGATTATGGATGCCACTGTGTTCTTAAGAACCTAGAGTACTGCAGAAATTCTGTTATAACCTTGGCCAAATCTGTGCCTTGCCACGATTCTGTCTCTGAGCTCCTTGGCCAGTTCCTTTGGCATCATGATTCTCATTTTGTCTGACTTGCACTGTGAGCTGTGAGGTCTTATATAGACAGGTGTGTGCCTTTCTAAATCAAGTCCTATCAGTTTAATTAAACACAGCTGGCTTCCAATGAAGGAATAGAACCATCTCAAGGAGGATCACAAAGAAATGAACAGCATGTGACTTAAATATAAGTGTCTGAGGAAAGGGTCTGAATACTTATGACTAGGGTTGAGTGAAACGGATCGGCCAATTTCAAAAGTCGCCGACTTTTGGCAAAGTCGGGTTTCGTAAAACCCGACCTGATCTCACTGTGGGATCGGGTTGGCGATCTTTTGTCCAAAGTCGGGTTTCGTTTTTTATATATATAAATTGCCTGTAGCTATTAAATTTAAGGGTTAAATCGCGGAAAAAATTGATGTGAGCTCCCATGCAATTTTCTCCGCCAGAGTGGTAAAGCCAGTGACTGAGGGCAGATATTAATAGCCTAGAGAGGGTCCACAGTTATTGGCCCCCCTGGCTAAAAACATCTGCCCCCAGCCACCCCAGAAAAGGCACATCTGGAAGATGCGCCTATTCTGGCACTTGGCCACTCTCTTCCCACTCCCGTGCAGCGGTGGGATATGGGGTAATGAAGGGTTAATGTCACCTTGCTATTGTAAGGTGACAATAAGCCAGATTAATAATGGAGAGGCGTCAATTATGATTATTAATCCAATAGTATGAAATGGTTAAAAAAACACAGACACAATATTGCAAAGTATTTTAATGAAATAAACACACAGGTTGTTGTAATATTTTATTGCACTCTCAATCCACCTGAAGACCCTCGACCTGTAACAAATTAAAAATAATAAACCAAGAATATCTCATACCATCCGTTGATATGTCCCACGATGTAAATCCATCTAAAGGGGTTAAAATATTTTACAGGCAGGAGCTCTGCTGTAATGCAGCTGTGCTTGTGCCTGTAAAACCCCGGAGAATGAAGGTAATGTACACATAAAATTGGCCATTTTTATGCACTAAACACTCTCATTTTTCATATTTCTAGTGCAGTAACGCAGTTCAATTTTCGTGTTTCATGTTTGCATGTTTTAGCGCTGCAGTGTGCTTCCTTATTTGCTTGACTATATGCGAGTTGGCGACTCTGGGTTCAGCACCTGTTCACACTTAGTCTATGTTTGGATGTGACGGTAAATTTTTTGAAATTTATTTCATTAAAAGACTTTGTAATAATGTGTGTGTGTGTGTGTTTTTTAACCATTTCATACAATTTGATTAATAATGGATAGGTGTCATAATTGACGCCTCTCCATTATTAATCTGGCTTAATGTCACATTACAATAGCAAGGTGACATTAACCCTTCATTACCCCATATCCCTTTGCTACACGGGAGTGGGAAGAGAGTGGCCAAGTGCTAGAATAGGCGCATCTTCCAGATGTGCCTTTTCTGGGGTGACTGGGGGCAGATGTTTTTAGCCAGGGGGGGACAATAACCGTGGACCCTCTCCAGGCTATTAACCCCTTCCCGACCTTTGACGCATACGCTGCGTCATGAAAGTCGGTGCCATTCCGACCCATGACGCAGCATATGCGTCATGGAAAGATCGCGTCCCTGCAGGCCGGGTGAAAGGGTTAACTCCCATTTCACCCGATCTGCAGGGACAGGGGGAGTGGTAGTTTAGCCCAGGGGGGGTGGCTTCACCCCCTCGTGGCTACGATCGCTCTGATTGGCTGTTGAAAGTGAAACTGCCAATCAGAGCGATTTGTAATATTTCACCTAAAAAACTGGTGAAATATTACAATCCAGCCATGGCCGATACTGCAATATCATCGGCCATGGCTGGAAATACTAATTTGCCCCCACCCCACTCCTCCGATCGCCCCCCCCAGCCCCCCGATCTGTGGTCCGCTCCCCTCCGTCCTGTGCTCCGCTCCCCCGTCCTCCTGTCCGCTTCCCCGTGCACCAATCACACCCCCCGCGCTCCAATCAAACCCCCCCGCACTCCGATCCCCCCCCCCGCACACAGCGACCCCCCCCGTGCTCCGATCCACCCCCCCCCCCGCACAGCGATCCCTCACCCCGTGCTCCAATCCTCCCTCCCGTGTTCCGATCCACCCCCCCCATGATCCGATCCACCCCCCCGTGCTCCGACGCCCCCCCCGTGCCCTGATCTCCTCCCCCTTATACTTACCTGGCCGCCCGAGGTCCGTCCGTCTTCTTTCCTGGGCGCCGCCATCTTCCAAAATGGCGGGCGCATGTGCAGTGCGCCCGCCGAATCTGCCGGCCGGCAGATTCGTTCCAGAGTGAATTTTGATCACTGAGATATAACCTATCTCAGTGATCAAAATAAAAAAAATAGTAAATGACCCCCCCCCTTTGTCACCCCCATAGATAGGGACAATAAAAAAAATAAAGAATTTTTTTTTTTTCACTAAGGTTGGGGTAAGAACTAGGGTTAGGGGTAGGGGTAGGGTTAGGGTTAGGGGTAGGGTTAGGGGTAGGGCTAGGGTTAGGGCTAGGGTTAGGGGTAGGGTTAGGGTTAGGGGTAGGGTTAGGGGTAGGGTTAGGGCTAGGGTTAGGGTTTCGGTATGTGCACACGTATTCTGGTCCTATGCGGATTTTTCCGCAGCGGATTTGAAAAATCCACAGTGCTAAACCGCTGCCGATTTATCGTGGATTTACCGCGGTTTTTCTGCGCATTTCACTGCGGTTTTACAACTGCGATTTTCTATTGGAGCAGTTGTAAAACCGCTGCGGAATCCGCAGAAAGAAGTGACATGCTGCGGAATGTAAACCGCTGCGTTTCCGTGCAGTTTTTCCGCAGCATGTGTACAGCGATTTTTGGTTCCCATAGGTTCACATTGAACTGTAAACTCATGGGAAACTGCTGCGGATCCGCAGCATTTTCCGCAGCGTGTGCACATACCTTTAGAATTAGGCTATGTGCACACGGTGCGGATTTGGCTGAGGATCCGCAGCAGTGTTCCATCAGGTTAACAGTACCATGTAAACATATGGAAAACCAAATCCGCTGTGCCCATGGTGCAGAAAATACCGCGCGGGAACGCTGCGTTGTATTTTCCGCAGCATGCCAATTCTTTGTGCGGATTCCGCAGCGTTTTACACCTGTTCCTCAATAGGAATCCACAGGTGAAATCCGCACAAAAAACACTGGAAATCCACGGTAAATCCACAGGTAAAACGCAGTGCCTTTTACCCGCGGATTTTTCAAAAATGGTGCTGAAAAATCTCATACGAATCCGCAACGTTGGCACATAGCCTTAGGGTTGGGTTGGAATTAGGGTTGTGGTTAGGGTTAGGGGTGTGTTGGGGTTAGGGTTGTGGTTAGGGGTGTGTTGGGGTTAGGGTTGTGATTAGGGTTACGGCTACAGTTGGGATAAGGGTTAGGGGTGTGTTGGAGGTAGAATTGAGGGGTTTCCACTGTTTAGGCACTTCAGGGGGTCTCCAAACGCAACATGGCGCCACCATTGATTCCAGCCAATCTTGTATTCAAAAATTCAAATGGTGCTCCCTCACTTCCGAACCCCGACGTGTGCCCAAACAGTGGTTTACCCCCACATATGGGGTACCAGCATACTCAGGACAAACTGCGCAACAATTACTGGGGTCCAATTTCTCCTGTTACCCTTGAGAAAATAAAAAATTGCTTGCTAAAACATCATTTTTGAGAAAAGAAAAATGATTTTTTATTTTCACGGCTCTGCGTTGTAAACGTCTGTGAAGCACTTGGGGGTTCAAAGTGCTCACCACATATCTAGATAAGTTCCTTGGGGGGTCTAGTTTCTAAAATGGGGTCACTTGTGGGGGTTTCTACTGTTTAGGCACACCAGGGGCTCTGCAAACGCAATGTGACGCCCGCAGACCATTCCATCAAAGTCTGCATTTCAAAAGTCACTACTTCCCTTCTGAGCCCCCACGTGTGCCCAAACAGTGGTTTACCCCCACACATGGGGTATCAGCGTACTCAGGAGAAACTGGACAACAACTTTTGTGGTCCAATTTCTCCTGTAACCCTTGGGAAAATAAAAAATTCTGGGCTAAAAAATTATTTTTGAGGAAAGAAAACGTATTTATTATTTTCACTGCTCTGTGTTATGAACTTCTGTGAAGCACTTGGGGGTTCAAAGTGCTCACCTCACATCTAGATAAGTTCCTTTCGGGGTCTAGTTTCCAAAATGGGGTCACTTGTGGGGGGTTTCTACTGTTTAGCCACATCAGGGGCTCTGCAACCGCAACGTGACGCCCACAGAGCATTCCATCAAAGTCTGCATTTCAAAACGTCACTACTTCACTTCCGAGCCCCAGCATGTGCCTAAACAGTGGTTTACCCCCACATATGGGGTATCAGCGTACTCGGGAGAAACTGGACAACAACTTTTGGGGTCAAATTTCTCCTGTTACCCTTGGGAAAATAAAAAATTGCGGGCTAAAATTCATTTTTTTTATTTTCATGGCTCTGCGTTATAAACTTCTGTGAAGCACTTGAGGGTTCAAAGTGCTCACTACACATCTAGATTAGTTCCTTTGGGGGTCTAGTTTCCAAAATGGGGTAATTTGTGGGGGATCTCCAATGTTTAGGCACACAGGGGCTCTCCAAACGCGACATGGTGTCCGCTAATGATTGGAGATAATTTTCCATTTAAAAAGCCAAATGGCGTGCCTTCCCTTCTGAGCCCTGCCGTGCGCCCAAACAGTGGTTTACCCCCACATATGGGGTATCTGCATACTCAGGACAAACTGGACAACAACATTTGTGGTCCAATTTCTCCTATTACCATTGGCAAAATAGGAAATTCCAGGCTAAAAAATCATTTTTGAGAAAAAAAAAAATATTTTTTATTTTCATGGCTCTGCATTATAAACTTCTGTGAAGCACCTGGGGGTTTAAAGTGCTCAGTATGCATCTAGATAAGTTCCTTGGGGGGTCTAGTTTCCAAAATGGGGTCACTTGTGGGGGAGCTCCATTGCATAGGCACACAGGGGCTCTCCAAATGCGACATGGTGTCCGCTAACAATTGGAGCTAATTTTCCATTCAAAAAGTTAAAAGGCGCGCCTTCTCTTCCGAGCCCTGCCGTGTGCCCAAACAGTGGTTTACCCCCACATATGAGGTATCGGCGTACTCGGGAGAAATTGCTCAACAAATTTTAGGATCCATTTTATCCTATTGCCCATGTGAAAATGAAAAAATTGAGGCGAAAATAAATTTTTTGTGAAAAAAAAAGTACTTTTTCATTTTTACGGATCAATTTGTGAAGCACCTGAGGGTTTAAAGTGCTCACTAGGCATCTAGATAAGTTCCTTGGGGGGTCCAGTTTCCAAAATGGGGTCACTTGTGGGGGAGCTCCAATGTTTAAGCACACAGGGTCTCTCCAAACGCGACATGGTGTCCGCTAACGATGGAGATAATTTTTCATTCAAAAAGTCAAATGGCGCTCCTTCCCTTCCGAGCCTTACCATGTGCCCAAACAGTGGTTTACCCCCACATGTGAAGTATCGGTGTACTCAGGAGAAATTGCCAAACAAATTTTAGGATCCATTTTATCCTGTTGTCCATGTGAAAATGAAAAAATTGAGGCTAAAATAATTTTTTTGTGAAAAAAAAGTACTTTTTCATTTTTACGGATCAATTTGTGAAGCACCTGGGGGTTTAAAGGGCTCACTATGCATCTAGATAAGTTCCTTGGGGCGTCTAGTTTCCAAAATGGGGTCACTTGTGGGGGAGCTCCAATTTTTAGGCACACGGGGGCTCTCCAAATGTAACATGGTGTCCGCTAAAGAGTGCAGCCAATTTTTCATTCAAAAAGTCAAATGGCGCTCCTTCCCTTCCAAGCCCTGCCGTGCGCCCAAACAGTGGTTTACCCCCACATATGAGGTATCAGCGTACTCAGGACAAATTGGACAACAACGTACGTGGTTCAGTTTCTCCTTTTACCATTGGGAAAATAAAAAAATTGTTGCTGAAAAATCATTTTTGTGACTAAAAAGTTAAATGTTCATTTTTTCCTTCCATGTTGCTTCTGCTGCTGTGAAGCACCTGAAGGGTTAATAAACTTCTTGAATGTGGTTTTGTGCACCTTGAGGGGTGCAGTTTTTAGAATGGTGTCACTTTTGGGTATTTTCAGCCATATAGACCCCTCAAACTGACTTCAAATGTGAGGTGGTCCCTAAAAAAAATGGTTTTGTAAATTTCGTTGTAAAAATGAGAAATCGCTGGTCAAATTTTAACCCTTATAACTTCCTAGCAAAAAAAATTTTTGTTTCCAAAATTGTGCTGATGTAAAGTAGACGTGTGGGAAATGTTATTTATTAACTATTTTGTGTCACATAACTCTCTGGTTTAACAGAATAAAAATTCAAAATGTGAAAATTGTGAAATTTTCAAAATTTTCGCCAAATTTCAGTTTTTATCACAAATAAACACAGAATTTATTGACCTAAATTTACCACTAACATGAAGCCCAATATGTCACGAAAAAACAATCTCAGAACCGCTAGGATCCATTGAAGCGTTCCTGAGTTATTACCTCATGAAGGGACACTGGTCAGAATTGCAAAAAACGGCAAGGTCTTTAAGGTCAAAATAGGCTGGGTCATGAAGGGGTTAATATCTGACCTCAGTCACTGGCTTTACCACTCTTGCGGAGAAAATTGTGGGGGAGCCAATGCCAATTTTTTCCGCGATTTATCCCTTAAATTTAATAGCTACAGCGCCCAAATTTTGCACATACACAATACTAACATTAGTAGTGTGGAATATGCAAAAAAAAGGGAATATGACATGGTTTACTGTATGTAAACCATGTCTCATATCATGTCGGGTTTAGGAAGGAGAAATGAAAAGCCGGCAATTGAATTACCTGCTTTTGTGCATTATCGAGCTGAAGTAAATATAAATATATTGAGATTTCCCATTAACTTGCATTGGGTTTCGTGTTTCGGCCGATCCGCCGACCCCGACATTTCAAGACAATCGGCCGATTTCACTCGACTCGACCTTTGAGAAAGTCGGGTTTCGCTAAACCTGACTCGACCTCAAAAAAGGAAAAGTCGCTCAACCCTACTTATGACCATGTGATATTTCAGTTTCTATTTTTTATTACATTTGCAAAAATTTCTACATTTCTGTTTTTTTCAGTCAAGATGGGGTGCAGAGTGTACACTACAGACCAAAAGTTGGACACACCTTCTCATTTAAAGATTTTTTGTATTTTCATGACTATGAAAATTATACATTCACACTAAACGCATCAAAACTATGAATTAACCCATGTGGAATTATATACTTATCAAAAAAGTGTGAGACAACTGAAATTATGTCTTATATTCTAGGTTCTTCAGAGTAGCCACCTTTTGCTTTGATGACTGGTTTGCACACTCTTGGCATTCTCTTGATGTGCTTCAAGAGTTAGTCACCGGGAATGGTCTTCAAACAATCTTGAAGGAGTTCCCAGAGATGTTTAGCACTTGTTGGCCCTTTTGCCTTCAGTCTGCGGTCAAGCTCACCCCAAACCATCTCAATTGGGTTCAGGTCTGGTGACTGTGGAGACTGTACAGAAAACTCTTTAAATGAGGTGTGTCCAAACTTTTGGTCTGTACTGTACACTAATGTGAAAAAAATGAAGCAAAGCGTGAGAAATACTTTCCGTACCCACTGTACTATAGGATAATACCACCTATTCCATCATGTGACAAAAACCTATACATACAGTTCAATTAGATCTGGAGGGTTTGGTTACAAATGTGCATTAATTTGGTTTGATCTCCAAAAAGGAATTTGAGTTTTGATACCAAAAAAATCCCATAACACTGATCTTTTTTTCTTTACCCAAGATACATAAAGGACACCATTGATGGGTTATTCCATAGTTTTGGGAATTGACTCAATTACTCAGAAGTGTGAAGCCTACATAGACAGGGAACTAAGAGTGATTGTTACATCTTTGCCATCCTACCTACGTGATACTACATATTTGTCTCTGAAGCTGGATGGGACTGCCATTAGTGAAGCTATACAGTTAGCCTCTATTGACTTAGAGGCATTGTATAGTAGCATCCCACACGAAATTGGACTTAGAGCAGTTGACTACTATTTGATATCCAGAGTAGTACAGTTTACTGCCCATAACCTGTTTATGAAGTAGCTATTGGCATTCATTTTGACACACAGCTGTTTTATTTTTGGGGGTGAGTTCTACCACCAGCTCAGGGGCACAGATGGGGAGCCCATGTGCGCCCACATATGCTAACCTGCTCTTGGTCTGGTGGGAGGATAGTATTGAGTTTGGTAATAACGGATTTTCCTTGCGGGGTCCACATATAATTTTCTTTACATATGATATACTTGTTCTGTGCTCGGGGGACACAATTTCATTTAATCTATTTGTCAAGGATCTGAACATTAATGTAATGGGACTTAAATATACATCAGAGACCAACCATGATAACATCGACTTTTTAACATTACAATTGGTAGGAAACAGGGAATCTATCAACTAAAACCAACATCCACTAAAAGTCTTTTGCACTGCAACAGCCATCACTCACCCCACCAAGTAACAGTATTGTTGTATTATGAAAAACTGTTAATCTGATACAGCCTTCCATCAGCAATCATAATATCTAAAATATAGATTTCTTGAAAAAGGATACCCATTCAGCACCTTGAATACAGCCTTTAAAGAGGCATATTCAACATTCAAAAGACAGAACAACCGTATTAAAACATAACAGAGAGGGACTAGTGAACAACCCACAAGGATTTGATGATCATGTAGAAGAAGTACAAAATATGTTATGAAAACTTTTGGGACATTCTTCGAGCAGACCAAGGTTTATGTGAAATGATTCCAACCAACCGGTCATCACATATAAAAGAGGGAGATATATTAAAGATCAATTAATGGATAGTTTCTATACCACCATTAAACAATCAGGAAGATGGTTAGATAGGAGACAACTGGGTGCATTTAGATGTTGAAAATGTAAATTCACCAAAGTCGCGAATACAATTCAAAGCGTGGTCACAGGGAGAACACTCAAGTGTCTACACCCTAGGGTATGTTTCCACAGTCAGTATTGAAAAATGCAGCAAAAAGACAGATCCTTACCTGCCCATGCCTCCAAACAAATACACTAACAGGATGCAGTGGACCCATAGATTAAGATGGCAGTAACACAGGTGCAAGAATACAGATCAGGCAACTGGTCACAGCCTACCAATTCATGGAGGGGGTGGTTGCTTGGTATATTAATGCACAATAAAGACTTGTATGTGGCGCTGTTCACACTGCATCCTATACATTGGACAGTGATATTTATCTTGCGGAGACTGAGCAAGATAAATTGACATGTTGCGTTCTAGAAAGACGCTCCGCATGATCAGTTACACAGGGAAGCCTCCTGTAACATCTAGCCGCTGCGGATTGGACACTGCGGCTGCATGCAGTGTCCAATCCGCAGCATTTACTGACCATGGAAACATACCCGTATAAATTGCAGAAACACTGTAATTGTTTATCTTTTAAGGTGCACATGTCAAGAATATTTGCAAAACTATAATTGAGTTTAGGAACAGAATTAGCGACCACTTGGGAAATAGAAGGAACTCAAATGATATGTCAATCTCGAAGTCTATTAGGGAAGAAAACAGGGGGAGCCTTGATTGCTTTGATTTCAGTGCTAAAGAAGTAATCTAACTATCACCAAAAGGGAGGAGGTAGGAACCGAAGGATCCTCCAAAACGAAAAAGTGGTTCTATCGTATGGGGATTACTAAACCCTCAGGCCTCAAAATAAAACTACTTTGACTGTTTTGTATAAGTTCAATTGCCGCAATAGGTTGATTCCAATAAATGTTGCTCACACTGTTTCCCTTTTTATCCCCTTTGATATTCTCAAAAATTCCTGTAAACACTTCTATAAAATGTATTTATAGAATTATCTTGATTATTGAAGACTCCTTTTTCCTGTTAAATTCCCAGATCTGTATTAGGATGAATTTAATATTTCTCCCAGATATGATACTGCAGTAGTTTGTATCTTTTGAAGGTCAAAAACTAGTGACTATGATGTTTAGTTACGTCATTCAGACACATCAATTTCATTTCAATTTCAGTCATTCGAATTAGCAACCTAGCATACATTTTACGATGTATGGACAGGGGGAATGTTCTCTTTAGAAACAGGCCATTTATTGGTGTGTTGTTTTGTTTAATTGAATTTATATAATTCTATGGCCCCAATAACATTTCCCATTTTGGTGTGTTAGTGTGGTCCAAGCAATCTGACGTCCAACATCTAATCATTCCACGATATTTTAGGTAGACATAAGGTAACTTGTTTGGAAAATGTTTGCCAATCTCAAATTCGGCAATCACATTCAGATTTGCGTTTGGATTCCCAATGTTTTCCCTAAAAATTGGCAAAAGTCTACCAAAATTCGGTAAATGACTGAGTTCACTAAATGCTCTTTCAGACATCAGTGTTTCCAGTATCAGCAAGGGCTACAAATCGTCCAGCACACGTGCACACTGTGTTAGGAGTCGAGTTTCCTCTGCTGCACAGGGGGAATCTCGTTCCGTCTCCGCTGCGGTCTCCCATTTTCCTCCAGCCGCAGTGGAGTCTGCTCAGCAGGGACGTCGCTCCCAGTGTCTTGCTCGCTCTCACTCTGTACAGAGAGTTACTGCTGCTTCTTCAGCTACTGCCATTAAAGTCAGTGCTGGTCAGCGGCGAGCGGACTTCCCTGGGACTAAGTCCTTGTTTGCGCACACTGAGCATGCCCAGAGCAAGATCTCCCGTTGGAGATCGAGGGTCATGTGCTCTGGCTCTGCAGCGCATTCCATTGGTCCTCTTGGCAGGCCCTGGAAGGGCAAAGTTTCTGTGGCCACTTCCTGTCCTGCAATTATATAAACTGCGCATGACCGCACGGCCATGCGCTAGTGTACAATTGAATACGTGTGTTTGTTGTGAGTGCAAGTCGTTCATTAAATACCCCTACCCTATTGTATGACTGTTCGCGTATGGAGTATGGCTGCTATCTAGCGCCCGACAAATCACTCAACGTGTCACACACGTATCAGCGTCTATTGCTGTGATCGCCAGTGCGGCGCCACGCGCCAGTAGTGCGCTTCCTGACCCACGTCTGGGTGCTTAGTGGTGCCTGCCAGCACGACACAGTTCGCACTTCGGTGCTCTAATTATAAGAGTTGCCTAACACACCCTGTTGCGGTGTTGTGTCAGCAAGTGTTCTAATCGGACTTCAATCCTAGTTGGGGTTAAGTTAGCTGACTGATTGCTCGCCTTCTATGTGCGGTACCACGATCCTGTGACGCAACAGGATCGCTTCCTTCACGTTGGGTGAAGTTTAACCCATGCGAGTATACTTATGAGTACCGCCATATAGTCCGTCATTACTCAGCAGCAGGTTCCATCTCTGCACGGTGGACCCCGGGCTACGAACGCACCATACACTATCAGTCTTATTATTTGGTTCGTTCCGCTAGCCCTAACACACTGATAACACATGGATGTCCCTGTGTCATCAGTGTGATATGTACCAGAACATGGAAATCAACATTATTGTTTGCGCTGTCCCCGGTGCTGGGTGCTGAATTGAAGACAGCTCACATCAATGTGTTGAGAGTTGTATTCAATGGTTAACAGAGAGAGCAGGCGGTGGCTGATGGATATATTCATCAGCCACAACCTGCGCTATAAATAAATACATTTAAAAAAAATTACTTGGGGTTCCCCTGTATTTTTGATAACCAGCCAGACAAAAATGACAGCTGTGGGCTGCAACCCTCATCTTTCAGCTTCATCAAGGCTGGTTACCAAAATAGAGGGTCCCAACTCTCTATTTTTAAAATTATTTAAATAAATATTTAAAACATGATCCCACCCATTTTTGACAACCATACAAGCTAAAGCGTAAAACTGTGGGACCCCCCAGACTAAAATAGCAGTCTGCAGCCACTCCAGAAAAGACACATCTATTAGATGCGCCAATTCTGTGAGAAAAAGTCTTAGGCTGGGGTCACACTTGCGAGTTCAATGCGAGAAACTCGCAGTAGTCTCTTTCATCAAGTCCCGGCACTGCCGCCGGCACTAGGGACCAGAGCGTGCTGCTGTATAAAAATACATGCAGGCGCAAACTCCGGTCCCGAGTGCCGGCAGCCGGGACTTGATGCAAGAGACTTGTGTGAGTTTCTCGCATTGAACTCGCAAGTGTGACCCATGCCTAAGTCTTTTTCTCACTGTGCTAGCGAACCCAATGGACCCAAACATTCAAGGATATACCCTTCACTAGTAGTGTTGAGCGATACCTTCCGATATCGGAAAGTATCGGTATCGGATTGGATCGGCCGATATTCCAAAAATATCGGATATCGCCGATACCGATATCCGATCCCAATGCAAGTCAATGGGACCAAAATATCGGAATTAAAATAAAGCCTTTCTTTCCTTGTAAGTTTATTCTACATGAAGGTGAACAACTAAGAATAATGCAGGATGTATTTGGGGAGGTGGCGGAGACATTAAAGTCATAGAGGCGTAGCCCAATCAAATAGAATAACATGATTTTTTATTTTTTTAAAGATGTTAGGATTGACAAAGATATTGACTATGTATTTTTATTTTAAATATTGATGTTTCACTATTCCACGCCCTTCCCCTTTTTTTTTTTTTTTTTTAATTTTCCCACACTTTCATCTTCATCATCATCAGCATCTTTGACATCAACTTCTTCACCTTATTCATCTTCTTCTAAATCTTTTTTTTTTATTACATTCTTCATATTCATTTTATCCAACTAATATTATTCTTCCTATTCTACTTTTACATCATATTCACATTTGTGACAGGCATTCCCGTTGTTGTTATCTATAAAAGTTTGAAGATTACACCTTCCGTTCTGCCAGTCACAAAAGTTACATTTGTCCGCGTTCAGTTTGGCCTGCAGCATCAGGCTTTATCCAGGGGCACCACGAGGAGGAACGGACTCACCCCCATACACTGCTTAGTCTTCTTCTGCATATAATTTACATATCTTTTGCTCTGATATTAAGTGTTATGCTTAATGTTCTTCTGCTCTTTGTTCTGCAGCCTCTTGTTCTTCTGCTTCTCGGTCTTCCATGTCGTCGTCTCCAGGGTCGTCGTCTCCGCCGTCGTCGTCTCCGCCGTCGTTGTCTCCGCCGTCGTCGTCATCGGGGTGGTCTTCAGGGTCGTCATCTCCAGGGTCGTCGTCATCATCTTAAGGGTGGTCTTCCGTGATGTCGTCTTTAGGGTCTTCAACGTGAAAACGTAGCAGAAGGTACAAGAAGGCTGAGAAAATGCCGAGAACCAGCTGATGGAACTGGAACTCGGCTGGCTACCCGAAGGTCCAAGAGCCAATGGAACTACTGAGGACCAGCTGACGTTACTGGAACCCAGTTACTAAGCAGGAGGTACCCGTGCTAAAAAGCACTACCAAGGACCGCCTGACGTTGGCGGAACTCGGATACCCAGAAGGAGGCACCTAAGCCAAAGGCTCTGCCCGGAACCAGCTGACGTTACTGGAACCAGGATGGGCAGCAGAAGGTACAAGAGCAAAAGACACTGCCGAGAACCAGCTGACGGTACTGGAACCCGGATGGGTAGCCGAAGGTCCAAGAGCCAATGGAACTACCGAGGTCCAGCTGACGATACTGGAACCCGGTTACTAAGCAGGAGGTACCCGTGCCTGAAAGCACTACCAAGGACCACCTGACGTTGGTGGAACTCGGATACCCAGAAGGAGGCACCTAAGCCAAAGGCTCTGCCCGGAACCAGCTGACGGTACTGGAACCAGGATGGGGAGCAGAAGGTAAAAGTGCAAAAGACACTGCCAAGAACCAGCTGACGGTGCTGGAACCAGGTGGTGGACCCGAAGGTCCACAGGAGAGAACAGCTAGGCCGCGAGGCAGCCGCAGTTACCGAACCCCAACAGTCCTACAGGGGGAGCTGGGCCTACTGGCACTACAGAACCAGCCTTGACTACCAGTTCAAGCAGCCCACATAGGAAGCTCCTAAACTGGAGGCACCCTGGAGTTGGCTAACCCGACCGCACCACGACGGGGCAACGCATAGGCGTCTCAGTGAGCTTGACACAACCCGGAAACAGCTGACGGTGCTGGAACCAGGCTTGGCACGAGGGAGTACCTGTGACAAGAACACTGCCGAGAACCAGCTGGCGGTGCTGGAACCCAGATGCGTTGCCCCAGTGTGCAAGAGCCAATGGCACGACCGAGGACCAGCTGACGGTGCTGGAACCCGGTTACTAAGCTGTAGGTGCCCGCGCTTAAAAGCACTACCAAGGACCGCCTGGCGATGGCGGAACTCGGATACCCAGGAGGAGGCACCTAAGCCAAAGGCTCGGCCCGGAACCAGCTGACGGTGCTGGAACCAGGTGGTGGACCCCAAGGCCCACAGGAGAGGAGAGAGCAGCTAGGCCGCGGGGCAGCCGCAGTTACCGAACCCCAACAGTCCTACAGGGGGAGCTGGGCCTACTGGCACTACAGAACCAGCCTTGACTACCAGTTCAAGCAGCCCACATAGGAAGCTCCTAAACTGGAGGCACCCTGGAGTTGGCTAACCCGACCGCACCACGACGGGACAACGCATAGGCGTCTCAGTGAGCTTGACACAACCCGGAAACAGCTGATGGTGCTGGAAGCAGGCTTGGCACGAGGGAGTACCTGTGACAAGAACACTGCCGAGAACCAGCTGGCGGTGCTGGAACCCAGATGCGTTGCCCCAGTGTGCAAGAGCCAATGGCACGACCGAGGACCAGCTGACGGTGCTGGAACCCGGTTACTAAGCTGTAGGTGCCCGCGCTTAAAAGCACTACCAAGGACCGCCTGGCGATGGCGGAACTCGGATACCCAGGAGGAGGCAACTAAGCCAAAGGCTCGGCCCGGAACCAGCTGACGGTGCTGGAACCAGGTGGTGGACCCCAAGGCCCACAGGAGAGGAGAGAACAGCTAGGCTGCGAGGCAGCCGCAGTTACCGAACCCCAACAGTCCTACAGGGGGAGCTGGGCCTACTGGCACTACAGAACCAGCCTTGACTACCAGTTCAAGCAGCCCACATAGGAAGCTCCTAAACTGGAGGCACCCTGGAGTTGGCTAACCCGACCGCACCACGACGGGGCAACGCATAGGCGTCTCAGTGAGCTTGACACAACCCGGAAACAGCTGACGGTGCTGGAACCAGGCTTGGCACGAGGGAGTACCTGTGACAAGAACACTGCCGAGAACCAGCTGGCGGTGCTGGAACCCAGATGCGTTGCCCCAGTGTGCAAGAGCCAATGGCACGACCGAGGACCAGCTGACGGTGCTGGAACCCGGTTACTAAGCTGTAGGTGCCCGCGCTTAAAAGCACTACCAAGGACCGCCTGGCGATGGCGGAACTCGGATACCCAGGAGGAGGCACCTAAGCCAAAGGCTCAGCCCGGAACCAGCTGACGGTGCTGGAACCAGGTGGTGGACCCCAAGGCCCACAGGAGAGGAGAGAACAGCTAGGCCGCGAGGCAGCCGCAGTTACCGAACCCCAACAGTCCTACAGGGGGAGCTGGGCCTACTGGCACTACAGAACCAGCCTTGACTACCAGTTCACGCAGCCCACATAGGAAGCTCCTAAACTGGAGGCACCCTGGAGTTGGCTAACCCGACCGCACCACGACGGGGCAACGCATAGGCGTCTCAGTGAGCTTGACACAACCCGGAAACAGCTGACGGTGCTGGAACCAGGCTTGGCACGAGGGAGTACCTGTGACAAGAACACTGCCGAGAACCAGCTGGTGGTGCTGGAACCCAGATGCGTTGCCCCAGTGTGCAAGAGCCAATGGCACGACCGAGGACCAGCTGACGGTGCTGGAACCCGGTTACTAAGCTGTAGGTGCCCGCGCTTAAAAGCACTACCAAGGACCGCCTGGCGATGGCGGAACTCGGATACCCAGGAGGAGGCAACTAAGCCAAAGGCTCGGCCCGGAACCAGCTGACGGTGCTGGAACCAGGTGGTGGACCCCAAGGCCCACAGGAGAGGAGAGAACAGCTAGGCCGCGAGGCAGCCGCAGTTACCGAACCCCAACAGTCCTACAGGGGGAGCTGGGCCTACTGGCACTACAGAACCAGCCTTGACTACCAGTTCAAGCAGCCCACATAGGAAGCTCCTAAACTGGAGGCACCCTGGAGTTGGCTAACCCGACCGCACCACGACGGGGCAACGCATAGGCGTCTCAGTGAGCTTGACACAACCCGGAAACAGCTGACGGTGCTGGAACCAGGCTTGGCACGAGGGAGTACCTGTGACAAGAACACTGCCGAGAACCAGCTGGCGGTGCTGGAACCCAGATGCGTTGCCCCAGTGTGCAAGAGCCAATGGCACGACCGAGGACCAGCTGACGGTGCTGGAACCCGGTTACTAAGCTGTAGGTGCCCGCGCTTAAAAGCACTACCAAGGACCGCCTGGCGATGGCGGAACTCGGATACCCAGGAGGAGGCACCTAAGCCAAAGGCTCGGCCCGGAACCAGCTGACGGTGCTGGAACCAGGTGGTGGACCCCAAGGCCCACAGGAGAGGAGAGAACAGCTAGGCCGCGAGGCAGCCGCAGTTACCGAACCCCAACAGTCCTACAGGGGGAGCTGGGCCTACTGGCACTACAGAACCAGCCTTGACTACCAGTTCAAGCAGCCCACATAGGAAGCTCCTAAACTGGAGGCACCCTGGAGTTGGCTAACCCGACCGCACCACGACGGGGCAACGCATAGGCGTCTCAGTGAGCTTGACACAACCCGGAAACAGCTGATGGTGCTGGAACCAGGCTTGGCACGAGGGAGTACCTGTGACAAGAACACTGCCGAGAACCAGCTGGCGGTGCTGGAACCCAGATGCGTTGCCCCAGTGTGCAAGAGCCAATGGCACGACCGAGGACCAGCTGACGGTGCTGGAACCCGGTTACTAAGCTGTAGGTGCCCGCGCTTAAAAGCACTACCAAGGACAGCCTGGCGATGGCGGAACTCGGATACCCAGGAGGAGGCACCTAAGCCAAAGGCTCGGCCCGGAACCAGCTGACGGTGCTGGAACCAGGTGGTGGACCCCAAGGCCCACAGGAGAGGAGAGAACAGCTAGGCCGCGAGGCAGCCGCAGTTACCGAACCCCAACAGTCCTACAGGGGGAGCTGGGCCTACTGGCACTACAGAACCAGCCTTGACTACCAGTTCACGCAGCCCACATAGGAAGCTCCTAAACTGGAGGCACCCTGGAGTTGGCTAACCCGACCGCACCACGACGGGGCAATGCATAGGCGTCTCAGTGAGCTTGACACAACCCGGAAACAGCTGACGGTGCTGGAACCAGGCTTGGCACGAGGGAGTACCTGTGACAAGAACACTGCCGAGAACCAGCTGGCGGTGCTGGAACCCAGATGCGTTGCCCCAGTGTGCAAGAGCCAATGGCACGACCGAGGACCAGCTGACGGTGCTGGAACCCGGTTACTAAGCTGTAGGTGCCCGCGCTTAAAAGCACTACCAAGGACCGCCTGGCGATGGCGGAACTCAGATACCCAGGAGGAGGCACCTAAGCCAAAGGCTCGGCCCGGAACCAGCTGACGGTGCTGGAACCAGGTGGTGGACCCCAAGGCCCACAGGAGAGGAGAGAACAGCTAGGCCGCGAGGCAGCCGCAGTTACCGAACCCCAACAGTCCTACAGGGGGAGCTGGGCCTACTGGCACTACAGAACCAGCCTTGACTACCAGTTCAAGCAGCCCACATAGGAAGCTCCTAAACTGGAGGCACCCTGGAGTTGGCTAACCCGACCGCACCACGACGGGGCAACGCATAGGCGTCTCAGTGACCTTGACACTACCCGGAAACAGCTGACGGTGCTGGAACCAGGCTGGGCAGGAGGGAGTACCCGTGACAAAGACACTGGCGAGAACCAGCTGACGGTGCTGGAACCCGGATGCGTTGCCTATTCAAGATTGTCTTCCTAAAGCCACAACTAGCGGTGTTGCAGCAAAGGGTAAGCAGGGGGAGCAGAGTGTAGGCCGAAGCCTGCACTGGAGGCAGCTTTGTGTCTGCGTTGCGTTTGCAGGACACGTTGCTGGCTACACAGCTGGGGATCAGCTGACGTTACTGAAACCCAATAACACTGGGTCGTATGTTTTTACTGTGCAGCCTGCACTTCTGAGCCGCAACTGGCGGTGTTGGAGCCCAGGAATAGCAGTTCAGGTGGTAGAAAGATGAACACAGCAGGAGACCTGGATGACACCCAATTACTTAATCAGGCAGAGGAGTGGCAAATTCCTGCGAGATCCAGGCCTGGTTCATTTTCAGGAAAGTAAGCCGGTCAACGTTATCGGAGGATAGTCGCATGCGACGGTCTGTTAGTACACCACCTGCGGCACTAAAGACACCTTCCGATAAGACACTAGCCGCAGGGCAAGCCAGCACCTCCAATGCATACTGGCTTAGCTCTGGCCATGTATCCAGCTTAGAGACCCAAAACTTGAATGGGGAAGAGCCGTCTGGGAGTACAGTAAGAGGGCAAGCCATGTAGTCTGTCACCATCTGACGGAACCGTTGCCTCCTGCTGACTGGAGCCGCCGGTGATGGTGTAGACATTTGGGGCGGGCACACAAAAGTTTGCCACAGTTGTGCCATACTGGGCTTGCCTTGGGCAGAGGCACTGCTTCTGCTCCCTCTTTGGGCAGAGCCTCCCCCACTGCCTCGACGCACTGAGCTGCTTTGTAAAGCACTAGCAGCACTCCTCTCAGTTGGACTGGAGAAGATGATGGAATTCACCAGTGTGTCGTGGTACTCCCGCATTTTACGCTCCCGGGTCAACGCTGGGATGAGGTTTTGGACGTTGTCCCGGTAGCGAGGATCGAGGAGGGTGAACACCCAATAATCAGGCATGTTGAGAATGTGGTCGATGCGGCGGTCGTTTCTCAGGCACTGCAGCATGAAATCCACCATGTGCTGCAGACTGCCAACTGGTCCAGAAACGCTGTCCCCTGCTTGAGACATGATCTCTGCCCGCTCGTCATCACCCCACCCTCGCTGTACACACTGACCACTGGACAATTGTGTCGCTCCCTCCTCTGGACGGAGCTCTTCCTCCTCCATTGACTCCTCCTCATCCTCCTCACAAAGTGGCCCCTGCGTACCCCTTTGTGAGGAACCACGTGGCGCTGACTGTCCAGAAGCTGATGGAAAAGGTGACTCCTCATCCTCCACCTCTTCCACAACATCATCCCTTAACCCTTGCAAAGTTTGCTGAAGCAGGCAGATAAGGGGGACAGTCATGCTGACTAGTGCATCATCTGCACTTGCCATCCGCGTGGAATAATCAAAAGGACGCAAAACCAGGCAGACGTCCTTCATAGTGGCCCACTCTGTGGTTGTGAAGTGTGATCGGCGCTGACTGCGACTTTTTTGCGCCTGATGCAGCTGGTACTCCATAACTGCTTGCTGCTGCTCACACAACCGCTCCAACATATGTAACGTGGAATTCCACCTGGTAGGTAGGTCACATATGATGCGGTGTTCCGGAAGGCAGAATCGGCGCTGCAGAGCAGCAATGCGGCATCTTGCCAAGCTGGAACGCCGCAAGTGAGCACACTCTAGGCGGACCTTGTGCAGCAGTGCATCAAGCGGGATAGTCCCTCAGAAAACTCTGCACAACCAAATTGAGCACATGTGCCAGACATGGGATGTGAGTGAGGTTGCCAAGGGCCAAAGCTGCCACCAGATTTCGGCCATTGTCACACACTACCATGCCTGGCTGGAGATTCGCTGGCAGTAACCACACATCGCTCTCCTGCTTGATGGCATTCCAGAGCTCCTGCGCTGTGTGGCTTCGATTCCCCAATGAAACTAGTTTCAAGACGGCCTGCTGACGTTTGGCCACGGCTGTGCTCATGTCGGTCATAGGTAAACGTTCACGGGAGGTGGACTGTGACGGCTCCTGCAGAGATGATTCTGAGGAACTTGTGTATGAGGAGGAGTCAATGCGTACAGACTGGATTCCTGCAATCCTTGGAGTGGGCAGGACACGTCCTGCGCCACTCGCACGATCTGTACCTGGCTCAACAACATTAACCCAATGGGCAGTGAGGGAAACGTATCGCCCCTGTCCATGCTGACTGGTCCACGCATCGGTGGTGAGGTGGACCTTGCTACTGACGGCGTTCAGTAGCGCATGTTTTATGTTTCCCTCAACATGCCTGTGCAGGGCAGGGACAGCTTGCCTGCTGAAGTAAAAGCGGCTGGGCACCTTGTACTGTGGGACTGCCAATGCCATCAAGTCACGGAAGCTGTCAGTCTCCACCAGCCTGAATGAGAGCATTTCCAGGGACAACAGTTTGGCAATGCCTGCATTCAGAGCCTGTGCTCGGGGGTGGTTGGCCGAGAATGCCCGCCTTTTCTCCCATGCCTGTACTACCGATGGCTGTAGAGTAGACTGGGAGTATGAGGATGACTGGGAAGGTGGTGCTGTGGGTGGAATTACACGAGGTCTCTGGACAACAGTGGAGGAAGAGGCAACACGAGCTGAAGAGGTGGTAGCTGCCGCTGTTGGTTGGCCTACGTCTTCACTGTGTTTCTGTAACTCCACCGCGTGCCTGGTCCGCACATGTTTCCACATATTTGTGGTATTGAGGTTGCTGACACTTTTACCTCTTTTGACTTTCTGATGACACAGCTTGCATTTGACAAAACAAATGTCATCTGCAACTGTGTCAAAAAAGGACCAGGCACTGCAAGTCTTGGGAGCGCCCTTTTTGGCTTTGGAAAGAGACAGGCTCCTAACGGGCGCAAAAATGGAGGCTACAGGCTCCGCAGTCTTCCCCCTCCCTCTCCCTCTTTGGCCCGTAAGGGGAATCTCTTCCTCTGAGCTGCTCCCACCACCTTCCTGTTCCTCACGCCACGATGGGTCAAGGACCTCATCATCTCCACTACCCTCTGCCACCAACTGCTCCTCCTGGGTAGTCTCGCCAGCACAGTACGCACCAGAAAGCGGCACCTGAGTTTCATCATCAGATGCGTACTGCGCTGTGGTCACCGCAGGCACTGGCCCACCCGCCTCTTCAGAGTCAGAGAGACAAAGCTGTTGGGCATCACTGCACACTGCCTCTTCTTCCATTTCTCCAATGCTGCTTGGCTGGCCCCCTGTCCCCTGTTTCCAAGCCAAGAGATTCAGAGAACAGAAGTAGAGACGGCTCCTGTCCTGGGCTCTCTGACTGCCTGGCCAATTTGGCAGGTGGTGAAGAGACAGATGGCTGCTCTCCAGTGCTCTGTGCCTGAGAGGATGTGGCACTAACTGAAGTCGATGCCGAGGCGTTAGCTGCCATCCACCCAACAACGGCTTCAATTTGATCTTCACGCAGCAGCGGTGCACGGCGCTCTCCGACAAAGCTGCGCATGAAGGACTGTTCCCTGCTGAAACTGAGTGACGACGAGTCACCGGTGGCCGCAGCAGGCACAGAATCACCACGTCCTCTCCCTGCTCCGCGCCCACGCCCACGCCCACGTGCCTTACTCCCTGCCCTCTTCATCTTGGTTGACAGATAAAGATAAGCAGAAAAGTACTAAGGCCTTAGTGTGCTTATTCCTGAAATGCTCCTCCTAACAGGTGTAAGAAACACTAATGTTGTAAAGTGTGGACTAAACTTTATTATTTTTCAAATGTGGCCTACACAAGTGTTAAGTGGTGTTTGGTGAACTTTACTTTTTTTTTTTTCTGCAAATCGGACTACAGAGCAAGTTTAACTCACACGGGGACCGTGCAGACAGCCGTAAACGGCGCTGCAAGGCCCAAAAACCCTCCTCTAGGTTATCCTATGTAGTGTTTTTCCACAATTTAGCTGGAGACGGGTGGAAAAACACTAATAGGAAATTTTTTAAAAATTTTAAACAGGCTGCTCTATTTGAAAAAAAGGAAAATTTTTTTCAAAATATGAGGCAGTAACGAACCCTGAGCTGAATCCAACCGGCTATGGCTGCACACAGACTACAGGGCGAGCTGCACTCACACCGAGACCGTGCAGACAGCCGTAAACGGCGCTGCAAGGCCCAAAAACCCTCCTCTAGGTTATCCTATGTAGTGTTTTTCCACAATTTAGCTGGAGACGGGTGGAAAAACACTAATAGGAAATTTTTTTTAAAATTTTAAACAGGCTGCTCTATTTGAAAAAAAGGAAAAAATTTTTCAAAATATGAGGCAGTAACGAACCCTGAGCTGAATCCAACCGGCTATGGCTGCACACAGACTACAGGGCGAGCTGCGCTCACACCGAGACCGTGCAGACAGCCGTAGACGGCGCTGCAAGGCCCAAAAAAAATCCTCTAGGTTATCCTATGTAGTGTTTTTCCACAATTTAGCTGGAGACGGGTGGAAAAACACTAATAGGAAATTTTTTTAAAAATTTTAAACAGGCTGCTCTATTTGAAAAAAAGGACAATTTTTATCAAAATATGAGGCAGTAACGAACCCTGAGCTGAATCCAACCGGCTATGGCTGCACACAGACTACAGGGCGAGCTGCGCTCACACCGAGACCGTGCAGACAGCCGTAAATGGCGCTGCAAGGCCCAAAAAATCCCCCTCTAGGTTATCCTATGTAGTGTTTTTCCACAATTTAGCTGGAGACGGGTGGAAAAACACTAATAGGAAATTTGAGAAAAAATGTGCAGCAGGCTGCACTATGAGCAAAAAAGGACAACTGTGTGAGGCAGTGTGACCCCCCCCTGAGCTGAATACAACCGGGTATATGGCTGCACACAGACTACAGAGTGAGCTGCACACACACACACACAGAGAGACCTTGCAGAACGCTGTTAAAACAGCGCTGCAAGGCAAGAGCAAGGTGAACAGTGAAGAACACACAGCGTTTTGCTAAATTAGCCTTTGGAAAGGAAAATAAAGCAATCAGCGATCTCAACTGGCCCTCAGTTAGAACACAGCGTCCTGTCCCTAACTGAAATCACAGCAGAGTGAGCGCAAAATGGCGGCAGCGTTTTTTTTATAGTGCTGAGTGACATCATTTCAGCATCCAATCACAGCCTTGCCAGTAGTTACATGCCCACCATGTTAAACAGGATATGCCCACACTTCAATTCATTCCTCATTGGCTGCTGCGTGCTGTTTGAATTTCGGCAACTTCCGATTCCGGTATCCGATACGCGGGAAGTATCGGAATTCGGTATCGGAATTCCGATACCGCAAGTATCGGCCGATACCCGATACTTGCGGTATCGGAATGCTCAACACTATTCACTAGTCAAGTTTCTTTATTAGCTTTATTCACACAGACTGAAACTTCATATATAGCATGATTTATCTTGACCTGTATACATTGGCCTTTCTCGGAGCCAAGCGGTGATAACATGTTATTAGATACCGCCCTATATTTATTCTCATTAGTATTTGGATGCATATGTCACTTTATTTTTGTTCATTGTATTGGTTTGATTGCACCTATGGATATATAACTACTATGTACATTGTGAACAAAATAAGAAAAGCAGCACAAAAAATAGAAAAAAAGTGGACTTTGTTGCCTGAACGGCGTGGCAACGTTTTCGGATACAAAATCCTTTTTCAAGCCTTTTGTATCCGAAACGTTGCCACGCCGTTCAGGCAATAAAGTCCACTTTTTTTCTATTTTTTTGTGCTACCTTTCTAATTTTGTTCATATTGTTGGAGGTCATTGGACTACTGGCTGGGAGAGCTTTGCACTACGTTAAGGTATTTTTGGATGCTGTTCCAATTTTGTCTATACTATGTACATTGGATATTATAGCTGTGAAATTAGTAAGATATATAATTAGCTATTGTACTTGGTTTGCATATACCACTTAATAATACGATTTGGTTGGGATTGTTATTTGAACAATAGTCATGACCCTTACAGTATATCACTATAGACAAAAATATTGGTTCCCTTACCTAAACACCCCACTTTTTTCATTTTTTTTCTATCTTTTAGAATAGTGCCTACTAGGACATAAGGAAGGGCCGCCAAACCTACATTAGGGTGTCAACCTCCACTGTCAGGCAGGTTCATTTTTTTGTTTATGAGGGTATTTCAGGGGAAAATAGGATGTACCAGCAGATCAACAGTGATCCGTTAACCCTTTGTGCTTCTTATATGCATTGGCTGAAATTAAGTAAGGTAGATTAACCTTTATTTTTCCAGATTTTTATCATATATATTTGTGTTTGCATTGAAAAATATTTTTTAAAAGTAATTTTTTTTATATAAAATAATGTTTTTATAGTAGCAGTATTTTCTGTGATTTAATAAATACAGTAGATCTAGCCTTTTGTTAATGCTTTCACTTTGCGATTAAATATCTTCAGATAAAAGTGTGATTTTAGAAATAAGACACTGAAAGTCAAGTAGAACTGCTTTGTCTTTATATTTCAGCAAGGTCAGCTAAATAGACCAGTGGAAAATTAAATGAAATACTTTGGGAATTTCTGTTTTGTGTTTCATTGAACTATGGTATTAGAGCTTGTGAGGAAAACTACATACAGCACGTGGTATAACAGTATGTATTTCAATTTTCCCGTGAGCCTTACTAATTTATCTAGTAAGGCAGTACACAAAAATAGAAATCTGTACAAAAAATAACTCCGAGAGTAAAAAATTATTGAGCACAGTTAAATGTTAAAAGTAACTAAAATGTAAACAATATTTATTGAAATATTTGGATTAAAATGTATTTTACTAAATCAGACTCTAAAGAAACACAGGTGTATCAGTTATTGTATACTGTATCCATGGTCTGTTGATTACCTGTGCAAGACTCTGTGACATTTTGTGAAGCTACATCATTTTGGAGTACCATGATGTTCTTATAGGATATAATACTGCCTGGAATTGTTCTGCAACCTCCGTGCAGGTGGCTTAATGGATCATTACTATTTAAATTGCTTACAGGAATGCTGAGTGCATTCACAAGGGACATTAAATGAGCCATATTGTACATCATTTAGACATTGTCTTTGGACAAAAGGATCTCTGCATCAAGAATTTGTAAAATGTTTAATCTATGAAAATCTGAATACAAAACCAATATCTGCTTGCAAATTAAAAAGTGAATGATACCTATATTACTTAAATTCTTTTTTTCTATCTACTGTTTACAGAATTTTACAAAATAATTTGAAGCATTATCATTAAGTGATGAGCAGACATGTTCGAATAAGGTGTTATCTGAGCATACTCATGTGCTCACCGAGTGTCTTTGGCATGCTTAAAAAATATGTTTGAGTTGCGGCCTAACAAACAGGCAATCCCTGAATTTGTTGCGGCTACCCATCAGCCACAAGACATACGGACGCGGAGACTCTAAGGTCGGGGTAACACTTGCGTGTGCAATAAGAGAGACTCGCAGGAGTCTCTCACATCAATACCCAGCACTGCCGTCGGCACTCGGGACTGGAGTGTTCAGCTGCATAGAAATACATGCAGCCGCACATTCTGGTCCCGAGTGCCGGCGGCAGTACCGTGTATTGATGCGAGTTTCTCGCGTTACACTCACAAGTGTGACCCCGACCTAGCACACGAGCATGCTCGGAAAATGCATTATCCGAGAGCATTTGCTCATCGCTAATTATCACTATAACGTAAAAATATTAAATATTATACCAAATTAGATTAAAATTGGCTCACAGGAGCATAACCATGGTAAAGAGCAAAACACACATTGAGCATATAACTTGCAGTGTATACTGCAGTACAATTTGCTTTGCCACAAACTTTATAAGTAAAAAGTGTTTTGTTGTCATTCCAGCCCCTAGTTTGTGATCTATTTAGTATTTGATTTGTTCGAGTCATTTGAAATTCAAATTTGTCAGGTTCACCGTATTTTCCCCAAAACTTTTATTATAAATTTCTCTGCAGTCACGATACTGCAAAGATTCAATTGTCCTTAAAATAAGTACAGTATATAATACTCACAGGTCTCCTAGATTTGCATTGAACCTGTTTTGAGCTCAATGATGTAAACACAGCCTTAGGCTATGCGCACACGCTGCAGATTTAGATGCGGATCCGCAGCGTTTTTGACAGCATGGATATGCATCAAATTCACAGTGTAGTGCACAGCCAATGCTAATCTATAGGAAATGGAGATTTGTTGTGCACATGCTGTGGAAAAATCAACGCTGAAACGCAGTGTTTTTTTTCCGCAGCATGTCAATTCTTTTTGCGGATCTGCAGCGTTTCTGCATCCATTGACTTCCATTGAGTCAGGCACATCCGCAGCAAAACCGCAGATGTAAAAAAGATCTGCAGATTTGCTGCAGATGTACCTGTGAGAAATGCTGCAGGTAAGGAGGAGGGAAGTGTGTGGGTGGAGTGTGGGCTGAGCTATATGCGTGTATGTGTGTGTGCAGGTGTCTGCTTGAATCTGTGTGCGGGTGTGTGCAGGGCTGTGTGTGTGTGTGTGTGTGTGTGTCTGTGTGTAGGCACGCATCATCCGGTGTGGGCTATGCCTGCTACAGTGACACAATTAGCCAATAATGGGAAAGTAGACCCGTCATCTGGCTAATGTGTTGAATGTTAAAAAAATAACACATACAGTACATACAGTACACATATAGTATATACATATCATATACACCTAAACCACAAAGGCATCGATCATCTGCAAATTAAATTAAAATAATAAACAAACAATATACTCTCTGTGTCCCACGTAATCCAACTAAGGGCAGAGACACACTGCCGTATTTCTCGTGTGAGAATCGCATCATAAAACTTGGCTGTGGGCTCTCCTGACCTGAGATTGACAGCTGCATAGTAATCCATCATGCTGTCATGCTCAGGTCAGGAGAGGTTCCGGCCAGTCTGTGCAATGCGATGCGATTATCGCATGAGAAATACGGCAGTGTGTCTCTGCCCTTATAACCATAATCCCACGACGATCTCCCTTTGAGAGCTGTCACATTAGCAGATGCGACCGCTCTCCAGGGGCTCTGGTGATACAATGACAGAGATAATCCTTCACAATGTATCACTCCACCACTGACAGGTCACCTGAGTTCACCTGTTACTTGCGGCACTACAGCGTGAGAATTTTCTCACAGCTGTAGTGCTGTAAACTGAATTCCGATGATACACTGGGTTATCTCTGGTCAGTGTGTCATCGGAGGCCCTATAGAGTGGTCACATCTGCTGATGTGATCACTCTATAGGGGAGATAGTTGGGGGACACTCGTTATTAAAGAGGGACTTCATCGGGACAGGGAGTATTTGTGTTTGTTTTTTAAATTTTTTTGCAGGTGATCGATGGCTTCGATTGGATTACGTGTTAAATAAAAATTTTGAAAAAATGTGTAGTGTTTTATTTCATTAAAATACTTTTTTATAGCTGTGTCTTTTTTTAACCCATAAATAACTATAGGATTAATAATGGATAGGCGTCTTATTGACGCCTCTCCATTATTAACCAGGCTTAATATCACCTTACAATCAAAGGTGACATTAATCCCTTATTACCCCATATGCCACCTCTACAGGGCAGTGGGAAGAGAGAGTCTAATTGTCAGAATTGGTGCATCGTACAGATGCACCCTTTATGAGGCGGCAGGGTGCTGGTATTTTTAGCCGGGGAGCAATATCCATGGCCCCCTTTCACCACAGCAGGGAGTATTTTTGTTTATTTTTTAAAAATTTTTGCAGGTGATTGATGGCTTCAATTGGATTAGGTGTGGAATAAAAATTTTGAAAAAATGTGAAGCGTTTTATTTTATTTAAATACTTTTCTATTGCTGTGTCTTTTTTAACCCATTAATAACTATAGTATTAATAATGGATAGGCGTCTTATTGACACCTCTCTATTATTAAACAGGCTTAATATCACCTTACAATCAAAGGTGACATTAACCCTCATTACCCCTTATGCCACCGCTAGAGGGCAGTGGGAATAGAAAGGCTAAGTGCCAGAATTGGCGCATCGTACAGATGCACCATTTCTGAGGCAGCAGGCTGCTGGCATTTTTAGCCAGGGGGGGCAATATCCATGGCCCCTTTCTAGGATATAAATATCAGCCTGCAGCTGTCTGCATAGCCTTTCTGGCTATAAATTATAGAGGGACCCCACGTCATTATTGGGGAGTCCCCCTATTTTATTAGCCAGTAAAGGCTAAATATACAGCTGCAGGCTGATATTTATAGCCTGGGAAGCTCCATGGGTATTAACCCCTTCCCAGGCTAGAAATATTGGCCCCCAGCCATCTGCTTTCCCTCTCTGGAACAGAAAATTGCACGGGAGCCCACGCCATTTTTTTTAAATTAAAGATATTGCGTGCAGATTTTGTGTGTGTCTTTAACTATTTATGTACCATTTTATCTATCTATAAAAAAGAAAAGTTGAAGGCAGCACACCGTTTGTAGTGAAAAAGAGCTTATTTAATCAGCCCAGAAAGCGACGTTTCGGTCCCAACAGGAACCTTTCTCAAGCAGTGAACATGAGAAAGTGCCAGGTAGATAAAGAGTATAAATAATTATAATCATTTGCATTAATCATTTGCATTAATTGTAAGAACATGTATTTACATTATAATTAACATGCATACAGTGCAGGCAGTGATACAAGAATTATTCATCACATAAAGTGCAGTGCATAGATATAGATAAAGAAAGCATTGAAAAATATGCATTTAAACAACAATTGGTAATGATAAAACAGGTGTATAGCCTTGTTAATCACATCCATGACTTGTCCCACTCTCTTGAGTAAAGGCAAAAAGATCCAAGTGAACAGCATGTTACAAAGGAACGAAACCTCAGCGCTACTAAGTCACAGCGCTTTTTAACCCCTTTCTGCCATTGGACGTAATATTCCGTCCATGTGGGGTGGGCCTTAATTCCCAAGGACGGAATATTACGTCCAGCGCGATCGGCCGCGCTCACGGGGGGAGCGCCGCCGATCGCGGCCGGGTGTCAGCTGCTTATCGCAGCTGACATCCGGCACTATGTGCCAGGAGCGGTCACGGACCGCCCCCGGCACATTAACCCCCGGCACACCGCGATCAAAGATGATCGCGATGTGCCGGCGGTGCAGGGAAGCATCGCGCAGGGAGGGGGCTCCCTGCGGGCTTCCCTGAGACCCCCGCAGCAACGCGATGTGATCGCATTGCTCCGGGGGTCTCCTACCTCCCTCCCTGCAGTAAGTCCCGGATCCAAAATGGCCGCGGATCCGGGTCCTACAGGGAGGGAGGTGGCTTACCAAGTGCCTGCTCAGAGCAGGCACTTGGTAACGCTGCACTGCTCTCAGACAGATCGGTGATCTGTCAGAGTGCTGTGCAAACTGGCAGATCACCGATCTGTATTGTCCCCCCCTGGGGCAAAGTAAAAAAGTAAAAAAAAAAATTTCCAAGTGTGTAAAAAAAAAAAAAAAAAAAAATCCTAAATAATGAAAAAAAAAAAATATATATTATTCCCATAAATACATTTCTTTATCTAAATAAAAAAAACAAAACAATAAAAGTACACATATTTAGTATCTCCGCGTCCGTAACGACCCGACCTATAAAACTGGCCCACTAGTTAACCCCTTCAGTAAACACCGTAAGAAAAAAAAAAAAAAAACGAGGCAAAAAACAATGCTTTATTATCATACCGCCAAACATAAAGTGGAATAACACGCGATCAAAAAGACGGATATAAATAACCATGGTACCGCTGAAAGCGTCATCTTGTCCCGCAAAAAACGAGCCACCATACAGCATCATCAGCAAAAAAATAAAAAAGTTATAGTCCTCAGAATAAAGCGATGCAAAAATAATTATTTTTTTCTATAAAATAGTTTTTATCGTATAAAAGCGCCAAAACATAAAAAAATGATATAAATGAGGTGTCGCTGTAATCGTACTGAACCGAAGATTAAAACTGCTTTATCAATTTTACCAAACGCGGAACGGTATAAACGCCTCCCCCAAAAGAAATTCATGAATAGCTGGTTTTTGGTCATTCTGCCTCACAAAAATCGGAATAAAAAGCGATCAAAAAATGTCACGTGCCCGAAAATGTTACCAATAAAAACGTCAACTCGTTCCGCAAAAAACAAGACCTCACATGACTCTGTGGACTCAAATATGGAAAAATTATAGCTCTCAAAATGTGGTAACGCAAAAAATATTTTTTGCAATAAAAAGCGTCTTTCAGTGTGTGACGGCTGCCAATCATAAAAATCCGCTAAAAAACCCGCTATAAAAGTAAATGAAAAAAATGTATTTATTTCCATTTTCCCATTAGGGTTAGGGCTAGGGTTAGGGTTAGGGCTAGGGCTAGGGTTAGGGTTAGGGTTAGGGCTAGGGCTAGGGTTAGGGCTAGGGTTAGGGCTAGGGTTAGGGCTAGGGCTAGGGTTAGGGCTAGGGCTAGGGTTAGGGCTAGGATTAGGGCTAGGGTTAGGGCTAGGGTTAGGGCTAGGGTTAGGGTTAGGGCTAGGGCTAGGGTTAGGGCTAGGGTTAGGGTTAGGGCTAGGGTTAGGGCTAGGGTTAGGGTTGGGACTAGGGTTAGGGTTAGGGTTAGGGCTAGGGCTAGGGTTAGGGTTAGGGTTGGGGCTAGGGTTAGGGCTAGGGTAAGGGCTAGGGTTAGGGTTAAGGCTACAGTTAGGGTTGGGGCTAAAGTTAGGGTTAGGGTTTGGATTACATTTGCGATTGGGATTAGGATTAGGGGTGTGTCTGGGTTAGAGGTGTGGTTAGGGTTACCGTTGGGATTAGGGTTAGGGGTGTGTTTGGATTAGGGTTTCAGTTATAATTGGGGGGTTTCCACTATTTAGGCACATCAGGGGGATCTCCAAACGCGACATGGCGACCGATCTCAATTCCATCCAATTCTGCATTGAAAAAGTAAAACAGTGCTCCTTCCCTTCCGAGCTCTCCCGTGTGCCCAAACAGGAGTTTACCTCAACATATGGGGTATCAGCGTACTCAGGACAAATTGGACAACAACTTTTGGGGTCCAATTTCTCCTGTTACCCTTGGGAAAATACAAAACTGGGGGCTAAAAAATAATTTTTGTGGGAAAAAAAGAGATTTTTTATTTTCACGGCTCTGCGTTATAAACTGTAGTGAAACACTTGGGGGCTCAAAGTTCTCACAACACATCTAGATAAGTTCGTGGGGGGGTCTAGTTTCCAACATGGGGTCACTTGTGGGGGTTTCTACTGTTTAGGTATATTAGGGGCTCTGCAAACGCAATGTGACGCCTGCAGACCATTCCATTTAAGTCTGCATTCCAAATGGCGCTCCTTCCCTTCCGAGCCCTCCCATGCGCCCAAACGCTGGTTCACCCCACATATGGGGTATCAACGCACTCAGGACAAATTGGACAACAACTTTTGGGGTCCAATTTCTCCTTTTACCCTCGAGAAAATACAAAACTGGGGGCTAAAAAATAATTTTGAGGGGAAATTTTTTATTTTATTTTCACGGCTCTGCGTTATAAACTGTAGTGAAATACTTGGGGGCTCAAAGTTCTCACAACACATCTAAATAAGTTCCTTGGGGGGTCTAGTTTCCAATATGGGGTCACTTGTGGGGGGTTTCTACTGTTTAGGTACATTAGGGGCTCTGCAAACACAATGTGACGCCTGCAGACCATTCCATCTAAGTCTGTATTCCAAATGGCTCTCCTTCCCTTCCGAGCCCTCCCATGCGCCCAAACGCTGGTTCTCCCCCACATATAGGGTATCAGCGCACTCAGGACAAATTGCACAACAACTTTTGGGGTCCAATTTCTCCTGTTACCCTCAGGAAAATACAAAACTGGGGGCTAAAAAATTATTTTTGTGGGAAAAAAATTTTGTTTTATTTTTACGGCTCTGCATTATAAACTTCTGTGAAGCTCTTATTGGGTCAAAGTGCTCACCACACATCTAGATAAGTTCCTTAGGGGGTCTACTTTTCAAAATGGTGTCACTTGTGGGGGGTTTCAATGTTTAGGTACATCAGTGGCTCTCCAAACGCAACATGGCGTCCAATCTCAATTCCTGTCAATTTTGCATTGAAAGGTCAAACGGCGCTCCTTCCCTTCCGAGCTCTCCCATGCGCCCAAACAATGGTTTACCCCCACATATGGGGTATCAGAGTACTCAGGACAAATTGTGCCACAACTTTTGTGGTCCAATTTCTTCTCTTACCATTGGGAAAATAAAAAATTGGGGGCGAAAAGATAATTTTTGTGAAAAAAAAATGATTTTTTATTTTTACGGTTCTGCATTATAAACTTCTGTGAAGCACTTGGTGGGTCAAAGTGCTCACCACACCTCTAGATAAGTTCCTTAGGGGGTCTACTTTCCAAAATGGTGTCACTTGTGGGGGGTTTCAATGTTTAGGCACATCAGTGGCTCTCCAAACGCAACATGGCGTCTCATCTCAATTCCTGTCAATTTTGCATTGAAAGGTCAAACGGCGCTCCTTCCCTTCCGAGCTCTCCCATGCGCCCAAACAATGGTTTACCCCCACATATGGGGTATCAGAGTACTCAGGACAAATTGTGCCACAACTTTTGTGGTCCAATTTCTTCTCTTACCATTGGGAAAATAAAAAATTTGGGGCGAAAAGATAATGTTTGTGAAAAAAAATGATTTTTTATTTTTACGGTTCTGCATTATTAACTTCTGTGAAGCACTTGGTGGGTCAAAGTGCTCACCACACCTCTAGATAAGTTCCTTAGGGGGTCTACTTTCCAAAATGGTGTCACTTGTGGGGGGTTTCAATGTTTAGGCACATCAGTGGCTCTCCAAACGCAACATGGCGTCCCATCTCAATTCCAGTCAACTTTGCATTGAAAAGTCAAATGGCGCTCCTTCCCTTCCGAGCTCTGCCATGCGCACAAACTGTGGTTAACCCCCACATATGGGGTATCAGCGTACTCAGGACAAATTGTACAACAACTTTTGGGGTCCATTTTCTCCTGTTACCCTTGGCAAAATAAAACAAATTGGAGCTGAAGTAAATTTTTTGTGAAAAAAAGTTAAATGTTAATTTTTATTTAAACATTCCAAAAATTCCTGTGAAGCACCTGAAGGGTTAATAAACTTTTTGAATGTGGTTTTGAGAACCTTGAGGGGTGCAGTTTTTAGAATGGTGTCACACTTGGGTATTTTCTATCATATAGACCCCTCAAAATGACTTCAAATGAGATGTGGTCCCTAAAATAAAATGGTGTTGTAAAAATGAGAAATTGCTGGTCAACTTTTAACCCTTATAACTCCCTAACAAAAAAAAATTTTTGGTTCCAAAATTGTGCTGATGTAAAGTAGACATGTGGGAAATGTTACTTATTAAGTATTTTGTGTGACATATCTCTGTGATTTAATTGCATAAAAATTCAAAGTTGGAAAATTGCGAAATTTTCAAAATTTTCGCCAAATTTCCGTTTTTTTCACAAATAAACGCAGGTAATATCAAAGAAATTTTACCACTATCATGAAGTACAATATGTCACGAGAAAACAATGTCAGAATCACCGGGATCCGTTGAAGCGTTCCAGAGTTATAACCTCATAAAGGGACAGTGGTCAGAATTGTAAAAATTAACCCGGTCCATAACGTGCAAACCACCCTTGGGGGTAAAGGGGTTAAACAAAAAAAAATACATATATAAATAAAAAAATAAATGTACAGCGGTGCTATAGCATGATTATAATTCAGTTTTCATCTTGTGTTAATATAAAACACCAGAGTCATAAATCTATCATTTTCAAGCATGTTACAAAGGAACGAAACCACAGCACTATAATATATTCATATAATGACAGATAACATGTTTGTTTATAAACAGAGAAACTAAATGTACTGCACATAAAGTTTTAATATAGTAGTACTTTGATATAGTGACACAAATATTGTTCAATAACTATAATGGTAATAAGATTAAATCGCACCATACATATAAGACTCATTTTCAAACATGTTTCAAAAAGGATTCCCATTAAAATTAGATGTTAGAAGGGCTGGGAAAAACCCATAAGGGTGAGAACACCCCCCATTAGCTGGGGCTGGCAACTCACCACACGGAGAATGGGGGAGACACAAGCCTCGCTAAAGAAATGTGTCTCAACCCCAAATTCTCAAATGGATAATATGCTCCTCTAAAGCCACATCTTAAATCTAGGGTTGAGCGAAACGGGTCAGTAATTTTCAGAAGTCGCCGACTTTTGGCAAAGTCGGGTTTCATGAAACCCGACCCGACCCCTGTGTGGGGTCGGCCATGAAGTCGGCGATCTTCTGAATCTGGAATCGGAATTCCGATACCGATTCCCGATATGTTTAAGATATCGGGAATTTGTATCGGAATTCAGATTTAAGTGTAAAATAAAGAATAAAAATAAAAAATGTCGCTATACTTACCCTCTGACGCGCCCTGGTACTAACCGGCAGCCTTTCTTCCTTCGAATCAGCACTTGCAGGACCTTGTGGTGACGTCGCGGCTTGTGATTGGTCGCGCGACCGCCCATGTGACCGCTCGCGCGACCAATCACAAGCCGCGACGTCACCGCAAGGTCCTGCAAGCGCTGATTCTTAGGAAGGAAGGCTGCCGGAAAGAAGCAGGGCGCGTCCGAGGGTGAGTATATACCTATATTCCTGCTTCTTTCCGGCAGCCTTCCTTCCTAAGAATCAGCGCTTGCAGGACCTTGCGGTGACATCGCAGCTTGTGATTGGTCGCGCGAGCGGTCACATGGGCGGTCGCGCGACCAATCACAAGCCGCGACGTCACCGCAAGGTCCTGCAAGCGCTGATTCGAAGGAAGGAAGGTTCCCGGTTAGTACCAGGGCGCGTCCGAGGGTGAGTATAGCGATATTTTTTATTTTAATTCTTTATTTTACACTTAAATATGGATCGCAGGGCCTGAAGGAGAGTTTCCTCTCCTTCAGACCCTGGGAACCATTGGAAACCCAATGCACTGCATTGGGTTTCGGGTTTCGGCCGACCCCGACCTCGACTTTTTTATAGGATCGGCCAATTTCACTCGACCCGACTTTTGAAAAAGTCGGGGTTTCGTGAAACCCGACCCGATCCTATAAAAGTAAAAGTCGCTCAACTCTACTTAAATCTTTTCAATGGAGGGAATTATCCCCAAATCACAGAAGGTCCCTTGTGCCAAGAGTAAATATATCTACATGTTATTGTTTGATCTCAATTTTCAACAAAACAAAAAAGAAGAAAGAAAAAGAAAAAAATAATAAAAACACCTTGCCAATCTATCTGAATGGGACTAGCTATGGATCATGATATTAGATTATATTCACATGTAAATATTTGAATTGTAATTAGTTCTTCTATGAGTTACTCTTTGTGGTGTCTCATATGCTTCAGCTGGAATCTTTTTCTTTATTCTAGGCTTAGTGCCTATTGTTTTTAAAAACTATTGTCCTTTTTTGAAAAATGTGAATATAATCTAATAGGAGGGACTCTTAAAGTCGCAGAGCCTATTTGTACTGGTGCATCAGGTGGCATTAATCTTCTTAAAGGGCAATTATTAAACTGTGGGTCTCCTAAACTGTTGTAGCCTATGCTGTGAGTGGATGGGCTGCCAATAATTACGACGTACCACAATACCCCTTTCATAAGATGTCCAGGAGGGCCTCCTGAAAAATGTTGCATTGAATTCAAGGCCTGCCATGATACCAATTCATATGCACCCCATTAGGCCTTGGAACCCACATATTGGATGGGCCCATGAAAATCCACTTCACAATATGCATTTTGTACTCCTGTACTCCTTTGTTTTACACATTGGCAGCAAGGCCAGCCCTGCTGTATAGTCAGTCATATGCACCCCATTACGCATTTGAACCCACATAGTGGATGGGCCCATGAAAATCCACTTCACAATATTCAGTTTGTACTCCCATACTCCTTTGTTTTACACAGTGACAGCATTGTCTGCCCTGCTACATAGTCATATGCACCCCATTACAGCTTGGAACCCACATACTGGATGGCACCATGAAAATCCACTTCACAATATTCAGTTTGTACTCCCATACTCCTTTGTTTTACACAGTGACAGCATTGTCTGCCCTGCTACATAGTCATATGCACCCCATTACAGCTTGGAACCCACATACTGGATGGCACCATGAAAATCCACTTCACAATATTCAGTTTGTACTCCCATACTCCTTTGTTTTACACAGTGACAGCAATGTCTGCCCTGCTACATAGTCATATGCACCCCATTACAGCTTGGAACCCACATACAGGATGGGCCCATGAAAATCCACTTCACAATATGCATTTTGTACGTCCATAAGTCACCAATGGTAAACATAAAAAGTGTTACTTAATCTACCCAAATGATTATTACTGGGGCTTCAGTGCAAGATTTCCAACATATTAAAGTAAATGGCATTTCCACGCCAAAAAACTTGTGCGTTTTCTCCACAGAAACACTTGAAGGTCATGATATTTTTTTTCGACTGTTATTGTATCAGATAAAGAAAAGAATGTTGCTTCCCTGACATTGTCTTCTGATGGAAAAGAAAAGCATTCAGTGAACTGTTAAACTGTAGGCAAAGATCGTACATTGCAAGATGGCGGACGTTAAACAAGGCATGGTTCCAAAAGTTTTTTTTCAAATGTCAGAAAACTGCATTTCCCCCTACCAAATACATTTCTCAATGTAAAAAAATCACATACAAAATCACACAGTAAAGGAGAACTGACTGCAAGGGAAAAAAAGGAAAATATTTTTTTCTCTTCCACCAAAACTTGCAAACACTTCAGAGTTGTGGCTGATAAAAATATCAGTCCAAAAGTGAGTGAAACGTATTACTTTAAATCCTTGCAAGACTATAAAGTTTACTAATGTTACACCAAATGATGGCTGTTTTCAGTTAAGCTTTTGAGAATACCCAACAATGCAGTGTGAATGACATGATCGGAGAAAGGAGACTTACTTTGAAAACAAATTTGTGTACCATGAAACCTCAAGCTGTCAAACCCTTTCTTGGTTTTCAAATGGTAATGGAATCCCGACAATATGTTGACAGCAGGATGCACTACATTGAAGGACGATCGACTTTTTGACTTTTTTAATAGTATGATGTTAGGGCTAGCGGAACGCACCAAATAATAAAGAGATAGATATGAGGTTTTTCGCAGCCCTGGGTCCACCGTGCAGAGATGGTACCTGCTGCTGAGTAATGGCTGATGGACGCTTACTCACATGTAGGTTTAGACCTCAACCAGTGTGAAAGGGAGCGATCTCTGTTGATTCACAGAGTCGCCTAAATAAATACTACACCCTGTTAACTGTCACAGGGTGCAGCTGAAGATGCTAGTGGGATCCCTGAGATTCACCCCCACTAAGCTTATGCCTGGTCTCACTCTGACCCTTGGTGGCTTTTGAGCCAGTGCGTGAGGACGCCCCGAGTCAGCAGTTGAGACAAAGCAAGAGTTCCCACCCTACACTGACCGATTGTCAGGATAAAGGATTACTGCACAGATCGTGCTCTGGTGTGAGATAGCACTGTCAGGCGCTATGAAGCTCCTCCATAGCGAGCAGTCAACAACTCTAGGATGTGGAATGATTCGGAGCTTTGATCCAACGACAGGCATAAATACACACACATGAAAATAGATTTACACTAGCGCATGGCTGAGAGGCCGTGCAAACCTTTTATAGTAGAAGCGCTCTGGGACATTCCTGATGGTCCGATAGGAGTCGCAACAGGACCTAAGAATGTGACCCTGACCTCCAATGGGAGGTCATCCCATGGGCATGCTCAGTATGGGAAAAGCAGGACTTAGTTCCTGAAACATCTGATCGCTGCTGATCAATGTTGGCTACAAAGGCAGAGCCTGGAAAGGCAGCAGTAATCAAGCACACAGTATCAGCTTGAGCCAGACGCTGGGACCGACGTCTCAGCTGAGCAGGCTCCACTGTGGCTGGAAGAGAATAAGAGATCGCAGCAGACATGGTTCGAGATTGCCCCTGTGCAGGGGAGGGAACTCGACTCCTAACATTACCCCCCTCCTAGAACTCCCCCTTCTTTAGCCTCGCTAAGTTCAAAGGCTGCAATGAGCAGTGGAGCCCGAATGTGCTCCACAGGTTCCCAGGTTCTGTCCTCTGGGCTGTGACCCTTCCAGTCCACCAGATAGTATTTTTTGCAATGTACCACCTTGCACCCCAAGATAGAGTTCACCTCGTACTCATGAGTGGACGAACCCGATGTCCCTGCAGATGACTCAGAGGACCGGGACATATAGACGGGCTTTAAGAGGGATACATGAAATATGTTGGTGATACTCAGGCGTGGAGGAAGACCACAGGGTTAACCTGTTCCAGAAACTTGAAAGGACCTATGTAGCAAGGCACAAACTTAGTGGACTCAACTTGCAGCCTGATGTCTCGGGCGGAGAGCCACACTAAGTCGCCAGGAGCAAAGGTTGGAGCTGGGCACCAGTGTGCATTGGCAGAAACCCTCAATCTCCCTTGGAGGCCCGGATGGCATCCTGTGTGCGGTCCCAAATGTCACATGCCTCCACCGCTCAGTCTGCCACCCTAGAGTCAGTGGATGACCCGGGCATGGGCACAGGGACACGCAGATGCTGGCCATAATTAAGGAGGAATGGGGTATGCCCGGTGGAGTCGGCTATGGCATTGTTCAAAGTAAATTCCGCCCATGATAGCAAGGATGCCCAGTCATCCTGCCTGGGAGAGACAAAATGTCGCAGTTATGTGACCAGAATCTGGTTGGCCCTCTCTACCAACCCATTCATCTCGGAATGGTATGCAAAAGAGAGATTCAGCTCAATGCTGAGTAAACGACAGAGCTCTCTCCAGAACCGAGATGCAAACTGGGGACCCCGGTCACTGACAATTTTGTCAGGCATGCCATGTAAACAGAAAACTTTTTAATGAACAGCGCCGCCAAAGCCCATGCAATAGGTAACCAAGGAAAAGGCACCAAGTGCACGATTTAAGAAAAATGGTCGGTGACTACCCAGATAACGGTGCAGCTGCGAAACTTGGGTAAGCCCACCACGAAGTCCATCCCAACCATCTCCCAAGGCCTGTCTGCCACTGGCAGGGGGTAAAGGAGCCCAGCAGGCCATTGCCGAGGAGACCAATTCTTGGCGCAGGAGACACGCGCCCGAATAGTCTCCGATGTCACGGGCCAAATACCAATATGTCCTCGCCAGAATCTCAGATGTCTTCTTGGTCCTAAAATGTCCTCCCACCCTGGACAAGTGAGCCCAAGAGAGAACATCCGGTCACAAATTGGATGGAATGAAAGTCTTGCCTGGGGGCACAGACTCTAGCAAAACTGAAGCCAGAGTTCTCCAGCTCTCTTTAAGGACAATAAGCCGAGGCTCCTACTCCTCCTCCTCTGATGACACTAAGGAGCGAGAGAGAGAGTCGGCGCGAGTGCTTTCTCCTTGGAGAGAAAATGGAAGGTAAAGTGAAACTGGGAGAAGAACAGGGACCATCTGGCCTGGCGAGAGTTTAACCGCTGGGCGGTTTGCAAATACACCAAATTTTTTTGGTCGGTGAAAACTTGGAAGGGATAGCGAGCCCCCTCCAGGAGGTGTCTCCACTCCGAAAAGGCCAACTTCATGGCTAGCAACTCCATTTCCCCGATGGAATAATTCCTCTCTGCCGGTCTGAAGGTCTTGGAGAAGAAGAAGCAAGGATGCTTCCAACCTTGAGCATCCTCCTGGAAGAGGACTGCTCCAGCACCGACAGAAGAGGCATCCACTTCCATAATAAATGGTTTGTCAACATCGGGGCGGTGTAAAATGGGAACGCCAGCGAAGTGTGAATTGATAGAGAGCAAGGCCTAGGAGACCTCCGCCGACACAATATGGGATTAGCTCCCTTTTTGGTGAGGGCAACCAGGGGAGCCACCAAAGTTGAGAAGTGGGGAATGAGCTGGCAATAATAGTTGATGAACCCTATAAAGCGTTGTACCGCTTTGAGAGAATGGGGTTCCTGGCAGTCCATCACAGCCTCTAGCTTGGCAGGATCCATAGCCAATCCTTGCCCAGAGATGATATAGCCCATTAAAGGCAAATACTCCTGCTCAAACACACACTTCTCCAGCTGGGCATAGAAGGAGTTTGCCCGTAGGATGTCGAAGGCTTTGCAAACATCTCTCCGGTGGTAGTCTATATCTGGAGAGTAGATGAGAATATCATCCAGATAGACCACAACCGAGGGTGCCAAAGTTATGGCTCTCAAGGAGAGAAACTGTTATAGTGGACAAATAAATATAACTACTGAGCCAAACTAACAGCATTGCTTTATCAAATTTATATGAAGTGTATTGTGTCCAATGTGAGCAACCAGGCAACACAAAAAGGAGCTTTTCAAGTGAGCTCTTTAAGGTACACAAATGTTATTAGGTCTTTGCCAACAAGGATGTGGTTTCACCAATGGGGGGTACTTTTTTAAAAAATATACTATTGCCATCACAGCCCCCCTTGCCCAAAATTAACTGGCCTATAACAGTACAGAGCATGTTAACCCTGGTCATGTAGTTGGAGATAAGGAAGAGACATTGCAGATAAGGAAGAGACATTGCAGGAAACCGAGTTAAGAAGTAGGTCCAATGTAGGGGTGTGGGTCTCTGAGACTTGTAATGGAGTGCATGAGCTGACAAACAATTCCCCAATGAGGGGTATCTTTTTTAATAAATAAACTAGTGCCATCACAACCCCCTCGCCAAAAATTCAGTGGCCTATAACTGTACAGAGCATGTTTAAACCTGGTGATCTAGTAGTAGGTAAGGAAGAGACATTGCAGGAAACTGAGTTAAGAAGTAGGCCCAATGTAGAGGTGTGGGACTCTGAAACTTGTAATGGAGTGCATGAGCTGACAAACAATTCCCCAATGGGAGTATCTTTTTTTAAAATATACTATTGCCATCACAGCCCCTCTTGCCCAACATTCATCGGCCTATAACAGTACAGAACACATTTTCCCAGGTCATGTAGTCGGAGATAAGGAAGAGACATCGCAGGAAACAGAGTTAAGCAGTAGGCCCAATGTAGGGGTGTGGGTGTCTGAGACTTGTCATGGAGTGCATGAGTTGACAAACAATTCCCCAATGGGGGGTATCTTTTTTAATAAATAAACTAGTGCCATCACAGCCCCTTGCCCAAGAATCAATGGCCTATAACAGTACAGAGGACGTTAACCATTGTCATCTAGTGGCAGGTAAGGAAGAGACATTGCAGGAAACCGAGTTAAGAAGCAATCCTGGTGTTCTACTGGTTGTGGATGATGAGGATGAGGATAAGGAGGAAGATAACAACAAACAGACCAAATCTGGAAGCGTATACCCATGTGTGGTTGTGAAGAGGTGCATGAGAATACATCTCCACAAAAAAGAGAATGTATTAGAGGTTATGTTTTGCTGTTTTCACTTGGTGGTGTACAGAAGTCTTTCCCAATGCAGCCCTTGCTCATTTTTATAAAAGTCAGCCTGTCAGCATTTTCAGTTGACAGGCGGATGTGCTTCTCTGTTATAATTCCACCAGCGGCACATAAAACCCACTCGGACAGAACGCTAGAAGCAAGGCAGGCCAGGATCTCCAAGGCATAGAGTCAGTTCATGTCATGTATCCAGCTTAGAAACCCAATAATTAAAAGGCACAGAGGAATCACGGAGGACCTTTGTACGATCTGCAAGGTACTCCCTCAGCATCTTCCCAAACATTGCACTTCTTGTAACAGCGCCCTTGCCTCTCTCCTGGCACGATGGCTGGGTCTGAGAAAACTGTCCCAGAACTTTGCCACTGTTCCCTGCCTGAGCTAAATTGTACTTCTGTCTTTCTCGCTTGGACTCCTTGGTTGTACAACAAACTCTGACGTCTGCTGCCAGCGTTCTCACATGGGAATTTTCTAAGTAATTCCCCTACAAAGGCCCTCTGGTACTGCAACATTTTAGTACACCTCTCTGCCTCTGGCAGAAGAGATTGAAAGTTCTCCTTGTAGCGTAGGTCTAGAAGTGTCACCAACCAGTAATGAATGTACCAAAAATTTTTATAATGGGAGGGTCACGTGAAACGCCACGCAACATAAAGTCAGCTATGCGTGCCAGACTGCTAACAGGCTAGATTTCCGTGTCCTCGCCAACAGGACGATTGACCATGCGGTCCTCCTCCTTCTCCCTGTCCTCAGGCCATTCCTGCTGACAGACAGTATGACAGCTGTGCTTGTAGTACCATCTATAGCACATAAAAGTAGCTCTGTTCTTCCTCCTCCTCATTGCATACCAATCCAGGTTGGGAAGACATGAGGCTGGGCTGAGTGTAATCTACCTGTATGGTTCCTTGATCCATGTCCTCGTGCCCTGCCTGCAATGAATCCTCTTTAATTGTGAGCAGAGAGGCTTTCAGAATGCTGAGAAGCAGGATGGTGATGCTAATTATGGCATCATCGCCGCTCACCATCTTTGTGCAGTCCTCAAATTTTTGTAGGATGTACATGTGTCTGACATCCATGTCCACTCCTGAGGTCTTATGTGTGGAGTCTGACCTGAATATCGATGGCCTTGTTGCTGTTAGTAGTCAACAAACTGCCCTCTTCTGCTCAAAAATCCTTTACAACATATGAAGCGTGGAGTTCCAGCGCGTGGGGACATCACACACCAGTTGGTGAGCTGGAAGCTGCAAACACTACTGAAGCGCGGCAAGGCAGCTGAAGCTGTAGCTGACTTTCTAAAATGGGCAGACAGACGGCATACTTTCACTAGTAGCTCCGGCAGCTCCGGGTAGCTTTTCAGAAAATGTTGAACCACGAGGTTAAGCACATGGGCCATGCAAGGTACGTGTGTGAGCTCACTTTGCCTCAGAGCCGCCACCGCGTTCCAGCCATTGTCACACATGACCATGCCTGACTGTAGATTTAGTGTTGTCATCCAAATATATGACTGCTCTTTCAGCGCTGTCCACAACTCTACTGCATTATGCAGTTTAGCTTCAGCACAGCCTGTTGCTGCTTGGCTGAAGCAGTGCTGCAATGCTTCCAGCTTCTGACTGATGTGTTGACTTCAGAGATGGAGGCTGAAGAGGAGGAGGTGCAGAAGCTGTAGAGTGTGGGGGCAACCCTGACTGACGTTGGGTCCGCAATCCTCAGCTTGGGGAGGAGGTGTTCCATCCTAAGGTACTACTGGGTCCCAGCTTCCACTATGTTAATTCAGTGTGCCATCAGTGAGATGTACCATCCCTGGCCACGAGCACTTGTCCACATGTCCATGGTTAGGTGGACTTTCCCAGTAACAGCATTGTTGAGGGCATGGGTAATGTTGTGGGACACATGCTCGTGTAATGCCGGTATGTCACATTGGGTGAAATAGTGGCGACTGGGGACCGAACATGTTCACCCAGGTCATGTAGTTGGAGATAAGGATGAGATATTGCAGGAAACAGAGTTAAGAAGTAAGCCAAATGTAGGGGTGTGGGTCTCTGAGACTTGTAATGGCGTGTATGAGCTGACAAACAATTCCTCAATGGGGGTATCTTTTTTAATAAATAAACTAGTGCCATCACAGCCCCCCTTGCCCAAGAATCAGTGGCCTATTACAGTACAGAGCACGTTACCCTGGTCATCTAGTGGCATGTAAGGAAGAGACATTGCAGGAAACTGAGTTAAGAAGTAGGCCCAATTTAAAGGTGTGGGTCTCTGAGACTTGTCATGGAGTGCATGGCCTGACAAGCATTTGCCCATAGGGGGAAAATTTGTTTACACATTTTTCATGGGGATCATAGACACCCTTGCCCAAAAATTGGACTGCCTGTAGCAGCACAGAAGACGTTAAGCCTGGTGATCTAATGGTGGAAAATGAGGAGACATAAATATAAATCATAATGATATAAAACAAATGCATAAAAAGTGTGAATCCACCGATGAAAGTAAATAAGAAAAGGGAGGGGCGAACACAGGTTCATAGATTTGAAGCCAGCATATGTCCAACGAGATATGTTTGTCCCTAGCAACAGGTTGGGGTTGTGTAAGAGTTACGGTTGGGGTTAGTGTTAGGAGTGTGTTGGGGTTAGGGTGGCGCTAGTTGTTGTATTAGGGTTGCAGTTAGAATTGGGGTTTTTTCAAAAGTAGAAAAAGAAAACATGATGACAATATGACAACTATTGTTGAGTGAAAGTGCTAGCTACTCGAGTTTGCATCGGTTGCTCTGGTATGCACCAAGTAACGCAGATCCTCACTTTTTTTAGGATGTCTAGCAATCACGAAACATGCGGGTCAGTGACTTGAGCATGTCCCTCAAGCACCAACCATGCCTGTTGCATAACTGAGCATGCGATGCAAACTGAAATAATGAGCACTTGCACTCAACAGTAATGGCATATTAAATATATCGACCTAATGTTATCAAATTCTGTGATATACCTGGGAGTTCACAATTTTCACTATACCCCTGGATAAAATCCTTGAGGGGTGTGGTTTTCAAAATGGGGTCACTTGTGTGGGGTTTACACTGTTTAGGCACATCAGGGGGACTCCAAATTCGACATGGTGCCCGCCATCGATTCCAGCCAATTTTGGGTTCAAAAAGTCAAACGGTGCTCCCTCACTTCTGACCCCTTCCATGCACTCAAACAGTGGAGTTCCCCCACATATGGGGTATCAGTGTACTCAGGAGCAATTGCACAACAAATTTTGGGGTCCATTGTCTTCTGCTACCCTTGTGAAAATAAAAAAGTTTGGGTCTAAATTAAATTATTTGTGAAAAAAGTTAAATGTTAATTTTTCCTTTACACATTACTTCAGTTCTCGTGAAGTACCTGAAGGGTTCAAAAACTTCTTGAATCTGGTTTTGAGCACTTTGAGGGATGCAGTTTTTAAAATGATGCCAATTTTGGGCTTTTACTGTTGTACTAAACTCACAAAGTCACTTCAAATGTGATGTGGTCCCTAAAAAAGATAGTTTCGTGGGAAAAATGATAAATCACTGGTCAACTTTTAACCCTTATAACATCCTAAAAAAAAAATGATGTTTCCAAAATTGTGCTGATATAAAGTTGACATGTGAGAAATGTTTTTTATGAACTATTTTTTTTTACATAACTATGTTAAAGGTATGTGCACACGTTGTGGAATCTTGTGTGGATTTTTCCGCACTGATTTTGGTAAATCTGCAGGAAATCTGCACTGCGGATTTACTGCCTAATTACAGGATTTACTGTGGTTTTTCCACGGATTCCACATGCTGTTTTATACCTGCGAGATTCCTATTGAGGTGCAGGTGTAAACCACTGCGGAATCCGCACAAAGAATTGACATGCTGCGGAATAAACAATGCAGCGATTCCGCGTGGTTTTTTCTGCAGCATGTGCACTGCAGATTTTGTTTTCCATAGGTTTACATGGTACTGTAAACTCATGGATAACTGCTGCGAATCCACAGCTGCCAATCTGCTGCGGATCCGCAGCGTGTGCACGTAGCCTCAAGGGCACAAAAATTAAAAAATGTAACATTTTCAAATGTTTTGCCAAATTTCTATTTCTTTCATAAATCAACACAAGTCATATCAAATAAATTTTACCAATATCATGAAAAAGTAATCTCAGAATCAGTAGGATGCGTTGAGGCATGCCCAAGTTATCACCTCATAAAGAGACAGTGGTCAGAATTGTAAAATGTGGCTTGGTCATTAAAGGGACCCTGTCACCCCAAAAATCGTATCTGAGCTAAGTCCACTGGCATCAGGGGCTTATCTACAGCATTCTGTAATGCTGTAGATAAGCCCCCGATGCAACCTGAAAGATGAGAAATAAAGGTTAGATTATACTCACCCAGGGGTGGTTCCACTGTAGTCCGGTCCGATGGTCATTGCGATCCGGGTCCAGCGCCTCCTATATTCATTCGATGATGTCCTCTTCTTGACTTCTTGCAGCGGCTCTGGTGCAGAGCAAAGTACTGAGGGCAGAGCAAATTACTGCAGTGCGCAGGTGCCAGGACAGGTCAGAGAGCCCCTCAACAGGGCAGCCAAGTCAGAGACTCGGCAAGAAGACAAAAAGAGGACGTCATCGAATGAAGATAGGAGGCGCTGGACCCGGATTATGACACCCATCGTACCAGACCGCAGCGGGACCGCCCCTGGGTGAGTATAATATAACCTTTATTTCTTATCTTTCAGGTTACATAGGAGGCTATACGATTTTTTAGGTGACATGTTCCCTTTAAGGTCAAAATTGGCTAGGTCACTAAGGGGTTAACCTTCACCATGTATACTAGAACAACTAAATGATTCAGAAACGTGATGTTACTTGAATCTCATTGCTCAATTTTTCATTGAAAACCAAAATGCTAATAACTCTAGATTTTAACATTTTGTTATTTCCTAATGACCAATTAATGCTGAATTTTATCACACTTTTCTTTGTAACTTAAAGTATAATGTTAGAAAATAGTGATTTCATTACTTTAGATTACAAAACAAAAGTAACATGTGCAAATAACTGAATACAGTAAACAGTGGACTATGTATTGCTTCATTGTGCCTGTTAAAGAACATGAAGAACTCCAATAATCTCTCCCAGCTCATTGAGCCCTAAGAAAGCAAATTAAAAAGCTTTGTGTTTTAAGGCAGAAAGTCAATGTGGACTTCCTCTGTACTCAGAGTTAAAAATAATGATGAGCACATCAGATATAAAGTGTATTGTACGTCTAATGGGAATCTTCCCACTTTAAATCAGTAACCATAAATTTAAATTCAATAGTTCGGTGGTGCATTTCATGAATTTTGGCTTGTCATCAAATAATTCAAAACAATTTACAATAAGCTTACTGGGCTTTAACTTCAGCAAAAATGTAAACTTTGAGATTTAGAATTTTTCTGCAAATGTTCTATCTGCTTACGCTTTCATGTATATGAGAAGACTATTCACAGGAGCAAAATGTATCCTAGGCACATTTTTAGATCCATATCATGCCTCCAAATCTATGTCATCGGAAATACCATTATTTCCTGATCCAGTTAGTTTGGGTGTTTGAACATGTGATCTAGTTGAGACTAGCAGTCATGATACACTGAGATTACATTTGAGTGAAACTAACTTAACTGTATGTTCACATATCTCATATATGCAGCAGAATTTTCACAGGGGATATCTTCAGCATATTACAATGATAAAGTGGATGAGATTTCTGCAAATCCCATCCATATCTTACAGGAAAAATACATCTATAGTTCACAAAGAAACAGAATAATTGTATCATTGTTTACTGTTTATCCGGTACAAGAGCAATCTATGGTGTGATTAATTGAAAATTTCAAATCAATGTACTCTGATGCCAAAGATGAGGAGATGTGAGAGAATAATTAGTAGCTATTTTGAAGGGAACTGGTCACTTGAATCGTGCTGCACAAACAACAGGCTGCATTAATAAGAGATCAAGCAAAATTTTCACTTAATTAGTATGGTGCCACAAACTGTATATATCAAAATTGTTCCCCAGATGGGCCCTAGATTTATGGGACCATGTGTGCAAGAGTGACCATTAAAGAAAGTATCTTTTTAAAAAAATAATATATTTTATTGACAAGTAAATTAAAAATAGAGCAAAACCACAGTTAAAATGACAGGAGCCTCTTGTGTGAGGGATTGCACAGCAAATTTTCTATGCATGCAGTAGCAATAGTAGTAAGTATCTGATAGTCCAGCTTAGCATAGTGTGCCTAAAAAGACTATATCTTAATTGTGATCATATATATGGGTACAGTTCCCCTAGTGTTCTATGTATAACTTAAAAAAAATAGAACAACCCACTATGAGACAATATTATCCAATTATCATACCAAAGGTCACACTTATGAGATGACAACATTAATCAGCCATGGGCAATGTACTTTAAAAACCCCTAACTGACCTCCGCAATGCTATTTCGGCAGAGGTCGGATCCCCTGCTTTGATGTGGGCTCCGGCGCTGAGCCCACTTCAAAGCTGGGACATGTCAGCTGTTTTGAACAGCTGACATGTGCCCGCAATAGCGGCGGGTGAAATCGCGATTCACCCGCCGCTATTAACTAGTTAAATGCTGCTGTCAAATGCTGACAGCGACATTTATCCGGTGCTTCTGGCCGCGCGGCCAAAAATTTGCATATCGTTAACCCCCGTCACATGATTGGGGGTCAGCGATGCGTCGGCATAGCAACCAGAGGTCTCCTTGAGACCTCTATGGTTGCTGATGCTGGATTGCTGTGAGTGCCACCCTGTGGTCGGCGCTCATAACAAGCCTGCAATTCAGCTACATAGGAGCGATCTGATGATCGCTGCTATGTAGCTGAGCCGATCAGGCTATGCCTGCTTCTAGCCTCGCATGGACGCTATTGAAGCATGGCAAAACTAAAAAAAAAAGTTTAAAAAGGTATGAAAAAATAAAAAAATATAAAAGTTTAAATCACCCCCCTTTCGCCGAATTCAAAATAAAACAATAAAAAAAAAATTCAAACCTACACATATTTGGTATCGCCGCGTTCAGACTCACCCGATCTATCAATAAAAAAAGGATTAACCTGATCGTTAAACAGCCTAGTGAGAAAAAATTTGAAACGCCAGAATTACGTTTTTTTGGTCGCCGGGACATTACAATAAAATGTAATAACGGGCGATCAAAAGAACGGATCTGCACCAACATGATATCATTAAAAACGCCAGCTTGGCATGCAAAAAATAAGCCCTCACCTGACCCCAGATCACGAAAAATGGAGATGCTATGGGTATTGGAAAATTGCACAAATTTTTTTTTATCATCAAAGTTTGGAATTGTTTTACCACTTAGATAAAATGTAACCTAGACATGATTGGCGTCTATGAACTCATAATGACCTGGAGAATCAAAATGGCAGGTCAGTTTTAGCATTTAGTGAACCTAGCAAAAAAGCCAAACAAAAACAAGTGTGGGATTGCACTTTTTGTGCAATTTTACCGCACTTGGAAATTTTTTCCCGTTGTTTAGTACACAACATGCTAAAACCAATGATGTCGTTGAAAAGTGCAACTTGTCCTGCAAAAAACAAGCCCTCACATCGCCCTATTGATGGAAAAATAAAAAAGTTATGGCTCTCGGAAGGAGGGGAGTGAAAAACGAGACTGCAACAACGGAAACGGGCAAGGTCGTGAAGGGGTTAAAGTGCAAATGCATGCTTTTAGTAGCCAGGTTCATTATACATGTTTTAGTGGATTGTCTCAGGATTATATTTAACCAGAGTGTTTCCCTGTTTTTTCATTGACACAATAGAATATGTTAATAACACAAACACAAAACCCAGTTGTATTTTATATGCGTGAGTGGTGGTGCACCCTCAACAATACTAAGGCTAGGGTCACATTGCGTTAGGGCAGTCCATTTAGCGCATAGCGCTACGGACTGCGCTAACTCAATGTCCCAAAAGGGTTCGCGTTAGCCGATCCCGCTAGCGCAGATCCCCGATCTGCGCTAGCGAGGAACGGACTGCGAACGCTGCAAGCAGCGTTCGCGGTCCGTCACTCAAATGACGGCACATCGCTAGCGCACGCCCAATGTGTGCGTACGCTAGCGATGCGTTCGCCATTACAATCAATGGCGGCGTTAACGTACTACGTTACACCGCGTAGTCCGTTAAACGGGGTCACATAACGCAATGTGACCCTAGCCTTACCCAACTCCAAACGCAAGCACAGTAGATAGGAGGACATGGCGTACCTAGGTGCATAAAAATTCGTAAATTTATTTATGCATATCAAGCAATATACTGTAAATACTTACAGTATAGAAGATACATTCAGGAATAGACAGAGGTCTTTATAATATTGCACGTATCGCACAGCAACAAAATCAAGTGGGCATAATAATGTTGTGATAATGCACAACTGAAGGTCAGGAGCCACTTAAATCATAGAATCATAAATGTATACTTGTCCGCAAAGTGCGTGTTATTTTAAAACAAAGCGTGACTCATACCAAACAGAATTTAACCCACAAGAGGCATGAAAGCACTGAAGTCCGTGCCTGTAATAACAATGCACATGCCCCACATAGTCCCAAAAAGAGAAAACAAAAAAGTGCTATAGTGCAGTTATATAGGGGAAGGACATCATTTCCACATAACCCACATAATTGTGTCTAGGCAAATAAATGTCAAGCCTATTTCTAGCAGGTCCTTACCAAGATGTATAGCAGTCATACTCTAAATCAGATCAGGTTTCGCAGGTGTAACGCCCCGCTTTCTTTTCTCCTATCTACTGTATGTTAATAACACATAGCAAATGAATTAAGTGTGCAGGTATATATAAATCATAATTGGGATTCCCTCTTCGTGCAAGCCTAAAGGCTAATATCAACAATAGTATATGGAGATGTCACACATTAAGTATAAAAATACCGTATTTTTAGGATTATAAGACACTCTGGATTATAAGACGCACCTCAAATTTTGTGGAGAAAAATTAGAAAAAAATATTTTTTAATAAAATGATGGTGCTTCTTATAATCCATGCGTCTTATTGCTTACCGGGGAAGGTGGGTGCAGTGAAGCGGGGTCCCAGGGTCGCTGCTGGAGGAGGCAGGAGAGGGGTGATGCTGCAGGCCGCAGGCTAGGATGAGTGTGGCACACTGGTGCGGGGGTCTTTTGATGATGTGGGGGTCTTGTGCTGGTGCATGTCCAGTGCTGCTGCCGGGTGTTTACAAGTGTCCGGCAGTTACTGGCCGGTGCTGCAGGTGTCTCCGGTGCCCATCGGTGCTGCATGGGTGCCCGGCACTGCCCGGGGCTCTGCTGACATTTTGCAACAGTCCAGATCCACGGTAATTACATAGTTCCCTGTGTGTGTGTGTGGTGGACTCTGGGAATATGGCCACCGCAGAGGGCGGCACATGCGCAGATGGTGATCTCGGGACTAAGATTTAGAGAGACGAGAGCTCAGCGCTGAAATCTCCTCTCTCAAGATCTTCGTCCCGAGATCACATCTACATAGTAACAAAGTAACATAGTTAGTAAGGCCGAAAAAAGACATTTGTCCATCCAGTTCAGCCTATATTCCATCATAATAAATCCCCAGATCTACGTCCTTCTACAGAACCTAATTGTATGATACAATATTGTTCTGCTCCATGAAGACATCCAGGCCTCTCTTGAACCCCTCGACTGAGTTCGCCATCACCACCTCCTCAGGCAAGCAATTTCAGATTCTCACTGCCCTAACAGTAAAGAATCATTTCTATGTTGGTGGAAAAACCTTCTCTCCTCCAGACGCAAAGAATGCCCCCTTGTGCCCGTCACCTTCCTTGGTATAAACAGATCCTCAGTGAGATATTTGTATTGTCCCCTTATGTACTTATACATGGTTATTAGATCGCCCCTCAGTCGTCTTTTTTCTAGACTAAATAATCCAAATTTCGCTAATCTATCTGGGTATTGTAGTTCTCCCATCCCCTTTATTAATTTTGTTGCCCTCCTTTGTACTCTCTCTAGTTCCATTATATCCTTCCTGAGGACCGGTGCCCAAAACTGGACACAGTACTCCATGTGCGGTCTAACTAGGGATTTGTACAGAGGCAGTATAATGCTCTCATCATGTGTATCCAGACCTCTTTTAATGCACCCCATGATCCTGTTTGCCTTGGCAGCTGCTGCCTGGCACTGGCTGCTCCAGGTAAGTTTATCATTAACTAGGATCCCAAAGTCCTTCTCCCTGTGAGATTTACCCAGTGGTTTCCCGTTCAGTGTGTAATGGTGATATTGATTCCTTCTTCCCATGTGTATAACCTTACATTTATCATTGTTAAACCTCATCTGCCACCTTTCAGCCCAAGTTTCCAACTTATCCAGATCCATCTGTAGCAGAATACTATCTTCTCTTGTATTAACTGCTTTACATAGTTTTGTATCATCTGCAAATATCGATATTTTACTGTGTAAACCTTCTACCAGATCATTAATGAATATGTTGAGGAGAACAGGTCCCAATACCGACCCCTGCGGTACCCCACTGGTCACAGCGACCCAGTTAGAGACTATACCATTTATAACCACCCTCTGCTTTCTATCACTAAGCCAGTTACTAACCCATTTACACACATTTTCCCCCAGACCAAGCATTCTCATTTTGTATACCAACCTCTTGTGCCGCACGGTATCAAACGCTTTGGAAAAATTGAGATATACCACATCCAATGACTCACCGTGGTCCAGCCTATAGCTTACCTCTTCATAAAAACTGATTAGATTGGTTTGACAGGAGCGATTTCTCATAAACCCATGCTGATATGGAGTTAAACAGTTATTCTCATTGAGATAATCCAGAATAACATCCCTCAGAAACCCTTCAAATATTTTACCAACAATAGAGGTTAGATTTACTGGCCTATAATTTCCAGGTTCACTTTTAGAGCCCTTTTTGAATATTGGCACCACATTTGCTATGCGCCAGTCCTGCGGAACAGACCCCGTCGCTATAGAGTCCCTAAAAATAAGAAATAGTGGTTTATCTATTACATTACTTAGTTCTCTTAGTACTCGTGGGTGTATGCCATCCGGACCCGGAGATTTATCTATTTTAATCTTATTTAGCCGGTTTCACACCTCTTCTTGGGTTAGATTGGTGACCCTTAATATAGGGTTTTCATTGTTTCTTGGGATTTCACCTAGTATTTCATTTTCCACCGTGAATACCGTGGAGAAGAAGGTGTTTAACATGTTAGCTTTTTCCTCGTCATCTACAACCATTCTGTCCTCACTATTTTTTAAGGGGCCTACATTTTCAGTCTTTATTCTTTTACTATTGATATAGTTGAAGAACAGTTTGGGATTAGTTTTACTCTCCTTAGCAATGTGCTTCTCTGTTTCCTTTTTGGCAGCTTTAATTAGTTTTTTAGATAAAGTATTTTTCTCCCTATAGTTTTTTAGAGCTTCAATGGTGCCATCCTGCTTTAGTAGTGCAAATGCTTTCTTTTTACTGTTAATTGCCTGTCTTACTTCTTTGTTTAGCCACATTGGGTTTTTCCTATTTCTAGTCCTTTTATTCCCACAAGGTATAAACCGCTTACAGTGCCTATTTAGGATGTTCTTAAACATTTTCCATTTATTATCTGTATTCTTATTTCTGAGGATATTGTCCCAGTCTACCAGATTAAGGGCATCTCTAAGCTGGTCAAACTTTGCCTTCCTAAAGTTCAGTGTTTTTGTGACTCCCTGACAAGTCCCCCTAGTGAAAGACAGGTGAAACTGTACAATATTGTGGTCGCTATTTCCTAGATGCCCGACCACCTGCAGATTTGTTATTCTGTCAGGTCTATTAGATAGTATTAGGTCTAAAAGTGCTGCTCCTCTGGTTGGATTCTGCACCAATTGTGAAAGATATTTTTTCTTGGTTATTAGCAGAAACCTGTTGCCTTTATGGGTTTCACAGGTTTCTGTTTCCCATTTAATATCCGGGTAGTTAAAGTCCCCCATAACCAGGACCTCATTATGGGTTGCAGCTTCATCTATCTGCTTTAGAAGTAGACTTTCTATGGTTTCTGTTATATTTGGGGGTTTGTAACAGACCCCAATGAGAATTTTGTTACCATTTTTCCCTCTATGAATTTTGACCCATATGGACTCGACATCCTCATTCCCTTCGCTAATATCCTCCCTTAAAGTGGACTTTAGACAAGACTTTACATAGAGACAAACCCCTCCTCCTCTCCGATGTTTACGATCCTTTCTAAACAGACTGTAACCCTGTAAGTTAACTGCCCAGTCATAGCTTTCATCTAACCATGTCTCGGTTATTCCCACTATGTCAAAGTTACCTGTAGATATTTCTGCTTCTAGTTCTTCCATCTTGTTTGTCAGGCTTCTGGCGTTTGCGAGCATGCAGTTTAGAGGATTTTGTTTTGTTCATGCGCCGCCCCTGGTGGTGGCCATATTCCCAGAGTCCACAGCACACGCACAGGGAACCATGGAATTACCGGGCTCTGTCCTATCGCAAAATGTCGGCAGAGCCCCGGGCAGTGCCGGACACCCACTCAGCACTGCTGGGTGCCAGAGACACCTGCAGCAACGGCCAGCAACTGCCGGGCACCCGGAGACACCTGGACACCCCCTCATGCCAGCCTGTTGCCTAAACCCACGGTATCGGTAAGGCATGTATGCTTTGTAAGTTGAACCTCCCACTTTCCCCCCAACTTTGGGGGGAAAAAGTGCGTCATATAAAGCGAAAAATACGGTAAATGTTTTAAATCTAAGACCTTCAGAACTGAAGAATCAGGCAGGATTTGTAACTAATTAGTTTACAGGATATACAGCAAAAATTGAGAGACCACTGTAAAATGTTCAGTTTGTCTGATTTTTCTATTTAGATGTATATTTTTGAGTAAAACATAAATTATTCTTTTATTCTATACATTTCTGAAAACATGTCTCCAAATTTTCAAGCAAAACATTTTTTGTAGATTTTTTTCTGGCAAAGAAAAATTGTCAAAATAAAAAACAGTGCTTTCAGACCTCAAATAATGCAAAGAGAATAAGTTCATAATCATTTAGAAACAGCAATACTAGTGATGAGCGAACATGAACACCCCTACTCGGTACTCACCCGAGTATGACTGTGCTCGGCGAGCACCGAGCATTTCCGGGATTATTCGGTGGGAGCTCGGGTCTCTGCCCTGCAATTCTGGTGCTCTTTAGAGCACCTATGACAATGCAGGGATTGTCAGCCATGCAATGCAATGCGGCAGCCATCTTTGTTGTGGTATTACAGTGATTGGCTGGCGTCACAGCGTCATCAGGCCTATAAGAGACATGGCGCCGCCCTGCTCTCCGCATTCTACTCCGGACTTAACGAGTGTAGGGAGAGCTGCTGCTGAGATAGGGTCAGAATCGTCCTTTTAATAGTTAGTATAGGTCTGCAACTGTTCAGTCCACAACTCTTGAGAAACCAACAGTCCTTTTTAGGGCTAATTCGGGGGTCCCGAGATTGCAGTGCTAGGTAGGCAGGGGACATATCCACATCAGCCACATCAGTGCAAGGCTTGCAGACACTGTATGTGAGTACATAGCTCTCAGTGCATACCTCCAAAATCTCCATTACTGTCTGCTGCTTATTTACTATATACCTAGCTGCAGTTTTCTGTGGCTTTTTTTACCTTACACCTGTTCCTTTTTTTCTAAAGTAATCCATAGCTCCCTTATTTCAACATTTATTTGCTGGGTCACGCTCAAGACTACAGCCAGGTTATTGTGATCAAGGAGGGCACAAATCTACCCCCAAAAATTTTTTGGTCCCAGGCATCAGAAATGAGTGCGCAAAAAAATCTTTTTTTGTTTTTGTGTCATAGCCAACTTGTTGACACAATTTAGTTGTGCCTCCAAAATTCAAGGCCACATTTTGATCAGTCTGTTATCTCAGGCTGACGGCTGGTGTATCTGTGGTGGAAAAATCGTAGCTGCACAGGCATAAGTTTCATGGTTCTGTGTTCTAGCCTTGTTCGACTTTTTTTTTTTTACTTCGTCAAAACCTCCCCAAAAATGTATACAGTCTGAAATGTCAGGCTAAGGCCTGGTGTATCTGTGGTGGAAAAATCGTAGTTTCGCAGGCATGCATATCATAGTTCTGTGTGCTATCCTTGTTCTATTCTTTTCTTTTTTTCCCCCAAAATTCACCAAAAACAAAAAAAAATGTAAACAGTCTGTTATGTCAGGCTGAGGCCTGGAGTATCTGTGGTGGAAAAATAGTAGCTTTGCAGGCATAAGTTGCATAGTTCTGTCTGCTAGCCTTGTTGTACTCATTTTTAATTATTTTCCAAATTTCACATACAACAGAAAAAAAAAATTATACAGTCTGTTATCTGTGGCTGCAGCCTGGTGTATCTGTGGTGGAAAAATCGTAGTTTTTCAGGCATGCATAGCATAGTTCTGTGTGCTAGCCTTGTTCTACTTTTTTTTTTTTTAATTCATCAAAAAACAAAAAAAATGACACAGTCTGTTTTGTCAGTCTGACACCAGGTGTATCTGTGGTGGAAAAATCGTAGTTTCGCAGGCATACATAGCATAGTTCTGTGTGCTAGCCTTGTTCTACTTTTTTTTATTTTTTTTCAAAAATTCTCCAAAAAACAAAAAAAATTACACAGTCTGTTATGTCAGGTTGAGGCCAGCTGTATCTGAGGTGGAAAAATCGTACCTTCGCAGGCATAAGTTGCATAGTTATGTCTGCCAGCCTTGTTGTACTCATTTTTATTTTTTTTTCAAATTTCACATACAACTGAAAAAAAATCATACAGTCTGTTATCTCTGGCTGCGGCCTGTTGTATCTGTGGTGGAAAAATCATAGCTTTGTAGGCATACTGATCAGATATAATTTTGTTCCAAATAAATGCATTTGTGTTGACCTGAAAGAGTTCAGTAGTCCATTTAAATTGGGCAAGGGATGGGGAAGTAGACGTGATGCTGATAGTGCATGAAGAGGATGAGGCCGTGGCTGAGCTGATAATGGGACACAACAAAGACTCACATCTTCTCGCTTGAACTTCCTGTCCCAGTTTCTAGGGGACCGCAGCACACCACTATTGAAGCCAGAGCAGTGTGAAACAGTTGTTAGTTGGACAGCGGATAATGCTTCCAGTCACTTAGCCACCACCATCCCCACCATGTCTACTACACGGTCAAGTCTGAGTAGCCATGAGTGTGGACCGGATATTCCTCACCCTGATCCTCCTTCCTCACATGATGCTGAATGCCCTGAAAAAACTGATCCCACACTTGGACACTCCAAAGAGCTGTTCAGTTTTCCCTTTCAAGAGTCCAGACTCCCGACCAGTCAACTTGAAGTGGGGCCAGATGAGATCGCATGTAGCAATGCCCAAAGTTTTGACCAGCCACATTTACACAAAGGCGATGGTGAGAAAGTGTCACAAGAGGTGGACGATGATGAGACACAATTGCCAGAAAGTCTGGAGGAGCAGGGTGCGGATGTGGAAGATGAGATGGTGGATGACATAGTGACTGACCCAACCTGGCAGGAGGACATGCAGAGCGAGGACAGCAGCAAACATGGGGAAGAAGGCATATCACCCCAACAGGTAGGAAAAAGCAGTGTGGTGGCCACAGACAGAAGGTGTGCATCCTTTCCCCGTAACACCAACATGACGGAAATAGCCATTTCAACTGTTAGCCCACATCAGCAGGGGTAGGAAAACTACCAGCCTGACCACCACCAGCATGCTCAGGCACATGGCAGCAAAGCACCTGACTTTGTGGGCCGAGCGCCAGGCTCCAGGAACACTGTCTGCAGGTGACACCACTGCTTCTTCCACTGTTTTGCGTAGAAGCCAATCCCCAGTCCACCATGCATGCGAAGATGCCTCCATCCCTGCACCTGTGGTTAACCACAGTAAAGCAGCACCATCATCAAGCCCATCCACGTCCTTGTCCCAGCACAGCCTTCAGGTGTCTATACCCCAGTCAGTGGAACAAAGAGGAAATACCCAGCCAACGCCCCACAGGCCACAGGACAAAATTCTAACATTTCTCTTCTGCTTGCGCTAAAAATGTTGCTTTTCAGGCTCGTTGAGGCAGAAGCTTTCCGCAACCTGATGGCGGCGGACGTCCCAAGGTACTCGGTCCCCAATCACCACTATTTCTCCAGGTGTGCTGAATCAGCATTACACCAGCATGTGTCCCACAACATTACCTGTGCCTTCAACAATACTGTTACTGGGAAAGTCCACCTAAATACAGACATGTGGACAAGTGCTTGTTGGCTGGGCAGGGACGTTACATCTCACTGACGGCACATGGGTTAACATAGTAGAGGCCAGGACTCAGTCGGACCTTGGGATGGAACACATCCTCCCCATGCCGAGGATTGTGGGCCTTATGTCAATCAGGGTTGCCTCCACAGTCTACAGCTCTTGCACCTCCTCCTCCTCTTCAGCCTCCATCTCTGAAATTAACACATCAGTCAGAAGCTGGAAGCACTGCAGCACTGCCTCAGCCAAGCAGCAACAGGCTGTGCTGAACCAATCTGCATAGGTGGCAAACTGCACAATGCAGAAGAGTTGTGGACAGCGCTGAAAGAGCAGTCAGATTTTTGGATGATGCCGCTGAACCTACAGCCAGGCGTGGTCATGTGTGACAAAGGCCGGAACCTGGTGGCGGCTCTGAGGCAAAGTAAGCTCACACACATATCTTGCCTGGTTCATGTGCTTAACCTCGTGGTTCAACATTTTCTGAAAAGCTACCCGAGCTGCATGATCTGCTAGTGAAAGTACACCGTCTGTTTGCCCATTTTAGAAAGTCAGCTACAGCTTCAGCCACCCTTGCCGTGCTTCAGCAGTATTTGCAGCTTCCAGCTCACTGACTGGTGTGTGATGCCCCCACTAGGGTTGAGCGAAACGGGTCGAACATTTTCAAAAGTCGCCAACTTTTGGCTAAGTCGGGGTTTCATGAAACCCGATCCGACCCCTGTGCGGGGTCGGCCATGTGGTACGCGACTTTCGCGCCAAAGTCGCGTTTCAATGACGCGAAAAGCGCCATTTCTCAGCCAATGAAGGTAAACGCAGAGTGTGGGCAGCGTGATGACATAGGTCCTGGTCCCCACCATCTTAGAGAAGGGCATTGCAGTGATTGGCTTGCTGTCTGCGACGTCACAGGGGCTATAAAGAGGCGTTCCCGCCGACCGCCATCTTACTGCTGCTGATCTGAGCTTAGGGAGAGGTTGCTGCCGCTTTGTCAGAAGCAGGGATAGCGTTAGGCAGGGTCCATTAACCACAAAACCGCTTGTGCTGCAGCGATTTGCACTGTCCAACACCACCCTCGGTGTGCAGGGACAGTGGAAGTTTTTTTTTTTTTTTTTCCCCTCAGCGCTGTAGCTCATTGGGCTGCCCTAGAAGGCTCCCTGATAGCTGCATTGCTGTGTGTACGCCGCTGTGCAAACCAACTGCTTTTTTCAAAGCACAAATCCTCTTGTTCCTTCCTTTCTGCACAGCTATCTTTTTTGTTTGTCCACACTTTTTATTTCATTTGTGCATCAGTCCACTCCTTATTGCTGCCTGCCATACCTGGCTGAGATTACTGCAGGCAGGGAGATAGTAGCTGCCTGCCATACCTGGCTGAGATTACTGCAGGCAGGGAGATAGTAATTGTAGGACATTCCCTGTTTTTTTTTTTTTTTTTGGTGGGAGATTAAGATTGGCAATTTGGCATTTCTGCTAGAGTGCCATCCCTGTGTGTGCCATCTCTCTCACATAGTGGGCCATAGAAAGCCTTTTCATTTTTCTGTATTTTTTTTTGTGGGGTGTATAAATTCTCCCTGATAAAAATACAGTGGGAGATTAATATTGGCCTTTGGGCTTGTGTGCCAGTCCTGAGTGTGCCATCTCTCTCACAAATAGTGGGCCATAGAAAGCATATTTTATTTTTTTTGGGTTTTATAAATTCTCCCTGAAAAAAGGGAGATTAATATTGGCCTCTGGGCTTGTGTGCCAGTTGTGAGCGTGCCATCTCTCTCACAAATAGTGGGCCATAGAAAGCCTATTTAATTTTTTTTTTGGTTTTATAAATTTTCCCTGAAAAAAGGGAGATTAATATTGGCCTCTGGGCTTGTGTGCCAGTTGTGAGCGTGCCATCTGTGCCAGCCCTGAGCGTGCCATCTCTCTCACAAATAGTGGGCCATAGAAAGCCTATTTAATTTTTTTTTTTGGTTTTATAAATTCTCCCTGAAAAAAAGGGAGATTAATATTGGCCTCTGGGGTTGTGTGCCAGTTGTGAGCGTGCCATCTGTGCCAGTCCTGAGCGTGCCATCTCTCTCACAAATAGTGGGCCATAGAAAGCCTATTTAATTTTTTTTTTGGTTTTATAAATTTTCCCTGAAAAAAGGGAGATTAATATTGGCCTCTGGGCTTGTGTGCCAGTTGTGAGCGTGCCATCTGTGTCAGTCCTGAGCGTGCCATCTCTCTCACAAATAGTGGGCCATAGAAAGCCTATTTAATTTTTTTTTTGGTTTTATAAATTTTCCCTGAAAAAAGGGAGATTAATATTGGCCTCTGGGCTTGTGTGCCAGTTGTGAGCGTGCCATCTGTGCCAGTCCTGAGCGTGCCATCTCTCTCACAAATAGTGGGCCATAGAAAGCCTATTTAATTTTTTTTTTGGTTTTATAAATTTTCCCTGAAAAAAGGGAGATTAATATTGGCCTCTGGGCTTGTGTGCCAGTTGTGAGCGTGCCATCTGTGCCAGTCCTGAGCGTGCCATCTCTCTCACAAATAGTGGGCCATAGAAAGCCTATTTAAATATTTTTTTGGTTTTATAAATTCTCCCAGAAAAAAAGGGAGATTAATATTGGCCTCTGGGCTTCTGTGCCAGTCCTGAGCGTGCCATCTGTGCCAGTCCTGAGCGTCCCATCTCTCTCACAAATAGTGGGCCATAGAAAGCCTATTTTTTTTTTTTTTTGGGTTTTAGAAATTCTCCCTGAAAAAAAAAGGGAGATTAATATTGCCCTTTGGGCTTGTGTGCCAGTACTAAGCGTTCCATCTCTCTCTCTCTCTCAGTCAGTGGGCCATAGAACGCCTATTTTTGGTTTTATTTGTTTTCTAAATTCTCCCTGAAAAAATCATTTTATTTTATTTGGTTTCTAAATTCTTCCTGATAAAATCATATTTTTTTTATTATTTTTTTTTCTAAAGTCTCCCTGAAAAAAAAAAAAAAAAAACAACCAAAAAAAACAGTGGGAGATTAATATTGGCCTTTCTGCTTGTGTGCCAGTCTTGACTCCTGGGTGTGCCATCTGTCTCTCTCTCTCTCTCTCTCTCTCTCTCCAATTGTGGTCCATAGAAAGCCTATATTTTTTTTCCTTGATTTGGGTTCAAAAATCTACCAGAGAAAATAACTACATCAATCATTGGTAGAAAAATATTGGCCTCTGGGCTTGTGTGCCACTCCTGACTCCTGTGTGCGTCATCTCTCAGTCAGTGGGCCATAGAACGCCTATTTTTGTTTTTATTTGTTTTATAAATTCTCCCTGAAAAAATCATTTTATTTTATTTGGTTTCTAAATTCTTCCTGATAAAATCATATTTTTTTTATTATTTTTTTTTCTAAAGTCTCCCTGAAAAAAAAAAAAAAAAACAAATCCAAAAAAAAATTGGGAGATTAATATTGGCCTTTCTGCTTGTGTGCCAGTCTTGACTCCTGGGTGTGCCATCTCTCTCTCTCTCTCTCTCTCTCTCTCTCTACAATTGTGGTCCATAGAAAGCCTATATTTTTTTTCCTTGATTTGGGTTCAAAAATCTACCAGAGAAAATAACTACATCAATCATTGGTAGAAAAATATTGGCCTCTGGGCTTGTGTGCCACTCCTGACTCCTGTGTGCGTCATCTCTCAGTCAGTGGGCCATAGAACGCCTATTTTTGTTTTTATTTGTTTTATAAATTCTCCCTGAAAAAATCATTTTATTTTATTTGGTTTCTAAATTCTTCCTGATAAAATCATATTTTTTTTATTATTTTTTTTTCTAAAGTCTCCCTGAAAAAAAAAAAAAAAAACAAACCCCAAAAAAAATTGGGAGATTAATATTGGCCTTTCTGCTTGTGTGCCAGTCTTGACTCCTGGGTGTGCCATCTCTCTCTCTCTCTCTCTCTCTCTCTCCAATTGTGGTCCATAGAAAGCCTATATTTTTTTTCCTTGATTTGGGTTCAAAAATCTACCAGAGAAAATAACTACATCAATCATTGGTAGAAAAATATTGGCCTCTGGGCTTGTGTGCCACTCCTGACTCCTGTGTGCGTCATCTCTCAGTCAGTGGGCCATAGAACGCCTATTTTTGTTTTTATTTGTTTTATAAATTCTCCCTGAAAAAATCATTTTATTTTATTTGGTTTCTAAATTCTTCCTGATAAAATCATATTTTTTTTATTATTTTTTTTTCTAAAGTCTCCCTGAAAAAAAAAAAAAAAAACAAACCCAAAAAAAAATTGGGAGATTAATATTGGCCTTTCTGCTTGTGTGCCAGTCTTGACTCCTGGGTGTGCCATCTCTCTCTCTCTCTCTCTCTCTCTCTCTCTCTCTCTCTCCAATTGTGGTCCATAGAAAGCCTATATTTTTTTTCCTTGATTTGGGTTCAAAAATCTACCAGAGAAAATAACTACATCAATCATTGGTAGAAAAATATTGGCCTCTGGGCTTGTGTGCCACTCCTGACTCCTGTGTGCGTCATCTCTCAGTCAGTGGGCCATAGAACGCCTATTTTTGTTTTTATTTGTTTTATAAATTCTCCCTGAAAAAATCATTTTATTTTATTTGGTTTCTAAATTCTTCCTGATAAAATCATATTTTTTTTATTATTTTTTTTTCTAAAGTCTCCCTGAAAAAAAAAAAAAAAAAACAACCAAAAAAAACAGTGGGAGATTAATATTGGCCTTTCTGCTTGTGTGCCAGTCTTGACTCCTGGGTGTGCCATCTCTCTCTCTCTCTCTCTCTCTCTCTCTCTCCAATTGTGGTCCATAGAAAGCCTATATTTTTTTTCCTTGATTTGGGTTCAAAAATCTACCAGAGAAAATAACTCCATCAATCATTGGTAGAAAAATATTGGCCTCTGGGCTTGTGTGCCACTCCTGATTCCTGTGTGCGTCATCTCTCACTCAGTGGCCCATAGAAAGCATATAGTTTGTTACATTTGTTTTCTAAATTCTCCCTGCAAAAATCTATTTTTTTTTTTTTTGCGGTTTCTAAAGTGTTCCTGAAAAAAATAAAAATAAAAAAAAAATAATAGTGTGACATTAATATTAACATTTGTGCTTCAGTGACAGTCCTGCGTGTGGGGCATCTCTCTAATTTGCAGCCACCAAAAAAAGAGTGTGTAACATTGGCCCTGATTTTCGCTGTGGTCTCACCAACCTGTAAAGGGGTAGCTAAATCATACTGAAGTTATAGCTCACTGTGTAAGTTGTGTGACTGCAACAAATAACGTTAGTTTGGTTACGTTTTTAAAACAATGAGGAAGTCTAGTGGAAGAGGTCGTGGCCGGGGGCGTTCATTGTCAGCTGGTAATGAGGGTAGTGGTAGTGGTGGAGCATCAGGTGGTCGTGGGGAAAAAAATATTGCACCTAAGTCTGGAGCTGTGGAGCCAGGTTCGTCGTCCGGCTACACAAGGCCTCGAACGCTCCCTTTTCTGGGATTAGGAAAACCGCTTTTAAAGCCGGAGCAGCAAGAGCAAGTTTTGGCTTATCTTGCTGACTCAGCCTCTAGCTCTTTTGCCTCCTCTCGTGAAACTGGTAAAAGTAAAAGCAGCGCGTCGTTAGTGGATGTTCACGGTCAGGGACAAGTCACTTCCTTGTCCTCTTCAGCAAAAACAACAACAGAGAAGAATGCAGCAGGCGACACAACGGGTTACTCCATGGAGCTCTTTACACATACCGTCCCTGGCTTAGAAAGTGAAGCAGTTAACAGTCCATGCCCATTACAAATTGAATCTGACATGGAGTGCACTGACGCACAGCCACAGCCAGACTACTATGCTGGTCCTTTGACTCAGACCACAACATTGCCCTCGCAGGGTGGTGATCAAGAATCAGACCCTGATGAGACTATGTTGCCCCATCACGAACGCTATACCACCGAACGACACGGTGACACAGACGAAGTTGCGCAGGAGGTACAAGAAGAGTTATTAGATGACCCAGTTCTTGACCCCGATTGGCAGCCATTGGGGGAACAGGGTGCAGGCGGCAGCAGTTCTGAAGCAGAGGAGGAGGAGGGGCCGCAGCAGGCATCAACATCGCCACAGGTTCCATCTGCCGGGCCCGTATCTTGCCCAAAACGCGTGGCAAAGCCAAAACCTGGTGGAGGACAGCGTGGCCATCCGGTTAAAGCTCAGTCTGCAATGCCTGAAAAGGTATCCGATGCTAGAAAGAGTGCAGTCTGGCATTTTTTTAAACAACATCCAATTGATCAGCGCAAAGTCATCTGTCAAAAATGTTCTACTTCCTTAAGCAGAGGTCAGAATCTGAAAAGTCTCAATACTAGTTGCATGCATAGACATTTAACCACCATGCATTTGAAAGCTTGGACTAACTACCAAACGTCCCTTAAGGTTGTTGCACCCTCGGCCAATGAAGCTAGTCATCAACGCAACATCCCTTCCGGCAGTGTAGGACCACCATTTAGCGCACCACCTGCTGTATCTGTGCAGGTATCTTTGCCAGGCCAAAGCAGTCAGGGTCAGGGAATCACCAGTTTCGTAGTAGGAAACACTGCATCTAGGGCACCGGCGGCAACAATACCATCTCCCACCGTCTCTCAGTCTGCCATGTCCACCGGCACCCCCGCTAGTTCCACGATCTCCAGCTCTCCAGTCCAGCTCACCCTACATGAGACTATGGTTAGAAAAAGGAAATACTTAGCCTCGCATCCGCGTACACAGGGTTTGAACGCCCACATAGCTAGACTAATCTCGTTAGAGATGATGCCCTACCGGTTAGTTGAAAGCGAAGCTTTCAAAGACCTGATGGACTACGCTGTACCACGCTACGAGCTACCCAGTCGACACTTTTTTTCCAGAAAAGCCATCCCAGCCCTCCACCAGCATGTTAAAGAGCGCATCGTCCATGCACTCAGGCAATCTGTGAGCACAAAGGTGCACCTGACAACAGATGCATGGACCACTAGGCATGGCCAGGGACGTTACGTGTCCATCACGGCACACTGGGTAAATGTGGTGGATTCAGGGTCCACAGGGGACAGCAAGTTTGGGACAGTTCTGCCTAGCCCACGGTCTAGTAAACAGTTGTCTGTAGCCGTTCGCACCCCCTCCTCCTCCTCCTCCTCCTCGTCCTCCTGCAGAAGCAAGAGCTCGTCCACAGACCGCAGTCGCACAAACACTCCATCCGCACCTGCCACAGTTGCACACCAGGTCTCCCATTATGGGGCAGCTACTGGCATACGTCAGCAGGCTGTATTGGCTATGAAGTGTTTGGGCGACAATAGACACACCGCGGAAGTTCTGTCCGAGTTCTTGCAGCAAGAAACGCAGTCGTGGCTGGGCACTGTAGATCTTGAGGCAGGCAAGGTAGTGAGTGATAACGGAAGGAATTTCATGGCTGCCATCTCCCTTTCCCAACTGAAACACATTCCTTGCCTGGCTCACACCTTAAACCTGGTGGTGCAGTGCTTCCTGAAAAGTTATCCGGGGTTATCCGACCTGCTCCTCAAAGTGCGTGGACTTTGCGCACATATCCGCCGTTCGCCTGTACACTCCAGCCGTATGCAGACCTATCAGCGTTCTTTGAACCTTCCCCAGCATCGCCTAATCATAGACGTTGCAACAAGGTGGAACTCAACACTGCACATGCTTCAGAGACTGTGCGAACAGAGGCGGGCTGTAATGTTTTTGTGGGAGGATACACATACACGGGCAGGCAGTAGGATGGCAGACATGGAGTTGTCAGGTGTGCAGTGGTCGAAGATTCAAGACATGTGTCAAGTCCTTCAGTGTTTTGAGGAATGCACACGGCTGGTTAGTGCAGACAACGCCATAATAAGCATGAGCATCCCCCTAATGCGTCTGCTGATGCAAAGTTTGACGCACATAAAGGATCAGGCGTCTGCACCAGAGGAAGAGGAAAGCCTTGATGACAGTCAGCGATTGTCTGGTCAGGGCAGTGTACATGACGAGGTACCGGGCGAAGAGGAGGTGGAGGATGAGGAGGATGATGGGGATGAGTATATTTTTAATGAGGAAGCTTTCCCGGGGGCACGGGAAATTGGTGGCGTGGCAAGGCCGGGTTCTGGTTTTTTGAGGGACACAAGTGACGTAGATTTGCCTGCAACTGCCCCTCAACCAAGCACAACCGCAGATTTGACAACGGGAACTTTGGCCCACATGGCGGATTATGCCTTGCGTATCCTCAAAAGGGACACACGCATTACAAAAATGATGAACGATGACGATTACTGGTTGGCCTGCCTCCTTGATCCTCGCTATAAAGGCAAATTGCAAAATATTATGCCACATGAGAACTTGGAACTAATATTAGCAACAAAACAATCAACTCTTGTTGACCGTTTGCTTCTGGCATTCCCTGCACACAGCGCCCGTGATCGTTCTCACACGAGCTCCAGGGGCCAGCAGACCAGAGGTGTTAGAGGGGCAGAAATCAGAAGTGGCGTTGGCCAGAGGGGTTTTCTGACCAGGTTGTGGAGTGATTTTTCTATGACCGCAGACAGGACAGGTACTGCAGCATCAATTCAAAGTGACAGGAGACAACATTTGTCCAGTATGGTTACAAACTATTTTTCATCCCTTATCGACGTTCTCCCTCAACCGTCATTCCCATTTGATTACTGGGCATCCAAATTAGACACCTGGCCAGAATTGGCAGAATATGCATTGCAGGAGCTTGCTTGCCCGGCAGCTAGTGTCCTATCAGAAAGAGTATTCAGTGCTGCAGGTTCAATACTAACCGAAAAAAGGACTCGTCTGGCTACCCAAAATGTAGATGATCTAACCTTCATTAAAATGAACCACAACTGGATTTCAAAATCTTTTGCCCCACCCTGCCCGGCTGACACCTAGCTTTCCTATGAAAAGGTCTTGCCTGTGGACTATTCTGAATGACTTTTCCAATCTCGTAATTTTCTTCACCTGATTGTCCAGCATACGACATGTTTCCACCTCACGAAATGGCCAAACTCCCCACACGGGGCCGTGCTATCGACACTTTGCGCTTGGACCCTTGAGAGTGCTGTTTGTCTGAAGAGGTGGGTGTGGCCGCTTTTGGTCGACGGCACTGCCACTGGGTCCCTCATAGTACAATAAAGTGTCTCTGGCGGTGGTGGTGCGCACCCAACGTCAGACACACCGTTGTAATATGAGGGGCCCTGTGCCTGTACCGCCGGCCACAAGACAGTTCCCCCCCCCAGCTCAAACAGTGCTCTACCACTAGCAAAATTATCTCTCACAGCTTCACCAATGTGTAGTCTAGGCGCTGACATCCTTCAATGCCTGGCACTGACAATACCATTGTTTTGACATTTTTGTTATGTTAGGCCTTCGAAGCCTGTCTGCGGTCCCTTCTTTCTACAACTACTACACTGACCAGGCCACTGCTGGCCGTGTTACCCTGGAACCAATTTAAAAGTGCCTACAGTCAGCCCAATTTTGTTATGTTAGGCCTTGGAAGCCTGTCTGCGGTCACTCCTTCCACTAGACTTCCACTGACCAGACCACTGCTGCCCGTGTACCCCTGGAACCAATTTAAAAGTGCCTACAGCCAGCCCAAGTTTGTTATGTTAGGCCTTGGAAGCCTGTCTGTGGTCACTCCTTCCACTAGACTTCCACTGACCAGACCACTGCTGCCCATGTACCCCTGGAACCAATTTAAAAGTGCCTACAGCCAGCACAAGTTTGTTATGTTAGGCCTTGGAAGCCTGTCTGCGGTCACTCCTTCCACTAGACTTCCACTGACCAGACCACTGCTGCCCATGTACCCCTGGAACCAATTTAAAAGTGCCTACAGCCAGCCCAAGTTTGTTATGTTAGGCCTTGGAAGCCTGTCTGCGGTCACTCCTTCCACTAGACTTCCACTGACCAGACCACTGCTGCCCGTGTACCCCTGGAACCAATTTAAAAGTGCCTACAGCCAGCCCAAGTTTGTTATGTTAGGCCTTGGAAGCCTGTCTGCGGTCACTCCTTCCACTAGACTTCCACTGACCAGACCACTGCTGCCCGTGTACCCCTGGAACCAATTTAAAAGTGCCTACAGCCAGCCCAAGTTTGTTATGTTAGGCCTTGGAAGCCTGTCTGCGGTCACTCCTTCCACTAGACTTCCACTGACCAGACCACTGCTGCCCGTGTACCCCTGGAACCAATTTAAAAGTGCCTACAGCCAGCCCAAGTTTGTTATGTTAGGCCTTGGAAGCCTGTCTGCGGTCACTCCTTCCCCTAGACTTCCACTGACCAGACCACTGCTGCCCATGTACCCCTGGAACCAATTTAAAAGTGCCTACAGCCAGCCCAAGTTTGTTATGTTAGGCCTTGGAAGCCTGTCTGCGGTCACTCCTTCCACTAGACTTCCACTGACCAGACCACTGCTGCCCATGTACCCCTGGAACCAATTTAAAAGTGCCTACAGCCAGCCCAAGTTTGTTATGTTAGGCCTTGGAAGCCTGTCTGCGGTCACTCCTTCCACTAGACTTCCACTGACCAGACCACTGCTGCCCATGTACCCCTGGAACCAATTTAAAAGTGCCTAAAGCCAGCCCAAGTTTGTTATGTTAGGCCTTGGAAGCCTGTCTGCGGTCACTCCTTCCACTAGACTTCCACTGACCAGACCACTGCTGCCCATGTACCCCTGGAACCAATTTAAAAGTGCCTACAGCCAGCCCAAGTTTGTTATGTTAGGCCTTGGAAGCCTGTCTGCGGTCACTCCTTCCACTAGACTTCCACTGACCATACACTGCTGCCCATGTACCCCTGGAACAAATTTAAAAGTGCCTACAGCCAGCCCAAGTTTGTTATGTTAGGCCTTCGAAGCCTGTCTGCGTCCCGTTCTTTCAACTACAACTACACTGACCAGGCCACTGATGGCCGTGTTCCCCTGGAACCAATTTTAACTTGCCTACAGCCAGCCCTATGTTATTATGTTAGGCCTTCAAAGCCTGTCTGCGTCCCGTTCTTTCAACTACAACTACACTGACCAGGCCACTGATGGCCGTGTTCCCCTGGAACCAATTTTAACTTGCCTACAGCCAGCCCAATGTTAGGCCTTTGATGCCTGTCTGCCGTCACTCCTTCCACTAGGCCTCCACTGACCTGTCTATTGCTGCCCGTGTACCCCTTGAACCAACCTAATAAAATATTTTAAAAATTAATTTGATTATAAAAAATAAGATCGTGTTGAGATCTCAAATGCAGACATTTTAACAATCAAAACAAACACACAACAAATATCTGGAACTGTACTACAAAGGTCCAACAGCTACAATTTCTTTCTCCTGCAAGAAGTTAACTGAAAGTTTTTTGGAGTTGTTAACACAGATATGGCATCCACCGAGTGTTGTCCTGACGCGTCTCCTTTAAATTATTTCCAATAAGATGTTAAACTATTAATTTAATAAAATCAATAATTAAAAAATTAATTGAGTAAGTCAAAAGCACATTGCAAATAAACATTAATTACAAATCAAGAAGCATGGCGCGTCCGAGGGTGAGTAGATACCGAATAAGAATATAATCACCCTCGGACGCGCAATGCTTATTTAAAACAGCCTTCCTTCCTATGAATCAGCCCTTCCGTGGTGTAGAGAGAGGTTGTGTTACACTCCAAGGTGTTCCCCAGGTTGCCTTTCCTGAGCTTCGATCTTCCGGCTCTCGTTTAGTAGCTGTTGGAAACTACGCTGCATTAGGCCTACTAATTGTGTATGGGTGAAACAGTGGCGCATCTGCGGTCCCTCCTTCCACTAGGCCTCCTCTGACCTGTCTACTGCGGCCCGTGTACCCCTTGAACCAACCTAATAAAATATTTTAAAAATTAATTTGATTATAAAAAATAAGATCGTGTTGAGATCTCAAATGCAGACATTTTAACAATCAAAACAAACACACATCAAATATCTGGAACTGTACTACAAAGGTCCAACAGCTACAATTTCTTTCTCCTGCAAGAAGTTAACTGAAAGTTTTTTGGAGTTGTTAACACAGATATGGCATCCACCGAGTTTTGTCCTGTCGCGTCTCCTTTAAATTATTTCCAATAAGATGTTAAACTATTAATTTAATAAAATCAATAATTAAAAAATTAATTGAGTAAGTCAAAAGCACATTGCAAATAAACATTAATTACAAATCAAGAAGCATGGCGCGTCCAAGGGTGAGTAGATACCGAATAAGAATATAATCACCCTCGGACGCGCAATGCTTATTTAAAACAGCCTTCCTTCCTAAGAATCAGCCCTTCCGTGGTGTAGAGAGAGGTTGTGTTACACTCCAAGGTGTTCCCCAGGTTGCCTTTCCTGAGCTTCGATCTTCCGGCTCTCGTTTAGTAGCTGTTGGAAACTACGCTGCATTAGGCCTACTAATTGTGTATGGGTGAAACCGTGGCGCATCTGCGGTCCCTCCTTCCACTAGGCCTCCACTGACCTGTCTACTGCGGCCCGTGTACCCCTTGAACCAACCTAATAAAATATTTTAAAAATTAATTTGATTATAAAAAATAAGATCGTGTTGAGATCTCAAATGCAGACATTTTAACAATCAAAACAAACACACAACAAATATCTGGAACTGTACTACAAAGGTCCAACAGCTACAATTTCTTTCTCCTGCAAGAAGTTAACTGAAAGTTTTTTGGAGTTGTTAACACAGATATGGCATCCACCGAGTGTTGTCCTGTCGCGTCTCCTTTAAATTATTTCCAATAAGATGTTAAACTATTAATTTAATAAAATCAATAATTAAAAAATTAATTGAGTAAGTCAAAAGCACATTGCAAATAAACATTAATTACAAATCAAGAAGCATGGCGCGTCCAAGGGTGAGTAGATACCGAATAAGAATATAATCACCCTCGGACGCGCAATGCTTATTTAAAACAGCCTTCCTTCCTAAGAATCAGCCCTTCCGTGGTGTAGAGAGAGGTTGTGTTACACTCCAAGGTGTTCCCCAGGTTGCCTTTCCTGAGCTTCGATCTTCCGGCTCTCGTTTAGTAGCTGTTGGAAACTACGCTGCATTAGGCCTACTAATTGTGTATGGGTGAAACAGTGGCGCATCTGCGGTCCCTCCTTCCACTAGGCCTCCACTGACCTGTCTACTGCGGCCCGTGTACCCCTTGAACCAAACTAATAAAATATTTTAAAAATTAATTTGATTATAAAAAATAAGATCGTGTTGAGATCTCAAATGCAGACATTTTAACAATCAAAACAAACACACAACAAATATCTGGAACTGTACTACAAAGGTCCAACAGCTACAATTTCTTTCTCCTGCAAGAAGTTAACTGAAAGTTTTTTGGAGTTGTTAACACAGATATGGCATCCACCGAGTGTTGTCCTGTCGCGTCTCCTTTAAATTATTTCCAATAAGATGTTAAACTACTAATTTAATAAAATCAATAATTAAAAAATTAATTGAGTAAGTCAAAAGCACATTGCAAATAAACATTAATTACAAATCAAGAAGCATGGCGCGTCCGAGGGTGAGTAGATACCGAATAAGAATATAATCACCCTCGGACGCGCAATGCTTATTTACAACAGCCTTCCTTCCTAAGAATCAGCCCTTTCGTGGTGTAGAGAGAGGTTGTGTTACACTAAGGTGTTCCCCGGGTTGCCTTTCATGAGCTTCGATCTTCCGGCTCTCGTTTAGTAGTTGGTGGAAACTACGCTGCATTAGGCCTACAAATTTGGTATGGGGTGTAGAGACAGGTTGTGTTACACTCCAAGGTTTTCACCAGGTTGCCTTTCCTGAGCTTCGATCTTCATGCTCTCGTTTAGTAGTTGTAGAAAAGTACGCTGCATTAGGCCTACAAAATGGGTATGGGGTGGAGAGAGATGGTGTGTTACACTCCAAGGTGTTCCCCAGGTTGCCTTTCCTGAGCTTCGATCTTCATGCTCTCGTTTAGTAGGTGTCGGAAAGTAGGCTGCATTAGGCCTAAAAAATGGGGAATGGGGTGGAGAGAGATGGTGTGTTACACTCCAAGGTGTTCCCCAGGTTTCCTTGCCATTGCTTCGGTCTTCCGACTCTCGTTTAGTAGTTGTAGAAAAGTACACAGCATTAGGCCTACAAAATGGGTATGGGGTGGAGAGAGATGGTGTGTTACACTCCAAGGTGTTCCCCAGGTTGCCTTTCCTGAGCTTCGATCTTCATGCTCTCGTTTAGTAGGTGTCGGAAAGTAGGCTGCATTAGGCCTACAAATTGGGTATGGGGTGGAGAGAGATGGTGTGTTACACTCCAAGGTGTTCCCCAGGTTGCCTTTCCTGAGCTTCTATCTTCAGGCTCTCATTAAATTGTGGTTAAATGGAACAACTGCATTTGGCGTACTAGTTGGTTTGGGGCCTACTATCGGTGTCTGCCACTCCTTGCTGTTCTCCTGGTTTCCTGTCCTGAAATTCCATTTTCAGCCTCTCGTTAAGTAGTTGTTAATGTTAGACTGCATTTGGCCTACTAGTTGGGTTGGGGCCTACTATCGGTGTCTGCCACTCCTTGCTGTTCTCCTCCACTGAACAAAGCTGTGCCGCCTGTTTACTACGGTTGCCAATTTTGAACTGCATTTCGACTACTTACTGATTTGGCCCTACTCTCTGTGTCAGCCTCTCATTCCAGTTGTCCTCCACTGCAATGCCCCCTGGTTATTCCTGTGTTACCAATTTTGAACTGCATTTAGCCCACTTTCTTCTTTGGGCCTATATCTGTGTTTCCACTTCATCGTGCCCATTGCCCAGCCAGTGATAGATGAGTCTGCTGGTACATTGACCCATAACGCAACATTCCCCGTGCACGCTACACAACAACATTGTGACCCTGCTGAAAGTCAGGTTGCTCTTCCCGCATACCATACCACCTTACACGGGGACAAAGAGGAAGGTGCAGATGAAAGTGCAGGTTCCTTCATCAGGTGGGGGGAGGAATACTAGTTGGCGACGTCACTGGCACAGGGCCTCTCATAGTACGCAAAAGTGTTGCTGCCGGTGGGAGGCGCCCCCGCCGTGCAAACACACCGCTGTACTTTGAGGGGCCCTGTGCCAGTGCCAATGCCAACGAGTGGGCCCCCCCTGCTTGCTCAGGTTCACAGCACTTGCAAAGTTGAAATACTTACCTCTCCCTGCTCCACTGCCGTGACGTGGTCCAGATTTCCTGGGCCCACTAATTACTTGAACCAGCCCTACCCCCCACAACTTTAGCCAAATGACCCCCAATTTCAAATGCCTTCCAATTATTATAAGGTAAATTACGCTTGACAAGCTTCATTAAGAAGAATGGATGGTATTGACATTAAAATGTGTACTCTAGGTGTTTTCCTGGCCCCCACTCACTGCCGACTATGCTGCCCCATTGACTTGCATTGGGTTTCGTGTTTCGGTCGATCCCGACTTTACGTCATAATCGGCCGATTTCACTCGACCCGACTTTGGACATAGTCGGGTTTCGCAAAACCCGGCTCGACACTAAAAAGGTCAAGGTCGCTCAACTCTAGCCCCCACGCGTTGAAACTCTATACTGTATATGTTGGAAAGGATTTGTGAGCAGAAGATGGCAGTTGGTGACTACTAACATCAACAAGGCTGTCGATATTCAGTTCAGACTCCACACATAAAACCTCAGGAGTGGATATGGATGTCAGACATATGTACCATCCTACAATATTTTGAGGACAGCACCAAAATGGTGAGCGGAGATGACACCATCCCACTTCTCAGCATTCTGAAAACCTCTCTGCTCACAATTAAAGAGGATGCATTGCAGGCAGAGCACGAGGACATGGAGCAAGGAACCATACAGGGGGATTACACTCAGTCCAGCCTCATGTCCTCCCAACGTGGATTGTAGGCAATGAGGATGAAGAGGAGGAGGATGAGGATGAGGAAGAGGACAGCATGGTCAGTCATCCTGTTGATGAGGACACGGAAGTCTTGCCTGTTAGCAGTCTGGTACGCATGGCTGACTTTATGTTTCGCTGTGTTTCACCTAACCCTCGGATTCTAAAAAATTTTTGTGACACTCATTACTGGCTTGTGACACTTCTAGACCCATGCTACAAGGAGAACTTTCTATCTCTTCTGCCCGAGGTAGAGAGGTGTACTAAACTGTTGCAGTACCAGAGGGCCCTTGTAGCATAATTACTCAGAAAATTCTCACATGAGAACGCTGGCAGCAGACATCAGAGTTTGTTGTACAACTAACGAGTCCAAGCAAGAGAGACAGAAGTACAATCCAGCTCAGGCAGGGGAACAATGGCAAAGTTCTGGGACAGTTTTCTCAAACCCTTCCAATGTGCTGACACAGAGGCAAGGGGTTCTGTCACAAGAAGTGCAATGTTTGGGAAGATGCTGAGGGAGTACCCTGCAGATCGTACAAATGTACTCCGGGATTCTTTTGTGCCTTTTAATTATTGGGTATCCAAGCTGGACACGTGGCATGAATTGGCTCTCTATGCCTTGGAGGTTCTCGCCTGCCCTGCTGCTAGCATTCTGTCAGAGCGGGTTTTTAGTGCCGCTGATGGAATTATAACAGATAAGTACATCCGCCTGTCAATTGAAAATGATGACAGGCTGACTCTTATAAAAATGCACAAGGGCTGGATTGGGCAAAACCTCTGTACACCACCAAGTGAAAACCGTGAAACATAACCTCTAATGCATTGTCTTTTTTGTGGTGGTGTATTGTCATGCACCTCTTCCCAACCACACAAGGGTATCCCCTTTCTGATTTGGTCTGTTTGGTGTTATCCTCCTCCTTATCCTCATCATCTACAACCAGTACAAAACCAGGGTGAACATATTCTGTGATGCAAAAGTCACTCAATTTTTGTGCGAGGGTGTTTTTCTGATGCCCGTTACTAAGCCTAAATCAATCATTTGCCTCCTGAGGAACTTACATCATGGGAGGGAAACGCGTTGAGGCGATGCTGATTAAGCCGAGGTGATGCTAATCTAGCATACTGAAGCTAAGTTTATTCTAAAATTGCCACACTGCTGACATGTTTGGGCATAATGCAATAGAATGGTGATTTATGTGGGCTGTTACATCAATATGCAGCAATATCGCTAGTGATGATTTATTTGGTCTGCTATATTGATATGCAGCAATATCACTATAAGAAAAAGAGATTTAAGGGGATGGTATATGTACATACTTTGCTTATATCCTAGATGTCTGATTTTTTTGCCACTAAGTAAAAGAGCCTTACATTATTTAAAGTGATGCTGATCTGGCAGAGATTAATCTAGCATATATGTGATAAATTTTACCCTGAAAATTGTTTATCATATTGCTGATCTGTCTGGGCATGGTGCAATAGAGTGATGATTGATTTAGGCTGCCACATCATTATGTAGTGACACTTCTTTGAATTAATAGGTCTAATGGGATGTTAATTCTATGTCACTTACAGATCTTGGTTACATTTTAAATTTTTGCCCCTTTTGCCACTGACTAAATAAACTTTGCACTATAGGGGATCATGTGGCAAACGATGTTGTTTTTGTGGATTTGCTATATCTAATCTCTTATAATGTCATCATACATTATGCCTGGAGTGGTTATGCTGGCTTAGAGGGTTTACTGATTGGCAGTCCAGTTGAGGATATTCGGGGTGTTTTGACCTAAAATCCCCTTTTCCGCTTGACCTATCTCCACTCTATAAGTAAAAAAATAAAGGGTGAGCTATAGGGATTTTTAGAGGTAGCCATTGGTGAGCGGGGGGTGCCATTTGCGTGTTGTGATAGGGTGCCAACCTCCGCAGTCAGGAAGGGACTCTGTAAATAGGGTTTTGTGGAGGGCATTTAATATAAATATCTCTATCCATTTTCTCTCCTCCCCCCTAAAGTAAAAACTAACTATCAAAATTAAGTTTATTAATCTGCGATTTTTTGATACTTCTAAAGGTACTGTCACATTAAACGACACTGCAGCGATATAGGCAACGATGCCGATCGCTGCAGTGTCGCTGTTTCGTCGCTGTGTGGTCGCTGGAGAGCAGTCACACAGAGAGCTCTCCAGCGACCAACAATGCTGAAGTCCCCGGGTAACCAGGGTAAACATCGGGTTACTGACGGCGAGGGGACAGACACTGGAATGTAAGTATGTACTGTTTGTTTTTTTTTACATTTACAATGGTAACCAGGGTAAATATCGGGTTACTAAGCACGGCCCTGCGCTTAGTAACCCGATGTTTACCCTGGTTACCAGTGAAGACATCGCTGAATCGGCGTCACACACGCCGATTCAGCGATGTCTGCGGGAGATCCAGCGACGAAATAAAGTTCTGGCCTTTCTGCTCCGACCAACGATGTCACAGCAGTATCCAGATCACTGCTGCATGTCAAACACAACAATATCGCTATCCAGGACGCTGCAACGTCACGGATCGCTAGCGATATCGTTGTTAAGTTATTCAGTGTGAAGGTACCTTTAGTGTTTTTCATTATGGTGGCTTAGTATTATAAATAAACCCCTATTCCTGGGTCTGTCTTTACTTAATACTCTGCAGAAAGTTTAATTGTTGGATTGGTATTATCATTGTGTGTTTTTTTCTGTGGTATACCTATTCTAGTGTCACCTAAGGAATGTAGGAGAGCCGCTGTTGAGCGGGGGCGCCATTTGTGTATCAAGAGGGTGCCAACCTCCGCTGATAGGAAGGTTTTTCAGCTAGGGTAAACTAGGGTCATTTAAGCCTATTCTCCCTTCCAAAATATGTCTCCAATTGGAGAAAGCAACTTATATTGCTATAATTTCTTTATTCCCAAAGCCATATTTCTTTTCCGCAGCTGACATGGTATGATAATGAAAAGTACATGGATGAAGACGTATTTTGTCTTTAACTTGCTGTGATAAAATGGCTTCCACTGCAGAGTCTGAGGCGTTTACTTCGACAACAAATCACAGTTCATTGTTTGGATAAACAATTAATGGTGTGGAAGTCACAGGTATTTTTAGTTTGTCAAACGCCATTGGTGCCTCTGGAGACCAAAAAAAGTCTTTAGCTTTCTTTGTGAGTGAAGTAACTGGTAATATTATTTTTGAAAAGTTTTTAATTAATCTTCTGTAGAAATTTGCAAACCATATAAAGCGCTGAACATCTTTTAAATTTCTTGGGGTAGGCCAGGCAACTAACACTCTGATTTAACTGGGATCCATGCTCAGACCTTCTGGGGAGATGATATAGCCCAGAAATTGCGCTCTGGTTTGTTCGAATTCACATTTTTCGGGTTTGATGTAGAAATGGATTTCAAGTAGATGTTCCAGAATTAACTGGACATGTCTGCAATACTCCTCAAAGGTATCTGAAGAAATAATAATATCATTGAGATAAACAACAACAAATCAATCCAAAAAATCTTGACATACAGCATTGATGAGGTGATGAAAAGGCCAAATAGTGCTGCATTAAATTAGTCTCCCCATTGTACTGCGTTATATATCTAACCTGTTGGTTAGATGTAGTTGATTTAGAGGAATACAACACTTGATGTCTTGTGGTATTCCTGGCTCGATTGTATGCCTTTTTAATGGAGCGATGACTATATCCTCTATCCAAAAATCTCAACCTAAGATCAGCTGCCTGTTTTTCAAGATCTTCGTCAGTTGAGCGAATATTTATAATATTTAGTGTATTCATCTTATATTATTTTTCAGCGTGGGTACGTTTACATTTTGTAGGGATATAGATTTTTTTGTTATTACATATTATTTGCTTATCATATATATGTTATATATATTTCTTGTATATACCGTAACTTTTTAACTTTTATGTACACTTGTATTTTTTCATTTGCACATATGTAGATATATATCTTTCATTTTGTCTTCTTTTATAGTGATATATTATTATATTGCATTTAATGTATATCTTTACAATTTGTTCACCACACACATTTCTCTTATTATTTCCCCCAACTCTTTCTGCATCTGCCCATTTGTAGGTTTTTGTTATTATCTGCGGGCACTGTCTGTGTCCCGGTGGGTGTGTACCCCGTGTCCTGTTGCCATGGCAGTGGCTGTTTCTGCTGCATGGCGGTGTGGTGCAGGTCCTGCACGCTACCGGGTCCTCCTGACAGCGTATCGCTTTTCCTGCATTAGCCCATCTGAGGGTTGCTGTCACTGTGCGCATGCGCCGTCTGTGTCCCGGTGTGTGTGCATCTCGTATCTTAGTTACCATGGCAGTGGCTCTTATCTATTGCCGGGCAACACGGGTGCTGTACACTTCCGGGTCCTCCTGGCGGCGCATGCGCCGCTAACGCTTCCACTCCTTCTCATCGGCATTTCTCCACACATGTATATAAACCCTCCGGTCCACTAGTACACCACACCCTGATGAAGGATTTAATCTGAAACGCATGTCAGGGTGCACTGTACTTGGAGGGATGGACGTTGCAGGTATATTATCAGGTTCATAACTTCTTGTACTTTGGTGCACTTTACATGTAGGATTGTGGCACATTTATTTTCACTTATTTTTGATTGGTTCTTATTTTGCTCAGCATCTTTATATTTTATCTAATAGCCCATAGCTTGATTATTTGGCTTTTCACAGCATAGCATTTGCACATGTCTAGTTTTATTACTGCATTTATTGCAGTTTGCACTTTTTGCACATTACTTCAAAGCACAACACTTAGATATGTAGATACATGCATTGTGCTTACCACGGTCCAAGTCTTATATGATTTTTGCATTTTTGTCCGCACGGTCATTATTTTATTGTTATATATTTTTTTGATTAATTCTTCCAAGTACAGGCACATTATGTAGTGCCATTCGCCATATAATAAATAAATGCATTCTTTTACATACGTTTATATGTCTTGGCCTTAATTCTTATATTATATTTTATATACAGTACAGAGCAAAAGTTTTGACATACCTTCTCATTTAAAGATTTTACTGTATTTTCATGACTATGAAAATTGCACATTCACACTGAAGGCATCAAAACTATGAATTACCACATGTGGAATTATATACTTAACAAAAAAGTGTGAATCTCTTGGCATTCTCTTGATGAGCTTCAAGAGATAGTCACCGGAAATGGTCTTCCAACAATATTGAAGGAGTTCCCAGAGATGCTTAACACATGTTGGCCATTTTGTCTTCACTCTGCGGTCCAGCTCCCCCCAAACCATCTCGATTGTGGTCAGGTCTGGTGACTGTGAAGGCCAAGTCATCTGGCGTAGCACCCCATCACTCTCCTCCTTAGTCAAATAGCACTTACACAGCCTGGAGATGTGTTTGGTGTCATTGTCCTGTTGTAAAATAAATGATGGCCCAAATAAACGCAAACCGGATGGAATAGCATGCCGCTGCAAGATGCTGTGCTAGCCATTTATGCCTTCAATTTTGAATAAATCCCCAACAGTGTCACCAACAAAGCACCCCCACACCATCACACCTCCTCAACCATGCTCCATGATGGGAACCAGGCATGTAGAGTCCATCTGTTCACCTTTTCTGCATCGCACAAAGACACGGTGGTTGGAAGATCTCAAATTTGGACTCATCAGACCAAAGCACAGATTTCCAATGGTCTAATGTCCATTCCTTGTGATCTTTAGCCCAATCAAGTCTCTTCTGCTTGTTGCCTGTCCTTTGCAGTGTTTTCCTAGCAGCTATTTTACCATGAAGGCCTGCTGCACAAAGTCTCCTCTTAACAGTTGTTGTAGAGATGTGTCTGCTGCTAGAACTCTGTGTGGCATTGACCTTGTCTCTAATCTGAGCTGCTGTTATCCTGCGATTTCTGAGGCTGGTGACTCGTATAAACTTATCCTCAGAAGCAGAGGTGACTCTTGGTCTTCCTTTCCTTGGTCGGTCCTCATGTGAGCCAGTTTCTTTGTAGACCTTGATGGTTTTTGCAACTGCACTTGGGGACACTTTCAAAGTTTTCCCAATTTTTCGGACTGACTGACCTTCATTTCTTAAAGTAATGATGGCCACTCATTTTTCTTTACTTAGCTGCTTTTTTCTTGCCATAATAAAAATTTTAACAGTCTATTCAGTAGGACTATCAGCTCTGTATCCACCAGACTTCTGCTCAACAAAACTGATGTTTTGACGTTGAGAGGCATGACTAATTACCAGTAAACCTAAACAGTTCATCGGAGTGGCCAGCATTGGGATCATATGTGTCCTGGAACTCTTGATCAGGGGGAAAGAAGACCATGTTGAGGATTCTGAGGCCCAGCCTCTTGGCTACTGAGAGTGTACTGTGTGGAAAACTTGGTGGTGCTGATTATCAACACACTGTAGCCTTTGTCTGCCATCCAACCCACAACATCCTCGCTCTTGTCTGGGTTCGACAGTGGTGTAGTGCACTGACCAAATATTGACAGGAATCTAGAACGACATACAGTTACCTTCTGATCTGTCACACGGCCTTTGCGGGCACCACCACATCCAAGTGACGGTTCTTTAACGACCCCCTTTCCCTTAATGAATGAGTTGTTTTAAAAATTCCTGGCTTTATTTTTTACCAGTATCCTCACAGAGGTGTTGTGTATAAATTCCCTGTATCTAGCAATGCATGGGCATTTATTTCACATATCAGTATTATTACACACAGCAAAAGCAAACTAAGGAAAAGTACATGTTAATGGTCACATTTCCATATCTCAGCTAGCTTTCTGCCAGTCGCACAACTGCTAGATCAAGATGATTTATTTAACCAATAGCAGAGAAATTTTTTGTTCAATCGCCTTTATGACACATGATAACAGCAGACTCAGGAAACTTACAGGTAAATAGTCACGTTTGCTTATCTCAGTAGTCTTTGCACCAGTCACACAACTGCTAGATAAAGATATGCTATTTCATTAACCAATATCAGAGTGATTTTTTGTTTAATTGCCTTTTTGAAGCATGGTAACAATTGACTCTGGGATATTACTGGTAAATAGTGACATTTGCAGACTTTGCACCAGTCGCACAACTGTCAGATAAAGATACCCTGTTTATTTAACCAAATGAAAAATCTAAGTTTTCTATATCACCTTTAGGACACATGCCAACAGAAGATTAAGGAAAGTTATTACCACTAGTAAATTGTGACGTTTGTATATCTCTGCAGGCTTTGAAGAAGTCACACAACTGTTAGATAAAGATAAGCTATTTACTTAACCAATATACTTTTTTTATTTTTATATTGACTTTATGAGACAGCAGACTCAGGAAAATTACTGGTAAATAGTGACATTGCCATAGCTCAGCAGGTTTTGAGCCAGTCGCACAACTGCTAACTAAATATTAGCTATTTCAGCAATAGGCAAGGAATTTTATTTAGCAATTACCTTTTAAAAATGATGTATACTGTATGCTGATATTAACAAATATTACCTAGCTGTAAAAAAAATTATATGCTGATATGCTGGAAAAATATGTAGCTCCCAAAAAAATTGTTTAGTATATGCTGGTACTAACTAATATTATTTGGCTCTAAATAGAGCTTATTTGTATATTATGGTAGTGGATGAAACCCTGCCTATCTCTATGCGTATTTCTGTGCAAAGCCTGTAGAGATACGCAAACATCACAATTTACCAGTGGAAATAATTTTCCTAACTCTGCTGTTGGTTTGTATCCTAAAGGCGATATATAAAAAATTCAAATTATCATTATTATTATTATTTATTTATATAGCACCATTGATTCCATGGTGCTGTACATGAGAATGGGTTACATACAAGTTACAGATATCACTTACAGTAAACAAACTTACAATGACAGACTGATACAGAGGGGCATTCTACAGGATTATGGGGAAGGAGACAATAGGTTGAGGGTTGAGGCAGTATCTCCGGTAGTGATGAGGAGGCAGCGGGGTCAGTGCAGGCCAGGCTGTAGGCTTTCCTGAAGAGATGGGTTTTCAGGTTCTGTCTGAAGGATCCAAATGTGGTTGATAGTTGGACGTGTTAGGGCAGAGAATTCCAGAGGATGGGGGATATTCTGGAGAAGTCTTGGAGGCGGTGGGATGAGGAGCAAATATGTGTGGAGGAGAGAAGGAGGTCTTGGGAGGACCGGAGATTAAGTCAGGGAAGATATCGGGAGATTAGTTCAGAGATATATGGAGGAGTCAGGTTATGGATGGCTTTTAGGTCAGTATTAGTAATTTGAACTGGATACGCTGAAGGAATGGGAGCCAGTGAAGAGATTTGCAGAGCGGGAAGCGGAGGAGTAGCGAGGAGAGAGATGAATTAGTCAGGCAGCACATTTAAGGATGGACTGGAGAGGTACAAGGGTGTTAGCAGGGAGGCCGCAGAAAAGGATGTTGCAGTAGTCAAGGCGGGAGATGATGAGGGCATGCACAAGCATTTTAATAGATTGACGATTGAGGAAAGGATGGATTCTGGAGATATTTTTGAGCTGGAGGCGACAGGAGGTGGACAGAACTTGGATGTGCGGTTTGAAGGACAGGGCGGAGTCAAAGGTTACTCCAAGGCAGCGGACCTCCGGTACGGGGGAAAGCATGATTTTGTTGTTTGCGATAGAAAGGTCAGGTAAGGAAAATCTATGGGATGGAGGAAAGATAATGAGTTCAGATTTGTCCACATTGAGTTTGAGGATGCGAGAAGAGAAGGAGGATATGGCTCATAGACACTCTAGGATTCTGGACAGCAGAGCGGTGATGTCTGGGCCAGAGAGGTAGATCTGAGTGTCATCAGCATAGAGGTTGTACTGACGTCCATGGGACTTTATGAGTTCTCCCAGGTCAAGTCTATAGATTGAGAAGAGTAGGGGTCCTAGAACAGAGCCTTGGGGGACTCCAACAGAGAGAGGGTGGGATGAGGAGGTAGTGTGGGAGTGGGAGACGCTGAATGTGCGGTTGGAAAGGTACGAGGAGATCCAGGATAGGGCGAGGTCTGTGATGCCAAAGGAGGAGAGGATCTGTAGTAGGAGGCAGTGGTCAACTGTGTTGAAAGCAGAGGACTGGTCTAGAATGAGGAGTACGGAGTATTGTCCGTTAGCTTTGGTGGTAAGTAGGTCGTTAGTGATTTTGGTCAGGGCTGTCTCAGTTGAGTGATAGGGTGGAAACCAGATTTTAGATTGTCAAAGAGCAAGCTAGATGAGAGGTGGGAGGAAAGTTCAGAGTGGACATGCTGCTCCTGGAGTTTGGAAGCGAATGGGACCAGCGATATTGGGTGATAGCTGAACATAGCAGTTGGATCGAGGGTTGGCTTTTTAAAGATAGGCGTGATTGTGGCATGTTTGTAAACAGAAAGGAAGGTGCCAGAAGTTGGTTAATTGAATAGCTTATCTTTATCTTGCAGTTGTGCGACTAGTGCAAAGCCTACAGAAATACCTCTGTTAGCATATGCCATATACTGCTGACACACACACAGCACCCCAGTAGGTGTGTGGAATGCCTGAGAACAAAATCTGTGTCTGAGGTTGAAACCACTGCCCCTTGCCCTTTGTTACATCCTTCCCAGTCTGCTTTCTAGGAAAGAGGCACTGATGCCTCCTGTCCACAACCTGCAGTTGCACAGACACAACAGTCTGCAACCACGTCCAGTTCGTTGTCCCAGCGCAGCATTTAGTTGTCATTTGTCAGCATATATGTCTACTATCAAAATTGTTAGATAGGGCATACATTTTTGTTAGCACTTTGCATTGTCCGATGCTGGACAAAGACCATTGCTGACTTTTCTAGGCTCCTAAATGAGACTTGTGTCTCTTTATTAAACTGTTGCTTCCCTTATATTTTCTAAACATTTTTGGTGGAATACTGCCCAGTTTCTGTACATTTTAGGCATGTATAAAAGTTTGGGTTAATTTGCTCTGCAGATCTATTCAGGCCGCAGCCTTACACATATTGGAACATTGGCATTGCCGCGCCAATGCCTTTATCTGAGCTCTGCAACACTGCCTGTCACCTGAGTAATATACTCCACAGAGCTCGTCACTCTCTGGGACATAACCAGTAATTAATCCATTGTTGCTCAGAACCATGGAAAATATATATTCTTCCTGGTTAGGTAGTTTCCAGAAGAAGTGTGTAGGCTTGTACAGATTGGTCAATGGCACTCCTGTCTCTTTCCCTTGAAGAGGCTGCTTCCAAGTAAAATGAGGCTTGCACATGTTCCTGTCATGGGTTACAGGCCTTACAGTCTGACCACATTACAGACCCTCCCTTGCATACACTGTTTTCAGAATTTAATTTTGGTGTCTGGTAGAACCCAATTTATTGATATTAATGATACAGCTCCCCCAAATCCTGTATTATATTCACCTTACAGTAGCTTCACCCAATATGACAGTGGATCCATAAGGATCTGGTGGCCAATCTGAACTGTGGAGCTCACAAAACTTTGGGTTTCAGAGCACCTGCTGGCCCTCTGAAAATGTCAAACGAGGGCCATATAATATAATAACGGTGGTGGCGGGCAAAGCCCAAAATTAAAATGGGCGTTATGGAGACATGAGGTCAGTAGGTGCTCTCGTCCACTGGCCCAGCTGTCTCTAGCATGTCTGCATGGACCAGGGCTCATGCCACTGAATGCTCGCTATCTTCCCGTGGGCAGAACACTACTCAGACAACACAGGGTGAAGGTAAAACAGTGTGGCAATACTTTATTGAACCACAACGCACAATAGCAAACAGAACAGTCCCAGCACACACCCAAGATGGTGCAAATTACAGAGTCTCACCCTTCCGCTAACTCACTGGCATTAGAGCTGCTTCCATTGTTGCATACCTCCACCAGTGGCTCCCCACTTTTGGCAGGCTCCCACAGCAAGGAGGAAAAACAGTTTAGGAAGCTAACCAAGAGCAGTGAGGTATGTGGTCAGGTGAACCAATTGTCCCAACCTGGATTCTTTAAGATGTCTCTGGGGTTTCAGTGATGGTCAGTGAAACAGTTCTGTGTTATTTCAGCCAGGTCCAAAGTACCCTCAGCTCAGTACCCAAAGAGTCACACTGACCAGAAGAAAAAGTCTCTAAATATAGTGGCATGTAACCTATTTTTAGATTTAACAAGTGTCCTTCAGCATAGCATCACAGTTAAAGGGAACAATGGTGATTAGATCAAGTAGCATTACTTGAATATTTAAACTATTTGCATAGACTTTCCCTCTCTGCTTTCGAACTCAACAAATTGCATAGTTAGCATATCAGAAGGCCTCACTATTCACAAGGATAAGAGCACACTATATTATATCACATACCAGTTTACAAGTCAACATGCCAGGCTCACACAAACATCAGACTGTTTTCTTTATCCTCCAGAAATCAACTTATATCCAAAAGCCAACATACAGATAATAAGTCAATTCTTCTTGGTTTGCTAAACATGGTTGTCTGGGTAATTAAGATGATATAATCTGGTTTCTTCACAAGCATGATTTAGCTGGCACTGTAAAGTGATGAGGAATATGTATTCCACTATCTAGCTAACAGTTTGGAATGAGGAAGGGACCACCCAAATATAGGACTGAGAGCTCTCCCAAATGTATGATATTGTGCCACTTGAGGTCCTTTCCCAAACTCATGTTTCACGGCACCTGCTGGCCCTCTGACAATGCTAAGCAAGGGACGCATAATGACATGGCAGTGGACGTGGTGGTGGGCGAATCCCATAATTCAAATGGGAATGTTTTAGCTGACATTGTAAAGAGATGAGGAATGTGTATTCCACTATCTATCTAACAATTTGGAATGAAGAAAGGGCCTCCCAAATATAGGAGTGAGAGTCTTTACAAATGTAAAAGGAAAAACTAAAGCCGTAACGCTCCATGTGAATATATGCTAAGGGGAAGGTATAATTTTTTTTATTTTTATTTTGCATTATATACATGTAATTTTGAAGGAAAAAATGTTTGATAGCATTTTTCCCTTTAAAAAATAGGTAGGTCTTCTTATAAATCCATAAAATCGCTGCAATAGTCTGACAACATTATTCCCAGATACCATATGTGAGTCAGAAAGGCATGCAGACATCTTCTTCATGCTGTTCCCATTTAGTTTTAGCATTTTCCCATACATTTAAGTTTTTTTCTTAGGTCCCCAGATCTGTTTGTTGGGTCCAGCAGAAAAATATTTGGCTTTCCAATTGACTATTGGATTCTTTATTCGGTGCAAATACACGGATATTAGAAATTATTCGTTCCAATTTTCCAGTATACAAATATTTAACTATTCGCTCATCACTAATTATTACACATAACTTACAGTATTTTTCGACCATTAGACTCACCTTATCGTAAGATGCACAAATTTTCAGTAGGAAAATAAGGAAAAAAAATAATGCGTCAAATGGGGGTCCATCTCAGTGTTAATTCAGCTTGCCGAAGGGGTGAATAAGCAGCGCTGGTGGAGCGGGGTCACAGGGGGTGTTTGTTGGTCTGGTGATAATATGACTCCCATCCTAGGCGGTTGTGGCACGTTCAGCAGTGCTCGATAGTAAATTGCTGAGATGTCAATCTGCACATGTGCTGCCTCCGGAGTCCATTTTCACGGGGCCACTGCATTTAATTTTCAACTTGCTTAACTGTACACAATGATAGTAATTTTGACCCAGGGTGCCCAACCTTTTACATGCCATGGTATACTGTGTATATACCGCTCTATGAAGGCAATAAAAGCTATTTCTTGTCATGAAAAAGAAAACCTCACATCAAGGTACTTCATAAAAAATTAGAATATCAGAAAAAACTTAATTTATTTCAGTTCTTCCATACAAAAAGTGAAACTCATATATTATATAGCGTCATTATAAATAGAATGATCTACAGTGCCTTGCGAAAGTATTCGGCTCCCTGGAACTTTTCAACCTTTTCCCACATATCATGCTTCAAACATAAAGATGCCATATGTAAAGTTTTGGCGAAAAATGAACAGCAAGTGGAACACAATTGTGAACTTGAACCAAATTTATTGGTTATTTAAAATTTTTGTGGAAATTTAAAAACTGAAAAGTGGGGCGTGCAATATTATTCGGCCACTTTACTTTCAGTGCAGCAAACTCACTCCAATAGTTCATTGTGGATCTGTGAATGATACAATGTTGTCCTAAATGCCTAATGATGATAAATATAATCCACCTGTGTGCAATCAAGTCTCCGTATAAATGCACCTGCTCTGTGATAGTCTCAGGGTTCTGTTTGAAGCACAGAGAGCATTATGAAGACCAAGGAACACAACAGGCAGGTCCATGATACTGTTGTGGAGAAGTTTAAAGCCAGATTTGGATACAAAATGATTTCCAAAACTTTAAACATCCAAAGCAGCACTGTGCAAGCGATCATATTTAAATGGAAGGAGTATCATAACACTGCAAATCTACCAAGACCCGGCTGTCCCTCTAAACTTTCATCTCAAACAAGGAGAAGACTGACCAGAGACTCTGGATGAACTGCAGTCATACACTGCACAAATCTGGCTTTTATGGAAGAGTGGCAAGAAGAAAGCCATTTCTCAAAGATATCCATAAAAAGTATTGGTTAAAGTTTGCAACAAGCCACCTGGGAAACACACTAAACACCAAACATGTGGAAGAAGGTGCTCTGGTCAGATGAAACCAAAATCGATGTTTGGTGTAAAGGCAACACAGCTCATCACCCTGAACATACCATCCCCACTGTCAAACATGGTGGTGGCAGCATCATGGTTTGGGCCTGCTTTTCTTCAGCAGGGACAGGGAAGATGGTTAAAATTGATGGGAAGATGGATGGAGCCAAATGCAGGACCTTTCTTGAAGAAAACCTGTTGGAGTCTGCAAAAGACCAGAGACTGGGATGGAGATTTGTCTTCCAACAAGACAATGATCCCAAACATAAAGCAAAATCTACAACTGAATGGTTCACAAATCAATGTATAAAGGTGTTAGAATGGCCAAGTCAAAGTCCAGACCTCTAGCCAATCGAGAATATGTGGAAAGAGCTGAAAACTGCTGTTCACAAACAATCTCAATCAAACCTCACTGAGCTCGAGCTGTTTGCCAAGGAAGAACGGACAAGAATTTCAGTCTCTCGATGTACAAAACTGATAAAGACATGCCCCAAGTGACTTGCAGCTGTAATTGCAGCAAAAAGGTGGTGCAGCAAAGTATTAAGTTAAAGGGGCCAAATAATATTGTACACCCCACTTTTCAGTTTTTGATTTTCCACAAAAATTTAAAATAATCAATAAATTTGGTTCAACTTCACAATTATGTTCCACTTGTTGTTAATTCTCCACCAAATATTTACATTTGGTATCTTCATGTTTGAAGCATAATATGTTGGAAAAGGTTGAAAAGTTCCAGGGAGCAGAATACTTTCGCAAGGCACTGTATTTCAATTGTTTATTTCTGTTAATGTTGATGATTATGGCTTTCAGCCAATGAAAACCCAAAAGTCATAGTCTCAAGTAATTTAGAATACTTTATAACACCAGCATGAAAAATGATTTTAAAATTCGAAATGTTGGCCTACTGAAATCTACTGTATGTTCAGTAAATGCTCTCAATACTTGGTCCGGTCTCCTTTTGCATCAATTATTGCATCAATATGGTGTGGCATGGAGGCGATCAACCTTTGGCACTGCTGAGGTGTTTTGGAAGCTCAGGTTGCATTGATAGCAGCCTTCACCTCGTCTGCATTGTTGGGTCTGGTATCTCTCATCTTCCTCTTGACAATACCCCATAGATTCTCTATGGGATTAAGGTCAGGCGAGTTTGCTTGCCAATCAAGCACAGTGATACTGTTGTTTTAAAACAGGTATTGGCTCTTTTGTCAGTGTGGACACATGCCAAGTCCTGCTGGAGAATGAAGTTCACATCTTTATCATCTCCACTCATGACTAGAGTTGAGCGACCTTGACCTTTTTAGAGTCGAGCCGGGTTTTGCGAAACCCGACTATGTCCAAAGTCGGGTCGAGTGAAATCGGCCGATTATGACGTAAAGTCGGGATCGACCGAAACACGAAACCCAATGCAAGTCAATGGGGCAGCATAGTTGGCAGTGAGTGGGGGCCAGGAAAACACCTAGAGTACACATTTTAATGTCAATACCATCCATTCTTCTTAATGAAGCTTGTCAAGCGTAATTTACCTTATAATAATTGGAAGGCATTTGAAATTGGGGGTCATTTGGCTAAAGTTGTGGGGGGTAGGGCTGGTTCAAGTAATTAGTGGGCCCAGGAAATCTGGACCACGTCACGGCAGTGGAGCAGGGAGAGGTAAGTATTTCAACTTTGCAAGTGCTGTGAACCTGAGCAAGCAGGGGGGGCCCACTCGTTGGCATTGGCACTGGCACAGGGCCCCTCAAAGTACAGCGGTGTGTTTGCACGGCGGGGGCGCCTCCCACCGGCAGCAACACTTTTGCGTACTATGAGAGGCCCTGTGCCAGTGACGTCACCAACTAGTATTCCTCCCCCCACCTGATGAAGGAACCTGCACTTTCATCTGCACCTTCCTCTTTGTCCCCGTGTAAGGTGGTATGGTATGCGGGAAGAGCAACCTGACTTTCAGCAGGGTCACAATGTTGTTGTGTAGCGTGCACGGGGAATGTTGCGTTATGGGTCAATGTACCAGCAGACTCATCTATCACTGGCTGGGCAATGGGCACGATGAAGTGGAAACACAGATATAGGCCCAAAGAAGAAAGTGGGCTAAATGCAGTTCAAAATTGGTAACACAGGAATAACCAGGGGGCATTGCAGTGGAGGACAACTGGAATGAGAGGCTGACACAGAGAGTAGGGCCAAATCAGTAAGTAGTCGAAATGCAGTTCAAAATTGGCAACCGTAGTAAACAGGCGGCACAGCTTTGTTCAGTGGAGGAGAACAGCAAGGAGTGGCAGACACCGATAGTAGGCCCCAACCCAACTAGTAGGCCAAATGCAGTCTAACATTAACAACTACTTAACGAGAGGCTGAAAATGGAATTTCAGGACAGGAAACCAGGAGAACAGCAAGGAGTGGCAGACACCGATAGTAGGCCCCAAACCAACTAGTACGCCAAATGCAGTTGTTCCATTTAACCACAATTTAATGAGAGCCTGAAGATAGAAGCTCAGGAAAGGCAACCTGGGGAACACCTTGGAGTGTAACACACCATCTCTCTCCACCCCATACCCAATTTGTAGGCCTAATGCAGCCTACTTTCCGACACCTACTAAACGAGAGCATGAAGATCGAAGCTCAGGAAAGGCAACCTGGGGAACACCTTGGAGTGTAACACACCATCTCTCTCCACCCCATACCCATTTTTTAGGCCTAATGCAGTGTACTTTTCTACAACTACTAAACGAGAGTCGGAAGACCGAAGCAATGGCAAGGAAACCTGGGGAACACCTTGGAGTGTAACACACCATCTCTCTCCACCCCATTCCCCATTTTTTAGGCCTAATGCAGCCTACTTTCCGACACCTACTAAACGAGAGCATGAAGATCGAAGCTCAGGAAAGGCAACCTGGGGAACACCTTGGAGTGTAACACACCATCTCTCTCCACCCCATACCCATTTTGTAGGCCTAATGCAGCGTACTTTTCTACAACTACTAAACGAGAGCATGAAGATCGAAGCTCAGGAAAGGCAACCTGGTGAAAACCTTGGAGTGTAACACAACCTGTCTCTACACCCCATACCAAATTTGTAGGCCTAATGCAGCGTAGTTTCCACCAACTACTAAACGAGAGCCGGAAGATCGAAGCTCATGAAAGGCAACCCGGGGAACACCTTAGTGTAACACAACCTCTCTCTACACCACGAAAGGGCTGATTCTTAGGAAGGAAGGCTGTTGTAAATAAGCATTGCGCGTCCGAGGGTGATTATATTCTTATTCGGTATCTACTCACCCTCGGACGCGCCATGCTTCTTGATTTGTAATTAATGTTTATTTGCAATGTGCTTTTGACTTACTCAATTAATTTTTTAATTATTGATTTTATTAAATTAGTAGTTTAACATCTTATTGGAAATAATTTAAAGGAGACGCGACAGGACAACACTCGGTGGATGCCATATCTGTGTTAACAACTCCAAAAAACTTTCAGTTAACTTCTTGCAGGAGAAAGAAATTGTAGCTGTTGGACCTTTGTAGTACAGTTCCAGATATTTGTTGTGTGTTTGTTTTGATTGTTAAAATGTCTGCATTTGAGATCTCAACACGATCTTATTTTTTATAATCAAATTAATTTTTAAAATATTTTATTAGGTTGGTTCAAGGGGTACACGGGCCGCAGTAGACAGGTCAGTGGAGGCCTAGTGGAAGGAGGGACCGCAGATGCGCCACTGTTTCACCCATACACAATTAGTAGGCCTAATGCAGCGTAGTTTCCAACAGCTACTAAACGAGAGCCGGAAGATCGAAGCTCAGGAAAGGCAACCTGGAGAACACCTTGGAGTGTAACACAACCTCTCTCTACACCACGGAAGGGCTGATTCTTAGGAAGGAAGGCTGTTTTAAATAAGCATTGCGCGTCCGAGGGTGATTATATTCTTATTCGGTATCTACTCACCCTCGGACGCGCCATGCTCCTTGATTTGTAATTAATGTTTATTTGCAATGTGCTTTTGACTTACTCAATTAATTTTTTAATTATTGATTTTATTAAATTAATAGTTTAACATCTTATTGGAAATAATTTAAAGGAGACGCGACAGGACAACACTCGGTGGATGCCATATCTGTGTTAACAACTCCAAAAAACTTTCAGTTAACTTCTTGCAGGAGAAAGAAATTGTAGCTGTTGGACCTTTGTAGTACAGTTCCAGATATTTGTTGTGTGTTTGTTTTGATTGTTAAAATGTCTGCATTTGAGATCTCAACACGATCTTATTTTTTATAATCAAATTAATTTTTAAAATATTTTATTAGGTTGGTTCAAGGGGTACACGGGCAGCAATAGACAGGTCAGTGGAGGCCTAGTGGAAGGAGTGACGGCAGACAGGCATCAAAGGCCTAACATTGGGCTGGCTGTAGGCAAGTTAAAATTGGTTCCAGGGGAACACGGCCATCAGTGGCCTGGTCAGTGTAGTTGTAGTTGAAAGAACGGGACGCAGACAGGCTTCGAAGGCCTAACATAATAACATAGGGCTGGCTGTAGGCAAGTTAAAATTGGTTCCAGGGGAACACGGCCATCAGTGGCCTGGTCAGTGTAGTTGTAGTTGAAAGAACGGGACGCAGACAGGCTTCGAAGGCCTAACATAACAAACTTGGGCTGGCTGTAGGCACTTTTAAATTTGTTCCAGGGGTACATGGGCAGCAGTGTATGGTCAGTGGAAGTCTAGTGGAAGGAGTGACCGCAGACAGGCTTCCAAGGCCTAACATAACAAACTTGGGCTGGCTGTAGGCACTTTTAAATTGGTTCCAGGGGTACATGGGCAGCAGTGGTCTGGTCAGTGGAAGTCTAGTGGAAGGAGTGACCGCAGACAGGCTTCCAAGGCCTAACATAACAAACTTGGGCTGGCTGTAGGCACTTTTAAATTGGTTCCAGGGGTACAAGGGCAGCAGTGGTCTGGTCAGTGGAAGTCTAGTGGAAGGAGTGACCGCAGACAGGCTTCCAAGGCCTAACATAACAAACTTGGGCTGGCTGTAGGCACTTTTAAATTGGTTCCAGGGGTACACGGGCAGCAGTGGTCTGGTCAGTGGAAGTCTAGTGGAAGGAGTGACCGCAGACAGGCTTCCAAGGCCTAACATAACAAACTTGGGCTGGCTGTAGGCACTTTTAAATTGGTTCCAGGGGTACACGGGCAGCAGTGGTCTGGTCAGTGGAAGTCTAGTGGAAGGAGTGACCGCAGACAGGCTTCCAAGGCCTAACATAACAAACTTGGGCTGGCTGTAGGCACTTTTAAATTGGTTCCAGGGGTACATGGGCAGCAGTGGTCTGGTCAGTGGAAGTCTAGTGGAAGGAGTGACCGCAGACAGGCTTCCAAGGCCTAACATAACAAACTTGTGCTGGCTGTAGGCACTTTTAAATTGGTTCCAGGGGTACATGGGCAGCAGTGGTCTGGTCAGTGGAAGTCTAGTGGAAGGAGTGACCGCAGACAGGCTTCCAAGGCCTAACATAACAAACTTGGGCTGGCTGTAGGCACTTTTAAATTGGTTCCAGGGGTACACGGGCAGCAGTGGTCTGGTCAGTGGAAGTCTAGTGGAAGGAGTGACCGCAGACAGGCTTCCAAGGCCTAACATAACAAACTTGGGCTGGCTGTAGGCACTTTTAAATTGGTTCCAGGGGTACACGGGCAGCAGTGGTCTGGTCAGTGGAAGTCTAGTGGAAGGAGTGACCGCAGACAGGCTTCCAAGGCCTAACATAACAAAATTGGGCTGACTGTAGGCACTTTTAAATTGGTTCCAGGGTAACACGGCCAGCAGTGACCTGGTCAGTGTAGTAGTTGTAGAAAGAAGGGACCGCAGACAGGCTTCGAAGGCCTAACATAACAAAAATGTCAAAACAATGGTATTGTCAGTGCCAGGCATTGAAGGATGTCAGCGCCTAGACTACACATTGGTGAAGCTGTGAGAGATAATTTTGCTAGTGGTAGAGCACTGTTTGAGCTGGGGGGGGGAAACTGTCTTGTGGCCGGCGGTACAGGCACAGGGCCCCTCATATTACAACGGTGTGTCTGACGTTGGGTGCGCACCACCACCGCCAGAGACACTTTATTGTACTATGAGGGACCCAGTGGCAGTGCCGTCGACCAAAAGCGGCCACACCCACCTCTTCAGACAAACAGCACTCTCAAGGGTCCAAGCGCAAAGTGTCGATAGCACGGCCCCGTGTGGGGAGTTTGGCCATTTCGTGAGGTGGAAACATGTCGTATGCTGGACAATCAGGTGAAGAAAATTACGAGATTGGAAAAGTCATTCAGAATAGTCCACAGGCAAGACCTTTTCATAGGAAAGCTAGGTGTCAGCCGGGCAGGGTGGGGCAAAAGATTTTGAAATCCAGTTGTGGTTCATTTTAATGAAGGTTAGATCATCTACATTTTGGGTAGCCAGACGAGTCCTTTTTTCGGTTAGTATTGAACCTGCAGCACTGAATACTCTTTCTGATAGGACACTAGCTGCCGGGCAAGCAAGCTCCTGCAATGCATATTCTGCCAATTCTGGCCAGGTGTCTAATTTGGATGCCCAGTAATCAAATGGGAATGACGGTTGAGGGAGAACGTCGATAAGGGATGAAAAATAGTTTGTAACCATACTGGACAAATGTTGTCTCCTGTCACTTTGAATTGATGCTGCAGTACCTGTCCTGTCTGCGGTCATAGAAAAATCACTCCACAACCTGGTCAGAAAACCCCTCTGGCCAACGCCACTTCTGATTTCTGCCCCTCTAACACCTCTGGTCTGCTGGCCCCTGGAGCTCGTGTGAGAACGATCACGGGCGCTGTGTGCAGGGAATGCCAGAAGCAAACGGTCAACAAGAGTTGATTGTTTTGTTGCTAATATTAGTTCCAAGTTCTCATGTGGCATAATATTTTGCAATTTGCCTTTATAGCGAGGATCAAGGAGGCAGGCCAACCAGTAATCGTCATCGTTCATCATTTTTGTAATGCGTGTGTCCCTTTTGAGGATACGCAAGGCATAATCCGCCATGTGGGCCAAAGTTCCCGTTGTCAAATCTGCGGTTGTGCTTGGTTGAGGGGCAGTTGCAGGCAAATCTACGTCACTTGTGTCCCTCAAAAAACCAGAACCCGGCCTTGCCACGCCACCAATTTCCCGTGCCCCCGGGAAAGCTTCCTCATTAAAAATATACTCATCCACATCATCCTCCTCATCCTCCACCTCCTCTTCGCCCGGTACCTCGTCATGTACACTGCCCTGACCAGACAATCGCTGACTGTCATCAAGGCTTTCCTCTTCCTCTGGTGCAGACGCCTGATCCTTTATGTGCGTCAAACTTTGCATCAGCAGACGCATTAGGGGGATGCTCATGCTTATTATGGCGTTGTCTGCACTAACCAGCCGTGTGCATTCCTCAAAACACTGAAGGACTTGACACATGTCTTGAATCTTCGACCACTGCACACCTGACAACTCCATGTCTGCCATCCTACTGCCTGCCCGTGTATGTGTATCCTCCCACAAAAACATTACAGCCCGCCTCTGTTCGCACAGTCTCTGAAGCATGTGCAGTGTTGAGTTCCACCTTGTTGCAACGTCTATGATTAGGCGATGCTGGGGAAGGTTCAAAGAACGCTGATAGGTCTGCATACGGCTGGAGTGTACAGGCGAACGGCGGATATGTGCGCAAAGTCCACGCACTTTGAGGAGCAGGTCGGATAACCCCGGATAACTTTTCAGGAAGCACTGCACCACCAGGTTTAAGGTGTGAGCCAGGCAAGGAATGTGTTTCAGTTGGGAAAGGGAGATGGCAGCCATGAAATTCCTTCCGTTATCACTCACTACCTTGCCTGCCTCAAGATCTACAGTGCCCAGCCACGACTGCGTTTCTTGCTGCAAGAACTCGGACAGAACTTCCGCGGTGTGTCTATTGTCGCCCAAACACTTCATAGCCAATACAGCCTGCTGACGTATGCCAGTAGCTGCCCCATAATGGGAGACCTGGTGTGCAACTGTGGCAGGTGCGGATGGAGTGTTTGTGCGACTGCGGTCTGTGGACGAGCTCTTGCTTCTGCAGGAGGACGAGGAGGAGGAGGAGGAGGAGGGGGTGCGAACGGCTACAGACAACTGTTTACTAGACCGTGGGCTAGGCAGAACTGTCCCAAACTTGCTGTCCCCTGTGGACCCTGAATCCACCACATTTACCCAGTGTGCCGTGATGGACACGTAACGTCCCTGGCCATGCCTACTGGTCCATGCATCTGTTGTCAGGTGCACCTTTGTGCTCACAGATTGCCTGAGTGCATGGACGATGCGCTCTTTAACATGCTGGTGGAGGGCTGGGATGGCTTTTCTGGAAAAAAAGTGTCGACTGGGTAGCTCGTAGCGTGGTACAGCGTAGTCCATCAGGTCTTTGAAAGCTTCGCTTTCAACTAACCGGTAGGGCATCATCTCTAACGAGATTAGTCTAGCTATGTGGGCGTTCAAACCCTGTGTACGCGGATGCGAGGCTAAGTATTTCCTTTTTCTAACCATAGTCTCATGTAGGGTGAGCTGGACTGGAGAGCTGGAGATCGTGGAACTAGCGGGGGTGCCGGTGGACATGGCAGACTGAGAGACGGTGGGAGATGGTATTGTTGCCGCCGGTGCCCTAGATGCAGTGTTTCCTACTACGAAACTGGTGATTCCCTGACCCTGACTGCTTTGGCCTGGCAAAGATACCTGCACAGATACAGCAGGTGGTGCGCTAAATGGTGGTCCTACACTGCCGGAAGGGATGTTGCGTTGATGACTAGCTTCATTGGCCGAGGGTGCAACAACCTTAAGGGACGTTTGGTAGTTAGTCCAAGCTTTCAAATGCATGGTGGTTAAATGTCTATGCATGCAACTAGTATTGAGACTTTTCAGATTCTGACCTCTGCTTAAGGAAGTAGAACATTTTTGACAGATGACTTTGCGCTGATCAATTGGATGTTGTTTAAAAAAATGCCAGACTGCACTCTTTCTAGCATCGGATACCTTTTCAGGCATTGCAGACTGAGCTTTAACCGGATGGCCACGCTGTCCTCCACCAGGTTTTGGCTTTGCCACGCGTTTTGGGCAAGATACGGGCCCGGCAGATGGAACCTGTGGCGATGTTGATGCCTGCTGCGGCCCCTCCTCCTCCTCTGCTTCAGAACTGCTGCCGCCTGCACCCTGTTCCCCCAATGGCTGCCAATCGGGGTCAAGAACTGGGTCATCTAATAACTCTTCTTGTACCTCCTGCGCAACTTCGTCTGTGTCACCGTGTCGTTCGGTGGTATAGCGTTCGTGATGGGGCAACATAGTCTCATCAGGGTCTGATTCTTGATCACCACCCTGCGAGGGCAATGTTGTGGTCTGAGTCAAAGGACCAGCATAGTAGTCTGGCTGTGGCTGTGCGTCAGTGCACTCCATGTCAGATTCAATTTGTAATGGGCATGGACTGTTAACTGCTTCACTTTCTAAGCCAGGGACGGTATGTGTAAAGAGCTCCATGGAGTAACCCGTTGTGTCGCCTGCTGCATTCTTCTCTGTTGTTGTTTTTGCTGAAGAGGACAAGGAAGTGACTTGTCCCTGACCGTGAACATCCACTAACGACGCGCTGCTTTTACTTTTACCAGTTTCACGAGAGGAGGCAAAAGAGCTAGAGGCTGAGTCAGCAAGATAAGCCAAAACTTGCTCTTGCTGCTCCGGCTTTAAAAGCGGTTTTCCTAATCCCAGAAAAGGGAGCGTTCGAGGCCTTGTGTAGCCGGACGACGAACCTGGCTCCACAGCTCCAGACTTAGGTGCAATATTTTTTTCCCCACGACCACCTGATGCTCCACCACTACCACTACCCTCATTACCAGCTGACAATGAACGCCCCCGGCCACGACCTCTTCCACTAGACTTCCTCATTGCTTTAAAAACGTAACCAAACTAACGTTATTTGTTGCAGTCACACAACTTACACGGTGAGCTATAACTTCAGTATGATTTAGCTACCCCTTTACAGGTTGGTGAGACCACAGCGAAAATCAGGGCCAATGTTACACACTCTTTTTTTGGTGGCTGCAAATTAGAGAGATGCCCCACACGCAGGACTGTCACTGAAGCACAAATGTTAATATTAATGTCACACTATTATTTTTTTTTTATTTTTATTTTTTTCAGGAACACTTTAGAAACCGCAAAAAAAAAAAAAAATAGATTTTTGCAGGGAGAATTTAGAAAACAAATGTAACAAACTATATGCTTTCTATGGGCCACTGAGTGAGAGATGACGCACACAGGAATCAGGAGTGGCACACAAGCCCAGAGGCCAATATTTTTCTACCAATGATTGATGTAGTTATTTTCTCTGGTAGATTTTTGAACCCAAATCAAGTAAAAAAAATATAGGCTTTCTATGGACCACAATTGGAGAGAGAGAGAGAGAGAGAGAGAGAGAGAGAGAGAGAGAGAGAGATGGCACACCCAGGAGTCAAGACTGGCACACAAGCAGAAAGGCCAATATTAATCTCCCAATTTTTTTGGGGGTTTGTTTTTTTGTTTTTTTTTCAGGGAGACTTTAGAAAAAAAAATAATAAAAAAAATATGATTTTATCAGGAAGAATTTAGAAACCAAATAAAATAAAATGATTTTTTCAGGGAGAATTTATAAAACAAATAAAAACAAAAATAGGCGTTCTATGGCCCACTGACTGAGAGATGACGCACACAGGAGTCAGGAGTGGCACACAAGCCCAGAGGCCAATATTTTTCTACCAATGATTGATGTAGTTATTTTCTCTGGTAGATTTTTGAACCCAAATCAAGGAAAAAAAATATAGGCTTTCTATGGACCACAATTGGAGAGAGAGAGAGAGAGAGAGAGAGAGAGACAGATGGCACACCCAGGAGTCAAGACTGGCACACAAGCAGAAAGGCCAATATTAATCTCCCACTGTTTTTTTTGGTTGTTTTTTTTTTTTTTTTTTCAGGGAGACTTTAGAAAAAAAAATAATAAAAAAAATATGATTTTATCAGGAAGAATTTAGAAACCAAATAAAATAAAATGATTTTTTCAGGGAGAATTTAGAAAACAAATAAAACCAAAAATAGGCGTTCTATGGCCCACTGACTGAGAGAGAGAGAGAGAGAGATGGAACGCTTAGTACTGGCACACAAGCCCAAAGGGCAATATTAATCTCCCTTTTTTTTTCAGGGAGAATTTCTAAAACCCCAAAAAAAAAAAAATAGGCTTTCTATGGCCCACTATTTGTGAGAGAGATGGGACGCTCAGGACTGGCACAGATGGCACGCTCAGGACTGGCACAGAAGCCCAGAGGCCAATATTAATCTCCCTTTTTTTCTGGGAGAATTTATAAAACCAAAAAAAAAATTAAATAGGCTTTCTATGGCCCACTATTTGTGAGAGAGATGGCACGCTCAGGACTGGCACAGATGGCACGCTCACAACTGGCACACAAGCCCAGAGGCCAATATTAATCTCCCTTTTTTCAGGGAAAATTTATAAAACCAAAAAAAAAATTAAATAGGCTTTCTATGGCCCACTATTTGTGAGAGAGATGGCACGCTCAGGACTGGCACAGATGGCACGCTCACAACTGGCACACAACCCCAGAGGCCAATATTAATCTCCCTTTTTTTCAGGGAGAATTTATAAAACCCAAAAAAAAAATTAAATAGGCTTTCTATGGCCCACTATTTGTGAGAGAGATGGCACGCTCAGGGCTGGCACAGATGGCACGCTCACAACTGGCACACAAGCCCAGAGGCCAATATTAATCTCCCTTTTTTCAGGGAAAATTTATAAAACCAAAAAAAAAATTAAATAGGCTTTCTATGGCCCACTATTTGTGAGAGAGATGGCACGCTCACAACTGGCACACAAGCCCAGAGGCCAATATTAATCTCCCTTTTTTCAGGGAGAATTTATAAAACCCAAAAAAAAATAAAATAGGCTTTCTATGGCCCACTATTTGTGAGAGAGATGGCACACTCAGGACTGGCACACAAGCCCAAAGGCCAATATTAATCTCCCACTGTATTTTTATCAGGGAGAATTTATACACCCCACAAAAAAAAATACAGAAAAATGAAAAGGCTTTCTATGGCCCACTATGTGAGAGAGATGGCACACACAGGGATGGCACTCTAGCAGAAATGCCAAATTGCCAATCTTAATCTCCCACCAAAAAAAAAAAAAAAAAACAGGGAATGTCCTACAATTACTATCTCCCTGCCTGCAGTAATCTCAGCCAGGTATGGCAGGCAGCTACTATCTCCCTGCCTGCAGTAATCTCAGCCAGGTATGGCAGGCAGCAATAAGGAGTGGACTGATGCACAAATGAAATAAAAAGTGTGGACAAACAAAAAAGATAGCTGTGCAGAAAGGAAGGAACAAGAGGATTTGTGCTTTGAAAAAAGCAGTTGGTTTGCACAGCGGCGTACACACAGCAATGCAGCTATCAGGGAGCCTTCTAGGGCAGCCCAATGAGCTACAGCGCTGAGGGGAAAAAAAACAAAAAAAACTTCCACTGTCCCTGCACACTGAGGGTGGTGTTGGACAGTGCAAATCGCTGCAGCACAAGCGGTTTTGTGGTTAATGGACCCTGCCTAACGCTATCCCTGCTTCTGACAAAGCGGCAGCAACCTCTCCCTAAGCTCAGATCAGCAGCAGTAAGATGGCGGTCGGCGGGAACGCCTCTTTATAGCCCCTGTGACGTCGCAGACAGCAAGCCAATCACTGCAATGCCCTTCTCTAAGATGGTGGGGACCAGGACCTATGTCATCACGCTGCCCACACTCTGCGTTTACCTTCATTGGCTGAGAAATGGCGCTTTTCGCGTAATTGAAACGCGACTTTGGCGCGAAAGTCGCGTACCGCATGGCCGACCCCGCACAGGGGTCGGATCGGGTTTCATGAAACCCCGACTTAGCCAAAAGTCGGCGACTTTTGAAAATGTTCGGCCCGTTTCGGTCAACCCTACTCATGACCAATAGTTAACACCAAAAGCATCTGACCTGAGCCAAGGAGAAATAGAGCTGGACTGTTGCTCAGTGATCCAAGTTGTTGTTTTCAGATGAAAGTAAATTTGGCATTTAATTTGGAAATCAAGGTCCCAGAGTCTGGAGGAAGAGTGGATAGAGAGGAACACTGTCCAAACTGCTTGAGGTCTGGTGTGAAGTTTCCACAATCAGTGATGGTTCGGGAAGCCATGTCATCTGCTGCTGTAGGTCCACTGTGTTTTATCAAGACTAAAGTCAGCACAGCCGTCTACCAGGAAATTTTAGAGCACTTTATGCTTCCCTCTGCCAACAAGCTTTTTGGAGATGGAAATTTCATTTTCCTGCAGCACTAAAAACACTTGAAATAGATCACTCTGTTTGTAATGACCATATAATATATGAGTTTCACTTTTATATTGAAGAATTGAAATAAATTAACTTTTTGATGATATTCTAATTTTGTGAGAAGTACCTGTAGCTCAGTTGACTGAAAAGTGTTACATTTGCTGCAACACAAGTGATTTTTCTCAAGCAGTGGATTTAGCGTACAAAAGTAATAAAAGAAAAAAAAAACTAAACTTCGTATTGACAAAATCGTACTGACTACCCCGGAATAAAAGTACCACTAAATTTGTGCAACACAGCGAACACCTTAATATTTTAAATGAAAAAGACTAATGACAAAACTATTTCTTTTCTCTTAGCCTATTCATAAAGAGTTAATACAAGTTGTTTATAAAGTTATACGTACCATCTAATAGTAGCATCGATAGATACAACTTATTCCACAAAAATCAGACCCTCATATCTTTACTTGAAGGAAATGTTATGGCTCTTTAAAAATCTACTGTTTAATAATGGAAAAAAAAGCTTAATCTTTAACCCCTTCATGACCGGGGGATTTTTCGTTTTTCCGTGTTCGTTTTTCGCTCCCCTCCTTCCCAGAGCCATAACTTTTTTATTTTTCCGTCAATTTGGCCATGTGATGGCTTATTTTTTGCGGGACGAGTTGTTCTTTTGAACGACATCATTGGTTTCAGCATGTCGTGTACTAGAAAACGGGAAAAAAATTCCAAGTGCGGTGAAATTGCAAAAAAAGTGCAATCCCACATTGGTTTTTTGTTTGGCTTTTTTGCTAGGTTCACTAAATGCTAAAACTGACCTGCCTTTATGATTCTACAGGTCAGTACGAGTTCATAGACACCTAACATGACTAGGTTATTTTTTATCTAAGTGGTGAAAAAAAATTCCAAACTTTGCTAAAAAAAAAAAAAAAAAAAAAAAAATTGTGCCATTTTTCGATACTCGTAGCGTCTCCATTTTTCATGATCTGGGGTCGATTGAGGGCTTATTTTTTGCGTGCCGAGATGATGTTTTTAATGATAGCATTTTGGTGTAGATACGTTCTTTTGATCGCCCGTTATTGCATTTTAATGCAATGTCGCGGCGACCAAAAAAACGTAATTCTGGCGTTTCAAATTTTTTTCCCGCTACGCTGTTTAGCGATCAGGTTAATACTTTTTTTAATTGATAGATTGGGCGATTCTGAGCGCGGCGATACCAAATATGCGTAGATTTGATATTTTTTTATTGATTTATTTTGATTGGGGCGAAAGGGGGGTGATTTAAACTTTTATGTTTTTTTTATTTTTTTCACATTTTTTTAAACTTTTTTTCTTAACTTTTGCCATGCTTCAATAGCCTCCATGGGAGGCTAGAAGCTGGCACAGCACGATCGGCTCTGCTACATAGCAGCGATCTGCTGATCGCTGCTATGTAGCAGAAATGGAGGTGTGTTGTGAGCGCCGACCACAGGGTGGCACTCACAGCCACCAGTCATCAGTAACCATAGAGGTCTCTGGGACCTCTATGGATACAATATACAAGCATCGCCGACCCCCGATCATGTGACGGGCGTCGGCGATGACGTCATTTCCGGCCGCCCGGCCGGAAGCGGTAGTTAAATGCCGCTGTCTGCGTTTGACAGCGGCATTTAACTAGTTAATAGGTGCGGGCAGATCGCGATTCTGCCCGCACCTATTGCGGGCACATGTCAGCTGTTCAAAACAGCTGACATGTCCCGGCTTTGATGCGGGCTCACTGCGGAGCCCTGCATCAAAGCAGGGGAGCCGGCATCGGACGGTATAGTACGTCCGATGCCGGTAAGGGGTTAAGGCCCTACATATGTCTGTTATAAAGTAGATGCAATATTATTTGCTGCAAATATCAAAATAACATCTAAAGTCTGGAATTGTTGGCTTATATGATGAATGAGTTGCATAGACTAAAAAGTTTTACATCTTTGGAGTCTTGCTGTATTTTTTTAAAAACTTTTAAACAAAAAAGGAACAGAACATACTAAGGTCGCTGATAGATATGCTTCAATTTAATTCACCACTTTACTGCTGCTGTTTTCTAATTTTTTTAACAGCTGTGTTTAGTGCAACCTACTATAGTGTATTGTAAATCGGAATGACAGAATTGCTGTTCTTTTGAGATCTATTCAATCCTATGAACATATAATGATATATGTTTATTGATTAGTAGTGCTAACCAACTCCCCCACCATTTTTTTTCTACGGCAGTTTTCATGTTTCCTATAATCACAGGATAATTAGCACAGTCAGTACAGAATTTGCAGGTGTTCTTTAACTTTGTATTTTTTTCTGTATCAACTTTAAAATTACCAATAATAGTGAGTCTATGTATATCCTTGAGACAATTTTTATTATTACATTGCATATGCTTTTGCAAGATAAATAGATTTACAATTGTTTTTATTAAAAAATACCTACTGTTTGGCTTGAAGAGATAGCATGTAATGTAATGCGGTGTTGCCTGACCATTTGTGCTTTTCCTTCATTCCATAAGGCGAGCTCTTTCAGTGGCCACATTTTGGACCTTCCTGATGCTAATCTGAAATCCAATTCTGTTTTATTTATTTTAATGTATCTTTCTTGATTTATGCTTAAATTAATTATCTTCAGGAAAGTTTGTGAGTTTTTTCAAAGAGTGGATTTAATGTACAAAAGTAACATAAGAAGAATAAAACAACATACATTTAGTATTGCTGACTCCTACAGAATAAAAGTACCACTTCATTTGTGCTACACAATGAACAACATAACATTTTAATAGCAAAAACCTAATGGCAGAACTGTTTCTTTTTTAATATGCCTCCCCATAAAGAGTTAAATAATTTGCTTTTCAACTTATATGTACCTCCTAATGGCAAAATTGATAGATTCAACTCAGTCCACAAAAATCAAGCCCTCACATGGTTATTTGAAAGAAAAATAAAAATGTTATGGCTCTTTGAACACTACAATGTAATAATGAAAAAAAATGTGTATCCTGAAGGCCCTAAATACAGTGGGTACGGAAAGTATTCAGACCCCTTTAAATTTTTCCTTCTGTTTCATTGCAGCCAAATCATTTTTTGTCATTAATGTAAAATATGCACCCCATCTTGACTGAAAAAACAGAAATGTAGTAATTTTTACAAATTTATTAAAAAAGAAAAACTGAAATATCACATGGTCTTAAGAATTCAGACCCTTTGCTCAGTATTGAGTAGAAGCACCCTTTTGACCTAGTACAGCCACGAACGAGTCTTCTTTGGAATGATGCAACAAGTTTTTCACAACTGGATTTGGGGATCCTCTGCCATTCTTCCTTGCAGATCCTCTCCAGTTCCGTCAGGTTGGATGGCGAATGTTGGTGGACAGCCATTTTCAGGTCTCTCCAGAGATGCTCAATTGGGTTTAGGTCAGGGCTGTGGCTGTGCCAGTCAAGAATGGTCACAGAGTTGTTCTGAGGTCCAGAGCTCTCTGGAAGAGGTTTTCATCCAAGATATCTCTGTAATTGGCCGCATTCATGTTTCCTTCAATGACAACCAGTTGTTCTGTCCTTGCAGATGAAAAACACCAGCATAGCATGATGCTGCCAACACCATGTTTCACTAATGGGATTGTATTAGGCAGGTGATGAGCAGTGCCTGTTTTTCTTCTCACATACCGCTTAGAATTATCGCCAAAAAGGTCTATCTTTGTCTTATCAGACCAGAGAATCATATTTCTCATAGTTTGTGAGTCCTTCATGTGTTTTTTAGCAAACTCTATGTGGGCTTTCATATGTCCTGCACTGAAGTAAGACTTCCATCAGACTACTCTTCCTGACTGGTTGAGGGCTGCAGTGATAGTTGACTTTTTGGGACTTTCTCCCATCTCCCTACTGCATCTCTGGAGCTCAGCCACAGTGATCTTGGGTTCATCTTTACCTTCATTACCTTTCTCACCAAGGCTCTTCTCCCACAATTGCTCTGTTTGGCTGGACGGCCAGTTCTAGGAAGACTTATGGTTGTCCCAAACTTCTTCCATGTAAAGATTATGGAGACAACTGTGCTCTTTGGAACCTTAAGTCCAGCAGAAGGTCTGTTGTTACCTTAGCCAGATCTGTGCCTTGCCACAATTCTGTCTCTGAGTTCCTTGGCCAGTTCCTTTGACCTCATGATTCTCATTTGATCTGACATGCACTGTGAGCTGTGAGGTCTTATATAGACAGGTGTGTGCTTTTCCAAATCAAGTCCTAGCAGTTTAATTAAATACAGCTGGACTCCAATGAAGGAGTAGAACCATCTCAAGGAGAATCAGAAGGAAATGGACAGCATGTGAATTAAATATCAGTGTCTGAGCAAAGGGACTGAATACCATGAACATGTGATATTTCAGATTTTCTTTTTTATTAAATTTGCAAAAATTTCTACATTTCTGGTTTCTTTCAGTCAAGATGGGGTGCAGAGTGTACATTAATGTGAAAAAAGTGAATTTTTTTGAATTTACCAAATGGCTGCAATGCAGCAAAGAGTGAAAAATTTAAAGGGGGTTGAATAACTTCTGTTTGTCTGTTATAAAACAGATGCAATATTTTGCTGTAAATACATAAATATAATCTAAGTCTGAGATTGCTGGCATACATTATAAATTGGGTTATGCTGTTGGCTGTCAAGTTTTGTTCTGTCTTCATTCGACAAGTGGCTACATTTTGGTCCCTCCTGAAGCTAATATGAAATCCAATTCTGTTTTATCTATTTTAATGTATTTATTTGTCTTAAAATTAGGCGTATTTTAGATTATCTCCAAGAACGTTTGGTGAATGCTTGCAAACAGATTTGCCAGAGAATTTTGATTAATGGCAGTCATATACGGCTTTATCTCTGTCACCCAGTCACCTGAGGCAACCCTCCTCTCAAAGGTCTTTGTGGAAATCAATCACTGTGGGACAACTCTCCCTCATTCTTCATACTTTACAAGTTTATTTAATCAATATACACATGTAAAGAGTTTATCTGATATATGGTATCAAATATATTATACTTTTGAAGTTTTGCTAGGAATACTAAAAATAGATCTGTGCAGCATAATGGAAAGTAGATAGAAAAAATAATAAAAACATTGAGCGTCCTCATTCATTGGTACCTATAATAGATAACTGAAATGATGATGACAAATAAGAAGCTTTCAAAATTATTTAGGTCTTTTAATCAGGTACACTTTCGCAGAATAATGAAAAGTCACATATTTAAACACCGCAGGGCATAGGAATAGTGTTGTAAGACAAATGGTGTGAAGCAGAGTTATCAAATGGGAAGGGGAGAAAACAGTTCTTGAAGTAAAAATTGGAGCACTTAACAGATAAGGAGTGTGAAAATGTATTTATTCTCTGATTGAGGTCTGGTCCATAATTGTGTTGCCCCCCATTAAATCTTAGGGACACACTCTAAATTTAGAATGACAAAAACTCATGTCAAAAGTTGGCATGTGCTTGTACCTTTAGACTCTTCATTATCTGTGGAATCAAATATATAGTCCAATACTAATATTTCTGTGTCCATTATTCATTCAAGAACTGTTGGAAACCAAATTACTAGAACCATGAAAATAACAAGAAATCATCTCCGACAGTACAAATCTAAACAATAAACTCACATAGTACATCTAGCAGTCACTTACAATCAAAATTTTAAGGTGTCAAGGTAAGCTGCATGGAAACTATAACCATTATTGAAAAGAAGAGCCATGACCCTCTTCAGTGTGTTAGAAAGTTCCTTTAATCTTAGAAGCATCTTTGTCAAAACTGCTCTTGCCTACTGGACAAATTCATAATTACTGGTTACCTAATAGCAAAGAGTCCAAGAATATGGACATTTTGCAGCTGTCCCCAATCCACAAGACTGGAGATCTAGAAAAACTTGGCACACATGGTCAGATGCAAGTGAGATTTAATTGAAAGAGAGTACATACAATATTGACGTTTCGGTCTCAGGTTAGACCTTCATCAATGTACTAGATAAAGAAAATGGTGGAAAAATAAAAATAGAATATATACAATAGATTTTTACAATATTAACAATCATAAATGGGTCTCAACAGAACAATGATGGACATAAATATCAATAGTACATAGGATATGGTAATTTTTTGCTCAGGATAATATCATTAGCGTCCTAGTGATCATGCACTTGTAATGTGAGTGTTGGGATAAATACTACTATAATGAGAACCCAGTGCTGTGCTGTGTGGACCCGGCATCCACCGCTCGTCCTATATATCTAATATTTATATTTCTCTTTACAGAATCGTCTATACTAAATAGCCACAGGATCCCCACCTCTTCATAGTACCACTGAGATCGGTCACTTGGATATATCACATTTTATCTCCACGCTTCCGCAATAGAGCAATCTCTACTCACCACCCATGAGCCTGCACGCTGTGTACTATCTCTCTAGATGCACTACTTCCAGCCTCAGAAGGGTTACCACCAGTAATCTTGTTCCACAGCGCATGCTCGCAGTGGAACGCATATCTCCACCCACTTTACAACAGGTGGAATGCACCATAGGAATACCCATACTCCGGGGTCACTTCCGGATAAGCACTTCCGGTCGTGCATCTCCTTACAGCGCGGCACCCGGGGCTGTCACTCCACACTCAGGACGAGCGGTGGATGCCGCGTCCGCACAGCACAGCACTGGGTAAGTGACACACATCCCTGACCGCGGCCACACACTGATTCTTCTGGACCATAGTATACTATTATCGGGCCGTTCTCCCTCTTCCTTCTATCCCCACAGCGCCAAGTGTAGCCTGTTATCTATAGCTGAACCAGACATAAACGAGAGGGGTAGGTTAACTCTTACATACAATTGTGTACTGCTTATTGATTATAGAGTCCCCGGCAGTGACCCTTAATGGATTTCCTTGCAATTTTTTGCAATTTTTTGCAATTTCTACAGATTAATCTCCTATTATAACGTCAATCTAAGAAATACTCTAAGAGAGGGTAGGTTCTCCCCCTTCTGGTGCCTCTTCTTTTCTACACTATAGACTGCTGTTGTCTCACCCTAACGGTCACAATCACGAGCTACGTTCTCATTATAGTAGTATTTATCCCAACACTCACATTACAAGTGCATGATCACTAGGACGCTAATGGTATTATCCTGAGCAAAAAATTACCATATCCTATGTACCATTGATATTTATGTCCATCATTGTTCTGTTGCGACCCATTTATGATTGTTAATATTGTAAAAATCTATTGCATATATTCTATTTTTATTTTTCCACCATTTTCTTTATCTAGTACATTGATGAAGGTCTAACCTGAGACCGAAACGTCAATATTGTATGTACTCTCTTTCAATTAAATCTCACTTGCATCCGACCACGTGTGTGCCAAGTTTATCTACAACATAGCATGGTTTGGGCACCTACTTGTGCACCACAATTTATAGTAGTGCCTATGGCTACCTTCCATGGAGATCTAGAAAGACCTATTATTTCACGTGTGGGCACCTTTACTGACCAATTCTCTGGATAGGTAGAAGCCTGTTCTTAAACTATTGGCAAAGCATACAACCAGCTATTTTACATTCAGGACTAGGGATGAGCAGACTCATGGATGCTCGGGCTCATCAGGTTCTGCTGAACTAGAGTTGAAAATTTCAGTTTGGTATACGAACTTGACTCCGAACCTGAACCCAATGGAAGTCAATGGGAACATGAACTTTGGTGCATTAAAATGGCTATAAATTTGGAAAGGGAAATGACTTAAAATAACATTGCATAAAATATATATATATATATATATATTGTAGCATGGCTAAAGCTTGTATAGTCGATGGGAGGTATGTATCACAGAGAAGGCTTGCCGCTGTGATGTAACCCGGAGTGTTTTGTTTAATACACATAAGGGAATAAGGAATTGTTTAGGATGTTTGGGTCCGGGTTACGGGTAGCTATGAGAGATGGGAGGGTCTGGCTACCCATATACCTCACCCCTGGGTAAGGGGCATAACCATGCCTATTTGTGTTTGTTTCAGGACCTGTGGTGATGTCATAGCCACATGTCTAATCATGTGACGTTACTTCACCAATGGGTGTGGTTTCAGGCTACTTAATGGAGATGTGTAGCACATGGTAAGAGAGAGTGTTTGGAAGTCTGCCAGGGTGGACACACTTCCATGTGTCCTGGCTGGACACTGCATAGTGGCCTGTGTGTTGGACGGTTCCAAGTGGGGACAGACGTCCTGAACAACACACAGAGACCATCTTTAGGCTGGAGAGCCTACGTGCTGGACATAGCACGGTCTGTGTGCCCACAGACGTGAGAGAGAGCGGAGCTCTATTATGGACATTGAGGAAACATCGATCTGAAGTAAGACTGTTTACCTGTTGTTCCTGTTACAATGTGGTTTATGAAGCAATAAACCTGAGAACTTTTAAAGAAACGTGTCTCCTGAGTGTCACCCGCCGCACCTAAGCGAGTGTCCCCTAGACCCGTAGCGGGTGAAACGCTACAATTGGTGGAGAATGAGGGCAACGATCCACGGAGCACGTGTTGCAGCGCTGGCTGGTCTGAGCCAGAGGAGTGGACGGTCTTGAAAACCGTGAGTAAATACTGATCGGGATCAGTGAGAACTGTTGTTTTGGGATACCTCTGAGGAGAAGAGGGATCCGGGAAACTGTGTGGCCGGCACCAACAGGTAACGGACAGGTGTCCGTGTGTACTGACCGGGGTCAGACTGGAAGAAAACAGAGACAGTGCGTCTGGGCATCTCTGAGGCTGAGGGGTGTTCAGGAGCCCGTGAAGTTGCCAACGGGTAACGGTTTAAAAACCGTGTGATACTGACTGGAGTCAGTGAAAATTGTGTTTGGGCTGTAAAGCCGGGTGTGAAACAGACCAGTGTCTGTGTTGTTCTGACCAGCGTCAGTGAAAGACTGTGAAGTTTTTTTTCCTGAAAGTCAGCTTGCTGTGGCTCGGTGAGGTCACGATGTTTGTGTTGTAACTCGGAGGGGTTACGAAGGTGACAAGCGTCTTGCTGTAACTCGGCGGGGTTACGAAGGTGACAAGGGGCTTGCGGTGGATCGGCGGGTCCACGAAGTCTGCGGTGGAGCTGTACAGAGCATTGTGGATTGCGGCTGCAGTTGCAGCAAGAGGTTCAGCAGAAGCGGCTTGTGATTGCCAGCAGGAGCTGGTGAAGTGTTGAAAAAAAAAAACAACATTTTTTTTTCTCTTTGCAGACTCTTAAAGGGCCAGTACAGGCCCAGAGACTAAGTGGTGTACTGTGCGAACTGGGGCCTGAGTGCCGTGGGGAAGTCCACAGAGTGTACCCCAGGGAAGGGAGTGTCCCTAAAAGTGGGCGGGGACCCAAACGGGGATGGTTGCCCAAAAGGGGGTGGAGTCCCAAAAAGGGGCGGTAACCCAGATAGGGGTAGTAGCCCAAAAAGGGGTGGAATCCCAAAATGGGGCTGTAACGCGAACAGGGGTGGTGTCAAAAAACAGAGCACTTGCCCAAAAGGGGGCGGAACCAAAAAAAGGGGAGCCGATCAGTGACGAGTAGTGTTGAGCGATACCGTCCGATACTTGAAAGTATCGGTATCGGATAGTATCGGCCGATACCCGAAAAATATCGGATATCGCCGATACCGATATCCGATACCAATACAAGTCAATGGGACATCAAGTATCGGAATGTATCCTCATGGATCCCAGGGTCTGAAGGAGAGGAAACTCTCCTTCAGGCCCTGGGATCCATATTAAAGTGTAAAATAAAGAATTAAAATAAAAAATATTGTTATATTCACCTCTCCGGCGGCCCCTGGACATCAGCGGGAGGATCCGGCGTCCGGCACGGCTTCTTTCTTCAAAATGCGCGCCTTTAGGACCTGTGGAATGACGTCCCGGCTTCTGATTGGTCGCGTGCCGCCCATGTGACCGCCACGCGACCAATCAGAAGCCGCGACGTCATTCCTCAGGTCCTAGAAGGCGCTCATTCTAGGACTTTAGCTGAGGAATGACGTCGCGGCTTCTGATTGGTCGCGTGGCGGTCACATGGGCGGCACGCGACCAATCAGAAGCCGGGACGTCATACCACAGGTCCTAAAGGCGCGCATTTTGAAGAAAGAAGCCGTGCCGGACGCCGGATCCTCCCGCTGATGTCCAGGGGCCGCCGGAGAGGTGAATATAACAATATTTTTTATTTTAATTCTTTATTTTACACTTCCGATACCGATACCCGATATCACAAAAATATCGGATCTCGGTATCGGAATTCCGATACCGCAAGTATCGGCCGATACCCGATACTTGCGGTATCGGAATGCTCAACACTAGTGACGAGTCACGACTGTGTCCTTTTTGGCTGGATGGAGAGCGTGTGCGGGGGTTGTTAGACCCGGGGAGGGAAGCGTCTTTGCTGAGGACCCTTCCAGGAAGTTCTGTGTCACCTGGGACAAAGGCGAAAATAAGTGGCATAAGTGGGGACGCTAAAGGTCTTCAGGTAGCCACTCTCTACATTGTCGCAGCTGATGTTTCCACATACCATGAGGTGGCTGTAGTCCCGAACTTGCCGTGTCCTATGGTAATAGGACAAGATTTGGAAGCACTGTGGGACTGGTGGGAAAAAGGTGAAGTGTTTGTGGAAATTATGTGTATGGGAGGTAGTAATGTTGTGAATGCGCCCCCTAGTGTGGACAGACCTAAGCTGGACATGCCCAAAGAAAATGGTGAACGGGCCCAACTTGGTGAGACAACATTGGCAGATACACCTCCCAACACTGATGGGTCAGGTATAAGGGCGACCAGAGGAAACCGTGCGTCTGCCGAACTTACTGACCTGACGTCACCTGAAGTGTGCGACAGTGTGACTGGTAATGAACTGGTAGATAAGGATGTGGTGGTTAAACAGAGTGGAGCTGACACCCAGTTAGAGTGTGACTTGGGGGGTCGCCTTATTGTGGGGTGTGACACAGACTCCAAGGGTGACTGTGACATGACAAGGCCAGTAACAAGTGCTACAACTGAGTATGATGTACCGGTATCAGAAATACTGACACAGGGGAACGACAGGGCTCCACAGGGTGAAGACAGGATGGCAGTGACAGCCATGCCAGAAATTGTGAACTGTTTAAGTGGGGACTGTCGGTTCCAGGAAGACCAATTGGGTGGTGGTGACTTCCATTCAGATGATGACACCAGTGGAAAAGAGTGCAGTAAGGCTGACTCAGGTTCCGCTGGCAAGTCTTCCTCCCGTCGCCGGAGACGTAGAAAAGGCAAAGGGGCTGAACCAGTTGCACCTTGTGAAGATGTGACGGAAGAGGGTGAAGGCTCCAGAAAATCTGGTGCTGAGGACTTGAAGTGTCTGGAGTACTTTAAAGTCCCAGGGGAACGGGACGAAGCTAAGGATGTCACCGCTAAGACCCCAGAGAGGGTTGACGCTGACAGTGCAAAGTCTGAGGGTGCAGAAGTGGAGGTGGCCACCAAAGAAGTGGTGCCTGAATTAGATACCTCCTCAAGTGATGCATGCTCCACCAATCCGGAGGATGGGAGAAGCGAGATAGAGCTGCTCAAAGAGTCTCTCGAACAAGAAAAGGCCCTGAGACAAATGGCGGAGCACAGGTTGGATGAGATGGAGAAGGAGGTCTCTGAGCTCAGAGGTCACCTGACAGTGTGGCACAGTGAGAATAAGGCCTTAGGCGAAAATGTGGTAGTGCTCCGAGAAGCAGTAAGAAGTCTTCTGTCAAAGGAGAAGTTACGGGTCCGAGACGTACAGCAGTCATCCCCGAGTGATAACAAGGCGGAGCTGCCGATACCCATCTTGGCAAAGGTTGTTGAGAAGGGTAAAACTGAGGAAGAGCTCGCGGAAAAGGCAGAACAAGACAGTCACCCGGTCATGGCAGATGTCTTAATGGAAAGGTCCATAGAAGAACAGGAGCCGTCCGTCCATGAAGAGAGTGAGACCCCGCCCTTCAAGAGTGTGATAGATGTACCCTAGGATGTGCAAGGAGCCTGTACCGGTGAAGGTGTGCATGAGGCCTTTAGAAAAGCGGTGGAAGCATGTAGTGTGCACTGGGCACCAGAGACTAAACAGTTGGTGATACTGTCGACTATGGAAGTCACAGTGAAGCGGGTGGCTGTCCTGAGGGATATGCACCTACACTGCCTCCGTACAAAGCAGAAGATCATTTTGAAGAATGATGAAGCCATTCGACGTTTGGAGCGTGAAAGGAAAGCTCTTAGTCGGCTGGGTTTAGTGGAAGACACAGTCCAAGTACCTAAAGGTCTGGTGGCGAAAGTCATTGGGAAACTTGGGAGAGTGATGCAGGAGATGGTGGATAAATCCGGTCTGAAGAGACTGAGGATACCCGCTGATGAAGAGGTCCAGGTCTTGGGTGAAGATGGGATGGTTCCGTTCCTGGTTGTCGTATCCAGAGAGAGTCTCAGGAATATCCGCATGCTCCTGGAATATCGCATGGCATACCTAAGGGAGGTAAAGGGAAACTGTCACCAGGTTTGGCCAATACGAGTTACGACCACCGCCTGTCAGGGCTTCTCTACAGCATTCTATATTGCTATAGATAAGCCCCCGATCTGACCTGTAAGAGAAGAAAACTAACTTTTATTATACTCACCTGCAGTGCGGTCTGGTTCGATGCATGTCGCAGGTCCTGGTCCAGCTCCTCCGATCTTGTTGCCATTCCGCCCTCCTCTACCCTCCCACAGCTACTATCAGTTCCAAACTGACTATTGAGGACCCTGCTGCTAGAGATCGTTAATAGCCCCAATTATTAACTCTATCTATACCCAATTATTATAGTACATTATTAATAGTTCCAATTATTAACTCTATCTATACCCAACTATGAGCATGCAAATTACTAAACAGACAAATAATATTTAAAACTGTGCAATGCATTATATACCACATTGTATATTCAAGGAGGGGTGTGGGCAGCATCTACACTTCCTCACAGGTCATAAGGCCGGCTGTGGACATGGTTTTAGACACTCCAAAGTATTGGCTACATGCTAAGCCTATTTTCTGTTTTGCAAAGCGTGTATGAAGGTGAGATATATCAATATATTTCTCAGGCACTGGAATTTTTGTCTCCTAAAAAGAAATAGCTACCTTTACCATTTTTTAGATTGATTTTAATTGCTTCTAGTCTTTATAATGTCTGATTGTTATGACAGATGGATAAGGCAGTTTGCATTGTCCTTGTCTAACCATTTATTTGAGGCAAGAGAAATTCACCGCACACTATTTCAGTGGTGCAAAAAGCTTTCAGGCTGACAGCCATACAAGTGCGGGAGTGCCGAATCCAGCGACAACAACATAGCACCTTACCACACATGCCCTGTGCAGTCTTACACTGTCGTGAAACCTCTTTTCCTCTTGCTTCAACATCTTACAATGACTTAGTGAAAAAGGCCATGGTGAGGTCAAAATGTCTAACTTTGTCGCTCAACCCAAGCCATATTTTTGTATTTATCTGCTCCCATAAATAAACTTTTTCCACCACTGAAATAATGAGTGCGCAGTGAATTTCTCTGGCCTCGGTTCAAGGGGTCATGCACCCCGTTACACCAGCACCTCGTAAATCGACGGAGTGCACACCAATATTGTGAATCTGACCATTTATCTGTACACATACTTTCTTACTTCAATAAATCAATTTTAAATATAAAACTGCACATTCAATGGTAAATACATGATGCAACTGAAAACTATAATTTGTCCAACAAATAACAAGCTCTCTTGTGCCTATTTCCATGGAGAAAAAAATTAAAATATGGTTCTTAGAAGAAGTAATGTACAAAAGGGGGAAAAATAGATAAGTGTCAAGTCATGCAGGGGTTAAATCACTTTTTTCATACAAACATATCACCAAAAACATCTTTTGTAAAATACAGAGATTAAGACATGTGGCAAACTAACAGTCACTGTTTTGTACAATACTTTGCTGCCATATTCCAGTCAGTGCTAAATTGCCATTATTACATTTTATGTCTTTCTTTAAAATGTTTTCATTAGCAGAAGAAAATCAAGTACTGTAATATGAATTACATGTGACCTTTAGATTTATCCAGAAAAAAACAACTTTTACAATTGTCACAAAAAATATTTAATTAGTATAGTTAATCATATTTTATCTGAATCTTATTATTTCTGAATATTTTCCAAAGAAAGCCTTTTTATAAATGTTGATTTTAAAGGTCATCTATGTGACATTATCAATCGAAAGTTAGAACACCAAAACTATGTTTTGGGACAGTGATCATAAATGTGATCGTCAGTTTTTATCCACTGAGTCACAAATTTTGATTAAAATAGAAAGAAACTGTAATCCATTTTTCCTCTCCTTACTCAGCTTTTAGATAAAGTATGGTCGCCTGGGCAAAATTGAACATCTAGCCTCAAAATGCTAAGATTTTTAACCATCATAGAGTAACATTTAGGGCCGTACGTGAAAAATGCTGCAGGTGTCATCAGTGTTTTGGATCAGTGTGTTAATAGTTGAGACCTGGAAGCGACTGGGAGTCAAAGAGCCCCATTTGGCTGTGCATTCTCACGAGGGCTTCCATTCTGCTGTTACTATGGGCCAAATAACCGTGTCATGACCTGATCCCCTTGGCACCAACATTTATGCATGTAGTTTTTTTTTTTGTTTTTTGGCACTGGGCCAACACACATTACACTATATATATATATATATATATATATATATATATATATATATATATATATATATATATATACAGTGGGGCAAAAAAGTATTTAGTCAGTCAGCAATAGTGCAAGTTCCACCACTTAAAAAGATGAGAGGCGTCTGTAATTTACATCATAGGTAGACCTCAACTATGGGAGACAAACTGAGAAAAAAAAATCCTGAAAATCACACTGTCTGTTTTTTTAACATTTTATTTGCATATTATGGTGGAAAATAAGTATTTGGTCAGAAACAACATTTCATCTCAATACTTTGTAATATATCCTTTGTTGGCAATGACAGAGGTCAAACGTTTTCTGTAAGTCTTCACAAGGTTGCCACACACTGTTGTTGGTATGTTGGCCCATTCCTCCATGCAGATCTCCTCTAGAGCAGTGATGTTTTTGGCTTTTCTCTTGGCAACACGGACTTTCAACTCCCTCCAAAGGTTTTCTAAAGGGTTGAGATCTGGAGACTGGCTAGGCCACTCCAGGACCTTGAAATGCTTCTTACGAAGCCACTCCTTCGTTGCCCTGGCGGTGTGCTTTGGATCATTGTCATGTTGAAAGACCCAGCCACGTTTCATTTCAATGCCCTTGCTGATGGAAGGAGGTTTGCACTCAAAATCTCACGATACATGGCCCCATTCATTCTTTCATGTACCCGGATCAGTCGTCCTGGCCCCTTTGCAGAGAAACAACTCCAAAGCATGATGTTTCCACCACCATGCTTTACAGTAGGTATGGTGTTTGATGGATGCAACTCAGTATTCTTTTTCCTCCAAACAAGACAAGTTGTGTTTCTACCAAACAGTTCCAGTTTGGTTTCATCAGACCATCGGACATTCTCCCAAAACTCCTCTGGATCATCCAAATGCTCTCTAGCAAACTTCAGATGGGCCCGGACATGTACTGGCTTAAGCAGTGGGACACGTCTGGCACTGCAGGATCTGAGTCCATGGTGGCGTAGTGTGTTACTTATGGTAGGCCTTGTTACTTTGGTCCCAGCTCTCTGCAGTTCATTCACTAGGTCCCCCCGCGTGGTTCTGGGATTTTTGCTCACAGTTCTTGTGATCATTCTGACCCCACGGGGTGGGATTTTGCGTGGAGCCCCAGATCGAGGGAGATTATCAGTGGTCTTGTATGTCTTCCATTTTCTAATTATTGCTCCCACTGTTCATTTCTTCACTCCAAGCTGGTTGGCTATTGCAGATTCAGTCTTCCCAGCCTGGTGCAGGGCTACAATTTTGTTTCTGGTGTCCTTTGACAGCTCTTTGGTCTTCACCATAGTGGAGTTTGGAGTCAGACTATTTGAGGGTGTGCACAGGTGTCTTTTTATACTGATAACAAGTTTAAACAGGTGCCATTACTACAGGTAATGAGTGGAGGAAAGAGGAGACTCTTAAAGAAGAAGTTACAGGTCTGTGAGAGACAGAAATCTTGATTGTTTGTTTCTGACCAAATACTTATTTTCCACCATAATATGCAAATAAAATGTTAAAAAAACAGACAATGTGATTTTCTGGATTTTTTTTTCTCAGTTTGTCTCCCATAGTTGAGGTCTACCTATGATGTAAATTACAGATGCCTCTCATCTTTTTAAGTGGTGGAACTTGCACTATTGCTGACTGACTAAATACTTTTTTGCCCCACTGTATATATATTGTAAGTATTCGGACAGAAATCCGAGAGTGGACCCTCTGGGTCGTGACTCTAGAGCCCCCGGGGTCGAGCGGACCAGATGGAATCACCCCCTATACAGGGAGTGTTAGGAGCAGGACCTCGGGGGAATGGAGACACAACAGCTAGAGCCAAAGGGACGACACAAAATAAAGAAGGAAACCACAGGCTATAAGGATGGCAGGGAATAATAGGAAAACAAGACTTAACTGAAAGAATGTCTGGAACACGGAATGGCAGGACTCAGCAGGAACACGGACCGGCAGGATACAACAGGAACACGGACTGGCGGGATACAGCAGGAACACGGACAGGCAGGATACAGCAGGAACACGGGCTGGCAGGACACAGCAGGAACACGGGCTGGCAGGACACAGCAGGAACACGGACTGGCAGAATACAGCAGGAACACGGACAGGCAGGATACAGCAGGAACACGGACTGGCAGAATACAGCAGGAACACGGACTGGGAGGATACAGCAGGAACACGGACTGGCAGGATACAGCAGGAACACGGACTGGCAGGATACAACAGGAACACGGACTGGCAGGATACAGAGACAAAGCAAGGACTGGGCTGAGAAAAGACACTGGTACAGGGGAGCCTAGGGCATAGGGACACTGACGGCAGACAGTGCACCTACAAAGCAAAGGCGTCTTACCTAGGAAGACGCCGGGAAGAAATACCCAATGGGCGCCGCCATGTTGGGGCGGAGCCACCGGGTCGCGACCTCCCAGAAGGCTCGGCGACGGGGGAGATGCGACCGCGCATGCGCGAAGAGACCAGACGCCGAGAGCCGGCGAAGGAGGAGGCAGAGCGGCGCGGGACAGGATCGTGAGCGCGCCGAGGGATGGGAGAAGCTGGGTAAGTATGTGCGGGCGTGACATATATATATACTGTATTTTTCCGCTATATAAGACGCACCTGATTATAAGACGCACCCCCAAATTTGGTGAAAAAATAGAGAAAAAAATATTTTTTATGTTAAATGGCGGTCTGTCTTATAATGCCAGTGTCCGTCTTACAAATAATATGTTCCTCATCCTGGTAGCTATATAACCCCCATCCTTGTGCTGGCATATGCCCCCCGGTCACTATATGCCTGCCTGTGCTGCTGGCAGACACATGCCCCCCTGCGTCACTATATGCCCCCCTGTGCTGGCAGGCACATGCCCCCTGGGTCACTATATGCCCAACTGTGCTGGCAGGTACATGCTCCCCGGTCACAATATGCCCCTCTGTGCAGGCAGGCACATGCCCCCTGGTCATAATATGCCCCCTTGTGCTGCTGGCAGGCATATGCCCCCCTGGGTCACTATATGCCCCCCTGTGCTGCTGGCAGACACATGACCACCGGCCACAATATGCCTCCTGTGCTGGCAGGGACATGCCCCCCCTGTGCTGCTGGCAGGCACATGATAAAATAACAAACACTTAACTCACCTTCCGATGATGGCTCCATGCTCACAGCTCCTCGGTTGCGCTTCCTGTTTCCTAGGCATCGGATAATGTGACCTGGACACACAGTGATGTCATCACTGTGCTGTGCCGATCACATGATCGGATGCCAGCACAGACACAGGAGGAGAAACCGAGGAGCTGTGAGCACGGAGCCATCATCGGAAGGTGAGTTAAGTGTTTTTTATTTTATCATGTGCCTGCCTGCAGCATGGGGGGGCCATATAAGAGTGACCGGGGGCCATATCCATGATAGGAGGGGGAGAGAGTGCAGACACATGTAATATTCGCTGCTCCTCTGTGAATCAACTCACGCAGCTTCTGCACCGAGGTGATGGACAGCAAGTGCAGTGAATATTACATGAGGCTAATGAGCGGAAGCATGTGACCTCCTGCTGTCTCAGCAGCCTGCAGCCAGCCCACTCCAGCCCCCTAACACCACCTAAGAGCCACCTCCTTATTCTACAGCACAGCGCACAGATTCAGATTATAAAGTGCGTTTTATAATCCGAAAAATACGGTATATATGTATATATATATATATATATATATATACATGTATATATATATATGTCATAGATCATTTAACATGTGTAGTGTACCTAAATATAACAATGAGACATTTGAATAGGTCACTATTGAGTGATACCATCTGCTATTTTTAGGGTTATATGCTTGCTTTGTGAATGTTGGGTTCCAGGCATACCCTTTTTATATGGATAAAGTTTTTTATGACTTACTAGTAGTGTTGAGCATTCCGATACCGCAAGTATCGGGTATCGGCCGATACTTGCGGTATCGGAATTCCGATACCGAGATCCGATACTTTTGTGGTATCGGGTATCGGTATCGGATCCATAGTGAGGTGTAAAATAAAGAATTAAAATAAAAAATATTGATATATTCACCTCTCCGGCGGCCCCTGGACATCACGCTGGTAACCGGCAGGCTTCTTTGTTTAAAATGAGTGCGTTTAGGACCTGAGGAATGACGTTGCGGCTTCTGATTGGTCGCGTGCCGCCCATGTGACCGCCACGCGACCAATCAGAAGCCGCGACGTCATTCTCAGGCACTAAACTCCTCATTCTAGGAATTTAGGACCTGAGGAATGACGTCGCGGCTTCTGATTGGTCGCGTGGCGGTCACATGGGCGGCACGCGACCAATCAGAAGCCGCGACGTCATTCCTCAGGTCCTAAACGCGCTCATTTTGAAAACAAAGAAGCCTGCCGGTTACCAGCGTGATGTCCAGTGGCCGCCGGAGAGGTGAATATATCAATATTTTTTATTTTAATTCTTTATTTTACACATTAATATGAATCCCAGGGCCTGAAGGAGAGTTTCCTCTCCTTCAGACCCTGGGAACCATCAGAATACCTTCCGATACTTGGTGTCCCATTGACTTGTATTGGTATCGGATATCGGTATCGGCGATATCCGATACTTTTTGGGTATCGGCTGATACTATCCGATACCGATACTTTCAAGTATCGGACGGTATTGCTCAACACTACTTACTAGTGATGAGCGAACGTGCTCTCCACTACTCGGTACTCACTCGAGTATCACTGTACTCGGCGTGTTTTGCAGGCATGTGTTGCATTGTTCTGTCTGCTATCATTTGTCTACTCAGTATTTATTGTTTTCAACAATTAAAAATAATACAGTCTGTTATCTCTGTCACACACCTGGTGTATCTATGGTGTCAAAATCTTCGGTTCACAGGCATATGTTGCATTGTTCTCTCTGCTAGCCTTGGTCTACTCAGTATTTTTTCTTTAAAAAATATTTTTAAAAATAATAAAAAAATAATGTAACTGTTTGTTATCTCCGTCAGACGCTCGGTGTATATGTGGTCTCCAACTACTTGCTTTTCAGGCATACTGATCGCATATAATTTTTCTCCAAATAAATCCATTTGTATTGAGCTTTTAAAAAATGTTAGTTGTCCATTAACCCATTAATCCCATATGACGTACAATCCCATCAAGGTGACCTGGGACTTAATTCCCAGTGACGGGATAGTACGTCATATGTGATCAGTCGCGCTCATGGGGGGAGCGCGGCCGATCGCGGCTGGGTGTCAGCTGACTATCACAGCTGACATCCGGCACTATGTGCCAGGAGTGGTCACGGACTGCTCCCGGCACATTAACCCCCGGCACACTGTGAGCAAACATGATCGCAGTGTTTCAGCGGTACAGGGAAGCATCGCGCAGGGAGGGGGCTCCCTGCGGGCTTCCCTGAGACGATCGGTACAAGGCGATGTGCTCACCTTGTACCAAGAATCTCCTCCCTGCAGGCCCCAGGTCCAAAATGGCCGCGGGGCTACTTCTGTGTCCTGCAGGGAGGTGGCTTACCAAGTGCCTGCTCAGAGAAGGCGCTGGTAAGCCAGGAGCAGTGCACGTCAAATCGCTGATCTGACACAGTGCTCTGCAAAGTGTCAGATCAGCGATCTGTCACTATACAGTGATGTACCCCCTGGGACAAAGTAAAAAAGTAAAAAAAAATTTTAAATGTGTAAAAAAAAAAAAATCCTAAATAAAGAGAAAAAAAAATATTGTTCCCATAAATACATTTCTTTATCTAAATAAAAAAACAAACAACGATTTATTATCATACCGCTGCAAAAAAAAGTGGAATAACACGTGATCAAAAAGACGGATATAAATAACCATGGTACCGCTGAAAACGGCGTCTTGTCCCGCAAAAAATGAGCTGCCATACAGCATCATCAGCAAAAAAAAAAAAGTTATACTCCTCAGAATAAAGCGATGCAAAAATAATTATTTTTTCTATAAAATAGTTTTTATCGTATAAAAGCACCAAAACATAAAAAAATAATCTAAATGAGGTATCACTGTAATCGTACTGATCCAAAGAATAAAACTGCTTTATCCATTTTACCAAATGGGGAACGGTATATACGCCCCCCCAAAAGAAATTCTTGAATAGCTGGTTTTTGGTAATCCTGCTTCACAAAAATTGGAAAAAAAAGCGATCAAAAAATGTCACATGCCCAAAAATGGTACCAATAAAAACATCTACTCCTCCCGCAAAAAACAAGACCTCACATGACTATGTGGACCAAAATACGGAAAAATTATAGGTCTCAAAATGTGGTAACACAAAAAATATTTTTTGCAAATTAAAAAGCGTCTTTTACTGTGTGAGGGTTGCCAATCATAAAAATACGCTAAAAAACCAGCTATAAATGTAAATCAACCCCCCCTTCATCACTCCCTTAGCTAGGGAAACATAAAAAAATTTAAAAAATGTATTTATTTCTATTTTCCCATTAGGGTTAGGGTTAGGGCTAGGGCTAGGGTTAGGGCTAGGGTTATGGCTAGGGTTAGGGCTAGGGTTAGGTCTAAGGTTAGGGCTAGGGTTGGAGTTAGGGCTAGGGTTGGGGTTAGGGTTGAGGTTAGGGGTGGGGCTATAGTTAGGGTTGGGGCTAGAGTTGGGGCTACAGTTAGGGTTAGGGCTACAGTTAGGGTTTGGGCTAAAGTTAGGGCTGGGGTTAAAGTTAGGGTTAGGGTTGGGGCATAAAGTTAAGGTTAGGGCTACAGTTAGGGTTGGGGCTAAAGTTATGGTTAGGGTTGGAGCTAAGGTTAGGGTTTGGTTTACATTTACGGTTGGGATAGGGGTTAGGGGTCTGTCAGGGTTAGGGGTGTGGTTAGGGTTATGGTTGGGATTAGGGGTGTGTTTGGGATAGGGTTTCAGTTAGAATTGGGGGTTTCCACTGTTTAGGCACATCAGGGCTCTCCAAACGCGACATGAGTCCGATCTCAACTCCAGCCAATTCTGTGTTGAAAAAGTAAAACAGTGCTCCTTTCCTTCCGAGCTCTCCCGTGTGCCAAAACAGGGGTTCACCCCAACATATGGGGAATCAGAATACTCAGGACAAGTTGGACAACAACTATTGGGGTCCAATTTCTCTTGTTACCCTTGGGAAAATAAAAATTTAGGGGGCTAAAAAACATTTTTGTGGTAAAAAAATAATTTTTATTTTCACGACTCTGTGTTATAAACTGTAGGGAAACACTTGGGGGTTCAAAGTTCTCACAAAACATCTAGATAAGTTCCTTGGGGGTCTAGTTTCCAATATGGGGTCACTTGTGGGAGATTTCTACTGTTTAGGTGCATCAGGGGCTCTGCTAATGCAACATGAAGCCTGCAGACCAATCCATCTAAGTCTACATTCCAAATGGTGTTCATTCCCTTCCGAGCTCTGCCATGCACCCAAACGGTGGTTCCCCCCACATATGGGGTACCAGCGTACTCAGGACAAATTGGACAACAACATTTAGGGTCCAATTTCTCCTGTTACCTTTGGGAAAATATAAAACTGGGCTACAAAATAATTTTTGTGGGAAAAAAATAATTTTTATTTTCACGGCTCTGCGTTATAAACTGTACTGAAACACTTGGGGGTTCAAAGTTGTCAAAACACATCTAGATAAGTTCATTAGGGGGGTCTACTTTCCAAAATGGTTTCACTTTTGAGGGGTTTCAATGTTTAGGCACATTAGGGGCTCTCCAAACGTGACATTGTGTCCCATCTCAATTCCAGTCAATTTTGCATTGAAAAGTCAAATGGCACTCCTTCCCTTCCGAGCTACACCATGCGCCCAAACAGTGGTTTACCCCCACATATGGGGTATCAGTGTACTCAGGACAAGTGGCACAACAACGTTTGGGGTCCAATTTCTTCTCTTACCCTTGGGAAAATAAAAAATTGGGGGCAAAAATCATATTTTTGAAAAAATATGTTTTTTTTATTTTGACAGCTCTGCATCATAAACTTCTGTGAAGCACTTGGTGTATCAAAGTGCTCACCACACATCTAGTTAAGTTCCTTAGGGGGTCTACTTTACAAAATGGTGTCCCTTCTGGGGGGTTTCAATGTTTAGGCACATCAGGGGCTCTCCAAACGCAACATGGCTTCCTATCTCAATTCCAGTCAATTTTACATTGAAAAGTCAAACGGTGCTCCTTCCCTTCCGAGCTCTGCCTTGCTCCCAAACAGTGGTTTAACCCCACTTATGGGGTAATGGCGTACTCAGCACAAATGGTACAGCAACTGTTGTGGTCCAATTTCTTCTCTTACCCTTGGGAAAATAAAAAATTGGGGGTGAAAAGATCATATTTATGAAAAAATATGATTTTTTTATTTTTACGGCTCTGCATTATAAACTTCTGTGAAGCACTTGGTGGGTTAAAGTGCTCACCACACATCTAGATAAGTTCCTTAGGGTGTCTACTTTCCAAAATGGTGTCACTTGTGGGGGGGGTTTCAATGTTTAGGCACATCAGGGGCTGTCCAAACACAACATGGCATCCCATCTCAATTCCAGTCAATTTTGCATTGAAAAGTTAAACGGCGCTCCTTCCCTTCTGAGCTTTGCCATGCGCCCAAACAGTCGTTTACCCCCACATGTGGGGTATCACCGTACTTAGAACAAATTGTACAACAACTTTTGGTGTCCATTTTCTCCTGTTACCCTTTGTAAAATAAAACAAATTGGAGCTGAAGTAAATTTTTTGTGAAAAAAAGTTAAATGTTCATTTTTTTTTAAACATTCCAAAAATTCCTGTAAAACACCTGAAGGGTTAATAAACTTCTTGAATGTGGTTTTGAGCACCTTGAGGGGTGCAGTTTTTAGAATCATGTCAAACTTGGTTATTTTATATCATATAGACCCCTCAAAATGACTTCAAATGTGATGTGGTCCCTAAAAAATATTGGTGTTTTAAAAATGACAAATTGCTGTTTAAATTTTAACCCTTATAACTCCCTAGCAAAAAAAAAATTTGGTTCTAGAATTGTGCTGATGTAAAGTAGATATGTGGGATATGTCACTTATTAATTATTTTGTGTGACATATCTCTGTTATTTAAGGGCATAAAAATTCAAATTTGGAAAATTGCTGACTTTTCAAAATTTTCGCCCAATTTCCGTTTTTTTTCACAAAAAAACGCACGTTATATCTAAGAAATTTTTACCACTATCATGAAGTACAAAATGTCATTAGAAAACAATGTTAGAAACGCCAAGATCTGTTGAAGCGTTCCAGAGTTATAAAATCATAATGAGACAGTGGTTAGAATTGTAAAAATTGGCCCGGTCATTAACGTACAAACCACCCTTGGGGCTTAAGGGGTTAAAAATTAGCAAGGCAAGGGATGGGGAAGTGTATGTTATGCTGATGGTGCATGCAGAGAATGAGGCCGTGGCCAAGCTGAAAATAGGCCACAACAAATACCCACATGTTCACGCTTGACCTTCCTGTCACAGTTTCTAGGGGACCACAACTCACCACTATTGAAGCCAGAGCAGTGTGAAATGGTTGTTGGTTAGATAGCGGATAATACTTCCAGAGCTCGGAAGGGAAGGAGCGCCGTGTGACTTTTCAATGCAAAATTGACTGGAATTGAGAAGGGACGCAATGTTGCGTTTGGAGAGCCCCTGATGTGCCTAAACATTGAAACCCCCCACAAGCGACACCATTTTGGAAAGTAGACCCCTAAGGAACTTATCTAGATGTGTGGTGAGCACTTTAACCCACCAAGTGCTTCACAGAAGTTTATAATGCAGAGCCGTAAAAATAAAAAATCATATTTTTTCACAAATATGATATTTTTGCCCCCAATTATTATTTTCCCAAGGGTAAGAGAAGAAATTGGACCTCAAAAGTTGTGCCATTTGTTCTGAGTACGCTGATACCCAACATGTGGGGGTAAACCACTGTTTTGGTGCATGATAGAGCTCGGAAGGGAAGGAGCGCTGTTTGACTTTTCAATGCAAAATTGACTGGAATTAAGATGGGACACCATGTCATGTTTGGAGAGCCCCTGATGGGCCTAAACATTGAAACGCCCCACAAGTGACACCATTTTGGAACGTAGACCCCCTAAGGAACTTATCTAGCTGTGTTTTGACAGCTTTGAACCTCCAAGTGTTTCACTATGGTTTATTATGCAGAGCCGTGAAAATAGAAATAATTTTTTTTTCACAAAAATTATTTTACAGCTCCCAGTTTTGTATTTTCCCAAGGGTAACAGGAGAAATTCGACCTCAAATGTTGTTATGCTACTTGTCCTGAGTACGCTGATACCCCATATGTGGGGGGGGAACCACCGTTTTGGCGCATGGCAGAGCTCGGATGGGAAGAAGCACCAATTGGAATGCAGACTTAGATGGATTGGTCTGCAGGCATCACGTTTCATTTGCAGAGCCCCCTCATGCACCTAAACAGTAGAAACCCCCCACAAGTGACACCATTTTGGAAACTAGACCCCCAAGGAACTTATCTAGATGTGTTTTGACAGCTTTGAACCCCCAAATGTTTCACTACAGTTTATATTGCAGAGCCATGAAAATAAAAATTATTTTTTTTTCACAAAAATTATTTTATACCCCCAGTTTTGTATTTTCCCAAAAGGAACAGGAGAAATTCGACCCCAAAATTTGTTGTCCAATTTGTCTTGAGTATGCTGATACACCATATGTGGTGGGATCCACCGTTTGGGCGCATGGCAGAGCTCGGAAGGGAAGAAGTGCCATTTGGAATGCAGACTTAGATGGATTGGTCTGCAGACATCACGTTGCATTTGCAGAGCCCCTGATGCACCTAAACAGTAGAAACCCCCCACAAGTGACACCATTTTTCAAACTAGACCCCCCAAGGAACTTATGTAGATGTGTTTTGACAGCTTTGAACCCCCAAGTGTTTCACTACAGTTTATAACGCAGAGTTGTGAAAATAAAAATTATTTTTTTTCCCACAAAAATGTTTTTTTAGCCCCCCAAATTTTTATTTTCCCAAGGATAACAAGAGAAATTGGACCCCAATAGTTGGTGTCCAATTTGTCCTGAGTATGCTGATACCCCATATGTTGGGGTAAACTCCTGTTTGGGCGCATGGGAGAGCTCGGACGGGAAGGACCACTGTTTTACTTTTTCAACACAGAATTGGCTGGAATTGAGATCAGACGCCATGTCACGTTTGGAGAGCCCTGATATGCCTAAACAGTGGAAACCCCCAATTCTAACTGAAACCCTATCCCAAACACCCCTAACCCTAATCCCAACCATAGCCCTAACCACACCCCTAACCCTAATCCCAACCGTAAATGTAATTGAAACCCTAACTTTAGCCCCAACCCTAACTTCAGCCCCAATGCTGTTGTGAATTCCGCTCTTGGGCTCCCTCCAGTGGTTGTAAGTGGCACTTTTGTGAGTTCTGCTCTTGGGCTCCCTCTTGTGGTTTCTAGTGGTATGGCTGCTCCTTGGAGTTAGCTGTCATCAGCTGCCTCCACTTATCGTCTCTTCTGCTCTGCTATTTAGGCCTGGCTCTTTCTTCAGCCAGTGCCACTTGTAAATGGTTCCTGGTTGGATTCACATCTCTTTGGATTTCCTTGTTATCCTGACCAGTTCAGCAAAGCTAAGTTTCTGCTTGCGCTTTTCTGTTCACAGATTGTGGACTTATCCATTCAGTGCTTTCTATGTTTGTCCAGCGTTATCAGTATGAATTAATTATGTCTTGCTGGAAGCTCTGGGAAGCAGATTTACCCTCCACACCTTTCGTCAGGTGTGGAGATTTTTTTGTAAACTCTGCGTGGATTTTCGTAGTGTTTTATACTGACCGCACAGTATTCCATCCTGTCCTATCTATCAAGCTAGACTGGCCTCCTGTGCTCATCCTGGTTTCATTCTGTGTATGTCTTTTCCCTCTCCACTCACAGTCATTATTTGTTGGGGGCTAATCTATCCTTTGGGGATTTTCTCTGAGGCAAGATAGTTTTCCTGCTTCTGTCTTTAGGGGTAGTTAGCTCTTAGGCTGTGACAAGATGCCTAGGGAAAGTTAGGAGCATTCCACGGCTACTTCTAGTGTTGTGTTGAGCTTAGGGACTGCGGTCAGTACAGTTACCACTTCCTTCAGAGCTCGTTCCATGTTGCTCCTAGACCACCGCATCATAACAGTACAAGTGGCCGAAAATGAATTAAATGCATCTCAAAAGAAGGAAAAGAAAGTTCTGAACCATTTTTTTTTCTGTGCTCTGGTTTGTCTTTTTTTTCCTCTTGATATCTGGGTGGTTCAGGATATATGCTTTGGCATGGATGTTTAGGGTTTGTTTTCTCGTGTGGATCAACTTGCTGCAAGAGTACAGAGTATCCAGGACTATGTTGTCCAGACTCCGGCTTTAGAGCCTAGAATTCCTACTCCTGATTTGTTTTTTGGGGACAGATCCAAGTTTTTGAACTTTAAAAATAACTGCAGATTGTTTTTTGCTTTGAAACCCCGTTCTTCTGGTGATCCCATTCAGCAAGTAAAAATCATCATATCCTTGCTGCGTGGTGACCCTCAAGACTGGGCTTTTTCTCTTGAAACAGGGGATCTGGCATTATTGAATGTTGATGCATTTTTTCAAGCGCTCGGATTATTGTATGACGAACCTAATTCTGTGGATCATGCAGAAAAAACCCTGTTGGCCTTGTGTCAAGGTCAGGAAGCGGCAGAGTTATACTGCCAGAAATTTAGAAAATGGTCTGTGCTCACTAAATAAAATGAGGAGGCTCTGGCTGCTATTTTCAGAAAAGGTCTTTCTGAAGCCCTTAAAGAGCTATGGTGGGCTTTCCTACGCCTGCCGGTTTGAGCGAATCTATGGCTCTAGCCATTCAGATTGATCGGCGTCTGCGCGAGCGCAAAGCTGTGCACCATATGGCAGTATCCTCTGAGCAGAGTCCAGAATCTATGCAATGTGATAGGATTTTGACTAGAACAGAACGGCAGGAATTCAGACCTCAGAATAGGCTGTGTTTTTACTGTGGTGATTCTGCTCATGTTATCTCTGATTGCCCTAAGCGTACTAAGAGAGTCGCTAGGTCTGTTACCATTAGTACTATACAGCCTAAATTTCTCTTATCTGTGACCCTGACTTGCTCATTGTCGTCATTTTCTGTCATGGCATTTGTGGATTCAGCCGTTGCCCTGAACTTAATGGACTTAGAATTCGCCAGGCGCTGTGGTTTTTCCTTGCAGCCTTTGCAGAGCCCTATTCCTTTGAGGGGTATTGATGCTACACCCTTGGGCAAGGATAAACCTCAGTACTGGACACAGATGACTATGTACATGGCTCCAGCACATAAGGAAGATTGCCGTTTTCTGGTGTTGCATAACCTGCATGATGTTGTTGTACTGGGTTTTCCAAGGTTACAGGAACATAATTCGGTGCTGGATTGGAAAACTATGTTGGTGACTAGTTGGGGTTGTCAAGGGGTACATAGTGACGTTCCTGTGATGTCAATTTCCTCTTCCCCCTCTTCTGAGGTCCCTGAGTTTTTGTCGGATTTCCAGGATGTATTTGATGAGCCCAAGTCTAGTTCTCTTCCTCCGCACAGGGACTGTGATTGTGCTGTTAACTTGATTCCTGGTTACAAGTTCCCTAAGGGCCGACTTTTCAATCTGTCTGTGCCAGAGCATGCCGCCATGCGGAGTTATGTCAAGGAGTCTTTGAAGAAGGGGCATATTCGGCCCTCTTCGTCACCATTGGGAGCGGGTTTCTTTTTTGTTGCTAAGAAGGATGGCTCCTTGAGACCCTGTATTGATTATCGTCTTCTTAATAAGATCACGGTCAAATTCCAATACCCCTTGCCTTTGCTTACTGATTTGTTTGCTCAGATTAAGGGGCTAGTTGGTTTACTAAGATTGACCTCCGAGGGGCATATAATCTTGTTCGTATTAAACAGGGTGACGAATGGAAAACTGCATTTAATACACCCGAAGGCCATTTTGAATACCTTGTGATGCCATTTGGGCTCTCTAATGCTCCATCTGTGTTCCAGTCTTTCATGCATGATATCTTCCGCAATTATCTTGATAAATTCATGGTCGTATATTTGGATGATATTTTGATTTTTTCCGATGATTGGGAGTCTCATGTGAAGCAGGTCAGGATGGTGTTCCAGATCCTTCGTGATAATGCTTTGTTTGTGAAGGTGTCTAAGTGCCTATTCGGAGTTCAGAAGGTCTCTTTTTTGGGTTTTATTTTTTCTCCCTCGTCTATAGAAATGGATCCTGTTAAGGTCCAAGCTATTCATGACTGGATCCAACCCACATCTGTGAAGGGCCTTCAAAAATTTTTGGGCTTTGCTAATTTCTATCGCCGTTTCATTGCCAACTTTTCCAGTGTGGTTAAGCCCCTTACTGATTTGACGAAGAAAGGCGCTGATGTGACAAATTGGTCCTCTGAGGCTGTTGAGGCCTTTCAGGAGCTTAAACGCCGATTTACTTCTGCCCCTGTGTTGCGTCAGCCAGATGTTTCTCTTCCTTTTCAGGTTGAGGTCGACGCTTCTGAGATTGGGGCAGGGGCCGTTTTGTCTAAGAGGGAGTCTGATGGTTCTTTGATGAAACCGTGTGCTTTTTTTTCCAGAAAGTTTTTACCTGCGGAACGCAATTATGATGACGGCAATCGGGAGTTGTTGGCTATGAAGTGGGCGTTTGAGGAGTGGCGACATTGGCTTGAGGGAGCTAAACACCGCGTTGTGGTCCTGACCGATCATAAGAATCTGATTTACCTCGAGTCGGCCAAGCGGCTGAATCCTAGACAGGCTTGATGGTCCCTGTTTTTCTCCCGTTTTGATTTTGTGGTCTCGTATCTTCCGGGATCTAAGAATGTTAAGGCTGATGCCCTCTCTAGGAGTTTTTCACCTGATTCTCCTGGAGTCCTTGAGCCGGTTGGCATTCATAAGGAGGGGGTGATTCTTTCTGCAATCTCCCCTGATTTGCGGCGGGTGCTTCAGGAATTTCAGGCTGATAGGCCTGACCGCTGTCCAGTGGGGAAGCTGTTTGTTCCTGATAGATGGACAAGTAAGGTAATTTCTGAGGTTCATTGTTCAGTGTTGGCTGGCCATCCTGGGATTATTGGTACCAGAGATTTGGTTGCTAGGTCCTTTTGGTGGCCTTCCTTGTCCCGCGATGTGCGTTCTTTTGTGCAGTCCTGTGGGACTTGCGCCCGAGCCAAGCCTTGCTGTTCCCGCGCTAGTGGGTTGCTTTTGCCTTTGCCGGTCCCTGAGAGGCCCTGGACGCATATTTTCATGGATTTTATTTCAGATCTTTCTGTTTCCCAGTAGATGTCTGTTATCTGGGTTGTTTGTGACCGGTTCTCTAAAATGGTCCATCTGGTACCTTTGCCTAAGTTGCCTTCCTCCTCAGATCTGGTTCCATTATTTTTTCAGCATGTGGTTCGTTTGCATGGCATTCCGGAGAATATTGTGTCTGACAGAGGTTCTCAGTTTGTCTCTAGATTTTGTCGGGCCTTTTGTGCTAGGATGGGCATTGATTTGTCTTTTTCTTCGGCGTTTCATCCTCAGACTAATGGCCAAACTGAGCGAACTAATCAGACCTTGGAGACCTATTTGAGATGCTTTATGTCTGCTGATCAGGATGATTGGGTGTCTTTCATGCCGTTGGCCGAGTTTGCCCTTGATAATCGGTTTAGTTCGGCTTTTTTGATTTCAACTTTCTTTTGTAATTTTGGTTTTCATCCTCGTTTTTCTTCTGGGCAGGTTGAGCCTTCTGATTGTCCTGGTGTTGATTCTGTGGTGGACAGGCTGCAGCAGATTTGGACTCATGTGGTGGACAATTTGATGTTGTCTCAGGAAAGGGCTCAACGTTTTGCTAACCGCCGTCGGTGTGTTGGTCCCCGGCTTCGTGTGGGGGATTTGGTTTTGTTGTCTTCTCGTCATGTTCCTATGAAGGTTTCTTCCCCTAAGTTTAAGCCTCGGTTTATTGGTCCTTATAAAATTTCTGAAATTATGAATCCGGTGTCTTTTCGTTTGGCTCTTCCAGCCTCTTTTGCCATTCATATTGTTTTCCATAGATCTTTGTTGCGGAGATATGTGGTGCCAGTTGTTCCCTCGGTTGACCCTCCTGCCCCGGTGTTGGTTGAGGGAGAGTTGGAATATGAGGTTGAGAAGATTTTGGATTCTCATTTTTCAAGGCGGAGGCTTCAGTATCTTGTCAAGTGGAAGGGTTATGGCCAGGAGGATAATTCTTGGGTTGTTGCCTCCGATGTCCATGCCACCGATTTGGTTCATGCTTTTCATTTGGCTCGTCCTGATCGGCCTGGGGGCTCTGGTGAGGGTTCGGTGACCCCTCCTCAAGGGGGGGGTACTGTTGTGAATTCCGCTCTTGGGCTCCCTCCGGTGGTTGTAAGTGGCTCTTTTGTGAGTTCTGCTCTTGGGCTCCCTCTCGTGGTTTCTAGTGGTATGGCTGCTCCTTGGAGTTAGCTGTCATCAGCTGCCTCCACTTATCGTCTCTTCTGCTCTGCTATTTAGGCCTGGCTCTTTCTTCAGCCAGTGCCACTTGTAAATGGTTGCTGGTTGGATTCACATCTCTTTGGATTTCCCTGTTATCCTGACCAGTTCAGCAAAGCTAAGTTTTTGCTTGCGCTTTTCTGTTCACAGATTGTGGACTTATCCGTTCAGTGCTTTCTATGTTTGTCCAGCGTTATCAGTATGAATTAATTCTGTCTTGCTGGAAGCTCTGGGAAGCAGATTTACCCTCCACACCTTTAGTCAGGTGTGGAGATTTTTTTGTAAACTCTGCGTGGATTTTTGTAGTGTTTTATACTGACCGCACAGTATTCCATCCTGTCCTATCTATCAAGCTAGACTGGCCTCCTGTGCTCATCCTGGTTTCATTCTGTGTATGTCTTTTCCCTCTCCACTCACAGTCATTATTTGTGGGGGGCTAATCTATCCTTTGGGGATTTTCTCTGAGGCAAGATAGTTTTCCTGCTTCTATCTTTAGGGGTAGTTAGCTCTTAGGCTTTGGCGAGATGCCTAGGGAGAGTTAGGAGCATTCCACGGCTACTTCTAGTGTTGTGTTGAGCTTAGGGACTGCGGTCAGTACAGTTACCACTTCCTTCAGAGCTCGTTCCATGTTGCTCCTAGACCACCGCATCATAACACAACGCTAACCCTAACTTAAGCCCCAACCCTAACCCTAACTTTAGTCTCAACCCTAACCCTAACTTTAGCCCCATCCCTACCTCTAACTTTAGCCCCAACTGTAACTTTATCCCTAACCCTAATTTTAGCCCCAACCCTAACTCTAACTTTAGCCCCAACCCTAACTTTAGCCCCAACCCTAACCCTAACTTTAGCCCCAACACTAACTCTAACTTTAGCCCCAACCCTAACCCTAACTTTAGCCCCAACCCTAACTGTAGCCCCAACCCTAGCCCCAACCTTAGCCCCAACCCTAAACCCAACCCTAGCTCCAACCCTAACCCTAGCCCCAACCCTAGCCCCAACCCTAGCCCCAATCCTAGCCCTAACCCTAGCCCTAACCCTAGCCCTAACCCTAATAAGAAAATGTAAATAAATACATTTTTTAAATTTTTTTATGTTTCCCTAACTAAGGGCATGATGAAGGGGGGTTTGAAATACTTTTATAGCGGGTTTTCTAGCAGATTTTTATGATTGGCAGCTGTCACACAGTAAAAGACGCCTTTTATTGCAAAAAATATTTTTGCGTTACCATATTTTGAGAGCTATAATTTTTCCGTATTTTGGTCCACAGAGTTATGTGAAGTCTTGTTTTTTGCGGGACGAGTTGACGTTTTTATTTGTAACGTGTTTGGGCACGTGACTTTTTTGATCGCTTTTTATTCCGATTTTTGTGAGGCAGAATGACCAAAAACCAGCTATTCATGAATTTCTTTTTGGGGGAAGGGGCGTTTATACTGTTCCGCATTTGGTAAAATGGATAAAGCAGTTTTATTCTTCGGGTCAGTATGATTACAGCGATACCTCATTTACATCATTTTTTTATGTTTTGGCACTTTTTATACGATAAAAACTATTTTAAAGAAAAAATAATTATTTTTGCATCACTTTATTCTGAGGACTGTAACTTTTTTATATTTTTGCTGATGATGCTGTTTGGTGGCTCGTTTTTTGCGGGACAAGATTATGTTTTCAGCGATACCATGGTTATTTATATCCGTCTTTTTGATCGCGTGTTATTCCACTTAATGTTTGGTGGTATGATAATAAAGCGTTGTTTTTTGCCTCGTTTTTTTTATTTTTTACGGTGTTTACTGTTGGGGTTAACTAGTGGGACAGTTTTATAGGTCAGGTCATTACGGACGCGGCGATACTAAATATGTGTACTTTTGTTGTTTTTTTTTTTATTTAGATAAAGAAATGTATTTATGGGAACAATATATTTTTTTTCTTTATTTAGGAATTTTTTTACATTTTTTTTTTACACATCTAAAAAATTTAGAGGCCTGCAGGGAGGAGATGCTCGGTACAAGGTGAGCACATCGCCTTGTACCGATTGTCTCAGGGAAGCACGCAGGGAGCCCCCTCCCTGCGTGATGCTTCCCTATGCCCACTGTGCTCATGCACATAATGCTGGATGTCAGCTGCGATAGTCAGCTGACACCCGGCCGATCGAGGTGGAGCGCAGCTGATCGCGTATGACGTACTATCCCGTCAGTGGTTATACGGGCCCACCTCGACGGGATAATACGATATATGTCAGAAAGGGGTTAATGCATAATGGAGACAGGATTTCATGAAATCCCCTCCACTATGCTGTAACATCTGGACACTGCATTTTTGACGCTGCGGCTCAATGCAGCATCAAAAACGCAGCGTTTCCTGAACGTGGAGACATACCCTAACTCTACTTATATACAGCACTATTTTGCATGAAAAATAAAAAATACAGGCCACATATGGAACAGTGTGGTATTTTGGGAAAAATACTTCTCTTTCAAGTTGTTATGGCTGCTTCATGACTGTCTTAAATGCTCCAACTACTACTACCACCATCATCATCTTCTGCCTAGAGGCAGTCACTACGCACATAGAAAGTCTGAGAAGCAGTGTGAATGCTTGGGTGGTTGTACTCTGTCTATGTATTTTGAAGGCGTTTTCTCCCGCCAATAAAAGCGGTGCTGCCATTATGCGAGAAGCCAGGTGAACAATGACCGCCAGAGAGGGAGGAACCGTGCGCTCCATGAACGTGAGTACAGCGCACGTGTGCAGTAGAGAGAGACAGTTCATGCTCCATGTTCAGCTTTGCTAAACAATAATTAAAGGGCACAGAGGATGTTAGTACGGTCAGCAAGGTATTCCCTCTGCATTTTCCCAAACTTTGCATTCCTTGTGGGGGTCCACCATGCCTCAGTGCCAGAGGGATGGGTGGTTCTGAGAAAACTCTCCCCGAACTTTGCCAGTGTTCCACTGCATGTGAAGAAATAGAAGAAAAAAGCTAGCTCACCAAGCAACCACCGCAGGTGTACGGAACTCCATGCTGATCAATGAGGTCAAATCCAAAGAAAACTAAAAACTTGTTCCAGCTCCATATTAAAATTCAGGCTATGTAGCTTTATTGAATCCTGTTTAAAAGCGGTGGCTGTAAAGCTCTCCAAAAGCACACGGGAAAGAGAGCAACGCGTTTCGATCTGAAAGGATCTTTATCCAAGCTATAAATCTGAGAACGCATTAATAGTATATAGAGACTCACAACAAATGAAATATTGGGTGTATTCGAAGAACTGTCGGTCCCTAGTATGCTATTTGTACTGTCGTGAAATTGATTCCACTTTGGTGGTGTCTGCTAATAATTTTTGGAAATGTGAAAACTCATGGTTGGGTCTCCTTCATGGGTGTTGCCTGTATCAGTAGGCCTCCGAGACCTTTAGGTTAGGTTTTTTGGACTTAACTACCCGTGTTAATATTCTTAAATTTTTCTGTAAATGGTAGTCTACAACACTGATATTTCTGCCACCTGAGTGTGGCTCAGCATGAAAACAGGTAGAGGTGTTGCATGTGGTTTCAGGACTCCCAGCAAAGGTTTCCCACACTGTTCCCTTACCCATTGTTAGGGTTGGCGGAACGCACCGAGTATATATATGTATTAATTGGTGCGTTCGCAACCCGAGGTCCATTGTTCAGGAGAGGAACCTGCTGCTGGCAAATGGCGGCGCGATATGGCGGTATAAGTGAACTCTGTTAACTCCACAGAGTCACTAGGAACAAGATGCTGTGCCCTGTTAACTTCACAGAGGTATACAGCTACCAACCAGAGCAAACTGTGGTCATGCAGTCAGAGAAATCAGACAAACAACTCTTCACTGGAGGTGCCGGTATTCTAGTGGCTTATTTCAGCCAAGGCCCTGAATACACTCATACAAACTCCTCACCGGAGGTGCCGGTATTCTAAGGGCTTATTTCAGCCAAACCCTAACCGCATCCAGACATGACCACACTGGCGCTGAGCTCATAGACATTGGTTTGATACTAGCGTATACCTTTTATAGCTGCAGCAACTTCAGGACCTTCCTAGAGGACCAATGGGAGCTGCTACAGTACCTGAGCAACTTCAGGGCCTTCCTAGAGGACCAATGGGAGCTGCTGCAGTATCTGAGCACGTGACCCCGACCTCCAATGAGTGGTCTTACTCTGGGCATGCTCAGAAGGGGAAAAGCAGGACTTAGTCCCAGAGACGTCTGCTCGCCGCTGACCAGTACTGGCTACAAAAGCAGAGCCTGGAAGAACAGTAGTAACCAGTCGCCCAGTATCAGCCTGAGCCAGATGCTGGGACCGATGTCTCCGCTGAGCAGGCTCCACTGTTGCTGGAGAAGAATGGGAGACCGCAGCTGAGGTGGTTCGAGATTCCCCCTGTGCAGAGGCGGAAACCTGACACCTAACACCCATCTCGTCTTAATGTGACATTCAATTGAAAGCTGTAAATGCTGTCCCAGACGCCAATACCTCATTCCTGGCTGATTGCTACAGTGCCATCCTAATATATGTACTGTGGGTGAATTGAGGCCACTTTCCTCATGTCTCCCTTCATTTAATGTATTTTGGCATTATTTGGGGCCGTTATAAGGTGTTGTGACTGCGTTTCTTTTTGCCTCCCATTGAGATGAATGGCATGCGGTTACGTTCGGTGAATATTCGATGAATTAATCAGTGGATATTGCAAATTCGGCGAAAGTAATCTGAACCGAATATTGAAATATTCGCTCATCTCTACTCATCATCATCAGGTGAATCCAAATCCTTGTCCCAGCACAGCTGTCCCTACCACAGGCCTTGGAATGAAAAACAAAGTTCCTAGCCACCCACCCACATGCCCAAATGCTAAATGGACACATATCCACTATGAATGCATTGAAAATGTTGCCATTTAGGCTGATAGACAAGTAGGATTTCTGCTGAATTATGGTGGCAGCCGTCCCTTGGTACTTGGTCCCCAGAAGTCACTTTTTCCAAGTGTGTTGTTCCCACCTTATAATATTCCATGTCCCAGAAGATTACCTGTGATCTTACCAACATTTCTTACTGGCATTGTCCACTTAGCCACTTAACGACCGACATGTGGACAAGTGCTTGTGGCCAGGGATACTGCATTTCCTTGACAGCTCACTGGGTGAACATTGTTGAGGCTGGGGCCAAGTCACATCCTGGCACGGCGCATGTGCTCCTGACGCTGAGGATTGCTCCGGCATTTTCTCCATCTCCCACAGCAGTTCCTGCACCCTTTCCTACTCCTCCTCATCCTCCATCTCCAATGTGCTAACTCAGAGCATCAGCTGGAAGCTGAAAGCTCAACAGCACTGCCTCAGTAAAGCTGAAAAAGGCTCTACTAAAGCTAAATTGTCTAGAAGACAAACTGCACACCACGGCAGAGTTACTTAAAGGAATAACAGAAAACAGAGATCTGTGGTTTTTTATGCTGAACCTCCAACCAAGCATGGTCATGTGTGATAATAGGTGTAACCTGGTGGCAGCTATGAAGCTTGGCAACCTCTCACACACACTATGCTTGGCACATTTTCTCAACTTGGCAGTTTAGCAGTTTCTGAAACATATGCAAATTTGCCAGAGCTTCTGATGAAGGTGAGCGGCCTCAGCACCTCAGCGCCTATTGCCGCAAATCGGCTACAGCTTCCACTGCTTTGGCAGTGCTAAAGCAGCGCATGCAATTGCCAGCTCACCGACTGGTATGCCACCTCACTATGAGCAGGAACACCATACTGCACATGCTGGCAATGCTTTGTGAGCAGAAGAGGCCAGCGGTTGACTTCTAGGTCCAACCAGCCCACCCACATATTTGAGGACTCCGCAAAGATGCTGATTGGCTGAATGGTCAACGCTACTATCCTGATTCTGTGCCTTCTTAAACAGTCACTGCTCACAATTAAATATAAAGATTTGCATGCAGAGAAGGTGGGGACGGAGGTAGACATAACACAGCGAGATTGTGGCCAGCCCAGCTTCTTCTCATGTGCTCAACGTGGTTTGGGCATCAATGAGGAGGTGAATTCTGTAGATTTGGTGCAAAAAATAATCTGCAGGGTTTCAATTCTCTTTATGCCCTGCGTTTTTCACCATTGACTTCACTCAAATCAACCAAAACACAAGGCAAAAAGCATAAAAAATAAGGGAAAAAAGGATCCAAAAGTGAGCCTTTTTGCATCTGCATTTTTCCTGCCTAGAGATGCAGAATTCCATGGTCTGGAGCACATTTTCTTGGTATATAACTCTCAAAAGAGCATAGCCTTTATGAGTTTAGGAGGAATACCACTACATGACAATTTGAACAAAATTTGTATAAGGTTCTCATTTATGTCTTATACAGGGTGTATCTGATTCCCTAAGTTTTGGCAGCTCTTGCTTCAGTCATAAATTAAACTGAAATTTCCTATTTAATTTTTTTTTTTAATCAATTTGGGTTTACTTAAATTATATATTTTTTAAAATTCATTTTAAAGATTGCCTCATATATAAATCATTATACAGGAAAAAATGTTTCTTAACATTTTTTTCCTGTAAAATTCAATTTCTCATCAGTTTGAAATGTTTTATTGTCATTCCATAAAGTAGAGTAAAAGTGTGACACCATTGTTCTCAACAGCGATCTGGGAGTCAGAGATACTTCCAGAGGGTCTTCCCTATGCTGTTCTTCCATTCGGCACTTTTCCCATCCATTTGAACATTTTCACTGCCCCCAACAGACCTCTATTTAGGGTCTGCCGGAAAAATGCGTGGCTTTCCCATTGCGAGTATTAAGAATTGTTCTGGTTGAGCAACGAGCAGCAGAGTAATTTAGTGTTCATCATCTCCAATGATCACACATAACCCATACCATTTCAAAAATTTACTTTATCTTGGATTCATTGGAGTGATTCAAAAGATGCAGCTTTGTTGTATTGGAAATAAAGAGGTCTTCAAACACAGGATAGACACCCATTTATCTGAAATGGTTTAGTGAATCATGATTTGAGCAGGGGTTGGCCACAATGACCCTGAAGGTCCCATCCAACTCTAACATTCTGTGATTTTATGATTCCATTCTAAAGTCATCTAACCTACTTCAATATTTAGTATAGTCGATTTATGTTATTCATTACTTTTGCTTTATCACAATAGTTTATCCTATTGTATTTTATTGCCATTTACTTTCATTACTATATTGTTCAAGATGTATTTCGTGTTAGTCCAGTTGGCACTCTGCAACAGTGCTGTTCAAGGACAAAGCTTTCGTCCATACCAAGTCAATAGAAATAAAATCTGTCTCTCACTTCTTATGCCTCAATGAAAATTCTGATTTATTCCATAGCTTCACAGTACATAATCATATAGAGCAACATTGCAACAGCAGTTTTTAAAACAGTGACACATGTTATAACTCATTTCAAGCCTTTTACTGATACATGGAACAGACCTAGAAGTAGTCTGCTGTCCTAAAAAATGCTGTTGCTGTATATGATTATGCAATGGCAAGTTATTAAAAAAATCGAAATTCAAATTGAAGTATAAAACATGGGTGCTGGGGAATTTACCGTATTTTGCGGATTATAAGATGCACCCCAAATTTTGAGGTGGAAAATGGAAATTTTTTCTTTTAAATAAAGTGGTGGTGTGTTTAATATTCCCTTTTAACAATATCTTATCTTGAGGAAGGGGTGGCGTAATGGACTCCACTCACCAGCACCAACACCTTCTGAGATTCCAAGCACTGCAGCATCACCCCGCTCCTGCTGCGGCTGACCTCCTGAAGCAGCGACTCTGCCTCATGTGACCCTGCTAAAATGCCTGCTGCCTCCTGATAAATTCACTTTGGATTGTAAGACAGACACCCATTTTCCTCCCACATTTGGAGGAAAAAGTATGTCTTATAATCCGAAAAACACGCTAATTCTATTGACAGCATCTATTTTCAGCCTGATAGAAATCCTGGATTTTCTTTTATATAACATGAAAATCTGTTTGACAGAAGTTTTTATGAGACTTCACTGTTTTGGATGTTCAAGCTTGACATTTAATCTTCTTTTAAATATCCAGAATTCCACATTGATAGTTCTGATGTTTTAAACACTTCCAATAAAGAATTATTCATAAAAAAAACCAATTTCAAGCCTTTTACTGATACATGGAACAGACCTAGAAGCAGACTGCTGTCCTAAAAATTGCTGTTGCTGTATATGATTATGCAATGGCAAGTTATTAAATAAATCTAAATTCAAATTTAAGTATAAAACATGGATGCTGAGGAATTTACCGTATTTTGCATATTATAAGATGCACCCCAAATATTGAGGTGGAAAATGGGAATTTTTCTTTTAAATAAAGTGGTGGTGTGTTTAATATTCCCTTTTAGCAATAGCTTACCTTGAGGGATGGGGTGGGGAAATGGACTCCACTCACCAGCACCAACACCATCTGAGATTCCAAGCACTGCAGCATCACCCCGCTCCTGCCGCCGCTTACCTCCTGAAGCAGCGACTCTGCCTCATGTGATCCCGCTAAAACGCCTGTAGCCCCCTGACAAATTTACTTTGGATTGTAATACACACACCCATTTTCCTCCCACATTTGGGGGAAAAAGTATGTCTTATAATCCGAAAAACACGCTAATTCTATTGACAACATGTATTTTCATCCTGATAGAAATCCAGGATTTTTTTTATATAACATGAAAATCTGCTTAACAGAAGTTTTTATGAGACTTCACTGTTTTGGATGTTCAAGCTTGACATTTAACCTCCTTTTAAATATCCAGAATTCCACATTGCTAGTTCTGATATTTTAAACACTTCCAATAAAGAATTATCATTAAAAAAAGCATTAAATGTCAATTAGAGGCTACGATTCCACTTGTCAAAGATTTGTGATTCTATGAAGTCTTAGGTTGGCAGTAGTGACTGCATGGGGACTCCAACTGGTAACACCCGGTTTTCAATTTATTCATGAATTTCTAGGAGCAATAACAGAGTTGAAAGAAAAGTAGCTCCAAATTTATGGTTTCATGAAATTATAAGTATTTACTAAAAGGACATGTCAGGGATAGTGACAAGTCCTCTTTAAAATTCCAGAAAAAAAGCTGTGTAAAGCATACCTTTGATATGCTTGCATTGTTTGCTATCTTCCAATATATAAATATTCATGTATTTTACTTCCCAGTAGTCTTCATTATAATGGATGTCAAGGGACACTAGACTACAATCCTAAAATGTTGTATTTTGAAGAGAGTGTCATACCTCTACAAGATTGACAGTGCTAGTCCAAAAGAATAGTTGAAAATAACTGTATCCATCAACTATTATTTGCAGATATTGCTATTCACTTTAAATAAGGACAAATTTAACTTGAATAATTTAAAACAATGAGATAATGCACATTTAAACTGGAGCATAAATAATGTTTTACTTTGGAAAAAAATATAATGACTCATGGAACATGTGACAGTTTTGAACATCATAAGCAGAAGTGGGACTTTGAAGAATGGACCACCGTATTATTGATCATTAGATTATGGATCCATACTACAGCCATGTGCATGAGTCTTTGGGCACTTGCCGATTTGTCCCCTTCTGAACATGACAAACTGAATATGGTATATCTTTGCATACACTACACGTAATATAGCAATCTAATATAGAAAACTAGTTAGTAGAGAGATGAGAAGTTCTATTGAATTCAAAATCCTTGCTTCAATGAATTGTCTAAAAATTATAGATTTGCGGCAAATAAATTTATGCAAATTGAAAATTTAAATGGCCTCTACTTGTCTGAAAAATGTGTGCAGTACACAGTGAGTTCCTCTTGGAGTCAATTGATCAAGTTTTGAGCTTTGTAATGTAAACACAGCCTTTTTAATGTTCAAATGACTTTAACTTAGTGACTAGGGAAAATGATTGATAACCACAGCTAACTTGCAGCATATACTGTATAACAACACATTTCATGTAAGTGCTTTTAGGCTACCTTAATTGTATATATGTTCTAAAAATTATTCCTTGTGTGGGGGAGATTCAAGGATTGCTTATTTATAGATGATTGGTGGAAAAGGAAGAAGTTGAGGCACTTTCACATTTATCCTTGTTTGTGTTATGAGACGTTTAAGGGGCTCACTGGGTGAGGTTGATCCAACAAACCCAAGGTCCTGATGGGCACACCGGCCATGGCCATTCGTGCAGTAGAAATATTGTACAGAACACGGCACTCTGCTGGATGGTGAGGTATGGTGCTCAAGTAGGGTCTCCAACCCGTCAATCAATGTATGCAATAAACTTGGCACTCAAAGTGGTTATAAGGTGAAGTTAATTATTTTTATTGCACGTCCCAGACACAGTTTCAACAGTTAAACGTTTTCGGTCCCACTGGACCTTCTTCAGAACAATTTTCAATTTATCTGGTTAGCTGGTTAGGTCATGTAGAAGGAAAAATAACCTTCTAGGGAGAAACTGTGGAGCAAAGCAACAAGTGGGAAAGCGAGGGGGCTCTTGGCGAACTAAGCCGCTAATGGAGACTGTGGCCCATGATCAGGATGAGGAGCTCAGGTTTGCGTGGCACCAGATCGCCAGTGAGGGACGCGCTTCCCTCACTGGCAATCCAGCGCCACGCCTGCTATTTTTGACCGATCTGAGAGAACTAGCACACCACAACTATATCAATCCATCATAACATCTCTGCCTTCACCTCCCTCACAGTCAAGCAGTTTGTCCGGCTTACTGTACTCCGCCCTGTCTCAGCACTGCAGCCAGCCCACTTTCCCACAGTTGTGGTCAAGTAGATATTGTTTCCTCCTACACATGACAAAACTAAGAGGTTGAACTCCACCATCTCCAATCTGTTTGCCATGGAAATGCAGCCTTTTCGCTTGGTTTCCGAAAGCTGATGGCTGTCACATTCCCCATTAACAGTTGCCCAGTCATAATTACTTCTCTAAGATAGCTTTGCCTGAGCTGCACCAACATGACGCAGACAACATCACCCATTCCTTGACTAAATCTATGTCTGCCAGGGTACACTTCACCACAGACACTTGCATGAGTAAGCATTTCAAGGGCATTACATCTCACTGACTGGGCACTGGGTGACTCTTGTGGCTATGGGGGGCAGGCGGGCAATGTGCTACTCCACAAGTCTCAGAATCCCCAAGGCATGCAGGACAAACCTCTATATTTCTCACTTCTTCCACTGCTTCTACTTCCTCCTCTACCTTGTATAGGTCCTCCTCCTGCGCCCTCAACCTCTTCATTAATGTTACACGCATTACAACAGTGCAGAGTATATCCCCACCACCTCCGTTCTGCGCATCCAGGGCTTACCACAATCAGGCAGTGCAAAAATTGATATGCCTTTGAGATCGCAGTCATACAGCTGAAAAGTTGTTTACAGCTCTTCAGGCCTAGCTTGACTAATGGCTGTCTCTGTTGAACCTGCATCCAGGGATAAGGCGTGTCCAATAATGCTGAGAACCTGGTGGCAGCCCTATGACGAAGCAAGCTCACACAAGTGCCTTGCATGGCTCCTGTCCTCAACCTGGTGATACAGCATTTTTTCCGACACTATCCTGGCCTGGGTGAGCTGCTGCAGAAAGCACAGAACCTGTCATCAACGTTCACACCCTTCGGGACCTCTGCACCCTTCTGCACAGTTTTGAAATGGCTACTCATATGGTTAGCGCTAGGGTTGAGTGACCTTGACCTTTTTAGAGTCGAGCCGTGTTTCGCGAAACCCGACTATCTTAAAAGTCAAGTCGAGTGGAATCGGCAGATTATCGCAAAAAGTCGGGTATCGACCGAAACACGAAACCCAATGCAAGTCAATGGGGGAGCATAGTCGGCAGTGAGTGGAGGCCAGGAAAACACCTACACTGCCCATTTTAATGGCAAAAACATCCATTCTTGCTACAGAAGCTTGTCAATCGTAATTTAGCTTATAATAATTGGAAGGCATTTGAAATTGGGGGTCATTTGGCTAAAGTTGTGGGGGGTAGGGCTGGTTGAAGTAATTAGTGGGCCCAATAAATCTGGATCACGTCACGGCAGTGGAGCAGGGAGAGGTAAGTATTTCAACTTTGCAAGTGCTGTGATCCTGAGCAAGCAGGGGGGGGCCCACTCGTTGGCATTGGCACTGGCACAGGGCCCCTCAAACTACAGCGGTGTGTTTGCACGGCGGTGGCGCCTCCCACCGGCAGCAACACTTTTGCGTACTATGAGAGGCCCTGTGCCAGTGACGTCGCCAACTAATATTCCTCCCCCCACCCGATGAAGGAACCTGCACTTTCATCTGCACCTTACTCTTTGTCCCCGTGTAAGGTGGTATGGTATGCGGGAAGAGGAACCTGACTTTCAGCAGGGTCACAATCTTGCTGTGTAGCGTGCACGGGGAATGTTGCGTTATGGGTCAATGTACCAGCAGACTCATCTATCACTGGCTGGGCAATGGGCAGGATGAGGAGGAAACACAGATATAGGCCCACAGAATAAAGTGGGCTAAATGCAGTTCAAAATTGGTAACACAGGACTAACCAGGGGGCATTGCAGTGGAGGACAACTGGAATGAGAGGCTGACACAGAGAGTAGGCCCAAATCAGTAAGTAGTCGAAATGCAGTTCAAAATTGGCAACAGTAGTAAACAGGCGGCACAGCTTTGTTCAGTGGAGGAGAACAGCAAGGAGTGGCAGACACCGATAGTAGGCCTCAACCCAACTAGTAGGCCAAATGCAGTCTAACATTAACAACTACTTAACGAGAGCCTGAAAATGGAATTTCAGGACAGGAAACCAGGAGAACAGCAAGGAGCGGCAGACACTGTTAGTAGGCCCCAAACCAACTAGTACGCCAAATGCAGTTGTTCCATTTAACCACAATTTAACAAGAGCCTGAAGATAGAAGCTCAGGAAAGGCAACCTGGAGAACACCTTGGAGCGGAAGACACCGTCTCTATGACCCAGACCCAACTTGTAGGCATAATGTAGTGTTGTTTCAACAACTACTTAACACGAGCATGAAGATTGAAGCAATGGAGAGGCAACCTGGAGAACACCTTGGAGCGGAGGGCACCGTCTCTACAACCCAGACCCAACTTATAGGCCTAATGCAGTGTAGTTTTCAACAACTGCTAAACGAGAGTAGGAAGATCGAAGCAATGTGGACGAAACCTGGGGAACACCTTGGAGTGTAACACACCGTCTCTCTACACCCCATACCCAATTTGTAGGCCTAATGCAGTGTAGTTTTCAACAACTACTAAACGAGAGTAGGAAGATCGAAGCAATGTGGACGAAACCTGGGGAACACCTTGGAGTGGGACACACCGTCTCTACACCCCATACCAAATTTGTAGGCCTAATGCAGTGTAGTTTCCAACAACTACTAAATGAGAGTCGGAAGACCGAAGCAATGGCGAGGAAACCTGGGGAACACCTTGGAGTGGGACACACCGTCTCTACACCCCATACCCAATTTGTAGGCCTAATGCAGTGTAGTTTGCAACAACTACTAAACGAGAGTAGGAAGATCGAAGCAATGTGGACGAAACCTGGGGAACACCTTGGAGTGTAACACACCGTCTCTCTACACCCCATACCCAATTTGTAGGCCTAATGCAGTGTAGTTTGCAACAACTACTAAACGAGAGTAGGAAGATCGAAGCAATGGAGAGGAAACCTGGGGAACACCTTGGAGTGGAATACACCGTCTCTACACCCCATACCCAATTTGTAGGCCTAATGAAGTGTAGTTTGCAACAACTACTAAATGAGAGTCGGAAGACCGAAGCAATGGCGAGGAAACCTGGGGAACACCTTGGAGTGGGACACACCGTCTCTACACCCCATACCCAATTTGTAGGCCTAATGCAGTGTAGTTTGCAACAACAAAATAGCAAAGCCACTAGAGACTCAAGGTCTACAAAAATTCAATTTTCAACAGCAGAAAAAAAAGGCAGCAACACTTACCTGCCCAGATCTTGGAACAAATGCACTGAAGGGTGCAGCCAGCCCATAAAGCAAGATGTTAGCAACACAGGTGCAAAATACCAGATCAACAGCCACTCTCCACATACCCACTCCTGGAGGGGGTGACTGCCCAGTATGCAATTGCACAATAAAGGCCCACATAGGACGTTGTTCACACAATGGTACTGCATAGTGTCTGGTTTACAGCCTATTAGTCACGCCCCTACTTTTCAATTAGGCGGGCTGGCCAGTACACTCTCAATGCATCCCAGTGCGAACCCCCCTCATGCGAGACCGAACGTGTTTGGGCTTGGCTGCACCCCGAAAAATAGTGCAAAAATATACAAAAATAGTGAGGTATTGGTTGATATTTTGGCCAAAATACGCAAGCTCGTAACCCACGCCAAGGGTCCCCACGCTTACGAGTCCTACACTAAACTAAATAGCAAAGCCACTAGAGACTAAAGGTCTACAAAAATTCAATTTTCAACAGCAGAAAAAAAAGGCAGCAACACTTACCTGCCCAGATCTTGGAACAAATGTACTGAAGGGTGCAGCCAGCCCATAAAGCAAGATGTTAGCAACACAGGTGCAAAATACCAGATTAACAGCCACTCTCCACATACCCACTCCTAGAGGGGGTGACTGCCCAGTATGCAATTGCACAATAAAGGCCCACATAGGACGTTGTTCACACAACCAGTACACTCACTATTTTGGTATATTTTTGCACTATTTTTCGGGGTGCATCCAAGCCCAAACACGTTCGGTCTCGCATGAGGGGGGTTCGCACTGGGATGCATTGAGAGTGTACTGGCCAGCCCGCCTAATCGAAAAGTAGGGGCGTGACTAATAGGCTGTGAACCAGACACTATGCAGTACCATTGTGTGAACAACGTCCTATGTGGGCCTTTATTGTGCAATTGCATACTGGGCAGTCACCCCCTCCAGGAGTGGGTATGTGGAGAGTGGCTGTTGATCTGGTATTTTGCACCTGTGTTGCTAACATCTTGCTTTATGGGCTGGCTGCACCCTTCAGTGCATTTGTTCCAAGATCCGGGCAGGTAAGTGTTGCTGCCTTTTTTTTCTGCTGTTGGAAATTGAATTTTTGTAGACCTTGAGTCTCTAGTGGCTTTGCTATTTAGTTTAGTGTAGGACTCGTAAGCGTGGGGACCCTTGGCGTGGGTTACGAGCTTGCGTATTTTGGCCAAAATATCAACCAATACCTCACTATTTTTGTATATTTTTGCACTATTTTTCAGGGTGCAGCCAAGCCCAAACACGTTCGGTCTCGCATAAGGGGGGGTCGCACTGGGATGCATTGAGAGTGTACTGGCCAGCCCGCCTAATCGAAAAGTAGGGGCGTGACTAATAGGCTGTGAACCAGACACTATGCAGTACCATTGTGTGAACAACGTCCTATGTGGGCCTTTATTGTGCAATTGCATACTGGGCAGTCACCCCCTCCAGGAGTGGGTATGTGGAGAGTGGCTGTTGATCTGGTATTTTGCACCTGTGTTGCTAACATCTTGCTTTATGGGCTGGCTGCACCCTTCAGTGCATTTGTTCCAAGATCTGGGCAGGTAAGTGTTGCTGCCTTTTTTTTCTGCTGTTGAAATTTGAATTTTTGTAGACCTTGAGTCTCTAGTGGCTTTGCTATTTCGTTTAGTGTAGGACTCGTAAGCTTGGGGACCCTTGGCGTGGTTTACGAGCTTGCGTATTTTGGCCAAAATATCAACCAATACCTCACTATTTTTGTATATTTTTTCACTATTTTTCGGGGTGCAGCCAAGCCCAAACACGATCGGTCTCGCATGAGGGGGGTTCGCACTGGGATGCATTGAGAGTGTACTGGCCAGCCCGCCTAATCGAAAAGTAGGGGCGTGACTAATAGGCTGTGAACCAGACACTATGCAGTACCATTGTGTGAACAACTTCCTATGTGGGCCTTTATTGTGCAATTGCATACTGGGCAGTCACCCCCTCCAGGAGTGGGTATGTGGAGAGTGGCTGTTGATCTGGTATTTTGCACCTGTGTTGCTAACATCTTGCTTTATTGGCTGGCTGCACCCTTCAGTGCATTTGTTCCAAGATCTGGGCAGGTAAGTGTTGCTGCCTTTTTTTTCTGCTGTTGAAAATTGAATTTTTGTAGACCTTGAGTCTCTAGTGGCTTTGCTATTTAGTTTAGTGTAGGACTCGTAAGCGTGGGGACCCTTGGCGTGGGTTACGAGCTTGCGTATTTTGGCCAAAATATCAACCAATACCTCACTATTTTTGTATATTTTTGCACTATTTTTCGGGGTGCAGCCAAGCCCAAACACGTTCGGTCTCGCATGAGGGGGGTTCGCACTGGGATGCATTGAGAGTGTACTGGCCAGCCCGCCTAATTGAAAAGTAGGGGCGTGACTAATAGGCTGTGAACCAGACACTATGCAGTACCATTGTGTGAACAACGTCCTATGTGGGCCTTTATTGTGCAATTGCATACTGGGCAGTCACCCCCTCCAGGAGTGGGTATGTGGAGAGTGGCTGTTGATCTGGTATTTTGCACCTGTGTTGCTAACATCTTGCTTTATGGGCTGGCTGCACCCTTCAGTGCATTTGTTCCAAGATCTGGGCAGGTAAGTGTTGCTGCCTTTTTTTTCTGCTGTTGAAAATTGAATTTTTGTAGACCTTGAGTCTCTAGTGGCTTTGCTATTTAGTTTAGTGTAGGACTCGTAAGCGTGGGGACCCTTGGCGTGGGTTACGAGCTTGCGTATTTTGGCCAAAATATCAACCAATACCTCACTATTTTTGTATATTTTTGCACTATTTTTCAGGGTTCAGCCAAGCCCAAACACGTTCGGTCTCGCATGAGGGGGGGTCGCACTGGGATGCATTGAGAGTGTACTGGCCAGCCCACCTAATCGAAAAGTAGGGGCGTGACTAATAGGCTGTGAACCAGACACTATGCAGTACCATTGTGTGAACAACGTCCTATGTGGGCCTTTATTGTGCAATTGCATACTGGGCAGTCACCCCCTCCAGGAGTGGGTATGTGGAGAGTGGCTGTTGATCTGGTATTTTGCACCTGTGTTGCTAACATCTTGCTTTATGGGCTGGCTCCACCCTTCAGTGCATTTGTTCCAAGATCCAGGCAGGTAAGTGTTGCTGCCTTTTTATTCTGCTGTTGAAAATTGAATTTTTGTAGACCTTGAGTCTCTAGTGGCTTTGCTATTTAGTTTAGTGTAGGACTCGTAAGCGTGGGGACCCTTGGCGTGGGTTACGAGCTTGCGTATTTTGGCCAAAATATCAACCAATACCTCACTATTTTTGTATATTTTTGCACTATTTTTCGGGGTGCAGCCAAGCCCAAACACGTTCGGTCTCGCATGAGGGGGGTTCGCACTGGGACGCATTGAGAGTGTACTGGCCAGCCCGCCTAATCGAAAAGTAGGGGCGTGACTAATAGACTGTGAACCAGACACTATGCAGTACCATTGTGTGAACAACGTCCTATGTGGGCCTTTATTGTGCAATTGCATACTGGGCAGTCACCCCCTCCAGGAGTGGGTATGTGGAGAGTGGCTGTTGATCTGGTATTTTGCACCTGTGTTGCTAACATCTTGCTTTATGGGCTGGCTGCACCCTTCAGTGCATTTGTTCCAAAATCTGGGCAGGTAAGTGTTGCTGCCTTTTTTTTCTGCTAGTTTGCAACAACTACTAAACGAGAGTATGAAGATCGAAGCAATGCGGACGAAACCTGGGGAACACCTTGGAGTGTAACACACCGTCTCTCTACACCCCATACCCAATTTGTAGGCCTAATGCAGTGTAGTTTGCAACAACTACTAAACGAGAGTAGGAAGATCGAAGCAATGGAGAAGAAACCTGGGGAACACCTTGGAGTGGAACACACCGTCTCTACACACCATACCCAATTTGTAGGCCTAATGCAGTGTAGTTTGCAACAACTACTAAACGAGAGTCGGAAGACCGAAGCAATGGCGAGGAAACCTGGGGAACACCTTGGAGTGGGACACACCGTCTCTACACCCCATACCAAATTTGTAGGCCTAATGCAGTGTAGTTTACAACAACTACTAAACGAGAGTCGGAAAACCAAAGCAATGGAGAGGAAACCTGGGGAACACCTTGGAGTGAAACACACCGTCTCTACACCCCATACCAAATTTGTAGGCCTAATGCAGTTTAGTTTGCAACAACTACTAAACGAGAGTAGGAAGATCGAAGCAATGGAGAGGAAACCTGGGGCACACCTTGGGGCGGCAGACACCGTTAGTAGGCCCTACCAAAGTAGTAGCCCCAATGCAGTTTTAAAATTCTTAGAGGCTGAAAACAAGACTATTGACGCTCTGCTTTTTTCAAAGGAGGACAGCTGTATTGAGTTGCGCAGATAGACACAGGTAGTAGGCCTTAAACCAAAAATTTGGCTCACTGCAGTTTAAAAAAGGTTACAGGGGTACACAGGCAGCATTGCTCTGGGCAGTGGAGGACAATTTCTTCTTTTTTTTTTTTTTTCCAAACTGTTTTTATTAAACATTTTCAATTAAACATTTTCAACATTAGTATATTAACATGCAAACATAGGTACAAGGAATTACCTCCCTCTTTCCGGTATTACAGAAGCCCATTATTAAAGACGGTAACTATTTTAGCGTTCCAATTTGCAAATTAAGGCAAAGTACCTCTCAATCAAGATAAACATAAGGCTAAAAACATAGAATTCAACATGGAAATACAATACGAGTGGACTACCACTCTGTAACTAGATAACCCCAAATGATGAGAGAGGGGAAGTTATAGCTAGAGAAAAAATGAAAAACAAAAAAGAGGGGGGAGGGGTCAACAAACAGACTAGGGAAAGTCGAAGGGAGGGAAGGGGGGGGCTCCGCACTTCGCCCAATGTGTTATTTAGGAAACAACTCCGCTCACAAGGGTGTTCGGCCCGCTACTGCCTGTTCCAGAAACCATGTAGTTGTACAGAAGCATTGTTTGAGCCTCTGTTGTATATGCGTTGGAAGGATGGGTATAAGTGGCTGCCATAGTTCAAAAAAATTTTGGGTTTTTAGTTCCTTCTGAAGGGATGCTTCCACCCAATCCATCCTAAATAGGAAGGAGAGTTTGTCCAGGAAGATCCTCAGGGTGGGCACATTAGGTGCCAGCCAGGTTTGTAAAATCGTTTTCCGGGCCGAGGCCGAAATCATGTACAAGAATTTTCTACCATGAGTGGGGATCACAGCCCCTTCATTAGTAATGTACCCGAAAAGAGCCCAGGCTGGGGTGAGAGCTACTCTATATGGTGTATGCGTATGAGTAAATACAAGTATGCGTTGCCAAAATTGTTGGATTTGTGAGCAAGCCCATAAACAGTGGAACATGTCTGCCTCGGCCTCTCCACACCTGGAACAGATCGGACTCGGTATATTACCCATAAGAAAGTTGCGCCTTGGCGAGATATAGGATCTATGCATAATTTTCAACGCCATTTCCCAATAAGATATAAACGGTGTAAATTTAAGCGTGTTCCTCAACATTTGTAAAATCAGAGTAGGTGTCAATGACGGGTCACGGAGCTGCCACTTCATTATTCCTGTGGAATGTTCTTCCCTCTTGGTCTCAGTTCTTAGGAATGTATAGTAGTCTGACACAAGCCGTTTCGTCAGCTTGCATGTGGTAAGTTTGGTTATCAGCCCATCCTGCCAATCATTATCACTGAAGCCACAAGTAACACTCGTCACATACAGTGGGGCAAAAAAGTATTTAGTCAGTCAGCAATAGTGCAAGTTCCACCACTTAAAAAGATGAGAGGTGTCTGTAATTTACATCATAGGTAGACCTCAACTATGGGAGACAAACTGAGAAAATAAAATCCAGAAAATCACATTGTCTGTTTTTTTAACATTTTATTTGCATATTATGGTGGAAAATAAGTATTTGGTCAGATACAAAATTTCATCTCAATACTTTGTAATATATCCTTTGTTGGCAATGACAGAGGTCAAACGTTTTCTGTAAGTCTTCACAAGGTTGCCACACACTGTTGTTGGTATGTTGGCTCGTTCCTCCATGCAGATCTCCTCTAGAGCAGTGATGTTTTTGGCTTTTTGCTTGGCAACACGGACTTTCAACTCCCTCCAAAGGTTTTCTATAGGGTTGAGATCTGGAGACTGGCTAGGCCACTCCAGGACCTTGAAATGCTTCTTACGAAGCCACTCCTTCGTTGCCCTGGCGGTGTGCTTTGGATCATTGTCATGTTGAAAGACCCAGCCACGTTTCATCTTCAATGCCCTTGCTGATGGAAGGAGGTTTGCACTCAAAATCTCACGATACATGGCCCCATTCATACTTTCATGTACCCGGATCAGTCGTCCTGGCCCCTTTGCAGAGAAACAGCCCCAAAGCATGATGTTTCCACCACCATGCTTTACAGTAGGTATGGTGTTTGATGGATGCAACTCAGAATTCTTTTTCCTCCAAACACGACAAGTTGTGTTTCTACCAAACAGTTCCAGTTTGGTTTCATCAGACCATAGGACATTCTCCCAAAACTCCTCTGGATCATCCAAATGCTCTCTAGCAAACTTCAGACGGGCCCGGACATGTACTGGCTTAAGCAGTGGGACACGTCTGGCACTGCAGGATCTGAGTCCATGGTGGCGTAGTGTGTTACTTATGGTAGGCCTTGTTACATTGGTCCCAGCTCTCTGCAGTTCATTCACTAGGTCCCCCCGCGTGGTTCTGGGATTTTTGCTCACCGTTCTTGTGATCATTCTGACCCCACGGGGTGGGATTTTGCGTGGAGCCCCAGTTCGAGGGAGATTATCAGTGGTCTTGTATGTCTTCCATTTTGTAATTATTGCTCCCACTGTTGATTTCTTCACTCCAAGCTGGTTGGCTATTGCAGATTCAGTCTTCCCAGCCTGGTGCAGGGCTACAATTTTGTTTCTGGTGTCCTTTGACAGCTCTTTGGTCTTCACCATAGTGGAGTTTGGAGTCAGACTGTTTGAGGGTGTGCACAGGTGTCTTTTTATACTGATAACAAGTTTAAACAGGTGCCATTACTACAGGTAATGAGTGGAGGAAAGAGGAGACTCTTAAAGAAGAAGTTACAGGTCTGTGAGAGCCAGAAATCTTGATTGTTTGTTTCTGACCAAATACTTATTTTCCACCATAATATGCAAATAAAATGTTAAAAAAACAGACAATGTGATTTTCTGGATTTTTTTTCTCAGTTTGTCTCCCATAGTTGAGGTCTACCTATGATGTAAATTACAGACGCCTCTCATCTTTTTAAGTGGTGGAACTTGCACTATTGCTGACTGACTAAATACTTTTTTGCCCCACTGTAGCTCTGTAGTTGCATGAAGTGGAAAGGGTGTGTATTGATGAAATCAAATAAAAGTGTCGCCTGGTTGAAAGTAAGGACCTTTTTGGAATGTACATCCACTATGTCTCCCACCCTGCCCAGGCCTAATGTTTGCCAACCATGAAAAATGTGGTGTGCCTTCCCTGCCTGAAACCTAGAATTAGTACAAAACGTCTGTGCCAGTGACACCCGTGGCGATAGCCCCAACCCACGGCGTATGACAACCCAAGACCGCCAAATTGTTGTAAACAGAGGATTGGCTCTCAGCTCCTGGGGCATCAATGTATAAGGCTCATGTAATACGTTTACCAGTGACCTACCTCCCATTAGTGATGTTTCAACCGCTAGAGCTGAGTATATAGAGGTACCCTTCAACCAGTCTCGGAGAATTCGCATGTTTGCTGCCAGGTTATACAGCTTAATGTCTGGGAAATTCACTCCGCCACTGGTTCGGGTTTGTGTGAGGGTGTGGAATCCTATCCTGGGCCTCTTCCCTTGCCAAATAAATCTGCGAAACAAACGGTTAATATTATGTTAATCCACTGGTCTCAGATAAAATGGCAGGACATTAAATAGATATAATAATCGGGGAAATGAGATCATTTTTATCAAATTTGCCCGGCCTATGAAGGACAAGGTAAACTTTTCCCATGCTGTCAACTCGTCCTGTAATGAGGTGATGTATGTTTGCAGGTTAGTTTTGTAAAGTTTTGCCGGGTCTCTCGTGATCTGGACCCCCAGGTAAGTCAAGGAGTGAGTCTTCCAGTGCAAAGAGTGTTCCTGTGTCCAACGTGGTTCAGAAGGCCCAGAGAGCATCATTGCCTCAGACTTACCAACATTTATGGTGAAACCCACCAACGCCCCCTTCTGTTCTATTGTTCTAAGGAGCGGGCCCAGAGACTCCCGCGGGTTTGACAGGAAAATCAATAAGTCATCAGCAAAGGCCACAATCTTAATTTCTGTCGCCCCATATCGTATGCCCTGAAGACCTGTCCAGCCATGGAGATACTGTAAGAAAGGGTCCAAAGCCGGGTTGAACAATAAGGGTGATATCGGGCATCCCTGTCTCGCCCCTCTTTCCAAATTAATCCGGGGAGACATCAAGTTGTTCACCCAAAGCCTAGTAGTCGCGCCACGTTGAATATTCTGCAGAAATCCCAGAAAAGTCTCTCCAAAACCCCTGTAGCGCAATACTGTATTTAAAAATTTCCATGAGATCGAATCAAACGCTTTCTCCGCGTCAAGGCTGAGAAGCATTGTCCGGGGGTAGTTTTGTTGTTTGGCCATAACCGTAGCCGCCACCGCCAATCGGACCCCTAAGGTCGAGTGTCGCCCCCTCGTAAACCCCAACTGTGAGGGTGTCAATACCTGTGGCAGAAATACCTGCAGTCTATTCGCCAATATTTTAGCTAAAAGTTTGTAGTCAACATTCATTAGTGAAATAGGGCGAAAGGAGCTCACATCAAGGGGATCTTTATTTGGTTTGGGTATAAGAATTGTGTGGGCCTCATGAAAGCCCTCCACCACCTCCCCTTTAAGATAAATATCATTGAGTATATCCACCAGAATAGGGGTATTATACGGTTGCAAAAGCTTATAATATTCTATGGTCAGTCCATCAGGTCCCGGAGACTTATTATTATGGAAAGATTTAATCGTCGATTGCACCTCCTCAATGGTTATCGGGGCAGACAAGAAATCTCTCTGCTCTGCTGTCAGCTTTGTGGGCTCCACCGAGGAAATTAAGTCCCATGCACCCTGGGCGTCATACGGTCTCTCTTTATAAAGTGTGGTATAGTATGTTATAAACGCCTGTTGTATCTCAAGTGGCGAGGTGACTAGTCGGTTACTTTTGGGTTGTTGAATCTGCAGGATTGTGCGCTTGGAGGTATGCGGCTTAGTCAGACGGGCCAGTAAACTACCCGTCTTCCCCCCCCATCTATGGTAATGATTTTTTGTGAACTCTATATTCCTGGTTGCCTGGGTGATAGTAAAAGCATCTAGCAGTTGTTTGGCGGAGAAGTAATTTTGTTTATTAATGTCTGTAGGGTCTCTCAAGTACTCCTGGTGCATGGCTAGCAGGTCAGTGTGAAGAAGATTATACCTAGACCTCCTTTCCTTTTTTTGGTGTATCATGTATGAAATGATATGGCCTCTCATGACGGCCTTAGATGTGCGCCACATCAGTGAGGTATCCGAAGATGAGGACATGTTATCGTCCAAGAAGTTGTTCCAATGGACCTGGAGAAACCGCTTGAAATCCTCTGAGTCAACCAAATAGGATGGAAACCTCCAGGGCGCCGAAGAGCCCCTCGAAGGCTCCATCCTCAGTTGCAGTTTAATTGGTGCGTGGTCAGATATCATGATAGTCTCTATTGTGGTTTCTGATATCCTTTCGAATAGAGCCTCTGCTACTAAGAAGTAATCTATCCTAGAATGGGTATCATGGACCCTCGAGCAGAATGTGTAATCCCTTTCCGTGGTATGAAGCACCCGCCACGGATCGCACAACCCAGCGCGCTGCATAATCTTTAAAATGATTAAAGTAGCTCGTTTGTCATGGGAAGCCGCGGAAGACCTGTCCAGGTGTGGAGCAAGGACAGCATTAAAGTCGCCGCCCACAATTAAATTATCTGTGCGCTTTGTCAGAATAAATTGATATAACTCTGAAAAGAAAGTAGTATTGGGATAATTTGGGGCGTAGATATTCAATAGTGTGTATACTGTGTTTCCAATTTGGATCGCAAGATATAAAAACCGTCCCTCCGTGTCTGAGTATTCATCAAGCAAGGTGTAAGGCAGAGAATTCCCCAACAAAATCGCCACTCCGCGCGACTTGGAAACAAACGGCGCTGAATAGCAATGCTGAATCCAAGGTGCTCTCAAAGTGTTATCATCCCCTTGCCTCCAGTGAGTCTCCTGCAAGAAGACCACATCAGGCTTCAGCCTCTTTAGGTGCGTAAGGACCCGTTTACGTTTAATCGGGGAATTCAGGCCCGCCACATTCCAGGATACAAAAGCGTATGGCTGTGTGTTAAGCGGTGTGTTACTCATCCTACCCCAGTCCTGGGCGTCTCAAAATGCTGAAAATCCTGCATCTGGATCCTGTGGTCCCTGTCCCAGCGAGCAGGAGCCTCCAGGAAGTCGGTAAGGCGTACGGAGTCGTGTGCTGGTGGGGAGGGGAAGGGGAGTCCACACAAGGGTAAAAACAGCATAAGAACAAACCTATGATAGAAAAACATCAATTATAACATATAAAAGCATTAATTTGAAGTCGTGAGCATACAGGGTAGAACATTACAATAATCTCAAGCTAGGAGGACAATTTCAATAGTGGACTGCAGACAGACTTTGTACGCCTACTATTAAAAAAAGGATGCTCTATGCAATTAAAAATAGGTTCCAGGGGTCCACGGGCAGCAGTGGTGTGGTCAGTGGACGAGTATTGGAAGGAGGGACCGCAGACAGGCGTAGTATGCCTAACATAACAAAATTAGGTTGTAGGCACTTTAAAATTGGTTCCAGGGGTACATGTGCAGCAGTGGTGTGGTCAGCGGAGGACAATTTGAATTAAGGACTGCAGACAGACTTTGTAGGCTGTCCCCTGTGGACCATGCATCCAACACATTAACCCAGTGCGCCGTAATGGACACGTAACTTTTTGTGGACATGCCTACTGGTCCATGCGTCTCTTGTCAGGTGCACCTTTCTACTGTTTGATTGCCTGAGTGCTATGACAATGCAGACTTTTTCATGCCGGTGGAGGGCTGGGATGGCTTTTCTCGCAAAAGAAATGTCGAGTGTGTAGCTTGAACCGTGGTACATCGTAGTTCATCTGGGCTTTCTAAATATAATACAAAGAAAAAAAGGAGGCTCCATGCACTTTCAGCTGGGTTCCAGGGGTACACGGCCAGCATTGGTCTGGTCAGTGGAGGCCTAGTGGAAGGAGGGACCGCAGACAGGCTTCGAAGGCCTAACATAATAAATTAGGGCTGTAGGCAATTTAACATTGGTTCCAGGGGTACACGGACAGCAGTAGACTGGTCAGTGGAGGCCTAGTGGAAGGAGGGACCGCAGACAGGCTTCGAAGGCCTAACATAATAAATTAGGGCTGTGGGCACTTTAACATTGGTTCCAGGGATACACGGGCAGCAGTAGACAGGTCAGTGGAGGCCTAGTGGAAGGAGGGACCGCAGACAGGCTTCGAAGGCCTAACATAATAAATTAGGGCTGTAGGCACTTTATCATTGGTTCCAGGGGTACACGGACAGCAATAGACTGGTCAGTGGAGGCCTAGTGGAAGGAGGGACCGCAGACAGTCTTCGAAGGCCTAACATAATAAACTAGGGCTGTGGGCACTTTAACATTGGTTCCAGGGGTACACGGGCAGCAGTAGACTGGTCAGTGGAGGCCTAGTGGAAGGAGGGACCGCAGACAGGCTTCGAAGGCCTAACATAATAAATTAGGGCTGTGGGCACTTTAACTTTGGTTCCAGGGATACACAGGCAGCAGTAGACTGGTCAGTGGAGGCCTAGTGGAAGGAGGGACCGCAGACAGGCTTCGAAGGCCTAACATAATAAATTAGGGCTGTAGGCACTTTAACATTGGTTCCAGGGGTACGTGGGCAGCAGTAGACTGGTCAGTGGAGGCCTAGTGGAAGGAGGGACCGCAGGCAGGCTTCGAAGGCCTAACATAATAAATTAGGGCTGTAGGCACTTTAACATTGGTTCCAAGGGTACACGGGCAGCAGTAGACTGGTCAGTAGAGGCCTAGTGGTAGGAGGGACCGCAGACAGTCTTCGAAGGCCTAACATAATAAATTAGGGCTGTGGGCACTTTAACATTGGTTCCAGGGGTACATGGGCAGCAGTAGACTGGTCAGTGGAGGCCTAGTGGAAGGAAGGACCGCAGACAGGCTTCGAAGGCCTAACATAATAAAATTGGGCTGTAGGCACTTTGAATTCTCATGCAGGGGTACACAGGCAGTGGGCACCATTGGTGTTGTCAGCGGCGGCCGATTGTAATGAGTGTCTGCCAGTTAGTAGTCCCAAAAAATCAATACATGTTAATGTCTCGCATTACAACAAAAAGAAAAACCAAAAGGGTGCAATCATTAGGTACAGGTTTGGGCTCCTCTGCGTAGTTTCAGACCTAGTAATTTTGCACAAAGTATTTACTTGGGTAAATATAGGACACTGCCCCTGACTATGTTAAGTACCATCATACATGTCAACACAATGGTATTGTCAGTGGCAGTAATTTACGGATGTCAGCGCATAGACTAAACATAGGTGTAACTGTGAGAGATAATTGTGCAAGTGGTAGAGCAATGTTTGAGCTGGGGGTGGGTGAACTCTCTTGTGGCCGGCGGTACATGCCCAGGGCCCCTCATGTTACAACAGTGTGTCTGACGTTGGGTGCGCACCACCACCGCCAGAGACACTTTATTGTACTATGAGGGACCCAGTGGCAGTGCCGTAGACCAAAAGCGGGCACACCCACCTCTTCAGAAAAACAGCACTCTCACGGGTGCTTGTGCCAAGTGGCGATACCACGGCCCCGTGTGGGGAGTTTG